>NW_026848960.1:2400000-3600000 GCF_030867605.1 Colletotrichum paranaense | reverse complement strand
CGCGCGCACACCGTCAGACCCAGCACCGCTCTCGCGAGGTGCGTCAGCCCAGGCGCGCTAGGGTCACGCGTAACAGCCTCGTGAAGCGCATACGAGGCATTCGCATCGTCGTCCTCGCCCTGGTGAATCCAAACCTGCCTCGCAAAAAGCGGTCCCAGGCCCAGCGAGAAGACCGTCGGCGTCCGCGATACATCAACATTCTTCGGCACGGCGCCGTACAGAGTCCTCAAGATCGCCTGCGCAACAGCCAAGTCCCCGCCGCTTCCCGCCCCTTCGCTCTCCTCGTGGCCCTGGATGGGGAAGCCGGCGAGCGCCTCGAGCGGGTTGCTCTCCCTCACGCTCTTGGGCAGCTTCATCAGCAGCGCGCCGTCGCGGTTGGAGCCGCCGCAGAAGGTGACGGTGCGCAGGTGCGGTACCGTGCGGATGAAGGCCTCGACGACCTCGATGATGGCGGGGAACTGCTGCCGCCTGCGCTTCGACATGCCGTAGATCTTGCCCTCGTGCTCGCGGTTGACGCGCCGCATCTTGTCCGTCTGCTTGAAGAAGTCGCCCGTGACGGTGTAGGTGCCCACCGAGGGGATCGGGTACGGCTGGATCGGGTCGTTGTGCTGGAGCATGCAGCCGTAGCCACGGAAGCCGCCGCCGCAGAGGTAGGCGTCGATGCCGCCGGGTACCACGTTGCTACCGTTCGTGGTGGTGGACGGGGAGGAGGAATGAGCAGCGTCGTGATCCGCCTTTGCTTGCGCGAGCGCGGGGAACTTGTCGCACAACTTTGCAAAGGCGCCCTGCATGCTCGCGTTGAGTTTCTGCTTCTCCTGGATGCGTACTTCCTCCGACTGCCCCTCGAGGATGCGAATCAGCCTCGCGGCGCCGAACGGCATGCTCTCACCCGCCTTGGCGGCGGCGACCTCGTAGTCTGGCAGCCGCGTGTCCACCCAGGTCATCTGCACGGAGCCACCGCCGAGGTCAAGGAACAGGCCGCCGCGGGCAACGTCGACGAAGGCAGACCGCGATCCCATGACGGCGCCGAAGAGAGTCTCGACCTCGGGGGCCAAGACATGGACGCCAATGTCGGCGGCCTCGCGGATGGCTGTCAGCATGTCGCGGGCGTTTGCGGCGCGGCGCATGGCCTCCGTGGCGAGTACGGAGAAGTGGGCGGGCGGAACGCCATAGGAGACGGCGATGCGACGGAAGCGGGCTAGGGTCTTTGCGACCTGGGTGATTGTTTCCGGGGGGAAGGTGAGGGGCTCAGAGGCGGCGGTGGAGGCGGAGTTGAGGGCGTCAAAGAGGGAGATGCCGGCGCGTTCGCGGTAGATGGGCCGGAGGAGGCGGGTTTGGGGAGGAGTGAGGTCCGAGATGGAGAAGCGGATGCCGTTGCTATTTGGTGGGGCCGGTGGCTCGGGTCAGTAATTGAGACCGGTGGTTTGTTCTTGTCATGGTGCATTTATTTTTAGGAGAAGCGGGAACTAAAGACGTGGTCCGGCTGACGTTGCCCGCCGCCATGGTGTGTCAATGAGAAAGAGATGTGTGCTCCTTGAGAATTGAGGCTCAAAAGCACAGGCAGAGACAGACAAGACAGGCTTTCCCCAGATTTTGCTCATCGGCGAGGCAATCCTGGAGGGCGATCCGGCAGAAACAGAAGGAAAAAGAAATTCTCGACATAAACGAATCTGTGCGGATAGTTGCACCGAAGAGGGAAACAAAAAAGCTTAGGTACTGACCTGCCCATATCAACAATCGCATATAGGTGATTGGAGCCTGCGGGGTCCCATCTTGGCAGCAGCTCCTCAAAGTTGTCAAGCGTGATGATGTCAGCGCTGGTAGCCATGGCCGGCAGCGGGAGGCGCGAAGCCGATAGTCTTTTGATCGGAGGGGAGGGGGAGGGGGAGGGGAGCTGGGGGCGGAAAAGGGTAGAGTGAGTGAGGTAAGGTAACGTAGAGTAAGAGGAAAGAGAGCGGATGGTTGGGTGGTATCTTTGCTCAAAGTAGGCGCTGTGCAGAGGGATTTCCGCGGATGTCGGCAACCAACATTTGCCTTTATTGCTTTTTTCTTCTCGGTACGAAAGGTGTGTGTACGGAGTACAGAATATGTATCTGAAAGGATTCGAACGCTCTTTTCTCGGTTCTTGTCTGTGGGGGGAAGAGAGAGGAGTGCCGGGCCGGGGCGAGAAGGATTATATAATGTAGCAGGTAGGTAAGTTTGCAAAAGTACCGAAAGATGCGAACGGCTGGCTGAGTGACGGAAGGCGAGACACGGAGAGACAGAGAGCTGAGAGTGGTTCAGTGTGTCCGTACGGTAAGGTAGGTCGTCAGTCTGCTGGAATTCGGGGAGAGTGAGCTGAGGATGAGTGAGTAATAAGAGTGAAGGTGAGAGTGACTGAGTGAGAGAAAGGATTGGAAGAGGAGAGAGACGCATGTGAGGGGGGAGAACGACGGGGAAGGCAGCGATGTGTACTTTACGAAAACGGAGCGTGTTGCGCGTGTGGATTTATTGCCATGGGCAGCGGCACATTGTTCTCACTTCCCGTCTCTCACTCTCCCTCATTCAGTGAGGTGAGTGAGTGGCATGCGTTTTGGAATTGGAGCCCCGGAAACCTGGAAAACCTCAGCTGCGAGTCTGACCAAAAGACGCAGCCCGTGTCTCTAGACTAACCTACTGTGTAGTAATGCGTAATATTCATACCTGGTCCGTATCATGCAGCTCACGACAGCTACTTACAGTGCTACGTTAGTTTGAGGCGGCCACGTGAAGATGAGCAACGCAAGGGGACGATCCAGAAAGCAACTTCACTCACTCTGTGCCTTCACAGAAGCAAGCAGCAAAAAAAAAAAAAAAAAAAAAAAAAAAAGCCCGCAAGGATCCATGGATCTCCTTGAGATGGATACCAAGCTCTGGGTCTACACGGAGCTAGCAACGCTGAGCCTACATCCGCGAGAAGACCCCCCTGGGCACGCTGCGCAACTAATACACAGTAGTAGAAACCATTTCGTCCCATTTTGACTTCACCCCTCATCTTTCTCCCCCTCCCCCACCTGCCTCATCCATCTCACGACATATCCTCAACCAGGTTTACGCAAAATACGAACCAACAACCAACGCAACTGGAACCGGATCATATTTTCTTTCACTAATGGCCCAATTCGTGCTCCCCCATCATGATATTTCAGACATCTAGAACGGTCCTGGCCCTAGAGCCGAGAAGCGTGAGGCGGGTCACGTAGTCGCGTGACGGCGGGGGTTACCACTGCCTTGACTGTCATGACGGGGGTCTGGAGCACTGGGCTACGCAAGAGAGACGCACCTCTACTGCAGTTGGATGCATCGCTTCATGCGGGTCAGCAGCCGTGGTCGCCGCTTGCCTGCCGTTTCCTTGCCCGTCTTTTTCACCTGTCAGTCATTGACGGCTCGCTTGACGAACATCGAACGAGGGGTAATAGGTGATGTGAGGTAGCGTGGCGGGGTCCCTCGCGAATAATTGGCACGGGGGCGGCTTGTCTGCTCTGCTTCATACCATGGCAAGTATGGTTACACAAACATTGCCGTGTCCCTTCACACGAGTCAATGAGTGAACTGAATAAGTCAATACGTTTGCCTGGACAACCTGAACTCTAGCAGCCGTCATTTCCCTCTCCCTTTTCAAGCAGACCCTGCTCATGCTATCTAGCAGTCGACATGTATCCTTACCGTACTATGCAATCATCGGCATGAGAAGGACAAGTATTTGACCGAAACGAGGGGTTCAAACCCGGACCCGAAGCGACTCGTCGTTTGCAGTTTGGATGCACCGGACGGGAAATCGAGATGGCTCGGCCAACGTCGGGTTGGAAAAAAAAAAAAGCCTGGGTAGGTGAAGCTCACCACACTAAAGCCGGATATGCAGGTGAACGAACACCTAATGATGCCATCCAACCATTGATCAAACTTGACAATAACGACCTCTTGACAACTTACAAAAGCAGTCGTTCGCCGAATATTAATGAAGAGCTGTAAGGACCATATGATATCGGGCTGCGAGAAGGAACCAACGGCGTGATTTGAGACGAAGAACATCACAGTGTAGCGGGCTTGTAGGCATGTGCACACACATCCCAAGACGACATCTGACATGAGACTGATATGATATCCCTTGCATTGTAGATGGGGTAAATGACAGAAACGCCCGTAGACCACCACTACCCATAAGCGTCCAGACATCTTTGTTTAGATATTCGCGAACTGCCGCCTTATTGTTTGTTTAAATCCTCGTTTCCATTGGTCCCCTTCACGTCCCGCCAAAACGCACTTATCATTAATGCTTTCCCCTCCCTTGTCCGTCAATACCTCACGGCCATACCGTCGCCCTCATGGCGTACGCGTTCTCGTGCCGTCCGTACAGCGTGGTATACTCGTCCTTCCACGAAATCGTCTCGCCAGGCTCAAGCGGCACGCCAATGGGACCCTGCCCAAAGGCGTACGACCGCCGCAGCGCAAGGTTCCACGCGAAGCTGCTCGCGCTGACGCCCGCCACCATGCCGGCGCGCAGCATGATCTCGTAGTCGACCAGTCCACGCTGGTCCCACGTCAGCGCCTCCAGCGCCTCCTGCTCCTCGTCGTCTAAGATATCCGTCTTGGTGACGACCGTGACGTTGAAGTCCTCGGCACGGTTGACAAACGCCGTGATGTTGGTCTCGGTGGCGCCCGAGGCGAGGAACGCGACGCTCGACTCCGACTCGGAGAGGTAGTGCAGGTAGTTGGCTGCCTGCGTCGTGTAGTCCGGGAACCTCTCGTTGACGTCCTCTTCGGTGCGTAGATGAACGCCCACGAAGCTCGACGGGTGGTACCGCGTCCGCGGGTCGAGATTAAGTTGGAAGCGGGACTCGAGGCTGAAGAGCGCTGAGGCCGCGAGGCGCCGGGCATCCGGGCGGATGCGAAGCATGCGTCCGAACGAAGAGGCCACGGGCGCTTTGTCACGTGCCGTCGGCCACGTCCACAGGGTATGTTTGAGATGGGTGCGGAAGGGGTATACCCTTTCCGCGGGGGGTGACTTCTCGTTGATGAAGTCGTGGAATTGCTTGTTCCAGTCCGAGGGCTCGGCTAGGACGGTGCCGTTGACCCAGTTGCTGTTCGTATCCGCGATACTAAACTGAAGGGCCTCGAAAACTTCCGGCACGTCGTACAGGTCGTTCATCGACCCGTGTACTCTCATCTGAGGACAATACGTCTGGAGAACGTGGTTGAGGTGGGCTGCGTCGAAGTAGTAGTCGAGAGGAACGGCGGGCCGTCCATTAATGTTCTTGATGTCGTCTTCTGAACGAGGTATGATCTCGGGTAGGATCAACTCCGCTGGCATCGATTAGTATGAAATTATCATCCAGAAACCCGCATTCTATCCAAGGGACATGCTTACCTCCTGCCTCAATCGCAAAGCGAATGCAGTGCAAGTGGGCATTCCGCACTTCACCAATCCCTCCTGGTGCTGCATCGCAGCCCATCATCAATCCCTTTGTCCATTTCTTGCTGGCACACAGGCCTTGGATAGCCGCGCCGTCGAAGCGTCCGTCAACTTCGTGCTCGAGGAAATCTTTGATAAATAGCTCCCTTTGATTGCGGAACTTGCGGGTGATTGTCTGTACATGCTGCCGTGATATTCCCAAGTACCATACTGACCAGAGAATAAGGAGCATCGGCCCCACGAGCTTCATGAGCTGGGATAAAGATGTCGAGCCGAGCATGATGGGCTAATCGATGCAGTTGGAGCTGCTGCCGTGATGAGAAGAGTTGAGGAAACCATCTCGCTGATGAGGAGGCGGAAGAGGCGACTCTCTCAAAGGAAAGACGCCCAGCCAGCTATCGAGGGCGAAACGAGTGGAATGGAAAGCTTCGCGCCTGGCTGAACGAGCCAGAAATGTGGCGTTTCTCAGTCGTTCTCGGAATGGCATGGCGTAGATCGACAGCTATTAAAGGGATAAGATTGGCGATAGCGCGCTCGACAGGCTGCTAGTCCGAGATGCCATCTTTACCGACGTTCTTCAGCAGTCTCCCAATGCCCCTGGATCTTCTGTCCCTTTCTGAGCGTCATGGTATTTTGTAAGATGCCGAATAAGTGAGAACTCTGGCAATCGCAGGTTGCAGAGAGGTACTGATTCGACATGTCCTTTATCGAGCGATGAACACAGAGTATCGTGGGATTCGCGTTCGGCGCACGCTAACAGGAACATGCGACGAGAAACGCTATTTCTCTGTGGCGGTAGTGAGGTCTGTAGTCGAGTTTAAGTGAATAATGGCTGCCGCCTGACCAGCTTTGAGGCTGAAATAGAAGAGGCCGCGAACTTTCATGGCTTGGTTTTCCTACTGCCGCTGATCTCAAGGGTTGCCCCTTGTCGGTTCGTCTCACGACCAGGAATCACTACCTACATAGTCTTGAGGGTCAATGAGACAGCCTGGCGACTTAGCCGTACCTGTTTTATCATCACGGGCACCGAAGCGTGATTTCTGATGGCAGATAGTAGTGAAGACACGGCCGAGGCACAACCCGTTGTGCAGTGGTGGCGAAGCTTACACCGAATGTTTCCGTCTGATCACGTCGTTGAATAATCGCAATGCTCGCGACGTCGGCCTAGACCAGGGGATTTGGCGCACCACAACACAGCATCCCCGGGTTCGTGCTGCTTGGATCTCGCAGCGGACAACCGAACCGGTGCCACGCAGAGTGCCAAGACTGTCTGGTAGACTATGTTTTGATTGGGCCAGCGCAAAGCCCAAGGTCTTCTAGCCTCTAGGTTTGACGTTGCACCGAAGCCGTTGACAGTTGTTCAGTTCCCTCTGGGGTGGCCGTTTCGTTTGACTCGGACGGTTTGATCGTCTGGACGGGAACGACTTTAGCCTGACCTTTTCTGTGCATGCTGCGGTGCACCACCTACTGCACACAGAACTCGGATGAAATTCAAGATTCTGAGCCGCGGTGAACTTGAATATTGGTGATCAAGGTATATGAGCTCATCTTGTCTTGCCGTAGTGTCTTCGAAAGCCAATGTATCCAGACATAGGACGAGAGAGAAAACATGGACACTGCATGAAAAGCCCGCCGTTCTTGCAATAACGCACCTCTGCGGATCCCGAAGCGTTCAGCTGCAGCGTCGCAGTAGACTCGCTGATCCCGGGGCGGGCCTCCTGTCATTTCTCCGGCCAGAGATTGGTGGCCCATGGTTTTGAGCTCATGAAGGGTACAGAGCCCATGATACTCGGCGCACTAGAAGAAGCCTTGCTTGCAGTTGACCATGCCCTGCCCATAGGTATGTATGATAAGAGTGTTGGAGAGTATCGACCAGGCCATAGATACCCGTACTGATACTCTTGCCGCCCCTAAGAACCTTACCTAGACGGGCTCACCGCATCCCAAACCCCATCGTCGTGCAGGGCCAGGCAGGCATTCGCAGCTGTCGAACGCGCCATGTTGTGCTTCGATTGGCTCGAGGGCCAAGTGTAGCGATTGCAAGCTTTAGGGGCAGAAGTATAGCAGCACAGTACAACAAAACACAACACACAACGCGACGCAGCATACGGCGATGCTATTCGTGTGTTTCGCGCCAGCCGCGGGACTTGTTCGTATCATCCATCAGTGGCCACCCCTACCCAGCATCGTACATGGATTTGGGTACAATAGACTTGGGAGAGAGCCTGTTCCCCAGCCTCTGCTTCTATGCCGGCGCCGTTGTAAGAGTGTGTGCAAGCTGATGTTAGTCTCGGCCAGGATTCGTTTGCCTCAGGTATCTGTAATCGTCCGTCGTGTTGCAGCTTGGACATTGGTGAAAAAAGTCATGGAATGAAAAGTCTTTCCCGAGTAGCTCCCGGCTAACGATTGCCCCTGACACAAAGGATGGGAGTCAGAGCCGACGGCGAAGAGCGACGGAGTACGGAGTAGAGATCGGGCCCCTTATTCATGATTCAGTCAATGGGTCAAGAGTTGGCGGTAGTTGGTGGCCCTTGGAAAGTTGTAATTAGGTAGCATGGAAGTGAGCAAAGTTGGGAACTCTCGTCTGTTCGTGTTCTGTTCCCCGCTCCTTCCGCACAGCCGCTTTCTGCTCGGTGATCCTGGCATCGCATCTTCATGCACTTTGTGGTGCGGCAGGTCCAGACTCTGGGACTTCAGCTGGCAGATTCCCGTTCATGGATGATGGAGTAAGGAAAGACCGATCGGGGGGAGGAACAGACGAGGAGGTGCCTTCTCCTTCCAGGTGGTGGTGGACCAAGAGGCAAGTACCAACGATAACTGCCAAGAGCACATCGAGCAGGCCCAGCAGATGGTGCCCTGGTGGGTCTGACTGGCCAATGAAAATTCAGAAATACCAGACGAGTATCCACTCTGGCAAGTGAGTTGACCCACTCAACGCGAAAAGACGCGTTCAGCCGCGTCTTGAACGCGTCGCTTCCGCACTTCACAAGTTCACATCTGGGCCGTCGACCATCGGCCATCGGATGTCTGATTTTTTTTCTCCCCTTCCTCTCAGCACTCCAAGTCGTGAAAGTTCCCACACCTCTCGCACGGATCGCACTCAAATCAGTTTCATCCGTCGTCTCTTTTTTCTTGGAACACTCCACGCACTCCTCCCCCCCACCCATGCGCCGCCGCTTCTCTCTCTCTCAACTTGGGTTGGACGGACGTCACCGCCCACAATTGTCAATTTGTGATGCCAATGAGTCGCTTCCCGCCCGTCACACTCACCTTGATTTTCACCGGCCAAATCCAACGCTTCACCTCGTGCTCACCTACTATCCGTACTCCGTACTCAAACTCCTAATTACCGGCTCAACCAAGGTTGATAGCCCATCTAAGAATATTACTCCAACAACACGACCAGGCCGTGTGTTCGCTCACTTATCCGACTTTCGTCACGTCTTACACTCTTCTCCGTCATCGGTGCCACATTCGAGCTAACTGGCACTCTTTTGAGGACGCTTTCTCGTTCATTGGCCATCATTCAGTCTTCATCTTCGACCATCCCCAACACTCGTTATCCACTTTGTGGCTTGCTCAACGCTCAATCGCTGCACTTCGAGGCTCTGTTCGTCCCAAGAACGACACTCCCGGCAGACATTGATTAAGCCTGCTGGCTGCAGACGCAGAAACCAGCCTCCCTTCTTTCCCTGCCCCGGTCGCAGACGACCGAGCGCAAATCGCCGCACAGGCTGTGGCCAGGAGAACCACCATCCGCAAGTTCGCACCAACAAGCACCGCAGACGCAGGGCAAACGCGCCCTACCCAAGACGAGATAGCGAGCACGAAGCTGCTGCACGCACATCCAGCTTCGGCAGCATCGTCTGGTTTCTTGTCTCACTGCCCCACAAACCGAGCGGCCTGATCGTCTCGACCGTCTCTCTGTGAGTCTCTTTGAGGCTTGCCATTGTCTATCCGGACTCCCAATCTGCTTTGTTCATTCGACTGTCGTCTCGTCCGTTGCATCAGCCCGTCTACGATTGAGCCCTACTAGTCGTGGCTTGAGCTTTTCGTTCGCGGCATCTGCTACATCCTCTGCGTCGTCCGACACCCAAGAAATACCAGTCGTCTCGTTGGTGTTATTGAGTTCTCCGTCACCAAGCATACCTACTACGGTGGCCTGCATCGGCTGCTTGTCTTGACCAACCCAATACCTAGTCCGGCGCGCTTCCCAGACTTCACGCGCGGCGTACCTTGCTTTGCAGCTGGCGAACGAACGAATCAACCAACGGGAGCCCGAAGCTATTGCTTTGCTTTGCTTCCATCGCTCCTTTCGGACTCTGCACCCTCGTCGTTCGCTGCTCCATCATTCGCCGTACCTGCACTCCTGTCGTGTCCATCGAATAGCTACACCAAACGAACGACACAGTGTATCTGGAGTACATACGACTACTGCAGTCGCCAAACCCCATTTCACACGCCGCCACCCATTTCACTCAAACTTCAAAGTAGCTTCTTCTCCAGGATTCCTTGCGAAGAAGAGAGATCGGGTTTGGACAACTTACAAGCCACGACTTCAACCGGGCCCAGTTCCAGTGGCAGACGGGGCAGACGATCCTCAGTCTCCTCCTTCAACAAGGCGCTTCCTACCTTGCGCATCTCACCGCACATTGCATCCTCAGGGTCTCTCGGCGCAAAACGAGACTACGCTCACCCTAGACTCCACTCTGCCACATGCGCTGGCGAGCTTCTGGACCTGTCTCGAGCCGCTACTGGTGTGTCCGTCAGTCACAAACGCTCCACTGTCACTCGCCTTGGACGGCTTGACTAGGTTCCCTTGGGTTTAGCCTAGGTGGGGGATTCTAGCGTGCTCAACCGCTGTGCGACTGCAACCCGTGGACCTTGGACGCCCTCCCCTGGTCACCACGCTCTGCTGCTGCACCGACTGCAACTGCAGGACTGCACGGGGGTTCAAGCGAGCAGTGTGTGAAGTTTGGTTCACCTCAACTTTGGCTTGGTGAGGTACTTTTCGGTGTTCGAGGGCCTGTCGACCTTTTCCACTGCAACCCTCAGGCACGAGCACAGGCTCAGGCGCAGGCACAGGTCTCTTCCCATTCGTACCTATCCTGCCAGGACCAGAGGTGTTCTCTGTTCTCCCGCCCTGTCCCGGCTCCTCGAGCAAGGTTCGCGCCACCCGCTCTTTCTTCTCCACCCCGCCCACCATCGCTGGACCTTGCCATACATACCACACCGGTCCGCCTCAGCCCAAGCCTGTCCGAACTTCCTCCTCCCACCTTTCTCTTCAACCACAGTCGTTCCTTTTCGCAAACACCAGCCGTCCTCCGGTGGTGGGGGTTGCGCGCTTTCGATTTTCCCCCGATAAGCCCATACCTAATCACGAGCCATTCACCAGTAAACAAGACGAATAATTATTACGTCCGTCTGGCTCGTCGCGACGACCTATTTCCTTGACCCTACCTATCTACAGTATTGCGACGACGATTCCCGGACGTCCAGACGATCCATCCACGAATATCATAACACGAAGCGACACTTGCGACGACATCTACCACGATTACCAAGACAACGTTTTCTTTTTCTCTATTCCATTCGACCAATGTTTTGACGAGAAAGCGGTGTTGAATCGCACGATCCTCGAATCCAGCCGAGGCCGTCGCATACCTGATTGCAATTGACTGAGCGCTCCATACCAGCTACAGATCTACATTGGTTGAGCAGTACACGACCTAGGTAGTGTGTTGGACATATTTTGTGTTGCACACTAAATATCGCGCCCATTCTGTGCGACAGCCATTGAGGTCAATCGAAGCCCTTTGAGGCTCAGGGACGTTACCACGCGCTCAAATACCACTTTGTCTCAAATTTGCCGCCACAAGAACAATTGGAGGACCACGTCGCCTTTGTTCTCAGAGAGACGTTCACCAAACGGCTTAGAAATCGCGAAGCCTACCTGCCGCTGGCATTTTTCCAAGAGGTCGCGACATTCCTCGCCTCCTTAACTCCGCTAACATGAACCCTCAACATTCCGGAGCGGCGACACTGCCCAAAGGCTTTCGTTTCCATGACCCGGATCAGCAAAACCCCAAAACACCGGAGCCTTCCGCTATGGACGAGGAGCTTCAGCCTCCATCGCCGCCGCGTCCGCGATTGAGACTGAAAAGGCGCGTCGCATCCAACTTGAACGCTCCAACGACGCACTTCCTCGCGTCAGTTGCTGCCGCCGACGTTCCGATTCCCAGCATCGAAGAGCCCGAGTCGGCTGGTCCGGACACGCAAACACGATTTTCCAGCATGACGTACCCGGTTATTCACAATCTCAATGACTTGAACGAGCTCGCCTTACATAAACTTCGCGGAAGGCGTTTTTCTCCACCCAAGACGCCAGCACCTGGCGCCGCTCCCTCACTATCCCCTAGACGGTATCCCAACTGGTCCATCGACTCTGCCTTCAGTAGCGGCGAGTCTACCCCGGAGTGCGAGTCCAGCCGGCCATCTACCGCACGGTCCACGCAAACCAGCGCTTCCCTCTTCAGTCGCTTCTCCCTAGCATCAGAAGACCTGCAGTGCATCAGCCCAGAGACTGACGCGTCGGATCACGTCAAACACTCATTCTTCGATGCAGTTGAAGAACCTACCGAACCCTCATCCTCATCCAAACCAAAGGCAAAGAGGAGAAAGGCCCCGTGGACGAAGGCAATGAGTGACCACCTCTGGGCTACCTACCTTACTTATTTACAGGACCCCAAGGTCACGCCGTTCCGTACCGCTAAGAGTGGCGTGCCGCCTCACGGGGTTTGTCTTCGCGTTGCGAGGGAAGCGAAGCGAAGCTGGAGAGGTCCCAAGGGTGGAAGAAAGTCTCTCAACCCCAAGAGCGGAAGCAGCACTCCTACTATCGAGACCTGCACCTTTCTCCAGTGGCCGCACACTTGCGCTTCCACCCGAGCTCACTTGAGAGATTTGTGCAAGCTCAAAGCCGCTTCATCATCGGCCCGCACCAGCAAGTTCCTCGCCAACAGCCCGACACCTTTCGGCAGAACGGCGGCGCGTTTCTGGAACCGAAGATCCACACCGGCCCGGTCCCCGTCCGTCTTCTCAGCTCACGATATGTCCATGTCGCTTACTCTGAGCACTTCAGAAGCCATGCAACCACTGGGTCCTCTGGCGCAACTTACCAAGTCGGAACCCGAACCTCTTGCTCAAGAATCAATGACTGAGCCGTTCCCACTATTCCCCATGGAGTTTTCTAAGGTGGATGCTCCTCTCGAAGACCGCCCACGACTGGGGACACCTTTCATGGCCAACAGCTACGGGCCCAGCTCAACTGGTGCACTGGCTGCTGCTGTCTCTTCAGTACCTCAAAGACAGAACCAAAGTCTTGGCCACAGGCGCACGTTGCAGTCGCCGGCGCGTCTGACCAGAAGTCGATCGAACACGCAAAAGCGAGTTGGACGACCCAGACAAGCATCTCATGAACCGCGCAAGACCAAACGACCTAGTCTTGTTTCCGACCTCTGGACTGAGCCGATGCCTTCTGAGACCCTACCCAAGACACCGGTTAAACCAGAAGTCGAATTTAGTTCCACGGATAGGAACTCACACGACGACCTTTTTGTACCTCGTACAAGTCTCAGTGGGCTCTTCACAGCCCCAATGCAGATACCTGCGTCCAGGCTTCCCAACCTGCCTGATCCCTTTTTGGCTGCGCCAACCGCACCTCCTGCGAGGCTCGGATCACCGTTCCCTGGAACCAAGACTAGCTTTTCTTTCCCGAATCGTTTCACACAGCCAGAAGAGTTTGATCATGACACTATTCGCCCGTTTGCCACGATCCAGCAACAAGCCAGCGGGGATGGTGGCTCTGCTCCTCCTCGTAAGCTGGCTGACCGCTTGGCTTACATTGACGAACGCCTTCGCAACTTTAGACGCCGAGACAGCAATCGCCGCCGGTCTGAATCACCTTTCTAGTGAAACATTTTCTTTGTACATGTTGCTACGCCCGTTACTCTCACGACTTATGAGTCCATGCGAGTTATCTGCTCGATACCCCTGTGGAGATACTCCTGCAAGGACATACCCTTCGACTGGTACATAGACGACAGCACGCTTTGATGATGGCCCCGATATTCCCTTACTTCACTTCTTACGGACACATTTGCTTCACATATCGAGAGGAAGATACCCTTCCTGGCTTGGAGGACTACTTAATGGCCACTTTGCTTGAGATGGTTTGCGATGTGGATGACATCTCCTTTGTCTTTGTTCACAGCTGTCGGTTCTCCGCAGCCCGGCTTCTTATTGACGATGGACATGATGAAACGACATTCGGCAAGGACGTCGGATATTTTATGTACGTATCGACGACCGGGCCTCGTATGGGGTTCCGGGGCGTTGCTTGGGTGAGAAACTCACCTCGAAGATGAGGCATTCAATTGGAACAGAAAAGTAAAAAAAAAAAAAAAAAACTCGGTGAAGAGGAAGACAAAACAGTCGTTTCTAGACAAATGGATGTGAGGCATTACTCTCTTTCCAAAGTATTGTGCCTGACGTCAGGTGACGCGAGTTCTTACCGAAGCTGCCTTGCTTTGACGTATCTTTGATTGATGATCTCGAATAGCTTCCCATACGACATGGAGACGTTTTCGAAACTGACCCTATGCGGGGGAGGCGGGGAAATACGAGATGTCTTGTCCCTCACCTCGAGCCAAGACGCCAGAGGAGTGATGGATTGACGCTACGTGAAGTGGGCGTCGGTCCTGGAGTGACTGAAAGCAGCCAGGCATTTTGACGAACGCGACGTTGGATCCGTAAGAAGTCCATTGCGCTGTTTGGCTGTCTGAAGGACTGGAGGGTGGAGATATTCTTGGCCTCCATACCTTGTGATTTGAAGACAGTAGAGAATGAGTCCAGAAGTAGAGGGAGGAGGGAGACAAGCGATGGATGGAATGGTGTCTGTTGCCTTGCAATTTGATGAGGAGGTTTGTTGGTTAGAGGAGACGAACATCATGACTGGCGGGGTGGAAGGATTTTGGCCAAAGTTTCGAGAATGCCTCTCGGGGCCTAATTATCCAGCCGAGATTCACGTGCCGTTCGTGTCTGGGCGGTACCTGGAGCATGCGTGAGTCGGGGAATGTGCGTTCGGATTGAGGTACGGGATATGGTGCGGGTGCTCGGTGATGAGATGCCGATGTTTCGTTTCAAGGGGGGCTTGATGATACATACTGAGCCGATTTCCGAAGGTATCGTGAGAGGCACCCACTCGATTGGAGGAGATTTGATATTGGGACGCGAATTAGGGGCTGTACATGAAATTTGATATCGGATTCTTGTGAGATTTCGATGGTCGGTTGAGGAATGTGGATTGAGAAACGGTGTGGTTCTACACAAGGAAGAGGATGGTCATTTGCGTTCCTTCAATGTCGGGAATTGACCATGGCAAATCTTGCAAAGGAGAAGGTGCTTGCTTCACTGCGTCTCGGCCGAGTGTCCCGTGCTGGAATTCCCCAATGGTTCATCGTGAGAGCTGCCCAGTCCCCTGCGTGCTTTAGGCATGTCCCGGCGTCCCGATGTCCCGGGGAATGTGAAAGGGAAACGAATGCATTCGGATCTCCGGCGAGCCTTTGTTTTCCTTCGATACTTTTCAACGAGTCTCTCTTACCTTTGGGGTTTTCGAGGCTATGCCTTGCAGAAAGCCCGCGTTGGTCGCGGAAAATCTGGTGGCAATTATCTCATCGCCTTCGCTTTCGCATTTGGAAAAAGTAGTGTCTTCCCCTCCGTCGTGGAGGAAAGTTGTTGGAATGTCGGTAAACTTTGAAAGGGCCGTTCCTATAGCTCCTCCACGTGTTCGGGCTGGCTGCGTGGCTGCCTCCAAAGGCCTCCTCCCCCTTCGTCTCGGTTTGTTTCAATAAGGCCCTTGGTTTCATTTCGTACAATCCTGGGCTGGAGGGATCTTGTAGAAACGGGGGAGTGCGCTATGGAAATACTCATGTAATGATATTGCTGCTCATTATCAACATGGCCGCAGTCTATGGCAGATGAAGAATTTGAACCACTACTTTCAGAGGTCGTAAGTGTACCGAGTGGAAAGGAATACACCACCTGCGCTTACAACGCGGGACCCGAACGATCCGGACTATGCGAGCGCCCCGGCGTCCGAGGCTCGGGTCCCAAATGGTCCTGACGGCCCAAGTACCCTCCGACATTTTGCTACTCCTTTTAAGAGCTCCAAGGTATCTATCTGCAGTGCCCCGCGCGCGCGCGCGCGTCCAAACACGCCTGTTAAACGTCTACAATGGGAAATGGCGTCGGTGATAGGGTTCCTCCCCCTCTCATAGGCTTTTAAGCTTCGAGACCGACAGGTCCGCCAGGCTGGCATTGGCAGCTCCGGGGGAACAAGAAGAAACGCACCGTCTTGGGCGCTAGCTCACACGCACCGGCGACGGACTCGATCCTCGCTCGTGAAATGTGTAAATGAGCGATGGTATGCTTTTCTCAGAGCATGGCTTTCTTTTTTTTTTGGCCACAGTTGCTTAAGTTGTGTCTGCTCGATCTGTCCATTTGGTCACTTGGCCGCCATGATCAAGTCAAGGATGTGATTATTACGTGCTGCCTGGTCTTGAAAGATGGTCAGAGAGCACGCTAGAGCTCTTCCTCTTTCCCCAGACTTTGCATTAGCACATGATGTCGAGATCTGCAGAGCTTTAGTGTCATGGTTTATGTACCCAGCCAACTAGCCGCACGTGAGACTAACTGAGAGCTGCATAATTTCTACTCTTCTTGCTAAATTCTGACAGGGCAGACCACTGCATTGCTTATTGGATCCCCAAAGATGCTCTCGTCGGGCGGGTTTACATGCTGTCTGTCTCTCTCGATCGGTGCCAGCGTCACAATGTCCCGGCCGCAGCCAAACGGGTCTCTTGCAAGAGACTGCGCCGCTTCTCCAAATCACACTTTCCATACTCAAGTCCTTTTCTTGACTCCACTCCCCGGATGCCACCGGAGAGGCTCAGCAAAGTTGTCCTCCAAGTGGTACGCCCGGCTTTGGTGCTGCTGACGGCGGCGGCGTGGACCACGCGAGGAGGAAGAGGATTGGGGCACGGAAGACGGACATATCGGCCGGTGACTAGGTATGCAGTGTGTTCATACCGGTGACAATGGACTTTGTCTCTCTTCCGATCCCCTGTTGCTACCTGACGGTCTCCCTGGGTTTGGTTCAAGTCGCGGCTCGGCGCAGCAGTCGGGCGAAGAGAAAGATGTCATTGACGTTCCGAGACTATGTTCCGTCACGCATCTGTCTGGCCTGTCTGCTACTTGCTCTTCCTTCATCCAATCCAAAGACTTGCATTATCCGAGGCCTACTCCGGAATGGAAGAGTCGCGCTTTAAAACAGGACGTTAGACTGGCGGGGCTAACATTCCTAACCACTCAGGCGCAAACGCTCCCTAGCACTTGCGCATGCGCTGGTTCCATAGAATGCTGGCCGATGAGGTAACCTAGCCTCCAAGATATCCCGTCGTAAACATCGCGGTGTCAAACATTCTTGCACCCAAAATCTCACGACCTTTTGGAAACAACACCCATTTCTTAAGAATACCCGCCTTCAGACAAGGGGCATAATTGGGACATGGGCCGGAAGAGAGACGGGGGGCTTCAGGTCCAGGGAATACGAAAATAAAATGATCTCCGTGCTATTTTAGCTCGGGATTCCCACAACTCTCTCTGCCCGTCCACTCTGACATGGAATGAAGGAATCCGCCATCCCGCGTACACTACCCTAACTCCAAGGGCTAAAGAAGTGAAGAAGAAAGATCGTCCCTACTCTCGCACGCTATGCTCGTATTTACCACGAGAAATGCCCACCGTCTAGCCCCATAAGGCCAACGAAAAGCTCATTTCCCAATGCCCAAAAAAGGCCTCCCAAAAAAGTTGGGGAAGACCTCTTTTTACGGATGGATACTAGGGCCTTTTCAGCTAGGTAAGGGGACTTTGCGTTTGCAAGCGAACCAGCGTCCGTTCAGATCCAGGCAATTTCGCAGAATAAGGTGAATTCATACGGCACGCGACGTAAGTTCCCAACTTGGGCGGTCGTATCTTCGTCTGGACGGAAAGCCTCTGCGCCGGCGGAGGACGATGGGGGATGAGAGAGAGGAGAGACGCGAAGGGCCCGGCGGGTCAATGTACGCAGACGGCAGACGGAGACAGGGGACTAGCGCAAGCGCATCTTCTCCGTTCGTCAAATGGCTTACTGCGTGAGGAGCCGACTGATCTGCGAGACATTGCGATGCGTCTTCCAGTCTTGATCATTCAATTGACTCTGTGAAGCTTCCCCCGATGAATTTGTAAATGGTTCATGCATCAACACGTCTGTAGCCCTTGTCGAGTGCTTAAGAGGATGGGCTCACTCAAGATCCCCGACCCCAGGAGGATGGGAAGACGTGTGGGTTCATCCAACCTACAGCTCGGGTCTGTCGCGTGCGCGCAGCCCGGCGCGCGCGTGTAAGTGCGCTGTCCGCGCATTCAAGCCAGAACCCTGCGCTGACAGTCACCCAGTCCCGAGGGAAACACAAAAGAGAAACGAACGTAGGGGCAGGGAGGACGGGTAGGATCCGTCATGACGGTATTGATCCGCCGAAAGCCAAGACTCTCTCCCCAAGAAAAGATATCCCACGAGCTACCCTAATTTGGCACCTTAATTCAAATTCAGGCTCTGCCCTTGTCTGCACGCGTCGAAGCTGGGATTAGGGGCTGATGGGGCCCTGGAGCTTTCGCTGCGCAAAAGGAACAGGAAGACGATTTTCTTGGCTCGAAATGGCTCCAGGGCTGAGCCTCTCTCTCTGTCTTCCTAATTCCTGTGTTCCTCTCGTGCTGCTTTCTCCTTCGATCGTCAGTCAGCCTAGCTTTTTGGTCATCCCTTGCCTGATAATGTAGCATTCATCCGGGGGTGATTCAAGGTACCCATAAATGCACCACCGCATCCGTCGACAGGTTTATCTCTTCCGGTACGACGACCAATATGTATTCAAGTTCCTAAATCGAATACAAAGTCGTCCAATGTCTGTCAGAGACATTTCATAGTCCCACCGGTGTAAAACCAAAACCAAAACCAAACCAAACACTGGCAGTAATACCACGAACCTTCCACGAACTTGACACAACCCGTGGTCCGAACGAACCAAAAGCCTTGTCCTAAACAGGAAATCGAGAACAAGAAACTGGAAACAGCCAGCACCGAGCAAGCTGGGTGTGAATCCGAAGAAACCACTCTATCCGTACAGCTCCAATCCCAGCAGGTAATAATCGCGGGCTAATACCTAGGTAATACCTCTCGATCCAAAGGTCTGCCTTACACCGCACTAAAACAAAAAGTGTCGTCTGCCTAAAAAGCTGTGCACCCGCGCCTCTCCGTCCCCCGACTCCCCCGGGCACCCCCTTGCTCGCCGGGCCTTAACATTCTGACATTGTACCGCAATAAGGTCAGTCCAATGTCACTTTTTCCCCTTGGCTCTTCACCCCGTGCCCCCCCCCCCTCCTTGGCACGAACCGAACCACGCTTCATTCGTTTCTTTCCTACTTAGGTAAGGGATATCGAACACACATGTTCCGGGAACGGGGGGAATTCACTAGGTATTCAGTAATCCCATCATCATCTGCATCATCGCCCCTTACGTACCTTACAGAAAGAAAATAAGGAAGGAGGGGGGTCATCGGGGGGAAGGGAGGGGGGAAACTGCAAGGGATGCTGATGACGGACGGTGGAACCTGAGCTTGCGCCTGGGAGGTACGGGAACTAATACAGGGGATACACAGCAAAGGAGACAGACATGCGGATACAAGAGACAGAAACACAATCGAAAGCAAAGTCGCTAAAACTCGCTCTATCAGCGTCAGCGCCGTCGCGGGGGAAGCACCAAAACGCAAACCAAAGAGAAGCCCAAAGCGGCGTCAGACCCGGGTGTCACAAGCCCGCTCGGGAATGGGGGGAAGGGGGAAGAGAAACGTATAATACCTCGCTAACTTAGACACTTTAAACACCGTAGAGTCCAGTGTGTACGGAGTACTTCGTACCTCAGAGGTCTGATGACCCGGACAAGCAGAAAAACAAGAGCGAGACCAAGCTTTTTTGCAACCAGAGGGTTCTGAGCAGCACCAACAAGCTTCCCTTTCTAACTAACCCCTGTACCACACCACCACCACCACCAAGAACGCCCGGCTGCCTACATGGTACCTAACCCAGATCAGAGCACAAAAGTCAAAGTCGGGATTGGGTACGTCCAGAGTATAATATCGTGTCAGACCGCACCACCCGTTCCCCTCCTTCCCCTTCCTCCCGTCCCCTTGAACCTGAATCTCGGCTTTATTCTTATCCTTCTCGTCATCCTCTTGAACTGCTCTTGTGCTCCCTTCCATAACACGACATAACGACGACGACGGTTGTGTTTCCACTGGTGCTCGGATAGTGTGTACTCGACTTACATCCCACCTCCACGGATAACCTGGATCCCTTCCTCAGATCACCGCCGATCATCCAACCAACCGATACTCTCTCACCTACTCGATACACCGGTTTAACTTTTTATTACCGGCTCGTCGGAAACAGTCACAGCTTAAAATAGGGAATCAAAAGAAAAAAAAGTCCAGCAAAAAGACATCTAGTGTCTTCTTTTTATTTGGAAAAAAGTAATCCAGGATATTCATCCCCCCTACTGGGTAGTTGAATATGTACATTCAAAAAAAAATGGCTCGTCCCAGCATCATCGTCTCCATGCTCGTCCTCTCCCTCTCCGGAACCGCGTTCGGCAGAGCGAGCTTCTTCGGCAAACAGCAACAACACGACGCAATGACGGATTGCGCGCGCGTCGATGCCCCGACCTCCTTGACCTGGCTTTTGCAAGATCAACCCTTCGAACAGGAGGATCCGTCCGCCTTTTTCTACGTCAACCAAGATATTGACGCGTCAGGTAGGACTTCTTCTTCTTCTTCTTTTTTTTTTTTTTTGGTGCTTTTTTGGAAATTTCTTGTCTTTTTTGGGTTGGCAACTATGCCTCTCTGGTGTGGTTTCCCTGACAAAGGAGATTCTGAATGAATGAATGAATGTACTCAAACGGTTCTCTTTTATAGGAAACAAGGCGAACAGAGTCGCACAACTCGTCACCTTTGGCGGCGTCCAGGGACAACAGGAATCGACAGAGTGCCGCCTCCTCTTCACCATGCCCGAGGACTCGGAGAGCTGGGAGCTGATCCAGCGCGAGGGCGCCACCACGATGCGCGTCTTCCGCGTCCCCAGCTACGAAGGGGACGATTCCGTACGACAGAAGCAGAATCTTCTGGGCACCGTCCTGGTCAAGCCTGGAACGCAGTCCATCGACCTCGGCCAGTGCGACGGCAGCGGTAGTTTCGTTTTCGAGCTTGCCGACGCGGGACGCAGTCGCGTCGCTTTCCGCCAGGCATCGAAGCCGAAAGACGGCTTTGGTGTCTTCATGGCTCATGGATGCCCGGTCCCTAGAAGGACCGAGTCCGAGGACTTGTGAAGAGGAAGAGGTGATTTCGAATGACGAGTTGAAGAATTAGAATTTTGGTGTGTGTCTTGATGAGTTTGGTTTTCCGCCGAACTAGACGGGCACCCTCCACCCGTGGAGGCTGGCAATGTTCACAGTCCCTCTAAAACACCTGCGCGGTGTAAGGCATCCGTTCTCGACGGAAAGGTGGTTGTGGTATCCGCATGTCGCGACGGGAATGGCCACGGCTTGGTTCTGGGGCGACCTCCATCACCAACGGCACAAGTAGAAAGTTATCCAGCTCCCTGCTGGCCGTGGTGTGAGGACATCTACGCTCGCCGACGGCAGCTCGATGGCTGTGGAACGAACATTGCCGGAAACCGAACTGGCGCTCTTCATTACGAAGCTTGTTAGCCGGGATGCGCAGTTGAGGGTTCTTGATGCGTGTGTCCAGCTTGCTCGACTTCATCTTGCGCAGGTGCGAGGTGAACTCGGTTGCGAAGTCGGGGAAGCGCTCAAACATTTCCTGAAACCTTTCGAGCCCGCCATCGTCCTTCACGATCGACGACGAACCTCCAGCAACGGACCAGGCCACCATCGCTACGGTCCATCTCCGAATTCGCATCGAAGACTCGGCATCGCACTGGCCGTAAACGTAATGGACGAAGCGAGGTGTGACATCCCAGTCGCAGCGGAGGTAGATGTCTTGCAAGGCATCAATCGCAAGGTCTTGCAGGTGATGCAGATCGAGCCGAGCAGCGAAGATGTGAAGGCGAACCAGAGCCCAGTGAAGTCGTTGGCACGGTACGCCAGGTGCATCACTGACGAGAGTGATCATCTCGTCGAGGTGTCTGCGGAAGCCGTCTCTTTGATGCAGCCATACTACGAAGAGCTCGAACATGGAGGCGGATTCGTTGGGAAGGCGGATAGTCGACTTTTGTTGCGGTAACCATACCGGCACTGGTGTCTGGTTCGGCGTCACCTTGACGCCGGCTGGTGTAGCGTCCAGCTGATCCTCGAAGAAAGGGGCAGCGTTGCTGAGCTTCTGCTTGTTGATACGGAACTCCTTCATCTTCCCGCCTCGACCGACGAATACGCGCGCTAGGTTATCATCTTCGTGTGATGATCTGTGAAAGAGAATATTAGATCAGGTTGAGGGACATTGACGTATTGCAGGAGACTCACACATTAGACGCTGATGGTCTGTGGAAGATGCCCTGTGGTCTAGTCATGGGTGCCATTGTGAAAATAGTGTTCCAGCACTTGGTATAAGAGCCAGCTCTGGATGAGAAAGTAAAGTAGATGAAAGTACTCAAAAAGTTGAAGAATCCAGAAAACCCAGAGCACACGAATAATGAAAGGCCGTTGACTTCGTTTGTTACTTTCACTCTCCCAGAGAGCTTGAGAAGAGAAAAGAGAGAGCACACCAGAACTAGTCCTAGATGGATCTGAGGACGCTCTTCATTATCAATTGCTCCAAGTCTGGATGCAACTTTGGCAGGGTAGAGGCGCCGCAGATATGGGGAACTACACGGTCACACACGAGCTTCCCTAACACCATGGCCCCTGTGTCGTCTGCCAAGTGCAGTGTATGAATAAGCTTATACGTGATAATCGATGTTAAGCCAGTTTCAGAAAGGAGGGTATAAGGGTGTGGCTGGCTTGGTGCTCAGCCGGGGCTTTGCTGGGGCTTGTCGGGAGTTGCTGGGACTCTTGCTGCATCCTCAGCTTAACAGAACGCTGATATGGGGCAGCGATTCACGTCAAAGACGAGATGATGCTGCTTGGGATGGTAGGGGTGTTGGTTTCAAACGTCATTGTCAAACGCACTGAGTGCATTGGTGTGGGAGTCGTGCCGCGCGAAGTGCTCCCTCAACTGCCTCAGGCGACAGGGTTGTTGGCTGTGTTCTCGTGGGACACGGCTGTAGCGGAAGCTTGGGGCATCTTAGCCGTGGCTGATATAGGACCGGGGTGCGGTGCTTGGATGCAGTTCTTGACGTTCCCGCCGAGCCCTGTCATGAACTGTCTCGTCTGTGCAGGCGATCTCCTGCTCCCACCTGGCTCGGAGTTGCAATCAAAGGTTTGGCGAGATTTTTTTGGTAAGTCAAGGTGCTCGATAATCTCTCAATCTACCCTCAGACAGTGCAACGATGGGCTCTTGATCTCCTATTTTTGGTGGCGTCCTCCTTTTTTTATATACACGGCAAAAAAAGGCAGTTCAACTGATGCCTTGGGATGAGCGTCTTGTGTCGGATGAAAACATGAGGCGTCTTGAATCGTCGTTTCCTTGTCAGTTGTGGCCAGTAAACAAGCTAGACAAGCCCACAAGAAGGATCATGTTTCGGTGCCACCCACTATCCCGGACTGTCGCGTGGGGAATACTCGCTCTGGCAGGCTCATCGCGATTGCTTAAACCTGTTGAACTCGGCTAGTGATCATGGCTGAAGGCATCGCCAGCCAGCGTCATTGCGAAGGGGGACACTTCAATGCTCTAAAGCACTAGCTCTCGTAGCTGGCATTGACGGCATTCCAAGCTCGAGGAATCAAAAGATGACTGCGCCGCCGCGTTGTTGCATTCCAAGACCCAAGTGTCCGTCTGATGCTGCTTGGATCGTCGAGGCAGTGCAACGCGGGCGGGAAAATCCTGCTGCTCATGGAGGAGAAAGACGGGATGCTAAGGTCCGGGCACCTATATCGCTACCATGGGACGTTTGGTTTCAGTCGTGGAGTTGAGAGTCTGGAAGAGGTTATGGAAAAAGTGAAGGCCCGTATAATACGAGGTGCAGAGTCGGAGACTTGAAACTGGGTCTCGGCCGGATTCGACGCTAGGCGACCCGCGAAAAAGAGTCTAAAAAGTCTCCTTGAGCCCGCTGCCCTTGGTAAGGGGGCCAAGGAGGCTTGCTTGGTCGAGCACAGGGCATATTGTGGCCGGGCCGGGCGGCAGCGTTGGAGGCGGTGCCCATTGAAAAGCCCGGTCATTCTCAACCTGCAATATCGGCGCGTGCTGGCTCCGATGTACGGGTATGGAGAGGTGGGGTTGGCGGTAGGGGTTTGAGAACTCGAGATTCGAGAATGAGACCCCGACCCGTAACAAGAGGAAGAACCGGGAGCCAGGGTTGTTTGCTGGGAAGGTTTTGCGCGGATTTTTCTGCGTGCTCCATGCTTCCAGTCTCCTACTCCAGTGTGCTCCAACCTGCTCCAGTGAAAAGAGTCTACTGTGTAGAGGCAGGCCGTAGACCCCGTTGGCAGTCGGTGCCATTCGTGCCAGTCACCCAGAGGTCCCAGACTGACTGACGGGATCCTGGATCTTTTTTTGCCGCCGATCACGCCATTGCGGACTGCCCCAGAATCGAAAAATGCGTTTATGGCGGCCGTGTGAAGGCCCCACGCCGCTCTGATGTTAGCGGATGAGCAGTGTTGGTGATCACGAAAGAGTCGACGTCGGAAGCTTCAACTGCTTCTACGACTATCAAGCGAGCGACATGACTGTTGGTCCAGACTGGCATAGTCTGTCTTGAGTCTTGGTGCATCGAGGGAGGCCATTATAAGAAGCGGTGACGAGTGGCGGCTGATTCACTATTGGCTACCGTTGTCGAGGAAAAAGAAACAATGCGAGAGCTAGAACGGCTTCGAGGCGGTCTCGACGTTTGACCTGCAATTGCCGTCATGGCCTCAGTTGAAGGAGGAAAGGCTCGTCCAATCGAGGGAGACAATTGACGCGTGAGGGTGAGACATTGATTGACAGAAGCAGACAACTCAGGAATGCAACCTGCATCAGTTTCTCAACAGAGCAAGACAAGGTGACAACTCAGCGCAGCTAGTGAAGCCGCGAGAGTCAAGAAGGGGTCGTCAACAACGGTGAGGATGTCCATGGAATCCGAGGCGGAGGTTCCTGAAGCGCGCAGAGCTCAACACGCTTGAGTAAGGTCACCCTAGCACGTCTCCGACAAGCAGCTTCAAGCAAGGGGAAGAAAAAAAAGGTGCGGCGGCTCCAGTAAGGCGGTGGATTGAGCGAATGAAAAGAGAAGCTAGCGACAGAAATGGGACCAGGCAAGCTCGAGTGGATTACTTTCGTACCTGAGGCAAAGCGTCGAGCGCGCACGTGCCGCGGGCAGCATCGAGCACGATAAGCCCAAGGCGTTAAGGTAAGAAGATGAGAAAACGTTCTTTCCCTCAGGCTCGAATTCCTATACGTACCTACGAATATTCTTAACTTCTCAAGACAGATAGGCAGGCACGCAGGCTGGAGGTGCATTCCCCGATTTCCCACACCGCCCTTCCATATCGAGGCAGGTCCCCTGCGTTCCTGCCGCACTCAAGTAGGATTCAGCCAATAGGGAAACGTCTGCCCCTCCTTCTTGAGTTTCCTTTGCTCGCAGGTTCCCGTCTGTTGTTTTGACTTTGGGTTGCTACCTATTCTCACATTTGCCAAACTTGTCATGCACATGGACAATCTCAAGTTGCCTTTTGCCCTGCCCTAAAGCGCCTACCTTACCTTAGGCAATGTTGGAGTTGTCGTGTCATGCATCAACAGGCACGTACAGCCAGTAGTCTCAGATTCTAGACCATTCGGGCCATTATCCTCAGGCACACCGACGCAGTGGGTGAACAAGCGAGGGAGGCACGGCACGTCAGCTTGCAAAATGGAAGGCAGAAGAAGATGATAATCATTCAACGCAACGCAAAGTGACGGTGACAACTCGGGTCCATCTTACTGTGTACGTTGCCTCTCAGGTGTGGAACTGAGGGGCACTAACAGAGAACAATGGGTGGCTCGTGTGTTTCCGCCGGGAACTCCCAGTTAAAAACGATAGCTACTGATAGCTCACGGTAGGGTAGTGACATTGTTCAATTGTTGTACCCCGCCATCAGCAGCCCAGAAATGTTTCTTGCTTGGGTGGATGCGTCCAAAGACCTTTCCCCAATCGAGTCTCCAGCTTCACGCCACGCTGCATTCTCAGGGCGTGTCAGAGGGCAGTATCTCAAGGGCAATCTGCGACAACCCCTCCTTCCCTTCCAAAACTACCCCACCTTAACGCTAAGGGACCATGGTGGGAAAAGAATTCTCGCCTCATTTTGTTTTTTCTTTCCTGGGCAAGCACCAGGCATACGCAATGGAGGGGTAGGTAGGTAGGAACGACCATGATGCCACCATTGACCGTACTAGGAAGAGGAGGGAGGAGCTTAGGAACTTAGGAAGGAAGGAAATCGAGGGAGAGGCATAAGCAGAAAATTCGTAAACCAAGTAGATAGAGACAAAATCACCGGGTCAATGGCTGGTCGTAGGGTATCCGTAGTGTACCTTATGTCTCCGTAAGGTCTCCGTATGGTGGGAAAAGGGAAATGGGAAATCCCAAAGGGAACCAAAGGGAAACAGAAGATCCAAAGCCGACTTCGCTCTCAATTGACTGGACCCGGGACCCGTCACCCCAGCCACTGAGCTTCCATTGCTGTGCTGTTGCTCCCCTCCTCATCTTCCGCCGTACCTTCGCACGCAATTGCCCAATTCACCGACCGACTCGGCCACCTACCTGGTAGAGTTTTTTTTTTTTTTTTTCTTTCTCACCCTCCTCGCCTGTCCGTCCGACTACTTCTATTAACCCCTCCTCCGCCTTCTTCCCATCCGTTTCACTCTTCCCTTCTTCCTCCTTCCCTCCTCAACCGACCTGTCTTCCAAATTCTTTCTTCCTTACCTTGCTTCTTGTCGGCGAGGTAATTTTATACAACGCACATTTCAGTCACATTTGAATACTTTGCACAGAGAAGCAACAGCATTCAAGATGGTTCAGTCATCGGTCCTTGGTTTCCCCCGCATGGGTGTGAACCGTGACCTCAAGAAGGCCAACGAGGCCTACTGGGGCGGCAAGCTCTCCCGCGATGAGCTCCTCGCTGAGGGCAAGAGACTTCGTCTTGCTCACTGGCAGATCCAGAAGGATGCCGGTGTCGACATCATCCCCAGCAACGACTTTGCTCACTACGACCACGTCCTCGACCACATTCAGCTCTTCAACGTACGTGACTCACGTCTCCCCCCCCCCCCTCCATCCATGACCAATACCACATAGAATCACAAGCTTACGAAACAAACAGGCTGTCCCTCCCCGTTATGCCGAGACCAAGCTCGAGCCCATTGACGAGTACTTCGCCATGGGCCGTGGCCACCAGAAGGATGGCATCGACGTTCCCTCTCTGGTAAGCCCCCGCCCCCGCCCCCGCTCAAACAATTGAGCTGTTGGCAAAAACCGACACAGAAAAAAAATCCAAAAAAGCTTGGACCATGTGCTAATGGGTCCATCAACAGGAAATGGTCAAGTGGTTTGACTCCAACTACCACTACGTTAAGCCTACTCTTCAGGATGGCCAGACCTTCAAGCTCGCTTCCGACCCCAAGCCCGTTCGCGAGTTCAACGAGGCCAAGGCCGCTGGCATCACCACCCGCCCCGTCCTTCTCGGACCCGTCTCCTTCCTCCACCTCGGCAAGCCCGACCGTGGCCAGTCCGTTGACCCCATCTCCCTCCTCGACAAGCTCGTCCCCGTCTACGTCGAGCTCCTGAAGCAGCTCAAGGCTGCCGGTGCCGAGACCGTTCAGATTGACGAGCCCATTCTGGTCTACGACCTTCCCCAGAAGTCCAAGGACGCCTTCAAGCCCGCCTACGAGCAGCTTGTCGGTGCTGGCCTCCCCAACCTTGTTCTGGCCACCTACTTCGGTGACATCGTCCACAACTTCGATGTTCTCCCCGCCATCAGCAACGTCTACGGTCTCCACGTCGACCTTGTCCGCAACCCTGAGCAGCTCAGCCCTGTTCTCGAGAAGCTCGGCCCCAAGCAGATCTTCTCTGCCGGTGTCGTCGACGGCCGTAACATCTGGAAGACCAACTTCCAGCGTGCCATTGACACCGTCAAGCAGGCCATCGCCAAGGTCGGCGAGGACCGTGTCATCGTCTCCACCTCCAGCTCCCTCCTCCACACCCCCCACACTCTTGCCTCCGAGAAGAAGCTCCCCGAGGAGGTCTACCGCTGGTTCTCCTTCGCCTCCGAGAAGGCCTCCGAGGTTGCCACCATTGCCAAGGCCATCACCGATGCTGCCTCTGTCCAGGCCAAGCTCGATGAGAACGCCAAGGACATCCAGTCCCGCGCCACCTCTGCCCGCACCAACGACCCCAACGTCAAGAAGCGCCAGTCTGAGGTCACTGAGGCCATGCACAACCGCAAGTCTGAGTTCCCTACCCGTATTGAGGCTCAGCGTAAGCACCTGAAGCTTCCCCTCTTCCCCACCACCACCATCGGCTCTTTCCCCCAGACCAAGGAGATCCGTATCCAGCGCAACAAGTTCACCAAGGGCGAGATCACTGCCCAGGAGTACGAGAAGTTCATCGAGAAGGAGATTGAGGAGACCATCAAGATCCAGAACGAGCTTGACTTGGATGTCCTCGTCCACGGTGAGCCCGAGCGTAACGACATGGTTCAGTACTTCGGTGAGCGCATGGACGGTTACGTCTTCACCACCCACGCCTGGGTTCAGTCTTACGGCTCTCGCTGCGTCCGTCCCCCCATCGTTGTCGGTGATATCTCTCGCCGCAACAACGAGCCCATGACCGTCAAGGAGTCCAAGTACGCCGCCGCCAACTCTGCTCGCCCCATGAAGGGCATGCTTACCGGCCCCATCACCTGCTTGCGCTGGTCTTTCCCCCGTGACGACGTTCACCAGTCCGTTCAGGCCCAGCAGCTTGCTCTGGCCCTCCGCGACGAGGTCGTTGACCTCGAGGCCGCTGGCATCTACGTCATCCAGGTCGATGAGCCCGCCCTCCGTGAGGGTCTTCCCCTCCGCACCGGCTCCGAGCGTGAGGCTTACCTCAAGTGGGCCGTCGACTCCTTCAAGCTGTCAACCGCCGGTGTCGAGGACTCCACTCAGATCCACTCCCACTTCTGCTACTCCGAGTTCCAGGACTTCTTCCACGCCATTGCCGCGCTGGATGCCGATGTCCTGTCCATCGAGAACAGCAAGTCTGACGCCAAGCTCCTCCGTGTCTTCGAGGACAAGGCCTACCCCCGCCACATCGGACCTGGTGTCTACGACATCCACTCCCCCCGTGTTCCCTCAGAGGAGGAGATCAAGACCCGCATCGAGGAGATGCTTAACAACGGTCTTCGCCCTGAGCAGCTCTGGATCAACCCCGACTGCGGTCTGAAGACCCGCCAGTGGGCTGAGACCAAGGCCGCTCTGGTCAACATGGTCAACGCTGCCAAGTACTTCCGCCAGAAGTACTCCAACTAAGTTTGGGCAGTTGATGCGGTGTACATGAGTGTGATTTAGGTGTTGGGTGGGATCGATAAGTCTTTTCAACAGACAATGACGTGGCAATACCCGCGGGGATGACCGGAAAAACAGGGGAAGGTTACGGGCAAATTCAACATAGGCG
The DNA here is from genome assembly GCF_030867605.1 of Colletotrichum paranaense. Classification (NCBI taxonomy): domain Eukaryota; kingdom Fungi; phylum Ascomycota; class Sordariomycetes; order Glomerellales; family Glomerellaceae; genus Colletotrichum; species Colletotrichum paranaense. The sequence goes on along the minus strand of NW_026848960.1, from coordinate 3,570,655 downwards.
TTCTTTTTTCAACACATCTCCACGGCGTTTTGCAAGCGGGTTTGGGACTCAGGGAAAAGTAAGGAATTCAACAGATACCGCTTTCAGGGATGGGTCCTGAACGGATATAGACTCAAAGAGCCCCTTAACGGGCCATGGTCTAATGTAGTATGTTCATGAATACATGAAATTGCAAGGTTCAAACACTTAGTCTCGTCGCACTCTCGTGTTTAGTGATTGTGTAAGACAGCAGAAGGAATGTGGTACAATTGAAGCCATTCCAACGGATGAACACTGTGCTACCGAGTTTGGGGTCGTTGACCGGTTGGTGGGTGACATGAGCAAGGGACGTCGGTTTTACCTACAGGCATAAGCATTCGGATGCGACCTGGGGTGCCGTACTCGGTCGCATGTCCTAGTCAATAGTGACACTTTGCAAAGTTGAAACCCCCGCTGCCGGGTGAGCTAGTCTTTGCAGAAGGCTTCGAGAAAGAAACGGCGCTTCATTAACCAGAAACTCGGTTCGCAACTTGGCGAGGACCGGTAAAGGGAGAGGAATAGAGGGGTAGGTAGGTTGGACCATTGGGGTGGTGTTGGACGGCTGCCGATTCGGTGCCACGGAGAGGAAGGCGGGGGGGGGGGGGGGCAAGTCGGAATGACGCCACTCGGGGTGGACCCACTCCGAACAGAGGCCGTTTTCAATTCAAACTTATTCCCGTTCAACAGGAAGGAGCGAGGTAAGGACCTGCAGAGTGCAACAGGACTGACGCATAGCATTCTGCAATTACTCAGCAAGCATAAGAAGGCTTCATTGAGGAAAGAGCAATCTACCTACTAAATTTCAATCGCCGTTCAGAAGGTGGGCTTTAGGGCGTCTTGATAGGGCGTTTCGTCGGATAAGGTAGGAAGCACCGGAGGCTTTGAGATGGACGCACTATAGACCGCGCTGATAAATCGACTTTGTTGCTAAATGTGTTGCTTCGATAGACACCCCCACTGTCCTGGAGCATTGAGCCTAGAGATAGAGATTTCGATCCAATAGCCGTTTGATTTGTTGCTCGCCATGCTCCATATCGCCTTCTAGATGCCGAGGTGTTTGTTACCAACCGACCTTACCCTGCCCACTACCCGCATCGACAGCTTTACAAATCAGGACAAGTCTCACTCGACTGCTGTGACGACACGGAATATAGGTTCCCGGGGTTCGATCCGGCGCTTTTAGCCTTGTAGATAAAACCCCTTGACGACCCTTCTCAGATCTATCTTTCTGCCCGCTTGCCTGTCAACAGTTCATCAACTCGAAACCACTGGCCAAACGTCCCACCCCCTCCGCTTCAAACGAAGCATCGCCAGAAAACGCCGCAAAACACGGCACCTTATCCCCGCATAACCACCCTCGTCTCTGGTCTCCTCTACGCAGGCAAAAGAACATTAACCCCCCAGACGACAACCATGACCGGCACCGCCAACAAGGCCGCCCCAGGCGTGCCGTTTTACACCCCGGCCCAGGAGCCCCCCGCCGGCACCCCCGTCGACGCCCCCGCCGCCCCGACGCTCTTCCAACCCCTCCAGATCCGCGACCTGACCCTCAACAACCGCATCTGGGTCTCGCCCATGTGCCAGTACTCCGCCGACAATGGCCACATGACGGACTACCACCTCGTCCACCTGGGCCAGTTCGCCCTGCACGGCGCGGCGCTGACCATCATCGAGGCCACGGGTGTCGAGGCCCGCGGCCGCATCTCCCCCGAGGACGTCGGTCTATGGCAGGACTCCCAAGTCGCGCCGCTGAAGCGCGTGGTTGATTTTATTCACTCGCAGAACCAGGCTGTGGGTATTCAGCTTGCTCACGCCGGCCGCAAGGCGAGCACGTTGGCGCCGTGGATTACGGAGACCAAGGGCAAAGCTCTTGCGCTGGAGAGCGAGGGCGGGTGGCCTGATGACTGTGTTGCGCCGAGCTCGATTCCGTTTACCGAAGGATGGGCTACGCCGCGGGAGTTGACTCTTGAGGAAATTCAGGGTGTGGTGAAAGCCTTTGCTGAGTCTGCTAAGAGGGCTGTCGAGGCGGGTGTCGATGTCATTGAGATTCATGGCGCGCACGGCTACCTGATTACGCAGTTCCTCTCTCCTCTGACCAACGTAAGTTCTGACCCCCTCTTGACCCTCCCATAATGATACAATGCGGCACAGAAAATACTAACATAACTCCAGCAACGCACCGACAAGTACGGTGGCAGCTTCGAGAACCGCACCCGCATCCTCTTTGAAGTCATCAAGGCCGTCCGCGACGTCATCCCATCCGGCATGCCGCTCTTCCTGCGCATCTCGGCGACAGAATGGATGGAGTACGACGGCAAGCCCTCGTGGGTGGTAGAGGACTCCATCAAGCTCGCCAAGCTCCTCCCCGAAGCCGGCGTCGACTTGCTGGACGTCTCCTCCGGCGGCAACAACGAGGCGCAAAAGATTGAGATCTCGCCGTATTACCAGGTCAGCATCGCGGGCAAGATCCGCGAGGCGCTGGCCGCGGAGGGTAAGAAGCTGTTCATCGGCGCCGTGGGCATGATTTCGAGTGGCGAGATGGCGCGGAGCATCGTGCAGGCCCGGGGCTCTGGTTCTGCGGAGGCGAATGGGCATAATGGTGTTGATCAGGGCAACGCGGCGACGTTGGAGGTTGACGAGGAGCATGGGCAGGTGACGCAGGCGGACGCGGTGTTTGTGGCGAGACAGTTTTTGCGGGAGCCGAATTTCGTGTACAAGATTGCGGACGAGATTGGGGTGAGGATTAAGTGGGCGAATCAGTACCACCGGGCGCCGCGGAGGAAGCATTGACTACATGGTCGGAAGAAGGAGGGCGCGAGGCTCTGATACGAAAAGGAGATGGTGATGATGATGCAAGTGGGTGTAGAAAAGAGACGAAGATGAAGCGATAGTAGTCTGCGTAGAACCCAGATGAAGACAGACAGATAGATCACCACCTCGAGGTGGAAAGAGAAGCATCCAGTAGATGGATGCTGAGTGTCAAAGATGGCTAGACTTTTCAGAGTCCTGGAATAGATTTTGAGTAATGTTCATGTTTCCACCTGCTTGACTTTGCCACGTCTGATGAATCTTGGGCCCATCTCCCTCTGACATTTTTATCCTAGCGGTTGATAAACAGATTACCCGTGCGAGGGAGATTCGACACGTGGATGTAATCTTGTTAGAGTATTAAAAGTCGGAGTTGATTTGATCTACTTGATCAGAGTGGCGGGCATTTTGAGACGACCTTGTTCCGACGGCTAATGGCGACGAAAATATCATCTCTGTTGATAAAGTGACTATATCTGGCATAAGAACCTCTTTTCATCAAGATTTCATATAGTACGTTCGTCTTCTTTCACGGGTTATCATATTGCCTTTGTTCGGTTACGAATACGTGAATAATGATTGTCCGTATTTGAGGAAGACGACTAGTATAAATATATCTTATTTGTTCTTATAGCTCTTTAATTTCAGCATCTATCCTTAGTGTTCACTCATCTCGCCTACACGATTAATTAAGGAATACGTTGACGAGAAAGAGGAGAGTGTGTAGCTAAGTGAACAACCAGGTACATTATGTAAGAGGCTTTCTCCCTTTGGTCACCAGGGGAATCAAAAATAATCAGGAGGCCCATTCGTGGATGGTTACATCGCAGACGCGATTGTAGCACTCTCGGTATCTGAGCTGTCGGTGGTTCCGATCTGGACTCAACATTATGTGATAGCCTAAGACGTTGTATGGAGGACTCTGGTACCTTCCTTATGCCCGGCAGTTGAAGAAACATTGTCTCCAATGAGTTGTGGCTGGCTTTTACGTTCGCTCGTTGACCAATAGGCTTTTTCTTGTATAGTTACTTGGCCCACACCTCTGGCTTCTCATTGTCTTGACTCCTTGGTAGGAGAGCCCATTGATAGCCTGGACGAGATGAGCAAAACATGGCAAGAACGTACCTAACGTCACGGAGGGGTAGCGGAACTTGAAGTGCACTACGGAGTATTTGAGACTCTATTGTATTTGATATCTGAAAACAACTTAGAACTCTGGCAATATCGTGCCAACCTTGTGCTTCGCCGCCAACTCGAGAATGACCTTGCCCAGAGACAAGTCCATGATGCCAATACCGACACTCTTGTACACAATCAACCCTTTCTCAAGCCACTCCCGCAGCAACCCCGCCTCACCCTCATCTGCCTTGCGAAGCTTATCAGTAAACTCACCCACCTCGACAATCTTCTCAGCGGGGATCTTGGCCTCCACCAGCTCGCCAGCCTCCAAGAAACACGCCTCGCGACTGTCCACGAAGATGACGCCGTCCTTCTTGGCCCCGCCTTCCGTAGAAGTGAAGGCTCCGAGGGACGTGTCAACAACAGCGCGGAGGAAATCCGGGTCGAGCTCCTTCATGTTGAGCTTGTACGATCCGATGGCCGAGATGTACCGCGTCTTGGCCGAGCCGCGCTCCGAGGTCAGCCACTCGGCCGGGAATATGCGCTGCGTGGACGGCGTGGTGCAGAAGATGACGTCGCTTTCCTCGACGGCGGATCGCAGTTCGGCGTTGCCTGGCGCGCTGTCCGGTGTCGCTTCGATGACGGTGAAGGTCACCGAGTCGGTGTTGCCCACTCCGCTGGCCTTGCTCATGGTCTGGAGCCGCTGAATGAGCTTCGACGGGCGCTCCTTTGAGCGGTTCACGATGGTGATGGTCTTGATGTCCTTCCCGCGGAGGACGAGTGCTAGTCGAAGATGCCACAGCGCCTGCTTACCTGCGCCAAAGACTACGATGTTTGCCGTCGCCTGGCGGTACCTGTACAGCAGGATAGAGCCGAGCGAGGTGCGGAACGCCGTGAGTTCCTCGGCGTTGATGATCCCTACAGCTTTTCCGGTGCCGTCGCAGATCGTGAGGACGCAGCGGAGGTCGGTGGTCGCAGAGTTGGGCGGCGGGAGGCCCACGATCTTGACGGACATGCCGCCTTCCATTGTGGCCGGCATGAAGAGGCCGGTGGTGCCGTCGGGCCTGACGACCGCGGCGCGGTGGGGCTGGTACTGCGCTTCGGGGCCGACGGAGTAGGAGAGGAATGCGTCGGTGAGGACGTCGGACATGAGGGCCACGTCTTCTGGGCCGAAGCCTTGGAAGAGCTGCTTCACGTTGTTGTCTGATAGGACTGTGAAGGCCATGTTGGTTGCGGATGCGATGAACTGTCAATGAGTGATGGCTCGAGAATTCGAGAAGAGAGTAGCTCTTTCTGATGGTCCTCTGTTCAAACGAAACCTCTGAAATTTTTCTTGTTAGAAAGAAAGAACTGAAAAGGCGCTGGGTGAAGTGGTACGAGTCTCGGTGCGGACGGAAGTAAGCCGGTGACGCTCCGATAGTTTTGTACTGTGGGGATCCCGATCGGTCCCCTGTCTCCGTGGCCCGATCTCGGATGCCTCGCCTCGGCGCCTCGGCGTGGCCCCCTTTCGGGATGACTTGCCGGTTCGAATGAATAAGGTAAGCCGCTTCTGCCCGCAAGTTGCAGCATCGTGTTCAATGCGAAAAGTCTGTGAAAATAAGCACCATCGGACAAACCATCCGACCTAATCATTCCCTCGTCTTTGCATCTCGAGAATAGTCACTCAGGCGTTTCTTGATGTCTTGCTGTTGAACTCTCCGTCATGCAAGCCACCCGATGAGGCAAAAAGCCGCAGGAGTGCATGTGAGTTACACAACAACGGTTTTCGATCAGGCCGTCTTTCGAGTAACAGAACAGGGAGCTGCCAAGCCTATAAACTACGCCGAGCTCTTGACAGAAGAGGGCAACACCTCGCTGTATGTAGGGCATCGTCATAGTCAGGTCATTCTATATCTCATCGAACCAAGCTGGCTTCAAGCCGCACTTGCTTCCCCGTGCCGGCAGGTGGGGGTATCATTCGGAGCCGACTTGCGCCAGGGCCGATGCAAGATGGACGATCAGTTGACAAGCTTAGGCTGGCCGGCATTGACATCTTGCATCGTGTCGGTTATCGCAGACCCCCTTCCCTCGCACGTTGCTCACGAGTTCCTGCCCAAGAGAAGGAATAAAGGAGCTCTTCGGCAGGATATTGTCAGGTTGTTTGGGAGCTCAGCAAAGATGGCTGTGTTTATTCCGGCAGCAGTCAGGTTGCATTAGGATATGCTGGCTTCAACGGAAGAAATCAAATGTGACTTGGGCATTCTCTATTCAATGGGCCAGGTGCCTTCTGTTACATTGAGACTTCGAGTCAGGAATGTGTGAAGTTCCTCGGCGTCAAATATGTTGGACGAAGCAAAATCTCATACTAGAACACCGAAGTGTAGTTCGGCCGCTTTGAGAGTTCTATGGCAGAGGAAACGAACGTCCCTGTGTTGAGCCCAATGATCGGACCACTAATTACTGCTCATTCAACCCTCCCACACCCTCACGTTGATGAGGGGGGGACAATACGCGACCACCACACCATCTCGCAAAGTGTCAGAAAAAGCTGCCTTTGCCTAACACTCCGCCGATGGTACGGAGATATAGCTATCCTCCACCGGTTCGGGGGAATGAAATTGTCAGCAGATTAGCGTTTGTCACATCCGCCGTCCGCCTTCTGATGATATCTGACTGTGCAATCGCTCCGGAGAAGGCATCCAAAAGCCGGTGCCGTAACAGTAAGCAAAAGCAGCCGTGCCCTCGCCGTCCGTCCGGCGGCGCAGCAAAGAGAAACGGCGGACTTCCAGAGACCAAGGTTCAAGAAAAAGTCGGGGGACCGCGAGGTCTTCGGCAGGTTTTTGGCCCCCAACCCCACCAAAATCCCAGAGAAGATATCCGCCTTCTGTGTCACCGTGCCATGGTTTACAAGTTCATCCCCGCCCGTTGCGGACTTGAGGCGGGCCAAGACGCGGACAATGGACGAAGAGCGAAAACGGGCGAGCAGCAGGGATGCCGCTTCTCGGGGCCCGGGACAACGCCATATGCCCGCTCATCTGCCCGTTCGAACCAGAGAGCGCAGAGGTGCATAGGCGGGACTGCGCGTGCGTGGTGTCGCTTCTGAGACAATCTCTGCACTCTTGGAAACGATGGAAACACTACTGCGGTGCAACGTCCAACGTCGAAGCATGGCAACGTCGTGCATATCCGTGTCGCTGTATGTCAACTTGTCAAGAGAAAAAAAACCTGTCAGTGCCTCGAAAAGTCTTGGACGGTCGACTAACATCTTAGACTGACTTCATACCCCGGCAAACGCTGCCGTTCCAGATCCCCGTGCCAAGATGAACTTGGTGGCCCACAGACCATTGACTCCAGTAAGTCAACTTGAGCCCCAGTGCCCCAGAATTGTCAGTGTCATAGAGTTTACGAGTCTCGGAGCCGAACTGCCCTCTTCAGAAAGAGACGACTTGTCATGACACTCATCGTAAAACCATGGGGGGCAACAGTAACACGATGCGGGAAGGATCAGGCATACCCGTTTCTCACCCGCCCCTCCCTGCAACACGTCGACTGCCGACAGGTTCCCTGGCGGGAACGACATGGCCTTCCAAGCCTCTTCTCGTCCTCAAAAAGAGTGGACGAATAATAAGTTCCGACGAGTAAGGTTGGCTTCCTAGTGGTAGATTGTAGATGGGCACTAGTAGATCACCCATGCCGGGGAACTATGACGCGCGGCGGGCCGTGGTCGCTGGCGCTGATATTAGCCTGCCTCGCATTCGTGTGAGTGCGTAGCGAAGATGGCCCTCTCGCGTACTGACAGGCGCGGAGGTTGCCCATTCACCATTGTACATTGAGCGTCTCTTTGCATTATGCAAGACGGTCTCTTGACGGCTCCGCGTGGGGAGGGAGGGGGAAGGGGGGGAAAGAAAGAACCTGCGCCTTGTTTGAAGTTTTGCCTGCCAATGGCCTGGCCTGCGGAAACCATGCACTGCCAATGACCGGTAAGTGTATAGTAAACATTGTGACGTTGTAATCTGTAGGGATTTGAGGGCCATACTGTCATGTCGTACTCCCATACTTTGGAGTCCATATCGATGAAGACGGTCCGAGTGGCATATAAGAATCCCCACTGCCCTCCGCGTTTGAGACTTTGAGAAGACTCTATCACCATACTCTACTACTATTCTTGCAGAAATCTCCTATAGGAAGCAGCGGCGAAAACCGATTCGTTCTCGTCAGGTTGTGTGCCGACGTCTCTTCTCTTCTAAACACTCAACATAGAAACAGCGCACCCAAGATGCTGTCAGATATTCAACCCGAGAGCTCCAGGCTCTCGCCTTTTATCCTATGGCCGCTAGTAGTAATCTCACTCGTAAGTCGACATATCCCTGAGCATGCTATTCTCATAGCCTATCTTTTCCTCTGCCACCACAGAGTTGAGCAGGTTCCTAACAGTCTCAGGTTGTCATCGGCCTCCTCCTTCAAATCATCTACAACGTAACATTCCACCCTCTCTGCAAATACCCAGGCCCCAAATTATGGGCCGCTACCCGTATCCCCTACGCATTGATGGGCGCCCGCGGCCAGACGCACAAGGAGATTCTCGCTCTCCATCAGTACTACGACGCCGAGATCATCCGCGTCTCGCCTAACGAGCTCTCCTTCCAGCACCCAGACGCGATGAAGGAGATTATGGGCCACCGCAAGGGCAAGACCGAAGAGAACGCCAAAGACCCGGACTTCATCGACAAGAACCACATGGACATCATCTCGGCCAACCGCGAGGACCACTCCCGCTACCGCCGCATCCTGTCGAACGGCTTCTCCGCCAAGAGCATGCAGGAGCAGCAGCCTATCATCAAGAGCTACATTGACCTCCTGATCGAGCGACTCCACGGTATCTGCAGCAAGGGCCCTGTTGATGTCGTGGCGTGGTACAACTACACCACCTTTGACATTATTGGTGATCTCGCTTTTGGACAGTCTTTCGGATGCCTTGACAAGTCTGACTACCACCCCTGGGTCAAGCTGATTTTCACCAACATCAAGATGATTTGTTATGTCAACATTGCCAGGGGCTTCAAGGTCCTTGAACCTATCCTCAAGGCCTTTATCCCCAAGGAAGTCATGAAGAAAGGCATGTCTCACAGGTTGTTCGTCCGTGAAAAGGTCGACCAGAGAGTATCTCTCGGCACATCGCGGCCTGACTTTGCGGAAACCATGCTGAAGAAGGGAGCTCAGGTGAGTGCATACTCCATTAATTGTCTCTGGATACATACCTTGGCACAGACGAGCAAGCGATTCCACCTTATTCGGTTCTCGAAAGCTGACACGACATCTTCTAGCCAATGAACATGCCAGAGATGTACGAGAACGCAAATGTTCTCATCGTCGCCGGCTCCGAGACAACAGCGACAGCCCTGTCTGGCTGCACCTACCTCCTTCTCACCAACCCGGACAAGCTGGCTAAGCTGCAAAAGGAGATCAGGACCTCGTTCCAGAACGAAGATGAGATTGACCTCCTCAGCACCGCCAAGCTCGAGTACCTCCACGCCGTCCTCGAGGAGACTCTGCGGTCTTACCCTCCTGTTCCCGTCGCTCTGCCGCGTATCACGCCGCCCTCTGGACAAGAGATTCTTGGACAATGGATCCCTGGAAATGTGCGTTCCCGGAAGCACCCTCCCCCTTTCCCCTCCTCAACCAAGCTAACACTCACATCTCCCCTCCAGACCACAATCGGCGTCGCTCATTGGGCCCTCTACCACAACGAAAAGATATTCTCTAAGCCTTTTGAATTCCACCCGGAGCGCTGGCTCGGAGACCCGGCCTTCGCCGACGACCACCTCGAGGCCCTCAAGCCCTTCCACATCGGGCCCCGCAACTGCCTGGGCATGAACCTCGCCTACGCGGAGATGAAGATGATTCTCGCCAAGGTCATGTGGAACTTTGACCTCCAGCTGGCTGCCCAGAGTAAGAACTGGATCGACCACGACGTCTACCTTCTCTACAATAAGCCGCCACTGATGGTGCACCTGACGCCGGCGGTTAAGGCTGCCGTGTAAGCGGGGCGAAGGATGGGTGATGGGAGCGTGATTTTGTGTGTGGCATTTGGAAGCCTTGCTTTTTCCTTTTAGCTTGTTGAAGGCCCAAGACATGGTGTTTGGTTTGGAGGCTGTTTTGGGTCGGTTAAACTCAGATATAGACCAGGTCAACTAGCAAACTACTTTCCTTCTTTCGGGTCTTTCCAACGTAATATGTGACAGATGATCTCAGTAGCTACAAGTTGTTTCCACTTACCTTACGTTTCTCTGCCTTCTTGGAAAAAGGCCAGATATTGTGCCGGAGCCCTCTCATGGACCAAACGCATTCGTCTGGGACTTTCAGGAGTTCGCACCGCATTGTTTATAAAGACCTTCACCCTGGAGAAAACTCATAGCCCTGGCATATAGTCCGGAAGAAGCACGCCCAGAGGTATGCAAGACGGCTGAAAGTCGATAAATCGTGACTGAATACTGCCACCTCTTCCTTCCATACCTGAGTAATCTACAAGATGCAATACTCCGAAAGTCACGGAGTACTGAAGACACCAATTGGCTTTGCCCTAGGACAGAGAATATCATCAAGGTGATAAGGAAGGTCTGAAGTCTGAAGTCTGAAGCCTGAGGGCCAAAACTGGTCGCGGTTGTCCTCATCGCCGCGTCTCAGTGGAATATTTGAATTCCGTTACTTTGCGCCAGCGAAACATCACATGCCGGGAGTTGGTGCATGCTAGTGAAGCTCGCTTCCAACATGAATAGTCTTATCAGAACGACATCGTTCAACCTTAAGGATACGCCCAATTGATACAAGATATCTACCGCACCGTCTCAAAGACGCTGTACCAATTATTTGATAGTAGACTGCCATTTCTTCTAACTATATTAAGCTGTGAAGTTGCCAGGTCTATGGGGAGCAATCTCCTGCCCAAAAACATTTCGTGGACTTTGCCGGAGACCTTGAAGTTGATCTCAGCACAATCACACGGCCGCTTCGAAGGAGTGCGATCAACAAACTGCATGCATTCAGTGAAAATCTAGGCCGAGACAACTAGTAGCCAAAAGGTCGAAATGCCTCAGACTTATATGATAGATTTGTCGATGCTGTCTACCACCAATTAAAGCTCACTTCGAGAAGCGGTCTGCGCGCCATCAGTGCTTGGCTTGCTTCAGCCGCTGCCGGTACCCCGCAACGCGACGCATGCGACAGGACGGCCCGCCCCGTATCCAAAAAGAGCTTCAAGCTGGAGGAATGGCTGCTTCCTAGATCCTCTATACGTTGGAATGCCCTTATTTCTCGAGCCTCTCCCGTTACTTCCACGAGTGGCTGAGCTGATGTGAGACGGGTCTCACTTCTCTGGCAGGAGGAAAACTTCTATCTACGTTAACCCCTTGTCTCCTTCACCCTTCCGGCCGGCAGTTGAGAATACTGGTAAGTCGGGATATATTCTCTCATAGTATGTTGATATACAGTATCTCCCGGGGGCAGACATCCAAACACCACGTTATCGTCTTGAGGCTACGTTAAACCTAGCCCTGGATCCCTTCATTCGCCTGTGTACAACCAGAGATTATGAATCATCTGCGATGGAGGATCTAGAAGAGGAAAAAGGCAGGCCGAGGAGTCAAGGCGTGTCCTGTGAGAAGAGCCTGGGTCCTCAACAGCCAGGAGCAGAGTAAGGGAATGGCTACTGACCGCCACTCATTTCTCAGCTCACATCGCCTATTCCAGGTCATATCTTCTAGGCCTCTTCACTTGCCCAAACACAGCAAATTCGTTCCTCACCACTTCAGCCGTAAACGTGACTGACGATCATCTGCAAAGAGATACCTTACTCCGAAGGTCTCGCTCTTCTACCCTTACCACCTTTGACACAAAAGAGAAGACAGGAATCAAGTGCTGGAGTCGCTGACGCGTGTCTCTCCTGTTAGCACATGGGAGCGGTGAGTTGGCCATGATTGTACCTCATTAGAAGAAGGCTATCTCAAGTGATGAATGATGAATCAAAAATCGTGAGGGGTAACAAGACACTCCGAGCCTGGAGTACATATCGAGACGGCGTTGAGGGTATAAACATGCCTTTCTCTTCCAGTATCGTAAGTCACAAACATCGAACCTCAACATCCTCATCTTCTACTCCAAACTTCGTCTTCAAATCGGAACATCAAGTCAAATCTTGGCCCAATCTCATTCATCATGGCACCTGGAACCTATCCCATCACTGGACTTCCTGTGCCGTCTGGTCAAGAACCGCCGCAACGGCAAGAGATCACGGCCTGGAGTAACAAGCTTGAAAACGCCATCCAAGTGTCGCTGTTCATACAAGCTCTGAACATTTTTCAATCCATGGACCCGTCTGACAAGTTATCCTACTACCAAGTGGCCGGCATTCATGGTTTACCAGCCCAGTCATGGGATACTGACCCACCCCCAAACAAGAAGCAGAAGTTTCCCATCACCACCACGCCCCAGTTCTACTGCCCACATGGATCTCTGATTTTCCCTACCTGGCACCGGGCCTACCTCGCCCTATACGAACAGCTACTCAGCGGGATCATGACAGGCAAAATTCTCCCAACCATTGCGGACAAGACCGTGCAAGACATATGGGCCCTCGAGATCACGCGCTGGCGCCTGCCATACTGGGACTGGGCCATGCCTCAGACATATCTTGGAACATGCGGGGTGCCTGAAATTGTTTCCCTTCAGGAGATCGAAATTGTCTCTCCAAATGGCATTGCTAAGCAGAAGGTACAGAATCCATTGTACATGTTTACAACCGGAGTCATCAGCGCCCTCAAGGGAATACCGACTGCCATGGACGACGAGACGGCGTTTGGCATCTGGAGAATTAGGGGCAAACAGTCTAAACCGGTAAGTCGAACATACTCATCGATATTTGGAAATGATAACATGAGACTTATTGGGATGTTCAGTTTGATGCTTGCTCGGGGACTAGTCGTTATGGAATCACCAATAAGCACACCCCGACAACGCAAGAAGCTCTGGGCATTGAGAACAACGCCTCAGTCGCCGAGGCTCTACAGACACCCGATTGGAACTCTATGGAGGAACACAAGCTCGATCCCAACATGACGGGCTCTCTTCAGGACCAAGTTCATCGTCTCTTGACTGCGGGGTACTTCCCGGACTACGCCACTTTCGCTACTACAGAATACGGCAACCCCAAGCTCTCACCTCCGCCTGCTACTGGCTGGTTGTCTCTCGAGTTCCTTCACAATTGCATCCACGTCTGGACCGGCGGAGATGACGCGAAAACAGGCATGGGTCACATGGCTTTCCTCACGGTTGCCGCCTTCGACCCTATCTTTTGGTTGCATCATTCCAACGTTGACCGACAACTGGCAATTTTTCAGGCACTCAACCCGACCCATTGGTTTGATGGGGGCTCTCCAACTAAGGACGAAACGTCGACAGGTCCTCTTCACCCATTCCATTCTGATACCAACGGCACCCTCATTACCTCCGAAAACGTGAAGGCCACCACAACCTACGGCTATACTTACGATGATCTCAGCGCCCCCCCTGCTACATTGCAGAAGACCATCAACGAGAAGTACGGCGTTCTCCGGAAGCATCTTCACGCGAATCGAAACCTGGCAGGGAAAGCAAATGACTATGTCATCAATGTTCAGTACGACAGGTAAGCGCTCCAGACATCTTTCGCATCACGGTCGCTACTAAGCATTTTGTGACAAGATTTGCCCTCAATGGCCGAAGCTACGCAGTTCATTTTTTCGTTAAAGGAGATGTACCAAGCAGTCCCTCCGAGTATCGGGCCGCTCTCAACCATGTTGGTAGCATTCACACTTTCTCGACGGACTACTGGACTGCCGGCAACACCAATGGGGTGGATTGCCAGAATTGCCAGGGTCAGCAGGCTGAGGGGGTCGTGGCAAAGGCTCAAGTTCCCATCACCTTGGAACTATTGTTCCGGGCCGTGAGTGATGACAACGCGTGGGCGGACCTAACATCTCTCGAGCCCGAACATATTGAGAAGTATCTCGAGCAGCACCTGAAATGGGTTGTTGTTGCTGTAAGTCCTTCCATCTTCGAGACCCCGGGCATCACACCTTGTTGCTTACCAAATTTCGGGACAGGTGCCGGGAGAAGTTATCCAGACGGAGAACCTTCCGGGTCTGAAAGTCGTGGTTCACGCAGGACAGTCCGAACACCCGGAGGACACGACTCAACCGTCCAAGTTCCATAGCTATAGGCCCATGTGGAACGTCACGCATGGCAAAGCCGGTGGAGCCCGCCGAGAGGACAATGTCGTGCATGCTGATGAGGCCCGGAACTAGATCCGGGGAGGCCGGAGAAGTCAGGACGGGAGTGTGGCGCGGAAGCAGTCATGCTTCGTCATGCTTGCTACAGCGGTCACACGATCGGCACGGTGATCTGGGATTCCGTAATGATTGTCTCCGGTTCGGTCGTCTGAGATCCACCATCCGAAGCGGAAGCCGGAGCGGCTCCGGCACTTGAGGTATCGTGAGGCGTGGCTTCCGACACTGGGCAATAAAGCAGCATTATTCTTCATTATTTACTGAAATAAATGAAGCATTTATTAACCTAGAGTTTTCGTAAATTGAAACCAGGTCTTCGGCCTATGAAATGATAACCAATCCAATAGCAGTTTCTCTTCCTTGGTGCATACTCAGACACGTGAGGTACACCGGCAGTTGGTCGTAAATCAAGAACTAACTTCTGTCTATTTTTGCTGATCTGTCTGAAGAAAATCCACTTGGTTCGTATCGTCCCGCGAGCGGATTGGTAGGACCGTTCAAGGACAGGGTCTCGAGTCATGGAGTCGGGCACTGCGACAGTGGCATCCGGGGTAAGGATTCGCTGTCGCTTACGGGTTGCTGGTCACCGACTTCTCGCTGTCACATTGATACGAATAGTCTTGAGTTGAAAATAAAGAGGGGTATTTGAAAGCTACGGAGAGTCTCTGTTGCGGTTTGATGTATTTGCTCAATGAATCAAACTTTATTCCTGGGCATGAAAACTGCGTGAGTGAGCGAAAAGCAAACCTGAAACCTTCACAGAATCGTTGTCATGCCTTCGCCCAGAAGGAGCCCTGCGTCATCTAGTCCCGCCCAGCCTCAGTCGCCTCAAGGCCATACTGAGAATGAAGCGGTGCTGGCTGCAGAGGAGGTGATGAGATCCATCCTGTTGTTGGCAGTGTAGATATACTGATATGAGAATCTGCAGGCTGCCGATGATGCCACATCGGATTACGGAGTACGATGATTTGGCACTGCCTCAAATATTCGTCAGACATGCTGATGATAGATAATGTAGGGTACCGCATCGTCAACGACGAGTGTGAGCGCCTCCATCCTCGACTATAGGAAGGAGAACGGCAGGACATATCATCGGTACAAAGATGGGAGTAAGAGCCTTGCTCCGTCGAGACACCTTATAGTGTACAGGCTTCTGACGGACGTCTAGAATATAGCTATCCTAACGACGAGAGAGAGAACGACAGACTAGGTGAGTCTTGATTGCTGTGAAGCTTACAGAGCGGCTTCTCACGTAGGTAGACTTGCAGCACAACCTGTGGCTCCTTACCTTCGACAACCGTCTGGGTACCGCACCGCCGAATGACCCAGATTTTCCCGTCAATCGTGTTCTAGACGTCGGTACTGGAACCGGACTATGGGCTATCGAGTTTGGCGATGAACACCCAGAAGCTGAAGTGAGTCCACAAAGGTCTTTGATCAAAACACCAACTGACGCCTCCCAGGTTCTGGGTATCGATCTTTCAGCTGCTCAACCAGAGTTGTAAGTGTTCCTTGATATACGCCGTTAGGTGAAGCTGTGATTATGAACTGACCATCTCAGCGTACCCCCGAATGTAAAATTCGAGATTGACGATATCGAAGAACCATGGACGTTTTCGAGGCCGTTCGACTATATACATAGTCGTCTAATGACATCCAGTCTCGCAGACTGGAAGAAATATCTGCAAAACTGTTACGAGTGAGCGGAGCAGTGTCCGTATAGTCAGGAGATCAGACCAGTCAACTAATGCCTTCAGTAACCTCGCACCCGGCGGCTACCTCGAGCTGAACGAGATGGACCTAATCCCAACCTCGGACGACGGAACCCTCACCGACGATCTCGCCTTCACCAAGTCCCTGAGACTCCTAGGCGAAGCCATGGGGAAGCTGGGCCGTCCGTACCAGGACATACCGGAACTCAAAGACATGATGGTCGAGATCGGGTTCCGCGACGTCGTCCTAGAGAGGTACAAGTGGCCGACCAACTCCTGGCCGCGGCATCACAAGTACAAGGAGCTCGGCGTCTGGCAGAACGAGAACTTGACTGCAGGTATGGAGGGCTTCATCATGGCGCCCTTCACGCGGATCCACGGGTGGTCGAGAGAGGCGGTTCTCGTGTTTCTCGTCGATGTGCGGAAGGACATCAATGATCGAAATATTCACGCGTACTTTTCAGTGTGAGTTTGACGGTTCTGAAGCTCCGAGGCGATTCACTGACTGAAATTAGGTATTCTGTATGGGGAAGGAAGCCGGCGGTGAATGAGGGAGGTTGAGTTTTGATGGAGGTTCTCATGACTTGTAGTTTCGTTCAGTTTCGGCAGGCTTTGTGCGAATGGCACTCACCCATCAGAAGTGGGTGAGCTGTTTGGATGGTTCCCCGTGCCTTTCAGTCCGCCTTGTTCTCAGAACATCTCATTCCGCGTGTAAATACCTCGCAGTATCTTCTGCCCATCATTTCTCAATTGCAAACTGGCCAGGTCATGTGTTCTGCTGAGAAACGAAGCCCGGGCGTGGTTTAAGATTCATGCTTGACTGACTCGCCTCACTATGCCATTAAGATGTGCGCCCTCTTCTAACCGAAAGATCCGACGAACCTCCGGCTCGATTGTAGTTCGAATATTAACAAGTATACGGACACTGGCATGAAGATGAAGAGGGCAATTGGTGAGAACATGCACCTAAGGCTCTAAGCTGTGATCGTTGATAACAGCTTTCCGCGAGAAGCCACCAACCAGTAAAGGAAGGTTGCAAGTGAGGCAAGGGATGGCCTGCCAATCAGGTGATGGAAGCTCAGAGCTTCAAGCAAGGTAAAAGTTGACAACTCACCACCTTCAAGTCCCTTGCCTGAGAGCTCTTCGGTCTGTATTGTGTCTCGTGCAGTATCAAGATATGAAGCCACCACTCACTCTTTGCAGGAAGTTGAGGGTTCGTATTCACCATAACGGAATCCACGCTCGCAACCAATTTAAAACACACGGAGGCTAAAAGCGGGTTGAAGCTGGAGCTACCCAGGTACTCAGAGAAAAGAGGGAAAAAAAGAATTAGGCGTTCGTGCCGAATTCAGGGACAAAGCCGTGCAGGGGCCAACCGCCCACACGCAGTAGTTTAGAACGGGCAAGCGGCAAGGCCTCAGTGGCTCAAACGGATGGTTGCAGTCCACCGCCTGCGGATACGTACCTCGAACCGTAAACTCGTGGGCGGGCACATTGAAGCTTGAAGGTGAGGTGGCTGTTAATAAGGTGCAAATATAGTGGAGGTTACTGCTGGTGCCGCTGGAGACGGAGGCTCTCAATTGTGTGTGAGATGTGTGTGACCGGTACTTCTTCCCCTCTTGAGTACCTGCCCGGGAGCGGGCGAGCACGGCAATTATCCATGTACCGAAATGAGGTGCAGGTACATCCCAGCGACCTACCCGTTCTGGGTGCTCTGGTCTAAAAAGTGGGTACCTCGGACCTCTGAGCACTGAGCAGCCATCGCGGGAGGCTCGAAAGGACACATTGTACCAAATCTGAAGTCATCCACGCCATTCAGGCCAGCTTGCCCTCCGGTTTCTCCATTTCGTTCCCTTCGACACTCAAAAGTCGCTCCCCTTCTTTTTCGACACACCAAACCAAAGACCCTCCACAGCTTACGGCTCTGCCACGACAACTCTTCTCCCAAGAGCGCCAACGGTCTACCTTTGTCAATCCTTTCCTCTACCTCTCTGTCTTTCTCCTTCGTCGCAAACCCTCCCACCCCCAATTACCTTTGCCGAAACGTCAAGGTCAAGGCCAGCCCTCGGATCTCAACTGCGGTCAACCCTCTTTTTTTTCGCCTCACGGTTTAGACCCTCGTCTCTCCACCAGCAAACTCCGTCATTTTCGACGACCACAACGACGACTCGAAAGAAATAAAGTCGCCAGATCGAACAGCTGGTCTGTCTGTACCTTTTTGTGCAACAGCCACGTCTACCTCTCCCACGACCTCACTCCCTCCGTCGATCTCCCGCTCCCCACGATGGCTCAACAGAGAGGCCCTTCCTACGGCTTGGGTGCCGGTGGCCCCTCCGCCTCTTTCGGCGGTCCCAGTGGTGACAGCTCCGAGTCCAGCCCCTTGGATATGATCCGTCAACAGACAAGCAAGATTGAAGACATGTTGGACACTCTCAGCGAGCCAATCAAGCCGTGAGTTGGAACCTCGGCATCTTGACAGGGAGCTGTCGGATCGCTCGCCATCGCGTGAGCCATGTTGGCTAACATTGCTCGATAGTTACCTGCCCGCCATTGGTCGCTTCCTGATCGTCGTCACCTTCCTCGAAGATGCTCTTAGAATCATTACGCAATGGAGCGACCAGCTCCTGTACCTTCACGATTACCGCCACAGTATGTCTGCAATGCTAACAATATCTGCGCCAAGAATTGGATATGCTAACCTTGTACAGTTCCCTCGGGCATCACCCACCTGTTCCTCATCGTTAACGTTCTCGCCATGGTCGCATGCTCCACTCTCGTCATTATCCGCAAGTACTCCGACTACGCGGTCGCCGGCCTTATGGGCGTCGTCGTCACGCAGGCTCTGGGATACGGCCTGATCTTCGACCTTAACTTCTTCCTTCGCAACCTGTCAGTTATTGGTGGTCTTCTCATGGTCCTCTCCGATTCGTGGGTTCGCAAGACCAAGGCTTTTGCTGGTTTGCCCCAGCTTGACGAGAAGGACCGCAAGATGTACTTCCAGCTTGCTGGCCGTGTCCTGCTCATCTTCCTTTTCGTCGGCTTCGTCTTCAGCGGCTCCTGGTCCGTCTGGCGCATCATTACCTCCCTGGTTGGCTTCGTTGCTTGCGTCATGGTTGTTGTCGGTTTCAAGGCCAAGTTCAGCGCCACTCTCCTGGTCCTGATTCTCAGCATTTTCAACATCCTTGTGAACAACTTCTGGACTGTAAGCTTTTCCAAACGCCAACTTCCAATGCCCTACGTGTGTATGCTAATGATTTGTAGCTCCACGAGCACCACCCCCACAAGGATTTCGCCAAGTACGATTTCTTCCAGATCCTCTCTATTGTCGGCGGTCTTCTCCTGCTCGTCAACGCTGGACCTGGACAGTTCTCCATCGACGAGAAGAAGAAGGTCTACTAGGAGAAGAACTCCTGAGGAGGAAAAACACAAAAGCCCAGTTTCGGAAGGGCTGATCTCATACCTTTGGGGAAAAGAAAGGCAGAAGACGATCAATATCATCTAGTCGCTTTCTTGGCATTACGAACGGCATTCAAAAGGCTTGCAACCTTGTTCCCGCACTGCAGTTGCATTTTTTTGGGCGTTGGGTCAACGGGATCCCATCGCCGCATATATGATGGGTAGACACAGAAAGGATTCAATAGTGGGAAAAGGACAGTTTAAGCAGCGCGCTTAGGAAATGGAGAAGATATATTCAAGTTCATACAAGTCTCTGCATCCGCTTTCACCTCGTGCTTACTGCTCAATGTCTTGCTGAAGGTCTGTCAGCTGGAGCTTGAGAACTTGTGGACTGTTGACCCCCAATCCTGGTCGAAGGCGTCCGCCAAGCTCCGGCACTAAGGCGAAGAAGGGGGCTGGAATTGGCTACTCGGTCGAAGTGACTTGCATCAAAGGGTGGCTACAACAATGAGGGGAACACAACCGTTCGGGTAGACTCTTTGCGATTGGGTGAGATTTGATGTGGATCATATGCAGGTCTTCAACGACCCCTCTAGGAACCCGTATGCAGGATGTCGAGGGACTGGCTTCATATGTTCCCGTTGCTTACTTTGTTTCTTTTCAACTATCCTCATTTATTTTTCATGACCATCCAAATCTTTGTTTGTCAAGCCTCGGTTTGGATGGGTCCAGCTGAAATTTAGGACTCACTCGGTTTGCCTTGGATTTGCTCATTTCAGCTCCAGATTGGACCACGCCGTGGGATACCTCGATACCGTACCGTCGTTGAAGAAAGCGGTGTAACCTCACTCTGACCCCTCCTCTCCGTGTTCCCACGTTGACCCATTCTCAACATAGTACGACGATTTCGACTTCAACAATCGTATGCAGGAATTCGGAAATAACCTACCTCAGAGACGACACCCAAGGTCCTTTAACACTCGATGTTGTGAAACAAACTCAGGAAAGATCACCTAGCACCAAAAAAAAAGAAGAAAAAAAAAGACACAAACCAACCCCTTCACCCAGAAAAGAAGCAGAGAACTATTACCCAATATCTAACGGAGGGAAAACCCAAGGAAAATCTCCAACAACTTCCTACTCCCTCGCAAACATGGCCGAGGCAATAGGCACAGCAATAGGCGTGGTAGGTTTCCTAGGCCAGCTCTTTGACGGCTGCGTCAAGGCCTACGGCTACTTCTCCGCGGCCGCCAACCTCGACGCCGACTCGCAGCGGCTGCTGTGTAAAGTGCGCATCGAGGAGATGCGCCTCGTCGTCTGGGGCCGTGGGTGGGGCGTCGCCGAGGGCCGGTTGGAGGCGCACCTGAACGGGTTCAGTCGCGAGGCGGGCGATCCGCGGATGGCTGGGTTGGCGGAGGGGATTATGAGGGAGTTGCACGCTACTGTTACGGACTTTGGGAGGTTGAGGGAGAGGTATGGGTTTGTGGAGGATGGTAGTGAGGGGGGGAAGATCGGGACGAGTAATGGTGATGGTGAGAAGGGAGGGGAGGGGAAGAAGAGGGATTGGAGGAGGGAGATTTCGAGGAGGGCGAAGTGGGTTATTGCTGGTATGTTTATCTCTATTAATGTCTTGTTGTGTGCATGTTTCCAGGTCGCTAATCAATGTGTGACGAAAGACAAGGAGAAGTTCACAAACCTATTGACGGACTTGAAATGTGAGCTCCTAATATCTACACTATCCACACCACACTCATTCCCAACTAACACCCAAAACACCAGACTTCAACGACGGCCTAGAACAACTCTTCCCGCCCCGCCTCCTCCCCTCCCTCCACCGCTCCTGGCGCCACTCCCTCCTCGACTCGGCCCGCCGCGACGTAGCCCAGCTCGCCCTCCTCGAGTCCTCCTCCGCAGACTCCTACCCGCAGCTCACCGCCTCCGCCAACCTCAAAAAGCTACGCATCAACCTCGACGCCGAACCCCAGGCCTCCTTCCGCCCGACCTTCGCCTTCCGCATCCCCCGTACGGACCTCGATCTCAGCTCGTCCTCGCCAACGACGACGCCGTTACTCTCGCCACCGTTACCAACATCCCCCACCCCCGGAGCCGGTACCAAACGCCGCAACTCCTCCACCGCAAAACAAGCTTCATCACCCTCCTCGTCCTCCCTGAACCTCCTCTCCCTAACACCAACAACAAACACAACCCGCACCCACGCAACACACACAACCCACGGCCCAGTCCTCGTAGAATGGGTCGAATACGACCCCTCCTCGCCCGACGAACGCTTCCTCCACCTCCGCCGCCTCGACGACCTCGCCCGCATGATGCACTCGGCCTCCTCCAACCACCCGGACCTACACACGATAGACTGCGTAGGCTATACCGACGACACGAACAACGCCCGCTACGGCCTCGTCTACCGCTGTCCCATGCTCGCTCAACCATCTTTACCTTCGGACTCCCTGCCCACAAAGACCAAACCCAAGACCAAACCCAAGACCAAGGCCACCACCGACACCGTAGCAGCAGCAGCAGCAGCAGAATCACCACAGCCACAACCAGCAACATCCCACTCAACCCTCCACACCCTAATCTCCTCCACAGACCTCAAAACTCCAGACCTAGACGACCGCATAACCCTCGCATCAACCCTCGCCTGCGCCCTCTGGTCCCTCCACTCCCTAGACTGGCTCCACAAGTCCCTCTGCAGCGCAAACATCCTCTTCTTCCCCTCCGCCGCCTCCCTCGCAGCAACCCGCGCCACCACCGTCTCCGCCGCCGTCGTCCCAGATATCGGATCACCGTACCTTGCCGGCTTCGATGCCTCACGCCCAGACTTTGACGCCGAGATGAGCGTCAATCCGCGGAACCCCAGCATCCTCGACCTCCACAGAGATCCGCGTTCGCTGGGCACTGGCCTCGGGAGGAAGCAGTACTGCAAGAGCTATGATGTGTACAGCCTGGGCCTAGTGCTGTTGGAGATTGGGCTGTGGAAGGTGCTGCAAACATACTACAAGCCGCATTACTCGGCGGAGAAGTGGAGGGATAGGGTCATTTTGCCAGTCTTGGTTCCAGGATTGGGTAGCAAGACCGGAAAGCTGTACAAGCAGGTGGTTGAAACGTGTCTGACAGCCAATGATGACATGTCCAGCAGTGAGGCTGGGCAACTCATGGAATGGGTGGTCACAACGTTGGAAAGCATACGCACATAGGACCCTAGATATTGACTACGACATCAGCGAAAGTCAGCTCGTGTAGTCCAATGGTGCCAGGACACAAGGGGAGGAGGAACACGAGGCCGGCGCCTCGGTTGTCATGCATTCTTTGATAGCAACTTGTAGTGTGTGAAGAGTGTCGAAGGATGGTGATCCACAAGCAAAGGTGATACGCCCCCCTCCGTTTCCCAAATCAGCAAAAAGGAAAGAAAAAATGATATAAAACAACACCGCCAAGGACCGTCGAGTTTTTTGACTGACTTCGTCCACGGACGGCTCAATCCGGTTTCCTGTCCCCTAATCGCCCCTGCCATCGCACAAGATTCATATCAGGTCGTGATACTCTCCAGGAGAGGTTGAGTGAGTTTTCGGGCGTTTGCCAAGCCAAAACCAGCGAACAAGAAAGGTTGCGCGTCTCTGCACCGTAAGAACCCCCGACCAGAACAAGGCTTGAAATTTTTGGCGGGTCATGTTTTACAACGACCCACCACCTCAAGCGCAAGTCTGGGCCCGGAGCGAGTTGGGGAGCACTCCGTCGGCGAATCGTACACCGGTTCTGGGTGCGCGCCCGGTGATGGTCGGCTTGCCCTTTCTGAGGATCGTCTTCTGATCCGGAGAAGTGGTTCGTTTAGATGAAGAAATAGACGGGCCTGCAGACGAGGTAGGTGTCTGGAGGCGTGCCGCAGACCCGTCGGATTGTCAATCGATACCGTGCTGTGTCTTGAGCTGCGCTAAACGAGCCTGGCGAGCCTCGAGGTCCTCTTTTGACTTGAGCATCTTCTCTGGCTGGTGATACAGAACTAGTCATCGAGTTAGTATGGATCCACAATTGTTGAAGATGATCGACAAAGACATACCGATGAGGTATCGGTTCTGGAAGTTGAAGCCGTTTAGCTTGTCGCAAGCTTGCTTCGCATCCATTACGTCTTCATAGACAACGAAGGCGGTACCCTTGGTGCCGCTTGCAATGCCCTGACGGACCTGTCTGTAGTAGGGGTCAGTAATGATATCGAGGAAGACGGTGTTTGTCATCGACGGGAGGTGCGTACCGAATTGGGCCGAATTTTCCGAACAGGTCGAACAACTCCTCTGGAGTTACGTTGTAGCTATGTCGGTGTCAGTCATTAATGCTGACCGTCGCGTGGGTCATTGTCGAAGGATTGGTGAGGCTTACCTCAAGTTCTTCACGAACAGAGCTCTGTACGACAACCAGTCAGCCATGTCTCTCCCATCAAGTAGCACGCCGACCAGGGTAGGTAGATATCAATCGGACGGAGCACGGAATAGTAGGATCGAGGTAGGTAGTGGGCGAGGCCGGACGGAGGTGGTCGGCATGGGCCGTGGGGTGACCTTGGCCGGCGGCCGGAAGTCGTGTGCGGCCAAGGCAGGGAAAAGATGCAAAGATATACCAACCAGCCTAGCAAGTAGGCAGATTCGCGACTGGAAGAAATCGGACTTACCGGTTGACTTCTGGGGCTAATTTACCGCCGCGACTACTCATCTCTCGATGCTCGGATGACGCTGAGAGTGTTCGATTCGGGTTGGTGAACGCTCGTGAAAAGGACAAGGACGCGCTGGGGGGGTGTGTGGTGAGGGATGGACGGATGTTGGGATAGGATCTGGAAGTTCTTAGGAACAGCGAAAATGGGGAGTAGGTAGTAAATGAGGCGACCGGCTGGCGGGAGGCAAGGATTGGGCGAATGCGTCCACGTGACATGGTTGGCCCCACAGACCGTCACGCGGTGGACCACTCATCATGCGTTCCCCGTCATGGAAGGAGTGGACGCACCAAGACACTTTGTACTGGGACAGTGCAGCAGGCACGGCAGGCCACACCTGCACGCAGATAGGTTGCGCTGGGGAACGGCACACTGCACACCGTAGGTACTGGGTACGTACCCGCTTCGGCTTTCCGCAGACGTGGCACCCGGCGAGCAGACACGCAGAGTGCGAAAGACGAAAGGCGCACCCGGGGCACCGAACGCCTATCTCGGTCTCCGCTCACTAAAACAACACTCGCCGGATAGACTTTGGCTGGCTCATGTCACTGCCACCCTCGATGTCACTAGGGTAATTGAGTAAATCTGGAGGAAAACTCGCGCACTTTTGCCATCTCGATAATGTCTCCGCTGATGGTGGCCAGGCACCTCAAAAGATTGGAATGCCATTTGCTGGTATGCTGGCAAGCTTGGTGGTGTAGGTGCCGCATGCTAACGTCTTGATGTTTCCAGCGGGAATGGTTGCCGGCCTCGACTGGACTTGCCCAGTTTGAGGCACCTCTGCATTCCCCGAGAACTTACAGGATGTCAAAATACCTTAGAGACGGACGTTGGATTCGTCCAAAGCAACACCTTGGGTACCAGTACCTACCACCACCACTCCGAGGAGACACCTTGACACCGCACCGCTGGGCACCGTTTGGAAAAGCTACCGGAGCTTGAGCACGCCATACACTTACTGTAATCAATGCGAATATTTACGCTCACCATGGAACACGCTCGAGCAGACGATTCTCATGCACTGGTTCCTGAGGATCGCCGTCGCCCATTCCAAGTAAACCAGTCACTCCAGCAAAAAAGGTCGATGAGTGGACCTTTGTACAAGTCACAAGACTGGGTCCCAGATTGCGTAACTTGATCAATGCGATAACAGCCTGCCAACCAGGTTATCTCTGCTATCGCAAAATCTGGGGAAAGCGAGGAGGCTCTGGGTGAGGCACCCCTGTGGACAACCAACTGTTCGAGAAGGGGGACTTGGAACTTGGAGAATTGCTGCTAGCATTGCTAGGCGTCTTGGCTGAGCCATGTATCCGTGCCTGATTGTGGTGGGCGATCTCCAATAAGCTGGGCCGACCTGGTTTGTCACCAAGGCCCTCTGCAGCAATGACAGGCCACGAACACTCCCCTTCATGTTATGCCCAGCACCACGGCACCCAGGTACCTACCACATAGTACCTAAGGTAAGGTAAGGTAGTATGTCACTCTATGTATATGAGCCCGGGTGTTGTTGGTCAGCGATCTGGATAAATCCAGACAATAAGACCGTCATCAAGCCATCAAGTCCATGGCTTTCACGCGGATGCCGCCGTTTTATGAGCTCCCGTTTCTTTCATCGGCAGCCCAATTGTTTCAATCCATTCGCCTTCAGCCAGCGGCCGGTTGGTGTTTCTATTTTCCTACCTAAGGTACGGAGTAGACTCAGCGTCAAAGCCAACCAAGCCTCCCGGGTGCCAGGCTATGACGCTGAAAGGGAAAAAAGGGGACCTGGCACGCCAGGGGATCCGCATGAGGCTAAACAACCACACCTCCAGCAGGTTTTTGTTCTGCGTTGTAGAAACGCTCTCCTGAAAACAGACCCGACTTCACCTCATCAGCGCCGTTGCTGTTGCAAAGGTATTCCTTAACGACAGACGAAATAGTCACCCCTCCTTCGCACCTGCCTTGCCGTGTTTCTTCCCCTGCACCTGCCGCAATCAATTGTTTTGTCCTTTGACGCTGCAGTTGAATGCTATTGACCACCCGCAGCACACACAAAATGGCGTCCTCAACGGTCCCTAGGCCTCACTTCAAAGGCAACTGAAGAAAACCAACCCCTTTAGATCACCATTGACGTCGGCCCCCGGACTCTCAAGTCAACCTCAGGTGCTTCTTCCTCAACTTTAGTCCACTGCCCTCTACCTCAGACCTTTCTCCGGAACAATTCACTTCCTTCCCAAAATACATCTCGCAACCTCGAAAAACCCCCATTTCTTCTCACTCCATCACTCAATCTATCACTCACACCACTCGCCCACCCACCCAAACTCTCACACCTACACACAAACCTCACATCACAATATTCGGTTCATTCGTCTGCGTCAGTCCATCCACATCATCAGCAATGGCGCATGCACTAGCAGACGACGTCTTCGTCGGATTCGACGTTCCCGAAATCGACAAGCCATTCTTGCTTGATGTCCTTGCTGCACCTGGCACCCCCTGGGACGAGAAGCTGGCCATCTACGACGTCGGTCTGTTCAGCGGATACGAGGATTGGAACCTGATGCTCGAGAGTGCGGCCTCATTGAAGGAGCAGAGCCCGGCTAGATCCCCTCTCGATGCACAAGATCTCCTAGCCTTCGTCCCGCGGGTGAAAGAAGCCACGCTAGCCGCCGACAAGCTGCGTCAGGGTTGGGCAGCGACTGACCAGTCCATCAAAAAATTAGCCACGCTTCTGCTGGTTCATCGATCAGGCACCGTTACTGCTCCCCAACCTGCTGTCATCAAACGAGAGCGAGTGATCAAGCGAGAGGGCGTCTCCAGGCGCGGACGGGACGATGAGGAGGAGATCGAAGATGAGGATGCCCAACCCAACAACCAACGAGTCAAGCGACGCAAAGTCGCATCCAAATCATCCACATCCCACTATTTCGCGCCATCCGCGGCCGAACAATCGCCACGCATCCAGCCAGAACAGCCATCTTCATCTTCATCTCCATCACCGCTCGCTTCCGACGAAGCTCGAGCCTACACACCGGCAGTCCTCCGTAACGGAATTGCCACACCTAATATCACGCCTCGCAAACAGTCTCTTGAGAATGAGGCCCCGAATGACACCACCGGGAATTCTCCGAAGGAATCGATTAGCGAGGCCCAGAACGCCGCTTGTGCGGCTAGCGGAGCGAATGGTGACGATGCCGGCGATTTAAAAGCCAGCGGCCCGCAGACAGCCAGGGATCTTCGGGCAGAGGCACCATCCTGGCCATCCCCGCCCAGCAGTCCGTCTCCGATGAACTCGTCCGAATTATTGTCCCCCGAGGACTTGAGCCGGATCAAGTCGGAGAATTAAGTCTTTCCGGCCCATCGCCGAGGCGGAAGACGGCCGTCAAATCTCCCTTCTTCAATCTGCCATCACCAGCCAAACAGTCTCCTAAGTCGAAACGCGGCGCTGGTCTTGTATCAACGGTCCCCTTTCCGCGACTGACGGCACCAAAGTTTGGTCTCATTCAAGAAGAGTTTGCTCACGAGCCGTTTTGGCTGCTTGTGGTAGTGACCTTCCTTGTCAAAACAGCTGGGACGCTGGCCATCCCAACGTTTTACAAGGTCAAAGAACGCTTCCCAACACCCGAGGCCTTGGCCGATCCAGAGGCGACACCGACCATCATGAGCATGATTCGCCATCTGGGGCTTTCAGTTGTGCGAACAGCAGCGATACAGAGGTATGCTCGAGTTTGGCTCGAAACTCCCCCGACAAGAGGGATTGTTTACAGAGTGAGGAATTACGACAAGAGAGATATTGAGGCGAGCGCACTTCGACCCGACAGCGATTCTGAGCAATGCTTGACGGAGCTTCCTACGACGGAAGATGCTGACGATGCCTGGGAAATGGGTCGTTTCACGCAAGGCAAATACGCCTTGGACAGCTGGCGAATTTTCTGTCGGGATGAGCTTTTGGGACGGGCCGACGACTGGAACGGCAAAGGCGTAGCGCCCAATTTCCAACCCGAGTGGATGAGAGTGCGACCCGATGACAAGGAGCTTCGGGCGTGTCTCCGATGGATGTGGATGCGTGAAGGATGGGAATGGGATCCTGTCACGGGCGAGAAGACAGTTCTTCGAGATGAGATGCGAAGGGCTGTGGATGAAGAGCGCGTGGGATATGATGATACGGGAGGTTTGAAGATTCTTGACGAGCCGCGATTAGCTTCGAGATGAGGCGTCTTTTCATTATATTCGTCGAGGATCTCATGATGGGGTTCAGCCGTGGGCTGGAAATGATGATATTTGGCTTGATACCCGCACCGCAGAGGGTGCAGCGCTTACAGCATAGGATTGCGACCATACACGCCCGCCAGAAGACGGGCCTCTTCAGTATATCGTAGTGGCTATGGGCATTAGATTCCAGGCCCAACGGGCTATAATGAAGTTTCTGAATACTACTCCAGTCATGACTTGTGCAACATCCAATATTTACGCCACCATCCCAGGTCCTCACCGTTGAGTTACCTTTTTTCAGCTGTGTCAGTCTGGCTGTCAGCCAATCAAGATTCATGTTTGTCCCCCAGGCGGTCCTCTTCGTGGCATGACATTGCTGAATTTTCCCGATCGCCTTGCGAAGCCAAAATCTTGTCTAACACGTCGTTGCAACCACACGTTGCCTGAACGCGCACCTGAGAGGATGCCACGTTTTTCATCTCCCTCGATTCGCCGACGTGGCCGGTGGAGATCCACGGCGAGTTCGGGGACTCTGTGCATGAAGTCAGAACATCATGAGGATCAGAAGTGAATGTCAAAACATCTCATGTGGTTGGCACGTCGTCCAAAAAGGCAGGCGTACCTCGGTGAAACTGGAAGGCGCCCACAGGTAAGGTGTAAGGTGCCCCGCATCGCCCTTGCTGAGGTTGCTGCAGGCGAGCGCGGGCCCTGTACGGCTTCTGCACCGGGTGCCTTAGCGCTGAGACCCCACCACCCTCTCACAGCGCATCCAGCACCGGAGCGGATGTCACCCGCATCAGAGCAGTGGAGGGGGAGCGCTCGGCAGGAATGGGGGAGGGGACCTAGGATTGCCCGTGAAAGTGGAGGGTACAAAAGGCAATCGCGAGACTGGATCGTACCTCCCCCCTCCTTCCCCACGTCTTGAGCGATCGCGTGGTTTTGTTCTTGAAGCCACCTTCGTTTCGTCAACGTATTTCTTCTTCTTCTCGCATCATCCTCACTTCCACGACATCTTGTCGGAGGTTCAGTCTATCTCGCGATGGGGTCACAAATTGATTCACAAGACGAGTTCACGGTGCTCGTCACTGGCTTCGGCGTACGTTTTTCTACATCTCCACCCGGCTCCCGTTCTATTCCCCGACTGCCCCTCCTTTCCTACCCCGCCATGCCCGCCACGCCGTAACTACTGTCCATCGCATCACAACCGACGACGGACGACGCGCATGGCTCCGCGAGAACAAGCATCCTCATTTCACGAAAGTAGTACCTCCTCAGCTAACAATCCCTCCATCGCAGCCTTTCAAAGCCCAATACCCCGTAAATCCCTCCTGGGAAATCGCCCACTCTCTACCAGCATACCTCCCGCCCCTCCGCGCCAAGAACCCAAAAGATCACCACTCTTCAACCTCCCCCTCCACTTCGTCCTCCTCTCGGCCCCTCCCACCCGTCCGCATCCTCGTCCACCCGGAAGCCATTCGCGTAAACTACCAAAACGTCCGCCGCCTGGTACCCCAGCTATGGGACCCGGCAGTTCATCCGCGCATAGACGCGACCGTACACATCGGCATGGCGGGACCGCGGCTGTTCTACTCGATTGAGCGCCGCGGTCACCGGGACGGCTACGCTTTCCCTGACGTGGACGGGAAGAAGCTCGAGGACGAGGATCGGCGAAGGGAGGAGGGCGAGAATTGGGTGTGGTACGGCATGCCGTCTGAGATTGAGACGGGATTGGATCTGGCTGATGTGTTGGAGCGGTGGAAGGATCATAGCCCGGTAAGTCTCCGTCCATGACTACGAATTGGTGCAGTCCAGGGGTGAGGTGGGGACTGGAAGACGAGTGCTAATCTCTTGCGCAGGAAGGATCCGATCTCCGTATATCCGAAGACGCGGGACACTACCTCTGCGACTTCATCTACTTTTCCAGCCTAGCGCATCTGTGGAAGGCACAGAAGCACCGCAGAGTGACGTTCCTCCACGTCCCGTCCGACGCATCCGAGGCGTCCGTCTCCAGAGGTACCGAATTGGCGATACAGCTGATCCGGTCTATTGCCGAGAGCGAGCTGAGTCGCAGACGTAAAGGAGGCGAGGAGGAAGTCGTGGGTAAGGATGATAAGATTGCGGTTAAGCTACGGGTATGATATTTGTGATCGGCAACTATGATTTCTAACGAGCATTATGAACCACGGTTGGGCAGGATACACATGTCGAGTACCTAGGCAGGCGGCGGGGCACCAGGGATAAGAGGGGGGCATTGGGATGCATGACGGATCTAGCCTGGAGTTCTTTGTGCTATTTACGTCTATATGATTCAGCTGATTCAGTAAGATCTGACATGTATCACAGCAGCGTGGTTGCATAGCTCTTGATCGCTGTTCCTTCTCCTCGTGACCGGTATCGGTTGAAGATGCAGGACGACACGCCCGCTTGATTTCTTATTGGGTCAAAATCGAAATACCTGAGCGCTTTTATACCAGAGGGTACTCACTTGCATAGAATAGGCGTGAATGTAAGCACGTCTTTCTAGATCTCGCTCGTCAACTCCTACGATGAAGACGGAATGATCTTGTATGGCTTAACGATACACTCCATCATAGACAGCAGCTTGACGTCGAGCTTGTCCCCGAGTACGAGGGCCTACCATCTGCCCTGGAAAGCACTTCGTTAGCTGAAGTTGATAACCAGAAGGCATTTTTCCATGGTTGACGGAGATGTTTGTCGTAATAGCTTGGAGACGTTCTAATTGGCAGTGACCCGGTACAGAAGCAATACATCGAGATAGGATCCAAGTGCATTATCACTACCTTACCCAACGTACCTGGCAGCAGGACGTACCTACTTAAGCAGTGAAAACACCCTGCTCCGAGTCTTCTGATCCTGCTAGGTAGGCAGCCTGAGACATTGAGTAGTGGAGTATCACCTTCAATTCCACTGCCCTAGATCTGGAAGCAGGTGTCTCTTCATGAGCTACATACTAAGGTAAGTAAAGTACATGCTCTTTACCCCCTCCCTAAAGCCTCGATTATATAAAAAGACGTTACTGGTACATCTCAACGCTCCTTCATGTTGTAATAATCTCCTTCTGAATATGTGACAGGAAAATCTGAGTGTTGCGAGGTGCTGCTTTTATAACTCGTCTCCGGCTTTGGATTCATATGTGGTTTTAGGCCTTGGCCAAGTACTCTGAGAACTCATGCTAAGCCGCCAGCGACTGCGAACGAGTCAACGGGTGGATGAGACTTCTATCGAAGAGCGAATTAGCAGAGACTTAATTCTATTAAAGCCATCACCAAGTATGTGAAGCAACACGGCCAGACGGAACTTACCTCTATAGTACCCTTCCAAATCAAAGCCGAGGAAGTTATAACGCGAATGATCTTCCAGGGAAAATAATACCTCGTAACGAACACGTAATAGTAAATGGGCTCTGGGTGGTCGGCCTGCGGACAAGCACACGGCCGCACGACATCGCTCCTGCCAGAGTGGGGAGCACCAGCAAACCCTCAAGGTATGCCTCATAGGAGGTCTTTTGCCTTCTCATCATAACAACACGTATCTAATGGCCGAGGGGCGAAGGTCGTGAGGTCTTGACTGCCTAGTCCGTGATGATCCGGACTATCCCTGGACTCCGGCTTTTAACCCTCGGTGGCTCCTGTTGTTTTTGCTCCCCCACCCCTAAAGTTCCCTTTTGAACTGAAGCGAAGATTCAATACGACCTGAGTAACTTTACACTAGAGTAATACATGTAGTTTATATATATCAGAGTATTGAGCAATCAAGATAGGGAGGTAATATTAGTCAGATGGAAGGTGGCATGGGCTAGGTATGCGGTACTTCCTTGCCCGGCCCATACCACCTATCTCCTTCCACTTCGGAGATGTGGATGGCCGCCTACTTCCTCCTTATCCTACAATCTCAGGTATAGAAACAGCATAATGCAGACCGTTACATTTTGCCTCGGCCTACAGGATGCCCTGCTAATATATACACTAATATCGTGGAGCGGTATAAGCCACTCTACACAGTGACATAAGAAGTTATCGACACTTGAATTTGGCAGAACACGTAAAAAGGGAAAAAAAAGCAAAAGCTCAGGTGCTCAGTCCGTAAATCGAACTGAGCCTCTACGAAACCCTCCATTCGTTGACCTCTCGAGATTTCATACCAAGTTCTGTTACTAACGGACCAGGGCGTTATACCGCTCGACCATAGGGATCGATTGGGCTTGGTTGAGGTAGGAGCGACCTCAACCTGGATGTAAAGCATGCGCTCTGCCTGGAGGTCGCATGGAATCGTCAGTTGTGCCAGAATGTCGAACAGTACTCTCATCCACGGTATAAGTGCGCCTCGTTCCTTCCATATCAATCACACCTCCCCGGCTCAGATTGTAGCCTGCGCCCCGCGTCCCCCAGACGAGAACCGGTGCACCTTCATACCCATAACACCAACAACGCATCATTGAATCCTGTAAGTGAAGATATAATGCACCTGATCAATCCCACAACGGCTTCCTTGGAGCCATATTACTAATCTACCCAGACTTCTGCATACTAGCCGCCGCCTATGTGAGCTCCGACCCGGCCTCTGATGGCCACTCAATGTCAACACCATCCAATGGAAGACCGAGGACTACCGTCACGCCGCCAGCTTCACAACAGCCTGTAGACTAGACGACAGCACTCTGAACATTGCCCACAGTCGCGACAACGCGTAGCCGAGAAATCACAAGGGTGCCATTCAAGGGGCCGTCGCCTACTGACGTAGCATCGGCGTCGAGGGGGCGCAGGGAGGGATGTTGTGCGCGTATAATGCCAAGGCCAATGTTGATGGATTCCACCCAGGAAAGTATCTCACTTCACGAAGACGCATTGGTGGGGATTGTAGTCGCTGTTGGGAGGGTTTGACCTCTGCATCGTCGGCGAGGACGTTTTGTAGGAAATAAATGGTGAAATGTAAGGAGATACTGACCCGCGAGATCAAGATGGAAAGGCTCCAGTAGGTTAGAACGAAAACAGTGGCGAGGATGATGAACGAGATCGATACCAATGCCGCTTATGTGCCCCCATTATACCTGCTTTGATGTAAAGTGTTTTTGGTGGCTCCACGATGAAAAGTCTCGAGAGCCATCTCACAAGATGAAGTAGATATTCCATGATCACGAAGGCATCACAGAGATACCAAAAGTAGCTTGCAGCTTAATGACCAAGATAGTATAGTGTTTGACGAAGCCTCACATCTCACGACAACCTCATGCGAGCCTTAGCTCCATCACAATCTAGTGCTGAACCACACATGTGAACGCCTAAGGATGTTCTAAACGAAGATTTTACCATTCCCCAATCATCAAGTTATTGCATCGAAAGCGGGAATGTCAGCACTCGGCCCCGCGTCGCGCAAAAGACACGTATCTCAACCCTCCGTTCACAGCGACGCCAGAAAATGGCATGATGGTAGACAGCTAAACCTCCTACTTCCGGGTTCTTCATATTCATTCAGCAATCAGGAGAAAGATCCATCCCGTGATCAGACTACACTCCCTAAATTTCATCAAAGAAGGTCCGCGAGAATGAGTGAGATTATTCCTCGCCTGTGTTTGTGGACGTTCTTACAGACTGAGCTCAGTGGAGCTGAACGACTAATGTCCACGCCCCAGGGCGGTAGCGTACGAAGAGAGGCCATTTTTCGTGCGATACTGGCCAGAAGGCACCTTGGCCAGTTCCAAAATGCAAGGGGTCCTGCGGTAGGTTCATCCTGCTCTCAGTCTGGCAGAGGTGATTCGCCAATAACCAGTGCCAGACTTCGTCGCTTATATAAAACAGGCATTGTCGGGAACGGAAAGACACTCCTCAACCAGGGCACCAAATCAGCAGATTCCGTTGACCACCATGGGCCCGGAGTTTGTTGATCCTGGCAGATCAAAGCCTTTGAGGGAACCTTCGGTCTTCATTATTATCTAGTCTAGGAAGCATGATTCAGTCTCCGCAGGCTATATACGGCCTGGCTTTAGATGCACTTCGGGGCGTATTCTGACACGTAACAACAGGCGGTTGAAGAAGGAAGGCGGGAAGAGTGTAAATTCATGTGACGGAACTGACACGCGGTTTATTCTTATAACTAACTATTACAGCCGATTCCCATGTCTTACGGTGAGACTGAAGTTTACAGGGATCTTGCGGTGGCTTGCTGCTTCGGTTCATTGCTCTTGGACATATAGGTCGACGTTTATATATGCGTACACATCACGAAGATGAATTAAACAGAGCCCCTAAGTCCAAGCAAATAATGAACTCGCGCTCAATCAAAGTAGAATCCACAAGATCTCGGCCAGAAGCATTACAATCACCTTGGTCGCAAGCTCGGGGGTGTAGCTAGTCCCTAGCCACGTCTCTTTCGCACCGCTTGTGTCTCAGGAGCGACCGAGGTCGCTATGAGAACAAACTGGCTGGGTGGTGGAATGGTCCAAGGTCAACAATATCACGCTCACAGCCTACTCGACGACAGGCTACGAGTTCGAGTTCGATTTCCAGCATGAGCACCAAGAAATGTGGCCTACCGAGGTGAACTCTTTTTTTTTTCTTTCCCTCGAGCCTGGCTGCCTCGCTAGGTAAGGGGAATCCTCCGCGATACTGATGAGTCCGTTCAATGCCATACATAGATAGCACTTAGATATGAATAGTCCCGGCCAGCAAAACAGGCCAGCGGCTCACGATGGCATCACGTACTATCGAGGAACAAGGCCAGCCAATCCCGTGACGCTTGTTATTGCATCTGAGGCGCGAATGCTGCTCTGATCTGTTTGATGAGCGTCGCGACGTAGGAGATGGCGACTAAGGTAGACTCTGGTGCGCGAGGACGTACCTTGGTCAACGTGCCTTCGAGGATATCAGAGGAATCATTGGCTTTTGAAGGAACTAGAAAACCTGATTCAACCTCTAACTCTGCTGTCTGAAATCTTCGATGCTGAATTATCGCGCGGCAAATGGATGGATTACTAGCAACGCCGAGGGCGTGGCAAGAGAAGAGCTTGATCGTTGTCTTCAGGGGCGTCTACGCAGTCTTACAAGGCAAGTGAACAGTCTCTTTCGATCGATTGCATAACATATTAAGCGCGATCCTTCAGGCCGAGGGCCCTGAGATGGATGACCCAAGGCACACAGGAGCGACAAGTCAGAGAGCAATTGGTCTTTCAAGATCAAGATTCAACCTGTTTGGATCCTCCACGTCGCGTCTATCATCGAAGCCCAACGGAAGGATTCGCAAGACGCCATAGACGCACTAACACAACACACCGCTTGCGTGGACCAACACGAGTTGAATGTGCCTCAGGGCAGCAGTTGACGAGATTGTGTGGCTGCATAGTGAGCATGGGCGGCGAGATAAAAAACTGACTCCAAAAGGTTGCGGCGCGCAAGCTGGCGTGGATCTGGCAAATGAGATGCCAGGGAGCTTGCAGGAAACAGGCGCGAAGGATTCGATCTCCTTTGAGCCAGCGAATAGAACAGGCCACGGACTGGCGCTTATCACCAGAATTATGAATCTAGACCATCCACAAACAGGGAGTCTAGAGTCGGCAGATGATGAAGTGGGCAAAATGGTCGGCGAGTAGGATGGCAGACGGAATCGGGGTCTGGGAGGTTGGGAGAGGTGACCCGGTCCATGATGTCTTGACACGGAGACGGTGGTGGTGAGGGTCGACGACCGGGCCGCGGCCCAACGTTGTACTGGCTGGAGGCGCGCGCTGTATGACAGCCGGGTACGGACTGGGGCCGGAGCAGAGCCCCCCCCAAGTGTATCGGAGGCAGGTAGAAGAGATGGCCGGCCACGTACCCGCTCCTCACAGTTGATGCTTGGGGGTAAATTGCGTGCATGGGTCTGCAATTCTCCGGGTCGCTGACGGCCAACGGCGTGGTGGCAGCCAGGTCCAATGGCCGGCATGCTTCATATGGCGCGCGCTCTGGGATCTGGCGAGATCTGGTTGCTGGGCCATGTGGCTGGAAATAGGACGTATGGTGGTCCTTTGATGGAGAGCGCTTGAGAAGAGAGGGAAAGATAGGCTCAAATCGATCGAGGGAGTGTCGAGAGTCGAGACGCCGAACGGTGCCGCGCGCGGAGTGAAGCAGGAATTGAACTTCAAAAAAACGAATTTCAATTATTTGTTTTTGTTTTCGTCTTGACTTTGGGCGACCAAGTCGATGTCAAGCAGGTCGCGAATGGAGGCAGGCGCTTGAAAGATGGATCGTGAGGCCGAGTACCTTAGACAAGAAACTCGTATGGATGGACTGCTCGCTAGATAAAACGGTGGCTCAATCCGGTCAACAGTGATGCTGAAAAAAAAAGAAGGAAGCTCGTGATCATTCAGCTCTTCCTTTCCTTTCCCTTCTCATCACTCGAAAGCCCCCCAAATCAAGAAGTCGAGAGCCAAGCGCTTTCCTTCCTTCCTTCCAACACCAACCAACACCAACACCAGAACCAACAAGGCAATCACACTCGGCTCACACCCTTGTTTCCTTCCTCATTGCAAAATTCTTGTCCTCCTCTCGGGTCCAGGTCTCTTGCCTCACACCACAGACCGAGGCATCTTCACCTTGACATCCACCTCATCTCAGACCATCAGGTGCACTCATCATCCACTGGTTGCATCCTGCTTCCCCTGTTCAGCTGTCACTCCCGTCCGTATTCACTGCGGCATCAATCAGCTCCGGCGCCTTCTCTCGGCCCCACTGTCATCACGAGGTCTGACGACGCTTGACGACGTCTGTTTCTCGTCTTTGCCTCTCGATTCCTCTCTTGCCCACCCCGGCTTCATCGTCATCGGACCGAGACGTCTTTTCTTGTGTCCCGTCTTTGTTAGCTTCGAATCTTCCGGACCATCCAACGAGATTCTTGCTCCGCCTCGCCACTGATCACTATCGGGACCGGTTCTCGACACATCTTCCCGGCAGAAGACTCATCTGCAAGATCTGGTGGACGACGTGGGGATTTACAGGTGAGAAAGCGCCCTCGGCCAGCGTCCAATCACCAGTCATAGACACACAGCACTAAGAATAGCCAGCTCAACCGCGGAACACCCTCCGGACGGCTGCCCCGGCCGACTCTTGTCTTCCCACTGCAATTCCACCTCTTTGACTGGCTACAGTGCTTCTCTGCTAGCGCCCATAAGCAGCCCCGTTGGACCCAGCGACGGACAGCCCGCAACTGCACGACACCTCACCGCGAGCCTCCTCCAAGAACCAATCACGCCTCTGTATCAGCCTTTCAGACCAGAAATCGAGGCCTCTCCACGCCGGGTCACTGCCTTCTTGATTCTTGCTAGCTCAGGTAGCTTCGCATTCGAGTTACTCGCGCTCTACGATCGCTTGTCTTTGCTTCTCTACGGCATTCTGTCTCTGTCCCTGTTGCCTCTCCTACCATCCACCGCCTGAGCTGGCTTTGCATCCCTCTCTCCACTTACACGGCGCATCACCTCCACCCAGTGCTGCGAGTCTTTGTAGCCTCCGCTTTTGGGACGATACTAGATACCTATTTACTGGACGACTACGAGTTACGGGTGCCGGTTACCTTTGATAGCCAACCAATCCCAATCGACGAGACATCCGTACAAAGCAACATCGTCATTGCACTACGCCACTACCTGAGCCTGCCTTAGCTGACTTGCTACCCGACACCCGACGAATACCTTGGACCAAGGCTCATCCAATAATCACACATTCATCACATTTACCGGGCGAGAGGCCACGAGGCATCCACGATCGCGCGACGGGACAAACGGTGATCCCAGCCATCCGCCGAACGCCGACCGCTTCCTCAAACCAAGCCACTCCCATTGGCTTGTCGTCTTTAGACGCAAACAACCGGAACAAAAAAAAAAAAGACCAGCCAGTCTACCTTATTCCATCACAGCCAACGGCAGCTTCGGGCACCGCAGCAAAGCACGGGACGAAGGCCAACCGCTTTGTAGGTCACAACCCAGAACAAAATTTGCCCGCTTTCTTTTGGCGTGCAACGAGCCGGTTCGTCCAAAGAAGGGACGCCAATAGAGGCAAATTAATTGCTGCGGCAGCAGTTCATCGACCCCTTGTCCGCTTTGGCTCTTTCACTGCCCTGACAGGCCCCGTTCCCGTCTCTGTCCAGTCTCTCTGTTTCGCTGTCTCCTGCAGCAGGCTCAGCACGCACTAAGGCAGTGAACACCACACACCACACGCGCCCGCGCAACGAATCAGACCGTCGTCTGTTGAAGCTCCACGACCAATCCCAGCTCATCCACCCACTGCTTCCCTGCCGCTTTAGAGAGACCCCGGTCAACCTCAGTCTCTCTCGACTTCCGCGTCCGCTCCTCTCGATTACTGTCCCGTCCTCCCCACCACCACGCTCTCGCTCTTGTTCGTGTCAACCGCTCTCCTCGACGCTCCCGCCGCGCGCCACTGCTTTCCTCTCGTTGGACCATCTGTATCCGCTGTCACCAACACATCACGACTCCTCTTCACCTCACAGAATCCTTCACGCGCTACCGCAGCCTTTTGGTGCAGGCTCTACATCCTCTCTGTTGTTTGTTTCTCTTCAGGCCATCCACCCCTCCCCCTCGTCCGCGGCATCTCATCACCAGACGCCCCCTTCTTCACCCCTCTCACAACTCTGCCCCTCCCTTGTCCAGCCTGCCGACCTGGAAAGACTGACATTTTGTCTGCCTGCTTGTCTTCCCGCCCAAACTCGAAACCCATTCCTGGCGAATAGCACTGGCTTGTTATTGCCCACCTGTTCAAGCCCCCAGCAACCCCAGACCAGACTTCCGGGAGCACATCAGCTTCCTAAAACCTTCCATTCTCCTTGCCGCCGTCAGAGCTTGACCTCGCACTGCAGTCCTCTTTCCGGCTCACTTACACTACGACCGCACACATACACAAGCGCCCACCGCATTCTCTTCGAAATAATATAACGTCCACCCACCCTCGCAACTACCGGTCTTCTCTCTCCCTTCTCTCCCCAGGCGACTTGTCTCTGCAGCTCGTAGGCAGCCTGACTTCCTCCTCTCTCACCACGTCAGAGTCATTTAGTTGACTGGACATCTCTCTCCACGCACACATTCGCTACTACCTCACTCTTCTCCCGCCTCTCCTTCCGCCTCAAGCCATCATGCCCGTCAACAGACCCAAGTTAGCCCAGCTGGCCACGCCCGTCACCAGCACTTTCCCCTCGGAAAATATGTTCTCGGCTTCGACTCCGCTCTCTGCCAGACCCATGTCTTGCAAGGACCTTCCCATCAAGACACCCATTAGCCCGCCAACCGCCTACACGGATTTCCTCAAGGCCATGTCTCTCAACTCACCGGCTGCTTTCAAGCCATCAACCTCTGGCGAGACTACTCCCGAGTCCACACCGGACTCATTGCCTTCCACCGCCACCAGCGAGCAGACCGATATCTCTTGCAAGTGTGAACACGAGCATAAAGCACCGGCTACGGCACCGGCCATCCCGCCAAGCCCTTTCACACATCTGCCAATGTCAGCACCTCCCACCGGTGCGAATTCTTTCCCGAGCCTCAAGATCCCGCCCTCTCCAGCAGTATCGCACCTGGACTCACCAATGAGCGCACGGTCACCCTTCAGCGCCAGATCGGTTCACTCAGTATTCGATTGGGACGCAGCACTCAAGGCCAAGAGGTTGAATGATTCAAAGAAGCCCTCGAGAACTAGCGTGCGTCACATCCGCGAGGTGGTCACGCGGACAGTAACTTACACGCCGAGGATGAACCCCGCGCCAAAGGGGAAGAGGAGGAAGGTGGAATGAACAACTGGACCAAAGCAAACGCATCCACTTTAACCTAACACGACATCGGCACTACATATCCCGATCTATCTTCTTTTTTGTTCCACCTACCTTCACCATCACCATCACCATCGCCTCAACAACGTTACCTTCAGCAAAAACGCAGTACCATTTGACGACCTAGGCCTAGCGCCACAAAAAAGAGAAGCAAGACATGTGATGAAGCAGGCTCTTCCCACGCAGGGACTTAACCACGATATGACTTAACGGAAGTAACTTGGCGCACACAAGCTGGCGCATACCATGATATGGAGGCAAACATGAGGGTGAAATCACTGATTGGTTCATCTCAAGGAATATGTTGCGAAAGAGAGAAGGGAAATGGTTGGTCTTTTGTTTCGAATCATCTACCGGTCCTCGATTGGGACCGGGCCAAACGGAGTTCTTTGGCGTCTCTACGATGCTCATGTTCGATACCAGAAACTATTTGGGTGGGCGGACTTGATTATCTGAATGGGGGGGAAAGGTTGAACGCGTCTTGGAATTTTTGGAAGACGAGGAAGAAGATCTCCCTGGGGTGGGCAAGATACCTACTATACAGCGAGCCAGGTAGCCTAATATCAGCATCCTGTGTATATCTTAACCTTACTAAACTGCGTCTCTCGAGGACAACTCTCGCACCGCAAGAGCAATTGTGACGAATCATTGTGTATGTGTCTGTGTTTATTTGTTTATCGTTGCACCGTGGGCATCCTCGTGCAGCGCGGCCGCATCAGCGGCCGCCAGCATCATGGGTTTATTATGGTCCCGCGCTTTAGCGGGGAGGGGGAGAAGAGGCCGCGATGGCCGGCCGGGTGGAGTTGACGAGGAAACGGGTAGATTTCTCATGATCTTCAGAGGTAAAAATATCTTGTTCCAAATCTTGCTCCAGTTCCTCGCGGACATGGCGTCGAACCCACGTATGGTAATTCCAAGTAAAGAGCCGTGACCACGTTCTAGGAGATCCACTCATCGAATATTTGCTCTCAATCGTGTGACTGGGCGTCATAATTGACCATCTGACCGTAGTTTGTCTTCAATTTCAGCTGGCTGGCCGCTGTACCCTTCTTTTCCCCCGCCTCGGTTTCCGCTGAGGAGATGGGGGATGCCATCCCGTCCGCCTTATCCTGCCCTTCACCTCATCATACCCATACAATCCCGTCACACTTTGGGTTTGGTACGCTCCCGAACAGCCGAGTTGTATACCCCTCCCCATCAGATGGGAAACCACGTCAAGCAGGGGGATGCGATGACGGATCGATGTAATAGCCGTCGATCTTCAGTGATCCAATATGAGGGAAAACATTGGAAAGCGGTGCAATCGAACCGGAGGGGAGGGGGGCAACCACCCGGCAGAAGGTAGGCTAGATGGGGTTGGAATGGGGGGTGATGGTTCGGCGGTGATGCGTCAAGTCCCGGCCGGAGAGCGGGCATCACATTACAGCACTATAGATGCTGCTCCTGCCACCGCCGCTGCTGATGTTGCTGGCGCCGGGGCGTCATCATCCTCCTCCCGCTGCTAGTCGTGGCTTGGTGTTGCAGTCGTGATGGGCAATGCGGTGATGACTGAAGTGTAGAAAGGCGCACCCATGTCTTCCCAAATTCGTTCCTTACGGCCCCCTCCCCTCCTCCGTGGTCCGCTTAACCTTTTCGTCGCCTTTTGGGGGATAGACCACGGCTGATGAGGTCCATGATTGCCTCACACTCATACAGATACGCACATGCACTCCCCGAGGTGTGCATGTTACGTGTGTGATTTTGTTTCCTTTCTTTTAGTTGGCTTTTGTCCCAGAAGGCATCTCTTGCAGGTTCGCGGTTGAGATCCAAGGAACACTGCGTTTCGGAGACCGCCAAGGGACAGAGTCAACAGCTCAGACGCAGTCAAGGGCGTGTCGTCAAGCCAAAGAAAAGTACCAAGCAGGCGAAACGTCCAGTCAGAAAGAAGTCGAGAAAAGGACAAAAGCGGCCTGAGGCGCCTTGCCAGATCCGGCCATGGTACGACCCAGCATCCCGGGCACTGCATGGGGGGGTGGGTGGTCGCGTACGGAGCGAAGCCGTGGAGGGACCCCAGTCACCTCACTTTGCTAAGCGCCTGTCCTCAGAATGGCCGGGGTCTTGATTGGTTTGAGGGCGGGAATGACAGGGGTTCCGCGGTGTCCCGGTTCCCGTCAGGACCATCACCAACGGTCGGCGGGGAGGCAGCGGATTGGTCGAGGTTTAAGCGCCGGCGTGCTGGTGTGGGGATCATGGTGGGCAGGGCCAGGCGAAGCGTCTGTGACTTTTGGTTTTTTGACCCTTGACGCAGAGTCACTCGTCGCAAAGAGCTCGGTCGCAAGTCAAGCTGCTCCCACAGAGCTGTAACCTTTTGGCCTTCTGCTTCGAAAATGGGCATGGGTGGTTCAGCAGTGAGGTTCAGCAATGAGCAGAGACGGAAAAATTGGGATGGGGGTTTGCGCTCTCTCGAGGGAAGATGCCGGTAATGTTCCGTTGCTGGGAACAGTGAATTCCATGTTGGTTGGTTGCTATCGACTTCTGTCATCTGGCGGTGAAGAAGGTCGATAAATCATAGAGACATGAAATGGCACTACGTACGGAGTCGTCGTCCCGTACATTAGCAGCATGTTTAGGACGCATGTCTGGACCACATTAGCACACGCACGCAGTAAACGAGACGCCAGACCAACCGCGAGTGTGACGACCTCCACCCC
The DNA here is from genome assembly GCF_030867605.1 of Colletotrichum paranaense. NCBI lineage: Eukaryota > Fungi > Ascomycota > Sordariomycetes > Glomerellales > Glomerellaceae > Colletotrichum > Colletotrichum paranaense. Next base: position 3,527,886 of record NW_026848960.1, on the reverse strand, counting down.
CAAAGATGCGACATCAGTAGCGCGAGGAGGGGCAAAGATCGAGACTGCTGCAAGCCTTGGGAAAGGGTGCCTGTGGTGCTGCGTCTTCCAATCTCGGTGAGAATGTGAAATTTCATTGCCTGTCTGGCCTCCGATGACCCAGTACAACGCAGGGTTCCGTTCAACCTCGTCAACCAAAGTACCGACCTTTGACGATTTTGCGTGATTGGCTGCATGTGATTCATAAAAATCTCCGACCCAAAACGAGCCCTGCCTGCCGGTTGTCGCCTCTGACTGGATGTCTCGAATTCTGATACCAGATTTAGCCTCCCCCCGGCGCCACGACTTGAAAACCCTGGTAATGCTGAAACTGGAGCCAAGTCTTTCGACAGTTTGTCAAATGATCAGATTGAAACAGGACTGTAAATCACCAATCATGGATAAGCGATTGGTTGTTCGAGGTGCTGTAGTTCCTTGACTGGTGATCAGAAAACAGCTTAGGTGCAGCTTTTAGTGGCAACTCGGCCGTTTCATAATCTTCTTTCGTCGTTCTTTGCTTCCATGGGTTCAAAGTGATTGCGGATCGCTGAAGATCAAAATCCTATTTTTGGCCTCGCCATATGTTGTACTTCGGCTCCCCGCCCTTGAGATGAGCTCGGCTGATCCGGCGCATAGGAACCAGGCACCGCGAGCCATTTCCAATTTCAAGTAATCTTGACCTCGAAGCTGGCATGTTTTGCTCATGGACTGGCACCCAGCGTGGTCGAAGATATTGCCATATCTCCCGGGTTCGGGAAGCGCTGAGCTTTCAGAGCAATCTCCACTCCCTGTAACACCACGCCATATCCTGGAAGGATACCCATAAGAGCGAATCAAAATATCTTTCGACATGGAGGGATCCTCGAGAACTCCGAAGGCGTCTTCAGTCAACAGTTTTGACTTCCTTGGCCACGGCGTTACAAAGGACAACCTTCACACCTGCACCCGTGAGAACGTGGATCCATAGTCTCTGAGTGTCACTGAGACGGTCATTGGCGCTTTTGACCTCGGCGAACATACATTCCTTTTTCGGCTCCGTCCGCCAGAGGATCAAGTCGGGCAGACCTCCGCCCCGCTGTCGGTACTCCTGTGCCATCACCTTGCAGAGAGCGGCCAGTGCGCTACCATCGAAGCACCCGACCAGCTCCACAAGATCCTCAACGTCGTAGTCCCAATTGAGGCCGATAACACAAGTTCGTCGTTCGCGCTCTCTGGCATCGACCTCGCGGATGATGGTTTCCGCACCGCCGTTGCCTATCTCGACTAGTCGGTGATTAATCTCGGACAGCCGCGTCGGATAGAACGAATCCGTATGGAGGTCCAAGGGGCAAGTCTGATAAGCTGTCTGAAATACATTTGGGATGTAGAGGAACAGAATGTCGTAGAAAAGATAGGCGAAAAGTGTGCGAACGATGCCTCCCTCGGCGTGGTATCCTTTATAGCCCTTGCTTCGGTACCAACTCAGGCACATCTCTTCGACGCTGCATTCGCCACCTTCCTCTAGTTCATCGACCCAAATCGTCTTCGTACTTGCTTGCCGGCCATTTCTGCCTTGGCGGTCTTCTTTGATCACCTGGATGCCCTCAACAGTATGCTCTAGTGGCTTTTGGAGACGAACGTGGCCGAAGTCGTGCTGAAGTCGTCGTGGGATGCGGAGCTGTTTCTCGAGCTTGAGCAGACGCTTCTGCAAATCGTAATGGTAGATCAGATGGCACTCATTGTCCTCTAGCGCTGTCTCGCAAGTCGTCGCTGCAATTCGTTTCCAATGCTTCTTCTGAATGTCGGGATCGGGAGACACTGCGTTGGCATCTAGTGCATACATGTAGTGTTCCTCTAAGAGAGCCTTTCGTTGATACCAACTGCCTCGCCTAGCAGGATGGAACAGGTGCTGGTAGAGAAGTTCCGTGAGAATAGAGTGTTCGCGTTCGTAATCCTTTAACTTCCCAAACACATATGCTGCCTTGTGGACAATGCGCGTGTAGGAATGAACAGGGGTGAACCTTCTCAAGTAGGCGCCTTCACCTTCTTCGTATAATCGCTTTTCCTTGTCTTGCTCTTCTCTTAAAAGTGTTTTCCACCGAGGATAGACACGATCAAAGACATCCACAACCTTGCGAAGACCTGCCTCACCCGGCGAGCCATTGAACTCCAGGATCTGATCGACCTCGGCTTCGACACGAACTGCTGACTCGAACTCGAGAACATGTCTTCGAGAAGCAAAAATGTTCGTACTTCGGCAGACAATGTACTCTGGGTAATTCCGGCGTGCGATGCTAGCAAGAATAATGGCCGTCAGAGACTTCTCAGTCCATTCTGTCGACCGATAGAAGACCAGGTGCACCCTCTCGAAGAGTTTATATGTCAGTGGCGATAGCCTGATGCAAGGGCCTGTGATGATCCTGATCTTTTCTAGAAAGTGTTGCGTCTGGTTCGAGTCTTGCCTGCTGAGAAGCGGTGGAGTATCATGGCGATCTCGCATTAGACCTCGAGCAGTCTGGGACTCGCCGCTGCCAGACCGTTGTAGCCCATGAGCAAAGAGCCCGGTCTGCTGATAGCCTGTTCGGCACAGCGCTTTCACCAAGTCGGCTTTGTTACGTCCCTGGAATTTGGCCTCTTTAGCAAGATCCTTTAGTTCGTCTAGGCTTAGCAATGAAGACGCCTCTTCGATGGTCGTGATGTGTTCCTCAGAAGCATCGGCAAATGTGAAAGTGCCGTCTAAACTAAACTCTTCCAGGTCAATGCCTTCGACAGGATTGCTACACGCGGGAGCATCAGGCTCGGGAAGACCTCTGACTTTCTGCAGAGACGCAATGGCAGCTTCAGGATCCGAAACATCACTGTAGTATCCCAGCCGGTCTTGACGGTGCCAAGCGGAAGTCTTGCGCAAGAACAAGCGCACATATCTACGCAAGCCATCAGTCCAGAAGAGCAATGCGATGGAATTAGGACAAACTCACAGGTACTGGGCTTCGTAGCCCAATGATTTCCATTGCTCGAATACGTTACACTCCTTGGCGTCAAACAAATGGGATTCATCTGCCAAGACAGTATCCAAGGCGAGGTTGAACGCATCCACGTAGATGGAGCTCTTGCCCCTTACCCACTTTCGTTCAGGCGCGACGGCTGTTTCGTCTTCAGGGGCGCTGACTTGAGAGCTCCTCATCAATTCGTATTCCTCGATCGCCTCTTTGTCCAACTGGATGGGTGGCAAAGTGCTCTCGATGTCAGTCTGCCGTGTGTGGTGCTTGACGTCGTCGTCTGCGTCAGATACATCATTGACTGTCAGGCCTGAGGTATCAGCCTCATCGGTTTCAGACTTGATATTGTCATCATCGTCACAATCGCTGTCCTGAATTTCGACCTTGGCCTTCTTTGCGGGCCTCTCACCGAGCGGCGAGGGTCTCGTTGGAGATCTTGAAGAAGGCTGTGATCTCGGGCGTGGGAGCCGCTGTACGAAGGCGTCCATAGTGCGAATTGATCAATAGTGACATTGTAGAGAGACGGCTCTTGATGAGGTCAACCAGCGTAGTTTGTAAAGATCATCCATCAATGGGGTTTGCCTTGGTGGCGTCATGTGCAATGGAGACGCGAAGGAAACAGGCTGCCGTAGGAGGGAAAGCGCCTCTGAACGCGAGATCAGGTGACCCCGCGTAGATGAGCTCTAATTCTTCTGGCCCACCACAACCACAGCTTCCTCATCAGACCCTCCCGACTGTCGCAACTTCCCCCGCAATCAATTGACAACTTCCTCGACCTCAAAATACTACTGGAGCTCCGGAACGATCGTTCTTTCTCCAATCGATTCACCCCAAACGTTCGTCGCCTTGGCGTGTCTTGTTGCTTTGAAAACTTCGTCTTTGCGCACCTTGCCTTTGCCGTCGCAAACTTCACAACTTCCGATAACCGACAAATCGCAAGTACCTATCCTTACTGGTTAACGAATTTTGCCTTCGACACCTGCTCTATTTCCAATCGAGAGTTTGCGCCATAGCACAAAATCAACCATTTGTCTTTATCGCATCTTCCATCCTTCACAATGTCCAACCCGGCAGAGCCTGTTACCCAGGAAGCCACTGCGCCTGCAGATTCTACGTTTGCTCCTGCGCCTGCCACCACGATGGCCGATGCTGCTAGCCTCGACGTCCCTATGGCTGATGCTGGCGAACCTGCTTCAGTATGATCTTGAGAATATCATGCGCTCGTCTCAGGCTTCGCTAATTTCAATATTACAGTCCCCCGTCCCGATCCCGCAGGCCGCCCCGAGCGCCCCCAGTCCTGCTCCTGGCCGGACCGGTACTCCCAACCGCAATGTCAATGGTGAGGCTAGCTCTCGTGCTGGCTCAGTTCATCCCGACACCAATGCGACGAACTTCCCCAACCGCGCGGTAGAGCACGGCGACAATGCCCGCATGTACATCAACAACCACGTCACCGCTGCTCTGCTCGAGGGCATGAAGATTATCAGCAAGAACCAGTAAGGACTGCTCCTACTATGGTCATAACCTATGGTACGAAGGCTAATCGCGCTGTGTTCTAGGCCTGCTAATCCTCTTCACGTCTTGGGCAACTTCCTTCTCGAGGAATCCCGTCGTAGAAACGAGCCTTCTGCCTGAGCTGCTGGGCGGGCTTTCTTTTGCCATCACACCACAAGGCGATAATACAGGCTTGGATGGCATAATCATTTGGAACAATGGGCTCTTGATTTGGTTGGCATGAAGCTAGGCGTTTAGGAAGCAGAAAAGTCTTTGCAATAGCTACTTTGGGCATTATGCTTCAAGGTCATGACGATATGAATGATACCCAGTTCATTAACTTTTGATTCCTCGTAGTAGCCCTTTAAACACTCATAGACGTTGGTGTTGCCTTGGAAGAATTTCCTCATTTTTGTTTGGTTTATGTCTACTTCTTTCGAGTGACATGCAGGGAAACTTTTACTCCTCCTCCGCGGCGTGAGAAATCCCCGCGCGGCCACCGGGCCTAGAGAGCTGGCATCAGAGCTCTAAATGCACTTTCCTAATACCCCAACTCCATGACCAGAATCCACCGCGTCATGCGACGACCAATCCATTCGTTCGTGATAGCGGTTAAAGGGCGCTTAAGAGACGATGGTGGAGGCGGTGGCGGACTCGTATCTCCAGGTAGGGGGGAGGACACCGACGGTCTTGTAGTAGCGGGCGAGACGGTGGATACGGGACTCGATGAGAATGAGGCGGAACTTGGAGTCCTTGTCCTTGCGGTTGCGCTCAAGGTGCTTGCGGACGGCAACAGCCTGTATCACCCAATTGGTTAGCTATTCACCCGCGTTTTCCTCCGAGGATAGAGACGACCGTCTCCGGCGCAACCGGCTTACCTTCTTGATGAGCATGTAAAGGTCCTCAGGGATATCGGGAGCGAGGCCTGTTCATCATATCTCTCTGTCAGCCTAGACCAAGCAGAGGCGCATTAAATGCAGTAAAGAGGATTGCTCCTCGCGGACAGTTTTGATAATCTTTCGACATCGAAGTCGCCGCTTGGTGTGTTCATATAACTGGGATCGTACCGCTGGACTTAAGGATGCGAAGGATACGGTTGCCTGTAGTGAGCGAAAATAGTCAGTTGCGGAATTCTCCTTCTTTTGTGATTCTCCTGCAGAGGCTTTGGGAGATTTCAATTTCGACATACCGGTGACAACGCGGACCTGGGCAACGCCGTGGGAGTCACGGAGAATGACACCGATCTGGGAAGGGGTAGCGCCCTTCTTGGCCAGCTTGCAGATCTGGTCAACGACCTGCTCAGGGGTGGTCTTGAGCCACGAAGGGGGGTTGCGGCTGTAGGGAATCGCCGAGGCGGAGATACCCTTTCCCTTGGAGTGAAGACGGCCCATTTTGACGGTGGTTTGTGATGTTGTCGGCTGGAGTCGAGGGGGTCAGTCGGTCGGTCGCTGGTCGGATTTGAAAAGGGAAGGGAAAAAAGTTCACGATCAATTGCGATATGTTTGAGCGGGCTGCCGGTCGGCGTGGACGGGGTGGATTGTGCGGGCGGGAGAACCTCGCTTAATTAGGGCAGCTGCTTGAGTGCAGTGCTCCTTCCTCCTGCTGGGCCCAGCTGGTTTCAACGACGAGCTCGCAGCCTACCATCCTTGTCCCGTCTGGGCTTGGTCTGGAAAATTTTGGAGGACCCGCTACTGGGCCGGATTTACGGGGCCAAGCAGCCTCACCTTGGTCCGTGCACCCTTTTGCTTACCTCAAGCTTCGTGAGCTCAAGATTTTTCTTCTTGCTCCCTCAACCTCAACTCTTTGAGAGATGGACAGATCAGATACATCGCCGCTGAGAGCTGTTTCGCGGTGCCTCTCTACATCCTTCCCCCCAGGTAAGAATCGCTCACGTATGCTCCTCGTTTAACCCCTATGCATCAAATGATGATCCTCCATTATTACTTTTTTCTGGTACCTCTTATTTTAAAGTCTTCGGGCTTAATGAATGAACAGGACTTCTGATACTGCACCTTTTCTCTCTCAATTTCAATCATTCGAATTCTGAACGGAAAGCTAACAAGCTGTAAAGGTCTACACCTGGAACAGATTCTGGTCTTCATTTACGCCTCAAGTGAAGCGCAGCAGAAAATCATACACACAGAGTCAACCTTGATGACGCGTAACCCCTGGATAGATAGTAAATCAAAACATGAGCAAAAGAATGGTTGAACTCCTGTGACTCGAAGTTACTGAAGAACGCTGTAGGCCTAGACGTTTTGGAGTCGAAAATAACACAACCTCTGAACTTCGACACCTACCAAACATATAGAAGTGTTCCATTGATGCAAATACAACTGCGCAGGTATAATCAACGCCTTTAACCATGGTTTTCAGTCAGAAAGTTTTTATAGAACACCCCTAATTTTCCTCCACCGCGCCGGCTTGAAGCCGCCACAAGTCATCTGCAATTTTGCGACTTGGTGGGTGCTCCCGTCCCTGTCGCCTGCGGCCCGCATCGCGGAATTATGATACAGCATTTTCAATGGTTACAAGGCTGTCAGAATATGATCGGCCTGAATTTCCCTTTTCCGCCGAGCCTTGCCTTTTTGGTGATGTTATCTCGCTGTTCCTTGTGCCCAATGTGAAAATGGTTACCAGGCACCGACTTCGAAGTTTTCCTGCAGCAGGGTTAGTAATTGTCTCGCAATGCCATCCTGGGGCTCTTCTTACCTCGGGGAAGTAGGTGGTAACAACAGTACGATCCGCAAACTTGCGTCCTGCGAGTGCTTGGAGCGCTTTCTTGGATGACTCCTTGGTCTCGAACTTGACGAAAATCTTGCCAACACCAGCAGATTGTCTGCTGCCTCCCACGGGACGAGGAATCTTGATATCCAGCACGTTACCAAACTTTGCACACTCTTCCTGAACGTCCTCTTTGATTTCTGCAGACTGTCAGTATGTGTGCACAAGACCAGAACTAGATGTTGACGCCTACCCTCATAATCGTCAGGGTCCATCAACTCCTCTGGAGTAACCATGTTCAGAAGTTGCAGAACACGGGTTTCCTCAGAGTCAGTTGAGGTCGTTCCAGCCAGCATAGACATAGCTGCAACTCCCATTTCCACCCCAGCAACTTGAGTTACACCGACACTGGCCTTCTGAACCTTGAGCTTCTTGTCTCCAAGATCCATACCGTTGAGGCCTTGAACGGCGACGTCCGTAGCTGCTGGATCAACGTACTCGCAGAAAGCAATTCCCTGCAAGGATAGTTAGTATGGTACGTATGATGGCCAAATGCGACTCAGCTTACCCGAGACTCTTCTGTGCTTCTATCACGAACAAGCACAAACGCCTTGAGCTCGCCAAACGATACCAAAAGCTCCGATACTTGCTCGTCTGACAGGTAAGGAGGCATGTTCACAACGCTAATCTTGTTAGGGGTATCGATCACCGTGTTGGAAACGACACCCGGCTCATATGGGACGTCGTCAACCACCGCGGGAACGATGTAATCCTTCGGGCGACGAATCACAAGGCCTTGGCTACCGGCGGCGCCATTCGTGGCATCGTCGGCCTCCATCGAAATGCCATCGAGAGCGAGGGCTACGGTGGCCTCGGAAGCGTTTCTGAACTCAACTACGGCGAAGGAGTTGTCCTTCGAAACTTGGCAGCTGGTGCAGGGGTCGGTGCTCTCAATGATGTTGAGGCCGTTCAGCTGCAAGTTGAAGAAGTTCTGGAGGGTTTCTTCGGTCGTGGATGGGGGAAGGTTGTTGATGAGCAGACGCTTGGCCTGGCGCGAGTTGCTCGGCTTCAGCGCAGCGCTGTTAACTTGGCCACCTGGCTGGTTCATGATGGCTTGAAGCTTGCTGGGATCCATGGGTTGCTGGCGAGGAGCCCCGGGCAGAGGGAACATGCCTGACAGCTTGGCTTGTTCAGCAGTGACATTCTCATAGCCGGGGGGTTTGATATCCCACTGAGTCAAACGTCGCTTGCGCTCCAATACTGATGTGATGTTTGTCAGATCAGGTGTAGGCTCTCTCTTCTTGGGAGGTGGCGTCGCGCTGCGTTGGCGTTGCTGTTGTTGTTCACGGCGGCCAAATCCGGCATCCTCATTTCTGTCTCGTCCGCCTCGGCGTCGGTCGTCGTACGGGTCGCGATCTCTCCGCGGGCGATCGTCGTCGTCTCTTCTGGCATCGCGTCTGGAGGATCCGCGGTCGCGATCCCACTCTCGATCTCCACCGCGCCTCTCGCGCCCAGAGTATCTATCCTCACGCTCACGCTCACGATGGCTGCGACTTGTCGCGTAACTGTCCTCATCCTCGCGACGTCTGGAGCTTCGGTCGTAGGGGGAACGGGAACGTCTTCGGTCTCGGTGTCTGTCTCTATCGCCACCGCGTCTATCATCGCGCTCTCTCTGTATCAAGCGTCAGCTTTGGGTGCAGGTACTTCATCATGACTGATGGACACATACCGGATAGTCGCGAGATCCCTTTCCTCGACCTTTTCCCCCAAAAGGCGTTTGTTAGACACAGAGGCACCGGTACAGACAGGTCTGTTAGACATCGTGCAGACTTACCACGAGAATAGCCGTCGCCGTTCATGATTGCGATTGCACGTGGCGTGATAAGGCTAATCGTAAATGATGGTCAACCCAGGCTAGAGAAGGCAATTGGCGATGGAGTTGAAGATTGCCGCGTGAGGCAGAGGCGCAGTCGTCCAGTCCACAGGCGCGAGGCTGGAACTTTTTTCTCTGAAGAGGTCAAGCTCTGAAACTGTACTATGATTGGCCAAGAGCTTCGATCGAAGTGGATCTGTCCAGACTTTTGGGCCCGCTTGAGGTGCTTCCTTCCGCGCTAAGGTGATCCCTGGTCGAAGTGCGTTAGTCAGCAGATACTATCCAGTATCAACAGCCTCGGACACTGGTGATTTCTTTTCGTCGATTTTGATCTTCAGGATGTAACATGATCTGGCCTGGATATTCTCAGAGGATTAGACTATTGGTCTCAGTACGTTTCAAAATATCTCCTTTTCCAGACACCGCTCCGCGCATACTGCATCTACTTCCGAGATTCATCTCCGCAGATGACCTGGATCTTATCAGTCGCTATCAACCAATTCCTGATGGAAATCGACTCCTGAGAGCGAATCCACTCGGTCGTTTTTCTTCGACGTCTGCTTCTCTTCATGGGAAGCCTGCTCACCAACCTCCTGACTCGCTTCTTCCGCTCTCATTGCCCACGCCTGGTGTAAGAGTTAATGAAGAAGCAACCACCATTTAACCATTGCATTACCTTCAAATTTCTTCTCGAAGATTCACTGCGCATGCGACTGATCTCAAACTTTGCTACCTCCGGTCCCTACGCACCCAAGTTGCGCGTACCAAAGAATCTCGGAATACCGTCAGGCGCTGCGCGTCAGGGAGCTGGTCTGTGCGGCAGCTGTGCTCTCGCCCAAGCAGAGTCCTTATGCGCTTTGCCTCCAACAGCTTCTATGTCAAGGAGCCAGAAACTAAGGCATGGCTTTGGTATCGAATTTGCTATCAGTCACGGACATGGTTTGTTGAAATCGGGAAGCTCTTTTGGAAATATGCTTCACCGTGCCGAGCCCAGCGTTACTAGGGTTTCTCACAGTGAGATGACCCCAACCATGCGAGTTTTTTATCTCGACACTCCTCAAGTATAGACTCAGTCAAAAGTTTGTTCTTCAGCTTGGTGTCTGCTTCCAGGCTTCATAACAAGGCTCAGCCATGCAGTCAGCAATTTCAAACATCACAAGCCACCACTTCTGATTTTGAGTCTGGTTGTCCCGCACCTCGGCTCGCGGCTTTCACCTTGGACATCGTGTTAGTGTCTATGGAAGACACCCGCTCAAAGAGAATCCGAAACCAAGGGATGATGGCCAGCTGTTCTTCCAAACATTGTCTCGTTCTCAGCCCTGGATGTGTTCCCCAGAGCCCGATGCTCGCCGCTAGTGCAACACTGGGACCCTGACAATGTCTTAGCGCCTGCATTGTCCGGACACAACTCGTCTTAATCGGTACGTCAGTTGTGTCTTCGGTCTCTTTCCAGGATAAATCTTGCTGCATCACCGCAGCAAAGCCGTTTGACTGGTAGTCTTTGAGATGGGCACTGCACCAAGTTTGATCGACAGTCAAGGGATATTGGTATGTGGATGTTATAAAGGTGAGCAGCGCAGCCACTCCAGCAGCCTCTTTTCAGATATCTATTCATAGTGCAAAGTTTCAGACCTTCTTCGTCTAGTCCAGCTTATTGCGTCCTACCACATAAGTCACTAGACCAGACTCACAGCAAGTAGCTCGGCGAGGGACCTCACTTATGCGTGGTTCTGCTTTCCCAAACGGCTCTCCCTGTAGGACAAACGCCACCAAACATTGCCCAGGTGAGAGCCGGTCGAGCGCATTCAGAGTCTGGGCTAGGGCAGCAAACATGTATGAAGCCGCCGGCTCCCATAGTGTGATAAATGACCTTCATGTTCTTCAAGTGGTCTTTTACGACAGTTCGTCTCATTCATCCTTTCTTCTAGCGATAGCTGTCCTTTGCGGATGATCGTCTATGACACTGGCTCAAGCCAATCCAGCTCGGCCATCTGCCCCGTATCACATCCTGAAATCGAGTATTTCTCTGGGTTTCGTCAAATGATTTATCTGCCGTGTTGGTCTGAATACTTCAAGTATCACAAGAAAATCGCACGTTACATTTTCACTCATGGTTATGCCATATTCGGCACTTCGCACGTGTGCCTCACGATGGCAAACGTCTCAATATCCTTGCGAGTCTTTGTCTCCTCTCTGTTTCCTCTCAGTCCGTTAGCGACGATAGAAGGGCGTGGTGAGGGAGCCCCTTGCTCTGAAGACTCGTCTCGTCGATCGACATTCAATAAAGGCTGTTTTGAAGGCGCGACCATTATTCAAGACTCATGGCTGCATAGATATCCGCCACTTTCCTTTCTTCCGGTTACCGGGCCTGGAGCATAGTCAAACCGAGAGCTGTAAAGCAGCCTCTGCCATGTGGGCACCAAACCAACGGGTCTTTCATGCATGCTTTGGGCGGAGTTCTCGAGCAGGATGCAGACTGATGGTCTCAGCCATCGGGCCCGAGTCCCCCGCTCCAGCCCCATCGTCAGCCCGGCCCGGCGTGTACATGGGGATGTTTGCCGCAATAAGTATTGCCATTGGGCCTTCACACGTTACATCCCCCCTCTTCCTTCGAGCTGTCCTCTCTTCTGGTACCATTCCCGTTACCATTGCTTGGTCCCAATCTCAATCCTGTGATTGAACAACATAGCTTCCTGATAAAATGCGGTATTTCACGTTGGGAGTAGCCGCTCTAGCGGGCCTGGTGAATGCTCAGGTGCTGCCGACAATAACTATCTCGCCTTTCCTCACCTCTACAACATCTAGCTCCACGACTACTGCGACACCAGTGGTAGCCTCCGCAACGGCTTCTGCTGCCGCTGCGCAAACGCATACTATTGCCGTCGGAGCGGTAAGTGACTGGATCCCCCCAAAAAAACCGCTTCAAATTAGCTGAGCTCTTGGTAGTCTGGATTTGCATTTTCACCCGCGAAGACGGAAGCCAACGTCGGCGATACAATCGAATGGATCTTCTATCCCGATGCTCACTCGGTTATCCGCGCCGAGTTTGGATTTCCTTGCACGCCATACGAGTACATCGACATTGGCCGCGAGGGCTTCTACAGCGGAAACCAGTCGGTCAAGGCCATCACGAATGATGTCAGTATGGCCCCTGGGAATCAGGCGGGCCATGGGGAATAACATGATTCAGATGCCACGATACAGAGTTCGCGTCAATGACACCCTTCCGATCTTCTACTACTGTGGTGCTCCTGGTTCATGCTACAAAGAGAAGATGATCGGTGTAATCAACGAGGTAAGGCACACCAACAAGAATGCCAAAAGAATCACGTATACTCACAAAGTCTCAGAACTCGACCCAGACCCTCGACAAACAGCTCGAGGCAGCCCTCCCACTGACCACCCAGATTCTCCCTGGTGAACCCTTCCCGACTGAATCAGATGCACCAAAGGCAACCAGCGGCGGCTCCAACAACGGCGCCGTCATCAACAACTACCATCACAGTGTGAGCAGTGGCCAAATTGCCGGTATCGTGATCGGCTCTCTAGCTTTCCTCTTCCTGGGAGGCCTATTGGTATATCTGTGCGGCCGACGAGGCGGCATCAACCGCGCGTATAAGAGAACCTCTACCGCATACCAGGCACCTCCCACTGCTCCATCCCAGCCCGTGGTGGCGGAGCTCAATTACTCGATGCAAACCAAGAGTCCATCAACTCGAGGATGGAGAAATAGTCACTACAGCAACTTCAGCGGCCCCTACCGTGACCACGCCACTCCGACGGCCCAGTTCTCCCCTCAACTGAGCCCTCAACCTACCGGATTCACACATCCTGTTAACGGCATGCAGACCTACTAGTATGTATCTTCATATCTTGCTGCTGTTTTGGTATTTGCTAACCTAGGCCGGTCCCAGCGATCACCGGATCTCGTCTGTAGCTCCTAGCGTCGTCGTCGAAGCCCCAGATAACCAGGCGACGACTCCTGCTGCGGCTCCTCCTGCACCCGCCGCTGCGCCAGTCGAGCTGCCAACGGCGAGGGACTTGGGTAATTCTCCGCCACCCAGATACATGCCACGTTTCTCATTTGCAGAGCAGGAAAGTGAATACCGACCATCGATAAAGGAGTGATCTGTGGAAGAGTAGGAGGGCCGGGAAGTTAGTAGAAAATGATGAGCGGTAAGCTCGCTCAGTAAGGCGTTGGTGGTATGATGACTTGATATATGTCTTGTATTCGTTGGAAGGATGAGCCCTGGCCCTTGTTTAATCAGCCAGCTCTCCATTTTCGTACTAAATGGTTCGAATAGCGTCTATCGAGGATGAACGATATCCAGACCACGAACTCGATGTTTCTTCCCAAATTTTAGTCTTCTTAGTCCACAGTCGTTGTGATTCAAGTGACGAAGTCCCAACGGGTCTGGAAGCGCAGTTCGACAACGTATAAAGAAGCCGAGGTTGCCAAGTTGTGGCTTATTGACATGGCGATTCAGATAGCTCAAGCCAGAGGGGCCAGGGACTTAGATCAAGCCATTTCATTGGTGGCAGAGCCCACTTGGTCTCTTCGGGAAAAACTTGGGGAAAAGGAAAAATTCCCTTCAAAGTTTCGTACTTCCCAGGCTTTCAACCCAAGTCCTCGATTGCACTCAGAAACTTTCCACTTTCATTGTATGATTTGTTTCGAGCATACTCTCGCGCCTTTGTTCCGAGCAAAGCTGTGGCGCCAAGCTGGCAAACGCCCACCACAACAAACATTGCTTCCACCTGGGCGCCCGGAAACTCGAGCAAACACGGGGGAAACAGGGAGACACGCAAGATAGACCCGCAACCGAGCGGTTTCCGGCGCAACCCAGGACCCGTAACTCAGTTGGTTAGAGTGTGATGCTTATACTTCGTGATCACCACGACAGTATGCTTCTTCAAAGTCGAGAGTTCGAACCTCTCCGGGTTCAGATCTTTTGCTTGTTTTGCCTTTATTCAAGACATACTCACTCCTTGTGAATGGACTATTTACTTTTGGCCTCAAGGAACCGTGCCGGCAAGTTTTGGGCCTGTTTTGCTGCGTTGAAGGTGTCGCGATGCACCACGCAACACTATAAGCCGCTAAGGTACTGTCGCTTGAGGAAGCCAACTACCAGTGACGCATAACATCACCACATATGATCTGATCACTTCAATACGATTCTGCTTTGAAACAGGATTAATGCCGTTTATATGCGACCCTCATTGGTAATTCGTGGCAGCGTTCCATAATCCGACACAGTCATCATTTTGTGTTGTCGATGCCGAAATGCTGTAGACCACCCTGTCAAATTGCAGGCTCCCGGTCTATGTCGATCCAGCTTTTAAGACTATTCGTGTTCACAATTTCACTTCGATCGAGCCGTGATAATGCGCGAGTGAAGTCCCGCATGTACTCCACCGCACGACGGGCAGGCCGTTCATGGGCTTCGAACGGACAGTTGAGTAGTGTTACAGCCACATCGCGGACCTTGTACGCCTGGAGAGATGTGATTAGAGACTGAACTTTGTACGAGCTGGGATCGAGCGTTGAGCATACCAGGTAGAGTCCGTTTGGTTCCAGGTGAACATATGGAATACTGTGTAGCAAGTGCAGCATTTGACGGCAAATGTCCTCACGCTCAGCCCAGTTCGCTTTCAGGACGGTCGACACTTCCTCACGTCCAGTTGTCGAGGGGTTGGCAATCGCGCTCTCTTGAGTGACACCGTCGACTTGTTCCAGCAGCAAGCTCTGCAACCACAGATGCGTGACATGGATGTTAGCTCTCATGATCTCGGCTTGGCCCTGAAGCACTTGTGAGTAGGATCCGGCCTCCGGAACACGGCTATAGTCTGCCGGGCTGCCATAGCTCGACGCGGCAGCTGTAGCTCTTTCATCGTCAAACCGCGGCGTGCTGGGGGCCGCATCGGTACCCCTATCGTTGGAAGCCCATTGCCGCATGGGGCCCGGAACGTCGTCGAGCATGTATCTCATCTCTTGGAGAAGATCGCGCATGCGTGCAAGACGGGCGGCGGGGGTGCGACGGAGCTCACATTCGCAGCCCAATGTGGCTATGGCTTCTTGGAGACCCTTGTGGAACACCCGGGAATGGATGATGAAGCCGCTGGTGAGTGTGAACATGGCTCGGGGTTCCTGCGCATGTGCGGATGGTGTTCCATGCGATGCCATTGGAGAGACGGGGTCTAGGATCCTGTCTCTGAAGATATGTTCATCGTCGATGTCGAGGGGCATGAGAGCGTCGTAGTTGACCTCGCGTAGCTCACCAGGCCCAAAGTATGTCAGCCGTTCCCAGCGTCCTGCTTGAACTCTGGTATGCCTGGTAGTTGTTAGTCTTTCATGATCGAAGTGGTATACTAGGGATGAGACTTTGGCTTACGCGTAGCCATAGAAGAGCATCCAGAAGGCCTTCTTCCGTAACTGGGTCTCGATGCAGTTGAGACCCTCATACTCGGAAATGCGATGTAGCCCAAGAAGTCGCGAAACTTGCAAGTACTCCACATCGAACATCCGGCTCCGGTTGACCTGACCTGTTTGAAAGCAGGCGACGGAAAGGACATAACACACTGCCCATTTCCGATGGTTAATGTGGTCCCAGTAGTTTGCAGTCCGTTGTCGAGTACATATCTCCGCGCAACAATTGATCATTGCAGTTCTATTTTCAAAGCGCATCGCAGCTTCGGGGTCAACTGCCCTATAGTCGCGGAAGCGCGACGGCAATAACCCGACAGTGAGCGCGGCTAAACTCATGAGGACAGCAAAGAAGTCCGGATCGGTTATGTCACGATTTGTGGCCAGATCATGACGGAAACTGGGCCGATGGACCACAGGCACCAGCGGGTAGACCAAGTCGAGGTAATCTGCCATCAAGATGTGTATAAGTGCTCTTGAGCACAACTCATCTGTTGGGAACCCAACGCCGGCTACCGAGGGCGATTCCGTCTGGGCCGGGGCTGCGGCACGCGGAGATGGGCCATGAAGGGCAGAATGAGGCGGGCCATAGGGAGACCTGGCTTGTGAAGGTCTTGATGGAGGAGTCTGACCTGACAAGACGAGGACAGGCTCAATGCTCACTGCAGTCTCAGGAACTTGTTGAGATTGCTGCTCGACAGTCTCTACATGATGAGTCTCCGCTTCATTGGGAAGCTCACTCTCGCTCCTATCAGACATTGATGGGAGACGTTTCCTGCCAAGCCAGTAAGTGAGTGACTCTGGGTAGAATTTACACACAGAACGAAAACCCCCCGCTACCCCGGATCTTCATACCTTCGTTTAGGTCCCCGCGGCCTCGTGGGCACCAGGAAGCTGCATGGTATGCCGAGTCTGCAGCAATCACGACACTGCGTCGGAGACGGCCCCTCAGCATGGGGCGAAGACCCGTCAAAGTGGCATTTTCTCCTCCGAGCACGACAAGCGTCGCACGCTCTGCTGGCGATGCTCGATCTCACCGCTGCCGTCGACGATAAGCCTGTAGTCTCATCTGGCGTTTTGCTAGCAGCCCTTCGAATCGTAGTTGGCGAGACGCTGACGGACGCAGCCTGAGTGCTCGAGCGACGGCGCATGCTGGTGGAATTCGGACCGATAGGGATGGTGGTGCCGCACCCATCCTGCCGGGATTTCTGGAAAACGTGGAGAGGGAAAATGAGGGGGAGAAATGTGAAGAATGCGGAGAAATGGGATGAAAGGGGGTTGACATGCTCCCTTTTAGTGTTATTTGATCCCAACGCTAATTCATGGTGAATGGGACTTGATGGAGGCGCGTTGTGGCCCCGGCCGATAAATCCCGGGGTCCCCAGCGGATTTCCCACTCTCGAATGGGGTTAGACATGGGATGGCAGCTTTGCGCGTGATCGGAAGATGTTTTACCACCAGGGATGACTCGGGCAACGCCCGAAGTTTGTTGATGGGTGATCGCGGCGAAAGACCGACAATCTCTGAGATTAGATCCGTCAAGTGGGATGGCACGACTCAAATTAGCATACGGAGGTTCTCGAGTGGAACCTTTAACGTGAAGTTCTACGAAGAAATCTGCAAATCACCAAGATTACTCAGAAGGCACATCCCCCTGCCAACTGCTTTGATCGTCACCAGTTATATTCAACATTGAAATGTGCTCTCATGAGCAGAACATGCGTTATGAGGCGTTTCTAATCATCGTCTCAACGCACGATGTCTAATATCCCATCCACTTATGTACAAATGCATATCTAAGTCTATTCGTCTACGCCCGCAATCCCTTCCATGTCCTCGACTTCTCCACCTTGACTGTCTTCTCGAGGAACTCTCCACGGCTGCTGGTTCCCACGAGAATGCCGTAAGAGCCGGCATCGCTACGCCAACAGTCTTCCATCTCGCTCCAGTAGCTCGTCGCACGCAGAACATCCAAAGAGATCTCTGCCGTGGCGCTGGCTCCAGCTTCCAGCGTGACCTTTGCGAAGCCCTTCATCTCCTTCTTGGGACGGGTTATGGTATCGCGAGTTGTGCTGGTCAATGGCGTGCGCGCCGCCGGTGTGACGTAGACCTGAACGACCTCAGAGCCGGCACGAGAGCCAGTGTTGGCAACCTTGACGCGAACGGTGAGGCTATCCGCCTCTTGAACCGTGATTGTGTTGTTGCCATTGGCGTGGCCATTCGTCTGGGCCGACGCATCAGACACCTCGAGATCGGAAACCTCGAATGTCGTGTAGGAAAGGCCATGTCCGAAGGGGAACAGGGGCTCAATGTCGAGCGTGTCATACCAGCGGTAGCCGACGTAAACATCTTCACTATACAAGCAACGGCCATTATCTGAGCGGAAGCTTAGTGCTGCGGGGTTGTCTTGTACTCGGCGCGGCATTGTAAGGGGAAGCTTTCCGGCCTGCGATGTAGCTTGTTAGTAGGGTAACTTCACGCTCTCCGATAGTACCTGAGATAACTTACCGGGTTGACCTCTCCAAAGAGTACATCCGCAATGCCGTTACCAGACTCGTTGCCACCAAACCAAGCATGCAGGACGGCACCGGCCTGGTCGATCCAAGGCATGGAGACCGGCGTACCGCTCTGAACGACAACAGCCGTGTTAGGGTTCGCCGCCAGCACAGCAGCAACAAGCTCGTCGGTGCCAGGAGGCAGAGCCATCGTCGTCCGATCGAATCCTTCAGACTCCCATTCGCCGCTCAGACCGGTGCACACAACGACCTGGTCGACGCTCTTGGCGACCTCCACGGCCTCTTGGATCGCGGTAGCAGGCTCGAGCTTAGGGCAGCCGCTGAAGCGTACGCCGCCCTGGCCAAAGTCAACGGTGCCGGAGGCCTTGACCTTGCTGGTGGCCGAGCAGCCGAACCGCACCAAGACGCGGTAGCTTCGTCCAGCATCCAGGTGCATGGTGCCCGTCTCCTCGACCGTTCCGCAGCCGAGAAAACTGCTGCCCAGGCGCTGGTTCTCCACGTTGGAGACGACCAGTTTGCCGTCGATGAAGAGTTCACCGGTGCCATGAACTGACAGGCCAAAGTCCCACTCTCCTGATCGCTCGGGGACGAGGGTGCCCTCAGTCTCGGCCCACCAGATGGGGTTGAGGTCGGCGTTCTCGTAGTCGACGAACCAGATGTTGGCATCGTCGAGGACGCGCTCCTCAAGGGGTGTCCGGCTGTCGGCTGAGCTGGCGGTGTCCTTGGGTGGGGGGTCGTTGTAGATGCGGAGCACGAAACCCCTTTGCTTTCCGTTTGGTGTTCTGAGAGCCTTGCCAAGGAGAGGCAGAGACTGATGACCGTAGGCACCTTGTGAGAAAACGACGTCGCTTGCGAGGGACTTGACGCCCTCCAGAGGAGTGACGGTGTTATAGGCTCTGAGTCCGGCGCTACCACCGCCGCAGTAGGTCGCGATGTTCGCGTTGGGCCCGATGACGGCGATCTTCTTGTTCTTGTCAAAAGGAAGGATGCTTCTCTCATTCTTCAGAAGTACCAAGGACTTGGCGGCTGCTTCGCGTAGGAGCGCAATGTGCTCTGGTGTGTTCGCCTCGGTTTCCGGGGCGTTGGGTGGGATGGAGGTGTTCTCGAGGCCCTGCTTGACCAGCTTCAGGACGTTTCGCACCGCCGAGTCGAGCTCTGATCGCTTAACCTTGTTAGACATGATGGCGTGGGAGAGAGCTCCGGCGCGCCATCTGCTAGGGCCCGGCATCTCGAGGTCGAGGCCTGCCTTGATGGCCTCAGATGTGCTGTAGGTTCCGAACCAGTCGCTCATGACCAGTCCGTCCCATTTCCACTCGTCGCGCAGAATGTCCTGCAAAATCTTCTTGTTCTCCGCCGCATGGACACCGTTGACCTGGTTGTAGGCGGTCATGATCGCGCGGGGCTTGCCCATCTCAATGGCGATCATGAAGGGAAGCAGGTAGATCTCGCGCATGGCACGGTCGGTCACAATGGCGTTGACGGCCATACGCTCGCTTTCGAGATCGTTGCACACAAAGTGCTTCAGCGTGGCTGAAACGCCTGACTCTTGGACTCCATTAACGTAGTTGCCGGCGAGGATGCCAGACAGTACCGGATCCTCGGAGTAGGACTCGAAACCACGTCCGCCCAGGGGCCCACGCTGGGTGTTGATTGTAGGGCCAAGCAGGACGTGGGCGCCCTTTGCGTGAGCTTCATCTGACAGCAGTCGGCCGAGCCTTTGGACCAGCTCGACATCGAATGTTGCGCCGATGGCAGTTCCGCACGGAAGGCACGCGGAAGGGGTGCTGTCGAAGAAATGTGTACCGCGAACGCCGTTGGGGCCGTCAGAGAGACGGATCGGCTTGATTCCCAAGCGCTCGACTGTTGCCGTGTGCCACCAGCCAACGCCTTTTTCTAGTTAGAATTGAGTTCGAGTGATAGTTTTGGGTAACTGACCAGCCGTGAGTGAGATCTTCTCCTCCAACGTGAGCTGTTCAAGAAGTGCTTCGACGTCCATGATGAAACGTGTGACAGGAAGCTGGTCTTGGGAAACAGTTCAGACGGCGAAGAGACAGGTAGATTCCAACGACAAGATCCGAAATGTGTCTGAAGAAGAACCGAATAGACACCAGCAATCGATCAAGGGAGAAATTGAGCCGATTGACGGGCGCTTCTCTTTAATCCGAGAGTCCAGAGCCAACGCGGGGAGCCCCAAGTCTCCAGCATGGTCTCTGTGTCTCCCCTCGACCGCGGGGTTCTGATCCACACGTCGGGCATAAAGAATCGCATTCCGAAAGCCATGACGTAGTCACACTTGAATCAATGAGTATTCTGGGTCTTTACTGTCCACTTTACTGCTTCAGAGTCGCGTGGATGGTGAGCCGACGCGCCGGACATCTGGTCACGATGGGGAAACGGTTTCGAAGGCGGAGAAATAGAAAAAATGGTCTGAAAGCCGGCCTCAACTGCCACGGCTTAGTGGGGTGAGGCACAGGGCAGTATTTGGTCTAAGCAGATTCAGCTATGGAAAAGCCAACGCCAGCCAAGAACACATTTCTCCGCCTCAGTGTTAGTCCCCTTAGTCTCCTGACTCTTGAAGACCTCAACTCTGACTATTCCCGTCACATCAAAGCATGAACTGACTCAATTCTCCGCCTCCGTGTCCTCCTTTCTCCAGACCAACCTTACAACCTTACGACTACTTTGTAAACCACTTTTACCAATGTTTGTCAAGTGGGTCGTATGGGCCCCCGCGACGGCCTGCATTGGAGGCGTTTTCTCCATGGGGCGTAACACTGGAGAGTTCTGGCCCCTCCCCAATCCCCCATCCGACCCAAATCTGCGTTCCGGACGAACACGCGACGACCGGGGCATCAGGATGCCATGCTCCACCTCCTTGGTTTTTTTTTTGTACGCAAACCGCAAGCCAAATTCCGACTTGTTTCCTCTGTTGTCACTTGTGAAGGGAGCATCGATTGTATATAGACCTTGCCTTCTTCCCCCCGGACTGTGTGATGTGACCCTGCTTCACGGCGCTCGCAGGCTCTAAAGAGTCCAGACAACTTGACGACAACATCTTTGAGAGTTCCTCTTTGGATCCGGAAACTTCTGTCTCTAATCCTTTTTCCAGCCTCTCTTGCGGCCCTGATAACCCAACGTCAACATGGGTAAACCTGTCGAGGACCTGGCCGTGATCCCAGGCGATGACCTCCCTTGGTGGAAGCACGCCCACTTGCGGAAGCTCAATTTCATCACCTTGTCTATGGTGTTGTTCTGTGTGTAAACTCGGCTCAAAAAGCAGTAACCTGTTGTAGCTAACTTTGACTTCCCAGCTTCTGCCAATGGTTACGATGGATCCATCATGGGCGGTCTCCTTGCCCTTCCTCGATGGAACGCCTTTACGCACAACCCCTCCGGCGCATACCTTGGTTGGATCACAGGTATCTACTGGCTCGGAAACGGTATCGCCTTCCCCATCGCCGCCATATGCTCCAACCGTTGGGGTCGCAAGCCTGGCATCTACGTCGGATACTTATTCCTGATTCTCGGTGTCGTCATGCAAACGGCAGCCCAAAACGAAGCGACCTTCACCTACTCCCGTCTCTTCATCGGTATCGCCGCCTCGTGGCTCGGAAACTCGGCTCCTCTCTTGATTAACGAGATCGCCCACCCGAAGCAACGATCCATCGCCAATGCCCTGTTCATGGTCGGCTGGTACTTTGGCGGTACGCTCTGCGGTTGGGTCACTTTTGCCTGCCGTGACATTGCCTCGGACTGGTGCTGGCGTATTCCCGTCGTTCTCCAGATTGTCCTTCCCTTCGTTGCCTTGCCCGGCTTCCTCTTATCGCCTGAGAGTCCTCGTTGGCTGATTAGTGTTGGGCGCGTCGAGGAGGCCACCGAGATTCTGGCCACTCACCACGCAGGTGGTAACAGAAACGATCCCTTGGTAACCTACCAGGTTGTTGAGATCCAGGCCACCATTACCGCAGAAAAGGAGGCTTCTTCCAGCGCTTCGTATATGGATATGATCAAGACACCAGGAAACCGTCATCGCCTCTTTATCTCTGTTACTCTCGGTATCTACGCCCAATGGGCTGGTAATGGCGTCGTGTCATACTATCTCCGTGAGTTTTGATCGATAGCATCGCATTCCTTGTCTCGATAGCTAACATCTGCCTAGCTCGTACGATATTTTACCCTAAAGACACCTTTCTATAGGTTGTATCCATCTGGCTTTGCTAACATCTGTCTAGTCATCCTAAACTCGATTGGAGTCACATCAGTCACGAACCAGACCTTGATTTCGGCTTGCCTGAACGTCTGGAACCTGCTGTGGGCAATCGCTGCCGCCACCAGCGTCGACAAGCTGGGTCGCCGTTTCCTGTTCTTGACTTCTGCCAGCGTCATGTTGGTGAGCTTCATCATCATTACTGGCCTCAGTGGTTCTTTCGCCACGACCCAGTCATCGGCCATCGGATCTTCGGTCATCCCATTCTTGTTCATCTTCTTTGCTGGATACGACATCGCCATGTAAGTTTATGTCTTCTGAGCCTATATAGAGCCAATCTCGAACTCGCGAGAATTGCGCGGTCTTCCCAAGAGAACACTCACTTACATGACACTAGGACTCCCTTCCTCACGGCCTACCCTTGCGAGATTTGGCAGTTCAGCCTCCGATCCCGAGGTCTCACCGTCACCTGGTGCTCAACCGTCATCGCTATCTTCATCAACACTTTTGTGAACCCCATTGCACTGGAGGCTATTCACTGGAAGTACTACATTGTATTCATCGTGATGCTCGCTCTCCTTTGGATCACCGTCTTCTTCGCCTACCCCGAGACTCGCGGACACACCCTGGAGCAAATGGCTGTCATCTTTGACGGTGATGATGCTGCGGTGCCTCCTGCGGCTGCTGTGAGTGAGAAGACTGAGGCTTTGGTCACTCATGGAGATGGTGAGGATAAGAGACAGTACCAGAGCGATGCTGAACACAGAGTTTGAGGCATTGCAATTCGCAAAGCAAGGAGCGTTGAAGCTTCAAAGTGAATACCCATGTCGCATTTAGTATAGTAATAGTACTATGTAATGCATCTAATCCAAAGATTCATCGTTACATTTATTTCTCATACGCAGCTTTGCAATGCGTTTAAGTGTTATCCCCTGATATTGGTTCATGATGCAAGTTCGATGTTGGGTTCCCGGCCCATGTTCTGATATCAACCCTGTTGAAGAGTAGAGACCAAGTAGCTGTGACAGTCAGAAATAATGGAGAACACACAAGCTATCGTGCCAATTATGGTAAGTGACTATTGGCTTGGATGCAGCGTGACAAGCGACGCTATTGGTGCATCATGCATGTTACCTGCATGACTAGGATTCACGACACTCAGCTGGGTCCTCAAAGTCAAGCACCCAGCCCAAGCAGCATAACCGTTGATTATCGTACGTGTTCCGCCTACTTTTCAGTCCGCTCTGCTGCTCTTTGGCAGGGAGCTCCACGACGAGCACGATATCTGAAGCGGACTTGCAGGTCACCAAGAATTCCAGGTAGCAGGTTCACCACGCAGCATGTCCATCCGGCTCATCGATACGGAGACTCTCCGGTTGAGGCTCTTTACCGCCAGTTTAGCGCCAGGTTATGCTATTCTCTCGCATACATGGGGCGAAAATGAGGAGATCAGCTTCCAGGAATTCACGCAAATTAGTGAAACGCCAGATCACAAGGCATCGCGGAAGTCTGGCTATGAGAAGATCGTCGCAACATGCCGCGAAGCCAAGGCCAACGGCATGGCGTACGCATGGATCGATACCTGCTGCATTGACAAGACGAGTAGCGCCGAGCTTGGCGAGGCGATCAACTCCATGTTCGGCTGGTATCGTGATGCCGAAGTATGCTACGCCTTCCTCTCAGACTGGCCAGCTGCCGGTGATGACGGTGAGTCTACCGACGATGCGTTGAAGGACTGCAGATGGTTCACCCGCGGCTGGTGTCTCCAGGAACTCATTGCGCCAAGGGTTCTCCGATTTTACGACGCGAAGTGGAACTTCCGAGGACACAGATCAAACTTCAGGGCCGCCATCTCTAGCATCACGCGGGTGGACGCGGACGTACTAGGGGACTGCACACTCCTTGAGTCGAAGCCGGTGGCGCGTAGGATGTCGTGGGCATCGAGACGGACTACAACGAGGGTTGAGGATATTGCCTACTGTCTCATTGGAATCTTTGACGTCAACATGCCGATGCTATATGGCGAGGGCGATAGGGCATTCCTTCGTCTGCAGGAGGAGATCATCCGGCGTTCAAACGACATTTCCATATTCTGCCACGCGCCGCTGCGCCCCGAATCAACGGCAAGATTTAAAGGGGAAGAAAACATGCCGCAAGATCTTTCAGACCTTCATTTCTGCGACATGCTCGCCAAGTCTCCAGAAGCATTTTCGGAATCCAACAGTATCTCGCGTATTAGAGGGACGTTGCTGGACGGACGAGAGTTTTCCATGACCAATCGCGGGATCCGATTCGGCCGGCGACGGTTTTTCGAGGTTCCGGAGATCAACTGCCTGGGAATGAAGCTTGACTACGCTGCTTCGCCAAATTGCAAGAACCCAGAGATATTCAATGTTTTCCTTCGGAAAGTCGGCCCGAATCTATTCTCAAGAGTACTGCCTATGGCAGCAAAGTATCGACACACGCGTGTGGAATTGAATGACGCCCGGAGAACTATGTTGGTAGAGGAAGACGCCTGCGTGATCTCTAGAGTGACACCGTCTATTCAGAAGCAGATACAAGAGTCCGTTACCAGGAGAGTAGATGTATATCTACAGATATTACAGAACCACGAAGAGCACCTCAAGTTGCAAGTCGTGGAGGGCTTTCCCCCAGATCGTTGGGATAGTCTGAACACCAAGTTTCTAATTCCCAAGGGCGCGCCATATAGAACGAGCCTGCGGCTTAGAATAACCTTGGGACAAAGCCACAATGATGTCTATCTCACCTGTGGTATTCCAAGCACCGGTGGAAGGGACGGACGCAAACAGCCATGGACTGCATTCTCTACCTCTGATTGTAGACAGTTATGGTACAGCGGCAATTGTGGAGATGATGATGAAAGTGAGATGGCGCAAGCAACTGCCCAGTACCTTACAAGCAACATGAAGGCATCAGTCGTGGCTCGGATCTGTCAGGAACCTAGGAACGTATGGGGTTCCATGCCATTCACGTGTAAAATCGAGGCTTATCTGACGCTGTAATTTGGCCGAGCGCAAATTCGACTTCTTTTTGCATCTTCCATTTGGGAAGTAGCGAAGTTGACTTGCTGGATGAATACCTGCTGTCTGGTAGCATCGATAAAACAGTCTTCCTGGTATCTGATTCATAGTCCACATGAAGTCATCGGCTACTTGCATGCATCACTACTCACTTTTGACTTGCAAGATGTACTATTTAAACTATCTCAAGCCCTCTGTCTTTGCGACAGCCGTTTTAGCCGCTTGCTGCAGAGCATCCCCAAGGTCCTTGGGCATACTGAGGAACGGTGAGTGGCTGGCCGAAAGGCTAGCCGTGAAGGAGCTGGGAGAAAATTGAGAAGCCATCATGATCTGCAGATCAAGCGGTATGGCTTGGTCATTCTCAGCAAAGATGTAACCCATCTCAAATCCTTCGTTCCAAGGTTCGAAGCCGGATTTGTCTTGAAAGGTCTTGAAAGGCTGGGGACGTAGGGCCTCGACGGCCTTGGCGGCGAGAGCGGGCTCGACATCGGCATAGAATACAGAGATCGGATTGAGAGGTGAGATAAAGCCGTCCTAAGAGGTGAGAGTGATGAGCTAGTGTCTCTGACTTTCCGGAACCTGCATGTGAATGTTGTCCCACCTTGACGTCCCACCAGGGCACTGAGCCCGCGCCGTCGGAAAGAGCTGACCCGGCACCAATGGCAAAAGAGGTCATGTACACGACCATGAGAACGCCGCCAGTCTTGCTCTGCGCAACTCGATCTTTGTAGTTGAAACCCTCTACCGCGTTCGCAGTAGGGACACCGCCATAGGAATGCGCAACCACGACAACCTCACGCCCGTCGTCGATGAGCTTCTGTAGCTCGGTGCGGACGGCTGCCGTGTCTTGTTCCAATCCCACGTTCACATCGGTGCTACCCACGCCGGCCAGTGTAACTGTTTCAGTACTGAACCCCCGGCCGTGGAGGTCATCGCGCAAAAGGTCAAAAGACCATGGGCGATGCCAGGCGCCCGGTACCAGAAGGAAAGTGGGAGGTGTACGAGAACTCATTGCGTCGATGATGATTGCGGTCTCAAGGAGTTGATCTAGGTTGAAAAGGGTCCGGCTGAACTTGATGGTGAGTGAGAGAGAGAACTGAGATGAGGAAGCTTGATCGGGTAAGAGACCTTGATCAGGGGAACACCATGTTACTTATTATTTCATTGGGCTGGGAATTGAATTTGGAAGGTGTTTAACCCCTGTTTCTTTAGTAGGCGGGATATGAACCAGAGACCGGCGATATTGGGGCGCATTTACGTCCAGATGGGCCCTATTTCGTGGGAACTGAGCTAGGGCACCTGGTAAGTTAGCTTAGTTGTGTTGGTTGGTGACTTGAAGTGGATATCGCACGACTCAAGCAAGCTACAGTGACATTCCAAGGGCGGCCCAAAACATGCCATTTTTTTTGCACTACGGCCAACTCTTAGGGTCCTTGTCACAATTTCCTCCAAGTCCAATTGGTGATACTTGACGAGTAAGACGAATGCCAACCAGTCGTTATGTGGACCGGTGGGTTGATGTTCCAACGGATGGTGTAATAGGTAATCGGTGGTCCCAGGTTGTGCCCGGATCGTGGAGAAATCAATCTCGATTTTGTACCTGGCGGCCCCAGTTTCCGGGCGCAAGAACCAGGGCCAAGAGCCTAGTTCTGTTGCATCTTACTGTTATGAATCGAACCGAGTTATTGGCCAGCATGGAACGGCAAGTCTCGGTTTCCGGCTGGTCACACATAAACATGGCCATTGTCTGGTTCGGGCACCCAAGAAAATGTCTGAAAGTCTAACCTGACAGATGTCTGTTCTTTCTTTTCCAGCCCAGGCACGGAATTCTTCACAGAGCCAGAGGCAAGATGGCCTCTCTGCCAGTTCCGGATGGCATAGATCTCAGCGAGTCCAGAGTTGCTAGCATCATTGGTGCTCTCAGTTGCACGTGGGCACTCGCAGCCATCGCAGTTGCGCTTCGGTTTCTTGCCCGACGAATACAATCCAACAAGCTTTGGTTGGAGGACTGGCTGATCACTGTTTCCTTGGTATGCAACGAAAATTCATGCTTTTTTGAATTTTTCCTTTCTATTTTACGATAATAGTGCACGAAGGCAATGCATGCTCGCTGACAAACCAATTTCAGACGGCAGCAGCTGTGCACGTTTTTATAAGCATAGGATACAGTAAGTCAACTCCATGAAGTTCGAAATCACAATTCAATTATCAAGAGCCCGAGTTCTACTACATTCCATTACCGATAGTCTGATTCCTTTGTAGTGATTCCGAATGGTACCGGTAAACACATTTGGGTAGCGCCAACCTCGGCGACAAGAGCGTGGGCAATTGGTCTTTTCGTATCAGAAGTAGCGTACACAGTGACGTTATCAACAGTCAAGTGGTCGACATTGGCGCTCTACTGGCGAATTTTTAATGCCCGTAAAAGCATCAGATATTACATCTGGGCTATGACCGGCATCGTCTTAGCTTGGTTCATTGCTGTTGTATGTTGAAAGACCTCGACTCCGAATGCAGTCTAGGTGTTTGAAGATCTCTGGGAACTTCACTAACAAAGCTCGCAGATTCTCGTCACGATCTTCCAGTGTCTCCCTGTTCATGCCTTCTGGGCACGCTACGACACAGTCAACCCTCTGTCGTCTGATCAATACACATGCGGTGTAGATGTCAAGATGTTCTTCAAGGGAAACTCTATTCCCAATATTATAACGGATGCACTAGTTGTGTTATTACCTATCCCCTATGTGTGGAAGCTACAGCTGCACAAAGCACAGAAGTTTGCCCTTGCAGGTATCTTTGCGCTCGGCACTTTGTGAGTAAATTGACAGTCTGTAATATCTTTAGAGGAAGCAACAGCTGCTGACGAAGTTGAACAGCGTTACCGTAGTTTCTATGGCCCGGTTAAATGTGATTCTTTTAGTCGACCTCACATCACCGGACATTACCTGGAATTTCATCGACACCATTATCTGGACTAATGTCGAAGCCAACACGGCTATCATCTGCGGTAGGTCCTCTCGTCTCGCGGTCAGCCCAAAATTTCATAATGGGATTGATTTAACTGATACATAAATTGCCGAGCACTAGCCTGTCTCCCATGCCTAAAACCGATTCTCAACCTCGCGCTCAACGGCAGACTGAAATCTTCAATCAAACGGAGTGGCCAGAACTCTGGCGGACAATACATACTCAACGACCGTACGAAGCCCAGCACAGCAAATGGAAGCAGTTATCTAGGAGGCTCCGGTACTGGAGCGATGCGGAAAGGGGTTGGCGGCGGTGCCGAGGACGAGCGCCCCTTTACTCGACTGAGTGAACGTGATTCTGAGCCAAGTATCGATATCGCCAATGATGACGGGGGCAGCGGACATGGAAGTTTGAGCAAAGCGGGAGTAACGATAGATACTCAGGGTGCGAGCGGGCAACCGGCTTCATAATTATCGTCACATTTAGCTTCAATTAAATCTTTAGTGAAGGTTTGCAAAGCAAGTCTGTTTTCGAGAGAAATGCTACTACGTGTAAGACGAGTTGCTCAATCAACGTCTCACAACGTATCCTCGACGAACACCATTTAGTCCGGTGGGTTCGATGTCGTCCCCATGCCAGATGGATGCAGGGTATTGGTCATGATCCTTGCTCTGATGTGAGCCCCAGTGGGAGAACCCAATCGAAGTTATCGAACGACAAAAATGGGGCGATAATGTTATAGGCATGTCTGCTGGTTTGCATGCTGGACATTATTCCCCTCACTTCAACATCCCTTGCGTTGAGCGAGATATCCTGGACAGACTCTATATCTTAACCCTTTCGCACAACCCACAACTCACAATATGACAGACGGGCGCGTCGGCAAGGCAGTCGCTGCAGAAGCGACTCCTGAAGTTCCTCTGACAACTGAAAATGCCGGGAATGCTACTCAACCAATAACACCGGTATCGCCGGCTGCTGCCGCATCATCACCAGCCGCGACAGTGTCACCAGCTGCAGCGATCGTGGCTGAAGAAGATCCGGACCCATCCACTGATGGATACGAGGCTGGCAGCGACGGCAATTCCAATGCCTCGACTTCATTGTCTTCGAGTGTTCGTGACTATGAATGGGAGAATAAGCGTCGCTACCACAAGTTCAAGCAAGGCCGATACCTATGTCCAAACGATGAGCCTGAGCAGGATCGCGAGGACATGAAGCACGCTTTGGTGGTTCATATATGCGACGGAGACTTACACAGTGCGCCTCTAGGTAATCCGCAAAAAATCCTTGATATTGGTACCGGTACTGGCATTTGGGCGATCGATAGTACGTGAAGAGACTTCTCTACTGTATACAGAACGGCATTAGCTGACTAGATGAAAGTGGGCGACAACTATCCAGAAGCAGATATCGATGGGATTGACCTGAGTCCTATTCAACCCGGCTTTGTACCGCCGAATGTCAGGTTCCTGGTCGATGATGCAGAGGCAGACTGGCTGTATCCGGACAACTCAGTTGATTTCATCCACCTGCGGCACATGGCTCCTTTCATCAAAGACTGGCCTAGGCTTCTGCGTCAGGCATATAGGTTAGTAACCATTCATCAGGGAGACAAGTTACGAGAAATAGTGCTCAAAATAGCAGGGTATTAAAGCCGGGCGGGTGGATCGAGCTGCAAGAGCTGAGATGGAGATTCGCTTGCGACGATGACACGATGGGCCCCGACTACGCCCCAACCAAGATGGCGAACCTTATCGAAGAAGGACTCGGCAAGTTCGGCTTCGAGCTCTACGCATCGGAGACCAACCCGGAGCGTCTCAGGGCTGGTGGTTTCGTGACGCAGGTTCACGATGTTAAGAAGGTGCCATTGGGGAGGTGGCCCAAAGATGACAACCTGAAAACCATTGGCTCATATTCTCAGGCGGTCTTGTTCGATGGACTACAGGCTATTACGATGGGTCCTCTGACGAGAGGGCTGGGCTGGACTCCAGAGGAGGTCGAAGTGTTGCTGATGCAAGTGCGGAAAGACCTCCGTAATGCGGCTTTCCATACTTATGTTTACTATCACGCTTTATCTGGACAGAAGCCGGTGGAAGGAGCTTGAAAGCTGAGAGGCTCTTGGTGAAGGGTCTGTGGCTCAATTCACATATCAGTCTTTACTTCGAACTCAGCGCTGCATCGCATACAGCCAGATCGGAACTTCGAAAGTGATGGTAACTGAGAGCGCCTGAACCATCGATCATTGCTCCTGTCTGGATTAAGTGTTCACTAATGACCAGACCGCAGACGCAAGATTCATTGGTATAGTATTGATCATACATGCATTATTCGTCATGAGTCTGATCAAAATTGTGCGTCGCAGCTCAAGCGATTTCAGTATGTTCTTGATGGTACATAAAAACAGACTACCTTACGTGTTGAACGTTCTGCATGTCTACTCTTACCTCTTAGAGGCGAGGTTATGAATTCCATTCGCCCATAACTGCATCGAATTCAAGTAAGTACCTGCCTTCCTCAAATGCAAGAACAGGTTTAGTGTAAGGAAAGTGAAGTCAACTCGTGCTTTGACTTGAACAAAGCGACAGCTGAGGTACTAGCTAAAGTATCCTTACTCCACGACTTCACCCATGTTCAGGAAGAAATGTAGAAGTGCACCAAATTCTAATGATTGAATATTCAGGATATATATTTTCTTGCTTCCTGCTGCCCTAGCTCTTATCGAAAATACGATATCGAGTGTTGAGGTGCGGACCGCAAGTTGTTCCAATTGGTGTAAGTGCTTACACCCTTGCCAAAACTAGGTATTTAGCTGTGCTGGACCCTGTCGTGATAGTGTCCGTGTGGAGTACTTGCGCCCTTGTCAAACACTTGTTCGAACATCGCATCACTAGGAATCAATTTCATTTGCGTTTACAACTCGTTCGTTGTCAATAGGTGTATGACACAGGGAAGAAGCTCACAGAGGCCAACTGCTGTTAGGGTATAGAAGATGAATTACTGAAACCTGCCCTTCCCTCGAGGTGTACTACCAGCGCTCTATATATGCCTGAGCTGCTCCTTTGTTGCTTGGTCCCCCTCCTCATGCCCCTTAAGCTATCCCTTAACCGTCGAGGCCTGACATTCGTCGCTCCTTTTCGCCACCGGAGAAGGGCTGGACCCGACTTCCCGACCTTAGAGGGGATGGATCGTAGTTAAACACAAACCTCGAAAGCATCAAGAGAGGAAACATTCCCACTTGTCCACGAGTAGACGCGTTGCTTCGGCGAGTTGTAGTCCATTGAGTACCTCGAGTGTGCCTATTTCAATGTATGGGGTTCCGTTTAGCTTTTGAGCCGAGAATCGCCTTCGAGTTAAGTATATAAGGTAAGAGAGATCTTTTCACCAGAAGCAGAATTGCTAAGTTGCTCATCGTCATACCGATTTGATCTTCTAGTCTAAACTGGTTCACCGTCATCAAATCAGTCTATTAATCATGTCATGGCTTGAAAGTTAAGCTATGTTGTCGCGTCATCCCAATTGTGCACGTGGTCAAACTTGAGGTTCTTGGTGTCGCTTGATATAACTTAGTACGCCAGACTAAAGTAAATGCTCTTAACGTGAGGTAGGCTTGATATTCCGCCTAATTTAGCATCAAATTGGACTTAGGACAGACTGTTTAAGAAGATCTCAAAAATACATAAACATCTTGTTGCTACAACTTTCCAGATTTAAGTGGACGCCATCGAAACTGACCAATGACGATATTTTCAGTTCAGAAAGGCGTCGCGACTATTGCCCACCTGAGGAGGATCATGAACACCACTTCCAACAAACAGGCATGAATCAAGATGGAATATCTGTTGTTCAGTCGGGAGAGAGAGGATGCAACACGTTTGCGGAGCTCCTATGGAATTTTGTGCAGTTTCAACTGAAGAAGGACTTGGCATAGCCTTTGAATGTTGTGTACCTAAATGAGGTAGACTCTAACTGAATCCTCTCTTCAAAAAAAGGCGGATTTATATGTACATGATGAAGGGAAGTTGACTCTACTGAACCGCGAAGACAAAATAATTCAACCACCGCCGGTGAAAGGCTCAGCTCGTGTACAAACAACTCCAAAACTCCCACTGTCTAGAATGGTATCTCTTAACCCTACCGCTATTCCAATATGTACAAAATGAAAAGAGAATTTGAACTTTAGAAATGCCAAAGGTTGGCTAAAAACAACGCTGTTGCCAAGCTGAAAAGCCGCCACATTTGATGACGGCATTTCAGCCCAGATAGAATGTGTAAGTGTGTGTGGGGCAACGCCGGACCCTCAGACTATTGCCCAAGCTGCGGCCAAGATCAACACGAGCGCCGAGGACTTGGTGACAAGGCCGCCGAGCAACTTGGCACTCGCATCGCTGGTCTTGACCGCATTGCAAGATAACGCTGAAAGCTTCCCCTCAGGATCGGGCCAGGTCCCGTTCTGGCAATTTGCACGAGTGAGCATCGCCGCCTTGACCTGCGTCTCCAGAGCCGCGTCCATCTTGATTTCACAGGCCTTAGACGCGGGCTCCTTGTCCGATACTACGGGGCAGATATCGCCATAGTCGTGGCTGTTGCCTGTGATTTGGAAACTGCCGACAAAGTCGGGGCAGGAAGTCGTGTCGACAAGAGAGGGGATCTGTCCGTTGGGATCGGTTGTGAAGAAGGCGGTGCCGTTGTACGAGACGTCGTAGACTTTTGACGACGGGCCCTCGCCAGTAACGTTCTTTGGACAAGCGCTGAACATGGTCGCCGTGTATCGTAGGCGGAACTCCCGCTGCGTCGCGTTGACCAGGTCTCTCCGGGAAGCGTCGATGATGGTATATGTATCAGCGGTTTTGTTCTTGGCCTCGGTTTGCCAGACGCCCGAGCTGAAGAGCTGCCCCGTATCCGCATCGTTGATATCGGTGTACCCCGTGAGATCCCACTTCACCCAAAAGTTGTAAAAGTTCTTTTCGTCAGACTCTGGCCAGAGCTTTGAGGCGTTTTGAACGGCGAAGACAAATGGAAAAGGCCAGACGGGCTTGTAGGTGCTGCCATTGCGCGGGAAGATAAGGTCAACTTCGACGGAAGCCGTGGGCGTCGTTGTTATCGTCGCCGCAGAGCTGAAACCCGTAAAAAATGTCAATAGCTGCAGCGAGCGGCTGAGTGAGACGTGCATGGCCAATTCTTTTGATGTGTGATGTGGTTTGTCTTTCAAATTTCAGAGAGAGTGTGACATGCCGTCGGGGGAACACAAGTTCAGATAAAGGAACCAAAAACGTGGGAATGTCGTCCTTCGGAAAGTAAATATAGATCGTCCAGGCACCCCGAGTTACCCAAGGGGGCTGATCGTCATTTACATGACATGTCACCACCGGGCTGCGGCACGGCCGCACCGGGGGTGGAAACTGGGGCCAGGGTTACCCGGGATGGGTTGCTGAAGTTTACGAAGACAACCTTTCCGATTTTCCGTGTCAAGAAAACTTAATTGAGAAGCGGAGTGATTATGAGTGGACAAGACCGCCGTGTTTGCGGGTTTTCGTACAAAGATGCAATTTCAAACTAGAGACTCGGCGAAGAGCCTCTGGCGCCATCAGCTAAAGCCCAAAGTACCTAGTTTAGTGTTAAATAACTCGTTTTTGGCTTTTAAATCGCAAAGCTTGGTCACGATACCAAGAGAGTGAGTAAGGCAGAGCTTTTTTATTGGTTGCGATTGCATCACCAGTAAGCCCACACAGGGGTCGCAAGCCACGCGCAGTTAGCGTGTAAGTCGGTGCTCGTATCGGGCTCTCGATATGTCCATCTTACCCTTGACGGTTCGTTCCTTTTGCCCATCCGTCATTTGTCTAAAGCTGATCCCGCGAATCCTTCACTCCGTTGACAGCCTTCACAATACTGGAGTTGATCCTTCAATTATCGCTAGCGCCAAGGCGTACATGGTCTAGTGCTGACCCTACCAAGCAACACGGCCACACTTGATTTGGCCAAGATACGGGTCTTTGGCTCGTGTGCCTGGCGGTTTGGCGGAATTCCATTACCAGCCTAGAGCAAAAGAAATCACAAAGTGTCGAATACCAGATTACGTCAATAACGAAGGAGTTTTGGTTTGAGATTAACAAAACGAATTGAGTTTAGCTACAGGCATCGTGCCTGATTGCGGCTCTACAAAGCCCCGCGAGCAATCTTCTCGCTTTTCTCGCTTTCCCCAAAGGCCCACAACTCGAAAAGATGACTCAACCGCCCACAAGACTACTTCCTCCAGATTAAAGAAAACATATAAACAAAGAAAGCTAAAGAGGCTTCGACGAACGTTCTGCAACGGCGCGACAACAATGTCTCACGTCTACAGGCATTAAGCGGCATCTGGAGCCGGAATGCCCCACACAAACGACAGCGCGCTGCCCACAACGTGGGTTCCGTCAGACCACACGAGTCTGCCCCAGGAAGTAGCGTCGGCGGTGGGCGGGGAGCTCATCGTGACAGTCAGCTCGAACGTCTTCTTCTCTCCAGCCGCCTCAAAAGTGAGAGTCTCGGGCGTCACAGAGGCTTTGACCAAGTCAGCATCGTTGAGAGAAATGTCGGCTTTGTACGTGCCGGCACCTCCGACGTTGGTCACGGTGCGCTTGAAGGTGGCGGTGTAGGATCCGCCGGAAGCAGCGGCGCTATCGTACAGGGCAGAGAAGGACGGGTAGTTGAGGTCGTAGACGCTGTAGGTCTGGTTGGACGCGCAGGTGAAGTTGCTCCTGGTGATGGCGGTCGTGAAGGCGACGGTCGAGTTGACGGCGCAGAGCCAAGGGAGGTAGTCAGTGGGTGCGATGTCGTAAACGAGACCCGGGTTCAGGGCGGCGACGGGGTCCACGTGGCCGTTTCCGTAGAGGAAAGGAGTCGCGGCCTTGGAGTCGGAGGAGTCCAGCAGGGGGGTCTTGGCACCCTTGGTATTGGTGTAGGCGGTTGTCATCATGGCTGAGCGGATGGCGGCCGGGCTCCATTCCGGACGGCGGGCCATGATCCAGGTTGCAAGACCGCTCAGGTGAGGGCATGACATGCTCGTACCTGAGATGACGTTCTGGTCGACCTTGCGGGTATCAATATCAAGACCGGTAGGTCCAGTGCCGGCCCAGGCTGCCAGGATGGAAACACCAGGTCCCTGTCATTGTGTTAGTCTATTGACAATCTTACACAGCCTCTCTCTCAACTTGATGTTGTTGCTCGTAACGTACCGTGATATCCGGCTTCAGGAGCTGCGGGACGATGTAGTTCGGGCCGCGCGAGCTGAAAGCTGCCATAAGCGGAGCCGGGACTCCGAGTCTAGTGCCCTCAAAGTCCAAAATAGCCGTGCCGTTGCCGGTCTTTGCGTAGGCCTCCACCTCGGCTCCGTCTGAGGCAGTGAGGTGCAGGGCAGGCAGGATATGAGCGTCGGCAATCAGCTCATCACCGTTAGCGGGTGCATTCACGAGGACCATACCGCGACCACCGGCGGCCTTGACGACGCCGCCCTTCTCGGTTCTGCCGTTGTTTCCGCGCACGCAGACTACGACCTTGCCAGCAACCTTGGCGGGGTCAAGGCTGTCTGCTAGGCAAAGGTTGGCGTTGGTGACATTGCCCTTGCCCGCCTGGCTTGCGTGGACGAGGGGGAGGACCTCGCCAGCCTGAAGAGGCGTGATATCCGTGACGGAACCGTTGCTGTAGAGAGAGAAGCCGGTGTAGTTCTTGCCGTTGCCAAGGGTAACATGAGCAGGGAAGTCACGGTCAAGCGTGCTTGCGGCGACGGTCAGAGCCCAAGGGGCCTACGAGAGTGTTAAAATACCACACCAATGGAGCAAAGCGAGAAAGGAGAGTTGAGGCGAGAGATACTTACAAGGTTGGCAACAGTGCCTGCTCCCGGACCAGAGTTGCCGGCAGACATGGCGACGAAGATACCCTTCTGGACGGCAGCGAACGCACCGAGTGCTGAACCATCATCCTCGCTGAAGGAGGGCTGATCGGGGCCGAGAGAAAGAGACATGACGTTGACGCCATCCTCAATGGCCTTATCCATAGCCGCGAGGATGTCAGAGTTGAAGCAGCCCTCCTTCCAGCAGACCTTGTACATGGCGACACGGGCGTGCTCGGCCATACCGCGAGCTGTACCGGAGGCCTGGCCGAAAAGGCTAGCGTTCGGCACGGCGGCTCCAGCTGAGGTGGACGAAGTGTGCGTACCATGTCCGTCGTCGTCTCGGGGGGATTGGTACTCTCCGGTCCAGTTGAAGGAGCCGGTGTCGTTGGTGACGGCGGCGACGTACCCCTTGTAAAAGGCCCTCGCGCCAACGAGCTTCTTGTTGCAGCTGGTGGCCGGGAAGTCCTCGCTGATTTCGCACTCGCCCTTCCAGTTGGCAGGGATGGGTGGCATGCCGTCATCCTTGTAGCTGGGGTTCTCGGGCCAGACGCCCGTGTCGAATATGCCAACGATGAGGTTGGACTCTGGGTTGGTGCCGTTGTAGTCGTCTCTCTCGTCCAGGTAGCTGCCGACGTCGAGCCCGCGCCCAAGGAGCGAGGCATCGTCGATGCCTAGAAAGTTCGGGGTTCTGCTGGTGTGAAGGCGGTAGGCCTTGTCAAGAGTGACAGACAGGACGTCGTCCCGGTCTCTCAGGGCGTCAGCTTGGCCATCTGTGATCTTGGCGGCGTATCCGTTGACCGTGTTCTCATAGTGGTAGAGCACGTTGGCAGGATCGGCGGAAACGGAGATGAGGGAAGAGTCGAACAGATCTCTGCGTCGGAGACCGGAGGCCCCAGTGTGCTTCATCTGGACGATATACGTCTTGCGAAGCTCAGCACCATAGGCGGCCCCCGCGAAGAGGGTGCCCAAGAGGAGGGTGAGAGAAGTCTTTGCCATTACTGCGGTGTTGTCAACTCAATCTGGAATTGAGTCCTTGGCGTATGAAGGAAATCTTGACGCTGGAGACAGGACGTCGTTGCATTCCACATGCCAACCGGACAGCTCTATATACTCCAATGTGACATAGCTTCCACGGACGGTGAATTGCTTCCCCATGTCAGGGGCGGAATGAACAATACCGTGGCACCATATCGGCGGGATCTAGCCCTTGAGGGTCTCGCAATCTGCACCAGTAAACTTCTCGTACCTGGCGATCTCGCAAATAAGCGAAGCCGACATGCAGTGACCAGTCCCAGGAACACCGTTCGTCTGCACGTGTATCCGTTAACGACCTACCCTTTGCGACCTTAGGGCCGGGATAAGAAAGCTTGAGATAATGTAACCCAGTGGTTTATTGTTGTTCTGATTGGCTAGAGACTCCGCAACTTGCGGCAGTCTACCAACACTCAAATAGAGTGCCAGGCAACCTTAATCATAGGAACTAATGTTCGTCCGACGTTGCCGACTGTCGAAGATTTGCGCTAATCAACCAAGAAAGTTTAGCATAACGTTGCCCACCCCGGCTGGGAAATTGCCATGTAGCATCCCGCAGAAACCGGTCCATTGTCACACCCGAATCTCGGTGCTTGGTGCAAGACCGCAGAGCTCCAGGTGGTAGGACGGGCACTGCAGCCTGGAGTCAATGCATAGGTTCCGTAGGCATACGTGATTTCTAGATGCGGGGGAGTCCTTTTGCTTCACGATCAATCCAATGACGAGCGGAATTTCACTAGCGGCGGTTATTCTGTCGTGTTTTTGGTGACTTGAACACACAAGTCCACTCAGTAAAGTTCAGGTCAACTTCTTCCGGTAGCTTTTCGCTAACCAAATGCCATCATATCTGATAGATTGAAAAGCGCTCACTCTCAATGGCCTTCCTCTTCTGGATTTACGTTTTTGATGACTGTCGGAACGGTTACTGATTGGTCACAAATGGCAAATACCATGCGGCTCTGCCGGCGCCGACGACCTACGACGGGGCTGCCATTTAATGAAGCTATCTTGAATTTATAAAATCATCGTTGCGCTGGACGATAGCCTTTCAAGACCTCAGTAGCTGCACAAGTGTATCGGGTCCAGTACATCCAGTGTCTAAATGTGTACTCAAGTATTTACTTCTATCAACAGCTCTTATCACAACCAATCTAACTTACATACATCAAAGGGTCCGAGGCGGTTTAGGTGCCCCAGTCTTAACGGGCTGTGCGAGAGGAGCACCAGCTTGTGCCTTGGCCATGGGGCAGAATTTCTTCTTGATGGCACCGGCATTACCGTTGGTGTCCAATGTGCCCAGCATGCTCGCGAGCTCGCCCATTCGCTGAGCAATGGAGACGAACATACCAGCTGCGGCAATGTTAGTTCATATTTTGAGCCCTGGGAAAGTAAGTGGATGACCGACCTTCAGCGTGCCACAGATAATGGCAATGGAACGCCCAAACACCCGGGTTGTCTGCTGTTATGCGGATTACCAGGTGTGAGTATCCTGGGATTGTGATCGTGTCACGGCGCATCGGGTTGTCAAAGTTCCATGTAGTCTTGCTGGCTCCGAAAAGGCCATTGCCCCAACCAACGACTTGGAAGTTCTGGCCTATCTATAGATTAGCACGTTGGCGGAGAGTAGAGATAAGTTTGTGAGTAAGTACCACTAGATAAAC
Source organism: Colletotrichum paranaense (assembly GCF_030867605.1). Taxonomy (NCBI): domain Eukaryota; kingdom Fungi; phylum Ascomycota; class Sordariomycetes; order Glomerellales; family Glomerellaceae; genus Colletotrichum; species Colletotrichum paranaense. Next base: position 3,489,081 of record NW_026848960.1, on the reverse strand, counting down.
GGTCAGTCATGGGTTCAGAGTTGATGGTTGTGAAGCAACTTACTGCAGATGCCAAGGGTGTACCATCATTGCGTCAGAGTTGACTACGATTTGAGCAGCTTTGTCGTCTCGGGATACCAAGACGAACTGATCCTTTCCGAAGTCTAGTTTCGGCTGAGGCGAGTTCAGGTTCTCTGGTGTGATGTCCTGCTGCATCACCTTCCACAGCGAGGCATCGTCGGTCAAAGGTGTATACAGAGTCTAATCGTTGTCAGCAGGGTATTATTCAGCAGATCAGTCAAGAAGTTCTTCCAACTCACATCATTGACGTGTGTACGAACGACGTCGTTGACGCGCTCCTGCTTGAACGTGAAGTAATGGTAGTTCCTGTCGCCAACGTCGTAGGCCGGCCTGCTCCTGACAGGCTTTGGAAGGTTGTGCGGCAAATCCTCGCACCTGTCTCCCCATGGCTCATTGCCTACGCCAGGGTTCGAGTTGGCGTTGAGATCCCACGCCTTGCCAATCGGCGGGACGCCAAGGTCCGTCTCGTCATACGATAGGATGGCGGTGGCCCCGAAAGGTGTGCCGTGCATCATGCCCGCCTTATGGTTCTTGTGGGACATGTGGAAGCACCGCACCGCGGCGTCGGCACGAATCAGGTAGTTTCCGGCAGTCTGGTTGGCGTGGACGAGGACTGAGTAGCGTTGACCGGGGTTCATGTACACGCGGGATGTGGCGATTGGAGCGACCTCGACGCCGTCAATCTCGACGATTTGCAGAGGGTGGTCGTCAACCGTGACAAAGATGGGAGTTGATGTGCCGTGGTTGATGAGACGCAAACGAGCTATTGAGCCACTCTTGACCCGTGTATTGAAGAGGGAACCCCACGTGCACTTGGGGGGAGGCGCACCATCTCTCGGGGTGTTGTGGCTTCCCGTGTTCTCCATGTTGTGGCCGCTATGGTCCTCGCCTGACTTGGCCTGGTTTGTGTCATGGCCTTCAATGCTGGAGCAGTTGAATGTGTTCTTGCCATTGATAATGACGTTGTCAGGAGGAGGCTCTCTACCGGGCTTCTTAGGGGCCCAAGGTGGATTGGCGCTTAGGTACTGCGTCAGGAGCTAGAAATCTGTGAGAACCGAATGAGAGTAATAGAGGCTGAGTCAACTCACAGTGCCTCCATATTCATGAAAGAGATCTCCGACCATCACAATCTTGTCATCATCCACAGGGGGGATCTTTTCATCCGGATCGTGGATGATCTACATTGCAGAAGAGCATGTTAGTATCGTCAAGCGCTCACAAGCCAGGGCTTCACCAGCGATGTCCCATGAATCAGTATGGAAGAAACCTTACCAATGGCCCAAAGAGTCCGTCAGTGACTTGCACTGAAACATGAGCGTGCCACCAGAACGTGCCCCGCTGGTCGGTGACATTGAATTCGTAAGTAAAGCTCTCGCCGGCAGGAATGGCACACTGGCTGACGCCAAAGACACCGTCCATCCAGACCGACTTTCTCTGGTCAATGCCGTGCCAGTGAATCGTGGTACTCTCCTTCAACATCTGGTTGTGCACCGTGACACGGATGGTGTCTCCCGTGTTTGCCTCAATGAGAGGGCCGGGAGATTGTCCGTTGACGAGGATCATTGACTTCTCAAAGCCGTCGGGTGAGTGCTGCTGCCGCGTGATGTTGAACACATACTCCCGCATCGACGTCACATTCGACACCTGGAATCCTGTCTGCAGATTGAACTGCTGATCAGGCGTCAAAATCACTTGCGGTGTTTGCGTAGGGACAAGAGAAGAAGTCGTTATTGGCGTTATCGTCGTCGTCAGTTCCGGCACTGGGTCCGCTGGCGGTGGTGGTGGCGGCGGCGGCGGCGGCGGGCTTTCTTCATGGTTGTCCTCATCGTGGGCCGGTTCCGCCGGCCGGTCCTTGGTTTGTACGTTGAAGAATTGGGCGAAAATGAAAGGAATGAGTGTCAGGATGGACACGCAAGTGAGTACCATGATCCATCGAAACGTCTTCTTGTGGCCCGCATGGCGTCGGTAGTGGCTCTTCTCGCCGTAGTCGGCTGAGTCGGGAAGCAGGCGATCCTCCACGTCAGTCTCCGACGACGATCTGACACCTAGCATGGGGTCTTGCTCGTCGCGCGTCCCGTCCCGCGGGACCAGGCCGGAGCTCATGGTTGCTGCGCTAATGAGGGAAGGTATACAAATATGACGGCTCAAAAAATGTACACAACGAACCTGGGTTCGCTATCAGAAAGAGAGAAAACAAACAGAACCAACAGCAAGACGCCCGGGTTTCTAGCAATTGATGTTCGCCATACAACCTTCGCTGCGTGGCTTGATAAGAAACACGAGAAAACGAAGAACCACGTGGTAAAAGGGGCAAACGGCCGGGATAAAGGAAAAAGCCACCACTAAGATGCAACGGGGATCCTCTCCTTTTGCTTGTATCCGATCGGCGAGATATTCGGCGAAACGGGGTGATGGACTCCTGGATAAATCGTTCGCGAAAAGACAAGAGATAGGCCCCGGCGCTTAGCAGCTCGGTAGTTGCAACTTTTCTTTAGCTCTTCCGGACCTCTGGAAATTTTGACGCTATGAAACGCGAAACTGCGATCCAAACTATGCGGAAACTTTCAGCCAATTAGACATTTACAAAGATTCCAACCATAGTTCGTTGATCGACTTGCGTCGACTGCGTCGTCTTGTCAAACGAGTGATGTTTTCATGTGCATTCCCAATTAACCTGTCTTCCAGTCTTTGAAGAGACACTCCGCCTCTCTACGAAGACTTTGCAGTTGAAAATATGCGTCTGATAGAGGGGTGGTTTCGAGGTGCCAAGTTTCCGGTTGGTTCAGGGGCCCGTGTTCGGGAAAGTCTGACCACTATCGTTCGCTAAAGAGCCTCTCAATACAACGCCCAGAATCATCCCGTCTCGAGTTCCGGTGCATCGGAATAGGTGTTTCAATCACACGGTGTTCGCCTGTTGGCCCTTCCTCCAAACCTACTGTCGTGGTTGTGTGAATCATGAGAAATCTTCGATCACACTGCGAGTCTGGGATAGACTTTCTCCGTATGACCAAGAAGTATCAGGGTGTGACCCCCGCAGCTTCAATCGTCTCGGCGGCGATGGTCCCCTGATTGACAGGAGTGATCGGCGAACTGCTGTCCACTGTGTATGCCGGGATTGAATCGCTTGTTACTGGTTTAAGTGCATAACCTCCAGCCAAGCCAGGAGCCTGCTGAGTTGAGCTATGTTCTTAATTATCATCTGGCGCATCCCCCCAGAATTGATTGGTAACGGGCAATTGACATAGACTCTTTACGTCGAGGTTATTAGATCTGACACATCCGTACTCATGAAATCGGGTGCTGAGAAGGCTTGAGAATAGTGTAGGTCTAAGTGAGCCTTATGATGCCATCTACTCCAGCAATGCTCTCTCACTATTTAATTTCGCTCTTCCACCAAGTCGAGGCCAAAAACAGAACACATGGAAGCTGGTGTTGCAGAAGCCCATCACTCCACATCACTTACTAGGTAGGCTGCCTGATTGTTGTTGGAGAGTGCACCAAGTTGAACCGATCTGGCAACTGTTGTCAACTCTTAGTTTATACTTGCCAGTTAAGGTACTATTCAGTCGCTTCACAACCAAAGTGTTGCCTTACTAAGAAGCTGATTATTGAGCACAAGAGTTCAATTGACAGCCTGTACCTGAGAAACATGACAAAGAAACCACCCCCACAGGCTTGCAGCCCTGTGCTTGTTGGACAATGCCGTAGGAACTTTCGTACAGACATCGGCCCTAACCAAATTCTGGACGGATTCTTCAGAGGGTGTTGCATCGGCCGTAATGCCTAACATGGACTTAGTTGGTTGACATGGATACACTCGTCACAGTCGTTGGAGCAGGACCGGACGCAGAACATCAATTGAGCATGGTCCGTCATCCGATCCCCACGGTCCTAAAGGGAATTTGCCAACCATCATCCACGGGCCCGTACGGAATGAAACGTCGCTAAGGAGGGGCAAGTGGGAGACCGAATGCTCAACAAGTCCGCTCCATGTTCCCGCAGGATCCTCCGCAGTTCGCGACGACTTGTCGATCACTCATGAGGTTTCTATCAATGGCAACGGCAACCAACTCCGCAATGTGGCCATGAGTAATATTCCTCATACATAAGTCCGTTCTCGCTCATTCCGCCTCTTTAGATCGCACACTCTCAAACTACTTCACTTGACTTTTCGGACTTTCTTGATGATACCCAACGCACCCTACTTATCAACATCGAAATTAGTGATATCATAATACGAAAATGGCCGAGACACACGGAACATGTGAGGCCAAGTTCCAAGGTGTTCGCGATAAGTTCAGTGAACTCTTGGGATCTGGAGTCGAGCTGGGTGCATGTCTCACTGTCACCATCGACGGCGAGGACGTCGTTAACTTGTGGGGAGGTTACGCTGACGCCAATCGCACCCGCCCCTGGAAGGAGGACACCATCGTAAATGTTTTCTCCACAACAAAAACCATTTGCGCGCTCGCAGGCCTCATTCTCATCAACGAGGGCGAGATTTCGCCCTATGACAAAGTCTCAAAATACTGGCCCGAGTTCGCAGCCAACGGCAAGGAGAATGTCGAGGTCCGCCATCTTCTGTCCCACAGCTCGGGTGTGGCGGCGTTCGAAGACCCCATTACCCTCCAAGAGATGTCCGACTCATATGAGGAGGTCATTTCCAGGCTTGAAAAGCAGCCGGCCCGCTGGGAGCCCGGAACCAAGTCTGGATATCACGCCTGGACCTACGGCTACTTGATCGGAGAGCTGGTGCGCCGAAAGACGGGACTGACTCTCACGGAGTTCGTCTCTCAAAGGATCGCGGGGCCACTTGGTGCCGATATGCAAATCGGAGCAAAGGAGAAAGATTGGCCTCGCGTCGCAGAGCTGATTCCCCCGCCGGCCCCTCCAGCCCACATTATGCCTGAACAAGACGAGGACCCCGACTCTCTGAAGCACAAGATGCTCCATCCGTTCCCGGATCCTAGCTTCGCAAACACTGGGCCGTGGAAGAAGGCTGAGATTGCCGCAGCAAACGGCCACGGCAACAGCAAGGCTTTGGCAACGATTTGGTCCAGGTACCTTACGATTGGTGATGAGAGCAAGAGACTCTTATCTCAGAAGACGATCGACCTTATCTACAACGAGCAGACATACGGTCCCGATCTGTGCATGGGATTCCCCGTTCGCTACGGAATCGGCATGGGTCTCAGGGGCAATGGCAACACGCCGGTGGACTCTTGGTTCCCGGAAGGGAAGATCTGCTTCTGGGGTGGCTGGGGTGGATCGATGCTCATCAATGATCTTGATCGCCGGATCACCATTGCCTATGCGATGAACAAGATGTCGCTTGGATCTGCAGGCAACGAGGCTGTTTATGCCTACGTTGCTGAGATTTACAAGGCACTGGGCGTTCCCGTAGGAACTCCTAACGCTCAAGCCTAAGGGCTTTTGTGTTGTGTTTGGATAGGGGTGATTCATGAATAACATCGTCGTTCATAGTCGCGAGTACAGCTGAAGAACCTCGCTAGATTAGACACTTGACGCAAATGGCTCATTCATTGTTATGGCTTCAATGTATTGAACTCGACCCACAAGTGGTCTCGAAAGCGGCTGAACGTCAAAATACTAATTTACAACAATTCACATATGTATGTTATTGGAAGCTAGCTACTGAAGACTATAATTTTGGGAAGTTGTAAGCCATGAACTCTAGTCGTGTTATTGCAACACCAATTCCAGACTCAATGTCATCTCTGAACAATTTTTGGAATCGATTTGCCCCTTCATGGCATCACCCTGGTTTCAGCATTGGCCATTATATCATTCCATTCAACAGCTGAAGCCTACTCGTCATACCGACCTACTTCGTGATCTCAAAAGCCCCATGCCTGATGCCATTTTCTGTAGCTGTCTTGTGTAAGTAACTACTCGAGTGAATGTTAACTTACGTCACATGGACTTCGTACATTATATTACCTTTCAGATGACCAAATAGGATAACGGGATACATACTTACTTCAAGGTTGAGTTTTGTCGTTAGCTCGACCAATCTGTCTTCTTTCTCGATATCCTCGGCAAAACGAGCAACTCCGGCCCACGGGTACATGTCTCGAACCGGATGAATTGCTTCGTAGCGAGGCACACCGACTGACTAGTTGTCGACATGCTCCCATGCCAAAATTACACGAACATATCTGGGGTCCGGACCCCGGACCCCTGTGGGGTAGGGCTGGCCGTATCTGTGATATCCCAGCGGTTCGTTGCCGAAGATATTTGCTGGGCACTAAGTGCTGTGGCAATGCTACATGCCTGCATTACTGCTTATTTCATTGCATATCTAGGGCGGAAAAACCCACCACTGCATGTCAAAATGGAAGCAATGTCACCAATGGCCCGTAGACTCGGCCCCGGGGTTCTCTTCTGACCCTTGGCTGCATTAGCAAATTCATCGTGGGCAGTCATGTCGGACTCGCACATAACTTTACGGGTGTCCGCGTCTCACTGCACTTTCCTTTCTCCTCTCTCTACTGTTAAGCCAGGCAGGATTCTCGCTCAATTACTTGTCAAGTTCCTTGATCGCATCGATCGCCAATTTTCAATATGCGCCTTTTGGATCTGGGCCTTCTTGCCCTGCAAGCCAGCGCGCTCAGTTTGGCTAGTCCCGTTTCCCGCTCAGCAGAGTCCGACATAGATCTTGTAACTACCGAGAGGCTCCAACAGCTTGCCAGCTTAGCCCAGACTGCCTTTGACAAGACAAAGTCAGAGGTCGAGGGCAGTGAAACAAAAAAGCGCAGCAGCGCATGCTCTTGGCATGATGTTCGTGTCCGGAGAGAGTGGTATGTTTTTGCCTGCCATCGTCAAAGAATTGTCCCTGTAGTTCGCTATGCTTACATTGCGATTTCTTAGGGGCACGCTGGGCAAATCTGAGAAGCTTGACTACATCAATGCTGTCAAGTGTCTTCAGTCCAGGCCGGCCCGCACACCCGCTTCACAGTCTTCTGGGGCTAAGACTAGGTTCGATGACTTTGTCGCAACTCACATCAACCAATCTCTCACCATACACTATACTGTCTGTTTTATGAGATGACAAAATGTTGATAAGATAACTGACCGTAGCAGGGTAACTTCCTATCATGGCATCGATATTTCACATGGCAGTATGAGGAGGCTCTGCGCAACGAGTGTGGCTACAAGGGCACTCAACCTGTGAGTATCTCAACTCATGGTTACGTCAGTATTCTTACTAACCTAATACAATAGTACTGGGACTGGTCCAAGACCGCGATCACAGGCTTGGAGACCTCTCCAATCTTCGACGGGAGCGAGACCTCCATGTCTGGAAATGGTGATTTCGTCCCAGGACGAGAGCCCATCCGTCTCGGTGGCCAGAATGGTCTTCCGATCATCGAACTTCCAGTCGGTACAGGCGGAGGCTGCGTAAAGTCTGGGCCCTTCAAGAATATGACAGTCAACCTTGGCCCCGCTGCCCTTGACCTGCCCGGAGGTATCTCCGAGGCTAATCCTAACGGGCCCTTGACATATAACCCCCGCTGTTTAAAGCGCGATTTGACAACTGAGGTTAACCTCTTGTTCGCCAATGTGACTGCTGTGCTGTCCAACGTTCTTCAGCCTCAGAATGTGTACGACTTCCAGATGCAGATGCAGGGTGTGCCAGGCTCTGGTAACATTGGTAAGCTTGATAAACTTCGATAGAAATTCAATGCAGGCAGGAAAAATACTGACGAGACTTTCTCGATAGGCATCCACGGTGGTGGTCATTACTCCCTTGGAGGAGATCCCGGAAGAGGTCAGACACACGAAATTCCAGCAGGCTGAGCGGTGCTAACTTCTGACTGTAAGGAGTAGACGTTTTCACTTCCCCAGGAGATCCTGTTTTCTACCTCCACCATTCGATGATTGATCGAGTATGGTGGATGTGGCAGATGCTTTCACCGGAGGAGCGTCAATATGGCGCCACTGCTCTCAGCGGAACCAACACATTCCTGGACCAACCTCCCAGTGCCAATACAACTATGGATGATGTGCTCCAGTATGGCTGGGTTGGGGAGTCTCTCAAGATTCGGGACGCCCTGAGCACCGTTGCAGGTCCGTTCTGCTATGTGTACCTATGAATGGAAGTTCCACAACAGGGAGGATTACTTCACATATTTGTGTACGGATAAAGGCAACCGTGGCTTCGATATTAGTTTGGTTTCGCTTCTCCTACGTATCGTATATCTCAAAGGATGACGTTAAGATGAATCGCCGATCGTCATGGAGGCAGTACCTCACCACCAACTCGCAAAGCCGCGCCGGCCTGTCTCCGGTGCGGAGTCGAGCAGATCTTCCGAAGGCCGCAATCCGAAGAGGACCCCTACTCCGGGGTCACTCCGGGGAATCGACCCGTAGTCCAGCCGATTGACCTTACTTGATCACTCAAATTAGCCCTGCGCTGCTAGCCGATGTCTTTCTAAACATGCATGGCGTTCCAGACGATGACGCGAATATGCTCAATGCGGATAGTGTCGCCGCGGTTAGCACGGCACAGCTTGCATCAGGATTGAGGCGCCAAACCTAGCGCCATGTACACGTGGAAGCTCCCTCGGGGGGATACGTCTTGGCAAATGCTTGATTCACCCGACTGAGAACTCGGTATACAGAACGCATGAATGTCTCTGAGAGCACGTCTTACCGTGTTTGAGGCGCCAGAATTCTCTCTTTCCAGGACGATGGTCACTTTCTCCCAAAGATGGTGTATCGCTAGGCGCATCCACCTCGAAACTCAGACACATTAGGACAAATTTGGACTAGCAAACGTCAAAGTACTTAAAAGAAGCGTTTGCCAAACCAGAGATTCCAGAGATATCTAAGCATCTCGCCATACTCTAATAGGCCAAATAAGTCAAGTCGGTTCTTGGATCTCACAGCATCATGCGCGTCCTTATTAGCGGAGCAGGCATCGCCGGTCCAACGCTGGCTTGGTTTCTGGCCAGAACCGGTGCGCGTGTCACAGTTGTTGAGAAGTGCAAGTCGATTCCTACATACGGCCATAACGTCGACGTCAACCACAGCGCTATCACTGTCTTGAAGAAGATGGGCCTCATTGATCAACTTCGGCGCTTCAACACAACAGAAAAAGGAACACAATTCATCGATCCGAAGGGGCGGCCCTTTGCTCCTTTTCCTGTCAAGCAAGGCTCTTCCGCAAGCCCTACCTCAGAATTTGAGATCTTACGAGGGGATTTGGCTGCAGTGTTGTACGAAGCCACGAAGACCCATCCAAACATCGAGTACCTCTTCGGCACTACCGCCAGCAAAGTCATATCCAACAACGACACCAATGTCAAAGTCGAGCTAAGCAACGGAGAAGTACAAGAGTACGACTTGTTGGTCGCAGCAGATGGCCAGTGGTCAAAGGTGCGAAAGCAAGTCTTTCCCCAGGAAAGCATCACCGTCATCGACAAGAACATGTACGTCGCCTACGCCGCTATTCCCCGCCTCCCCGAGGACAACGACTGGTGGAATATCTACCAGGCCCTGGGATCGAGGATCATCACCACTAGGCCCGACCCGCACGGCACCATACGGGCCATGTTCACGCACATGCCCTGCGACGGCACGCAGAAGACGGCATGGCAGGAGGCCGCACGAGGCGACAAGAAGCTCCAAATGGAGCTCGTGAGGCGGGAGTTCCTAGACGCCGGCTGGCAAACGCCCCGGATCATGGACGCCATGGCGCAGGCGGAAGATTACTACTTCCAGGACCTGAAGCAGATCAAGATGAAGAAGTGGTCCAGCTCCCGTGTCATCTGCCTGGGAGATGCGGCCTTTGCACCGACGCCCCTCTCGGGCATGGGAACTACACTGGCCATCATCGGAGGTTACATGCTTGCTGGCGAGCTCACCAAACTCACACCCGGAGAGCATCCTTCCAGGGCATTCGAAGCTTACGAGGCTGCGTTTCGCCCCTACGTCGAGGAGACTCAGAGCGTTCCGTGGTTCTTCCCAGGAGTCGCGCATCCGGTCACGGCATGGCAGAGATGGTTGCTAGGAACGGTTGTGTCGACGATGTCTAGAGTTGTTGCGATGCCTTGGGTGGCTAAGAGATTCTTTGATGATACGAATAATGACGATTCGGAGTTTCCACTGCCGGCATATCCTCTTCTAGACGATGAAAAGCTAAAATGAGACAGGTTGGCGACGGTATCCAAGAGGCGGGGCGTGGTGCACTTGGTACTAGATGAACAATTTGGGGAGGAAACATGGTCATGGCTAGTCTAGGGCAAAGGCAAATCCGTTTCGCTAAGCATGTTGAAGAGTCAATTCATAGGTTTATTCATAATTTTACTTCCAAATTCATTTGAAAGTTGACCTTTGTTGACAATTTTTCAGAGAAAACATTCATAGACTTGTTAAAAATTCTATGGAGTATAACTAAGAGAAAGGGAGAAAGTGAAGGTACTATGCCGACCTCACTTTACCTTATGGTGGGCAGGAGCGTTAGCTATGAGCAAGAGAATGCAAGACTACCTGCTCAAGAAATCAGTCATATTAGTTGCTTGCGAGGTTGAATCGGTGAACCACCTGTCGACCCCTTTAAGCCTTGTTTATAGAGGATCTCCCGGCGAGGCAAAAGACCGAGTCCGTATCGCATGACCTCGTTGGTATAAGATATTGCCTCTTCGGGTAATAGAATATATGAAGCAAGTTCTTAGCAAGAGGCTCATTTATTTTACAACGGCCACTTTCCGCTCTTCCTCAAATCCCCCCTCGACTTGCTCCACGTCGAGGGATCAATCTTGTAAATCCACCCGATGTTCTTCTCACCATAACTGACAGGACCCTTCGTCTCCAACCCACCCAAACCCATAGATCTCATGACCGCTCTCCAGGGCTCATTCTCAAGCTCAGTCTCGACGCGTACAACACTACAGCCGAGCCCCTCGACAGCAAACTCAACTTGGCCACACAACACCTCTCTGCCGTAGCCCTTTCCCCAGTAACGCTGATCGAGGACCACCCCAAAGTCGGTAAGATACGGCGTGATAAGGCGGTGAGCCTCCCCAGTAACACCATCTTCCGCAGCATCCTCACCTCCTTCTTGCCCATCTTCATCCCGCTTCCTCCTCAGCGCAACATCACACGTTTCCCCCTCTGCAGTCTCAAAACAGTTGAACCCGCCACACCCAATCAACTCGCCCGTCTCCCGAATCGTAATCATCAAGATAGCCTTCTTCCCAGACGCGTAATCCGGTCCCCACCTCTCGATGCGGCCGCGTATGATCTCGGGAGAGATGTCCGTCTGCGCACCTCCAAAAGGGTGGTTCTCGGGCGTCGAGAGGAGGCGGCAAAGAGCCTCTGCATCGTCCGCGACGGCGCTGCGGATGATGAGCCGTGGGGTTGTAATTTTGTAAGCGGCTTGAGGGAATGGGGCAGTCATTGTCGCTGGGGTTTTGCGTGGCTTGGTGCTTTTCTTGGAAAATGAAGGTATGAAAAGTTGAGGAGGCACGTTGGGGAACGTCTTAGGCGATGCAGATAATTGCTGGCCGTTTGCTAGATGGCAGCACGCTCTGCAGGTCAAATGGAAACCTCTTGTCCGTGACTGTCTTGATCAAGCGAGTTGACCTGCACTTCAGATTCACACGCGAAGAGCAAGAGGGAAGATCTGAAGGTGATTTTGATGCCCGGAAATGACTAGGATGACTATCTCACACCTTATTTCGAAGAGAGGAGGGGAATCCTCTGGTCTACGTAAGTACCTTTGCTTGCCCTATCAACGTTGATCGGTCTGTCAGACGTTCAATTCGGACCTTTTGTTCGCTTATCCTTTATCCCTGTCCTGGCTTTGGCCTCAATCAGCAGTGATGCGTGAGATGAGCCGTGAGTGAGACCAGGGACAAGGAGTTGGATTGACCTTCTTAGTGAATGCATGAGTGGTCTCCAGAGTTGATGAGTAGGATTGTCCACCAATAAGTCAAAACTCATACTATCTGTAAGTAAAATGTGGCTGACTCGGGACAAAGACATCGAACAGTGATTACGGGCAAAGAAGCTGAAGAATTACGGTGTTCGAGAAGTAGATAATCGACAAATTTCTACCATTTTATCAACTTTACACGGCTCAATATAAATTTCCGCTAACTAACAACTAAGATATCATCTCGTCTTCCGTCTTTAATGGTGAACGGTCCATCGACGTAGAAATGAGAAACAGCTTCCAAGAAAGGCCTGCTCACACAACATGAAGCTCAAACCAAGGGGGAGGAAGTATCCTGCGGGGCGGCTCGCTGCCACCCTCAGTCCACCCCACCCCCTCCACCTTGCGTAACAATTAGGCAGCGCGGCGGCGAAGGTTCCTCCTGGCCCAGCGCGTGCGGAGCACAGCATCTGGTGTCTCGTCACGCTTATTGTTGTTGCCGTTCTGCTGGTTCTGGCGGTTACCGTTGCCCTTTCCAACAGTTGCCAGAGGCAGTGCGTTGTTGTTTCCGTTGGCATTGGCATTGGCATTACCATTGTTGCCGCCGTTCTGGGCGTTGGTGTTGGCACCGCCGTTGTTGTTCTTGCCCCGGGTCCGTCCGTTGCCTCCGTTGTTGCCCGTGTTGGCATTGGTGTTTCCGGTATTAGCATTGGTGTTGCCGGCGTTGGCATTGTTGTTGCCGGCGTTGGCATTGTTGTTGCCAGCGTTGGCGTTGTTGTTGCCGCCGGCCGCAGCACCGCCGTTGTTGGCGTTGTTGTTGCCATTGCGGTTGCCCTTGCCCTTCTGTCTTCCATTACCATTGCCGGCGTTGGCATTGCCGTTGTTGTTGTTGTTGTTGTTGTTTCCGTTGTTGTTATTGTTGTTGCCAGTGTTGGCGCCGGAGCCGGCAGGGCCGGCAGCCTGCTGAGTGGCATTGTTGCCGAGGAGTTCCTTGATGGCAGTAACACCCTGATCGTCCTGAGTCTTGGCTTCCTGGTTCGACTTGACGGCGGCAGGGAGGTCGACAATGTTCTGCTGGACCTGCTTCAGGACACCGTCAAGGGTCTGGGCGGTGGGAATGTTGGCAGGGGTGTTCTGCTTAGGCTTCGTGTCCGTCTGCTGAACAGCGAAGCAGCCGCCAAAGGGACCCTTCGCGTTATCGTTGAAGCAGCGGACGGTGCAGACATCACCGGTGGAGGCTATCAGCAAGTTTGTTAGTCATCGGCAAACTTGAAGCGCGGCGGAGATTCCTATGGCGACGACCATAGAGGAATATGGAGTTGACGTACCTCCTACGCAAGCCAAGTCATCCGGCATCGTGACCTTGAGCTTGATCTGTCCGCTCTGTGCCCCTGCCTCTTGCACCTGAAGCTTCGTCTGACCCGTGGCACCGTTGGCGTTGCTAGTCAAGTCAAGATCGCAGCTGTACGGTCCGGCGCCGTCCGGGCTGACTTGGGCGATGGTGACGTCGACGTTAGATCCCTTTGTGACCTTCGTGACGGTGTTGTTGCCCAGCTGAGCCTCTGTGGTCTCGCCGATATCGATGTTGCCCGCGAGGATGGTTCGGCCGCACTCGTTGACGACATTGTCCACAATCTCCTTCTGGTTGATGATGTTTGCATCCGCCTTGTTTGCATCGACTGGAAGCATTTGTCAACGATTCGTCCTAGATTTTGCGCATCTCGTATCATAAAAGTGCATACCTAGAAGACCTGGACTAGCAGGGCCGTTGGGGCCTTGCGCGGCAAGAATGACACCTTGGGCCTGGGCCATCGCCAACATGGCGGCGGCGGCCAACGCTCTCATCATGGGAGAAGACATGGCTTTGAGAGGAGACGGGTGGACCGAAAAGAGCAGGTATACACAAGTCAAAATTGGATTAGTAGCGAAAGGAAGTTAAAAAACAATGTGTCCAGCACCGCGTTGATGGAAGGGAAAGAAACGAAAGAGGTTTGGTTATGGCCTCTCTCAAGAAAGGAACAGACCGGCTGGGAGTGTGAAAAGGAAGAGAAGGGAAGAAAAAACCAAGAAGAGATCGAACTCAAGGAAAGTGTGAGCGAGCGATCCAAACGGGAAGAGCACAGGGAATCCTGCGTTTTACCCGATGTGCGAGGCCTATTAAGTTTTATACATGCCTGCTTCCTATTTCCTCTTTTTGGTCTTACCCCCTTTGGCGATGACAAGAGGAGTTACTTCAAGGGTAGAGCTTGTTTCGACAAGGGGTCACAGACGTTGAGGATGGGAGGATGGGCGATGGGGCTTGTTGGAAAAGATGAGAGCATGTTTGTGTAAGCGCTGCTCAGCTGGTGTTGAGCCGATGGGCAAGAGTGAGAGCCAGGTGGGAGAGAAGAAGCAACAGGACCGGGGGTAGGAGGGAGTGGAAGAGCCCCCCAGAATGGACCACATGGGCATGAGAGCAACAGACTTTCAGGAACCGTGAACGTTGTGCCTGTGCCTTGTGCCTAAACTATCCAGTCTTTCTGCAGACTGCGGCTCTTCCTGCCCGTGTTTCCTCAAAGGTTCTGGGCAGGCTGGGTAAGGCAGGCGAGGGACCCCGGGCTAGCACAGATCCCCTCCGCGGCTCCGACGATCTTCTGGAACGGATGCCGTCGCGTGGGTGGAGATGTCAGGTGGGGACGGGGGCGTTACGCGGGTTATAGACTCATGGAGACCTCTGTGGAGTTGGAAGGGGGTTAATGGAGACTCTTGGAGGCTGCTGAGGCTGCGCTGAAGTCTCGAGGTCGCCCATTCGAAGACAAGGACCAAGACCGAGTCTTCTCCGTGGGGGCATGGCTGTGTCGCCCAATGTCTGCGTCCTTGCTAGCCACGCCTAGTGACTGGTCAAGGGGCGGATAGGGCAACGAGAGCGACAGGGGGGGCGACCATCCCGTCATGTCGGCCGGGGATGCATCGATTATGGGCAGATGTTGAGCTGGGAGTCCAGACGAAGACGGGGCTGCAACCGCGTTTCAGGCTTTTAAAGATGGGCCATGATGGGTTATAACGCTGCGCCCACGAGAGAGTGGATGAGAAGGAGAGGGATCATTACCAGTCGCAATGGAGAAAAGTTGAAGCACAGTCTGGATCCGTCCTTTTCCATCGTTTCCCCCCCTTTCTTCTCTCCATCATGGCGGTCCAGAAGGTGTCGCGGCGGCGAACCTCCGATGGCAGCTTTTCGTTCCCGCCCGAAGGAAAGAAAAGTTCAGACGGGCCCGCACTCTGAGACGAATTCGTAACGCACGGGAGTCCAATGACAGGTTTTCTTGCGGCGACGCTTCAGGCTTGAGCGTTCGAGATGTTGACTGAGGGGGTATTTAGACTTGATGATGCTCCACGATATTCTTGTCTTCGGGAACAAATTTGTTCGGCTGCCGGACCACTTCTCCCTTCTCTTGTCGTTGCAACCTTGGTGGGAGTCGAGAAGCTAGCTGATGTTGGGCGCCCTGTAGATCCGGGATTGGCGTCGGGAAGTCTCCCCCGACACTACTCTGCACAAGCTTTGTCAGCCCCGGAGACCAGGCCGAAGAGGACGATCCTCAAGGGATTTCCTGTAGTTTCCGGGCTTCGAGACGTGCTTCGGAATTAAGGTACAGCAACAGAGTTGAATTAGGGGCAAGCAATAAATTGAAGCGGGAGCTGCCATATTGAGGTGGGGAGAGTTAATCGGCCTAGTGTCACTCTTGTTGGAGCATGTCAGAGAGGTCCGTTCCAACTTCCAGGGCATTTTGTGCTTCGCAAGCAGTAACTTACTAAGCGTTACCAAGTTACAAGCGCAGCGAACTCGCATATCATAGCCGCTTCAGGGTTGCCTGGGCAAAAGGGAAACGCTAGGTCCAGCACCACTACCACCCACAACCGTCGTCATCGCACGACTTTGAAACAAGCACCCGGCCACTGTTTGACCCATCCAACGATTAAGGAAGGGAATGTCCCGCTGTCTTGCCAATTGATGACTGACTTGGTGGGGAGACAGAGTTCAACGGCTCTGACTGGGGTAGAGGTTTAAATACCACGGGCCGGCACACTCAAAGACCCAAAACCTACACAGCGTTCCTTTCGTTGGACTGCCAAAAAGTCTCGCTTTCTTCCCCTTGAAAATGAGAGGGTTTCCACACCCAACTATCTTATGTGGACTGCGCCATGAAAGACTCTGGGGATGCTTTCTGTGTGAGATATGAGGACTTTCGTCTAACTTGTGACTCCATAATTCCTGTCGCTCCTGCATACTGGCGTCTCCTTGCTATTAGTGCAGCACGTGGTCGATGCGGGCTGTTATTAAGTGCACTCCTCGAGATCCCTCCTACCTTACTTCAGTCCTCTCATCTCCTTCGGGCCAACGGCTCATTTCTCTTGGCATACGTGAACTGCTCAAAATTCAGAGGACTTCGCAATGAAGCTGACTGTAGACTTTATCAAGCTTATTGAGAGATGAACATGCCCCTTACTGATGAGACTGTTGAACCTCACTACGTCTGGTGCCACTGCTTCAAACTGTCATACTGTGTAGAAATGGTGGCAGCATCCTGCGCATCAAACAATGGTAAGGAGGAAATGCGTTTTACAAGCTTCGCATGCCTAATGTGGGATTCGCTCTGAGCAAAAAAAGTCGAGAGTCAATGCAGTCACGCTTCCAGCTTGCAGGTGTCGCCGAGGTCCCGTACATGGATGATCGTGGCCCGAATTATCCACGGACCAGAAACAACTTTGGTGCTCGCCATTTTCAACCAGAGAAAGAAGGAGTTATGTACGAATTGCCCGATGAGATGAAGTTTATTCCCCTTTTGGCACATGCCATTGTCCACTCAAGTTGCCAGAGACACGATTAGCCACACGAGGATAGGCTTGAGCTACGTTGACTATTTCTGAGGTAGGAACCCCTATACTCGTCGATAAACCGAGTAAAGGTGTCGGGGCAGAGACCTACGTCAAATACTTATTCCTGACAAACATGAGTTCTTTCAATTATTTAATCATAAACAAGCGTCGTGGAAGGAGACCCTTCAGGTAGTCGAACTTCTTCAGCTTTATTTATTTAATGACAGTTATAATCTTATCGGCGAAAGGGAGTAGAGCGTTCTCTGAGAGTAAAACATTCTGCGAGCCCAGCCCCGTCGAATTTGTAGTAATTTGTATTTGACAGCAGAGAGCAGCAATGCGTGACGTACTAAGTAAGTAACAGGTGAGTTGATTATCTCAACTCGGTCTCAACTTGCGATACGAGAAGCAGCAAGCACCTAGAATTGCTCAGTGGTCGCCGCGATACATTGTTGTATTAGTTTGGGCTTTTTACGCCATGCTTGATAATTCTCCGACGGTAATATCAAAACCAGATCACTAGAGGTATGCCATTCTAGCACCTGCTGGCTAGTTGCAAGGTAAGGAAGGAATCTTTCAGTCGCTAGCCTAGTGAAGACATAAGTTTCCATCATGCGTTGTGGCCGAAGGATACTAATTTACTGGGCTTTCATACATGAAGTCAACTTGATGGCAAGCCGGCATTTGTCCAGGGGTGCACATTATTCTGTTCGGCTCAAGCACGTTCACCGGCCAAGGAGATTCTTTTCCAATTTTGCCCACCAATCTTGCCAGTCCACAATCTTCCTTCCAAGTCGGGCTTCTTCCGCAGCAAAGACCATAGCATGGCTCATGAATGCTTCCTTCAACGTACAGCCAACATGTCTCGCTTGCGCCTGCTCCACGCTGAGCTCACCATTAATGACAGCCTCCACAGCCCGAGAGAAGTTGTTCATCAGACCGCCATCGCCACCTTCATGACCGCCAGAAGCTGTTGGCGGGATGAAGACTTTGGCTGCCCCCGGGTCCCGAAATCGATCAAAGGTATTGACTCGAATCTCGTTACTGTCTTACTGCATCTCTCCATGGGTGCCCGAGATCTTGCCTCGCCGCTTGGACTGGGCTTCTGTGAACGCCGCCATATGGAAAATCGCCGTCTTCGGACCGCGGTCGGGGAATTCCTCGTTGCCCACAGCGCCTGAGTCGTCATCCCAGGTCAGAGTGACAATCTGATCGTCAAGAACATCATTATCTGACTCCCAGACACAACGACCATACCACTGTTTAGACTCGATGATGTCCCTTGGTGTAGAGGCGTCGTAGTCTATAGAGAGAACCTCTTCCAAGACGGCACGTCCATGATCTGTCCCCAATGTAGCAGTGATATCTTCTATGTCGGGAACAACAACACAAATAGGCCAATCTCGTTCTCCCTTGTCATAGAGCTTTTCGAGGTACAGTTTCTTGGCACTCCAATCACAGCTCTGTTCGTGAGGACAAGAGAAGCAGTTCGTGGCGTTTCCCGCTGCCTTGGGCTTTCGACGCTGGGTAAAGAGTGATAGGTTGCCAACTGAGGAAATCAAGCTGGGCATATGGGCCGGTTGACCAGAATCCGTTCTGTAGCTGAGCAGCCACAGTAGAAAGTCGATATCATGGCAAGCCTTGCAAAGGAGTGTTGGCGCCGCAACTGACTCCTTTCGCCAGTTGCCTCGCACGTACGAATGTGAAAAATGGAACCAGCCAACTGGCTCTGTATGCTCCACAGATATAACCTCCCCGATCACCCTGTCTTCTAAGAGAAGTTTCCTCAAAAGCATGTTGTGAGGGCTGTATCGTAGAACATGACCGGTTGAAAAAATTGCTTCCGGTGTTGCACCGCCGAGGCTGACGTATATATCCTGGCAGTCCTGTAGAGATGTTGCAATCGGCTTCTCGCTCAAGACGTGAAGTTTGAGTGGTCCAAAGGCTTGCAGGATCTCTTTGTGTGTTTGGTCCTGAGTGCAGACAATGATACCATGAATACCCGCATAGACTTTCTCTCCAGAAGCTTCGGCTTGCCGTCGCTTACTCTCATAGTCGAGAAAGTCCTGCCACGAGTCGAAACTCTGGTCCTCTCGTGGTGCCCCGTCATCCCAAACATATTTCTTGCCAAACGAAATCCGTGTCGATTGTACAGGTTTTGCAACCGCCGCAATGATGGCTGGCAGCCTCTCTCGTCGTACTGCAGAAGCGTAGGCGGTTCCGCGCCGGCCGGCTCCAATGATGAGAAATCGAGGCTTGCGATGGACGACTGAGCTCAATGCTCTTCGCGCCGAAGCCGTCGATCTCTGCGACTCAGTGTCGTCTACCCCTTTCATGTCGAATTATTCATAGTTTGCAAGTGATTGGTGATGACACTTCAACCCCGAGTATTGTTAGGCAGTGGGAGTTTCAATATATGAAGCCTTCTGCTGTGCCCCGATAACTGATGCAGCCTGCCGACTGATCAGGCCATGGGACCCAACAGATGACATGCTGCTTAAAGCATATCGGTGCCCGCTCTGTGTAATCGGCTAAAGTACCCGGCTTTACTGCGCAGTAATATTGAGATTTCGCACGTTCGTAATGTCAGGCCGCGGCTCCATCCTCAGCCTCGTAGAGTACATCAAACTCACTTATCGTCTGGTTCGTTTTTTGTCTGAGGGGACTGCCAGTTCCATGTTGTTTCACTCAATCAAGCAGGTCTTTGTTCTTTGATTTTTCTTTTGCCAGAAGCGACCTTCAAATATATCTGGATTTGATAAGGTGGCCTGCAATGGCTTCATATGTCTACACCGAACTCCAAGCTACAATAGGTGACTTGAGGCTGGTCATCTTGCAGCCAGGCAGCTACCGTGACGAGTTGCGCTGCAACATTCTTCATTATCCACTTCTCGAGCCAAAGGAACCTTTCAAGGACGAAAGGCTGCCCGTGAGCGAATTGCAGAAAACTCTTCCAGATGGCTGGACGGTGGATCAAACTTTGGACGGGCGATACCTGTTTATGAGCCCACGCCACTCGGGAATCCCTAATTCTTGGAAACACCCAGATTCCGAACATGATTCGAAAGCATATGCCATGCCAGAGCATTCTGTGAGCGACATCTTTGCGTGGCACGTACCTCCATATGAGGCCTTATCCTATTCCTGGGGAACTGCCAATGACGAAGAATTCATTCACATTACCGACCCAGCCAGTACTCACAACACGCCAGCCTGGTTAAGGATCCGCAAAAATCTAGCTACTGCCCTGAGACATCTTAGATACGCGGATCAACCGCGCACATTGTGGATCGATGCCATCTGTATCAACCAAGCCAACGTTGAAGAGCGTGGGCGACAAGTCAAGCGGATGAGCCAGATTTACCCACTTTCCGAAAAGGTGATAATCTGGTTGGGCTCCGAGTTTGAGGATAGCAAACATGCGCTGGAGACCTTGGAGTATTTCAGTAAACAGGTGGGATATGTGATTTCTCATCGGTGGGGAGACGCCCCCAACGCCGAGCAGCTTGATTGGTGGCGAGACGACGTTCCTCTGCCCTGGAAGGACAGGACTTGGAAATCCATATCTTCGCTACTCCATCGACCATGGTTCGAGCGTGTCTGGGTTCTGCAGGAAGCTCTTTTGTGCGACCGTGTGGTGCTTCAATGCGGCCGAGACGCTATCGCCTGGGTCGATGTACGCAAGGCATTACTGGTGCTCCGACAGAAGTCAAGTCTGCTGCCAGATGATATTAGGCGTCGTCTCTTCCCATATGCACGAGGCTTGATGGCACCGCCGCTCGCTTCATGTGAGCACCTGTTACTCTGGACGCGGAATCAGCAATGCTCAGACCCTCGAGACAAGGTGTACGGAATTCTGGGCTTAATGGATCCCAGAATCGTAGCCAAGATCGAGGTGGACTATTCTTTCCCTCCTTGGAAGACATTTGCACAGCTCGTTTTAGCTGAACATGACGTCTACCAGAAATTGAACATGATCAATAATTGCGGCATAGCGACGCGTCCCGAGGGGTGCCCATCGTGGGTACCAAACCTGGAGCAACCAGTAGAAGGTGCCAACATAGGGTACTTGAGCATCCGAAGATTTTATGCTTCTGCACGCTCCAGTGCTGTGGTGAAGCTCATCGAGCCGGCTGACCATCTACAAGTCACCGGGAGACGCGTGGCCATCATCAGTCGTGTTAGCGATGACTTGAACGGCACATTCGTACAACTCATGGAAGTGGTCCGAGATTGGGCACCGAAAGATCCACAAAACGACAAGTACGTCTCGGGAGGACTTTCTATGGATGCATATGTCGAAGTCCTTGTGCGCGGTAGGACCAGCGACAGAGCTCTGGGGGATAATCCGCTTCCATCCATCCGGCGGCTTCGCGAGCTGTTGACATCGGCATTATCCAAAGACAAACTTGATGGTGAGGTAGCGCGGGCATTCAAAGATTGCTTCTTCGCGAACGAATGTCTCTTTGGTACCACGGAAGGGTACATGGGTGTCTCTGCGAGAGGCCTGCAAGTAGGCGAGTCCCCTCCATCTCAAGACTTACCTCTAAGGTAGTCAATCACTTTCGATCGTGTGAGGTTAACCTCTAGAACTAGGCGATCAAGTTGCTGTGATTCTTGGATGCGACTTCCCAATGATTCTACGGCCTGGAGATCCCGGCCGATACGAGGTCGTTGGGCCGTGTTTCGTTCATGGGCTAATGCTCGGCGAGGCCTTGAAGCCACCTTTAAAGCCGCCGTGGAAAGATGCGCTTCCCGTCACCAAAGGTTGGGCGATGCCGTATTTCATCAACACCGAGACGCGTGAGCTTATGAAGACTGATGTGAGGCTCGGTTCGTTGCCTCTTGACTGGGAAGAGATGGCGTCAATCGATCCCTTTTTGCCGCCCTTCGTGTTCAAGAACAAGAATGATGGGCGCATCAGTTTTAATGATCCAAGGATGTCGGTAGACGCTATACAGAAAAGGGGTATCGAACTAGAAACTCTAGTGTTGACATGATCCGAGGCAATGTCCTTGGATTTCCCTGGGTCACATCTAGAAACGTTGAAGTTAAGTATCAGTAGTAGTAATAATAGTCTATGAACTCCACGTCTTGAGACCTTCTTGTCATATGGCTTATTGACTCACCCAGCCTTACGACATGTCATCAAGCACAATATACCCAAAGCACTTGCGGAGAAAACACCATGTCACAGCATCACCCAATCTCTTACATGATTCGCATCTACCCAAACGCTGGCTACATACACCGACCCATCCCACCTCACAACTTCGCCTTCCCCCCGCTCTCAGCCTTACTCCTCCCAACAAGCTCCCAAGCAAACTCCGCCAACGGGCCCCTCGTAACAGCAAACCTCTTCGCCTGCTCACTACTAGCCTGCCCCTGCGCCGCCCTTGCCGCAATGCCCTGACACACGCCCGCCAGCCGGAACAGGCTAAACGCCGCGCCCCACGACAGCTCCGCGGCGGGCGTCCACCCGCCGCCCACGGGCGAACCGGCGGGGGCCTGCGCCGCCTCGGCCGTGTACCACCCGACGATCTCCTCGATCGTCGGCAGACCCGGGGTAGCGCCGGGGAGGAAGCCGTCGTTGGCGTAGAGACCGCTTCCCGCGCGCGAGGCGGTGAAGTAAGGGTGGAGGAAGTTGCAGAGGTCGGAGAGGGGGTGGCCTACGGTGGACATCTCCCAGCTAGATTGTTGTCAGCCTTGAGACAAGTTCATAACTTGACTGGTGAAGAAGAGAACGAGAAAGAAGAATGGGGGGCAGGGAAGACATACTCCAGAATACCA
Organism: Colletotrichum paranaense; assembly: GCF_030867605.1. Classification (NCBI taxonomy): domain Eukaryota; kingdom Fungi; phylum Ascomycota; class Sordariomycetes; order Glomerellales; family Glomerellaceae; genus Colletotrichum; species Colletotrichum paranaense. The sequence goes on along the minus strand of NW_026848960.1, from coordinate 3,466,475 downwards.
ATGACCCTCGGCTCCGTCTTGTGAAAAACGAGATTATCAATCTTGTAATCCCCATGAATCAACGTGCCCCGGTCCTTGGGCTGCCGACTCTTGTCGCTAAAAAACGCAACCATCTCCCCAAAATGCGGCAAATCCCCAACCTTTTCCCCCGTCTCCAGATCCACCGCCGCCGCCTGGCTCTTGCAAATCGTAGTCCACGTCTGAATCTGCCGATCGTAGAACCCGCTCTTCTTGCCAAACGTCTGCAGGCCGACGTCCTCGGGCGCGACCCGGTGTAGCTTCGCCAGCGTCAGCGTCGCCGCCTTCCACAGCGCCTTGCGCTCCTCGGGTGAGGCGACCTCGGGCATGGCCGCGTCCTCGAGGATGCGCCCGTCGAGAAACTCCATGATGTAAAACGCGGTGCCGACGACCGACTCGTCCTCGCAGAGGCAGTAGGCCTTGGGGACCGGTACGTCAGTGGGCTCGAGGGCGTGGATTATGCGGTGCTCCCGCTCGACCTTGTGCGCGGCCTTGGAGAGAAGCTTTCCGGGGGGCTTCTTGCGCATCACGAAGCGCTTGTTCGTCGCGTCGGTGAGTTGGTATGTCGGGTTCGACTGGCCAAAGCCAAACTGTAATGTGTGGGAAAAGGCCAATGTCAATCGAGGAAAGGAACGTTCCTTCCAACCACGGGCAAAGAAAAGAACAAGGCATTGAAGAGGCAATGCTGGTACGGAAGGCGGGCCGTAGACGTACCTGTTTAATTTCCAGTGGCGTCTTGATCTGCGGCACATTCTTCTCGATATATCGTTCCAGCGCCTGCTGGTCGATTGGGTGTCGCACGCGTCCTGCCATCTTGTGCTGTGCCGTCCTTGGAGTGCGGAAAGACTGGGTTCTGAGCTCAAGGGTCGTGTCCGCTGCTGAATTCCAGTCGAGTATCACGGATTGTAGTCGCAATTGGCTTAAATAGTACAGGTTCTCACTTCGTAGGCATACTTGTCGGATTAAACCGGCTGCCGATGAAGATATGTAGTCAGTCGAGGTCGTTGCAGGTCCGCCGATGCCGTCAAAGTTCTCGGTCGTAGAGAGGTGAATTTCGGGGTACAATATTAAGGTACCACCCACCTAGGCTGGCCGGCGCATCTCTGGTTCGGACCTTTGCCAGCCTCGGTTCGTCCCCCAGTGACGTTTTAGCGGGCACGCGGGGGTGAGCCGGGGCCTGGAATGCTATCCAAAACTCCATACAAGGTGGGCGGCCGAGAGAGCAATCTGATTGACTCCCCCAAAGCTGCCCCCAACCAGCACAAAGATGCCGAGGTCCACCGGCCTAAGGAGCCTCAGAGCTGTCTTAGCTTTAGGACTCTCCAGTCTCCAGAGCGGGGGAGACGGACGCACTTGGGGAACCTGCACCCGACTCAGCCCAGGGTCTCCTTCACAGATGGTCCTTGGGATGCAGCAGAGTGCGGAGGTGGAGGCGGGCCTCGATAGCCGCACCCGACCGAGCCAGAGATCCAATCTGAACTATTGAAGCCAGCCATTCCGTTCCTTCATGCATGGCCCTGATCGAGGATACGTCGCCACGGCCCCTTCATCTGCTGGCCCAAAAGCCTCGTTCCTGTGCTGCATGATCCATCTTGTGGGTACTTTGGAAAGAAGCCCATCCTGGCTCCGAATCCCTCCTTCACATAGAGTGTTGGTGTAAATCGTGGATAACATCCTCCTGGTCACCCTCAATGGCACGCATTTGCGGTAAAAAGACTAAAAGGTATAAATTGCCCAAAAAGTAATAAAAAAAAGGTCGTTAAATCCGTGTTTCTCTCCATACATGCGAATCCGGCGACGGATTTTGCCAGGAAACCCAGTCTATCTCCATCAATCCAGCAAGTAAGAAGTGGTGAGGCAGATAAATATAAGCGTAGATATCATCTTCAATCATTCTCTTGTTCCCGTACATCAAACTCGCGGCACACCACTGGCTGGCGGCTTTTCGTTTTGGGTTTTTCTTTTCTCTTCGTTTCAACTCCCTGCTGAATCACGAAATATAAAATAAAAAAAAGGAAGCCGTTGGTAGCCAGACCATCTGCCCAATTCCCACACTACCGACCATTCCCCAAGAAGAAGAATCCCTCGTCCAGGAAAAGAATTGTAACACGAAGTGAAGTCAAATCAAAAACAACAAGGAGAAGGGGGTAATCGAGTAAACACAAGAGGGGTATCCGTCGTTTCGAGTCGTCCATGCATTCTTCCCTCCCATTTCCCTTGCGGCCACCCGTCTAAACGGGCGCCATGCTGTTGCCAGTCGATAATGTGTATTAGCCGTGAAAGCGAAAAAAAAGAGGCGCGATAAAAAAAAAAAAAGCCAATGACGACCGATATGGCATCGGCTAGACCTGGCAGCCAGAGAGCAACGAGAGTCCTGTGTACCGGCCCGCATGCTGCGTATAAAGACATCTGGAAAACTCCAGCCCCTATAGACACATCCCGTACAAGCTCCCTCCTCTCCTTTGTAACCCCAATTCGAAAGAGTGGAGATGGCTACAAGTCGTCTCTGCAGACGGTCGTGACTTCGTGATCGAAATGCGCGACAAAACATGAACGAATAGTATGGCTGCGAATCAAGACTCGTCATCCTCCTCCTCGTCCTCTTCAGGAGTCTCGGATGCTTTCTTGGCCTTCTTGTTCGAGCTGGAATCGTCGGCTTCCGATTTCCTCTTGGAGCCGGCTTTGGACTCGACAACGTCCTCGGGACCCTCGCCAGAGCCACCACCCTTCTCGCGCTCGATGGCGGCAACCTCCTCAGCAGTGAGGAAACGGCCTCCAGGTCCGCGAGGCCGGCGCATAGCATGGTTGTGCCTTGACTCGTGAAGGTATGGCTTGCGGCCCTTGGACGTCAGACGCAGCTGCTCCTCCAACTTTTGGCGTGCGACACGACGCTTGAGGATGCGATGGAACTGCTTAGCATTGACGTAGAGGGGCGATTCCTCGACACCACCGGCGGGCATCTCGGGTGATTGCGGGTGAGGCATAGCTTGAGCCTGAGCCATTTGCGGCGGCGCAACACCAGGTCGCGCGCCGACGTGATTCATCATACCCTGCGCCGTAGGTACTCCGGGGCTGGTGACTTGACTGAGGCGTCTCTGGCCCGGTAGCTGCGAAACGTTGTTCATCTGGGTGGGTGATCTAGGATCGCGACTCTCCTTCTTCGCTCCGCCCATTCGCGGCGAGGTTTGGGGCAAACTGGGGTCCGACTGCATGTAAGGGTAGTTGGATCCCGACGCAGCTGCAGTTGCCGCCATGGCGGCGGCTTGGATTTGAGGCATGCCATAATGCATTCCCTGCTGGGGGACGTTGTACTGTGGCTGGTACATGTTGTGTCCCTGTTGTTGAGAGGGTGATTGCTGTTGAGACAGGATAGGTGACGTCTGTACGCCGTGAGGAGAGGTGATGTTGTTTCCTGTGGTGGAGTTGGTGTATCCGGAGTGGGCGTTTTGAGGTTGTTGAGGATATTGTGCGTATTCCATCATACTGGGGTCAAGCTTGTTCGAGGGATAATCAAGCTATGCAATGAAGGCTATTGTCTTCGTCGCGTAGGGTATCGGAACCAATAAGAAGCCAGCTAAGTGGTGTAGCTTGACAGCGGCTTTGGCGCGGTTGAGAAAAACGTGACCGTGGGAAGGGGAAAAAAAGGGTATCACGGCTATGGGTCGCGAGTGACGAATGAGTTGCGACGAAAGCTGCCTTTCTCGTGAGGAGTGAGCTTTAAAATGACTGGGACGGCCCGTCTGCTTGGGTTGAGTTGGGCACACGGATTGGGAGCCGGCGGTGTCCTAGGGTCCTTTTTCCAGTGTATTGGGAGCGGAGGGGCTCAATCTATTGGTGATGCGTGGATGAGCTGGCAGTGGTGCGCGACGCAAGTGGCCGACCACGGCATATGCGGGCTGATGTAGTCGCGGGGCGGACGAGGTGGGTGGCTGAGCCTGGGGTCAGAACGACAGCCACGTGAGAGCGGCGAGAGTGTGTGGGTTCGACAGAGGCGGGCAGGTATGTCGAGGCTGCTACCGTACAAGGCGGAGGCGAGGCGGCGTCGGTTCTGTTGCTTCTAGCCGATCAAGGGCTCCTTGGTCCTGGGCTGGTCTACCAGCTGCACAGCGGGAGCGGGTAGGGCAAGAGTCGGCTTGTCCTTGTTCTTTTGGACGAAACAGGTCGGTCGGTGCCTTGAGTTCTCCAGAAATTAGAGACCGTTTAATCCTTTTCCACTTCGCGTCGTTAGATCTGTCCAACCAAGAATGTTAGTTTTCCTGTGTATAAGCCAGAGCTCGGGATGATGCGACAAAGACAAGCAGATGGGGTGGGGTTCATGTTTCTCTCCTGGCGTCTCGGGCCACCACTTGATGCGCTGGCAGACCTCGCATGCATGACGGAATATGCAGAGACAAGGCCCACCATGCCAACCTACGCCGCGACACTTCCCCTTGATGCGGTTATGGTGGCGGCGCAGAGCCAAAAGACAGTCCGAGCTGCGTTGACAGAGCCCGTGCTTGCACCGGTGGAGGGGAAGGGGTGCCTGTACAGGGCGCTGTCGTGTATCGCTGCCACAAGTCAAGCTAAGCTCACTGAGCGCTTCGCAACAACGTCCATTCCACTGGGAGTGCACCTCGATGTGGTGGTAGTGGCAGGCATGAGAAACCTTTCCAATGCGCTGCTGGTGCTGCTGCTGCGTCGATATGCCGCCGAAGGGGTGCTTCGAGAAGTCGTAGAAGACTTGATGCGAAGCACAACAGTCGAGACAGCGGAACGTCAGAGGATGAGGTAGTGAAGACCCTTCCCCCTAAGGGTGACGCGAAGGCCCGCAGATGACAGGAAAGAGACAAATTGACGTGTACATAGTGAAGGGGAGGGGGAGCACCGAGGGATGGGTGGTTACACCTCCGGAGAGCACGGGAAGAGTACGAGTGCTGGAGATGCTGGAGATGCTGAGGAAAATGTGATAATGAAGAACGTACAATAAACGTACCACGAAAGTTGGAGATCTGGGTGTAATCGCCGATGAAAGCGATGTGCCGCGAAGGAGGTGTGAATGTTATGCGCCCTACTCAAGTCAGTAAGCATGTGTTGTCCGTCCCGGTTTCAAAGAACAATAGGTGCACACAAATCGTGTGTGTGAGGAATTGGGAGAAAAGAAAAGACAACAGCCAGAAGAGTATCCGTACTGGTTCTGTTCCAAGAATTCGTCAAGTTTTCTCCCTCTTCCACTTGGCAATGCCAGATAGATAGGTAGCCCGAGATATGAAGCGCCGAATTTGACAGAGGAGCCAAACTCGGATAGCGTACAAAATAGAAATGACCAGGCGGGATAGGGAAGGAAGATGGCGGCCGTCGTCAGGGACAAGGAAGCGCGCGTACGAGGCTGGACAGGAGGGGCGCCAAAGGACTTGAGTCGAGTGGCATGCGAAACGTACCTGGTTGGCTGAATTTTTGGCTTTGGGGGTGAAATTCTCGGGGATTGGCTCCTGGTCTAAGTCGAGACGAAGCTTTCTGATAGGCTTTTGACTCGAGTGTCACGATATGAGCTTGAATTCGCCTCCGAAGAAGCTATGACGCGTTGCGCGATAGAATGTTTGGCGGGAGGGCGAAAGTGCGACGCGGTTGGGCTGAGTGGCCTTTTGCTGTGGTCGCGGTGCGGTGCGCTGATGCGATGCGATGCGTGCGGTCCGGAGCGCTGCGGTCAAACAGGCAGAGACGGGAAAAGATGCTCTTTTCCGCAGGTTGCTTCAGTCACCTGATGAGCGAGCAGTTGATATTGCTACTGGTGTTGGGCCAATAGACAAGATGCTTGGTCGCAGGATAGCGAGAAGATCAAAGTCGACGATGATAGGACCTCTCTGGGGGGATTCCAAGTCGCGAACAATTCACGACTGTTGGGTGAGTGGTGAGTGGTGAAATGTGAGTGGTGGTGTCAGGTTGGGGGAGACGTTTGGAGAGTTGAGGGAGGGACGTGAGTGGTCGCAAGAAAAAACCGAGCTGATTTGCTGGGTTTTGTGGGAGGGCGGGTTTTTTCTGGCTTTTGGCTCGTTGGATTCGCTGGAGCTTTTCCCTTTGGCGAACCGGGGCTCTTTGGCACTTTGTACGCCTGTTTCGGAGGGTCGAGAGGGTCGAGAGGGAAAAAAAAACCAAGCAAAAGGTGCGTGGATCCTGAAGACACGAGTGTGAGTGTGTGGCGTCGGCGGAAGATGGGTCACCTTTTTTTTCCCTCTTGCTGGGATCAGGTGGGCCTAAGGCTGCGAAGAGAAAGAGGGGGTGTATTTAACAGAAACTGCGGTAGGAAAGACGGAAGGAGGGGAAAGGAAAGGGCGAGGAAGGTGAGAAGGGCAAGGCAGCCAGGCAGAAGAGGGGTAGGGGGGGTGGGAAGTGGGAAGGGGGTATGGTTTGCTGACGTTGACGTCGCAGTGAGGGAAGGAAGGAGCAAAGCAGACTGGGAGAGGGTAAGGGCGGGAAGTGAGGAAGTGAAGTCTTGGGTAAAGCCGCACCGTGGTACTCCGAAGTGGTGGTGGTGGTGGTCCAACCTACCTTACAGCAATGGAAGGTACGCACACACGCCCCCTCCCGCGTTGAGGTGTAATTATTTTCTTTCCACTTTCTCAGGACGTTGTCGCCAGTGCGAATGCACCACGCCAGACAGGAAGTTGGGCTGGCAATAAAAGTGGCAGAGTCGGTAGGCAGGGCCGGGCAGGGCAATGTTGCGTCACTGCTTTTCTTCCTTTCTCGATCTGAGTCGTCGAAATCTGCGTTGTCTGTCTTATTCTTGGGTTGCCTTCCCACCACCGTTTTCTGGCGGTGTGTGTAAGTGACCGTGAGGTGTGTAGAAGGAGGCAGGAAAGAAAAGGTGCGCGCGGGCGTTGTGCTCGGTGATGCGTTGCGTTGCCGCTGACGGCTTGCCTGTTTGCCTGCCTGCCTGTCGCGCTATGTTTCCCCCTCACTGTCACTTGCAGACCTTTTCTGCTTTTCTTCACGTCTGCTCTTTGGCGATTCTTCGCGCGCGTCTCTTTGCCGCTTTGCTAAGATGTCGTCCGCACAACACGCCCTGGTTTCAAGATTGATAGAACGCCAAAATGCGGAGCGGATAGGCTTAGCTGATGATTGGCGACCGATTGATATGATGGTCGAGGGTCCAATGGAATGACACCAGCTTGGGCGACCCTGGTGTCTGTTTCCAAGTGCTGTTGAGGGACGAAAGCTGATTGAATGATTCGACTCGCTCGCTCTCTTGCTGTTTGCTCACCCGCTGTCTCGTTCTCCCGTCCTCTCTCTTTTTTTCTGCCTTCGCACCTTGTCACGTTTGGGTGGGTCGGGAAGAATTGATTGGTTGGGGCGGAGGAGGAGGTGAAAGACGAGGGAGAATTCTGGTCCATGATTTGAGGGGCGGGGACCATTAACCCTTTAACATCTCTTACTGGCTGAATAAGCGGGTCCAGGTGGGACATCGGGTGTGGCTGGCGTCGCTGGCTTCGCTTCTGATTTGCTGTCATGACGTGATTCTGAGCTGAGTCTGCTATGCTCACACCTCTTTTTCTCCGACAGAGAGGAAGGAGGGGTGCGCTCTGGATGGATCTGTGGGAAGAAGTGGGTCTTTTCAGTAAGGCATCCAGTCATTTTCCCATTCTCCCGTCGCTCCTTCACTGCTTGTCAAATTTCCTGGCCTTGGTTTTTTTTTTTTTTTTTTTTTTTTTTTTTTTTTTTTTTTTTTTTTTTTTTTTTTTAAAATTTTTTTTTTTTTTTTTTTTTTCTCTTTTTTTTTTTGTTTTTTTTTTTTTTTTTTTTTTTTTTTTTTTTTTTTTTTTTTTTTTTTTTTTTTTTTTTTTTTTTTTTTTTTAATTCATGTGCAAGAAAGTCAGGTGCAGACGTGACTATCTCCCATTGTCCTAGGAGGGTACCAGTGTTGTTACTGAGGATGGAGGTCCCTCTAGTTGACAAATTTCGTGCCGAACATCTCAATTGTTATCAACAAGTTAGCATCTTCCCGTGTGATTTTGATAGTGTCTGCTAGAAAGAAGTTTACATTCCCGAACGTGGCTCGTCGTCCTCTTCCGTTCATGGCGGCCTTTCTTTTCCCTCTAGGTTCCTCCGAGCGCTCAGCGTCTGCCTGTCAACCTCTTTGATTTTCTGCCCTGGTCCTCTAACTCTCGACTTTTCCGCATGGGGCAAAGTCTCCATCTGCCACGTTACTTCAGCACTTCCCTCTCTTAAAGCAAGGCTGCACACGCCAGCGACGACAGAAAACATGAGACGAGGAGGGACTCATCGTACCGCTGTCGCTCAATGCCCATCCCGACCTCCCGGCAGGATGACCACTTTTGGTCCATGCTGACCCAAGCTCCAGCTCCAACACGACACGCGATATGCGGTGCAGCGCTACAGATAGACAGACTGCACTCGTTATTCTCCCGAAGCTCCAAGTTCTAGAGCTATTGAGGCGGACCCTACTGCACTGTACCTTGGGCTACCTCACCACGCCTCTCATCCGTGTCTTCCCATTTTCTCAGCCGTCGTTTCATAGCACGGCTGCGGTATGCGCGTACGGTATGGGTGACGCAACAAACCAGCCGGTCAGCGTCGGCACTGAAGCGAAAACCTGATCCATCATCCAACACTCAGAGGAATGAAGCCGATCGACAGCTTGTGGTGAGCTGGCACCTAGCAAGGCCTAAATTTAGTGACCGACGATTCACTCGGGCTGCGCATCTTCTGTCTTCCGCCTTCGACACTGCCAGGCTGCCTCATTTTCCTCGCCGCGACGGGTGCGGGAGTGGGACACGGACAGTGCGAGCAAGGGGCACTTGAGCGGAGAGCAAGAAAAAAAAAGGAAGAGGCGGTGACGGCTGTTCTGCTCTGCCCAGTGCCGCCAACTACTCTGCTAGCCTCCCTCGGCTGTTGGCTTTGGAACGGTGAGGGGCAAAAGAAGGTCAGGTTGACGAGCGACGGGGAGGCTGGGAACGAGACGTCCTGACGACTCGGTTCATTCGAATTGAAATCCCCAAGGGTACTGCTGCCGGATGTGATATTATTTCCAATATCTAGTAGCATATTCAGGGTAAAAAGCCTCAACCTGAGTATTCTTGCCAGCGCTTAATTATCACAGGCCGGTTACGGTACTCTCATTTCAAACGACCGGGTAGAATTCCGAATCACTGTTTCCGGGTTTCATAGACCACGGCAAGATCACCAGCTGCTGGTACGAAATACCTACCGACACTGCTGGTGGTCCTGATGCGGACTGACGGTTTGCGCTGGTTGGTAGCTCGCCAGGGGATGGGCTCGAAAGCTGGAGCTCACACTGTCGATCGGTTGGGCTGGACTACACGGTATTGGTGCGGGCTGGGATGGTCCCCTGCAACTGTGACGCGACTCTGTGTCTCCGGGTTTCCTGTCCCAGCTCCGTCCGCGCCGCATCACACACCTTTCTTCTTTTCACGGCTTGGGGCAGCACAACGAGATATTGCGAGGGCCCACCTTCAGCCACTTCGGCCCCACGTGACACACACCGCATAATTTTCTGACGAAATATTTTTACGGCTCTGGATTTCTGAAGCAGCGCTTCCCTGACGAGCCACTGTGCTCTGCAGGTACGTACCTGCATCCTGCGCTGCCTCTCACGGACTCCTCGCGTTCCTCACAGGCTCCCACCCTCCTCGAGCAACTCGAGCGGGGGAACTTTGGGGTGGCGCTCATAGAAGCTCAGAAGGCGGAAAATGGTGCACCCATTCACAGCTCTACAGTATTCGTATGGATACAGGCAACTTGCTTCAGTTCCCAAGGCTTTGGAACAAAGTAGGCAATAGCATGGATGAAAAAGCCACATATCGCAAGCACGACTATCGAAAAGACACCAATATCAAAGCTTGCCGACAACGGACTGCCATACAGATACACAACACAGCATACGCGGTTTAGCCCGTGTTTTCGTACCGCATCCAGTGCGAGGTCTCCGTCCCGAGTGACTCGGAGTCACGAAACCTGCATCCGGCCGCTCGGAGATAGCTACTTACAGAACTCTGACTGCAGCAAGGACATGCAGCCTGGGTATCAAAGGCTTGATGTCTGACGCGCTGACAGTCGCAGTGGGGTTGCCCGGGCGCATCGGTCGTTGCATTCGCTCAAGCAGCGGCTGCAAGTTGACAATAACGCGGGGAGTGAGTCTGAGAGACTGTACCTAGTCTGTGGCAGCTGGACAGACTACAGAGTACGGAGCACGAATATAGCAGTACGGATATAGCCTGATAGGCAGACATCTGCTCACTCCTCATGTCTGCCCCGTGCTTGGAATGATGCGCGAGGTCAGGTGCGCAGCTCCAGCAAGCGGCCGAAGTGAATCCGCCCGCGCTGGTGATCCCTCGTGGGCTGAGAGCCGAAAGTTGGAACGTCGCAACAGATCTCAACCATCTGTCCCTAGACGGAGAGCCTCCGCCTCGTCCACGCACGCATCGAGTAGCGGGCGAACGTCGTGACGCGACAATGATTGGACCAGAATCCCCCTCGAACGGATTATTTGAGTGGTTGGAAACACATGATTTCTGCAGCTGCTTAATGGTCAGCTGTCTCTCTTGCACGATTCGAGTGGGCGAGAAAGCGTCACGCCTCTTCCAGGGTACACAGACATTGAGCCAGTCTGAGGGCAAAAGACCAGGGCTGAGGGACGCACCGCACGCTGCCTACGCTAATCTGCCACTCCCGTCGCCCGGCATTTACTATCAACGTCTATCAATGCTCGATCTGGCGTGACAGGCTGACAACATCTCGGACGAGGGCCACCCTCAGTCTGGGAACGCCGAGCCTCCTTGATGTTACAGCTATCTAGACCAACGTTCTGGAGGCACATCTCCTTGCACTCCATGTGTTGCTTCATCCTCACCCCATGCTGATCCATCTGGAGCAGTCACGAACTGATACAGGAATCAGAGGCGCTTCGGACCCCTTTTCACGAAGCCGTGCGGTCACTGCGGTCTAGACTCTAACTGGAACCGAGCTTTGACATGGCTCACTTCTCAAGGCTCACCCATCACGCTGGCGTTTATGCGACCCAGGTATCCGTACTTTCGTACAGATACATACTACCTAACTTCTCCTAGTCGCCTTGCCAGCTTCAGTCGTAAGTTTACGTTGGGTTCAGTTCTGGCTTTCTGCCTGAAGCGCCCAATTAGGCCATCGCCCAGCCGCAACACGATCCGCCAACCGAGTTGTTCCCATTGATCCGGCAGAAGAGACATGCGCCCCCATAGCTGAAGCTGGGGGGTGGTCAACATCTCACGTTCGTGACCGAAGGACAGAAACGTGTATCCGTACTCTGGGAGAGGGCGGGCAGCATATCCTTTCCGCACGTTCTCGGACAAAAGTCGAGAAAACAGCGTTTGTCAATCAGTTTGGGAGAGAATCCGTGTCTTGCTTCCAAAGCGCAGGAGCACAGGACACAGACGTTCTCGCACGGAGGACGTCTGATGTCTACTGAATTCTATCTTGTTACGTCTATTGCGCAATCCCGCCCCAGGGCGCTCCCGCACGTCGTGCGATCGACATATGGCCCATCTTATTTTGTCACCAGGCTACAGTCTCCTTCGGCCTTCGCAGGCTCTGAATGACATGAATAGTACGTACGGATATTGGAACTCATGATTACTCTCAAATTTTCGCCAGACGCGGCTCAAAATCAGTAGCACCGTTACACAGTCAACACCTACGCGCCCGTACTATTTGTTCCATTTCCCGATTCTGCGATCAGCTACCCCTCCACCCCGGTCGCAAGAAGGGATCTCCCGCAGCTCTCTCGTGACGAATGAGGACCGTTTTCTCGACTTCTGCTTTCCTATTCGGCGCATCTCAAACCACTCTATCCTCAAAAGCTAGCACCACGCCACGATCCCTTCCCCCCCCCCCCCCTTTCTTACAGTTTACTCGTCCACTGCGCTAAAGAACCGGCTGTAGTGGATGGATGTCTCTTGTTCCTGGCGCTTGAACTGTGAATGACGCGGGGCGTCCCCAAGTAAGACTGGCGCGATCATCAACTGGCTGGTGAACGAGTGCGTCGACGCGTCGAATTTCAAGGTGTTCATGAAACCTGTAGTCACGATTTTCTTTGGTCATTCCGCGGCTCGGTGCACGTGAGGGTTGACGCTGCAGTTCGTCTTTACCAGATGCGCCGGCGAAGCTTGCTTTCGTGGATGGTTTACGAATGTCTGCGGCGCTTGCGAGGGACCATTCTGCCCCCGGTGAATGGCTGCCAGACGATATCACGGGATACCACGGTGGCTGGCCATATCTTGTTCCGAGCCTTCGGGTGCCTTGGTCTCGGCGTCCATTTCTCCGTTATCCACCTTGAACGCCTACTACTGTGATGGTGACAGGTTTCAGATCGCAGATGGACATTGAGACGTTTAGTTGGACGAAGTCGACTAAGCTCTTAGGGATTGCCGCCGTCTCGTGATCCTAAAGTCGTACTCTTTCATCACACAAGCTTTTGTTTGCCAGGTTTTCTTTACGAATCAAGGACCGGCGACCGGGCTGCCGCTGCCAAGTTCTGATTTTCTACAGCGGGCCCGGGCTTCACGCCGATAGGCGTGAAGTGGGTTTCCCGGTACCCGACCTGTTCCAATGACTTTACGAGCACCGTCGATCGGTCACTTGGCTTGCTTTTCTATTCAAGTTCCCGGCGATCTGCAAAATTGACAATCTACTCTTACCGCTTCGGCGTCGATTCCAAGCCAAGATCATCAGTCAGTAAATGAGGTAGTTGTAGGGGCAAAAAAGGAGCCGAACGCAAGAGATTTCCGAAACCGAGAATCGAACTCGGGGCTATGCCTAACCTCTCACAGAAATGAGAGGGCATCATGTTGGCCACTACACCATATCGGATGTTGATGAAACATTTGAACGAATAGAATAATAAGTATGGTGAGTGAAATGACTGGAGAAGGCCCCGTTGGATGTGGAGATGTCTGCGTGGATTCGGAGTGGTTGTATGGCTCCTCTTTGTGACATCCGACTAGCTAGATGCCTGCGGGTTTCCGGTCAACAGCGGGCGACTGCCCCGTTTGCGGGTTGGTTGAGCCTTTGACCTCTTTTTCGTAATGGACTTGGTTAATTTATCCTAGACCAAAGTAGGGAGAATAGGTTTCGCATTCGTGAAGTAGTTGAAAAGTTTGAATGTGAAAATACAGCCACTGTATGGACTATCGACTCGATCAGTTAGGTGAAGACTGTGCTTCTTACTCACATTATACTCAATATTTGCGACTAGATCTTCGGGGTTGTGACGCACATGTTCAACTTTCAGACATGACCTATGATGTGTTCCTCCACAGACCGATAGTGGGCTATCAATAAAACCTTCGTTCAAATCACCTGTAACTTTGACAGTACCAGAGACAACTACTCACGTGTGTGCCAACTGAGGATGGAAGCAAAAACCATTGTCGAAATAGACTTCGCTGTTAAGAATTTAGAAAACACTCTAAGTTGCTGCAAAACTCTCGAACTCTCCGTCTCAGCTGTGTCATGTCCTACGCACATTCTAAATAAGATGAAAAATTATCGACAGAAGATGTAGACGAGGTTAATCCAATGATAGCACTCACTTAATGCAACAGAATCATCCTTCAGAGATGTGTTGGTCTGGTCGACTGGCGAAATCGTGGAAGTCGATTAACTCTGTTGATTGATCAGTTGCTTGATTTGTTCTGAGTGAAGTATTGAGTTTCAGTTGAATTGGAAGACAGACAAGACTCAAGATGGTTCACATCATGTCTTTACAGCCAAAATATTAGATATTGAAAACACCGGGTGTTGCGATGACAAACTTGGTAAACCATCTATGGCAACAATGAACCAACGACACGAGAAGGGCGTTAAACCTCGCGATACTTTATATACGATACCCGAACAGAACAGCCAGTACTCGGGTACGCGCGCGGCGAGCACACGCCAAGTCAATATGACAGCTTGGACTCCGTTTACGAAAATTGTAGCATGCCATTGAGGCTATATTGACAACCTTGCGTCAATACCGCTAGTCAAAGCTTAAACGGACTTGGTGGAGCCCGGGCAAGCCATTTGCACCGTTAACTGTCAAGGTCAAAGTTTCCTTCTAGATTAATAATAATCTCGTTCACTCTGCAGTTCGGCATTCTGCTCTCAACCCTTGAAAGCTAGTGCGCCCGTGGCTACCATCAGTGGTCACTTCGGGTGTCATGACACTTACACGGCAACCGGGGGCTGTGAAGGATGCGGAACTTTGCCTGGTTCGACACTCGTAAACGCCCGCCATTTCGACGTCCGGGTCGTCCGGCCGCACCGGCAAAGGTTCTCTGAGAAAGTTCATGGCCTTGGGCAATATTCTGGTAGGAGTAAATTGATAAATACAACAGTTTGTCCCGAGGAATATGCTAAGATCCTGTTCTTCTTGACTTCCTTCCTCTACATGCCGCATAGCCAGCTAATTTCTAATACGGCGTGCGCTTGCTAATACCACTTCGTTCAACTACAGTCACTCCTTGTCCTAGTTCCCTTTCACATCATGAAGTTCAACCAGCTCGCCTCGCCCGCCTGGGCTCTCCTGCTGTCCCAAGCTGCAGCGAAGCCCTGCGCCGAGGCAAAGATCGACGTCGACGTTGCCATCATCGGCGGCGGCAGCGCCGGCATCCACGCCGCGATCCAGCTCAAGGACGCCGGCGCCAAGATCGCCGTCATCGAGAAGAAGTCGCAGATTGGCGGCCACGCCGAGACCTATATCAACCCGCAGACCAAGATTCCGGCCAACGTCGGCGTTGTCCTCCTCGAGAACAGGGAGATTGTCAGCAACTACTTCTCCCGCCTCAACGTCTCAACCATCAAGGCCAACCCTCTCACCAGCGCCACTGCCGGCGCCTCAAAAAGCTACGACTTCTCGCTCGGGTTCCCTATCCCTGCGCAAAACGCCTCGGCCTCGGCCGCGCAGCAGCAGGCACTCCAGGCCGCCGCGCAGGCCTACTCGACCAACGTGTTGGCCAAGTACCCCTGGATCGACCAGGGCTTCCTCGTTCCCGACCCTGTGCCGGAGGAACTTACGCTCCCCTTTGCGGAGCTCGCTCAAAAGTACAACTTCACGGCGCTCCTGACCGTCATCGCCCAATTCAACTGGTGGACCGGAGACATCTCCACGATCCCGGCGCTGTACGGCATCAAGGGCCTCGGACCCGGTCTGCTTCAGAGTCTCTTTGGCGAGTTCATCCTCTCCGGCAACGGCGACACCAGGGCCCTGTACGACGCCGCCGCCGCGGAGCTCGGCGACAGCGTCCTTCTCAACTCCGACGTCCTTAGAGTGAAGCGCGACGTTAAGATCGACAAGGCCACCACCTCGGGCGTCACCGTCCTCGTACAGCAGCCAGGCCAACCCAAAAAGCTCATCCGCGCCCGCAAGCTTCTCATCGCCATCCCCCCTATCCTGGAGAACGTGGCAAAGTACGACCTCAGCTCGGACGAGCACGCCCTCTTCTCCAAGTTCTCCGCCCTCGGCTACTGGGCCGGCGTCGCCACGATCCCGGGCCTCAACACCAGCCTCACCAACGTCGGCGTCCAGACCCCCTTCAACCAGCCCGTCATCCCCGGCACGAACGGCTTCAACACGGCCGGGTCTCCCAATGACTTTCTCGTTGCCGTCGGCTTCCAGGATACGAACTACACCGAGGCGGATGCCAAGGCTGTCCTCGTCAAGAACCTGGCTACGCTGGCTGCTGTCGGCGCCGTGCCCAAGGACGCGGCCCAGACGGTCACGTTCCCCTATGTTTCGGACCACAAGCCCTACAACGTCCGCGTCTCGACTGAGGAGATCAAGGGAGGGTTCTATGGCAAGTTGCTTGCTCTGGAGGGCGCGCGTAACACGTACTGGGCTGGCGCGACTTTCTCTGGCCATAACAGCGCGCTGGTTTGGTCATTCAACGAGGGGACGGTTCTGCCAGGCCTGAAGAAGGATCTTGGTCTGTGATGGAAATACGTCATTAATAACATGGCGAAGGAGACTGGAAGCTTGAAATGTGCATATTAGAGCCACGGCTGAAGGGCATCGGCCCCTAGCCTATATAGAATAATTGTCTCAGGATCAGTTTCTGCGCCACTTTCAGTCTCTGATACTCCTTGCTGAAACCAGTGAGACGACAAGCGCGTTTGTAAATCCATCGCCCCAGCTATGATGCAGGAGTCAATTGTGAACCTCCATAGGCTCTGGTCGATAGGGCGATCTAGAATTTGGAGCAAAGATCATGCTTTTGACCCGGAGTTGATATGTATCTGCTCCGCGTCAGATTGCTCGGCTACGTTCACGTTTGCAATATTTGCGTCGCTGTCCCGGCCAGATACTTCACCTGGGAGTCGGTCCCTGACAAGGAGGGCAGCCCATGTCGTCGCTGGTGCGCCCACGTAGAATACGACTACAGATATGACCAAGTTCGTCATCAAAGAGGCGCTGCGAACAGAGCCGACGGCATACGCCAAAGCCGAACCCAACGATTCCCCAGAACGAAGGACACCCATCGACAGAGCAATGGTGTCCGCTTCAACGTCAAAGGTCCCGAGAGTCCAGTATAGCCATACGCCGACAGTCTCATAGGCGATGCTAAGACCGCTTTGTTAGTATTCGCCGTCATGGTTGCTCTGGAGGTCGCTGAGGAGAACTTCTTACCGGTAAAGGATGAAAATCGTGACTCCCTCGCCGAAGCTCTCACTGACCCAGTCGATTTCGCCAGGACTCTTTCTTGCCCATCTCTCCTGGACGACCAGATTCCAGATCCAAACCAGTGTGAAGAGAGCCAACAAGAAATACCAACTCCAACGTGCTTGGGTAGTTCTCTTCAAGTGCTTTGAATCAAGCCACCACCCTGCAAGAACATTTGATATCGCACCGACAACAGCAATGATGAAACCCGCAAGAGTACGAGCGCGAACGGTGAAGTATGCAGCCATGTAGTTGCCTTGGTACGTGACGCCCCACTGCGCGGTGATGAAGGCCGGGATGAGAAGCAAGACCTCCTTCCGTTTGAACTGCGCGAGGAAGCCCCTAAATTGCGTCTTGAATGTGCGCTGAGAGTTGGCAAAGATGGGCTTCTTCCCGTCTTTGCGGATCAGCTTGTCGGGCGGTGCCAACAATAGTGAAAGTGGTAAACCTAAGCATTGAATTGCAACGAGAACCAGGTAAGTCGAAGGTGAGATGGCACCGGTTGTGTCGCTGTCTTTGTTGATGGCAAGTTGAATCGCGGTGGCGATGACGGAACCGAGCTTCCCAAGAGCCATCCAAATGCTGACTGTGCGAGAGATTAGCAATGATGGTACTCCTTTGAGGTCTGCGAATGTCCGGAGATGGGGTTACATGGCTCTGGAAATACGTACTACAGACACCACGACGAGCAACTTCGGGATAGCCCACAGCTATTGCGGCTTCACCAGGCCAAAGTGCCGATGCCTACTTCAAGTCAGAGACCTATGACTGCCGCTGTGATGAGAGAGAACCTACTGAAATTCCACACGTAACAGCACCAAAGATCAGAAACCACTGCGTCCCCCAAATCGAGTTACAATAGAGCGCAGCGGAGTACGGGACATAGCCCAGAGTTCCGATGACGACAATCCACTTCATGCCAACCAAGTTCCCGACCATGCTCGCCAGCGGTGACAGCACAATCATGATCCTAAGTCATTAGCAACACAGACACGATATCACTGGATCTCTGGAAAGACTGAGACTAAGTGAGAGTAACTTACACGAATGTGATGACGTTCACAGCATTGATGACGTATGGCTCAGCTTGACCACCAGCGCCCAAATCTTAAGAGATTGATCAGCAGTCACATACCGCAGTAAGAGAAACGCAGTTGGCCGGCTTACTGTTCATTGCCGTCCATATTCCGGGTTGAGTGAAGCTGATGAGACCCAGCAAGACAGCTTGGAATATCGTTCCGCGAAAAACATCGTGAACCCTGCTTTTGGGCTTCAGCGCCCGAGGGCTGACTTCAGACATGTCAAGAGATCCTGTCGCACCTGAGGGAAATGATACGTTTTGAGCTGATAACTCAGGAAGACATCTTCAAGGCTTGTTCTTTCTGTTTTTAAAAGCCTCTCAACCCCTGCCCAGGCCAAATTCTCTGCGCGATAACGGCATTGCGCTATGGCAGGTCTTGATGGTACAACGCGCCAAGTGGATGCGATTCCGCGAAAAAGTAGCCTCAAGGCCCTCGAGAGCCGCATAGAAGTCTTCCATTCACTTTCCAATGCTACACAGTTCAGGCAAGAAAGTGGAAACTCGAGGATGATAATGCTGACCACATTGCTGCTAGGCAAGGGTGATTTTCCGAAATCTTTCCGAAAGCTCGTCACGCCATAGCCCTAGTCAGATTGGGTCTCCTTTGGCTCCATCAGCGGACAAGAGAGTCATAGACTGGCAGATGGTCAATTGAAAAGTGAGAGATTCTTCAGAATTTGGATCAAGTTGCGTCTAATGTTTCCCAAGTAAACTACCAGGATACTTCAACACGGCTTCACGAGCAACAGTACAGGCAACCTTAGCATGCTTATACGCAAGCGCAAATTCTGGTTCAGTCACACGAATTGAGATCTGCAATGAAAGAACTTTTTACATCAAAACCCTCATCACTCTGAATCACATGCCCGCTAGATGCACGTGCACTCCTCAAAAGTTTGAATGGTTATTCCTTATGCTTTCATAGATAGATGTAGCAAAACGGAGTGTCGTCAACAGTGTTCAGCAGCTCTTTGATAGGGCGATCTTGCGCCAAAACGCCCATCTCAACTATGTCCTCCTTCGTGGCGTCACGGCTCGGTGGCAGGTTGAGAATTGTGATAGTCCCAGCAATTTCAAAAGCCTCCCAGAGGTGGAGGGCTTGCCAAATCCAGTAAACGCGGTCGACCATAGCATGATGGAGGAAGAAGGTCGGATCGGTCGGGGAGGAGTAGAGATCACTAGCATCTCCATTTGCGACGAAATGGCCTGAAGCGTGCATGCCTGCATTCGAAATGTTAGTCTCAACTATTACTATCTCAGGAATTCGTTGAACATACCCAAGAAGCCATCCCAGAAGCGACCCTGGAGCTCATTCTGGAATGTTGAGATATTCTTAGAAGCTTGGCCAACGGTGACGTTAAGTAGGTTAGGGGTCGTCAACCAAGTAGACGCTGCGTATGAGCTCAAGTCGCGGCGCAGGCAACGTGGGTTGTACTCCATGGGGCCATTGGGATTGGGGTCCAAGCCATCCATGCCGGGAGATACTGGACCAAGGTTGACAGTCATGCTATATCCTATTAGATGATGGCTTTCATGGAGTTAAGGATGCCGCTTACTTCACGAGAGGACCGCTAGTTACACAACCGCCGCCATTGCCAGACGGTATTGCAATCTCGCCATATGGCGAAGCACTCACGCTGCCATTGTGAGCAACGTAGGCGCCATCACCACTTAGACTGGTATCACTCCCATCGTAGACTGGTGACTTGCGCGGATCATCGGTGTGAGCGAACCAATTCCAGTAGGGCTGAGCCCCCTTATAACCACACTCGGTCTTTAGAGCATTCTCATACGCCCAGGTAAAGTACCTATGCCATGTCAAGAAATTGCCTGTACCATGAATGGTCCGAGTCTGGTTGATATGGACGGCAACGAAGTCGTCATATCGGTTGCGGGCTCCTGGTGCGAAGGATGGGTCGGACTTGGAAGGAGACGCCAAAATGCACTGGACGGCACTGATGTACTCCTTGCGCTCCGTGGTAGAGAAAGCAGCCCTGAGCCAAGATGTTAGATGTGTGTGCTAGAGCTAGCCACTCCGTCTCATAAAAGGGCCTCGAAAGAATTATGAGGCAAGACACGACCTACCAATCCCTGCGAACGCTGGCGTTGAAGAGGTTGCACCCACGCTTGGAAATGGTCCCATTGGCTTCAGCCGCCTTCAAACTCTCCATGGCTTGGGCTTGCAGGTCTGCGAGCACATCTCCGGCGTCACGAGCCTCGAGAGGGGTGTCGAGGGGGGCGCCACAAGCGACGACCGCCAAGCTCAGGACGGCTGTGATCTTGACGGGAAGCATCGTAATCGGCTAAAGTCTGCTTTTGATGAAAGGGGGTTCCAGACGCAAGCTTCCGCTTTAGGGGGGGGGGGGAGGGATCTGCAAGGGCAGCGGAGCGAGGTAGGTGAGCAAAAGGAACAGAGAAACGTGGCACTCGAGAATGTGGGCGCTTCTATATACACCGAGACATGCTCCCACCGGTGAAGCATTCCCATCACTGCCGAATGTAATTTCAACATATTGATACCAGTCGACTTGGCGAGCGTGTTCATCGCCACCATTGACCAGATTCGTAGAGTTACTCATGTGTTGGTCAACAACTTGCATGTGGATGTTGGAAGGCCTACGGAAAGGCTCGTTTTCTCGGCACTTCGGTGTTGATATCTGAACTAGGCAAGTCGTCCTCGTTACTGACCCCTGCCTCTTGGGTTTGAGCCCGCTCCTTGACATGGTGGGGTCTGAGGTCGACACTCGATCAACGAGCCGCCTGAAGGATGGAACTTGGAATTGCAGAAGAGAATAAAGGGCAACATTCCGAGGTGACTTTACTTCCTTGGAGCTCTTTAGCCGGAAAAGCTGCACGTGAATATAGCTGGTCTCTACGCTTAAATCTATAGAGATTCTCACCTTGTGTAGGCCTTTCCGTCAACCTCTCTCGCCTCCAATAAGTGTTCCTAACTCCGGAATACCAATCTCACCTCATGCAAGAAGTCGGGCACGACATTACTTTTACTCTCCCCACGGCCCACATGCACTTGACTCAGTTTGAGTGTAAGAAGAAGACGCTGGAGGCTGAAGCATAGGCTCTCAAAGTTTCGAATATGCAACCAGTCCATAGCAGGGGCCGCTGAACTAAGGAAGCTTCGAAGATGTATTGCAACTTGCAAGTCTGCAATTTGCAACCAAGGCCCCGCCCCCGCTCGTCAGAATGTCACATCATATTAGCTCCAGCGTTCCAACCCATGCAGGGGCTCCACAGACTGTCAACATTAGATGTTAGTTCCAACGGACACACTAGGGGAGTTCGGGGAACATGCCCTACAACGGCCCGTATCACACCACTAAGCATGGATCTAGTGCGCCAGGATCGGATATGCCTGCGGTTGCGGCTGCGGTTGAAGGCTGTCGACGAATGAATAGGCTCCTTTCATTCGTTGACCCTTGGCCCCCAAGCCTCCAATGCCCTGGCTCGACTAACATCCCGCTTTTGCTAGAGAATCACTCACATGAAGGCCTTTACCCGCGATCACTGGGGAAAAGATCATCTAACGCGGTTCATTTACCTCAAAGAGACTTTTAACAGTGGAGAAATTGCGTCTCTCGCCTTGAATCATTTTTATGCCAAGTTGAGCTCCCCTGATCTTTCGGACAATCGTACATCGCATAGGGAAATGGTATCGTACTTCTTGTTGACCGGGAGGCCGACGACTGACATGGGCCGACCTGGGTGGACTTTCAAAAGACCTGGCGACACATGGTGTAGGCAGATATACATGCAGCCAAGGCTGTAATACTTGGTGAAGGAAATGAACCTCACAGCCCAGCCTGAGCGATTAGTTTTTGGACACAACCTCGCCACCGTCTCGAAGCCAAGGCTCCACTGATCCCAGCAAGTTGACGAAGAACACATCGGTAACGAGCACCACTTTGAATGTATTTTCCAGGTTAGATCGGAATTCTTCGATGATATGTTGCTCGGAGATAAATTCACCAAAGTGTGCTGTCAGCGAACTTGAAGAAAACGCCGTGAGAAAAATAAGTGAATTACTTTAAGATTTTCTAACCTCACTCACCATTTCTATCTCAATTTGACTCAATCCACCAGAATCTTATACGCCTTACTCATTCAAGGGAAACGAAATATCCGGAGAACTTGGATGGCTGGGGGGCGGCACACCTTTCTGTGCCGCAGCTAAGCAGTTGACTGAAAACAGTGCAGGTTCCATCCCACCGGATGCCTGATTCTCGATGAAGACAGCTGCAGGAGTGAGCTCGCCACACCAGAGCCATGCTTACGAAAACTCCACGCTCTGAAGAGGCAGGTGGACTTCAAACCCACTTGACACCTAAAGCGAATGGAACGTGACTGAATGAGCAACTCGCGTCCGTTCAGTTACAACTTCGCGCACCAATCCTTGGTGTGAGACGGCCGTGGCACGCTTTTGGATCCTGCTTTGCTTCCTGCGTTCACAGATGGCAGACTTTTTGTAACATGCTGCATGTAAATATTCAGAATATGAACCCATGACTCGCTCTTCCATGCGGGCACAATATCTCTATCATCTATGTATTCGTTCCTCATCTGCCTGGTCTCAATGTACGTCTTGTTCAGCTATAACCGGCTATAATGTCTTCAGCTCCTCCACCTACCACGTCCTTTGACCCGGATTGGGCCAAGGAGAGCAATACCGCCATGATTGTCGGTGTAACTGGCGGCTTCCACGCCCTTGCTCTGCTTTTCGTTGGCCTCCGCGTGTACACCCGTGCCGCCATCGTCAAGCTTATGGGGAGAGACGACTACGTCGCCATTGCATCCGTGGTACGTCTGCTTATGTTCGATTTTGGGTCCTAAGGGCTGAGAAATATTGATTTTGGAAGTTATGTGCCATGGCAGGCATGACAATCTTTTCAGTGCAATCCTTTTACGGTCTCGGGAAGCACATACTCACCATCCCTGCCGAGAATATGGTCATCATGAGAAAGTCAAGCTTCTTCCAGTCAATCATATCTTCCATCGCTGGTTTGGCATTGCTGAAGGTATCGATTGGCCTTTCTCTCCTCCGGCTCAGTAATGGTATC
The DNA here is from genome assembly GCF_030867605.1 of Colletotrichum paranaense. Taxonomy (NCBI): domain Eukaryota; kingdom Fungi; phylum Ascomycota; class Sordariomycetes; order Glomerellales; family Glomerellaceae; genus Colletotrichum; species Colletotrichum paranaense. Next base: position 3,443,614 of record NW_026848960.1, on the reverse strand, counting down.
TGGTACTCGAGATGTCTTTGGGCATTAATTGGTAAGTACTGACTACCTTGAGCTGTGAATGATCAGACCTTAGAGGTTACGCATGATTCCTTTCTAACTGCGATCAGTATTTGTGTCTGCCTATAGTTTCATGGCCTGGATGACGTTCTTCTTCTATTGCCAACCACTGGAAGGATATTGGGACAAGAGTTTGAAACCCAAATGTTATCCAATCACTCTCTTCATCAAATTTGGCTTGATCAACACTGCCTTCAATATATTCACCGATGTATGCTTCGCTACGCTTCCTGTAAGCATCATTTGGACGTTGCAGATGAAACTGAGGACACGGATATATCTTATCATTGTTCTCAGTCTCGGTTACTTGTATGTTGAACCCCGATTGAGGTGTTATTCTCTTTACTAAGTGTCCATAGTGCAGTAGCTATGGGTGTCATCAAGTCAGTCTACCAAATAGCGTACGGGAAAGACATGGACAAGACTTTGTAAGTCGCGTACTGCTATCACCTCGCAAGCGTTCCCAACTGACAACTCCGAAGTTACCAAAGTATTCAATTCTGGGAATTGTGAGTTTACTTCTCGAACTATCATCTGCTTTGACTAATACTTGATTGTAACAGCTTACAACTCAACCTCGGAATCATCGCGGCTTGCGCACCATCTTTGAAGCCTCTTGTCGGCCATGCCCTCAAAATTTCGTCGAGCGACCGCTATCACGGCGAATTATACGAGAATCGAAGACGGACCGGGACGAATACATCGAAACGCCGCCAGGGCTACAGAGTTCACGACAGTCAAGTTGAATACGAGATGCATGGTCGTACTTTTGCTGGATCCCCTGAGGTACAGCGCAGTGCTGTAGATAACCTACATCAAAGCCCATATGGAAAAGACGGCAGCAGGGGGTCTGGAAGCGAGGATATGATCCTCCAGGGTGATAAAGGACAAGGGATCATGCGGACCACAGAGATATCGATCAAGCGATGAGCTGGAAGCCCCGAGATCCTAGCGTTCAAATACTTTGATACCCACTTAATAATACTGGACTGATCACCACTGGAACTGTTTCCCATTCCTCTGGAGAAACTTGCCAACCTCACCATCTCTCTTGCCCTCAACAATCTCAAGAATGCCCTGCGCGCTGGTTTCCGAACTCTCGGCGCCTCCATCGATCCTGTTCTGCCTGTCGTCTTCACCCGACAGATTGGTGATGACCCAGCCAGGACAGAAGGCCCAAACTTTCGCGCCCCAGCTCTTGTAGGCCCACAACATATGGGCCGTCGCCATATTCAGTGCCGCCTTGGAGATGCGGTAGGCATCGGCGGGAACGTCGTAAAAGGCACCGCCTGGAGTCGTACGCTCGTGAAGAGAACCGAGACCACTCGTTACATTGATGATTCGCGCGTCCTTAGATTTCTTGAGTAGCGGTATCAGGGCCTCGGTGAGGAGCAATGCGCTAGCTGCGTTGGTGTTGAAGGTGTCGATCAGCTCGGAGCGGCGATCCTTGGGTTGCATGATGACGATGCCGGCGTTGTTAACCAGAACGTCAAGGACGCCAAAGTCGGCGGTCAGCTTTTCAACTCCAGCCTTAATGGAGTCGTCGGAAGTGATGTCGAGCTGCAAGAGGCTCACGGTGCCGGCCGGCTTCCGGGCCTGGAGATCCTCCACAGCCTTGGCGCCCCGCTCCGCGCTCCTGGAGCCGACGACGACGTGGTTATCAGGGGATGCCGAGACCAAGGCCCAGGCGCTGTCGAAGCCAATGCCCTGGTTTGCACCTGAACATCGTTAACTCTCATTCTGATCGGTGGTTGACGCATGTCTTCTCTATTCGATGACCAAAGACTCTTGCCTCTTCGTTAGTGATCCAGGGTGGGAACTTACCAGTGATGAGGATGATCTTCTTGGAAGACATATTGAGATACTATGTTGGTGTGTGGATTACTGCGAGTAAGAACAATGATGTGCGGTGCTTGCCCTCTGTTATGGGTTTCAGTGATGAATACTTTTCAGTCGTACTTATAGACCCATGTCAAACAGAACCGTTGGACCTCTCCCGAATGCATTTCTCGGGATCGGCGAGGTATCGTTGTTCCTCCGTCCCGCGCGCGTTAAAGCCATAAAGTCCGGAATTAGAAATCTAAAGACAGGCGCACAGGCTGATTCGACTCCGAAGTATCAACGTTATGCACCAATCGTAAGTTGGTGGCGCTTATGTTTTGGGGGATGGTGATTCAGCATGCTCCTAGTGCGGCACATAGAGATATGCAGCTTATGCCAAGGAAGCGGATACTTTTCAGGCTCGGATATGTTTCTAAGCAGGGCAGGTTTCTATAGCATTCTCCGAATGGGATTCTCTCTATGGCTTACGAAGATGGATCTTGATGTAATTCTGTAATTATATTGAGACAAAAAAAATCTTGTGAAGACGGCCAATTTTTGGTGAGCGTGCGATGCCTCTGTGGAGGAAAGCCCCCCCAATTGCGGGGGATTTGTACATCGTGGAAACACAGAAACAGCGCTAATTTTGGTGTAACTCTGTCTGTAGGTCTTGCATGACGTACGTTTCAGAGAAAGATGACGGCCGGAAATAGGAGATAACCTCTATTGGAACTGTCGCACTCCGTGAATTGGCGTCTGCGGGGGAGCTACGAACCGTTGGCAAAAACACTTCAAATTCAAGCGATGACACACCACTAACGAAGTTAGAAACTAAGATGGCGACTAGAAGAAAGGCCACCTTCAGTTCAAGCTCTAGCCACCTGTTCATACCTAGTGATGGGCGGATAAGGTAGTGCCCCGGACGCACGAGCTTCTAAGCATGTCACTGCATGTGTTTACTCTCTCATTTAGTTGCCCAATGGAGGTCAGAAACACATCTTCAGCGCCTCCTAGTCAGCACAACTACAAACAATCTTGCTCTTGCTTATGATAAGAATCTGGGGCGTTTGGTGACTGCGGGAAGATGTCTCACACAACATTTTCGGGAGATATCAAGCACCACGATGTGGACAGCCACTACTGTTACAGACCTTGATGAGCCATGTGGGCCAAATCCCGAAAGGCGGCAAGTATGCGAATGCGACAAAGGCTATAAGATGGCCGTGACAACCTCGAGACTGAACCCCGACAACTTTGACCCTCACCTTTACGTCAGGCAGCTCCAAGAACGTATGCATCAGTTGGTACCCAAAATGGAAGGGAAAAAACGATATATGGGAAGGAAGAAAGAAAAAAAATTGGTCCTTGTGGTGTTCGAGCTCACAAGCTACAGCTCGGTAGCTTTGCACTTCAGGATTAGGGGTATAACCAACTTCAGCTTCTGGGCAAGAGTCCCTTTTACTACTGTTGAAACCAGAGTTAAGCTTGCCTATATCCCAGCCTGTAACGGTGGTCCTATATCTCGCGGGTATTCCATCACTGAATACTCTTTCCGCCAGTACGAGGACTGGGCTGAAGCCATTGACCGAGTTGCCTCATACCATCGCAAAGATTTTGGCGTCTCGGTGAATTAGCTCTTCGCCTCTAGGACTCGTACACGAAGAAGCGAATCAATGCAATTTTCTCGTTGTGGCAGAAGGTGTGAAGCTACTCGATTTTGAAACCCTTCAATAGAATACCAGCCCCGTGTGAATGAGCTGGGAGCTGGGAGCGTCGCCCATACAACTGGTCGAAGAGTTAGGTCTTGACGGAGCCTTCAGGTCAGTGGTCGATGGCAACTGATTCTGAGGTCCAAGATGAGTTTCCGAGTTTGTAGATAATTGATAAAGACTAGAGTGGACAATGGTGCACTGAACGTAAGACAAAAAATGTTGTTGGGTATCTCGAGACGTGGAACTTCGGAAATGAAGATCTGCTGCCTTTAGTCGACCATGCCTACTTCGTTGACCCAGACTCAAATCTCAACCCCCAGCGCTTGTACTGCTTCCAGAGTAGCAGCATAGAAAGGGCTGTCATCACCCACAGCCTCCTTCTCGAGCTGCAGGCCCTTCAACGCCAGCTCGCGTCCTTCCTCTCGCTTTCCCAAGTCAAACGCTTTACGAGCGGTAGCGATATACATCGTCGAGACCTCCCGTCCGCGGATAGCCTCCGCCTCGTGAGCGTCCAAGAGCGCAAGCATCATCTTGAACTCGTCCTCCGGATCCTCAGAAGCAGCTTCGGCGAAGAGCTCCAGCTTGCGCTGAATCTCCGCCCGGCGCACCTCGCCGGCTTCTGACGAGGTGGTCGGACTGCAAGCAGAGCATCCACAAGTGAAGCCGTACCCGTCATGCAACGCGGTCTGTCGGGATTGCCGCAGGCCCAGATGTTCGTCGAGGTAGGAGATTGTGATTTCTTCTTCCGGCTCAATGTTTCTGGTAGCGTGAATGGTGAATGCGTTCAAGTCCTTGTTGAAGTTTCCTTGCGCGTTAGGGACACATGAGTGGTTCAAGCGCGCAACTTGAGGAAAGAGCGCTTGGGTCTGGTTGCCAATGTTGAAGTTGTTGTTCCGAAAGATATTGAGAATGGTGTGGTTAGACACTGTGTCTTGTGGAGCAGACTTGCTTCGCCATATTGACTCTAGCCAGCTGAAGATGCTTGACTTGCTGGGATTGGTTGATAACGAGAGTAATGAGTCCCGGCCAGTTGTTGAGAGAAGTTGGGCTTGTCGCAAGATCGAGTTGCTATCTGAGGATGTGATTGTGAGTAGAGCTTGGTCTGTGAGGATCCTTTGGCCTGTGAGAATTGGTCTCGAAGCAAAGACCCCGAGGCCTTTCCCGATTGCCTGTCGAACAGTGAACATCTTAGCACGCTAGTAAGTTGGTTGTTTTTGCGAGTGATGTGTTGACATTGAAGGTTTGAGCGGCCCCTGACAGAGGAAAATATTCCGTGGCCTAAAGAGGCAAGGGGGCGATTGCGGAGATTGCCGATTTCAAAGACATACTGGGACGCCAAAGGTTCTCGCGTCTCTTATCGCTAAAGTTTCACAGACTTGAGGTACTACAATACCCTATGAGTATTCAACCATCAAGATTCAGCTCCTTTCAAGCTTGCACCCGCTCAAGCCCACTTGTCTCCAGTGTTAAATAATATCAATCATCTCAATTACCTCCATTCAGTTGCCACTTGTCAAGCTACTGCTTGATGATTGTAAAACTATAGGCATGTAGCTTATAGCACGTCTGACGGCAGCTTATGTCTAGATAACCATGATCAGGCACAAATGGGTGATCATTTTTGGTGTTGGATCATTCAATGTTGTCTAATTTTGGAACGGTGGAAAGCACTGTCTGCGAATAAGAGCGACTGGTAACAATTCCGGTTCTCCTTAACACAGTGTCCAGTACGTATAATCCATTTATCGCACTATGTTTATTGGGCCTAAGCAGGGATGCGTTTTCGTTTGCAAATAAACATTATCTTTCACCAACCAACACCACGATTTTCCATAATTGAGAAATCCCCCGCTCTTCCTCAGAATGGCTATCCAAATAGTTTCCGACCTTCATCTTGAGTCCCCGAGAGCTTACGATATGTTCGAAATCGTGCCACAGGCACCTTACCTAGGCCTTCTTGGCGACATAGGAAACGTTGCTGCGCACAAGGAGGAGTGCCTCGCTTTCTTGACACAGCAGCTTCAGCAATTTCGCGCTGTTCTATTCGTTCCTGGAAACCATGAAGCCTATCACTCAAGGTGGGATTTCACTCTCAAAATTCTCCAGGATTTTCAAGCAGCTGCAAAGAAAAAATCGTCACTGGGAGACTTTGTACTACTCGACCGCTCTATGTTCCAGGTACCAGACTCCAATATCGTCATCTTAGGCTGCAGCCTGTTCTCCTTCATCCCGCCTGAAAGCGCCGATTCAGTCAGCATGGGACTCCAGGACTTCTTCCAAATCGAAGATTGGGAAATCAGTTCGCATAACGAAGCCCACAAACGAGATCTTTCTTGGCTCAATTCCCAAGTCGCAGAGCTCGAAAAGTCTGAGGCCAGAATCATCATATTTTCACACTGGAGTCCGACGAGGGATGCTCGGGCGTCTGATCCAAGGCATGCACATAGTCCCATCACCAGTGGTTTTGCCACGGATTTATCAAAGGAGGACTGCTTCAAAAGCGCCAGAGTCAAGATTTGGGCATTTGGTCATACGCACTACAACTGTGATTTCAGCGTTGAGAGGGAAGGCGATACAGAGCCCCTGAGGCTGATTGCGAATCAGCGAGGATATTACTTCGCGCAGGCAGCAGGATTCGACGAGAATAAGGTCATTAAGATATGATCGAAGATACTCAAGGGTTGAACACAGCGCCCTTTGACTGCACACAGCACACTGTGGGGGCAAAGGAGTCTAGAACGAATGTACAGACAGCAAATAAACAGCAAGCACTCCACCAGGATCATGCTATGCATTGTACAGGAGCCCGGAAGTTAGATCAACGCAAACCGAGACGCTGCTTCCACCATTGAGCGTTTTTGGGGCCGTGTGCCACAACGTCTGCAATACATTGCTCCACAACGGTTCTTTGGGCGCTGTTGAGAGTCAACGGCCCTTTTCTGGTCTCGAGTTCCAGCAACGTCACCGCATCCAAAGCATCGGTACGTTTCTTGTTCACCTGAGCCCTCAAGCCGCAAGAGTTGATCTTGAAGACAATAAGGTCCGTAGGTGATATATATGGAACAGAACCATGAGGTATCCTCCCGATTTCTGTGGCGGCAGCCGGCATGTAAGGGGACTATGGTACGAATGTCAGAGAGCTAGCGTGCCATTGATTCAATGTTTAAACTGACCTGCCATCCGGGAGTGATATCAACTTGCACCAAAGTTGTTCCTTGCTTGTAATAGAAGAACTGTGCCTGTTGAACGAATGGAGAGTTTGGAAGAGAAAGCAACTTCTGTTTAATCCCATGCGGAGCACTGTCGATGTTGATAATGAAGTCGACGTCCTGCATTGATCAAAGTCAGATGCGAGTCTCGGTGAACTTTGGCAAAGCTGATTGACAGTCATCCAGCTGCTGGTGAAACATACTTCAGTGGTCCTGCCAGTAGGAACATACTTCCACAGCGCTAACCCGCCAATCACGGCGACTCGAGCATGAGTAAATTCCGGGATGCCTTTCAGAATGCTGATAACCTCAGAGGCAGCGTTTTCAAGAAGAATTCTCTCAGTCATGGTCTCGAACGAAAGAAAGAAAAAACACTAAAAATATTTGGATAAATAGACTGTAGATAGTTACTGGTGATCGGTGAAGCGAGGTGCAGTGATGCTAGATTGATTTTCAGAGGTTACACAGAGCATGCGCGTTCATTGATATAACAAACATTTTAGACCCCAAGAGCCATGGCTCCCAGCGAAGCTCCAGACCATAGTGTAACCAAGGGGCCTAGGCAATCACCTCTATCCGAATCGAGAATGATACAGGGACAAGCCGCGATACGCTGATATCAGTCCCAACATTGAATCAACATTGAATCAACATCGAACCAACATCGAATCAACAAAGTGACAAATAACTTAAGCAATAAAACCAACCAACGGCATCGAACAAGACGTGACGAAGAGGCCGCGACAACTAAGGCTGAACCAACATCAGTCTTGGCGAGTCGCTCCGGGTGGGGAGGCGAAATGCAATGTCGGAGGCGAGTCGCCGAAATAGCCCAGCAGCAGACTGCGAAAGTGGATGATATCGTAGTGGTTGCAATCTAGGCCGGCGGCCGGGTCCTCCAGGATGTTGACAAAAAGTGCACCCATGTCTTGGGTCAAGGGTTCACAACGAAGGTCGGTGAAAAGGCAGCCAGCGTGATTCGTGTGTATGATGATCGTGCACAACCCGGGACATGAGTTGGCCAGGCGCTGGCACAACCTGGCCATATCAGAGAACCGTGATGACTGTAGAACGACATGGCGGAATCTTGCCAAGTCTTCGAAAGTGAATGCATCCAACAAAGCCCCCGCGGACCGGTAGTCCCCGAGTGAGACGACCGTTTTTTGCAGATCGATCCAATGAATCGCACTACTTGCCGCCGAGTGCGTTGGTCTATGTATGGGCTTGGCGTATAATTGTTCCATTAGCCGCCGCGACTCCTTGCAAGCGAGGCCTGCTAGATAGGGAGCCGGACCAACATGGTTCATGATGAGGGGCAGATGGCTCTTGTTGGCGTTGTTGGTTGCGGTTGCTTTACGATTCACAGCCCAAACGGATGGCACCGAAAGCGCTTCCGTCCATATCTGCAGTCGTAATTCTGGGGGCAAAGCTCCGAAATAAGTAAAGCGATGCGCTGCGTCCATGTTGTACCCCAGATGAAGAGCGGAAATGAAGGAAGCGTAATACTTGCTGTGCTAGCGTGACTTCGAAGGCGGAGTGTGTGGGTTGTAGATGACAAGTTGGCTGTGAGAGGTTGCCCAGCCGCCTAGCCATCTTCTTCAGCAGGCAGTGTCTCCACACGTCCGCGGTAAATACAGCGGCCTGTGTTAAATATCAAGACCCAACCAACTTGCTTGACCACTAACAATATTTACATACACATGCTGTTCAGGTCATACGTTGAATGGCCATGATCTCATCACACATCACCAATTTCCAAAGAACAAACTGGAGTCGCAGGCACTGTTCAATGACCAAAAATGCTCGGAATGTTTCGAACTTCAGAACAATTTGTAGAGTCGGTTTTCTCGGCCCTCAACGCATCAAAAACTCCCTGCGTACTCTGGGGACACTATCTGCTTAATGTCCACGGCGTACCTTCAATCATAGGGGTAGGTTCATTCCGAGCATTTGCATTGGTGTCTTGAATACCAAGGCTAACAAACAGAAAGTCTATAGATTTTGTCGTCCAGGATAAAATGCTTTCGGTCGGCGCCGATGCTATTTCAGAATTACCCGAAATCGAGCAATGCCCATCCGTGGAACTATGCTTTGCGAGCTCGCCTGAGCGCCGAACACCACCGCCTGCATTTCATGTGCACATCAAATCCTCGGAGCTCACCATAGGGTTATACCTACAGTCAGAAACACTATGGTTTCTACCAGACTTTGACGATTCCCTCTTAGCTTTCGAAGACAAGCAATCAGCGACATTTGCTCTTGCTCATAACCGAGATGTGCTTCCACCCTGGCGACCGGGTCGCGGATCTGGTGCTTTCAAATCTACCGACACCTCCATTGTCGTACCCAGATCTCACATACTGTTAGAGGCTTACCTGCGACTCTATGCTCGTGACTCAGGCAAGACAATGGGCTCCTTCGCCATGGCCATGATCGCCTACATGGAGGAATATGTTGACGACGACGGTTTGCTCGACTCGAAACAACTGCCGGAACCGCTGAAGTCATTTTACGACGAGCTTCGAGTCGGTGAAAAGCCACTCCGACAGTGGACAAAGGAATTCAAAGAGAGCCTTAATATTCCTGACGAAGAGTCTGAGGATGAGGATCTCTGGTACTGAAGGATCGGGCAGGTCATTGTAATGTTGATACTATCATTCTTCACCCTTTCACATTCGCGGGGCTATCTATCCTGTATATTGCCCTTGCAGTATTGAAGTATCCTTCATATTCAATAATGTCTTCCTCTCCTTCGGCTTCGTAATGATAGTGACCTCCAGCATTCTTTCCCAGTGGAGAGAACGCGTGCGTGTGCTCAATCCTCAAGCCCATCTTGTTGCCCGGATCCGCAGAGTGCAATACGCATAGTCCCACAACGGGCGAATCGAAATCATGAAAGGTCAACCATTTCTCAACTTCCTTTCTATCCTTAAAAGGCAGATCGCTCTCAGCAGGGAAATCAGGCATGATGTGGTAAGTTGCCTTCCCTGCCTTCACAACAAAGGCTCCGCCGAGACTGATAGTTCTTTCGTTGCCATATGCAGCAATCAGCCCTTTCCGGATACACTCGGTAAAGCTCTTTTCAGAACCCTTGCGGCCCTTTGCTGTAATCTTGAGGACCGGTCCTGGCTCGCCCAAGGAGCCGTACAAGTTGACCATGAGACCGCAGTCTACGGAAGGGCTCGTTCCAACGCTGACTTCTCCGGTGGTGCGTTTGATCTGGATGACTTGACTTTTGTTATCGACCTTGTCAAGACCCCCTTGCCAGCTAAGATTCGGCGCAAGCTCGCTGTTCTGCCCGATGACGTGGAAAGGACCGGCGCCGGCACCGATCAAGCTGCCCTTTTCAGGGCTCATTTCCATATTTTTGCCAATCTCTGGTATGGACCAGATGCTGTCAAGCCGGGGGCGGGGAAAGAGGTTCGGCTGGCCGCCAACATCTGCGATTTTTTCCTCCCCTGAGAGGCCCTCGGTCGCCAAGTGAAAAGGTGCTTTTCGCAGGTCGGGACAATTGACCACAGCCACTGACGCGTGCTTGTAGTTGGCGTCCAAGGGAGCTTTGAGTCGCTCGACTAACTCTTCCAGGCTCGGGGGCGATAGGAGGAACTTTTCGACACGCATCGTGAGAGTGTGAGGGGTAAAAAGTTCTAAGTTTTTTCCGAGCAGCTTGTTCTCGACGTTCGAGGTAAGTACGAATTGCTGCCTTATTTGAGTCGATAAGACGTTGGTTTTATTACTAGAAGTGCAATGTACTTAGTAGAGGTATAGTCGAAGAGGTTATTGTTCGGCCCGTATGACGTGATGCAAGAACCCCGCTGTGCGGATCGGGAATGCCCCGGCAGTCGGTTCAGAGCTTTTTGAGTGCAGCCACGACACATGCACCTCAATTTGAATGGTTTTGGTGTCTGCAAGTTCAGGCGGCGTCTTCTGAGACTTTTGTTTTACTTGCTCTACCTTCTTCAATCTTTCCCTAAACTGCTGCAACCCAAGTAATATCATGTGCACGTCTCCATACATTATGTTTTGCTATAATAATAACAAAGACAAGATTTCTAGGGAATGTTTTCTGTTGAAAGAAATGTCTCACTTACGGCCAAACCAAACCTACCAATAGTGGGGGAAGAGAAATCCCTGGAGTCATGATAAACCCTCGTACAGGCTGGGAGTAACTTAGGTAGGCTACAGTAGTATTAAACCATAGAGCACTGAATTAAAGCACTAGACTTACGTTGTGGAAATAACGGTCGTATTCAACAAAACCTAAATTTCACTCAATTACTAATTATAGCTAAGTAAGCACTGAAATTATGCCAAAACATTTGCTCATAAAAACTTGTCCCATTCTCTGATGCTATCGCGTTAATGGACATGGAAATGTTGAGTGAGCGGAAATAAGCTCGAATAAAACTCCAGTCTTCGCAAAGGCTTTTGAAATTTCATCAGAAGTATTGCCTCTGTCGTGTTCGTATGTTGGAGTCTTAACGGCTACCTTTCGGAGGCTAGGTAGTTGACCGGCCAAGCATGATGATGCCAGACGAAGCAGCATCACAGTCAGAGGTTCAGTGCTAGCATCTAACCTCTCATGAATCCAAGGACGAGAGCCTGGGGCTAAAGAGTACAGGCAGTATCTTGGGTCCGAGTACCAAATGTCATGGAGAGTCAATTGCGTGAGCTTGGGCGGCAGACGCGCAGTGATGTCTGCGTTTGCCATGTCTTCGGAACTTCTGAAGATGGTTGGCAATTCGGTCTCCAACACAGTCAGATCTTCCAAATCTGTGAGACATGTAAGACATGGTTCATCGGGGGTCCGAAGAGCTGAGAGGTCCCCATGTAACAGCGTAAGTCTCTGCAAACGCGGGCAGAGTGTTGAAAGCGTCGTCGATAGGTGAGTGGTGATCCCCGGGTGTGTGGTTTGCTGGAAACAAGGAGCGAAAAAGTGATAGTCAATCTCGATTTCGAGAACTCGAAGACCGGGGCACAGCTGGAGTAGTCGGCATAAATCGGGTCCGCGGATGGCAGTTTCGTGGAAACGAATTTGCTCCAAGGCAAAGGGTCCAGCCGCGGCGAGTTGGGCGAGACCTCCCCATCTATCGTTGTCGTATCGCGTAAGAATCGAAGTGAGAGGAGGCAGGGCAAGCAGGCCATTGAATATGCGAGGAACCTCGGGAATATTCATGAAGTACACCGCAGGGTCTTCCAGTTCCAAGTGCCGCAAATTGGGTAAGGTTCCCGGATGACCTGTCGCATTGCTATGAGTTGGTGTAAGCCGTTTCCGCAATCCCCTCTCACATTGCTCGGCTGACTCCCATATTACGCGTAATGTCAAATGTTGCACATGAACCCCAAGTTCAGGTGTTTCGATGAGGGACCGGATGAGAAGACCAGCGGCGTCTTTGGATTCATCCAGGTTGATATTAGAAAAGAGTTGAGAGTTGCAGAGAAGGTGAAATATTTGACAAGTTTGTGAAAGATTCGACAAGGTCCGGATATCTCTAGCACCATCGTATCTGTCTCTCCTCAAAAGAGCGACGGAGTCGACGATGCAACGGATGAGCTCGTTGGGAAGGTCCAGCAGGCGTTTCTTCGGCATCAGCATTGACCCCGAAGTCGCCAGCGTTGAGTATTCCATGACGATGCTCCTCTACAACGCGTTCACAGCTCTTTAAGAGCTAGGTGCGAAATGTATTGGCCGTTCAACATGTAAGAAGCATGCAGAAATCGGCTGTATTGCGATGAGCGAACTCGAATCTGTGACATCAAGTCGGCAAGAAGGGAGTGAATGGGGTGGCGTCATTCTGACTTTTTACTTCCATATTAGAAGAGGCTGGACAAGATAGGGGCACAAGGGCAGAACCGGCCACTAAGATCAGACGGACCGAGCGCTAGAAGAGGCCAAACGGAGGGCCGAGGTTTTTTTTGACGCTAAAATCTTTTGTCATTATTAAATTCGCAAAACGGTTCAAGCTTTGTTACATGATGAGATTCTTCCTTTGTGTCGAAATGGATGACGTGGGAGTATTACATGGAAGTAGCATAACGGAATAAATGGAGGCGTACTGCTACTTCCTAATCTGGTAAGTACCGTTTGAATAACTGACGATGAGGGCACACCGAGCTCGGTGAAGAGCAAGCGATTACATAAGCGAAGTGAAGCCCATCGTTGTCCCAGCAACGTGCCACACGACCCACATGGCCGATCTGTTATCGTTATCAATAATCAACACCACAACACTGGGCATCCTTTTCTAACGCTACCCCATTTCGAACTTGAACATCGACAACCTAGACGCAGTACTCCAGCACCACATCACTCGGAGACGCGACGGCAACTTGCCGCGACGATACTAACCATGGCAGCCTCCGACGATCTCATCAACTTTGACGTTATTGAAGCACAGAAAGAAAACATCCAGGCGCTGCCCAGTGGTCGCTCCGCCAAAAAGCTGGCTCAGCTGTTCTCGCCCTCGCCTCTGCAGAAGCTGAACACACCGACACCCTCAGACACCAAAAATGTCAACGATTGCATTAGAATCGAGTACGAAGAGGAACTCCAAAACATCTCCGAGTCGGACGATCCTCTAGACATTTACGACCGTTATGTGCGATGGACCCTGGACGCATACCCCTCGGCGCAAGCAACACCGCAATCTCAGCTTCACACGCTCCTCGAGCGCGCAACTAAGACCTTCATTGGTTCATCACAATACAAGAACGACCCCAGATACCTCAAGATCTGGATTCTGTACATTCAATTCTTCGCCGACTCGCCGCGAGAAACCTTCCTCTTCCTGTCGCGACACAGCATCGGAGAGTCACTTGCCCTTTTCTACGAAGAATACGCCGCCTGGCTCGAGGGCGCTGGCAGATGGAGTCAAGCAGAGGAGGTGTACAAGCTCGGCATCGAGCGCGAGGCAAGACCAGTACAGCGCCTGATTCGCAAGTTCAAGGAGTTCGAGGAGAGACTTGCCCACCAGCCCGAGGCCGACAACGAGCCCTCATCGCCAGCACTTCCCACCGTGCGGCCCGCTTTGGCTGCAAAGATTGACCCCTTTGCTGCCGCCCGCGCTGCGGCCGCTGTAGCTGCGGACCCCCAGGCCCCTCGACCCAGCCAGGGCGTGAGCACAACGGCGGCGAAGCCTGGCAAGGCTAAGATGTCCATCTTCTCGGATGCCGACTCCGCGCCTCCTGCGTTGTCGTCGCGTGGACCAAGCTCGAAGGGATGGGATTCAATCGGCTCCCTGGGCGACCGGAAGAAGGAGAACGTAATGGAGCCCAAGCCGTGGGCAGGGGAGACATTGAAGGCTGGCGGGAAGAAGAGCACTGCTCCGAAGATGGCTATCTTCAAGGATACGGTAAGCACCAATTTACTTGAACTTCCCAATGCCTGGATGTTGATGATTATAGGACTAATGTTTGGCTTTATGGCGTTTCATGTATTTCAGTCTCAGTTGCAAGCAAAAGTGCAACCCAAAGCCCAATCACGATCATCACGAGCGCAAATGTCCAAGTCCCATATTACACTCGTGCCATCAAAGAATCAAACAGTAGTGAACCCCGTAAGCGGGAAGAAGGAGCGCATTTTTGTTAGCCTCGAGGCTCTCTATCCCACTCCCGAAGAACCTGGCTCAGAGCTTGGTTTTGAGGAAGTTTGGGCCATGAACCGAGGCTGGCTGGATGTCTCCTGGGATGACGTATCACTAACTGAAGAGATCCCTTCCGAGATGATGAGCGTTGAGCCTTCCTTGGTTGACGATCTCAGCCATCTAGTACGGGAGAAGATGGTTGTTCACACAGAAACCGTAGTAATGGATGAGAACGGAGCCATAGTCAAGAAAAAGGGGGTCAAGAGCAAGAAAAAGAAGACGATGGAGGTGAACGAGACTCAAATCAGTAAGCGGCTTCCATTTCCACAAGTTATGTCGTGTTCAAGCTGACAATTTGATAGTCAAAGCAAATCTAGACTCACCGTCTAGGCCGAAGTTGAAGAAGAGGAACACGGCTGAGCCAACGATGACGCTCCATACTCGTGCTGCTACGGATGAGATCTACGAGATTTTCAACCAACCCATTCAGTCTAATCCTCTGGATGATGAGGAAGAGGAGGAAGAAGACGAAGAGGAAGATAGTGACGAGGACGACGACTACGAGACAGATGGCGACTACACTGAGGTTGAGAACACCATGACTACTCGCCTGATTGAAAACGACAACGCCGCCGAAGAAGCGGACGAAGATGGCTCGGATGTCAAGAGTATCAGTGAATGGTCTGACTTCTCCACGCGCAAGCACGTCCCTGTTCTTGACGAGGACGCGACCCAAGCCGGTGTAAACGATACCCAAGCTTCCGACTTGATGAATCCGGACTACGCTGAGCGTACCGGTCCTCTACCAGATGAGCAGACTGCCTCCCAGGATGGCAGAGAATCAGGCGATGAGCAGGAGGCCGAAGAAGAGGAGGAAGGTGATGAGGATTACCCGCCAAGAACGAAGACGATTTTCGTTCCGATACCCCCAGAGGATTATGAACCCAGGACACGACCGTTTAGGGATCCGGTCGAGATGGCCAATAACCGTCTCCCCTTCATGACTCCGATTACGGAGAGAACCGAATCTTCTCTTGCGTTTACAGAACGGAAGGCGAGGTACGAGACTCCGTCTCGTGAGGAATATGAGTCCACTATCCATGAGGAGGACTCTGACATGGAAGAGCCGGGTAGCAGCCCATTGAGGGAAGTCCTGAGCGAAGTTCGACCTATCAAGATTGCCCAGCCCCTTCTCGGCAAGGCAAAGTCTGCTCCACCAAAGCCAGCACCTCCCAAGGGACCGATCATTAAGGAGTTGCAATGCAACCCAGTAGATGAAGCCGTGAGGAATGAGATCCTCGCCAATATGCATCCTTCTCTTGACTCATACCCTGGATTCTACGACCATAGCCACGAGAAGTACGAAAAAGGCAATGAGATCCGCAAATTCGCTAAGGCCATGACGAAGGCAGCCAAGGGTGGAGACAGAGTTAGCAATGCTTGTGCCATGGTCACAATCGAGTTCCCCGACATTGCGACAGAATATACCATCAGGAAAGAGCTCGGTGCAGGCGCTTTTGCCCCGGTATATCTGGTTGAGAACCCGGACGCAGACCAAGAGGACAAGGACGAGAACGGGGTCGTGGCCATGGGCAAGGGCGCATTTGCCGTCAACCATCGCAGCCCCCTGGAAGCACTCAAGATGGAACTTCCCCCCACACCCTGGGAATTCCACATGATGCGTCTAGCACACACGCGTCTAGGCCCTCAGCACCGCGCAGCCGCCTCTGTTTCTTACGCCCATGAGTTCCACCTCTACCAGGACGAGGGCTTCCTCTTCCTTCCCTATCACCCCCACGGCAGCGTCCTCGACGTTGTCAACTTCTTCCGCGCCGAGCCGTCTGCCGTCATGGATGAGCAGCTGGCCATGTTCTTCACCATTGAACTGTTCCGCACTGTCGAGGCCCTACATGCCCGTGGCGTGCTCCATGGCGATCTCAAAGTTGACAACTGCCTCCTTCGCCTCGATCACGGCGGCAACGACCAGCCTCTGTCAACGCAATATAGCGCTACTGGCGCAGGCGGCTGGAGCGCGCGGGGCGTGACCCTCATTGATTTCGGTCGCGGCATCGACATGCGCAACTTTGCTTCCGAGGTGGGCTTCATCGCGGACTGGAAGACGAGCGCGCAAGACTGTGCCGAGATGCGCGAGGGTCGGCCGTGGACGTGGCAGATTGACTACCACGGCCTCGCGGGCATCGTTCACTGCCTGCTGTTTGGCAAGTACATTGACACGGTTCGCTGTGACCAGGGCGGGATCGGGGCAGGGGGACGCAAGTACCGCGTTCGCGAGAGCCTCAAGCGGTACTGGCAGACAGAGATCTGGTCGGAGTGTTTCGATTTGTTGCTTAACCCTGGGTCGTTTGTCGCCGCGGAGGAGGGCGCTCGCATGCCAGTCCTCAAGAGCATGCGTAGCGTCAGGGAGACGATGGAGGCTTGGTTGGAGGGTAATTGCGAAAGGGGTGTTGGGTTGAAGAGTCTTGTCGGTAAGGTCGAGGCTTTTGCCAAGGGCAGGAGGTGAGGGAGAGTATTGACATGCCTATCTTGCGTACGATTTGACGGAGGGGAGCGGCAGGTGGGCGTTCCGGGCTCTCTACAGGAGGAAGGAGATTGTTTACGTCGAACTACTTATACCACTGGTGCGGTCTCTTTTTTGCCTTTCTGTTTTCCTAGACTCGGGTCGTAAAAGAATCCTATCACAATAGCGTCTATCTAATACATGTTATGTACACAAACAAACCAAAAAAAGAGTTCACCCCCCGGGGCTGAACTGGGGGCTACAGCTCTTAGTGCTCATGCTGGGATTCGAATTCGGGTGCTCTCGTATGCGCTGAGCCTGTCGTCGAGTAGGCTAGTTGGCGTAGAAAATTGATGTCGACCTTTAACCACTCCACCACCCAGCCAGTTTGACCTGACCTATCGACCTAAACAGGCGCCTGCTGGCTGGTGACTGGAATGAAGTTTGGGGGACCTATATGGGCATGTTGTCGTGATCGGATAAAAGGCCTCCTCGAGCCTGAAGTTTCCATGGATAAGTCAAGTGTTTGGTGCTTGGTTCATCTGACGAGAGATGGGTAGGACAGGTCACATCACGAGGCCGAGGTCGACGAGCCCGCCTGATCGCAGAACTTCCTAGATGCCTCGAACTCACCGTACATAGATCCCAGGGCTATGGAATATGTCACTGTGGCTATATTGCCTCTTAGACTATTGTTCCGGGCTTATAATTGGATTTTACACGGCGAACCATCCAGTCGCTCATAACGTGACAAGGTACATATTGATACACAGTCCAGACATCGAACCCAGTCCAGTCCTCTTACTCGCTCTCATCGTCAGTCTCGACCTTCTTCTTCCTACCCTTCCCAGCCGCCGCGCCCTTCTTCGCGGCCCCCTTGGCCCCTTTGGTCCCCTTCTTGGCATCCTTTTCAGCCTTGCGGTCGACCTGGTCCTGTATCTTGTCCCTTTCGCCTGCGCCCTTCTTCTGCAGCTCCACCTCGAGCGCCTTGAACTCGTCGCTCTCGGCGTCCATGCCAATCATGCTCTCCAGGAGCTTGATCTCGTCCGCCCAGACCTTCTTGTCCTCGACGATCTTACCATTGGCGTCCTTGTGGTCGATGGGCGTCTCAAGGACCATGGGGAGATTCTGGAAGGGCTCGTGGTTGACGAGGCTGTGAAAGGCTCGGAGACCGAGGAAGCCTGTGCCGATGTTGGCGTGGAGGTCGCGGTGGGAGGCGAAGGGTGCCTTGCTGTCGTTGACTTTGTTGTGTCAGTAATGACGTTCTTACAGTACCGAGTGATCTGGACCAGGGCAGTTGAGACTTACGGTGGAACGCCTTGAGGTACTTATTACCGACGACTTCGTCAAACTCCTTCATCGTCTCATGGAACTTTTCCGGCGTCCGCAAGTCGTATCCTGCCGCAAAGGCATGGCAAGTGTCAATGCACACACCGACTCGCTCCTTGTCCTCGACCTTGTCAATGATTTGCTTCAAGTCCTCAAACTTTGTACCAATGACATTGCCAGTGCCTGCCATGTTCTCCAACACTGTAATCACTTTCTTCGTCGCCTTGTGCGCGGTGTTGAGCTGCGCCGCGATGCGCCCGCACGCCTCCTCGCGAGCCTCCCCTCCAGTGTTGCCCGGGTGGAAGTTGTACAGCTTTATGCCCAACTGCTCGCACCGCTGAAGGTCATCTATGAAGCTCTTGTATGCCTGCTTCGCCTTATCGGCATCCACTTGGGCGAGGTTGACGAGGTATGAGCCGTGGGGAAGGACGTGTGCGGCGGCATCGTAATTATTTTCCTTTGCGAGGGATACGAATTGGTCTCTGGCATCGGCTGCCAGGGGAGGACTCTCCCACTTCCTTTGCGACTTGAGGAAGAGGGCAAAAGCATTGGCACCGATATTGACGGCATTCTGGATCGAGTTTTGTACACCTGTGGTAAAACTGTCAGCGCAAAGGATTGAGGATAAGGAGGCGTCGCGAATACTGACCGCCAGCGCCGCTGACGTGGGCACCAATGTACATCGCTCTCTTCAGCGAAGACACTGCTGTCCTGTCTGTCAATGGCATATCGTCCTCCTTCTTCGCCTTGCCCTTCGCTACTGTGGTCTTTCTCTTTTTCGCGGGCTTCTCTTCCTCTTCTTCAGCGCAGCTTCCGCAGGCCTCGTGCTCGTCTTCTGAGGGCACCTTGCGCTTTGCTGGTGCTTTCTTGGCGGCGGCTACGGTTTTCGTCTTCGTTGCAGCGACTGTTGTGGTCTTAGCGCCGTTCGCCTTCGTGGTGGTCGTCTCTTCGACCTTGGTCTCGACGACTGCTTGCGCCTTTCTGCGTGCAGAGGTGCGGGGAGGCATTTTTTTGGGTTCTCTTCTTCTCAATTCGCGCTGAGGTGAATGATCTTCGCAACAAGATGCGTATCTAGAAGGACCAATTCTCGAGAGATTGAAAGAAAGAGGGGGCAGATGGAGAAGTAGGAATCGGGTCTTCCAAAAAAGCAAAGACTCGTCGTCGGCGGGCCAGTGATTGGCACGCGTCGAGATCCGCGTCATACATGCGCGATGTCAGGTGACTTTGATGAGCAATTAAGTAGGTAACAAGGTAATGCAGCTGTACGGGTAGAGTCTGTGCTCGACCTGGCTGCTGTTCTCCGTACTTGACGCTTTGCCTTACTTGAATGAAATCTCCCAATTTGACCAAGGTCATTCACAAACATTTCCATCGTCCCAGTATATTAAATTAGAACCAGTATGAATTTGATCAGACTTTCAATTGCATACCGTAGTGTTTGCTAAAACTGCACCTAGCCATTCCGATGTATAGTGTACTTTGCTTACCCCTTTTCAACCCGAATACCCTCCAGGCGCCAAATTCAACCGCCGCTACCGTATTTTGACGTGAGTAAGACAAGAACGGAGTACCAAACTTAAAGAAGAGTTGCAAGAAAAAGGATATACTACTGCTCGCAGCTGTGCTATGCTACTTCAAGCAATGAACTGAAGCTCGGCCTTGCGCTCAGGTACGAACTGGTCTTTGTAAGTATCCCAAATCTTCTGAAGTTCGGCCATGTACAGGTCATGAAGCCGGTCAATATCTTCCTGAGTAGGTTGTGCTGTGGGTGACGTGGTGACCTTGATAGGCTTGCCAACCACAATGTTGAGCGGTCTGCGATACGGCATCATACCAACATCGTAGTTAAGAATTCCCCGGCCATGAAGAGCAGGGAGAGTAAACTTAAAGACGCGAAGCACAAACATCTGGAAGTTGTGCACCCAAGGATGGGTTTTCGGGCTGAGTTGGTCGTAGAGGTCATTCTCGCCAAAACCCAGCACGGGCACGAGGTCAGCTCCGGTCCGCAGCGCCATTTTGATAAAGCCCTTGCGTCCCTTCAGGATCAGTCTGAGAGTCCCGGGCTGAGCCTCGAGTGACTCCCTGGCACCACCCACAACAATGGTGACTGCACGTCCCATTCCCTCGCCATTGGCGCCGCCCTTGCTCAGCGTGTTCCAGATCGACTCCTTAGACACAGATCGAACGCCCATGAACAGGATGTAGTCGCGGTAAAAGGGGATTCGGAAGTTGTTGTCGAGTGTCAACAATGAGTTGGTGATCCCGGGGAACTTCTGGGCGAATCCGAGGGCATTGGTCGCAAATGCCGCGAAAGCACCGTGTGAAATGATTCCATGAGGGTGGTAGCCGAAAATGTACTTCCTTGTCGGTGGAAGGTCGTGAGTCTTATGGAGCTCAGCAGGATAGTAATCAGCGAAGAATTTCCAAATGGGAAGCGATCGTAGCCATTCCGACCGTAGGTTCAAGTTGCCATTGGAGGCAACGCCAGAGAGTGACAGGTGAATGAGGTAAGGGACCAAGAGTGGCCAGGTAAAAGGGATTGCCGCGAGGAAAAAGAAGATTGAGACGAAGGTCAGAATGGATAGGCCGTGAAACAGAACGGCTCCGGTCTGGAGACGGCGCTGAAAGGGGACCTGAAGAGGTGCGAAGCGGATGCCTGCAGCCTTCAATCCGAAGCGATGGCTGTTCCTTCGGCCTTGTGCTGCGAGAGTGAGGCGTGGGTAGTTGTCGTCGCTCATTCCCTTAATGCTTGTTGACTCTGATCTGTCAACATCAAATCCATCGACGAGAGTCTCATCGGCGGTGCCCTCGCTACCAAAGCTCTTTTCAGGGTCAACAGCATTGCCATTGCTGTCGTTCTCCTCGGCCTTACTGCCGTTGCTTCTCGCCGAGGATGGGGATCGTCGATGGCCTCTGCTTGGGCTTTTCGGGGAATCGTCTAGGCCCTGTTGGAGAGAGCATGGTCAATAAGATGCCACAACAGCTAATTCAATCCATGTTGACTTACAGTGGCGCTGTACTCGTGACTGGACTCCTTTCTCTCAGCGACAGGTCTCTCGGTATCATCAGGAGCCTGCTTGTCGTTGGTTGAGGACGCTGGTGGCCCAAGCTCTGGAGCTTCTGCTACAACGTTAATCTTGCTGTTCCCAGACTCAGCTGCCTGCGACGCGAGCTGAGGGTTGCTGAATTTCTTGACAGGTTGCCTCTTGGTTGGCGACTTGGAACGAGCTGCGGAACCCTTCTTGCGAGGCATGATGGCGGATGTTGAATGATGGCGGCTCGTATGTCGATATCGGCAACCCAGGTCCAGCTCTCGGTGGGAATGTGTACAAAGAGAAGATGCGGAGTCCAAGAGCGTTTATAAAGCAGGTTGTCTCTTACCTGAAATGACAGCCACCTTGGTCCCGTCCCCAAAGTTAGACATGGTTGCGTCGGCGTCGGATGGCGGCAGGGCCGGACCTCGGACAGGCGTGCGGCGTGGGCGTAGGCTGGGAGCTCGGAGGAGACCTCCTTTGCTAATCGAAGACCCACGGCTTGATTCAGTAAGAGCGGTGGTTTGAGCAGAGATGATCGGAAACTTTTTGGCGCACAGGGTCCGAAGTCTATGAGGGAGCAGGCGAAGGAATGCACAAAGGGAGAGCGGAAAGGTTGTTTGGTGGCAGCTAGCCTGATGTTGCGAAACGAGGGCAGGTTGGGTGCATTACGCTGGGTGCGGATGAGAGAGAGGGACGTGGGTGTGCGTGGGAGCATCAGCAGCTAGCACCCCGGAGCTGCCGCCAATGACGATGACGTTACGGATTGGATCCCGTCCGCATACCGGCAAGCGGCTACAGTCTACGACAGCCCCCCTGAGCACAGAAGAAGCTGTCTTTTGTGCATAAATTGTGCATAAACATACATAATATGCGAGATATGCACAACCCACGATGTGTTGATAAGCACCCTGGTCAGACTCCATCCCTTCTTCTCATCACCACCCAATCCCTAATTTGCATGTGATTATCAAGCCTTAAGAATGGCCTTATTCTTCTTACGAGAATCGGATCCCGATTGACTGGCGCGGTTTCCAACCAATTCATGAGAATTGGAGGCCGTCATAGAAACGATTCACCTTTCACGGAAGATACAACAAGGCTTCATAGGCTTGCATTAGATGCTCGGAAACGATCGACGCGTCTGTCTCGAACATAGCGTCGTTGAGCTGTTGGTCTGAGACTTGCCTACCTAACTAAGACAAAGCTATGGGATAAGGAAGCACGGAAGGAAGCAAACGCGACGAGGTACCTCGCATGTTCACGGACGCCTCCCTGGGACCTTGGCCAGAGCTCCTTTGCCATCCTCAACACTGGCGAAAAGCCTCAGTGGGGCTGGACCAGCTCAAACATGTGAAAATCACCAGCTGTCAATGCCATCTTGAAGGGCAGAGACTCCAAAGAGACAGCGACCAGTCAGCTTCCGGCCCGTGCCAAGTCAATTGTCGAGGGATCGGGTGAACGGCAGGGGAAGCACGCGACATCTAAACCTACCACTGAGCCGGCAACGTGCATGCCGCATCAAGATTCAACATGCATGGATCGGTCTTCTGTTGTAAGAGAATCATTGTGAATGATCAATTGACCTCATGGCGTCGAACCCGGACCTGTGGCTTCGAATACTTGCAGGCTCGATATATCAATCCGCACTGTTCATTGCGCCCAAAATGCGCAAAGGCACAGTAGATGCGGAGAGATGATGACTGTATCGACCAATGCAAATTGCCCCTCCATGACTGGACTCAAATTTTCCCCAAGGAAGTGAACCCCACCATCATCATCCCACCATTCACCCCGCCGACGTCACAAACGTCAATATTTGAACTGATCTGTCCGCACGTCTCACGGCCCTCTACCCAAGTCTTTCACAATGGCCAAGGCTAAGAAGGGGAAAAGTGACGAGAAGGCAGCTAAGCTAGTACGTGTTCCACTGCCTCGTCTTCAAGGGCTCCCAAGAGCAAGCAGAGACACTGTGCCTAACTTTGATATGGAGTAGGCTGCAAAGAAGCAGAAGCAGGCCAACAAGGGCGAGAAGAAGGCAAAGACCAAGACTGCAAAACTCGAGGGGAGCGATGCCGAGGATGTTGACCTCGAGCAAGTGCTTGAGGAGTACAAGAAGCAGCAGGAGCAATTCCTCAAAGTCACGGAGACCGTGTGCGAGGGACCTCCCAAGGCCCGTTCTGCTTCCACCATTATGGCCTCGCCCTGTGACAGCAACAACTTGCTGCTCTTTGGTGGCGAGTACTTCAATGGCTCGCTCGCTCATTTCTTCAACGACCTGCACATCTACTACATCAACCGTGATGAGTGGAGGTGCGTGACGTCCCCGAACGCACCCTTGCCGCGCTCTGGACACGCGTGGACGAGGGCCTCAAACCCCAATCATGTCTACTTGTTCGGCGGAGAGTTCTCGTCGCCAAAGCAAGGGACGTTCCATCACTACTCGGACTTCTGGAGGTTGGAGCCTGCCACGAGAGAATGGACAAAGATTGAGTGCAAGGGCAAGACGCCCCCCGCCAGGAGTGGTCACCGCATGACATACTGGAAGCAGTATATCATCTTATTTGGTGGCTTCCAGGATACCTCAAACCAGACCAAGTATCTTGCCGATGTGTGGATCTTTGATACCCAAAACTTCTCCTGGCACAGCCCGACTCTGCCCCCTGCACAGTTGAAGCCTGATGCCCGGTCTTCTTTCACGTTTCTTCCTCACGAGCAGGGTGCTGTTCTCTATGGAGGTTATTCAAGAGTGAAGGCTACCGTAGCGGCCAACAAGCAGGCCAGGGGTTCAAGCCAAGGACAGAAGAACATCTTGAAGCCAATGGTTCACGATGACTGTTTCTTCCTGAGGATGTCTTTGCCGCCTGACGGATCGCCCCCGACAGCGCCTCCAGTCGTTCGCTGGGAACGGCGCAAGAAGCCTGCCAATGCTCCCAGCCCCAAGCGCGCAGGCGCCACCATGGCATGGCACAAGGGTCGTGGAATCCTTTTTGGAGGCGTGCACGATGTTGAGGATAGCGAAGAGGGCATGGACAGCGAGTTCTTCCGAGAGCTTTTTGCGTGGAACATTGAGAGGAACCGTTTCTTCCCGCTTGCCCTTCGCAAGGCCCGTCAACAAAAAAAGGCCAACCCGGCTGAGCAGCGTGGAGGCCGTCGTGCTCGTGCCCAGGATCGAGAGGAGGAACTCCTTCGTCAGCTGGCTGCCTTGGAGACTGGCAAGTCTTTGGAGGATGCCGACGACATAGAAATTGAGAAGAAGGAGGAGGAGCCCGATGAGGACGCAACCCCTTTGAGAGAAATGCCGATCACGATGGAGCTGCCGCACCAACGGTTTAATGCTCAGTTGGCTGTGCAGGATGATGTGCTCTACATCTATGGCGGCACTTTCGAGGCCAAGGACCGCGAGTTCACGTTTGACGACTTGTACGCAGTGGATCTTGGCAAAATGGACGGGTGTAAAGAAATTTTCAACAGGCCTGTCGATGACTGGATCGTAAGTCAGATAACTTTTGGAGACGGGGTCTTTTCACTAATAGCATTTCAGGAGTCCGAGGACGAAGACGATGATGACGATGAAGATGACGATGAAGATGATGACGATGAGGAGGATGAAGAAGGCGACATCGAGATGGAAGAGGAGGACAAGAAGCCATTCTACACGCCGAGCAAGCGCAAGAAGAAGCAGGGTGATGAGGCCTCTGTTGCCGGTTCCGAAACGACCAACGCAACCTCCTCGACTGCTCCTACGAGCGCGACAGAGGATGACGATACCGAGGCGGCCGAAACCGTCGATGACGGTCTCCCGCACCCAAGAGTAAGCCTTACCAGCGCCTATCTTCGGAATTGCAACCATGCTAACTTACACATAACAGCCCTTCGAGACAAGACGTGACTTCTTCGTGCGCACCACGAACGAGTGGCAGGAGATTCTCATGACCAACCTTCGCTGGAAGAACATCCAGCCGGAGACGCTCGCCATCAAGGAGATCAAGGCCAAGGCCTTTGAGCTCAGTGAGGAGAAGTGGTGGGATTGCAGAGAGGAGATCACGGCGTTGGAGGAGGAGCAGGAGGCTGCTGGTATTAGTGAGGTTGTATCTCTTGCGGAGAGAGGCGATGCTGCTGCCGCCGGTGGCGCCAGAAGACGATGATCACTTCAGCATAAAGATGCAAATAGTATAGGGACATAAAAACGCTGAATATGCCAATTTCTCATGGCAAAAACTTTACCCTTACTCGATCTTGTGTAAATCAGGTAGGCAGCCATCTCTTTGGAGCCTGGAAGGCGGCGAGAAAGATGTCACCGAATACTGGGAAAGTGGGGCACGTGACTGCGCGTCACTCCCGCTCTGCCATCTTTTGCCCCTCGTCACGTCCTGGTCCAGTCTTAGACGCACCACTTCTCTCCATCGAATATTCCACTCCAGATACCATTGATACCCAGCAAAGACTTGAAACTTTACGGAAAGATTGGCCAAGAAAGCAAACGATTCCACGGCTTTTACCTTTGGCATTTCAGTCCCGAATCCTTGTTAGTGCCAATATGCCGATCGGCATCCAGCGGCTGAATGCGAAACGTTCGCATCCAAACGACCGGATCATCTTCATCAAGCCTCTGAAAGGCCGCGATGAAAAGATTGCCCAAGATTTTCTCGAAAGGATCGCCGCACAATGTTGTAAGTGGCTCTTCTTGCTATAGAGATGGGTCTGGCTGATCAGATTTAGTACCGATCATGAAAGAGCACCACCTTTCGGTGATGTCTCTAGAGCAGTATGAGTTCAACAGAGAGTTCGTGGGCAGGAATTTCAATGCCGGTGAAATCATTCAACTAGTGCTCAAGTCGCAATCAGGACGATGGCTACCATTTGAGTACGTTCAGATGGTGATGATGCACGAGTAAGTCTGCTGCAGTGTCCCCGATGATCCATAGCTGACGGGACAAAGGCTGGCACACTGCAAGCAAATGAATCATTCTAGAGCATTCTGGGCAGTCAGAAACAATTACGCCGAGCAGATGCGAGGGCTTTGGCAGCGAGGGTACTCTGGCGAAGGCATCTGGGGTCGTGGTGCCCTGCTGGGGACGGGACAATTCCAACACAACGTCGCGCTTCCCTCTGAACCGCTTCCGGAGCACCTGTGTGGCGGCACATATCGCTCCCGTGGACGCAAGAGGAAGATCAAGCCAAAGCTTTCCTACAAGGAGCAAAAGGAGCGCCGAATCCTCAAGAAATTTGGTGCCAACGGCACCGCTCTGGGCGCTGATGAGGAGACAAAGGTCAAATTGGAAGGCGGTAAGCGCACGCTAGCGAAACCTCGCGTGGCTGGGAGTGCTCGTGGACGTGAACTGCGAGCCGCGGCGGCGCTCGCACGATTCGACCAGCCGAAAAAGGAGCCCGAAGAAGACATCAAAAACGAGGTTAAGGATGAGGATAGCGGCGAAAGCGAGTACGAGGACGATCCGGCGGACATCAAGAACGAAGACGCTGTCGACATCGATGGTATGGTGATCAAGGACGGCAAAGGCAGGGGCATGATCAAGGTCTGCGAAGACGAGAACTCCGATGACCAGGATGCCCAGAACGAGCTACAAGAGTTACAGGCGTCGGTGAAGCAATGGCGACAGACGCATCTCAAGTTCAAGCGCGAGCCCGTGGACGAAGCTGAAGCTTCAAGTGTGCCGCCACCGAATCGAGTAGCAGAGTCATCACACAAGGAAGCACCGACGATCCGGAGACCAGAGCAAGAAGTTCCTTCGCGAGTCAAGGTCAAGGAGGAGCCGGATGACGATCAGGAGGCGCCAATTTTAGATATCGCGAGTGCAACCCCCACAATCAAGAGAGAAGCGCGAGACGACCCCCGGTCAATAGCAACCCGTCATCCGATCTCGCCGCCCAGCGCACCATCCGCGGCGTCGCCATCGGCCGAGAGACAGAGGGTGACGGCAACGGCAACGGAGTCAGCGACGATGACAGCGTCAAAGTCTAATAGAGCTGCGGCCGCAGCGACAACGGCCGAAGATGGACGAGAGAGTGAGACCGGGTCCATCTGTGGAGTCTGCTCGTTTGCCAACTGTGCCCTGTCGATAACGTGCGCCGTCTGCTCCCACGTGCTGGACCCGGCAAGCGTACCGAACGCCTGGCGCTGCGAGGGCGCCGCGTGCCAGGAAAGCGAGTATCTTAATCCCGGCGACTTTGGAGTGTGCGGTGTCTGTGGGCAGAGCAAGCGAGAAAAGCAAGGCTGAGTTTGGGTTCACGACATGATAAGGTTAGGAGTGACACAGGACTTTTGCAGTCAAACGAGATGAGTTCGAGATAATGACAAATTGCGGCTATTGCTAA
Source organism: Colletotrichum paranaense (assembly GCF_030867605.1). Classification (NCBI taxonomy): domain Eukaryota; kingdom Fungi; phylum Ascomycota; class Sordariomycetes; order Glomerellales; family Glomerellaceae; genus Colletotrichum; species Colletotrichum paranaense. Next base: position 3,416,017 of record NW_026848960.1, on the reverse strand, counting down.
TTGACCGTGGTACACCGTATACTCGCAAACAATTAGACAAGAAAAAGTATGTACGGATCTCTTGAGCAGGGAAAAAAGGAAGCAAACAAGTCAGGACTTTTAATGAGGCGATGAGCGCATGTTAATATCGAATCACTATCCGCACCCTCGTCAACTGACTAAGTGACGGGCCGCCGACGATAGACGGTAGGGCTCGTTCCTGGCGGTGCACAGCTTTTTGCGGTTGATTTGTTTTCCAGGAACGGATAGTTATTCTAGGAAACTTTTTCCCTCGCGCATTTCCCCTGCGCAGAAAAAGGGCAAGCGGGATTATACACTCAGCACGTACGCAATTTACGAAAATGGCTCTTATTCATTTACGACTGATATGTCAAGTTGTCAAGTAAAGTTTTGCTGGTGGGTTCGTCCAAAGAGTCAAGCCACCACGGTCCCATGCTGGCCACGGACAGGCTTAGCATGGGATCCCCCTTTGGCCACAAAGGTCGGGCCAGGGGGGGACAATAAGGACGAAACATGGAGAAAGAGCAGGCCAGGCAAGGCGGACAGCCGATCGATGGGGCCAGGGGGACCTTTTGAAGTGGGCTGTTGATCATGAACTACGGCTTCATCAATGCTGACTCTACGTACGGACACGGATAACACCTATCGCATTCGTTCAGTGGAAGTTGGCGATTCAAGACAGGTCATGGGATAGCGCGGCGGGTATGTCAGATATCTATCCGCGAATTTAGGCCCGTCGAGCAGAATGCATCGTCGAAATGTCATCATCAGCTCGGGGATCGCCAGAGCCAAGGGAAGACGCGGAGCCTCGCTTACTCGGCATCTGAGGAAAGGACCTGGACTGGAGATTTCGAAGAGTCCGAAGAAGGAAGGACAGAAAAATATGGTTAACGGACCCAAAGTCTGGGCAAACTCGCCAGAGTATCTGATAAACAACGAGATACACAGATGACTGACCAATAGTGCAATAGCATGAAGAACCAAAGACCCAAGACCACTATTCACCTTAGTACCAGCAGTAGCAGCAGCGGGTGCGGTTAGAAATGAATTGCACTCTGTGGCTATTCTCGGGGATCTTCTATATCGCTGCGCATCCTATTGACCGGCAGCAGCTTATCAAGATAGTTGAGACGAAAAGAGAAGCAAGCAACACCCGACCTCTAGCTGAGCTTAAGCTCCGGCTGGCCTTTTTGCGGTGCAAGTGCATGCAAACGCATCATCACCGAACACCCAGCGTCCGTTGCCTTCTCCATCCTGCAGAACTGCAAACAAGCGCTTTTCAAGCTCTCTTTCTGCAGACGGAATAGTTATTCTCAGCCTATCGTCCATCGTTCACCACCAAAGATGCACTCCAGAAAGGGGAGGCGAGTCCGGGGCAACTGCACGACTGTGGTAGGTGGTATTCGCAGCCCATCCCTCCCCCCCCCCCCAAAGTCGTGCTAGGCGTGGAGAGACGCGGGAATACCGGGATAGGGGTCCCCACCCGTCGAGTTTCAGAAGGCTTAAAATGGGAACCTATCGCCTAGGCCGAAAAGGACTACCGTTACTCGCGGGTTGCAGCAGTTTGCGAGAGAGTGCTCGAGTACCTACCGACAACCGCTACCGCACGAATGAGCCAAGGTCGCCTGCCGCTTTGGAGGGAAGGGGGGCGTGGCTGGTGGCCTACTTTGAGTGCTGGGCCGCCGCTGGCCCCGTTTCACCTTGCGACTCCGGATGACTGCCGCCGTGTCGATTGGACGGCCAAGTGATCACCGAAACTTGTTCCTTCAAGAGATCCCATCCTTTTGGTTCTTTTCTGCTCATCAGGGGGGACTTTGACTACCACCTTACCTTCTGTGCTTCTGCATTCTATGCTGCAGGCCAGTGTCCGATCATCCCTTGGGCTGCGTCCATCACCGTCCCATAGTTGGCTGGCAGGGCATGATGGAATGACGATGCTTGGCTTTATCCGATGGAACGCTCCCCTCTCTCCCTTTCTCCCGCACTTTGGAGTTGATACCTATGTGGTGTTACCCTTGCAAACTCGCCCAGTATCGAATCTCATGCGCCCAGCGGCGGTCCTAAACAGCGAACCGGCGATCCGAGGGCGGGAACGACGCCCCATGTCCTGGACATCGAGCCACACCATTCTCATGGGAGTAAGAGAGCGCCATAGTAGAGGCCGACTGACTAAGAAATTGCATGGCCAGGAGAGAAGAAAAAGAGGCATTGGTTTCATCCGTTCACACAGCCATTCTGCTCTTGGCAGACTCTAAACACAGGCTTTGCTTTTAGTGACACCTACTCTAATGATACTAAGGTTAGTAGGGAAGAACCCCCTCTTCAGACGACAGCGTCAGGGCCCCCGTCAGCCTTCAGGTACCAGAACGTGTCGGGCTCGAAGCTGTGCTACACCGACCGAGGTCGAGGGAACTCCCACATACAACGTCCGCTTGAGCGAGTCCCGAGTCTCGAGTCTCAACTCTGGTGAGCAAGTATTCAAGCAGGCGGTAAGGCGGACCATATCTGCAAAGGCACAGAAGCGATCCCGGCGCGAGTCTCTTTAGGTAGTGGAAAGTTCCTTCCAGTTTCACCCACCTCACCGGGCCGGCACCAGGCAAGAGGAGAACTTGTGGCTATGGAGAGACGAAAGCACGCAACGCAATCCTCGCAACGCAAGCGACGTACGCAACCGCACAAACGTGACAAACGTCTGGTTCCGCGTCCCGCAGCCGGCGTCCCTTTTCTTCCTGCCTTTCGAAAATGGGAAGGAGAAATCAGGGATCCATATTGAAATGGGGCTCGAGCTCCATACTGCGTACATCCAGAGGCGGTTACCAAGTTCAAGACCATTCTCTTGCGGATACAGTCAGCCAAGTTTCGCGCCACCCCTCCCCCCCTGGACCCTCGCTCTTCATTGCGACATGGGGAAGCCGGCTCTTGGATTTGCGAAAGACTGGGGTCCCAGGGTCCAGGGGGGTGGTGCAAGTGAAAGTGAGGAAGTTTACAGAAGTAATACCTTGCGGATGCAACCTAGTAATAGCTCACTGCCCAAAGTGCGCGCGGGAGAAAAAGGATTTCTGGGTTGTGAATATGGCGGCTTGCGAAACCTACTTAGTGGCTTGCTCGTCCTCCCTACTCTTTTCCTGCTTCTCCTCCTCCTTCAGCTTAAATTGTTCGAAACTTGTTTCTCTTTCCACATTCTTTTCGAAAGAAACAGTCCAGACAGTCTGTTGACAGTCACTTTCCTTCTTTTTCTTCAACCTTTGATGATCTGTGATCTGTTCCATTCTTTCTTCCAAGAAGCCCTCTTTGCTCCGTTCCAAACCAAACCTCGTCTCGACGACCAAACACACCAAAACTTACAAACCGAACTCACCCGAGACATCTCACGATCGACTTGCCAATACTACCCCAAAGATCACTCTCAACCTACAACGCATCAATCTACTCATCCCTCAAATAAAACGAACTCCGAAACGAAACTCTTCTTCCAGTCATCCCATATCCACGACTGAAAGCGATCAAAACCTCCAAATTTCACTTACACCAAAACCCTCTCTCACTCAACCTATCAAACTACCTACTCGCAACAACCGCAACCATGTTCTCCACGCTCATCCAGACCTTTGTCCTCCTCCTCACAGCCACCGCGGCCCTCGCCGCCCCGGCCGGAAGACACAACTGGCCCCGCTTCACCGTGCCCCAGCAGCACTTTGAGGTCCTCAGCATGCGCATGCAGGAGCCCGTGAACCCGGCCGCCATGGTGGAAGCCACCTGCGTCGACCGCAACGCGTACGTTTCCTTCCAATTTTGACTTACACAAGAACCCTTTCCACTACATCCTCTCCTCTCTTCCACCGAAAACACATCAAGCACCTTTCACCCATCAACTTCAAACTACGAAAGAAACTTTTGACTAACACCACGCTCAGTCACATCGTCTTCCACGACCAAAATGCAGCAGAACTCGCCATCTGCGGCGGCATTTCGGGCTCCGTCGACGCCTGCCACGGAAACCCCTCCACCACCGTCGGCCAAGCCGGCTCCGCCCGCTTCAGCCTCAAGACTACCGTCGAGGGCGCGCAGATCACCATCTCAAAGACAAAGTGGGAGCAGTGCGTCCGCGCCGCTCGCGACAAGTGCCCAACCGGCAGCCTCCGCGCAGTGTGCGCCGGCGGCGCGACGGTCGGCGACGTGGAGTTTACGCTCAAGAACTCGTTCAGCATGGACGACTTGTAAAAGAAAACTTCGAATGTGCGCTTCAGCTTTTGCGTTGTTCTGGGCGGTGGATGAGGGGATGTTTTGGTCGTGTCTGATGTGTTATCTCTCTCTCTTTTCTCCTTACTTTCTTCTCACAGAGGCTGTTCATATCAGTTGATATGCCTCGTTTTTTCTTTCTTGCTGCGGGCATCTTCTGTGCCGTGGCTTCATGATTTTGATGAAAAGGGTTCTGGGATCGGAGTTTGTCTGCCCTTTTTCCAAGGGCAACATCTTCAACCGTATATATATGCAACGCGCTTGTAAAAAAACACATTCGCATCTGTACAAATTCCTCATAGGGGACGTTTGTCTTGAATCCAGACCAGTTGGCGATCAAAGTCACCCAATTCAAATCATCTTTTTCCATCCTTGTAAAACAAACTTGACAAAAAGGGGGTATCATAACGCCTAACCGTTCACCGTCCATGCTTATCCCATATCCAAAATATAATCGCAAGATGTCAACGACAGCGGCATATGCACCAGCAAGCTTTGCTAAAACAGCCAACAAGTCCTTGATGCTCTCAAATGCCGTACCTCGTAAAACACTCCTCCCGATGCGTCTCAAGACAATCCAAAGCGCAAACCCTCGTCCCGCACTTCATACACTTCACCCGGCCCCAATACCCGCACACCTCGCAGAAACTCCGCTCAGGATACCGCGTATCGTCGTCGCCCCACTCGGCCCTCGCGTCCCAGAAACTCAGCATCGGCCGCGAAAGCAGCCACTTGAGCTCCTCGTCCGTCGGCATCGCAGGCACCCGCGACACGAGCAGCGGATCATCGTCGCCAGGATGCGGCGCCGGTCCTGGTTTATCGTAGGGCTTCAGCACCGGGTCTGTCGCCGTCGCCGTCGCCGAGTCCTCTTGCGCTTCTGCTGCCGGCGCGGGCGTCATCTCGACGTCTTCCGGTTCCGCTGGCGTCTTTGGCGTCGATGTCTTGGAGCGCTTGGCGGCGTTGCGCTTGGTGTGCTGGTTCGGATGGGGCGGTTTGTTGGCCGGTTTGGCTGTGTGCTGGTTCGGGTGCGGCGCGGGCGTGTTTCCGGCGTGCGAGAGGAGGGCGAGGTGGTCGTCGCAGTGGTTGTGGAAGGTCTTTTGGGACTGGAGGATTTTGCGAATTGCTGGCGTGCTCTTGTTCTGGCCTGTGATTCCGTTAAATCGTCGTTAGTTTGGCTGTCGCTTTGCGCTTCACTACGTCCGCGCCCTACAGCGTATTGGAAGGCATGGGGTGATGGGGACAGACGTACCTCTCGAGGCCTTGGCCGGGATGGGTATCGAGGCATCACGACCACCGTCGCGGTCCAGCTGCTCGAGTTCCTTGCGGATCTTGGCTTCTTGGCGGACGGTGAGGTCTGAGGCGGTTGGGTTCGCCTTGCTTCGAGCGGCGCGCTTACGGTTCGCGGGCTGGAGGGCGGCGGCGGCCGGGTTAAGGCCTGTATCGGGAACGTAAGCCCATCCCGGGGCGTTTGTGACTTTGCTGCTGGCGAGCTCGTAGACACCAAAATTATTCATTTCGAGGTTGGAGATGTTGCGGCAGGGTTTTTGGAAAGGGAGTGTGGTAGTTTGACTTGGAGCTCTCTGGGTTCTGGAGTCTCTGCGCTTGAACTTTTTTTGTAGCGAATCAGAAGAGACGACGTTGAGTGGCTAATTATTGGCCAATGGGAATGTGTTGGTTACAGACGAGCACCTAGCGGAGAGCTTCCCCAGGTTGTAGGTTGAGACCTCGGTAACTAATACATTATTTATATTCGAGCAATTGACACTCAGGTACACAATGAATAACAAATTAATAATTCGATCAACTTTGAAAAGAATTTTAATGCCGTGACAAGTTTTCATACGCTCAGAAGCCGACAAGTGCCGAATGCGCCCATGAGCCGCATTCCCGAACCCCCTTCAGTGGATCATGAAGCCACTCCCCAGAGTCCCAGACAATCCCCAGCAAAAGCCGGCTGGTCGACCGCACCATTCTGGCCAATAGGATACTCTCAATGGCGTCCCGGCTAATCCCGCCCTCTGTGCTCTCGCTGGTCCGGCGCAGGCGGAGGCGGTACCTGACTGAAGTACCTTACTGCAGCCGTGCAGCGCCGCAGCGCCGCCGTAGAGAGGTAAACGACGTAACACGGCTGGGACAGAGCTTCCACGTTCCCGCCCAACTTAACCGCACCTCGCCCCCAGAGCACCGACCCGACCGACCTCATCGAACCTGGTCTACGCCATCTCCAAACCCCATAACTTCTACCACCACCACCACAAAACACAACATCACCAACGCGCAAGCCGACCGAGCTCCCTCCCCTCCTCATTTCCACACTCCGCGTCCAATTCCGACCGGGTCGCCTTCCATTCCTCCCGCCGATAGAGCAACCATCCTCCCTCTTTAACCGAGCTCCACGCACGACATCACCCGAAAACCACAATGGCCTCCCGCATCGTCACCCGCGCCCTCCCCCGCGCCTCCGGCCTCCCTCTCCGCGCCGCCCGCAACTTCCAGACCTCATCTCCCCTGCGCGACGCCGTCGCCGCGCCCCTGCCGGCCCGGAAACCCGTCGGTGCTTTCCGTGGAGGGTATGTCTTGAGCTTCTCTGCTCCGAAGGCAGCTGTCCTGCATCTCGTCCACGAGGCCAATTAGGTCTCGTGAGGGTTTTAGGATGCCGGCCACCACTTCATGACCATATGGAGAGAGATGATGATATCTTTGCTAACGAATCAAACCTCAAATAGTCTGTTCGGTTTCTTCCTCGGCAGCTCCCTCGCCGGCGCCGGTGTCTACTCCTACATCCTCCAAGAATACAAGACCTCCAACGAGCTCCTGACAGAGGACATTTACGTGCGTCATTACATCTCACTATCTACCTTCTTGCCTACCCCTCGAGGCTTTTCGCATCAATCAACCTGTGCCCTCCTGCATCCTTAGCAGTGCTGGTTGTGGCGTCATTGACCGTCTTGTGCGCTGCACCGGAACGCTCCCCGGTGTAGTCTCGCTACAACGCGGCGCGACCATCCTCGCTTCTCCTGCTCTCTCAATGTCCCAACAATGCCAATCATCGCTACTGCAGACCCTACATGATTCCACAATCAATGAGCTAACCAGACTGGATTACTTCAGGCACTCCAGGCCGCCGTCCAGCGCGTGACCAAGTACGTCGAGGTATTGGAAGAGAAGATGGACGCCATCGAGCGCAAGAGGAAGTAAACGAGATATCGCAGCGTTAAAAAGGGGGACAAGGAGGATGTGAGTGTAACGAGGACGCGAGATGCTCAGGGGGACGCCGTGGTAATGCAACGGTGAGGTTTTTCGAGGCGAAGTCAGCACAAAAAAAGCAGCACAGCACAATGGTCACGACCGGAATATTCCAAACAACGTCCGATTTCTTACTCTTTCCTGCGTGAGGTTCCTTCGATTCAGTGGTATGGTTTACGAAACATGCCGTGGAGATCGAGGTCGAGGAGCTCGTGTATATCAAAGACTGTAACAATATGCTTGTAAGGCGTGGGAGTTCTGCAAGTACGTGTCTAAACGTGTCCCCTGAGAGTGACTTCTCTTTACAGTCGGGGTCGTGTTCACCAAGCCGCTCGCTCAAGCTCAAGGCACAACCGAGACAGCCACCCGAGCTGACGGCAGCCGAGAATCTGAGAATGGCCATGTCAAGGAGCGACCTTTCCATGATGTTAATAGCTCATCTCGACTTCAAGTCTACCGCTTTCGGATATAAGGCTCTGGCCCAGTGTGTTCAGATGCCCTCCCTCAAATAAATACGATGAGCAATTGTCTTCCATTCTTCCTTCTTCTTTGAAATCGATCTTGATGTTCCAACAATGACGAACAGCATTGAACACTCACCCTGCCATCTCTCATTGAACTTGCGCCATTCGAATGTTAATGTGGATTGGTATTCGTGAGTAACCCGACACTTGAATCGTGACGGGCTGGCGCAGCTTGAAGCATAAGACCTGTAGTTCCACTCCTTTCTGCCCTGCTCTCTCGTATCCATATCTTGACTTTCACGTTGTCTGGGTTTCTGGTGGGAAAAATCGGCGAAGCAAAATACGACTTGAAGCACCTTGGTGAAAGTTCACGCAGAGAATACCTGATGATCTAATTTACCAGATCCCTCTGCCTCACTCTATAATCTCAATACGTACGTCCGCAGCAAACCAAGAGGATGGTAACGAGTGTGATTAACTGCTCTAAACTTGTAAGCATACCAGACTTAAAAGCTAAGAGGGTAAAAAAAGCTTCCTGTGTGGCCCCGAATCATCTAAACGCAGATATACAGAGAGCATATGCGCATCACATTAAGATACTCGGAGGCTAACACATCGATTCAATGAGCTACAGATTGACGTTATGAAACGACCAGAGCGTGTGTACGACACCTCAAGAGCCGCTACCGCTTCGCATCCAGAACATGTGGCTCCAACGTGGCTCGTCTTCAAGAAAGGCAAAAAGGCGTAGCGAAAACGCTACTACAACCCTCCAAGGCACACATCCTTTCCCTTCTTCCCGAAGCTTCTATAATGCTTCGCCACGATCAGCACAAGAGACTGGCATACGGAGAACCTCTGGTAGTAGTATGTTCACTACGGCTCAAAGTCTCCATTTCGCACAACCTAACTCCTGTCAATCTATGGCCAATACCACGCCTCAACACACTGCCGAGCAAAGGGCGAGGAAGCTCGGTGGAGCGAGTGACTTTTCGCTGGAAATTTGAACCATTGCCTCTTGGTGACGGCTATCACCTCAATTGTCAAGGGATGTCAATCTTACTGCAGCCATTGATAAGGCAAATCTTCCAGAAGGGGACTTCTGTGTGTAATGAACGAGAACGATCGAGTCTTGCTGGAGTGAGACATTCCTGTGAAGGCCAAGGGCAAAACAGTATCGGAAGTTGCGGCGTAAAAGAAGGCTATGCTGAGGAGCCTGTAAACCAGGACATCCAGGGAGTAGGGCGGAATTCTTGGTATAAGACTACCTTTTAGCCATTGTAAGGTCGGTGTAATGCGCGCCTCACGGTCCTTAGGTCGTGTTGCTCTGTGGTTCCCCAGGCCAAGTCAACAGACAATAGATTAATTCATGGAACCGTCAAAAGCCAAGTAGAGTCACTAAGGCTTCAGGTCACGATTCACGCAGTGGAAATAAGAAGTTTAGACATGTGCTCGAATTTCATAACGTTAATTTACCCGCAGACCATAATGCAAAGAGTCGACCTAACGCGCAAGAGGTATATAGTCCCTATCCCATGGGACGTCCCAAAGTGTCATTTCATAGTGAACCCAGAATTCTTTTACAACTCGTCGTGAGCATCCTCCTTGGCCTTCTCGGTCTCCTTGGCCTTCTCAGCCTCCTTCTCGGTGGCAGCAGGGGCGGCCTGGCTCTCCTCGGCGCCCTCCTCCTTGACGGAGACCTCGGCCTTGTACTTGCCGTTCTCCTTGACGAACTCGATCAGGTCCTCAATGGAGCGGGAGCCGGAGTAGGTGACGGCAGCATCCTTGTTGCCTGCGGGGTAGAGCTTGATGGTGGGGAAGCCCTGGATCTCATCGGGAACGTCGTTGGCAGTAGCGTCAACCTTGGCGATGACGACCTTGTCCTTGAACTCAGACTTCTGGTACAGCTCACCAAGCTCCTCGTACTTGGGGGCCAGAGCCTTGCAGTGACCACACCAGGGGGCGTAGAACTCAATCAGGACATCCTTCTTGTCATCAAGGACAACCTGCTCGTAGTTCTTGGCGACAACGACAGTGACGGGGCCGTCGTTGGACTCAGGGATGGGCTCGGACTTGATGCTGGGCTCCATCTTGCCGGAAGAGAACTCCTCAACGAACTTGGCGATCTCATCGTGGGTGATCTTCTTCTCCTGGTCAAAGGGGAACTTCTGGTTCTTGACGGTCTCCTGGATGGCGAAAGAGGGGAACTTGTCGGTGGCGAGGTTGAGGTTGCCGGCGTGAGCACCGAACGCCTTGGCGTCGATGGTAGCGAAGTTGATCTTGCCGCGGTACTTCTCAGCGATGGGCTTCAGGGCAGCGCCAAGCTCCTCACGCTCCTCGGGGGTCTCGGCGAAGATGTAGGCGAGGGGAAGGCCAGCGGACATGTAGCCGGAGTAGGTCTCGGGGCCGACCTCACCGATCAAGGGAGTGGCGGCGGTCTGGGCAAAGGTCTCAATGGCCTCAGCGTCGAACTTCTCAGTGAAGGTGGCCTTGCCCTCATCGAAAGACTTGTAGAGGACGATGGCAGGGGCCTTGATGCCCTCAGCCTCAGCAACAGCGGCGTCGTTGACGCCACCGAAGAGGTAGGTGTCGCGGAGCTTCTCGGCGACCTTGGTGAAGGTCTCGTTGGAGGCCTTGTCAGTGGCGTCGATGTAGGCGACGAGAACGACCTTGTCGGCGGTCTTGAACTCCTCAAGGGTGTCCTTGGTGAGGATGGAGACGGCGGGCAGGGACTGCTTCACCATGTAGGAGGTGATGGCAGCAGCCTTGCGCTGGCCAGAGTAGGGAGATACGTTGTCGGGGCCGCGGAAGACCTTGAGGGTGGGGTAGCCCTCAACGCCGTACTCCTGGCAGAGATCGGACTCCTCAGTGCAGTCGACCTTGACGAGCTTGATGTTCTTCTCCTTAAGGGAGGTGGCAGCCTCCTCGTACTCGGGAGCGAGAGCCTTGCAGTGACCGCACCAGGGAGCGAAGACTGGACGTCCACGATCAGTATTTATTCGACTCGAGGGTAGCTAGGTAATTTGGGGGGGGGGGGGGGGAGACTCACACTCAGCGAGGACGAGGTCGTTGGTCTTGATGAAGTCGGCGAAGTCATCCTTCTTCAACTGGGCAACATCGGAGGCGGAAACCGCAGCAGCGGCGGCCAAAAGGCCAAGGGCAACACGCTTGCAGAACATCTTGATCTTGCGAGTAGGAGAAATGTTAGCTTTGGTACGAGCGATTGGTGATGCTATTGCGGAGAGTCTTGATGGTGGACAAATCGTAGAAAGAAGGATTGGGGCCTCTGTCCAGCTTCAGAAGAGGCAGAGCTGTGTAGATTTTGCGGTGGTGGCGACCGTCTGTTGCTACCTCATGCGCCCGATGAAGCTTGGTGATAGCTTGGGGAGTAAGTAGAATGTTGAGAGGAAGCTTACCTTTCTTTGATCTGAAGAATGAACAGTGAAGAAAGAAAGAAAAAAGTACACTCGTGGAGAAGGCGAGGCTGTCAAGTCTAACTTCAGACCGGAGTGAATGGGGAAGGCTTTGGTCTTAAGTAGAGGGTGGAATAGGTTCTGGAGAAAGATTCCGGATTTCTAAAGGGCAATTGAGAACAGGTGTCCCTTTTTCCAGGAACCGCCCGTCAGCTCATGCATTCACTCAGGCGGCTGCAGTGTCTGTGGTGGATGAGTGGATGGGGGAACGCCCCTCTCCTCTTTTTGGGCTAAGTCACTGTAAGTCTTTTCAACCGTAATCATGCCGGAGAAGTACATTAGCCGGCCAAGAGTATACTTACCCCAATCCACAGGCGAGCCCGTGCCTCCTAAGGTACCTTGCGGTTGTGAGGGGCAAACTCGCTTTCACTCCCCTCCCTTCCAGGCACTCCCCCCACCGTTCGACCGCTAGGAACACCAACTTACGGTGAATTGATAATCAAGCCAGGCTGACCAGCGGCGGTTTGAAGGTGAAGCTGAGCTAAGGTAGGAACGGCTATCCTTTTTGCCGTGGAGAGTACCCGTAAGCTCAGTTTGCCATCGTTATGTACCTGGGCCTTCTACATTGGCATGAGGCTTATTTCTGCCTACACCAAAGTCCCCTCTCAAGTCTCCGCCAGTGCATGAAGAAGTTGCTAGAGCTCCACGATCCGCTTGTCAGCAGTCTTCCGAGGCTGAGAGCCTCAAGGGCGTAGAAAGAAGCCGGGGGGCAAATGCGCTCGGAGACCATTGTCTATGACAGCCCCCCTTTCCTTGCGTTCCACCTTATGCCTGGGCGGGTCTGAGACAGATAGGACATCGTTGATGGAGAAATGGCTTTCAACATGGCACAAGCACTGGCGATGGCACAGGCACCATGGACCTTGAGGCAGGCCAGACAAGTCTTTTCTACGACCTCCATCCCATGTCCTCCCAGTTCCAGCCCGGACCAGCTCAGTGCGCGCCAGGCTCGGGTTGGTTCAATTGCGACGGAAGTATGTGGTGGTGGTGGTGGTCTCATTCCTTTCCCGTTTGTGTCTCTTGGTCCTTCCTCTACGGCGATAGGAATGCAACGCAGACACAGCCAACAATGGGGTCCGTATGTCTTGGAGGGCGGCAAGGTTTCCTTACGTCCCAAAGGACACATTTCCACGTTTTGCCGTGTACAAGTTACAACAAGCTCTTCGGTGCATTTGGGGTTGCAAGCTTGTCCGTTCCAGCACAAGGATCACCCTCTTGCCATTGGATCTGGTCGTGGGATTCTCACGTCTCCACCACCCGCCAAGCTGCCCTGCCGGCTCGAGATCCATCGGCAATGCTACCGTGGAGCGGATCACTAAACCAGATCTGGCCAGTTTCGGCAGCTTCTTATTTGGTGCTTCGACTCGCAGTCCGACAAAAGAGTGGAGGTGGCTGCTGTGAGAAGCTCCAGCCACCCATTATTGCTCGCGACACACGCTGCTCTACTGGATACCGTGGTCAAACCTCCCAGCCTCATTTCCAGGGTCCAACATGGAAATTATCGACGCAAACCATAATCGCACCTGCGATGCTGCATCTGGACTTGCTGTGGGGTTTGAGTTAGGCGTTGCCGGCAACCACGGCAACACTTTTAAGCAACGGCATATCTATTCAGAAGAAAAGATAGGCACTTGTAAGCCCATGAACTCGAACAGGAACACTCACATCGGCAAACGCATTTCGTTATTTCGCCTCTACGGAAGAACTCCCAGAATGCTACTCCATCCTGCCCGTTTGCTTCGCTGCCTACAAAGTGGAACCGTGTCCCGAACAGCGCAGCGGCTGACATGCTCCGTGTCGCCCCAAACTCTCCATCTCATCTTTGCCTCCGACCCGGCCGCTCCGCCGCGAGTGGGGTTTTGTCGAAGAAGCTTTAAGAATCCGTCTCATGGTTTGTGCTAAGTAAATGGTTAGACAAGACACATGCTGGCTGGAGCGCCGTCGTCGGCATCGTATTCCAATTTCCGTATATTGTCTCGCGAACTATTTGTCGCGTCACTGATTCGTTCAACGATCAATGAGGCTGAAAAGCGAAAAGGACAGATGTCATTCATCTACCTTACCCAGCAAAGAACATGAGCATAGTGTTCTATTCGCATCGGTCTGTCGAATTTCGCCCAGGAAATTGCTCACCACATGAACCTACTGATCCTCAAGATGATTACCTAAATAGGCAAGTGCCACTACAGGGCAAGCCTACCTTAATCAAGTCATCGTGCCCTCAAAATTGCCAGGTTCAGCGACTCAACTGTTCATCACCCCTTCGATTTTCATGAGTTTAGATGCGTACAATCTACAAATAGACAGTCCAAAGCCTGTATGGTCGTTTCTCTGTCGTCCTCAGGCCTGAAAACTTCATCTACGCAGTACACATTGTGCACGGATGGCACATGACGATGAATATCCAACGTAAGCTTCTAGGTTTAGTTCTATCTTCTTACTTTTGCCGGCCTCAACTAGATGGTAGGTTTGCTTGCAGGACTGGTAAGAGACGGCCTATGGTTCCAGATGGACGCGAATAGCAGGCTGAATCGCCTTCACTTTCAACATGTCATCTCGCTAGCCACGATCATGTCTAAATTTGCGCCGGATCCTCTGAGAACGCGACTTTTCACGTTGCAGTTTTAAGCAAAGGCCTTCTCCTCTTCCATACAAATAAGACTGGGGAAAGAGGCTCCCTATAAGACAAGATGAGGGACGTACTTGGAGGAGTGCCTTCCTTGTGGGTTCAAATTATCGCGAGGTAGGTGCTCTCTTGCGATGGCGAACCAGATGAGCATACCTGCGTTAACGGTATCGTCGTCCCTTCCTATTTTGACTTCGCAAAGGAGTCAAGGTCAACTGACGTCCACTCCGCTGCCGACTCTGCCAAAAATGTTTGCTCGACACAATGCCCAAACATGCCAGCCTGCCGGCCTCAACATAGCTTCATGTCGACTCTTTAGGATCTCTCTTTCAGTGCCCGACGATTTTGCTGTGTCTGTTAAGTAGAGATACTTCATTTTACCATCTGCCCGTGCCACGACTTGTTCAAAGTCTCTCCGAATGGAGAACATTCACGCTCAACGTCGTTCCGCCAGCCATGGCTCGCTTCGCAGCAGCTACAAGTCCCACACTCGACCACCCATTGGATGTAGTCTGCCACGTCGACCGTTGAGAAGCGTGAACGAGAATGCTAGTTTACTTCCGTCGCCCGGTCCTCTTGAGAGCATGCTCAAGACCACAACGGAAACAGGCGACATAGGCATCTTCAGCATCAAGCCAATAGCTCCAGCGGCTACAACACACCAATGCGCAAGATCACGGACCGGACTCGATGTTAACACAATCTTCAGATCTGAGTCTCGTGCCAGCCATCGTACCATCTCTGGAGCCGGCCGCCGATGGAACAGCTCGGACAGAGACACCAATTCAGAAATCATCTCCATGTATGGCTCAGAAGGCCCTCCGTCCTCCTTCTCCAGCTCATTCTCCCCCAAAATCGATGGGCCGTACCAGCGTTCGTACTCCCTGACCACATGTGGTTCTCGGAAATTTTCCAGTAACAAGTCATCTGGTACTCTCCAAAGCCATTCGAGCAGTGGCATCTTGCAACGACCACGGTCCCCGTTTCCCTACCCAACTCGACTGAAACGCCCTGGAGTTCGGCCATCTTCGCCGGCTCTTACGGAGAATGGACTTGTTGACTACAGTAGGATGGTCGAAATAGATCGAATCTCATATGTAAGCACTCATGGTCCTCCACAAAGCGTAGCGTAACAGGAGCTCATCATTTATTAGAGGACTGTGCATGGCTCGTATAAGCCAACCTTTCCACAACCGCAACGATTTGGCCCTCCCGATGCGTTTCGCGGCGGCATCAACCAATCCATGCCGTATCTACCGCATTCCAGCTCTTTCGTGTCGCCCACTGGATCCGCTCTTGGGTATCGTGGGTACCATAACCTGTGGGGTAACGAGCTTGCGAGCAGACCACGACGACCATCCACGGATCATAGTGCGAGATCCTCAAGCCTGACTTCGGTCATTGAGATGTACTACAGATCACTCTCAAACTTGGAACCCAATCTGTCACGCACAATTCGCCCCGCAGGATCTTTCTACTACGACTACACCGAAGCTTTTGAAACCCCGGAACGCCAAACAGACCCTCGGGATTCTACCTTGGCGCTGCCTTTAGCTCCTATTCCTCAGCGAGCATCGAGCCTTACCAGAGCCTTAGTGCTTCGAGACGAAACGAAGGCTCGTCTGGATGCTGTCATCGACATATCTGTGAAAGACTCTAGCGATTCGTCCGGTGATGACTGTCGAGCCTTGGACAAGAAACCTGCCAATGACATCGAAACGTTACCTTCACAGCGCTTGAGCTCTAGAGCCGCCCCTCCGACGCTGGAACAATTTCCGTTCGAAGTTGATGGGACATCGGCTTCTCGCCCTGTCGACGTTGATAACGATCTGAACATGTTTGTACCTTGTTCACAGGCAGTTGATACTGCGGCTTTCCAGCGATCTCAAACGACTCCAAAGCCTCAAAACATCGGACATAACAAAATCGACGATGAAGAAAATGCGGAAGGCTATGCCAATCCGTCTCGAGGCCATGAGCAAGGGAATAAAGGCCACATAACGAAAGCGAACGCTGATGCTTCCCATCCCGCTGTGGAACATGCAACGGAGGCACTGTCTAAATCCCATTTCAAGACTGCGGACGAAATCATCCCAGGCCCCAACGAACCCAGTACGTTGCAATTAGAGCTGTTGAATCGAAATCGGCTATCCAGAAGAGCCCCGTCCCACAGTGGCCTCGCGGCCCTTCTCCGCTCGAGTTTACGCCATTCGGTTGAACCTGGCCTATCCGACCTTGCGGCATTGGTCTCGTCATTCGAGCGTATTGCCAAGTCACCGTCCATGAGCAAGGATGAAGACTCGACTGGACTTCACGAGGTCGATGTAGATGAGCCGAAAGATCTCAAAGCTGAGATGGAGCATCATCACCCCCTGGAGGGGGAAAATATGGTGAATGAGTCTGCCGCAAATGGCGCAACCCATCCTGACCTTCAGTGGAGGCCTTTCTTCAGAGGCCATCGCAGAAACCGAGCGCTTGCTCGAATCAGCACAGCAAGTCTCCGAAGTCATACAGCGCCACCAGCCTCCAAAGCGGACAATCTTCTCCTCTCCTCGACGCCAATTCCTAAGAACCGTTTCTTGAGTACAAGCAGCAGTGTCCCGCACTTGATGAAGGCATTGCCCTCCCTCCCCAAGGAAGCGCAAGCTCAACTGAGACGAGTGTCAAAGGCATCTGGGGACGATTTGCGATTTCCAGTCAAGTTTTCACCCTTTCAGCTCGAAATCCTTGCAACTCCACGGTCGAGTCCTAGAATTACTGCACATTCCGATGTGGAAGACCATGAGTCTTTCCGAGCTAGCATTGAGCTCGAAGTCATTCAACCCAAAATAGAGCACAAACCGGCGGATCATGATGCACCGAGTCCGAAAATGAAGGTGACTGTAGTTCCAAGCCCATCGAAGCGAAAACTTCGACTCAAAGCGTCTCGACTGGCCTTGGATGTGGACACAATCCCAGAAGACCAGACCGGCACAGTCAGACGTCGCTCCAGTGTCAAACACAGCATACTTGCCGACTTACCGGCTCACCAGGCCAAGGACCTTTTCACCCCAGTGCTCCATGAGGAACGTCAAGGCAGCATGGCTTACCGGCGAAAAGGAAGACGATATGTACAGCTCACACCAAGTGATGGGGAAAATCTACCGGCCCGTGTCTCTCCAACAGCAAGGTACTCCAGAGATGGGCACCTACATGAACGTGACATCCCTCTGGCGCACCCAGTTGACACGAACCTCTATAGGTTGAGTGCGTCCACTGATGGATTTGACCTCAGCGATTCTCGAAGCTTCAGCTCTGATTTGACTTTTTTCCGGCCGAGGATCCTCAAGAAAAAGCTGTCGAATCTCAGACTTCGCATCACCAAATCATGTTTTAACCTTCGAGAGCGTGCAAACAAGCACATTGCCAGGCGACCCCAATCAACCGGTCTGGCCGGCTCGAAGAACTCTGACGCGACAGTTGTACATAGTAAATGGGCCACGGCCACCCCGGGTCATTCGAAGCAAGTACGAAGGAAGATGAAGAGATGGGTCCGGCAAGCTGTCTCCATTTGTGTCAAGGGCCGGCGAAACGAAAGCGAATTCATTTCTTAACTGTCAAGGAGAAAATGTTGGAGTCATTATTATCGTCATTGGGTGCGTTTCTTGCTTTTGATTCTCAAGAACATGAACTCTTTGGGAAAAAGACTTATAGCTGTTTTTGGAGGGGTATGAGCGAAGTGATGGACCCGGGCTAGAGTAGATGATACGTGCGGTTGGTTGGGACGTAATAGGTGATGGCGGGTTTGTTGAGAACGAGACATCGTGAAGTGGCTTGACCAGATCAGGGCCAGGTTCACAGAATTAATAAAATGCGATATGATTTAACACATTTCGTTGTGATTAGGAGGCGCTAAGCGAGAATTGGAGGGCTTGCATCATGATGCTGACCTTACCGTATCGTGTATGGCCATGTTCGGGATACATGACGGAGGGGCTGATTGACCATGAAGGTTCTCATGGCTTCATGCCCGGCCATCACAAAACCGAGCTATCCCCACGGGAATCTATTGATGTGAAGGTTTCCTCGGTACATACTGTCCACGCGACCATCGCACATTCGTTAACGTCCTCCACCATACCGCTCGTTCAACCGACACTCGTTAGAAACTATCGTGATACAAATCGAAAAGTCGTCTCTAGACTTGAACATTCGCTACGCATTGCCATTCGTTTCACCAATAGCTACACCTAGCTATACCTGTAGCTACATCAGCCTCACCATCGGGCATATCGGTAACTTCGTCAATAGCTTCATCATCGGCTTTTCTATCCAACTCCTATCGACAGCTTCCTCGGCTCCACATATAGCTACATCAACATCCAGCTGTAGCTGAATCAGCCTTAAACATCAGCTCCTCCGACGGTTCTACGGGAAATATCACTACCAAGCTCCATCAAGCCTCGCCGACCGGACTCGGAGCGTAGCCCAGAAAAACCGTTCCATTGACATTATCATTCCCCTTCTCTGACTCCAACAAAACAATCCCAAAAAAAGCCCGACAATGATCTCCTCCCTGTCAGAGATGAAGGACCTCAGGTCACCTCTAGACCGTCTCCCGCTGGTCATCCAACATCCTTCCTTCTTCGAGAATCCGACTCAACACCTTTCGTCGTCGCGTTCGTCTTCAGCGGCGGGGCACCATACTTGTCTTGACGGGGACCAACTCTTCCACCTGAAATATAGACCAAAGTACATCGTCAAGGATCGTCGCGCCGGCAATGGCGTGGATGCGGATGAGACCGTAGAGCGCAAGGATAGCGTCATGGCCGATATTGCCGACGCGGATGACATTCTCGATGACAAGACGTCTTTGTCTGTGTCACCGCAGTCATTGTCGTCGGTTTACTCGTCCGAGTCGGGCGGCGGTGGTGAAGAGCGGACCGAGGTGATGATGACGGTCCGCAAGTTGGTGAGGGAGTTTGATGAGGAGGGGGAGAGCAGTACCGCGCCCTCCGAGGAGGAGAAGAAGAAGGCCGAGGAGATGGAGATGGAGAAGCGTAAGAAGGAGAAGGAGATTCGGCAGAAGGAGGTGGAGAAGCAGCAGAAGAAGATGAACAAGAAGAGAAAGAAGAGAGACTCCGTGGCGTTGCTGTCTGGTAGTCCGTGGGGTGGCGACGCTCAATGGATGAATGGGCGACGAGGGGGCAGCAGGAATGGAGGCCACGACGCTCCCGGTATCTTTCTTCAACCCGAGGCTCCTCGGCGTTCGCCTCCGACGCCGATTGATCCCGTTGGCGTGTTCCCGCCCGAGCTGAAGAAGAGCAAAGAAGAGAAGAAGGCGAAGAAGGAAAAGAAAGAGGCTGAGAAGGAGGAGCTCCTGGTGCTGCCCAAGGTGCCGTGGTGCCACCAGAGCGGTGGGTGTCGCCAGAAGCGTGGACGCCGGAGGAGGAAGATGGCCGGGTTCGCGGCGCGGTCGGTCGATTTGCTGCGTCGGCTATTCGGCGGGAAGGGCAGGGAGAAGGAGGACAGGAAGGGGAAGGGGAAGGGGAGGGCGAGGTGTCGGATCTGTGGCGATGAGTTGGGGTTTGCGGTTGAGCTGGCGGAGTGGCAAGAGGATAGAGAGTTGGGTTCTGCTGCTGCTGCTGCTGCTGTCATGGGCAGGGAGTCATCGAGCGGCTCTTGTGGAAAAAAGTTGGAAGCGGACTCGGACAGGAAGGGCATGGATCGAATCGAGGCTGATATCACAGCGGTGGCGGAGTGTGAATCACGTTCGACGCTGGCGACTGTTCGGCTCACAAAGATCCCAGAGGCGTGGTGGACCACAATATAGATGGCTTTGACTGCAGAGTCATCTTTGTATTGATACCCAAGTAGCTTGTCGAGAGAATCTTTCTCTCTCAGTCAGCATGGCCACTGAGGGTCAGCTCCTGTAATTCCTAATAGCTAATAGCTAATCAGTCCAAGCGCATGAGCCGTACCCGAATATTCAAGGGGTCAACTCGTTTCTCTCTGGATCAGAATACGCCTCCGCCAATAATGAAGACCCGTTCCTCCTCGCGACGGGCCCACTGGATAACTTTGTTGGCGCCTTGGGTAAGTACGGCACGGCTCACGTTGGGGCCGGCTACGCAGTAAAATTCGAATATTGGTGTGATCCAGGCTAAAGAAGTAGCATCCTCGGAGACGGAATGTAGAACACGCATATGGGAGTGTTTCGCGTGGACGGCAGCGTGCAGTTGATGATATAGGCCCATGAGGCGGCGACGGGCCATCAGGGAGGAGAATACGGGGTCGAGGGCGGACATGCTGAACTGCACGTTCGCACGGGACTTGTAGAGGAAATGCGATATTTGACCACCGGGAGCAATGTCTGTGGTTTTTGGCCGTCCGGCACGCGCGGCGGTCTGTATAAGTGAGAGATGGTCCGACTTGGCCAGAGAAGCCGCGACGTTATCACGCATTTGCTTGAGCTCAAAGAAGGACTCCTTGTCCGGGCTGATGAGGATGATGGCGAGTTCTTCATCCTTGTGTACCGGCGCCTCTTGCCCCGTGGCTTGCTCGCCGTCGACACCGTCGAAGAAGCTGACGTACATGTACAGGTAGCCGCGATTGTTGAAGGCCGGCAAGCACAGGGGAATCCAATTTTCTCCGCCGCCGGCTTTGATGCCACCCGATTCGAATAGCATATTGAAAATGAGTTGGAGGTCGCTTGGGTGCAGAGAGTGGCGACGCGGACGAATAACACTGACCAGTTTACCACCGGCTACAATCAAGCCGTACAGAAGCTTGTCTGTCCTCTGCTTGAGGAAGGCATTGTTGATGGCATGTCTCTGGGACTTGCGCAGCTTGAGACACTCCAAGGCGCCAAGCAGTGCTGACGGGGAGCCTTTCGTGAAATTATCGGCAAGGGACGAAATCAGGGGCTCAGTTCCTTCGAGTGGTTTTCGAAGATCGGACGATGGTCGATGGACAAAGATGTTTTTCAGCGTGGGCAAGGTCAGTGTCGACAGGATCTGCATGTACAGAGCCTCGAGTTGCGCTCGTAGCTGTGAGTCACTTTCGCCGAGCCGACTGATGGCCACGAAGTAGAGGGGCCCTTGCGTTGCAACAACAAATCGCGTAGTTCCAGCGGTGAAGCCGGACAAGGGGTTCTTAGCCCCTTCATAGAAAGATATGAGGGTTTGAATGACACCCATGGACGAGTTGATCAGCCCCAGGTCTCCGTGACGACTGTAGATGGGTTTGCCCGCCGATGAAAGGATCATGTAGTGCTTCAACTTTGCCTTCCACATGGTGACTCGATCTTCGTCTTTGAAACTCGTGTCGGCCTCGTCGGGTAGGTCGTCGAACTCGTGCTCGAACCCAGCCAGATTACGGGTTATGTTATCCATCCTTAAGGTTTCGAAGGGTGGCACAGTTGCCGATTGCGACCTGAGGAGGTTCCATGCCGGACTTCTCTTATTGAACTCCCCCATCAATAGGCTTGCGATGTCGTTGGGCGGCCGCAGGGTCGGGGAGAAGCTGGCGATACTCATAGAATCTTCGCCCTCACCCAGCGTCCTTGTTGGAGTAGCTTGTCCGCTCGAGGACTGTACTGGGGTTGAAACGGCCCTGCTGCCTGTGGTCGAGAAAGTGCCGCGCGAACCATCTGGGAAAGACAGGGTCTGGATATCGAGAGGTGTAATGGCGGTAGTCGCGGCTGCCATGGCCATTCTCGAATCTATCGAGTCGTTCGATTCCATCGACGGCCGTGGAGGCAGAGGGGGAGGTTGCTCCTCGCTGGGGCCGTTTTCGTGGTCCTCGCCCATGATTGCGATGGCGGGAGCATTTCAGCTAGGTGGTCGGGAAGTGGAAAGAAGCGCGGCGATGTTGCAGACTACCTAGAAGTAGAGTAGATTCTTGACTTTATCTGGAATTTGGGTCGCCAACCAGGTTCAAGAGGCCATGACTGGCATTCGAGACCTCACCTAGGGTAAAGGTAGGCTGGTAAGTTGAGAACGGGAGGTTTAAAGACGGCACGGGAAGAGGAGCGAAAGAGGGACCCGACGGGATAAGGACGAAAATCGTCCCAAGTTAGCGCAGACCTGCTGATGATGCGTAGGAGGGGCCGCCGAGATCTAGTGGTGCGGCAGCCTCTTCGTAAAGTGCCTTAGTGGGAACGGTCCGCTAATCAGAGCCTGTCTCGGCCCACTTGCTCGCCTGACCTGGGACCAGAGCTAGGCCAAATGCCCCCAGAGCAGGGAGCAACATGGGAATTCGTAAATCCCATGGCCGAGCGGAAACTCCCTTACCGGAAAAAACATTCCGGACTTTGACAGCTTACTTCAGCAGATGCAATACACTGGCAGCTGATTATCTAGATAAAAGTAATGCCTTTTGCTGCAAGAGGTTGTGTGTGCACTTGGTAAAAATGCAGGGGAATCTCAAGAATGATCAAGAACCAAGTCAAGGAAGGCAGGGACTGAACCAAACTGTTGTCCAGACCATTATGCATGCACACTACCCAGTAACTGACATGACCAGGCACAATATACCAGTTTCCATCAAGTGTTTTGGCTCTAGTGCTGAAAGATGTGTCTCATATCGTGAGGCTCAGTGGTGGAGTGTCCAATCAAGGTGGAAAAGCGACAGAATGCATACAGCCCACAATTTCCAGGTGCACCCCAAATCCAATGCTCAATGACGTTGCGCTTTGTCCTATCTCGGCGTTGATGGAGAGTGTTGTGCCAGCCTCGCCAGGCGAGAACGGTCGCTAAACTAGTCTGCCCAATGGGAAGCTTGGGAGCTGTCAGGGTGCCACCCCACTGTACACCTGTCGTCTGGAAGGAGACATGGTAGCCTTTCGAGCTCAAGCAACACTGGGCTCTTTAAACCCTGTTCACGATCACTGCATGCGACGACTACCGACGCCAGCTTGATTCTCCAAGGCTAGGCAGCGATGCGATACCGTCCTTACAAGACCATAAGAACAGACTGATGTACTCACTCGTTCAATCAACGCCAATTCTCAGCAATCATGGCCCTTGAGCCTGGCTCTGGCCGTCGGTCTGTCTCCCCAGAGAGCTCAGGCCGCGAGTCTCCCCTTCCACGTCAATGGAGAAACCAGCTCGGAGCTGGTAAGCGATTTGTCTTTGAATTTGGGAAGACTTTATGTATTGATTTAATGTGATAGAGGAAGCACCGACCAAGGACAAGCATTACCGCAAATACGCCTCTGGTGTTGAAAGGGCCCTTACTCTGTTTGAAACGGCCTTGCAGGAATGGGCTGACTACATTTCCTTCCTGAATCGCCTCCTCAAGGTAAGAGTCTTTTTCACGATGGCGAACCGATGTCCAAAACGACGAGAGACTGATCGTACTCATCAGGCACTGCAAGCCCGACACCCGTCGGTCACGACTATCCCTTCGAAAGCCATCGTCGCGAAACGCCTGTCGCAATGTCTCAACCCCTCCCTCCCGTCCGGCGTGCACCAAAAAGCACTCGAAGTCTACAGCTACATATTCGCAACCATAGGCACTGATGGGCTATCCAAGGATTTACCATTGTACTTCCCTGGCCTGGCGTCGACTCTTTCGTTTGCCTCTCTATCCGTCCGATCCCCCTTTCTCGACATTCTTGAACGCCACTTTTTAGACATAGACCCCCGGTCTCTTCGACCAGCCATGAAATCAGTTGTTCTGGCCCTTTTACCTGGCCTCGAGGACGAAACTAGCGAGGACTTTGAACGAACGTTGCGATTGATGGAGAGCTTCAAGACCGCGATCCGACCCGCAGGCAGCGACGAATTGGATGGACCACATTCATCAGGAGATGACTTTTTCTGGCAATGCTTCTTCTTGGCCTCTATCACAGGATCAAGTCGGAGAGCCGGGGCGCTAGCATACCTTGTGAGGAACCTGCCCAAATTAGGCGAAACCTCTTTACCAGGGAAACCAGGCAAGAATGGCGTCCAGGAAGACGAGCATTCTGCAAAACTCGCACAAATGGTCACCTCTCCAGAACCTGGATTGCTTTTACGTTGCTTTGCTGCTGGGCTTGCAGACGAGCAACTCCTCATTCAGCGAGGATTCCTAGATCTCTTGGTCACCCACCTTCCCTTGCACTCCAAGGTGTTGCAGACGAATGTCAAACCAGGCGACTTGGAGCTTCTTTTGCGTGCGGCGGCTGGTGTTGTCATCCGGAGAGATATGAGTCTTAACCGAAGGCTTTGGGCATGGTTCCTAGGCCCGGACCCTGGACCCGGGGAAAGTGAGAGCGGTATCGAGTCTCCATCTTCCACGGACCATCACAACTCCTACTTTGCGTCTAAGACAAGTTACTTTGAAGACCATGGGCTCCAGCCTTTAACCAGGGCGCTGTTGAGCATGATCAATGTCGACCGCGATTCAAGCCCAGCAGAGAGAGCGAGACCTTACAGAATATGCTTGTCGCTCATGGATCGATGGGAAATTGGCGGGCTGGTAGTTCCTGAGGTTTTCCTTCCGATTGTCAACAGCGTCCGGCAGTACAGAGACCATGCACCCAGCAAAGCTGACTTCAACGAAGTCTTCCGCAGCGCCAGCGTGTTCTTCGATGGTGTCGAGAGCGGTCTGATTTACGGCGAGATTGTCAGTCTCTTAGCGCAGGCTATAGGACCAGGAAACCTTGCAGAAAAAGAACGGCTCGACAAGTTGGATTTGGTCAATTTCATCCTGGCAAACTTCAATGTCCGCGAGGAGGAAATGATCACTATTCATGCGCCTCTTACAGCTCTCTCGATTATCTGCATGCTAGAGGACACAAGAGAAAGACAGCAGAACTCTCCCATAAAGTCGTCGCAAAAGACTGCCGACGAGGCATTGCACATTGCTCTAGCTGTGTTGGACCTTATTCCGGATCGAGCCTTCCCGTCTTCAGATAGCAGCAAGTCCAAGAGGACAATGGAGGCCGGTGTTCTGGCCTCACTTCCTGCCGTCGAACTTTTGAAACGAATCAAGGCATTCTATATCGACGAGCAAGGAAATCTCGATGCCGTCCATGTTCCACTCTCGCCTATCGAGGTTGGAGAATTGCTGTTGCAAAAGTCTGGCTTGCTGGTCTGCGAAGGATTGAAGAACCCCGAAGCAGGGTCCGAACTAGGCGCCAAAGGGAGGATTCTGACCGCCCTACTACTCAAAGTGCCGACTACGTACCAGCTTGACACGACGTCCCTCCTCTCTTGTCTTCACGAGCGTTTGAATCACACAAGCACATTATCTTTCACCTCCTTCAACTCAATTCTGTACCTCTCCGCCCATCTCTACTCTGCAGAGCGCATAGAGGTGCCAAACCTAACCGAACTTGTCACGCCACTCGTCCAACAAGCTTGGGAGTTTCTGTCAGCTTCAGAACCAAAGTACCACGTCGAGACTGTTAGATCATTGTGGCAGCTTCAGACTGCTCTCACATCACATAATCGAGATATAGAGGCTGCCTTGGCCAGCCTTATTATCAAGAATGACGTTCAGGGGTCCTTCGCATCACGTCCCGCCGATGCTGGCCGCAGATTCAGCGTGCTTTGGTCTCATACGTTGCAGGATTCCAGTGCTGAAAGGCGAGGTTCAAAAACACCCATGACCGAGAAGCCTCCACAGATCCGGCTGGCTGGGTCAGAGAACTACGATGTCATGTTGACGCGACCTCTCTTTCTCATGCTCGATGCCCTTTTGGATGAACGAACCCAGTTGTTCATGACTGTCAAGGGATGGCTGAATAGTTTGGTTGGTATCGATAAGTAGGTTTGCCCGTCTTTAGAGGCATTGACCCAGAGTGTTTACTGACGACGATAGACTCTTCTTGCTTTTCGTGAGGAAGTTTTCTGCATTAGAATCCCTTAGAGCGAGTAACGAAATTGGATCGGCATCAACTTCGACCAATTCAACGACGTTCACGGCTGAAGACGATCTGGATCTTTGCCTTTACTACCTGAGAACTCTGTCGAATGTTTTCCGATGGGCGCCAGACGTGATCTGGGCTGTTTTGGCTTCTACAACGATCACCGTGGATGACGGGCATCCGGATGTCGCGCAGATGAGTAAGTAGGAAATCCTGACTGAAGGTACCTGATGCTAACCCGTAACAGCTGGTCATGAAGGTGACATCTCAATGCAAGAGGTATTCATCCACGTTTGTCTACGGTGCATCGCTGGCAACAACGAACCTGCAGACGAAACCATCCGAGTCCGAGCAACTCAACTTCATCGCTATGCCTTGACCGTCATGCACCAAATTCTCCTGAACCCCTACGCGGAACCCCTGGGAAGCCTCCATCTCGAGAATGTTCTCATCGAGCGTCTCCTCCAGTCGCTCGCTGGACCCGACCCCTATGTTCAGGTTCTTCTGCTGGACGTCGTGTTCGATGCACTGAAACTCCGAGACATCATCATTTCCGATGTACCTGCTTCTCCGTCATCGGAGAAGAGAAAGCTGAGTCTTGAACCGAGCAAGAGCCTTAGAGTATCGACACAGTCAGAGGCCAAGCCGACGTCACCGCCTCCCAACTTGCTCAAGTGTCTCCAGGCTGGCTTAAGCTCTCCCAGCAGTCGCAGTGTTCTCGACAGTTGGGTCAGCTTCTTGACGGAATGCTTACCGTTCTACTCCGATACCATCTTCCAGGTTCTCATTCCTCTTGTGGAGACTTTATGTAGACAAGTCTCCAACACTTTCAGTGACTTACAATCCATATTCCGAGACAACGGCAATTCAAAGAAGGATGACCGGAATGCGCCAGAGTCTACACTGATCTCGTTACTCAACGCTTTGGAGCAAGTACTGGCCCGGGCACACGAGCGACTTCTGATTGAAGAGGCCAGAACGCAAGTTGTGAAGGGTCCGGATCAGCAGCCATCAGGATTCTTTGGCACCATGGTATCCGGTGTCTTCACCTCGGATGCCCCACAAGCGAGGAGTGCCACCGCAAATGATAGACTCACGGTGCACCTTGCGTTCGCAGATGCTGTTCGCATTTGCTTCACAATTTGGTCCTGGGGCCAAGGGGGCGATATCAATGCTCAGGACTTGACATCTGTTTCGTCTTTCAACTACACATCTCTTCGAATGAGAAACCGGGCAAGACGACTGCTAGAGCACCTTTTCACAGCAGAGACCTTGGAGTGTCTCGAGACAGTCATCGAAATCTGGCGGGGCTCTATCAATATCACAACACCTGTACCGCAATCCGAAGTATTCAACCTCTTACCAGCGTTGGATGGTTCACGACCAAAGCACACTATCCCTGCCATCTTCAATGCTATTTACAGCAGAACCAACCCCGGGGCATTGGACGCTTCAAGAAAATCAACGTTGACAACATCTCTCCAAGACATTGACCTCGTCACATTCTTGGTTGAATATGCCCGCTCGCTGGAGGACGACGCAATGGACGAGATTTGGCTCGACTGCATGGCGTTCCTGCGTGATCTGCTCACAAATCCTTTCCCACACAGACAGACACTACCAAGTCTGTTGGAGTTCGCGGCTATCCTGGGCGAAAAGGTCGACAACACCAATTTCGGGGAGCAGCGGAAGATGAGACGCGAGCTTGGGGTAAGCATTATTACCTTAACACATGCTATAGAGAACATACTAACAAATAGGACAGGATCTATTCCTCCGGCTCCTAACGGCGATCTTCACAACCAAGCCCCTGACGTTCTCAGATACGGCCCCAAACGACAAGTCAGAAAAGAACCGCGACGGTGTTCGCCGCGCCCCCACGATTGCGCTGGTTAGTGTCCTCGATAGAGCCGAGGATGTGGTCGCAATCTTGGCCTCAATCGTGCCGAACCTTCCCAAGATCCTAGTCGAAACGGACCGTGTGCTGTCCGCAGCCGGTACAATTTCAACAAACGTCATCAATCCAGCCTTCAGAGCGAAGGCATTCCCTGATACTGTGTCCAAGAACACACTTGTCTTACTACAAGAACTGTCCAGGCTACCCAATAACCAAAAAACGTGGAAGAAGGACGTTGGAGACGCGTTCAACGATGCTCGGTTCTTCAGCTCAAGCATTGAGCTCGTCCGAAGCGACTGGTTGCCGTTGCTTAGACAATGGACCGTCAGTGACAAGGAACGTATGCCTGAGCTGCTGACCCGCATGACTCCGCCCACCACGGCCGGCATCGTGTTTGGTGTTGGTGCCACTTCCGCTCGATTGGAGGCAGATCGGAAGACGCAGCTCAACCTTCGTCGCACTGCGTCGCTAGTCCTCGCAGCTACGGAGGACGCATTTGTCACAGAGCTTCCCATCATCACTGACAAAGTAGTGGAACTTCTCGGCGCCACGGCGACGTCCTCGCCTTCCTCTACAACAAGAGCGGAGATCTTCATGCTTGTCCGCGCACTTGTACTGAAGACCAGTGCTATCCACCTGGCTATGCTATGGCCGATTATCAACGCCGAACTTCATGCAGCCATCGCGTCTGTCGTGGCTGCCGATCACAGCACCGCATCTGATACCTACAACAACATCTCTATCCTACAAGCCTGCAAGTTGCTAGACCTGCTCATTTGCGTTGCGCCGGATGACTTCCAGCTTCATGAGTGGCTCTTCGTCACGGACACCATTGACGCTGTGTATCGATCCAGCAACTATCAACCTGTTGCACTTGTCGATGAGCTTGCAGAGGAGCTTGGCACTATGGGTGTCAGCTCTTCGTTGGGTAGCAATCCTGCGGCGCACTTGGCCACGAGCAGCTCCCATAGACGACCACTGCTTGGACCTGGCGGCATCAATGATGAAGTGAGCATTGATAGAAAGGACGAGCTCGTGGGCAAGATCCTACGGCCGTTCTTTGGGCAGCTCAGTATCTACGCTTTCGAGTCGACGTACGCGATGGCGCCACTAGACCGGAAGTTTTGTGTTCAGGGGGTATTGAAGGATTTGTTCGATGAACGTAGCGTTGTCAAGGCGTTGTAAAAGCAGGTTTTGCTTGTGTTAGAGTGTGGCCCTTAGTGAAAGAGCTAGAACAAGAAGAAATGTTCATTACGGTTTTGATTGTGTTGTACTCAACGTTCCCGGTATGAATGCCACCATTGCCTTACTCGCCCCTTCCATGCAATACTGCACTACTTCAAGCTTCTCCCCCTCCGGGGCTAATTTCGCCACCTGTCTCAGATCACTTGTTCGAGGGAGATACAGCGCATGATCCATGGGTTTGCAGGCCTCGTGCAGGTCGTCCAGATTATACGGTTCCATCTTGCTCAGATCAAACACCTCGGCGGTCCGGTACCCCGGTCCACCCCAAGGCGGCGAAGCAAAGACCACCGTCTCGGCCATGTCCACCCTCAACTCCTCGCTCAGCTCCTCGGGGCTCTCCCTCAGCTTGCGGAGGTAGTCGAAGCAGTCCCCGTGGATCCAGGTGATGTACTCCGCGACCTCGTACAGCTCTGCGTTGTGCTGGGCGCACGCCAGGGTGGCGGCGTCGCGCTCGATGGAGATGACGCGGTCCCAGCGGGCCGAGAGGGCGAAGGCGATGGTGTTGCCGCCGGCGCCACCGAAGATGTCGACGAGGACGCGTTTTGAGGCGTCGGTGTGGTACATTTCGTTTGCGACTTGGTTTGCGACGGGTTCGGGGGTCACGCCGAACCAGGCGCTATCTGTGAGGTAGACGCCCTCGTCGTACCAGGAGAAGAGGGAGTAGCGCTGGGAAAAGTATCTAGATGTTTGATTAGCTTCTGTTGCGATGTGACCTTTGATCGCAAGGAGAGGGTTTGGCTTACTTTTGAAGATCCCAAGGCACTTCTGCTTTGGACTTGTAGTGATGGCACTCATCCGTTAGGGGGAGTCTGGTGGCCGCCTTCATTTTGGTGGTGATGCATAAGTGTGAGGTAAACTCATTTCCGCTTCCCTTTGTTAAGAGGAAGATTTCTATGGATTAAGAGTCTAGTTGATCAGACCCATCGAGACAATATCACATGTTGAGACTTATAAGAGAAAGTCGCCCAGTGATGGAAAATGAGATGAACGAGGCTGAAGCAACAGGAAGCTAAAAAGTCAGGTCCCACTTGGTGACCCCACTAGTGTGGGAAGAAGCTTGGATCATCTGCAAGGCTGACGGGGGACCTTGGATGACAGCTTGTTCCAAGTAGGAACGAATGGAATGCTCGCAACGACAAACACCGAGTAAACAGCCACCACAGACCTCAATACTTACCGATCTCGAGCTTACATACCGAAATTCCCGTTCTCAACAAACACGACACGACACAAGAAGATAACTCAGCTCGAGCGTCGAGCGCATCACCATGTTCAATGCGCTGAACCGCTTCATGTCCCGCCTGGACGGGCAGCAACCAACCCAGCAGAATAACCAGGGCTCCTTCGGTTTCCAGGTGCTTCGCAACACAAATCTCGAACTCAACGTTGAGCCTTGGTTTGACTTCATCATCGGTATCAATGGCCGGCCCATCGTACGTAATCTTCGTGACCTAGTATACATCCCATCTCAGACACAAAATACTAACAAGCCGCCCCTCCACACCAGGACAACCCCGACCCAAGCCTCTTCGCCCAAGAAGTCCGCAACTGCGCAGGCGGCTCCGTCTCCCTAGGCCTCTGGTCCGCAAAGGGCCAACGCACTCGCGAGCTCCACGCCCTCGTCCCCCACGACACCGCCTCCCTCGGCCTCTCCCTGCAGTGGACCCCCCTCGCCGTCGCCGCCAACATCTGGCACGTCCTCGACGTGGCCGCAAACTCCCCCGCCGACGGCGCGGGCCTTCTCCCTTACGGCGACTACATCCTCGGCAGCCCCGAGGGCGCCCTCCACGGCGAGGGCGGGCTAAGCGAGCTCGTCGAGGACCATATCGGTCGCCCGCTGCGCCTGTACGTGTACAACAACGAGTACGACGTCACGCGCGAGGTGACGATCCAGCCGACGCGCGAGTGGGGTGGCGAAGGCGCGCTCGGGTGCGTGCTGGGCTACGGTGCGCTGCACAGGTTACCTGCGCCGCTGAACGAGCCCGTCGACGCGCCGGGCGAGATGATGTTCGACGCTGGCGGGGAGAAGGCCGACCCGGCCGCCGCGCTGTACGGGAACGCGGGCCCCGTAGGCGAGGTGCAGCAGAATCTTTTCTCGCCCGCCACGCCTGGTCTCGGCGCACCTCCTCCTCCGACAGGGGGTGACTTCTTGGTCCCTGCGCAAATGATGGACGCGGGTGCCGCGGCGCCGCCGCCTCCTGCGGGCACGGCGACGACGAGGAAGAAGAAGGAGAGGCATCACGGCGGGAACAATAACTTTATGGACGACTACT
This sequence comes from Colletotrichum paranaense, assembly GCF_030867605.1. Taxonomy (NCBI): domain Eukaryota; kingdom Fungi; phylum Ascomycota; class Sordariomycetes; order Glomerellales; family Glomerellaceae; genus Colletotrichum; species Colletotrichum paranaense. The sequence goes on along the minus strand of NW_026848960.1, from coordinate 3,384,718 downwards.
TCAAGGAGGAGGAGAAGAAGAGCAGGGAGGCGGATAATGCGCCCAGCGGGAGGGGTACCCCTGTTGCGCCGCCTCCGAAGATGGGGGGACCGCCGCCGCCGCCTAGAGCTGGTTCGACAGGACCACCGAGGGATCAGCCTGCGGCCGAGGGTGCTGAGTGATAGATAAGGGGTTGGGAAGCTGAGGCTGGTGGGTGGGTGTCAGGATTATAGAACTAGAAGTTTAGAGTCTACTGTGATGATGATTCCCAGAATTGCACTTTTTTTCTTCTTCTCTGACATCTACCGTGCTGTGATGCAACGCCTGCTCAAATAATGTACGTTGCTTTGTTCGTTCCGCATGCTCATGCGATTGTGATATTGTTGCGTTGATGATTCATCACCAATTGGTCTATCCACCCTATTTCGAACCTCAGTCTTTGGCCTTGAGGACGGACACCCCCTTTTCTTGTCCTGACTGAAGATAAAAAAAAGACTTGTCTCCTGTTCCTTCCATCTGGTACGTGCTCTTAGTTTATGAAGTTGACGCAGAAGAAGTGCAGAATCAGACTGCACGCGACGTAGTCGGCAAAAGCTCTGTCATTGTAGTGTTAGTCTCTGTAGTCGTTGTCTTCTGTTCGTGGTTTTTTGCGACTGAGGAGAGGGAGAAGGGAACTGGCATACCTCTCAGGTGATACGGAGGGGAAGTCGGACTTGTTGGCCTCGGTGGTCTGGATGCGCAAGGATGCTAGACGACTGGAGTTAGCCATTGTCAAGTGTGCTGCTATGATTTTGTCTTACCAGTGAGGACGAATTGGCCGACGGTGGCAGAGAAACCGGAGAGGAAGGCGTTGAAGGGCTGTTTCGCATCATGACGTTAGCAATTGTTCTTCCGTAGGTTTCCATATGATGATCCACCAAGGTTCCTTCCTCAAGCTATAACTGTACAAATAATCCCCATCTGTCATTTCCAAGAGGCAAGAAGCCCCCAACCAATTGAGAGGGTAAGATATAAGAAAACACATACGTAGTTTCCAGCAACCACGCAGTACAAGAACTGCAGCGCGCCAACAACGACCAAGAAGGCCATGAAGACGTCAATCAGCTTGGTGCGCTGCGGCGTGCTCTTGACGTAGTGGTTGTAAATGTTGGCCAGGACCTGGTCCCAGTTCTGGGCGCCGCTGCCGCTGCCGGTGCTCTTGGGGGTCATGGTGATGGGTACGGCCTTGGGCTGCGAGGTCATCGTGCCCGGGATCGCGGCGGCGGCGGTCGGTCCCGCGGGCGAGGTGGGCGGCTCGGGGTGGTGGACTGCGGGAGCGGCAGTAGCAGGTGCTGCTTTTTGGGAGGAGGCGGTTCGCTTGGGCGCCATTGTTGGGGTTTTTGATCGTCGAAATCGGGGGGGATGGGAGGGGAGAGTTTGGTGGTGCCTTGAGAGGAAATTCGGGGTTCGGGTGGGTGGTGAACCGAAGAGTTGAGGAAATGTCTCCTTCCAGATTGTCTCGATTGCTGCGTACGTACTGCGGTCACCAGTACAATTGAGAGCTGGGGGGGGGGAGCTCTGGAGGACACGAAAGCTTGAAGCCACAGGGCGTCAGGTGATAGATGTGGCTGGTGTGGCCTTGTACCCATGAGCAAGAGCGTTGCCAAGCCACGAATCTGGGGTAGCAGTCCAGTGGTGGTCCCTGACGACTCCCGCTGCGGCGTGCCCCTGGGAAATGTCGTGATTAGTCAGAGTCCCGTCGATGGATGAGATCATCCAGCAGCATTCCCAGAAGCTGTTCCTTTTTTGAGTGGGTGTGGGAGGCCGAAGCTTTGACTTCCCGAGGCACCGAAGCAAGCAAACAACGGAACTTCCTCACCTCTGCTCACCAAGGAACTATCTTATTAATTCTCACTTCAATTCATCTCAATCGCAATCCGACATCGATTGAATTTGTATTCCCAGTAATTCCCAATAAACAAACCACTCCAAAATGGTACGATGACTTGTCTCCTTCGCATAAGAACATAAAGCTAACAAAAGACAACATGCGCAGTCCTCTGACCTCTCCGTCCCCTCCTTCGCCCTGGCCGTATTGACGGCCGGAGGCGGCATCGCCGGCTACGCCCGGACAAAGTCCGTCCCGTCCATCGTCGCCGGAGTCAGCGTCGGTCTTCTCTGTACGCATAATTTCACCGCGCCATCATCCCCTTTCCTACATCTCTCAACATCCCCCCTCCATCCGCTTCACAGCATCCATCCCCTGCCCCGCGTTGTCGCATAAGTAGCTTCAGTAGGTTGGCAACATGAGTGAACTAACCCGAACTTACGCAGACGGCCTCGGCGGCTACCGCATCCAGAACCGCGAGCCCTACGGCGTCGAGCTGAGTCTGCTCGCCTCGGCGGTCCTCGGTGGCTCCGCCATCCCCCGCGCCATCCGCCTCCGCAAGCCCGTGCCGATCCTCCTCAGTGTGCTGTCTGTCTTTGGTCTCTTCACCTTTGGCAACGAGTTCCGTCGCACGTTGTGAAGGGAACGAGTGTTTGGGAGGAGTTGTAGGATTGTTGAAGGATGAGAAGAGTATGGGTGTTGTTTTGTAGGAATACAAATTATCCAAGAATTTTGCCGTATTTCTTTTTTGTCTCTGCTGACGTGAGAACATCGATCGAGTATAATCTATGGTACAATCTCTTGCTCCCTCATAGGATGCCCCAAACCATTAGATCGCTCATGTTATTTTTGGTATTCCGTCCCGACCCAGATGCCGTCGCCAAAAATCAATGTAGTTGCGAGTGTTCGTAGTATAATACAATTCGTGTTTTTTCCCCTTGTTGCCGACCTTTCCACCAGTCGTCTAGGTCAGAAAAACGATTCGGTCGTTTGTCGGTCGTCTGCTCTGTGATTTGGCTCCGCAGTCTAATCGAGACCGAGCGACTTGTTGAGCTCCTTTATCCGGTTCTCGCGCTCCTCCCTCTTGGCCCTCGCAGCAGCCCGGTTGGCCTCGGTGCGCCTTGCGCGCGCGCCGCGGAGGCACTCGCTGACCTTGTCCTTTGCGTCGTTGCAGCCACCGAGGGATTTGAACATGAAGCCCTTTGCGTGGCACTCTTCGAGGGCGACCATGATGTCTTCGCACTCTGTTTCGCAGGAGGAAAGCGGTTAGTAGGGATGCTTCTCGTGGTTGGTACGATATCCAGGGGGTAAAGGGGGGGGGGGCATGTGGCAATGCGACGGGGTTTGAATGACCCAAAGGCGAGAGGGAGGAGGAGGGGCGCGGATGGAAATCATGACGGATGCATATGTTGGTGACTTACCGAAGTTGTCCTTGGTGTGCAGGTGAGGATGCATTTTTTAATCGGCTTCGTGGATTGTTTACGGAATTGAGAAAGGTCAAGTCAAGGGAAGGGTTGTCAAACTGTCGTGGGAGGAAGAGTTTGTTCGTCGTCGGTGTTTGCTTTGTGATCACGATTGTAGATGCGCCAGAGGAAATTCCCGGTGAGTTTCCTATGCGATAGAAGATTGGGAATTGGCCTGCGAGGGATTGGATAAGACCACTTCGGTTCGGTGGGGCAGCAGACGGCGCGCCGGGCTTTGTGCATTTTCGGGGTGGTCTCAGTCAGTCAGTCACCTGTGAGGTATCCGGAGAGAGCGCGGCAAAAGCTCGGGCCACATCGAATACCCTTCTAGAACTTCCATCCCACAGTTGGTCACTGCTCGCGCGCGGTGGTGGAGGGGAGGGTCGATTACCTCAGGCTTGTCCGTTCGCTCCCTCACTGTGAGATTCATAGCCCTGCATTGTACCTACCTTACTTTCTTCAACGAGGTCTCATCAACCCCGGCCATTCATCTCTCACAGACTTGACTTCACGATGGCGGCCCAAGTGAGCCAGAAGAAGCAGCAAGGTTAGTTGACTCACTCACCATTCCTCGACCGCCAAGGGGGGAAAGGAGATGTTACTCTTGGAAGAATAACCCCGCCGTGGTTTTCATTGCTAACCTGCTTTTTCCTAGACCTGCAAACGCAGTATGGCGTCTACAAGAACACCCTGCAACAGATTGCGCAAAAGATTGGCGATGTAGAGCAAGAAGCCGAAGAACACAAGTGCGTCTTTCTCTTCCTATTCTGAGTCTTCCTTATCTTCACTTCATCTTATTCCCTCACGGCGCCTTCGCAATATTGAGAGACAGAGAAAGGCCGTCACCCATGCCCTGAATGAGATCGTGAACCCTGCGTTGTCCAAGGAAAGGGGTGGTATAGGCACATGATGGATTTTCTCTCCCCTTCTCATTCTCAAACCGGAACTCACTCCGGCATGGCCCTCCGCCAACTGTTCGCCATCATCACACCGCTCTTCACTCTTCATTCCTTCAGAAACTCAAATGACGAACCCTTGATGAACCCCCCCCCCCCTTCCCGCCTTCCCCCTCGTTCCCTCTCTCCCCGGCACACCGCCTCCCATGAAAAATGAACCATTCTTATTCTAACCTTGACTCGTTTTACACAGGCTCGTCCTAGAGACCCTGCAACCGCTATCCGAGGACCGGAAGTGCTTCCGCCTCATCAACGGGGTCCTCATGGAGCAGACGGTCAAGGATGTCATGCCCGCCCTGACGACCAACTCGGAAGGTTTGAAGAAGGTCCTGGAGGACCTTGTCAAGCAGTACAAGGCTAAACAGGACGAGCTGGAGAAGTGGAAGGTTCGTGTTGGATGCAAGAGACGTTGCTCCTTTTACTTCCCCCCTACTATGAGGTCACTGGGTTGTAAACGATTACTGACGAATGTGGAATTATAGAAGAAGAACAATGTTCAGGTTGTCCAGAACTGAGATTTAGGAACATTGGGTTTGGATCACCATAATGTTGGTCTGCGACGTTGACTTCGATAGTCTTTGTGCAACAGACTGATGACGACGGCCTTTCGGTCTGCTCGGTGCACATAGATCGACGGAACGGGTGCTTTGGACGGGGAACAAAAGACAGCTTTTTCGTCTTGTGTTCTTGATCAGGCGTTCTAGTTGCGGCCTCTACTGAGAAGAGCACAAGGGACAGCAAAATCGTTATGCGAACATCAAAGGCGTCCAAGATGAGGCGGCATCGAATATACCCATGGGTTGATGCTACGATGAGGGGAGGAAGCCATCCCAGCAATACATCTCAGCCTCAGGAAAATAGAGACATGAAGACCACGCAGTGGCAGCAATGCGTTGTTCGACGTCGTAGACTTGTGAGACATTCAGAAGCAATAGAGATAACGGCGGTAACCGCGTTTCAGTGCCCAACAAGATCGTACTTGCAAAGGTCGTCAGACTGGCAGACCACTGAGAAAGATCATTGGCACATCTGGCGATTCAAGATGGCTGGCTGAGATCGACCCAACTGGCGAGGCGTGCTTACTGGCTGCCTGTCATGCGGCCTAGTGACGAAAAGGTGTGCTGCGTGTGGCCTCTGACAACCTGACGGCAGTTCGCTCGCGTCTGAAAGCCTCCTTTTTCCGGGGCTACGAGACCAATGCCTACCTATTAGCTCACATCGTTTCTTTCTAAAGAATGACGCTAAACACTTGAAGTTTGTCTGCCACTCGGGAGAGAAGGCACCACGGAGCGGAGGCGGACCGGCCCATGGTGACCGGCGACGGGTTGGAGCCTGGCCAGACGTCAGAAGCTTTACCGCGTGTGCGTATATGGAGCCTATCTGTCTAATGGGCAGAGGGCGGTCATCCGATTCGTAAAGTGCCAAGTGATGAAACGTGAGGTCTGCGGTGATCGACTGATGTTCCCGTTCTGAGGGTTCCTACAGCCGTGATATCATGCTTGGTCGAGCTAATGCCCAACGAGCGGCACGATTTGGCCCTGATCCGTGGTCAGCCGCGGGCTAAGTAGATGCGGGAGGCAACCAGTGGTCTAGGTCCGCCTCGCTCTTCCATGGAGTTTCCTCATAGTCGCATGCATCCTGTAGGTACAAGTACGAAATCGCATTCAGTAAGTGGGTTGGCAACATCATGGACTACCAAATACGGATATGGTCGCGGAGACAAGCAGTGGGTTATTGACGACCGCCTAGACCTAGTAATGCATGGCCGTACCCAGGCCTCGGATGATGTCGAGGAATGGTCATATTGAGTTGTAGACAGGGCGCAGGACTTGACAGTCGAAATTGATACAGCGACGACATTGCCCGATTCCCCGATGCTGGCGTCGGGCAGTTAAACAGCTTGATGGCTCACGCAGAGAGACCAGACCGGTACCCCTCGGCGCTGCTGTGAGAGACCAGGGTTGACACAAAATGTGGCTCTGAGTTGTCACCAGCTCTGGGGTGAGAAGCAGTGCAGCCAACACATGCAACCCTTTCGCCTGTGACATGAAATCACCCGCAACGGCGAGGGAAGGCCGAAGTGCGAACGGATACTGATACGGTATACATACTGCGTACCCCTCTCGCCATGATGAGTGGGAAAAGGAGGGGTAGGAACCGCATCATCCGGACTAGGGTCGTGGAAAACAAGAGTGGAAGGTCAGCGCATCACTGCATCGCAGGAGTTTTTGGTGGTGGTCCTCCATTTTTGTCGCGGCAGGCATCGTCCAATCCGAGCCCAATCCAAATAAAGGGTTATTGGCTCCCGACAGAGCAGAGGAGCCCAACTTCGATGAGGGTGACTGGCTGAGTTGGCGGTTGTCTGTTGCAGCGCTGCATGCAGGGTCGGGCGTACTGTAAGGCGATGGGCCGCCGATTGGTGACCGGCGCCTCCTTGAGACAGATTGGAAGAATTTCTCCGCGACTTTCTTCCTCCTAAAGGTGGTAGTTGAGTCGCACGTCTGGCTGGTGTACCCAGGGCAACCAACGTCAACCGGGCTCTCTCTCGTCTCTTGCGAAGCGAAAGAGACATCATTGGACGTCATGTTGCGCAGCCTTGTGTGCGTGTATCTCGAATGGCCCATTCAAGAGGCCCCTCTTCAGAGTTATCCCGCCCGAAGAGGAAAGTAGCTGTACGAGCCAACCAAGGTGCACGTTTCGGCCCAAGCGGTCGTCATCCAGGGCGCTTGCTTAGGCTGCCGTCAGCCTTCTCGTGCCTGACACGGTCTGGTTGGGGGCGATGTTGAGAAAGACAGCTAACAGGTTCGACGGCTTGTTTACTCCAGACGGTGCCATTGTCAAATCAGCCGGCGCCCTCGCCCTCCCACTCGGTCTTGTCGCAACGGATGAGCTACCCAAACTGCCACAAGTCGCACGGCCGATGAATCCACATCGGTATAAGTAACTATCGTATTGCGCCAGCTGCATCTTTCTCTTTGATGACACCTGTTGAGGGCGATGGGCATGGGCCCGCGCGATAGAGCTTACCGATGCTCTTGAGCGGACGTCTTTGGTTTCCCCACCTCAAGATCAAAGGTATCATCAGCAGACTTGCAAGAACAGAAGCTCACATCATACTTCCGTCCCGTTATGTCGGTTGTGCTTCATGCACCCGCTTGGCGTCCGCCATGGGCCGGTGAAAGGCAAGGTAGCTGTGCTTGCTACCCTCCTCTGAGCTTAGTGAAGTGGCTTTGCGCAGCCCATCCGTACACCGCTCATATACGGGAGGACGGGCAGGATGACCAGCGTCCGTGTTGATACAGCATGAATGCATGCAATGACACATCAAATTTTACTAGGCAGGAGTATCGGAAGGGATGGGAGAGGTAAATATGAGCTGCCTTTCTTGTAACTTTAGTCGATCCCGTGGTGGTGCTGGTAGGCGACGGATTCTTAGCTTCCGGAGGGTAGTTTTGATCTTTGATCTCGGATGCCTCGTGGTCTGACGGGGGGTTTTGCAGGGTCGAAGATGTCGTCAGACTGACAGACGCCCAAACTGACATCCGAGCGCGTGAGCTTGGTAAACCGTAAATAAAATGGAGTATGCGAAAAGCAGTCGCAGCTTCCAGGTTCGGAGCGCATCCCCTCAGCCGCGTGGTGTTAGGGAAGAGGATCAGATGTATGGGGGATCCAGGTACCACGCTAAACCTTGGAGGACAACATGGAGCTGACAGATACTTGCAAAGTTGGTGTTGAATGAATACATTTCAGAAGTACTCATCACGTTATCGATAAAACGGCTGGTGGGCAGCGCGACTTTGAGGGACTTTGGCCTTGTTATTGTGTTTAATGCGCCGGCCTCTTGTTGACCGCACCTTCATTGCCTACTTTCCCTCCATTTCTCCCTTCTGCACCAACCCCACGCTCTTGCAGCCATCAACAAGTACAGGTGTATCCTCCATTCAAGGCGCATTGTTAGGGTCTACTACGACCTCGATCGAACAACTCAGACACCCCAAATTCATGTAAGGAAAAGAATTCTACAACCCCTTGTCGACGGCACTTGCTGGCCCCTCTCCCATGTTTCCCCCCAACCACACACACCACACGCACACACAACCACACACAACGCGCGCGTTGAGTGCTTAGGTCCTTCACTGCTCGGCCTCTTCCCACTCCTCTCACGCCCCGTTTCCCGTCCCTCTCTCTCACTCTCCGTCCTGTTCGGGTCAAGCGAAGCTTTTCTCTGACGCGCTTTTGCAGCTGTTACCTTTTGATTCCCCTATCACGGCTTTCCCGTCCGGTCGACCGGTGTGTAACCATAGGTCGACTCTTTGCGCGCCCAAAGCTCCGCCAAAAGTCTCAACGACACGCGAAAATCCGTACTGTACCAGCAACGGACCGGCTGCCCACGCGCCTCTTCGACGCAGCGCTCCGCACCTCCGCCCCGAAAAGCTCACACAAGTACCTTACCTCTCTTCGCCTTGGGGATACCTGATTCGACCCAACTTCACCCACCCCCATCGCGACTCGCAAACCCCATCTACCTTCCGCCTTACAGGTCAAACCCGCGCCGAGCTTCGAGCACCAACCCGGAGGACTGCGCATATCCACAGCTGCAGCAGGGCGATCGAGAAACGTCTTTGCCAGTTCGACGCTACCCTCTCCTTGGACTAGACGTTGGCCATTCCTGTGGGACCCGCAAACGCAGCCACCCTCATCCCGCTTTTTTTCAAGTCTCTGTCGCCAAACTCAACTCGGGCAAGGCAGCATACAGGCCACCCCAGGAAGATCCGTCATAGCCTGAAGTCAAGACAGGGCCTGCCAGGGGATCGCGAGTAAAAGTAATCCTTTCCAGGACAGCCCAGGACAGGATTGACGCACACTTTCTGCAGCTAAGCCGCCAGACTTGCAAGCCCTACGGACCTGCAACGTGTCAGGGAACACATCATCCTAAGCCCGTCGTGTGTGCGAGCTGCAAGAGCCCAAGCAAATTACAAGAACGCCAGCAGCCGCTGCAGGTAGCCAAATATGTCGGACTCCCCCCAATCTCCTCCCAAGGATGTCGACCAAGGTGTACAATCACCGGAAGAGGAACAAATGAACGAGGCTCAAGACCCACAGTCCGGTGGACTCACCTATGAGTTCGAGGTCAAGGAGCAGGACCGCTGGTTGCCCATAGCCAATGGTAAGCCAGATCCCCTTCCCCAACGAAATCAAGAAGCCGGCGACAACTACGACGACGACGATGCTTGACCTGAGGCTTTGTGTTTGCTTGCGGTTGCTATGACTATGGTCTGTGAATTGGATTGGCCGGTCTGCTTGCTTGCTCTCCGCTTCCACTCGCTGTTCTTTGACGTTGGTTGCGAAATAGTCGACCAAAACATCACCATAGACGGCAGCGCAGGGCTAGAAGGGATCAATGTCTCACGAATCGTCACCAAAGTCGCCAGAAATAACAGGTGCTTCCGGCGGCGAGAAGTACGATGAACTTGACGCTAATATACGAAACTTTGCTCCAGTCGCCCGCATCATGAAGAATGCGCTCCCTGAAAACGCAAAGATCGCCAAGGAAGCGAAAGAATGCATGCAGGAATGCGTCAGCGAGTTCATCTCGTTCATCACGAGTGAGGGTAAGTGCAATTCCTAACCGCTGCTCTCCCCGAGTTTAGGGGCAACGAGACTGAAGAGATATCTGACCTATCACAGCCTCGGAGAAGTGTCATCAGGAGAAGAGAAAGACGGTTAACGGAGAAGACATTCTATTCGCCATGACTTCTTTGGGGTTCGAGAATTACGCAGAGGCCCTCAAGATCTACCTCTCGAAATACAGAGAAGTATGTATAGTCTACATTTCGGCTCACTCAGAACTCTGCCGTCATCAACTTCTAAACAGGACTAATGAGCTCAACTGACGATTCCAGCAGCAATCCCAGTCCAACAGGGGAGAAACCTCCCACCGTCCAGGCAGCAGTGGCTACGGCGCCAACCCGCCAACCGGAGCAGGAAGTTTCCAAGCCGAGCCACAAAACAGCGTCCTCGGAGGCCAGCAAGGAGATGGCACCGCCGACGCTCAGGGCTACATGTACGGCGCGCAGACAGGGCACAATGGTACCGGCGGTGCCGACGGCTACCAGTAATGTGATTCACACCTGAGCCGACTGGATAGTGTTTTGAAAGGGCGATTTTATCTTTTTTTTTTTCCCCCATCTCGACATATATGTACTAGTTGCGACTTGACGACGACCAAGCCCGACGAATGAAGGACGCCTGGACATTTGTTCAAGTCTGTATAAGTACGGAGGCAGGGGGTCTCAGACTACCTGGCCATGGATGGAAACGGGGCACATGGTTGTATATGAGGGCCTCAGGAGTCAGTTATGGGAAGGGGAGCGGAACGGTTAACCCAAAAGTGTGGAGTGGAGGGGGTTCGTCTTTTCTTTGACTCAATTGTCTATTTGATAGATTCCCCCCAATGGCGTTGCGATTCAGTAAGCCATGCTCAACCAATCAGTGGTTTTGAAGCATCGGCAGAGAGCAGTTCAGCAAGCATCGAAGCTTTTGGAAACGGACCCGGGCCGTATCTCCAAAGCACTGGTAGCTACAGCACTTCAGATAGCTTGTTATTCCACTTCCGTCGCGCAAACGAACGAGGCACATGGGCTCCATTGTCATCTAATGTTTGATCTTGTGCAGCGCGGTCAGGCTATAGCTGCTGGCTGCCTTGATCATCCAACTTCTTCATACCGTGAGGTGTGTAAAGTAGGCATCCAAGGTATGTTGAAATAGATATCCAATAAGAAGCTCAAAGGACGTCGTCATAGGCTTCAAGGTTCCCCAGTATCTTGGCCGCCACTTAGATTCCACCAAGCTCCCGTCATTGTTCCATTACCGAGAGTGCACGGTCCAGACAAATTCCAGGGGTCTTGAGTGCTCTGAAAGACTGAGCCTGGGGGCAGCCTACCAGCCCAAGTCCATGTTGAACGAGGCACGTGCGCAGCCCCTCCAGTCTCAAAATTTTCCCCCCTTCGCAGCCAAACAGAACGGCGGGCAGCCCACTCGACGAAAAAAAGCGTCGGCGGCAGCTCACGCCGAACTAGAAACTTTACCAGGCAACCACCCGCCACCGTACCACGAAATAATTTCGGTCGGCCGACATAACAACGTCCAGAAACCAAAACGTTCTTTCGAGGACAATAATTCGAAACGATTCCACATTGTCGCAAGAGAGCGAGACATGCATAACGACTTTCCCTGCAGATCCTCGCGCCACACGTTGACCCTTCAATGAGAATTGCCAGCCGCCGACCACTGTGAAGATCTGACCTCGAGCCTGAGCCGCCGGAAGAAAGAGAGGGAAGACGAGGGCGAGAGCACAGAGCCTCGGCCACCACAAACAACCCATTCTCATGCGTCCTTTCACCCCCATCTCCAGACACCGGTCTGGTCCACCACCGAGAACGGCGACGCCCATAAAAAGCATCTTGCGTCAAACGACAGTCCTCGGCCGGAGGAAAGCTGACGAAATCGAGTTCGATGACCCGCCCTCGAGCCCGACAAAGAGGCGGAAAGTCCTCATCAACGAAATGAAAAACCGCGTCTTCGAGTTTGGCAGTCGCTCAATGGACGAGGTCAACTTGGAAGTGAGGAAGGCACTGGAGGAGCACCTCATGGGCGAGGACGAGGACTACGACATGCTCAAGGAGATTTTCGCCAACGACAAGCAGCGATACCTGCCACCCGTCGCCGGAGAAGATGAGGATACGCTCAAGCCCCAAGAGCTCAAGGGCTACGTTCTGGCGCTGACCAGCTGCGTGCCGCTGCTGAAGAACAAGGCTTGCAATGGCCTCGTGAAGACCGTCTTGCAGGTCTCGTGGTTGGGCCGCGACGAGGACTTCTTCAAGGTGTACATCCAGTTCCTGGCCGCTCTCGTCAGTGCCCAGGGATCCTATCTGACGCATGTCTTGTCCATGATCGTCGAAAAGTTCTCTCACTCTAGACAATCAGAGTGGAGCGTCGCCGATTTTCCTACCGTCAGCCGAGCAACGATGCGCGAAAGGCTACACACCGGCCTTCAGTACATTCTTCAAATGTTTCCCGCCGCCACACCTGTTCTCCGCGGCCTCCTCGAAACCAAGTTTCCCTTCGATGACGACCCGAAAAAAATGTTCGTTGCCTACGTCAACAACCTTCTGAGGTTGAAGGAATACGCGGGAGATTTGGACCTCGAAATTGTCGACGTGCTGCTGTCACGACTGGTTAAGATTGATGTCCAGATGCAGACGGATCTCGACGACCTCGACGACGACCTTACGGCGTCAGTTGCCTACGCGCTCAGCAAGTCATTGGATACCGGCTCATGGGAGGGCGATGAGGAAGCTTCGGACGAAGACAGCGATGACGAGTCCGTCGACAGCGATGATTCCGACTTTGATGACAATGAAGAAAAGATTCGCGTGGTCAAGGGCAACGTTGAAAAGCTGGATGCTATCCTCGATACGCTGTTCGCCCACTACACACCCCTCTTCGAAAATCCCGATTCGGATCAAGCATGGGAGCGATATGCCTTGCTCGTACAGTCATTTGGAAAAATCGTGCTGCCAACGTACAAGTCCCGTCATACCCAGTTCCTCCTTTTCCACTTTGGCCAAATGTCAGCTCGCCTGCGCGACACCTTTGTCGGCAGTTTGATGCACATTTTTGGTTCGCAAAACCGACCGAGCTTTGTTCGTCAAGCAGCGGCAACATACCTTGCCGGATTCATGGCGCGAGGCGCCCACGTGCCGTCTGACTTGGTGCGCACAGTCTTTGCGCTGTTGCTCAAGCAGATGCAAATCTACCGCCTCAAGCACGACGCGGACGCCCGAGGACCAGATCTGAGAAGACATCAGATCTACTACGCACAAGTACAGGCCGCGCTGTACATGTTCTGCTTCCGCTGGCGCGACTTGATTGTGTCCACACCAGAATTTGTCGACCCAGAGGACCCCGCATCATATCTTGGTCACGAGCTGGAATGGATGCAAGGGATGAGAGAAGAGCTCTCTGCCAGCGTATACTGCAAGATGAATCCTCTCAAGATCTGCGCACCGGCTATTGTCGAGGAGTTTGCGACACTATCACACAAACTCGGTCTCATGTACATCTTCCCGCGTGTCGAGGAGAACAAGCGGATCAGACTGTCACAATTTGTATCAGACACCTACGGCACAGGCGGCGCACTCCGAGATACGGGCTCGGGAGCGCAAGACGAGGAAGCATACCAGCTTGACCCCTATTTCCCGTTCGACCCTTACCAGCTGCCCGTGAGCAAGCGGTGGGTCCAGAACGATTACGTACACTACCAGGCTATCCCGGGTCTTAATATGACGGCCGACAGTGACAGCGAAGACGACGACGAGGAGAACGTTCCGGAGACAGACGTTGAGGAAGACACTGCTACCGCCAGCGAGGACGAAGACGACGACTGAAGCGGGTTCCGTGAGAGAGGCGGGGCAGATCAAATGCATTCATACGGCGTTGGGTGGTCACAAAAAAGTAAAAGCGAATTTGGGCCAATTTGGCATTGATTACATGATTCCCGCAAGGCGTTTGGGGGTGAAGAAGACGACGAAGAGATTTGAGATGTTGGAAAGTGGTGGAAAGATTTCTGGAAGCAGACCATGTCGAAGATGTTAAAGAAACAAAACTTCTGAACCGCTCTACGAATAGTGGGTGTGAGAAAGATGAGAAAGAGATACCTAGCTTTCGTCAACCCACAACAAGGTCGCTGCCAGTACAATGAAAACCAAATCATTGTCAAGACTTGTTTCTCAGCGCTTCAGCTTTTCAGCCGCTACCATTCCTTTCGTTTCTCGCTGCCCTCCCTCATCGGTGACAAATCGTTGCACCAATTTGAATCTGATTTGAAAAGACGCAAAGGGATGGATGGATGTGCAGTACCTGAGTAAGATCTTATCAAGGTAACTCAAATTCTTAGATTCTATCGAGATTGCAGCTGAGGTGACACTGCCTCCCTCCCCCACGGTAAAATGGAACGGTGTTAGGCGCCAGGCACGTGAGGTGATCGGCCACTTGTCCCTCAATTGGATAAGCGCCGTCCCTCACCTCGCTTCCCTCTCCCCTCAGGCCTGTCGGTTAGTTCCCTTGGCATGCCACTGTGCCGCCCGGCAGACGGACGAACAAGCCCCAGAATCCCTGAGAACCCCTGGGAGGAGGGGCGATTTCCTGTGCGGTGTAGGTAGGTAGTGCTGTACTCCGTACGCTGCGGCGCTCTGGCGGTCCCTGCCAACAGCGAGGAAGTTTAGCTGGCTCTGGCGCTCTCTCTATTTCCATTCTCTGGGCCCTTTCCTCCTGCTCTTGCGGAGGTGCGCTGATGAAGAGGAGGAGAATGAGGGTCTCCTCTCCCCCCCGAAGGCGGGCAGAAGAAAAGAAAAAGGCGCCCATGGGAATTTGGAATTCGCCCATCTTTAAGGCGGACGAAATCCCCTCACGGGCTGCCCCTTCCCATAGTTTTGAAACTCCGCTCCGAACCGGTGGGAACATTTCCACCTAATTATCTGCAAACGAGAGAGGGAAAAAACGTGACGACACTTTTTTTGGTGAGCGATCGATCAATCGGAAGTCATCGACGCCAAACGTCACCCCGCTCATCGCACCTCTCATCTCATCACTCAACTCACCTCACGCACTCACTCACTCACATCTCACCAATCCACCACAGAACGCCGACCGACACCACACACCTCCCATCGTCGGCGGTGAAGTTGCAGCGCCCAGCTCATCTCAATTGCAATTCACGGCGTGTCGCGGTAATGGCGGACAATCAGGTGCGGCTGCAGCACGAGGCTTCGGTGAGGGCGGGGGAGGGGCAGCACCTCAGCCAACACCAAGGCCAGCAGCAGCAGCAACGGCAGCAATATGACAGGTCAACGAGCGGCGACAGTCGAGCCGGCTTCGAGGAGTACTGGAGAGAAGAGAAGGAGAGCGAAAGGGCTGGGAGGGTGCAGTTCGTGAACGAGGGGCCGCCTTACCATCATCAATCGTCGTCGTCGCCGTTGGATCACCAATCGCAGCAGGTGTCGGGAGGAGGAGATCAGGAACTGCAGGGTTCTCGTGAGTATTTTGTGTTGTTTTCTTCATCCTGATGACTTTCGGTTTTGTAAAATTTTGTGTATTGCAAAGTTGCGATGACAAGTGTCAGGAGTTGTCTTTCCCTTCATCCCGTCTTATCTTTGATTCCACATGCGCTCGTCCCATTTCTTATTTTTATTTTCCTATTCTCCTCCCGCCCGTTTTTGATTCACATATCCACCTCCCTTTCTCGGCCTTCATGATTCCACACACCTTCGTTGCTTGTTTTTTGGTGTTCCATACCTGTCCTTCCCTGTAACATCGTGGCCCGCCCGTTCGCCCGCCCGTCCCCGTCCCCGATCGACGAGTGCACCGCCAGGGTCCTGGTGAATCGCATCCATCATGTTGGTGGTTTCAGTGACCTTGTGTGGAACCGGTCACCTTCCCCATAATCAGTGTCCATGGATGTCTCAGAGAGAAATACATGGGGATGAAGGGGACCAGAAGCCGACAATCCATGATCCAGAAGTGGTGGATGGTAGGATGAGAATAGGGATGGGGATGGGCTTTGTGAGTTATGCTATGTCAACCCCATGCCGGATTCCTCATGATTCCTCATCATCATGCCACCCACATCACACCCGAACCCTCTTGTGGCGTTAGACCCCTTCCCGCCGCTAAGAAGTCCGAAGTTGGTGTGGTGGATTCGGGGGATCCGCGAACCGACCACAACCGCTGCTTGCTTGCTTGCTTGCTCGGCCTGCCCTACCAAACTAGCTATGCCCATGGGCCATTACCCAATGAACCACGTTTTCCATGTTGGTTTCTGGCAAAGCCGCACGAGCAATGCCGGGGGATGAGAGCTGGTGTCCTGGCATCTCTCCTTCCCGACCTGATTCCAACGTCTCCCGGCTCGACGGTTGCCCGATGCGGCACACACCGCTGGTCATGGACCCCCGCGAATCACGTCTAGACGAGGCTTGGCTCCTGGAATCATCCATTCTCTGTTAGGAGACTATCCTACCCGTACCTTAACCACCCTCACTTCACTTACATCCACACCTGTACCCATGTACGAAATACCCATGCCACCTTTACGATCATCTACATTCCCGGATTCCTCATGTCTACGTCCAAGCTCCCGCCTTGGCTCCCATTCTCATATGCTTATATACTCTTTCCCTCCCTATCTCTTTCTCCCACGTGGGAAACCCATCACCTGAGAAAAACCATGCAACTCCAGATCAGACTAGAGAACTAATATAGTCCAACCCCCAACTCCAGCAGAATCAACAACACCCGGCCTCACGTCCGCAGAAAAGGCCAAAGAGAAGGCCAAGCTTCGCCGCCAGCAGGTCCGCAAGGCCCAGATCCAGCACCGCACCCGCAAGGCCAACTACATCAAGCAGCTCGAGCTCGACGTCTGCAAGTTCAGGGATATGATCGCCGCCGCCGAGAAGGAGGTCCTCGCCTTCCGCCGCGAGAACGAGAACATGAGGGGCGCCCTCACCGCAAGAGGATTCGCGGTACCTTCTGAAAGCGCAAAGGGCGAGAGCGTCGTCGTCAGCGAAGTGCGGATCCGCGGGTCGCAGGAGCCCGTGGCGGTGCCGGAAGGAGTGTCGATGGCGCCGGCGGTGGTCCAGCAGCAACAGCAGCAGCAGCAATTACCTGCCGTCCCGGCACAACGACAACTTTCCCAGCAGTCAGAGGACCAACAAGCACAGTACTCGGCGGCTGCTCCCCAGGGCGAAGAATCCCAGGTGGTGGCATATCAACCTCAGACGCTGGACTACGACCCGTACCCGCCGGTCGACCTCTTTGCGGACGTCAACATGGGCGAGGTCACAGTCACGATGCGCAAGGACGACGCCCTCGGCACGCCGTGCTTCCAGATCTCGTCGCCGTCGGCCGCGATCACATATACCCAGTCCCAGCCGCCGTCAGCAGATCAGCTGTCTGCGGAACAGGAGATCATTGCCATCAACCTCATTCTGGCGTATGTTGCCACAAACCCCCCGCCCCCAGCAATCATCGTCGCTGTAATTTTACTAACTAACCTCTCTTTACACACAGCATGGAACACATCTGCTGGAACCACTTCCACCCTCGCCAATTCCCCGCCCACGGCGACACCTGCAAGGCCGCCTCGGGCCACACAATGATGGCCTCGACCCTCTGCATGTCCTCCGCCCCCGCCCGCGTCTATCGCACCATCCGCCGCGGCGAGGCCTCCACCGTCTCGCACACATGGCAAGCCGACACCGGCGCGGGATCCTCTCTATCTCTGAAGTCCCTGCTGGCCCTCGCCAAGACGCTGAACCCGGGCGACATCGAGCTCACACCCGTGCAGGCGTGGTTCGAGCTCGCGGCGCGGTACGGGGCCGCGGCGCTGATGCGCGGAAACGTGATTGAGGCGCTCAAGAGGGAGTTTTGCGGGGTGGTGGATTGTATTCACTTTGGGGCCATCATTGAGCGGGATGCGTTTGAGAGTGTGGTGGCGAGGGTTATGGAGCAGGTGGGCGTTCCGGAGCTGGAGTGGGAGATGGATGTTGATGAGGGGGCTGGTGTGCATGCTGGGGGTATGGTGTATGGTGCGCAGCAGATTACGGCTTGAAGGTGAGGGTTGAGAGGAGGCATTCACCCCCATGACCTGGCATTTTGACTGCGGGAGTGGGAAGGCTTTCTTGAGAGTGCTGCGAGGTGTGGATTGCATATCGTCTACTGCGCCGAGGCGACTGATGAATTTACGATGGTTTCACGACTTTTACAAAAGGGAGAGAAGGGGATTTAGGCCGCATATTTTGCATCTCTAGACTGAAGACAGATCATGGATGAGATACATAGCAACTGCACAGAGAACCATGGTCCCCTAGAAAGCAGGGAACTTCACAAAGACTACATATCAATTAAGCAAGCCTTCAATTCGTGCAAGAGAGAGTCTCAAGTTTACTCTACACATATCCAGAGCCTCGTATAAGTACACCTACCCATCGTCTGGTACGGAGCTGGCCAGCAGGGGCAAAGTGGCCTCATTTGCATGTTGACTCTGACTGACCCCTGAGGGAAGAAAAAAAAGATAGAGGTCCCTGACCTATACCCTCCGGTAAACGTCGGTTCTCAAAGATCATTTAGTCCAAAAAAATGTAAGAGACGAAGTGAAGTCAAACGGTTTGTCAACGGGGCGCTTGCCAAGCTTCACCATGATTGGGCGGGCAGGCGGGCTGACTGCTCCTCATGTGAGAAGGTGGAGATGTATGCAATGCATGTGGAATCTTCCTGTCTGTACCTTACACAATGTATCCGTACCTCTCCCTGTCTTCCGCCTCCTCACACCGAACTCCTCGCCCAGCTCTCAGACGCGTCTACCGACTTTACCAAGTAGTGTATTCCAAACGGTACGTCAAAAACCGAAATATCTCCACATTGTCTCAGACCGTCTGGAAACAGCGAAGACGAAACTTGGCTAGCCGGCTGGATGTACGGATGTACGAGCCATGTATGTAATACGTCGATCCCTGCTTTGGGAATTTTTTTGTCATCTTTTGGAATCATTGTTTCCCTTCTCCATTCACCGCTGTAACCTCAAATGCAGACACAGGGAAGGAAACCGGGGGAAAATCCATTGGGTGGAGAAAGGAAGACGGGGGGCCCTCTTATGGAGTATCCGTTTCCACAATTCTTGTTGACGGAATCATACTACGTACATGGGAGTCTTTGTCAGATCCGAAGACATGCATGAAGGAAAGAGAATCGAGACTCAATCTAGAGATGGTGAGTCTATCAGTTCCTCTCCATGTAACTCGCTATAGTATGCAGGACGGGGATACTTTTCGGGATTCGGTCGTTCAGGTCTTTTCCTTGTGCGGTGAGTAGCGGTGAGTTGATCTTCCTCGTCCGTAGGGGTTTTGCTCCGATAAACGCTCCGTTTGACCAAAATAACGTAGCACTAAGTCCTCAGACTAGCCTAGCAGGAGTTGGAGGGGTCTAACTCAATGCCTAGCTTGCAAGATTCGGGCCAGATTCAGCCTCAATAGCAGCTCATTCCTTACAGAACTTCTATCAAGGTTGCATTTGATGGATGCCACACTTTGTGCACTTTGTAGCCTGGGAACAAAGTTACGAGAGCACATCACATCCAACGGGGTGCCACACGATGGTGAATTTTAAATGATTATAATTATATACTAAAACTAGTCTGCAGAAATGCCAAGTGTGGCCTCGTCAATGCAGGAGATTTACCCAAGTCCTTGATGGACATCGTCATGAGTATCTGTATTCCCTTTGAATAACGAAAAATAAACTCCCAAATCATATTTCGCCATATTGACTGTGTGTGTGTCTGTATGTGATCAGACATGTGTTTTTATCCCTAGGTCTAAAAGAAAGAAGATGCCCGAGAGAAGGAGAGAAGAAGAGAAAGTTTGGGATATCGCTTGTGAAAATAGTCAGGTAAAATGAAAAGAGCTCCTGGGACACAAAGCTCAAGTCTAGTTGGGAATAATGACGCTTTGAATGTTGGAAAGATGTGGCTTTTAGACACCAGGCACCTTGAAGCCGGAGACTTGGGGCCAGTTGCCCAGGCTGGCGGGATCGCCACCGATGCGGACATAGACACCGACAGCGGGAATGCCGCCGTCGAGGACGAAGAACTGGTACCAGCCCGGAGGGGCGATACCGGCGTTGGGAGGTGCTGTGACGGTGCAGGTGGTAGGCCCGCAAGTGACAGCGGGGAAGAGAGTGCGAGCACCCATTGAGTTACCGTGCGTCGATCCCACAGCACCGAGGAGGGAGACCGTGATGTCGCCGTGAAGGGGGGCGTGACCAAGGCTGACAGAGATCTGCTGGCCGTAGGTCCAGTCCGTGTTGGCGATGGTGAAGGTAGGGCGAGTCTTGCCGGAGGTGAGGTAAGGAGGCTTGAAGACCTCGACACGGTACTCCTGGGGGTTGACGCCATCTTCGGGGTCAGAACCACTGACGAGAACGCGACCGTCAAGAAGAGTGATGGACTCGGAGTGGTAAAGGCGGGCAATGGTGGTGTTGGCCATGACTGTGATGCGCTGGCCAATCTTCTTCGAGGGGTCGTACAGAAGAGCATTGAGGTTGGGGTCGTTGGCGAGACCGAACCCAGCAACACCGTGCTGAGCACCGTTGTTGATGAGGTAAGTTCCATCAGGAAGGGGGGCAATGCAGGACATGACACGACGCGAGGGCATACGCTCAATCACCCACTTAGGGTTGGTGCCTTCGGGCTCAATGGAAACGCAGTTGTCCATGGCAGTAGCAGGGCCCTCGGTAGAACCACCGCAGATGAGAACGCCAAGCGGGTCAGTGTAGGGAGCGTGCTGGGGAAGAAGAACACCAGTTCCCTCAAGAGGATAAGTACGACCGCCCTTGGGGTTGTTGACAGCACCAGGGATGTTGGGGAGAATCGTCTTGGTGTTGAAGGTGACGTGGTCAAGAATTCTAGCCTCGTTCCAGTACGCAACGAAGATGTCCTGACTGGGGAGAACGGCAACGAAGGGATACAGGTTGTTGGGATCAGTGCGCGCGAGCCAATCCATGTACAAGGGCTTAGTGCCAGTGCTGGGTAGAAGCTCGATGGTGGGCACAGCGCGGCCGTTGGATCCCTCCTCACCACCGATGACGAAGATGGAACCGTTGGCCATGATCATAGCAGAGGGATACCAGCGGCCATCCTGCAGGCGGAGGTTGGTAACGTCCTCCTGCCAGTCATTGGTGCCAGGGGTTCCAGGCTTGCCATCGGGCCAGTACAGGCGGACGCCGTAGGTAGAATCACCAGACCATCCACCAATGTTGAGCTGGCGACCAGCCTTGTCAGGAAGGGTGATGCCGGCAGAGCAGAAGATGTCGGTCTTGACGTGCATCTCTCTCCAGGCTTTGCTGATATCCGGGACGAGGGAAAGGTCGAGCTCGTAAGCGCCGGTAGAATTGGGCGGGCCAGTGCCGAATTTCTCGAGGAAGGAAACTTTACCGGTGATGGTCTCCATCGTCATCAGGGGAATGGTCACACCGCCAATAAGGTTCTCGTAGACACCGGCACTGGCAGCATCGGTACCGAAGTTCCATGAGTAGAGAGGCGTAGTGCCAGTCCAGAAGTAGGTCGAGAGGCGAGCACCACCACCGCAGATGGAGCTGCGGTTTCCAGGGCAAACAATGTTGCACTCAGAGTCGTCGACAAAGGCGGCCTTCTGGGTGACGATGTTGGCAGGGTCACCACAGTAGCATTCTTCACCATACTCGAGTCCGGCTGCCATGTATCCGTACTCGGCGCACCTGTCCAAGCACATACCGGCCGTCATGGTACCAGGAAACAGGTTCTGCCAGTAGAACGTACGCGGGTTAGGCTGAGCTCCGACATTGTCCTGAACACAGCCCTGGTAGGTCCAGCTTCCGTTGAAGCCGCTTCTCTGAGGAACAGGAGGAGCGTATGTCTGAGGAGTGCCCTTGGAGATGATGGTCATACGATTACCGCCACCGCACATTTCGGAGGCCTTACCCCCACAGGCAGTGTTGCAGGATGTCGGGTCAGATGCCACAGCACCGCCGTTGTAGATGGCGTTACCGCAGAAGCACTGAGTATGATACTCGGCACCAGCGACAGTGTAACCGGCATCGGAACAGGCCTTGGCGCAGGAAGCGAGGGTCATTGCCGGGTCATCTTGAAGCTGGTTGGGAAGAATGCGGCCGTTCAGGTTGTCGACCCAGCAGCCCTGGTTAGTCCAGCCAGTGGGGAACCCAGTGGCAGCGGGGGCTGCTGTAGAGCTGGTAGATGAAGCGGCACTAGTCACTGAGCCACTGACAGTTGAAGATGAAGCTGATGAGGATGAGGACGAAGACTGGGTTGCGCTTCCAATGGTGTAGACAGAAAGGCGATTGCCCTCTCCGCAGTACTGGAACTGGTTGCCCATGCACTTCATGGAGCACTGGCTAGACGGAGCAGCGACTGAGCCAGCGGCAAACGAGTTACCACACCAGCACTCGCGAGAGTATTCGACACCGAAGAAGGTGTTTCCATCGCAGAAAGCAGCACACTTCTCCAAAGTCATGTCGTCAGAAGCGGTTGTCTTCGCGCTGAGAGCACGGGCGTTTGTAGCTTCAGTCTGGCAGCCATACCACTTCCAAACACCGACAGTCGCGGGTTGACTGGGGCCAGTCGGGGTGGGGGTCGCGGAGCTGCTGGAGGAAGAACTGGAAGAGACAACAGTGCTGGAAGAAGATACAACATTGCTAGATGAGGAAACCACGCTGCTGGACGAGGAGACTGCGCTGCTGGACGAGGAAATGACGCTGCTGGAAGAGGAAACAGCAGTGCTGGACGAGGAAATGACGCTGCTGGAAGAGGAAACAGCAGTGCTCGAGGAAGTGCTGGTGCTTGAGCTGGAAGTCGAAGCACCTGTTGGCGCAGGGGTAGATGTTGAGGTGGGAAGAGGCTTGTACTGGTGCTGGAAATCGTAGACATTCAAACGGTTGGGGCCACCACAATACTCAGAAGAGTTGCCGTTGCAGAGCATGTTGCAGCCATCGACGGCAGGGGCACCGCCGTTGGAGATGGTGCTGCCACAGACTGGTAGCAAAAGTGTTAACGATTTACTATGAGAATCACAAGCGCAAGGAAAACTTACAGCATTCGCCAGAGTATTCGACACCAGCGAGGATGAAGTTAGCATTAGCGCAAGCAGCAGTGCACTTGGCAACGGTCATCTCGCCACCAGGAATGCTTCCGATTCCGTACGTGAGAGCACGGCCAGTGGTTCCCTCTCTATTGGTCTTGTCAATTGTGTGGTCTTGAAGTCGTCGAGGCAGTATTCAACTCACGAGTAGCACCCAATGCTGCTCCAGTCGCCAACACCGGGGTTGACAGAGGGGCCCAAAATGAGGGACGTCTGATATAACGACAGTCGGTTGGGGCCTCCACAAGGCTGAGTAGCGTTTCCGCTGCATGGCGTTGAGCAGTCGGCCTCGTTGGCGAGAACACCGTCCTTGGCCAAGGCATTACCGCAGTAGCATTCATTGTAGTACTCGGTACCAGCGTAGGAGAAGCCCTTGTTGTAGCAGTACGTTGTGCAGGCATCGTTGCTCATCTGCCCATTTGCCGTGGTGGCATCAGAGATTGTTCGGCCGACATCGCTATTGTTTGGTCAACACTTTGAGTTTTGTTCAGAAGCCTTTCTCACGGGTTATCATACACATAGCAGCCCTTGTAGGTGTAGCCGTGAGGGAGAGTTGCGGGAGGCGCCGCGCGTTTGTAAATGCCAGGTGGATAAGCGAGTGCATTAACGAGGGAAGACGCAGAAAGAACAACGAAAGACAACTGTGTGGTCCTCATGGTGACAAGTGTGTGCCAAGAGGCAGAAACCAACACAAGATGTTGATACTAAGGAGTGTATAGAAGAGGTGAAGGGTGAAGAGGAAAGAGGGTCATGATGAAGCCGGGAATCATGAAGGTATATATGAATTTCGATTCACGGCATGGGCAATCTCATGTGGCAGCGAGTGGCCCAACACGAAGGAGCCCTAGGGAAACGGGTACGCGATAGACCCGACTAGGCTCCCGGCGACTTCTACCACCTCGAGAGAGAGGCGATACCCCCCTCGTGGGCCAGGGGTTCCCGGAAGGTTGCAACGGAACAGAGTCCAAGAAGGGGACTAGGGGTTGCCATACTCACATGGAGGGCTAGTACACAAGAGTATCAGTAAGGCTAACCGGGGAAGCCAGATGGGCGTAAGCTGTGCACTTGCAGCATGTAGTGTGGGATTAGCCTACGTGGTGGGCCGGGAGCTGACTTCTTGGTGCCAGGCTGGGATGATGGGAGAAGACCGAGGTTACTCGTAAGGGGTGGAAGAGAGAATTGGGACATTGTCAGGTCGCGAACCTGGATTGAGGGCTGAAGACGATACACACGAGGCGAGAAACAATGAGAAAGAACTAGACGCTAGCCGTGAATAACCTCTCGACTCATTACGCCTGGGTAAGAAACCGTTAGCCGCCCTGGACCATTCCAGTGGTGCCGCTCTCGCTATTTCCATAGCTATGTCTGTGGCAGATAATATTGTCCGTCTCCTCCACTTAGGTGTGAAGGAGCGAAGCGCCTTGTGTGTGCGAGACGGCAAGAAGGGGGCAATATGGGAGAGGGGCGTTCTAAAGCCCAGAGTAGGAGGCTTCGTGGCTTCGGACTAAGAGACGGTTGTATGGCCAGACGAGAGGCAGAAAACGCCGGGCTCCCAGACCAGCTCTTGGCCCAAATGACAACCTTGAATATGTGGAGATTAAGCACCAGATGCAAGGAGATGGGCAGGAAAGACCAGACTGAAGGGTGCGTGCGCTGACTTTGTTGCAATTCGTTCAACTGGCAAGTGACGGGAAGATGTGTGTGTTGTGTTTTCTCCAAGATGCGCGCTTTGGGATCAGGGTCGTCGAGCAGACTAGCGCCAGAGGGGTTCGTACCCGCGGTACCTTGGGATGATGTGGGGTCTGATCATGCAGGGGCCACCCCAGTCAGCACTTGGCCATCTCTCTTTCCGGCAAGGGGGCAAGGAGCAGGGAACTGATGTTATTGCCATTCTTAGCCGTTGTATTCTTACCAAGTACCTTACCCAGGCAGCGACGAGAACGAGATACGAAGACGCTGCCGCCGTTGTAGATGCAAGGTTATTTCTTACACAGTTTTGTGGCTGGAATACGAGTAAGAGACTTTAGGTCTGGTGGGCACCAAGACCCGAGGATATCCTTACTCATCTAGGATGTAGGGTGTTATTTGTGTTTGCTTGTGGTATCCATTGCCTCAAGGTGGGATCTTCGGTGAAGAAAACTCCGACATTCGCCGCGGTCCCATGAGCAGATCCTCTTGATCCCAACACCATGCCGGTCCATGATCTCGATACAGAATTACAGGGCAACAGTTACACGTCAAACATTCGGTCGTGGAACTCCAAACTCACGAAGAATAGATCAAAAATGGTCAGTGAAGGGTCTGGAACCACGACACCCGAGTAATTATTGCCCTGGCCAAGCTTGTTTCCTGAAGCACTACATGAGCCGCACCGCAAGCCATCTCGAATGCGGCTGAGAAGTAGTGCTGGTGACGATCCCACGCCTTTGATGTTGCTTGTTATTCTGGGCTCGGTATCCTAGAGATGGAAGATCTAAAACTCGAACTCCTCGTCTGCGACGTTGTGATTTACGAGCCGCATCCAAATTTGGAGCACGATAGCACCCGTTTCAATGACAAAGGATTTTCATCCAGAATGGGACCCGAGGCGTTGCGTCGGTGGAGCTCTGCCGTGGTTGACCAGACATCAATGTCATTGTGGGCTGTGAGAACAAAGGCCAGCAAGAATTACCGCTGTGGTACCGGATGCTTGGGAACTTGGTTTGCTGCCAAGAAGTGTCAAAGGAGGGAGCGAGGCTTTTCCTTCTCCATTGATTCGAGCAGTCGGCCGTAGTTCTCGTCCGAAGCCCAGCAACCGCTCTCTTGGCTTGAGATAGCCGGGAGAAAACCCCCGCCCAGAAAGTGTCTAATAACCGAGACCCGTTAAGCCATTGCGATGCGAGTTAGACAGCCGATGGCCAGTGCTTTTTGTGTCAGTTTCTTGCCATCGGACGATACGAGATGTTAGTTGCTGACTTGCAGTAGATTGGACGAGTCAAGATGACTTGACTTTTCCCTTTGACTGGCATTTCGACCGGCGGCAACCAGGTCCCCTGACCCGTGGACCCCGTAGACTGTGGTGCGGATTCACGGAAGGAGGGACCCCTGCAACTCCACACTTGAAAGTACCTCCCTAAGTACATTTCTGCATCTTCGATGCCCTGGTACCCTGTCGTTCTGGTCACCTTAATCCAGATTAGGTTAAGTGGGTAACGTGGGATCGAATGCCCCTGGGCGAAAAGGGGGTGGATAGAGGAAGGCGTGAGATTGAGTGGCTGCTTCCAGTTCAGAGCCGTAATCCTGTGCCGCCTTCCTGCTGTTGAACATCCGATGTTTCCACGTTAATCTGATGCTGGCAACTGCCTTCTTGCCCAAAGCGAGTGCCGCCGCCAAATACCTACCTATTCTAAACGATGGAAAGTAACAACCTGGAAGCTACCTATCTGAGGGAGGTACGGATGGACCTTTCCGTCCTCACCTTCCTTCCGTCAGCGGAATGGCAGTAAGGTACATCCCGAGGCCTAACACAGAAACGCCTAGTGTGTATCCGTCCCATTCTCCGAATCCTCCGGTAGCCACACCGTCCACAAACACAAGAATAAACTCGAACTGGACCACGTTACCAACGACACGGTAACGAGCCTCGTCCGTTGATATCAAACGTAGAGACGTACGGCGTAGTCGGATGCAGACAACTAAACCTAAAGCTAAACCTTTGGAGATATCCACACCGTTCGATATCACATCCCACTATTCAGTTCAGCCTTGAAACCCGGCGTGGGAAGTGTGTAACGGCCTGCAGTTCGTGCAACACATTGCAGCAAGTTTCTTTTCAAGTTTCGATCCAGCATACGACAAGGCGCTCCCCAGGCTCCTCACAAACGCCTGGAGATCTCTTTCCCCCGCTCTAGGCAGAATTCCCTGCTCTCAGCTACGGCTGGAAGGACAGTTCTTGATTCGACCTGGCCAACTCTCCCAAAGTTTCTTCACTTTAGCGCTGCAGGCCCAGATTGCCCGGTTCGTATGTAATCAACTCGCACCTCTCCGGGGCTTTGTGATCCGTACAATTTCCGCCATCATTTGCTGTCGTCGAGGCGCCCACACTCCGGAATAGCTGAGCCCACGCAGGTTTCATTATTGACAAATGCTGACCACCACCTAGAAGACCTGCATTAGGATACTGCTCGCCGAGACAACCTTATCGGTCGGAAACTTGGCACTTGATCGATGAGGTACGTTTTCAGTCACGGCAAAAGATTGCGACCGATCTTGGGGTCAACAGTTGCGGAAGCGTTGACAAATCGAAAGACTCCACGATGCAGTCCTATCTACGCTGATTTACTGTAATAGAAAAGCATGTATGTTAGACTGAATGTACTTGCGAAGAGCCACGAAACAACCAGCCGACATCGATGAAGCCACGAAGTAACTAAAGCTTGACGAAAATCTCGACTGAACCGCCCCGCGGTTACTCGTCCGCCACTCACCCACAAATGAGTCCAACGACTCAGTTGCCGGGAAATGTCCCAAACGCTGATTAACTCTATTTGAGTCAACTAGCTACTTGGCTCGGCTCAATAGCGTCAGCCAAACCAGCAGCGCTGGGCGAGGCCAGCCTCGACAGCCCCGACAAGTCGCAAGCCACTTCCTGTGCCGCCTTACCTTTTTCTCTTCCGTCGATGATACAAACGCCTCATGCCTTTCTGCATGGCTCAAGAGCCTTCTCTCGAAAATGACTGCAATGGATGCTTGGGCCTGTTCCTGAGGTTGCAATCTGATGTGGCGGCCAAGCCAACCAATGCCAAGCCGGCCTTTCTGTCAGATGCACAGGAGCTGACAATCATCGCAGCTGCACGTATGCATGTAATGCATGGCGATGTGACCTCAGAACCTCGTATACATACCACATTCTCAAAGATCGCGGGGTCTTGAATGGCCTCTTTGCCACGATGCAAGTGGGAGCTTTGGCCCAACTACACAGAGCTGGCCAAAGACTTTGGCGAGCAACCAAGATCGAAAATGTCCAGTCTTCATGACGGAATCAAGTAACACAACCAGCGCGCCTTCAATACACAGACTGCCATCTCTGACGTTGTTGACATGGATCGGAGAGATTCGTCCAAGCAAACCTGGAGAGGTTTCTCCGCCGCTCGTTAATGTCTCTGAACTTGTCTAGCCTTACGCCAACTACCGCCAATACTCAAGTTTCTTCACGGCCGGCTTGAATCAGTCAAGGTCATGGACACTAGGTACCTTATGTGGTTATTGCCTGGAGAGCAGCTCAATCAACAGCCGAGTCCCAGTGGTTTGGGAAAGCACTCGGCGGCGTTGAAAGTGGCCAGCGCCACCCTTGCTGGTTCACATCGATGATCGAGGGCTTGAGATGTCGTCGCTCAAGACACTTGGACATCAAGTTGCGTTCTTTTCTCTATGTTCTGGGCCATCTTTGGCTTTCTTTACCTGCCGGTCAACGGCCGTGACTTCCATTTTGGGAACTAATGCTTGCCGATGCTGACGTGCTGCCTCCTAGCGATTACCGCCAAATATTGAACACCATGGGAGAAAATTCCTCTTGGGTCAACTTTTGCTTCCACAATGCATCTAGCGTTGGGATATGAGACGGCCATGGCCGACGTCCCCCGACATTTTAACATTAGGCCTACGCGGAACCCCGCCTTACTACGCCGATGCCTTATCTTTGAATTAAGGTCGGCTGGACGTTCCAAAAGAGTCTAATCAGACTCGTGGAATTTGGGAGCGGGATCTATCAGCTCCTCCCTTTGACCCCTGACTAGTGGCTCTATCCGCAAAGTTGTACTCTAGAACTGTTGGCACCGCTAGCCCAAACAATAGTCTGTTTCCTCCTCTCAGCTCTCCACACTACTCACTCGCATCTTCAGCCTTGACAACGCTGTTTGTTTTTCACCACATGAGAAACTCTTGCCACTGGCAAAATATCAAGGCTCAAGATCGACAGCAGCGATGGAGTGTGCAGTGTAGGTCGCATACTCTGACAGATGTGCAGGCCTCTTGGCAACAATCGGCTTTTGGCCCATCCGAACTCGACCTCTCGCACAGACTGCGGAGTTAAACAAGCCAGTTCTCATCCATAATCTCGCGAATTGAAGAGTTCGTCCGAAGAATGGTCCGCTTGCTAGGTGTCACCCGCGCCGCCCGAGCGGTCCTGAAGCTGAGATCTCGCCCACGGTCTCTTGCTTGGTTGAGCCTCGAGAAGTGATGTGATCACGGACCTGCACTGGCGTCCTAATGGTCTGGATTCTCATTTCCACATTGCCAATCATTTGCACATCTTCAATGGACTCTTATTGGGCATTCTACGCAGGGGATCTCTATGGGCCACGACAGCCTGCTCTGCATCGATCTGCACTGCGCTGGCATCTTTGCCAAGAAGCACAAGCAGAGGCCATTTCTCTCGGCATGAGGTCTCTTGGTGATACCAAGCTTTGTGGCATCAGGCTGGGAGCTCTGTGCTGGCTTCAGGTGCGGGAGAAGCTTCGAGTTACGTGCGGGAATACATGGGAGCAGTTACTGGAATGCGCCACGATGATATTTGGATGCACTGCTTGGCACGTGCTCGTCGAACTTAAAGAGCGCATGATATCCCCGGTGATCACGCACATCGTACGTGTGCGACAAGAGAAGAATATCGTCGGTTGACCAACTCCCACCGCCTTGTCCGACAAACAGGATTCCAAGTGTCACCATGGTACAAGGTGCTTGACCGCGACTTTAAAATAGCCGTCTTCAACGACACAAAACGAGTCCAAGACGCCAGCCTGAGACAAAAACGGATCATGTCGCGGGAAGCTCAGTCAGGCAATATGTGTCAGCCATCTTTTCGAGCCCCGATGTCTTGCCGGCTGTGACGGCTACGAAAGACTGGAACGCGATGCCCGACAGCCGCGTCTGCAGGTTATTACCTTTCAACAAAAAAACCTTGTTGCACCGTTGAACAACCCGCAGCCCTACCGATCTCGTCATTTTGGGCGCCGTCACATCCGCGGAGGAGGAATTGGTCCCGATGACCACGGCCGAGTTACACAGATGTGCTGGTGGCCTATTGCGATATTGACAAGAAAGGCCCCGAGAGCTACTTACGCAAGTCCGCTGCTGAGTGGAAACTATCTGTTAATTCGGCTCTGTCAAGAGGATGCATAGAAGAGGATTTCAAGGTGGTTTTGTAATACCGTCAGGCAAAGCAGCTGCCCGGAGCTACGTTACCTGCAGTAGGCGGCGGGCGGGCTTTGACGTTGTCGGGCCCATTTCAGGTTGCTGCGATTAAATCCTTATTTATTTTTTTCACCCGCAGCCGTTGCAGATCTGCTAACGTTCGAAAGGCCCCAGCGATGGTCTCGATCTCAATCTGCTAGCTACTACCGAAAACGACGCGAGCGAAAAAGGTAAAGGGAACAGGCCCGCGTTTTCAAAGAAAGATCAACAACGTCGTCTTCAAAGTGGAAACGCGGAGTCCCCTTGCCTCTAGGAAACTGCAAGGGCCCACGATTGGGAAAAGGTTATTTCGTGTGCAGGGCTCTTTTTCTCGGAAGCTGTGTGAGACATTTCTGCTTGGAGCATCTCCCAGATCCAATTCGAGCATGGTCCGCTTGCCGATCTCGACTTTTCTTTTCCGGATTTTTGAGACAACTCGACCAGGGCCAATCGTCGATTATCGAGGTTTTACTAGTGCCGATTTCTTGAGGAGAGGACTTCGATTCATCGTCCGCTCATTCGTCGACATTTTTGCTTTTTGCTGAGACATTTGGACTTGGCAGGGAAGATACTGCAACTGGACGGACAACCCTGCGCTCTGGTAGATTTTCTCTCGCTATGTGGAGAATGTGATAGCTGGACTCGCCCAGCTACGACTTTCTCAATGTCAACTTGCTCGACTTGCCGCGGAATCCCTCTACCGAGACACAGAGTATCAAAATTGCCTTGAGGCTGGTGAAAGCCATCTGGAAGTGTTTTCTCCGACACTGGTCACCCCTCGTCCCGCTAGAGATTCTTTCCTCCCTTTCTATTCGGAACCAGCGTGGGACTGGGAGCTTGCCTCGGGACTAATTCCTCCCTTGCCTTTGCATAGACAAAATAGGTAAGATGGGTTAGTCAAAGATTTTCATCGCTAGATGGTGCAAGAAGCAAAAAAATCCCGACGGGAATTGAACACAGAAACAATCGTCAGCGCAGCAATGTCTTGTGTCTCCACTGACTTTGCTCGGGAGGATTGTGGAACGGATGACACCCGCAATTCTCTTTCGACGTCTTGTGACTATTTTGACAATAGTACTGGACTTTGGTGCTTTGAGTTATCGGGTTGCGAAGTCGACAGAAGTTTCATCTCAACATGTTCCGTATAGTCGAGGCGGCAATGTCTTTGCAACAACACTGGCCGTTTTCCTTCTTTCAGTGTAGTTTGTGAGAAGTAGTCGTATAGAGGTCATACTGAAATATCAATCGATATTGATTTCAATGAGTTGTACGGGTAACACATTGTGCTCGGATACGTGATCCCAGCGCGCATGGCCAAAGGGTTTGTCTCGCGTAGCCTGGCAATCTTGACAAATTTCATATGGTTAGCATATGTCAGGATCTTAAGTCTGTCTAATTACCATGTCTTGATTATTCTAGTTTGAGTTGCTTCAGTGGACGACAAGTATCATTGTATAGAGCGTACTGTTTGACTCTTCGGTTTCGAAACTGTGTGCAGGTATCTGACATGGACAAACTTTTGCGATATTGGATTATTAGATTAAAGAGTGAAAGAGTTGGATCTCTATAACGTCAGTCCTAGCAGCCAATCGAGTCGAGTACATATACTAAGAATGAGGTGCTTTCGTGGAATTACCATTTATCAAAATGGCAACCGGGATTCGACATATTTGCTTTTTTAACATGAACACTTTGGCCATGAAGAGACTCACGGACTACATCTAACAACTTTGAGAAAATCTGACATCAGATAAGAAATATAGAAGATCTAGAGAAGGCAGGAGAATGGTGTAATATCCAACCAGCAGGAAATTTTCTCCCCTAAGGAAAGCATCCCATTGCCCCTTTTCCGAAAGCCTCACAAGTTTCCACCACTTATGCGCACGCAGCAGTGGCAGCAGCAGTGGCAGTAGCAGCCGGCGCACCACCGCTGAAAGCACCAGTACCGCTAGGCATTCCACCGCTGGGCATGTCACCACTCAGTCCATCATCCGACTCGCCCTCGACCGCGACACCACCCGCCTCGGTCAACTCGAAATCGTAGCTGGTCTCGTAGGAAGCAGAGCGGTTGACGCCGATCGTGATCCAGCCGAAGAGTCCGTCGGCGACGTCATCGCCCAGGTAGGCGTAGTCGAAGAAGGGGTCCGAGTCGGCGTTGGAGCCGAGCTGGCTCGTGACGACGTGGTCGTCAGCGTTGAGGGTCACGTCGACGGTGTTGAGGGTGTAGGGGTAGAGGGACTCGACCTCGGTGATGAGGTCTTGGTCCCAGAAGAGCTGACCGATGTGGGCTGCGTGGGAGGAGGAGAGGGTGTTGTTCGGGAGGACTGTCGCGTCGAGGAAAGCGACCTGGTTTTGCGTGTGTTAGTATAAGATGCTCTCTGGTTGGGGAAAAGAGGTTAAGGATTTTGCTCTCTGGAGAGAGAACTAACCATGTGGTGATGCGTCGCGCGGCCATCATAGTGACCGGGGAACTTGGTCGTAAACTGCACCACACCATCGGCGTCCGTCTTCTGAATACCGCGAAGGAACGCCTTATCCAGGTTACTCGCGTCATTCACATCGCCGTTCATGGAACTCTGCACGCCAGAGTAGACGCCCGTAGCATTGCAGTTCCACAGATCCCAGTACAAATCCGTAATCGGCTCGCACGTCTCGACATCGATAAACTGCCCGTCGAGAACGACATCCACGCCCTCCTGGTCGTCGCGCAGGTCGGAGCGCAGGTGCTCCCCCTTTACCCAAAAGGGGCCAATCTCGCCCTCCGGGTCGAGAATGCAGGTGTGGTTGGAGCCAAAGAGGTCCGCGGACGCGGTGGAGGTGTCGATGCCGACGTGCGAGGAGGTGAGGTTGTGGCCCACGCCCGCGCTGTCGGTGGCGCGCTTGCGGATGGCGCGGTGGTAGGCGATGGCGTCGGCGCGGCGGACGAGGGCGCGGGCTTGGAGGTCGCGGTAGACCTTTGACGAGGAGCAGGCTTCGAGGCCGCGGCGGGCGAGGCCGTGGTGGGCGTGGCGGGAGGCGAGGAGTGAGGGGTGGGTTTCTTCGTGGTGGCCTGGGTGGGCGGTGCCGAGGAGGGCGGAGGTGAGGACGAGGAGGACGGCGGGATGCATTGTTCGTTGTTGTTGTCTTTGGGGGGAAAGAGTGGTGGTTTCGTTGTATAAGTGAGTGAGTGAGTAAGAGTCGTGAGACTGTGAAAGAGAGTATGGGTTTGGGAAAGATCTGTGTGATAGCTTCTCAATGCTTGGATTGCTGATGTCTCATTCTTCTCTTCTCTCGTCGAGGGTGATTCGACGATCCTTATATACTTCCATCTCGTTCAAGAGGCCTCTCTCCTTTTCCGTTGTTCCCACTTTGGCGATGCTTGCTTCTGCGTTGTTCGCCCAGTCGTCACCCGTCGTCGTCACGTACATCGTCACTACAATTCCGCTGCCGTCGAAGCAAAAGTTCATCCACTCCTCCAAAGTTGACTATGAGAACCTTGCCATGTTCCGGATGAACTCCCGCCACATAGGAAGCGAAAAAAAAAAAAAAAAACACTGCCCTTTCCTGACGTTTGCAGATCTCCATGTTTCTCCCCCCCTTTCACAGAAAAGCATACGCACATAGCTATGGTCCACATCCTAAATCGACCTCACTGACTACCTTAACTTACACACCGCAGGACATGTTCAGACGGAGCCACGACCGTGTTGGCCAATAAGCTCACATGCTTAGCCATCACAACCACGCTTTCGAAGGGAGGACGGGGAGATGGGGACGGGAACAAACGTCACCCTGCCCCTTAGAAGTCTTGGCAGGAGGGCTGGACTGTGCAAGGAATCTCGCATCGTGAGAGCGTTACCGCGTACTCGAGAGCCTATTATTCAATCCCACCGTGTATATGAAGTACATGTTGACATGGGTTCCTCCCGGAGCCACCCACCCCACCTGGAGAGAATTACCATCTCAGAACCGCTGATTGGCCTCATCGCACTTGACATGTTTGGGCAGTGATGGACTTTCCGGATCCGAAGTGAGGTAATAGTCGGATGGACAGCCGGCGCTCTGCCGGAGGCTTGTAGTCGGGAAATGTGGGGTAGACTGTGGAGGGGCGGGAAGGGGGGAGCCAGCAGCCGGCATGTGGGAGCCGTGGCCCGTAACGAACAAGCTCTACAGAGGTGGTCCGTAGGAGAGTCCAAACAACGAATAGGGAGCCTTATTACACGCGTCCTTCTGGTCATTATACTCTGTGATACAGCGTTCGGGCAATTTTGTTAGATTCGGGGTCCGACGATACCGCGGGATCCATGGAGTCTATGGGTGGTATGGACCCAGCATCTTGTTTCTAGCGCAATTCTTCTCTCTCTTAAGGAATCTGTTTCCACCTCGATCGCCGGAACGCTAGCCCTACGCTGTGGGTCGAGTGCGAGGACCCATAAGAATTACAGGGCCCCTCGTTCTCCATGCGGAACCATGCGGACTATGCCTCCATCATTCTCTACCTCAAGGCAGGGGGGCTACGGACTACGGACTACAGACTACGAATACACTTATGCCTTGGTCTTTGCCCTCCGCTTCTCAATCTTTGCAAGCTCCGCATCAATCTTTTTGAAACTCCAGCTCTTCCAGAAGGGGGGATACAAGAAGGGTCGGAGGTCGAACCTATTGTCGTCGGGTGCTATTATCGACCAGTCAGTGACTTACTAAACCGAGGGAAAAGAAAGAAACTGGGTTGCGATGTGCTGCCATACAGTAGTCATTGCAGTGAAGAGCCGGTGTAAGCGTCGTCATCTTGTGTCCTGTTCACCAAAGTTAGAACACCCTAACAGCGATCGTCTCACAAGGCAGGAACAACTCACTATTGATGGCGTAAAAGTGGAAAAACTTCTTGACCTTATCGGCTGTCTGGCTAGGCTCGTACGCGGGAGCATCATCATCGGGACCACGCTTGCGGTCGACGCTCCAGTCGTGGACAAGGCGTTGGAACATGCCGTACGGGCCCAGCTTGTTCACCTTGCGGAGGCGGCCCATGATGGTCAGCTCTTGATAGGTCATGCCCATGTCCACCTCGTCGCTCTGTACATAGGTCTCTGAGATGGGTTCCTACAATGCGATTGTGATCACGTAAGTCAGGCTGTTTGTCCCCGCAAAGTCTTTTTCTTGTCAAGACAAGGGAGGATGCTGGCGCATGAGTTGAGCCGCAGCTCTTGCGCGTTCAGCGGGCGGGGCTTGAGGGGCTATCGGGTATATCACGTACAAGCTCTGCGGTCGGGACCGCCGTTAGGAAGTCGTGGAGACACGGGATGTTGAAGTCCTTTTCGGCCCACGCGATGAAGCGTTTGAGGTCGGCTTTGTCGATGGAGCCAATCGGGTTGATATCCGCACCTAGATTTTGAGTGTCAGTCAGGCATGGAGTTAAGGTAGACTTCCTCCGATGCTGTAGAGTCGTCATGCAGTCCTTGCTCCCTTGCTAGTACTGGCAATGATACCAGGATGTAGGCAGGGAGTAGGATACCGGTACTGTTGAATAACACGCAGACGGACTAGTCCAGACTTCTCTTAGAGTGATGTGGGGTACTAGTTCCCGTGAATAGAATGTAGCGGGTATGAAAGCTTACTGGAACAATCATATCTAGAAATTAGTTAGTATGAGTCACTCCCTGTCGTCAAATTTGGATCACTGACTTGGTAAAATAGCCTCGGAGGGACTGTGGCAGTTGTTAGATGACAGCAAAGCGGAGATGGACGTGGGTATCAAAGCAAAGCAAACGCACCTCTCCGACATTTGCACTGCCCAAAACAAGCAGACCGCCACCGCCAGGTCGTCCGCGGGCCGTGGGAAGAAGCTGCCCAAACTCGTACGCGGTCACCATGCGGATTCTTGCCTGGATACACTGAAGCGTCAGATTCTCCTGGTTCGTCCCGCCCTCGACCTTGAACCTCGGCTCAAAGTTGAGCGCCGTGACGGCGAGGCTCTTTTGGGCGTTGTAGACATCGTCAATGTCGAGATTGATGTGGTAGCTGCCAATGGCTTCGGCGAGGTCCCTGGCGCGCTGACGCGTCTCGACGGAGCTCTGCGTTTTCATGCCCATGTAGATGGTTGAGAAGATTTGGTTGCAGAGAGCCTGGGGCGTCTTGGGGAGCACGTCTTCGCCGTCGTACTTTGCCAGGCGCTTGACGTCCTCGATTACCTGGGCGTTACCCTCCTCTACGGCCTTCATTACGATGCGACACATGGAGAAGACGATTGCTGTGAAAGGGGTGTCAGTGGCGACTGATTTCAGGGGTGACTGGCGAAGGGAGAGAAAGGCGTACTCGCTGTGGCGCAAGAGTCGATTCCTCCACTCAGGGGTACCAAGTAACCTGCAGTTCCGGATCTGCGGAGATACTAATAGGGGGAGTTGGGTCAGCCAGGCATATAGAAAAGGAGTACTTGGCCCAACTCACATCCCAGAGGTAGCAGCCAGCACATAGAGCAATCTCTTCCTCAACCGAGTAATACTTGGGCTTGATAGGGGGCGAAGGGGTGATCATGATATCCGCGTCCTCGTCCTCGGAGCTAAGCTCAAAAGCAGTCTGGATCCGCTGATACTTGGCATCAGATCGCGCAGCCTGGAGACCGCGAGAGATGGCCGAACGGTAGGCGCGAACTTCTTCAAGATCAACAGTGGCCGTGACGACCTCAACATCATTCAGGCTGAATTGCGACCCCTGGGCCACGACGTCTCCGTTGACCAAGATCATGGCGGAGCCGTCGTAGTACAGCCTGTCGCCGTCGCAACCCTGTTGATTGGCGTAGAGATAGACGCCGCCGCACTTGCGCGTGGCTTCCATGATGAGCTGGAGACGAGTGTCAAGCTTCTGCAGGGTGAAGTGTGAGCCGCTGGAGTTGGTGATGATCTCCACGCCGTCGAGGCTCATTGCGATGTGCGGGGCGTTGGGCGTGAAGAGCTCTTCCTGTGGGCGAGCATGTCAGCTCATTTTCCGTGGACACCGAGCCAATGAACCGTCGTGGCCTCTGATGAACTTACACAGGTCTCTGCTCCAAAGCACGTATCGGGAGTGGAAACCACGGCATCGCCAAAGATGACGTGGGTAGACCCTTGGATATCCTGGAGGATCCGGGGCAGATGGTACTCCTCCGTCTGTCTGGGATGCATCCAGGGCGTGAAGTGGCGCATCTCGCGGTAGTTACCATCGTTAGCGAGCCACATCTTGGGCCTGATCATGAGAATCTTGCCATCGAGGCAGAGCACCCGGCAGTTGAAGCGCTGGTTGCGGTGCTGCACGGGCATACCGATGTCGAGGAGGATGCCGTGACAGGTCTCGTCGAGCAGGATGCGACGAAGCATCTCGAAACAGTGCAGGTAGAGGTCCTGCTCGAGGAGGTGGTCGAGACATCCGTAGCCGCATATCTCCAGTTCCTGCGGTGGTGTTAGACTCTAGCGCATCCTTGCAATGCTGCATCGTAGTTGGAGCTTCACAATACTTACAGGACCGACACGCAAGCGAGCTCCAGCTGCCTTTGCCTTTTGAATACTCTCAACAATTCTAGCGGCATTTCCTTCCCACTATATGTGATCCCGGTCAGTATCTGCCTCCTAAACATAGATGAGGGATCTTATGAATGGCACTTCATCTATGTTAGTTGCGGAAACCTTACGTCCAGTGCCCACTGGTTCAGCGAACAAGTCGCAACAGTGATGAGATGTCCCATGTTGACCAGCTCGAGTTATCTGGACACAACGATGTGTTAGTTGTCGCCTTGAAGTTGACAAGAGACTTTGTGACGCATGATATCTTACCTTTAGTGCACCTGCACGAACTTGGCGGTAGTCAGTATAAGAGTAAATCACCGCGGGGTATGAGATGAGTCATCTAAAGGTCGGATGAATTCACTGAGCCTCTGTTTGTGGGGAAAAGCCTTCGAGAAGTTATAAAAGTGCTCACAGTCTTGTCCCTGATGTTGAAAAGACCTCAATGCCCTTCTCAACCGACTTACTCGGAGAAGTCTCGGATAGGTGGAAGCTTAGGTCGGCTGGAGACGAACATGAGCTTTGAGCGGGAAGTGTTGAACCCCTCGTGCGCTATCGGATGTTAGCACCACGGCACCGGGTACCCGGCCGCCCTAACGCCGCTTATCTATCGTGGAGTAACTTCTCTCCAGACCTTGTCACCAATACGACAACTTTGTTCTCTTGTCTCGTGCAAATTTTATGAAAACCTCAAATTATGATAAATAGTTAATCAATTGACTTGCTCAAGAAAAAGTCACCGTCAAAGTCATCTAAAGCTGTTCATACGTCTCACATGAAAGACAAGAAGAGGAAGATACGCAGGGCGGCAGGGTATCTACATCGAACCCCTGCCAGTACCCCCGGCCGTGGAACCCAAGCACTGACACTCCGGCGCCGCTGCGTTGGCTGCCACACATGCTGACCAGTGACAGACGCCGCTGACAATCGGCCGAGCTCTCCTCTCCTCCAAACCTGCCCCGGCACCCAAATCGCCTCGGCTCAAAAAACATCCCAACCACGGGCCCGGCTGTACCTAAACCTCACGACCTCACCAAGGTACTTTTACCAACTCCGCGATACCCTCAACGAGCAAACGCCTTTGCGACTCTGACCTCACCTCACTGAAAGCGCAAACGAAACCTCCCCTTCAAAACCCACGTAACACAACAATTGGATTGACAACACATCTCAACCGCGCGCACGCAGCGCAAATGCACAATACCTCTCCAAAATGACCTCCCCATCACCATCACATCCATCCTCCTCCTCCTCGCCATCGACCCTCCCCTCCTCTCCCTACCCCTACGCCTCCGCCCCAGACATCATCCGCGCTCACCAGAAAGACGCCTACTACAAAGGCCACCTCTCAAACACCCTTACCTCCCTCCACCGCCTCCTCCTCGGCGCCCGCTCCGCCCACTCGGCCACCGCCCTCCACAGGCTCCTCGCAGACACCCTCTACCTCGGCCTCACCACCCTCCCCGGGAACCGCACCCTCGGCGAGGAATACTGCGACCTCATCCAGCTCCACGTCGGCGCCGCCGATAACGACACCGACGACCCCTCCGGCGCCCTACCGACCCTAGCCCGCCGCGCATCCTACATCGCGACATCAGTCCTCCTCCCCTACATCGCAGGCCGCGCCCTCCCCACCATCCGCGCCCGCCTCCGAACCCTCCTCGAGCCGTCAACCTCTTCCAAATCCTCCTCCTCAACAAAACACAAGACACCCAGAAAAGACGCAATAAAAGCCTACCTCGCCACGAACCTCCCTTCCCTAACCTCCGCGGCGCCCATCCACGCAGCGACCCTCGCAATCTTCTACTTCACGGGCACCTACTACGAGCTCGCCAAACGCGTCCTCGGCCTCCGCTACGTCTTCACCCGCCGCGTCCCCGACTCCCCCGACCGCGCGGGCTACGAGGTCCTCGGCGTCCTCCTCGTCGCCCAGCTCGCCGTGCAATCCTACCTGCACATCCGCTCCACAATCTCCGATGCCGCGGCAGCCGCCGCAGCAGCACGCACGCGGTCCAATAGTTCCTTGCTGGACGTCTCCCTCGACGCAAACGCCTACGCCGCAAACACGGGGCTCCTCCTCACGGAAACAGGAACACCGGGCGGCAACGGCGCAGGCGGCAGCAAAGTCGACATCTCGGCCGTCACACACACGCCCGTGATCCCCTCAGCAGATGCCTCCAGCGAACCCGGCGCGCGCTTCGATTTAAGCGACGAAAAGACAATGGCCTACATCTCGGGCGCCGCGCAGCGGAAATGCACACTCTGCCTCGAGGAGCTCAAGGACCCGTCCGCCACGCAGTGCGGACACGTGTTTTGCTGGACGTGTATCGGGGACTGGGTGCGTGAGAAGCCAGAGTGTCCGCTGTGTAGACGGGAGGCTATGGTGCAGCATATTTTACCGTTGCGGATTGCTTGACTTCGAGCTGATGGGCTGCGATGTGATTGTGATGTCAGGGGTGATACGTTGTAGATATGATCATCATGTTGTAAAGTTTGGTTACATAGCACTTTCCCGGCCGACATCAATTTGATGGAGTGAGGAGGGGCGTTGTGGCATTTGTATACCTACGAAATTCTATTGATAATGGATACACAGGCTCGAGAGGGAGGGATATCTCTGACGAACAACCACAATGGTTACAACATTTTGCGATTCCCAAATTTATGTACGAAGGCAAGAAGATGAACGAAGATATAAATATATATACCAAAGAACTGATGCCACGCCAACTTCGACTCTCCCCTCTTTTCCTCTCTTCTTCTCCCCCATCATCATTAAATCTCCTTTAACACAGCCAGAGAGAAAACTAGACGAAAAGAAGAAGAAAATAACTTTCGAATTTGCCTAATCAAAGCCTCAATCATTTTGTACACGCCCAAATGGCTCGGTGAAAGGCTCGAAGACCAGCTAAGAGCACGTGGGTGTGGGTTAAACGAAGAGTGCGACGATATCGGCATTTCAGAAGAAGCGGGAATCAGATAAAGGAGACCGACGCATCGACCCGAAAAAAAGTAGAGTAATATCCGATATTTCACGGCCAAAACCCCCTTGCCTTTCTCCCTTGGCCCCGTTTCCCATCCAGGGCCATTGATGGTTTCCGATCCATCTTGTAGGTATCATGTGCCAGAGTTGCCTAGCATGGGAATATGAAACAAGAAGTAAGATAAAATAAACACGAAAAAAGTAACAAAAATGACGCTCGATAACTCCGTTGTCCTTTATGAGTTTACCCCTTGGATATCCCGTCCGAGCCGTAGAGCGGCTAACCCCTCGAGAAGAACAGCATGATTGTGTACACATCGACCATCAGATTCAGGCCTGAAAAAGTACAATCTCGCCGCGGTCGTTACGCCTCATGCGCAGCGAGCGCCAAAGCTCCTTCTCTTCCGAAAGCTTGCCAAGGCCGTCCCCGGAGGAACTGCGCTCGCGGTGAAAGCGCTTGAGGGCTTTGTTCATGCTGCAGCCGCGCTCGCTCTCGGGGCCCTTATTGATAAAAGACAGGAACAGGTCGGCGCGCGGGCGGTAGACCACCATCTGGCCCTCGTCGTCTCCGTCCTCGCCCTTCTTACTGTCGCGGGAACCGGGGCGGTACTCGATCAGCTTGGGAGCTTTCTCGCCGTCTGATCGGTGGCGGCTGGATGAGGAGTGCTTCTTGGTGGATGAGGAGACCTTGCGCTTCTTGGTCTTGGACTTGGTGCCGTTCATGTTCAAGAGACCCATGAGGTTGCTGCCAATGCCGCCCTCCTTCTTGTGCTTGGAAGACTTGGTCTTCTTGAGCGGGCTGGCCGGTGACGGATCGGCAACGTCGCCTCCGGAGTAGTCTGGCGAAGGAGGGAAAACAGGGCGCGACATCATGCGGTTCAGACCGCCGGTTAGACCAGAGTGAGCCAAGGTTGTGGGAGGTGCGTCGACCATCATTTGGTCAGTGTCGACATGGAGACGCTTGCGCTTCTTATCCTTCTTTTCGCTTCCATCCTTCCTTCTCCGTTCGTGCTTGGAAGCCGGAGTCTCGAAGCCTTGAGGAATGGCGCCAGTGCCGTACTGTACGAGGGCGCCCGGGTCCTCATCGACCATTGCTCCCTCGTCGTCCAGATAGGCCTCGGCCTCGTACTCGTAGCGCACCAGCTGTGTCTCCTCGTTCGGCTCCTTGGCACCTAGGGCAGACGCATTCGGCGTCGCTGAGGGGTCGAGAAAGTCGAAGACGTTGACGTGACCCTCGGCAGCCGAGGGAGGTGTTGGCGCTTCGGGGAGAAGGTCGGCGGGGGAGTTGGCATTGTCGCTGGCCTCGTAGGGGAAAGTTTCGAACTCGGCATCGGGAACGTCCTCAACGTATGCGTGTTGAGCCATGTCGTGCTGAGGGGCAAACGCCTGGTTGTTGTTCGTCTTGCTCTTCTTGTTGTTGTTCTTTTCCTTGTAGAGAGCACCTTGGTATTTCTGGGCCTCGCTCATACAACTCTATTCGCCGCCCGAGTCAGTGCCATGGTTCATACAAGTGACTACAATAGCCAGTGGGAGCTGATGCTACTAACCGTGTGGCTGCGATATTCAGTTCCAGGAAAGTAGACCATGCAATCGATGCAGGTGTAAGTGGCGCCTCGACAACGGTTTCTGTGGGGATCGAGCTTCTTCTTGGTCATAACATCACCACAGTTCTGCGGTGGAGGAAGAAGGAGACAGGTCAGTTATGTTGCGCAGCAAGTATTCGAGAGATTATTGGATTTTGTTGTGTTTAGAGAGGGGTGTATGGTAGGTATTGTATGGATTTGGTCTGGGAGGCGAGGGAGGGACGGGACGAGACACTGGCTATTAAAGACAGCATCCAAAGGGGAAGTGGAGGGGGGTTTGTTTCTGTAGTTGGAGGGGTGTGTGTCTGCGATGTCTTGCCATGTGTGGTAGGTGTGGTAGGTGTGGTAGGTGTGGTGTGAGGATGTGATGTCAGGCCCCCGAGTTTATAATAAGACGACATGGGGATCTTCGGAAGGGGGGGGGGGGGGGGCAGGTATGTACGGAATGAGTGTAAAGGGGGACCCTGGAAGACGGGATCATGGGGAAGGGAAATGGAAGGAAGAGAGAGATACGGAATGGGAGAAAGAGGGCGGCGACGGCTTACCTCACAAGAAAAGGACACCATGGTGAAGGGAGCAACGCTGTATGATGATGTGTTGGTCTTGCGATGGGAGTGTCTATTGGGCGCGAGGGTTGGCAGAGAACGGCTCTGACTGGGTCGCGGTTTTTGACGGAGGTGAAATGGGGGGTCGACGATATGGGAGGCGACGAGTGCGAGCGTCAGTTTCTCTTTGGTTGGCGGTTCTGGACGGTGGTGTAGGTATGTCGGTTTGTGGATTGGCAGGATGCAGAAGCAAGGACGTCGCCTTACTGGCCGGGCTGATGGGTTCGGGGGATCGTCGAGAAGTGGACTGCAATGCAAGCCGGGACGTGCCTTGTAACCAGGAGAGAGGGGACAGGGCAGAAGGAGACCAAGATGGGACTCTTTTTTCGGGAGGATTTGGGGAAGAGAGTCCAAGAGTCTGAGAGCTTTGAAAAGCGGAGTGGTGAGACTTTGGCAGTCCGTCGCGGCTGTGCGAGAAACTAGTGTAGCGGGTTTGATAGATACAGCCCGAGAGGTGGGTGTTGGTATGAGTGAGAGTGAGAGTGAGATGAGGTGCTTGGAGGCGCCACGAGGGGTCGTGAGTGTGTGTTTGTGGAGTGAGTGAGCTGGGGAATGAGAACGAGAATAGAGAGACAAATGGCGAGATGATGGGGTCTCTCAGTCTCTCGGCTTGGTCGGGGAAGTGAGTGAGCACTGAGAAGGAGACCAAAAGGTTCAAACTTCAGAGTTCAGCTTTGAGATGTCAGGGGCTCCTCTCCGTGTTGGTTTCGCGTCTCAAATACGCAGCTGTGCCGTCGATCTCCAATGTTGGAATCCCTTATTTGGAGGGGTCCAAGGGGGCGTTTGGCCGGCAGGGGTGGCAGGGGGAATGGAGGGGCGAAGTGTGGTGTTTCGCGCTTCAGGTTTGTGTTGGAAAAGTAATAAAGAGAGACCGGTGGCAGACTCGGACTGAGAGAGATGGAGAGCGTGTGAGTGTGAGTGACAGCGAGAAGGGAAAAAGTGTGACTAGGGACGGGCAGCAGGAACGCAACACAATTTTGTCTGTTCCCGAGAAGGAAGCAACTGATCCAGAAACGGTCCGTAGCAATGGAGCGGCAAGAGCGCAAGAAGCGACTAGTGACTGCAAAATTCCTGAACCTCCGCTGAGTGAGTTCAATTTGAGAAGGTTTGAGCTGAACTGGGGGCCCAGAGTTGGTTCGCGCGGGAGTGTTGTGTTGTGGTGGTTATGGGATTTTGTTTTTTTGTTTTGGCGGGCAGAGAGGATGGGCGAGCTGATGGATGGTGGCGTGCCGAATCGAGGGGCAATGGCGCAGAGACTTTTGGTCCAAAAGTTACTCAAATGGCAGATGGCGGCCGTGCTGTGAATTATTGGATTAAATGCTGAGATTACTTTGATCTCTCTATCGTCCGAACCGAAAGAAAGCTTTGCGCGCGCCGAACAGCTGGATTCTTTGGGTCTACGGATGAAGTTGGGAGAAGAAAAAAAATTATCAGGTAAGATAGAGATAAGCGTAGGTGGTTGAGAGAGAGCTGGCTGCACTGCAAATTCTACCTAACGCAAACAAAGTGGAATTGGCCGAAACTTTTCGCAGTGAACTTTTTCTTTACTTTTTTTCCCTTCTTCCTTCTCCCACCACCCTGCCCTTTCGTCCCTTTCGGATTTGGGCCCCTCCTCAGATTCTTTTGCGCGTGGGGACTTGGGGACTGGAGACTGGACTGGAGCGCATCTCTCGGAGAGACTGACGGTCTGTCAGGTTGGGCAGCTTGACATATTGTTTCTAGTCACACGCCCATCCCCTCCACCGTTGACAGGCGGTATCCCAGGGGAACCAAGGTCATTCAGCATATTCAATGGTCTCGAGTGGCCCATTGGATCCCAAACTCAGCTGATGC
Source organism: Colletotrichum paranaense (assembly GCF_030867605.1). Taxonomy (NCBI): domain Eukaryota; kingdom Fungi; phylum Ascomycota; class Sordariomycetes; order Glomerellales; family Glomerellaceae; genus Colletotrichum; species Colletotrichum paranaense. The sequence continues at coordinate 3,339,986 of NW_026848960.1, read as the reverse complement.
GCCTCTGTCATTGGCTTGGACTCTGATAGCAGATCATGTCCAGCAACCCAATCATGATCAATGAGTCCGGAACGGTGGGGGTGGTTACATCCGTCCGCCTCATTCCAGTCTTCTGCGAGACGACAGACGCTGGGCGAATCTGTATTCTGGAGGTGTTCATTGCGAACTGCTGTCCTTCACCCTAACTCCCTGATGGTGGTTGTGTAGGGCCGTAGGCACCCCATAAAGTCCCATCTCAATGCTGCGATGTCGCTGGAAAGTCCCTTCAGATTCTGCAGCCGTAGACCGCCCCCCATTTCTTCATAAGGCGAGACCAGGTGAAAATAGGAACGTGGATATGCAAAGCTAAGGGCCTACTTAGCCTGTGGGTTCACCGTATCGCCGCAAATCTACTAACAACGGGACTCTAGCTGCTTCTGCCCTGAACCTACGCAGGCACCATCACTACCTCCCTCATCTCGCAGTGACACGTAGTACGCCATGCATCGCCGTTCGGCCTTATATCGTGAACTAGGAAGTGCGCGGCTTCGCATGGGTGTGGGCTTTGAAGTATTCGTATACTGCGGTAGACATCGCCAGTAAGGGAACCTGGAACCGACATGGCGGGGCTGTTGATCTCGGGCGGTAGCGTAGTCTCGGGTCGCCAGAGATGGCCTGTCTTTCACTCTCCCCGTTCCCGCCCTGCCGCGGTTTCACGGGAGGTGATGAGAACCTTGCTTAGCAGACGACGACTCAGGGGCCGAGAAGTCCAAGAGAAGAGTTGGTGCTTCTGGCTCTGCTTCTATTCTGGGCATATTCGTAGAGTGAAGAGCTTCTGCATCTTCTTCCATGACCAGGGGTATCCAGCACGGCCATGGAAACCCCTTCAACCTGGCGTCTTGCTGCTGTTCTGACTCCTGCAGACAAGCAGCATCATGCAAGACCAGGCAAGGCCGGGGGTCGGACGAGACCAAAGTCACCAAACGACGAGTGCCCCTATCCGTCTAGAAGGCATTGGATGCTGCCGCGAATCAAAGGAGATGACGACGACAGTCCCAGAACAACGGAACGGCTGCTGCCGCCGCGTTGGGCCTTGACCTAGCATTTTCCACAGGGCCGTCACATCGCCCTCTGGTACATTGATTAGCGGGCTGCATGACGGGCCCCCAGTTGCAGTGCATCGCCAATTTGCCCAAACGAGATGCATTTTCAGCGCCCTCCAAAGCGCGCGTCTAAGTTGACGGAGGATTCAACGACCACCGCTGGTTACAAGTTGGTCAATGGAATCGGCGGCTGTGTGCTTGTAGCTTCCGCTGCTGCATGAACGACGGCTTGTGTAGGCAGTAGCTTTTCATGATCTTGCACCTTGGGGAAGCTCCGTGACTTTTGCTGGTTGTAATACGTTGTAGCGCCTGATCTTTACCAAATAAATGGATCGCTTGCCGCTTGCCGGAGATCCTTCGTCGTTGCTTTTGCTTTTCCCTTTGCGTTGGGGCGGTCTTCTGCGCACGCTACTGGCCCCCGGCGTCTCTGGGCAGTAAAGTGATGCAAGTCATTGAATCGTGGGTTCCGACGTGATCGTGGTACTGTATCCGTAGAGGGGCCGAGATGTGGATGTTGGAATGACTTGCAGAGCTTTTGCACGGCATATCTGCTTGCTCTGCATGTAATGTGAGGCGGAAAAGAATGGGAAAGCCCAGGTCTAACGCTGCAGTGGCAGAGAGCCCTTCCATTCGCCAAGAACCGTATCAAGTCGTTCCACGCCAGCACTCCGAATGGGTAGACGGTACTCAACACCAAGGGCTCATGGGGTCCGAAGCCCGCCGGAAGGACGCCAAGCTCCAACTCAAGCTCAGAGGTCAAAAGTCGAACCTTGGATGGGCCAAGACACGACCACTGATGCCCATACGTAGTCGGTATTCAGTACCCACCCGTACCTTGAGGTAGCCCAATATAAGTCGGGGGAGTCTCACCTGTCTTTCTTGATTCTGGTATGGAATCTGGGTGTCCGGTGACTGGCACATCCGGACAGCTCGGGGCCCTCAACTGCTCTGGAATGAAAAACGCGCTCCCCCGCTGTTATGAATGACAATGTGCAATGAGCTGTGGGCTGTGAATGTACAGGATGTTGGTATACGTAAGGTAGACTGACAGTGCCTAGCATGAGGTGGTGAAGGGTGGATGTTAACAGAGTCCACTTCAAGCCACGAATGCCGCCGGTCGTTTTTCATCGGGAAGCTCCCATCACCGTCGCTGCTTCCCCTTTTCTTCCCGGGCTTTACCCAATCACCGGTTCCCGCTAGGTCATCCCACGGCGCACCTGGAGGTCCGAGATTAGCAGGGCAACTTCGTCTTCACTCCAAAAAATTTATTTATACTTTCATCTTCCATAGCCCGACAGGTCACGCGTGCAAGCTACTTATGTAATGTAGGATTGCTTCCCGTCGCCAGCTAGTAGTGTACGGAGTAATAGTTCGACGCCAGAAAGCGGTGACATTCGCATTGATCGCCCCCCTGAGCTACTTTATCCTACTGTGTAAGTTCCAAGCTACCTTACAGCTACACCTCCCAAAGCTTGAAGAGGTGTAGGTAGACGGCTGTTGATGAAGCTTCATGCAGGGAGATCGAGTGGTGTTTATTGCTTCATGCTAGTCGCGTTTTACAAATAAACATAATGAAACCACACACGACCGCGAACACGTTTCCATCTCATAACCTATCAGGGAGCTCAATTCACGCTCACTTTTATGCTTCCGTCACTGCCTCTTTGACCGACCTAAGGACGGATATTAAAGCCATCATCTTCTCGGACGTAACTCAAAGTAGAAACGAATAGCGGATGTGGAAGTGACATCGGACTCGGCGCTTCGTTTCGTTTGCTAGCACCTTCGCAGTACCTATCAAGTTTGAACTACCCACCATCATTACCGATCGCATCGCATCGCATCGCATATCGTATCTCTTGACTCTCTCCCCATTCTCACATTGATTACCTCCGCCACTGAGCTCCATCCGGCAAGCCTTTGGCAAGTTGCAACTTGCGACCCTTGTTTGCCGTGCACCTCCGAAAGCAGCCCTGCGGCCTACCACCAAATCAGGTCACCTGCGGCATCAACAAGCCTCAGGAGACCCGCCGCAACTTCTTAGCCCCCTCCTGCCCCCAATATCATCCCACGATTCACCACCAAAGACTGGACACGACGGGGATTCCACAGAACAGCGGCATTGAACCGTCCGCAGCCACATCTCTTCAGTAGACAGCCATCGGCCATCCATCCCGGCCGCACGGCTGCCAGATCCCGCCCCAGCACAACTCCCTCCTGACCTGCATCATGCGGCCTTGCTAAAGACAAACCGCACCACCATCACGACTACGGATACCACCACCTCCAATCCTACCTCTCGCGTCGTCGATGCCATCCTCCACAGCACAGCTGGATATCGACCTTCCTGCGCATATACAGTACCTTAATCGCCTCCACGCACACACACACCTAGAGGCCAGCGACACCTCACAAACGACACTTTTGTGGATACTGACACATTTGACCATTCGACGAATACACAAATCAGCTCTCCGATCCTCGCTTTCGTTCCGGCTAGCAACCTCTTTTTCTCTATCCCCCAGCCAGGGTTCACCACCAAACACCCACCACCTCCGCTTCGTGCACGACCCCTTGTTCGTTCGTCCGTCCGTCCATCCTGCCCACACCTCAGTTGTCCAGAAAGAGAGCCCCGGACGGTCCCAGTACCAGGTCCAGGTCCGTAGTCGCCTCATGCCAACAATCGACTACGCCTAACACGCATTCGGTACCTGCTACACTCTAGTCTGCCTACCGAGGTACCTATGCCCCGCTAGCATCGGCCTCCACCGCCTTCGCGACCAAGGGCCAAGGCAAGGCTACTCCGCTCTCTCCTGGACTCTGCACCGCTTCTCTCTCTTCGCTTCGGGCCTTACCTTCCCCATCAAACAGGCCCATTCCTTTCTGAGGACTCGCCGAACGGTCCAGCAGCAAATACGAATATAATCTTTCCTCCGCCTTTTTCCCTCTCGCCTTGCTCGCGACTCTTTCGAGCAATGTCCTCTTCCAATTCAGCATCGCCGTCCTCCAACAGTTACCTCGAGCAGACGGCGTCTATGCTCAGTACTGTTGGCGCGTACATGCGGCTACCAGCCATAGCCTCGACGGTATGGCCATTCCCGCCTCCTCGTCCTACGGGCTACCCATCTTCTCACACCGATATTTTAACCTTCCTGTCTGCAACCCCTCCTCTTGGGCCTGAGCCCGAGGTCGTGCCTCGATTGCCTCGCCTCGCTAGTGCTGCATGCTAACTCGTCTTCTCTTACCTAGGGTATCGCAGCTGTCTTGACTAGCCTCCTCTACTTCAAGCAAAAGTAGGTCCCTCCACCCCCAAATGTCCATGTGACGCTTCCTCATCCCACCCTCAGCGAACCGACCGACTGACTGATTGTGCTGTGCCGCTCCAGAGCTCTCATCTACCCCTCGCATATGCCCGCAAACTCTCGAACCGATGTCCCAAGACCCTCACAGTATGGCATCAAGGATTTCGAAGAACTCGTCATCCCCACAAACGATGGCGAGAAGCTGTCGGCTTTCTACATCCGCGGCCCGCGCGATGGGAAGAACTCCAATGTCACCATCCTGATGTTCCATGGTAACGCGGGTAACATTGGCCACCGCTTGCCAATCGCCCGCATGCTTATCAACTTTATCGGCTGCAACGTTTTCATGCTCGAGTACCGCGGCTACGGCCTATCAACAGGAGAACCTGACGAATCCGGCCTCTTCCTAGACGCGCAAACCGCCCTCAACTACCTCCGATCTCGCGCAGAGACGAGCAACCATAAGCTGATTGTTTACGGACAGAGCTTGGGCGGCGCTGTCAGCATCAAGCTGGTGTCGAAGAACCAGAAGGATGGGGATATTGCTGGCCTGATCTTGGAGAACACCTTCCTCTCCATGCGCAAGCTTATCCCTTCTGTGTTGCCACCAGCAAAGTACTTGACGCTTCTCTGCCACCAAGTCTGGCCAAGCGAATCAATCATCTCTAGCATCACATCCGTGCCGATCCTGTTTCTCTCTGGTCTCCAGGACGAAATCGTACCGTAAGTGTCATGCAACCCTTTCTTCCTGCTTCTTCTCCTACACCATATGATGATCGCAAGTCACCACCCACAAAATATGAGTCCTTCGGGACGCTTGATTTGAATTTTTACGACATAGAGTCTGATATTGGTTTTCTCTACACCGGCTTTTTTCGCGTGTCTCACATGTTGCCTCTTGTAGACTAACACATGTCTTAGACCCCGTCACATGCGCCAACTTTACGAACTCTCTGCCGCGCCCTCTAAAATTTGGAAGCCCTTGCCCGCAGGCGACCACAACTCGAGTGTTTTGGAAGAGGGTTACTTCGAAGCCATCTCGGACTTTCTTGGCAATGTCGCCGGCGTGACAAGCAAGGAGGAGAAGCAGCGCCTCTAGAAGGACCACTTGCTAACCGAGAAACGGTTCCAACAGCACGTGGCTCACATACTGGAGGCAGAGGCGGACCGCCAGTCCGTCTTCACTGGCGTGTCTCGCCGGCTCCACTGCAGGAGTCCATCCATGAAGGATAATGAGTTGATGTAATGCCCACCCCTTTATCGCGACCTGTGAAGGTGTCGATCACCTGGATACACTGCGGCAGCAAAAAGAAGGCATGGAACGGAGAAAACAGTACGTGGCGGCGGGTGATCTTCCTCTCTCAACACACCTTTTTTGGTCCTTCAAAGAATGATACCCCCCGCTCCCCATGACGGACCGGGATGCGACAGCATATCTTAGACGCAACATAAACATAATGAAGCAATGAGTACGAGCAGCCATGCAAAACCAGTCAAAATGTGAGATGTGAAGTGAGGCGCCGGTGACATGCTGACCTGAACGGGGTATGGCCATGTCTCTCACCGTTAACAGGGGCTTGAGAACAAGGGATACCAGGCGATGTAATTACTGTTCAGCAGACAACCTTGGTCCCCATGAGCAGCAGTGGGCTCTATCTACACAGTACAATGACAGGCCTTGAACTTCATTCCGTCCCATCTCCTTCCTGTCAATCTGCCGTCAGGCATCTGACAATCAATACTCAAAACTGGTTCGCCGCGGAAGTGGGCGCGTCGATCTGGCGGAATGATGCTCAACGGCAGGAGATTATCACGATCGTCCGGAGCCGGGGTCAACCTTGCCCCCCGTCCATCCGCACCGGACAAGTACGGAGTAGATGGCCAGTCCCAAGCGGGGATATGCCCATGGCACCTTTTCCTGCCGGCGACGAGCCAGACTTCGTTGGAATTTGGGGGCAACATACGGGGACAGGATAGGACGTACCCGGGTTGGGGATGCTTGGGGTTCCGGGGCCGGGCTTGTTCGTCTATCCCGTTTTCCCCGTCGCTCGCGTATGGAGCTTGTGGGTTTTATGCACGTGTTTCTCTGACGTGGCAGAGAGCTGGACGGTTGGCGCTTGCTCTTTACTTTAATGTGAGGGATGTGAGATGTCGCGGGGGTCATGGGGGAAAGGGAATGAAGGAGAGAAGGGATCTTTCTTGGCTTGTCACGATGGACGAATGCAGAGAAGGGGAGGGGATGCTCAGTTGTTGTAAATGGTGATAACCGCATCACGCCCTGCTCTGATATCACGATGCTCTTCATTTTGATGGCATATCTTTCCGCTTGAGTTCTGATGTTCAATTTTCTGTATTTCATATATTTCTTTTAAATAATGCTATATCATCCTGTTGTTGGGACCTCCCATCCCATCCGTCTATACTTCGTAACAAATCTTGGCCTTTCCGTCAAAACTTCCCCGTTGTGTAGATACATCGCCAACACCACAAAGGAGGTGTGGAGAAGCAAGGCGAGCAACGCTGCAAGCTCCGCCACGCCAGGGCACCTCCCTGCTTGCATTCAAGATCGAGAGAGTCAAGAAGCTAACAACTTCCTTGGCCGAAGCAAGAGAAGCTTGTGAGGCGCTGCGGCGCGCCTCACTCATCGCTCTCGGCGGCCGCCTCCCAGTCATCGGCGACAGAGTCCTCGACGACCTTCTTGCGCGCCAGCTTGGAGAAGCTGACGAAGCCGCTGGCGGGACGCGCGTCGGCGGCGGGCTTGGGCGCAATGGTCCTACGCTGTGCCGCGGCGCGGCCGACGACGGCGTTCCAACCGCCGCTGCTGCCGTTTGCCGACGTTCCCTCGCGGCGGAGGACGTTGAGGTTCGCGTCGGCGTGGACCATTGTTACGGCTGCGGCGATGCCGTCCTTGGTTACGGTCCGCGCGACGAGGGGTTTCAGGGACGCGAGAGAGGACTCGATGGCCGAGGGGGTAGTGCCCCAGGAGGTGACGGGGACCGCGCGGATGAGGATTTCCTCTGACGGGAGGAAGGCGGTAGTGAAGGAAAGGGTGTTATAGGCCTTGAGATGGTTGGCGAGGGCGGACTCGACCTCGTCAATGGTCAGGCCGAAGCGCGGAGCCGAGAGGAGTAGGGCGTTGAAGGGCTCTGGTGCCGACGCTGCGGCGGCCGCCGAAGACGATGCTGCAGCTGCGGCTGCTGCTGTCTTGGCTGCGTCGGTGCGAATCTTGACGCACTGAGCCAGTGTCTTCTTCGGTGCGGCGACGAAGCGCGGTGTCTTGAAGATGGAGACGTGACGGTGCGGCTCTGGGTCCTGGCTCTCCGAGTCGAAGCCGAAATCCTCGGCAAGAGCGTGCAAGAAGGCGCGCTGGAACGAGGGCATAGGCTTGAAGCGCAGACGCTTCTCGGAGGCTTCCGATGCGAAGACGCGGAACTCGCGCTCCTGGTTCTGGGCCCAGGTGTGAGAGAGCTCACGGAAGAGCTTGAGCGTCGTGTCCGAGTAGGGAATGTGGTCGTCGTTGTGATCCGGATCGACATTGAGGGCGACAGCAAGGCGCTGGTTACGCTGGAGGCGAAGGCACTCGTCGTCGCACTTCAGGATGTCGCGATCCGGAGTTGGGTTGGTCTTGGTAGCCATACACTTCACCTCCTTCTTGCGGTGCTGACAGTCACAAGTGACAAAGGTCTTGCTCTGGCATGGCCGGTCTTCCTTGCATGGATAGGGGGCGTGGCATGAGTCCTGGCACGAGTGGTCGCAGGATTTGCGAGTCTTGCCGCAGGATTGGGCGCAATGAGAGCCAGGAATATCAGCGTCTTCGCATTCGCCAGGACGGTGACATTCCTTCCTACATGTGTGAGTTCTGCCATCTAGTTAGCACATGCGATGGATGCTGTATTAGAGTCAATATCACTTACCCGCACTTGAGCTTCTTCCCACACGGCAGACCACAACGAGCCTCCTCCAGCCAGCAAGGCCGGTTCTTCATCCTCTGCTTGCCGCAGATGCACGCTTTCTCTACCAAGAAAGGACACTTGGGACAATCGACATCGTCGGGGTGGCAGTTATGCTTCACCGTGGGGTGGCCGCAAGGAGGTGCTCTTCTGCAGTCGAATCGGCATTCAGGAGGCCTGGTCCCGCACGGCTGTGGAGGTTGCAGGACAGTCCTGCCGCAGGCACAGCTGATCTCCTCGAAGACGGCTTCGAGACAGCTTGGGCAGGGCCCAGCATGGCAGATTTGCGAGCACTGGTGAGTTCCACACTTCAGTGTCCTACCGCACACGCGGAGGCAGATGTGTTCCGCCTCAACCTCGTCCGGAGCCTGCTGCTGTCTATGCTTCCTCTTGGCGGCCTGTCTCTCCATTGCCTTCTTCTCCCCAGGACAGCAGCGCTCTCCACACTTGTGACGACTGCAGTTGAGCTGGGCCTGGCAGACCTTGAAACACATTGGAGTTGCAATCTCTCCCTGATGGCAGAGGGTCTTGCTCACAATGCGGGTGCATCGACAAGAAATATCCTGCTTCTGGAAGCATGTGTTACAAGGACCGGTATGGCACGTGTCCATGCATTGGTGACCGCAAGAAAGAATCTTGTCGCATGTCTTCTTGCAGTGAGGGATCTTGTCCTGACAAGACTGTCTTGGTTGTTCGAGAAGCTCTTCCAACGATGTCTTGCCACAGGGGCAGTGAACAATAACATCTGGAGCCGACGGGCAGTGTGCCGGCACTTCGTCCTGCGAATGACAGGTCTTCTCACAATCGTGCAAACCACAGTCGTATTTCCTCCCACAAGTCGCTCCGCAGTCGAATGAGCCGTCGAACCAGCTATCCTCAGAAACATCCTCGGAATCCGAGCTGGAAACTTGGCCATAGTTAAATGACATCTGAAGGTCGTCGCGGCGATCGCAGGGAATCTCCTTGTGCTCTTTGCCACAGTAGCATCTTGCCTGTACAGGAATCTCGCAGCTACCACACAAGCCAGAGTGGCAAGGAGTAGCACAGAAGTGCTCGCCGCAAGGTAGCAAGTCTCCGCAAATCTCTTTGCAACTCCATCCGTTTCCATAGTCTGTCTCGGTGCAACGCTTCGTCACTTCGTGTTTGCCACAGAAGCAAGACTGTGTTGGGCCCATGAGGGTGCATGGCGGGCATGGGCCGGCGTGGCATTCGAGAGGGCATGGATGCGGGCATGTTGCTCTGGGCTTCGAGCAAGTCTGTCCGCAAGAGTGAGGAGGAAGACCAGGAACATTTCGAGGGTTGATGTCCTTCCCGCACCAACAGTGGTAAGCACTCGGCTCCTCAGTCAAACTAGAATTGCAGCCGGGGCAGCGCCAAGAGCGCGTGTCGTCGTCCTTCTTCAGTTGGCTCGTGAACCACTTCTTGACGCAAGACAAATGTAGCACCGTCCAGCATAGCCCGCAGGACCATACGCGAGATGGCCGCAATACTTCACTGGAGCAAATGACACACTCGTACTGGCCATTGCTGATGTCCTCATGGATGCGCGTGGGTAAATCTGCGGCTACAGATTTTGGTGCCAGTGGATACTGAGGCTTCTTTTGCTTCGGCGCAGGTTGTTTTCTGGTGATATCAGTCAGCCCAAGTTCCAGGATTTGGTGAGTATGAACATACCCTCTGTGGACAACAGGCTGCCCAGGAACGAAGTCCGGGGCATCCGCACTCAGCCCCTGTGCATCCGACGCATTTGGGTCCGCGGCAGTCGTAAGGCTGCCTCCAAATGTTCGCTGAGTTCCTGATACCGTACCACCGCGGACCGCTCCACCTCGCCGGCCGCCCCGATTACCGCCGCGGCCACGGCCCCTCCTCCCCGAGCTCGCTGGCTCTGATTCGGGTGCATTTTCTGCTGAGGCTTCGGGAGCCGGTGCTGGCTGTGCTTGGTTCCGGGGCTGGGGGTTGGCATTCCTGCCGCCACCTCGCCGGCCACCACGGCCGTTGCCTCCTTCTCCTCTCCCTCTCCCTGATCTGCCTCGACGGCTTGGCTGAGAACCTCCTCCGGCTGACGAGCCCGCTTGAGTCTGCGTCTGGGTTTGGGTCTGCGTTGCACCAGCGTCCGACATGTCTGGTAATCTAACTAGGGTGATGATATGATGAGGAGTTGATGAAATCGTGATTGCGCTTTTTGAAATACAGCGTCTTCGAACAGGTGCTGCCAGATTAGGCAACGAAAGTGAATCAAGAGGCCTCGCGCTCTCGCAAGAAAAGGAGAACTTGAAAGGAATGAAAGTGAACAAAGATCTAGGATCCAACTTCCACTCGGTACCCGGACCTGGGGAGGCGACTTTAAAAGAGAATCCGCAGCAGAGAAAGGGCAAGACTCCGTTCGAGTGAAGTCGCTGGGGCGGACTTAAGCGTTCGGATGGGTGGACCCGCTAAAATTTTGGGAGAAGGTCCCTTCCGGGCTTGGAGCCGACAGGTGTGGCGAGACTGCCACTCTTCGTCCGCTGTAAGGCTGACAAAACAAGCAGGAGGTCACCACCTACCGTACCGTAGGCAAAGCCCGGGCCAGTCACTATGAGTCACCATCAATCGTTCCTGCGGCTCGGCTCTGCCACCAGCTAAGACAAATCTTAAGTTTGACTCAATGATTGATTATATTGTGCAGACTGCGGTCATGTTTTGTGTAGCTTTAGACCGCTTTGGGATATGCACCGCTATCTTCACGCTGGTTGAAGATCTTATTTCGTTGCAAGGCAAATGGCCTCAGTGGATACGGTGCGTACCTACCTCTGCACCTTACACCTTGCACCTCACAAGTCGGAATTGAGTTGATACTTGTCTGGTTGCTCACTTGTCAAATGTAGAATTCTCAAGACACGGCGGTTCTCGAGACTTCGACAGTTCTCGGAGCGGGCTCACAGATCTGGATTATCTTTTCTTTTTGTGTGTCGTCGCTCTGTTATACTCTCTGGACAACGGCGCCCGTGAAGCCCTTGATAGGTCTGTAAAACATCCTAAACTCTCAACCGCGTCGATGGTTTAGTGGTAAAATTCTCCGTTGCCATGCAGCAGCGTCGGGGAGCCGGGGGTTCGATTCCCCCTCGACGCAACCTTTTGTTTTTAACCCAGCTAGTCAGGTCAAAAGAGTGCTTGCTATCTTGTCATTAAGAGTCATGTTTATCGACCCTTGCCAGTAATCTCTGTTTGGAGAGGCTGGTTAGCCGTATTTTCTTGATACATGGGTGAGTGAGAAGGCAAACATCGTCATGATATTGATGAACCGCGTTTGCAGCTTCCACCAGCTCCGCGTCTACTAGATCTGATTTCTGCTTCAATCCAGGATGCTACGCTTGAGCGGTACGTTGTTCGATACTGAAGGCGTGTGAATGGCGTGGTCAGTATTGACATGGTCCTACTCGGTCAGTCGAAAACGTTCCGATGTCCTCAGTCGACTTAGATTATGACTGAAGAATTTACTAAATTTGAGGTGTCCAATGGAGTAGGCTTGTTCTCAGAGCCAGCAGTGAGCAGTAAATCAGGTGGCGCGTGGAAAGAAGAGCGTGTCCTGTCCATGTATGCAGCACGCAAGAAACTTCACAAGACGGGACATAACTACAGACCATTATCAACTCTCACAATCGAAACCGCCTGACCGATGGGATGGATCTAGAATCTGGCAAACTCAACAGCACGACGGAATGGGAGGGGCAGATCGGGGGCCCAGACCTGTCGCTATCTCCGTGCATCACGACGAAATCAGGTGAAGACTCCGGTCCCCTTGGCGCCCTCGCTTCTGGGGTTGCGCGGAGAGCCAGTATTCTGATTCGCCTGTGCCTTGGTCCATATCCACATGGGAATCCCTGTAAGTGAGCAGTGAAGGCAGCATCGCCGTCGACGTGCATGATGCAGGTTGGTTTGCTCTGTTGGTTTGGGGAGTTCCAAAGCCAAAGAGGATGATTGGAAATGATTGACCTTTCAGGCGTCTGTCCTTCGTCACAAACCCCCCAAGAAATTCCGTTCTCAACATTTCATCTATTTATACCTGTAATACATTTTTTAAACGAATATTCGTTAAGAGACCACCGGACGGTTCCTGATTGATCTTACAATATTTAGCGTCGCCGATGCTGCAGTATACAAGCAACTCCGCATCTCACATCATCCTTCTTGCTCAGTCTCCCGGGCACTCGCGATGTGGGAGACATATCAGGTCATCGCTGCCGATAATGGGGTATGGACTCCTCTCCATTGGTCTCATAAGAGATGTAAAACTGACGCAGAAGGGCAGCAAATAGACGAACGCTCTGAAATTGAGGTTAGCCTTGGCACATCGCCACACCCAAAGGCATGATTTTAATGGCATCGCAGAGCATAGCCTCATCTAGTATGAGCATCAGCCAATCGATCCTAGGATACCGAATCGAGAATGGCAGGACTTACCACCGATATAAAGATGGCAGTAAGCTAGCTTCCGTGTCTTCACATAGCACAATGGTGTATCAGCTCCCCGGTTGACAACTATGTGATCAGAATATGTACTCCCAAATGATGAGATAGAGAGCGACAGACTAGGTTTGCTTGACGGCTCACTCCTTTTCTGCAATCGCTTAACATACGAATTAGACATGCAGCACGAGATATTCACATATACAATCGGCGATAAACTGGGACGGGCCCCGCCATGCGACGAAGATGCCAAGGTCGGGCGTGTCCTCGACGTGGGGACTGGAACCGGCATATGGGCCATCGACTTTGGCGAATTGCATCCTGAAGCTGAGGTATTCTAACCATTCATACATCTCTCATGGCCGGCTCCTTACCCAGACGCTGCAATCAGGTCTATGGTGTAGATCTTTCGCCCAACCAGCCAGAATAGTAAGAGAGCCAGCGGGTGTCAGATGACGGCGTCTCGTTGATACTGACATGTCCTTCGAATACAGTGTGCCGGAAAATGTGAGGTTTGAGATCGACGACGTGGACGAGGACTGGACATACTCAAAACCATTCGATTATATCCACAGTCGGTTCATGACAGGTGCCATTAACAACTGGAGAAAGTTTTTCGAATCCGCTTACGAGTAAGATTTCGCTCTCTTTTGCCCTTCTTCATTCCCTCGAGAACAGCGATGAGTAATGACAGCCTTCGCGTTGCTGAATAGCCATCTTAACCCCGGCGGGTGGTTCGAGGTCCAAGATGCCGACATCAACCCTCAGTCCGACGACGGCACCTTTCCAAAGGACTGCGCATTAGCAGAATACGTACAACTCCTCCAATCTGGCGCCGAAGCCGCTGGCTGTTCCTACGTTGATATACCAGCGCTAGCGGGTCTCATGACCGAGGTTGGTTTCGTGGACGTCTCGATTCAGATGTACAAGTGGCCCATCAATGGGTGGCCAAAAGAAGATAGGTAAGTGTAATGCACAAACGACTCCCCCAAAGCATCCCTCTTTCACTAGCAAATGGACCTTTGTGAGAGCTTGAGTATTAAGGACGATATTAGGTATAAGAAGTTAGGCCTCTGGACACAGGAGAACTTTAGCAGTGCTCTCCAGGGGCTGTGTATGGCTCTCTTTACTCGCGTTCTTGGGTGGTCTCGAGCGAGGGTCGAGGGCTTCCTCATTAATGTGCGCCACGATGTGAGGAATAGGGATTACCACGCTTACTTTCGAATGTGAGTTGTGAGCTAGCTCCGGTGGTAGCTATCGTACGTCAGATCACTAACGAACATTTGCAAGATACTGTATCATAGGTCGGAGACCGTAGAAGGTTGGATTCATACACATGTATCTTCGTAGGTACATCTAGGAAGAAGAATATCGTATATATGGGAGGTATACAATTACATAGCCGCGAGGCGGAGCGCTTGACTACTGCGTTTACATCATGAGATTATTTTACGATATCCAACAAAGATTCTTGTATCTCTGACGTTCACATGCACGTTAGCAGGCATAGGCATATTCACTCTGACATACCCCGAGTCACACAATGATGTACGATTAAGGGCAACGAAGAATGGATTTACTAGAAGTCCTCCAGAATCTCCCCGAGTTGCTGAAACGTAGTGCACGCTACTGACATATCGCCAAATTTGGAGGTTTTCGGAGGCCATCTGCTCTTTATAATCCCAAAGTAATCATGGTCGACAAACGCTATTTATTAAATCTCAAAATCAAAGTATGCGATCCATTAGTCGTGAAGCTCCGCAGCTCAACTCAAGAAACCCAAGTTTTGATACTAAAGTATTAAAATTCTAACGAATAGTTATGTTGGTGTGTAGAATTGGGGTGATTTATATCTGCTAGGTGTGTTGCAATGAACAATGGCCTTGTTCTCTTGGCTTTCTTGTTGAAGATGTCGGGACAAAGGGACAGCATGATCACCCCCCTTGAAGATAACCAGGACCTGGCATATCACGCGCGCACAAAGAAAGCCGATCAAGGAATACCATAATCGTTGGCTATCCATTGAACCGGTCTGACCGGAGAGGGTTTCCCAAGAAGATAGCATGCGTGGGTGGGTGCATAGGCGAGAGTCCAAACGGGATGCAATACGGGGTTTCTCACTGGCAAGGTTTCCGGGGGGGCTCGGAATGCATGCGTCCTTTCTGAGCAGTCACAACACTTTGGCGCGTATCGTTGTTTTTATTCGCTTCGTTTTTCTACGTGATCCACATTGTGGCCTTGAAGACAGGGGAAAGAGGCAACTGTTCCGTGGGTCGTTGGCTGTTGGCTGTTGGTTGCATCTCATCTGGCCAAGGAAAGAGGGGTTGCACAATTGGCTGTGCCTCGTCACAAAAAGAAGCGAAATCCCCATCAGTTCCTCTGTCGGCTCTTCTTTCAGATGGTTTTCCTTGGTATGAGATTAAGTATTGATCTCGAGTTGGGGTTTCTTGCTTCATTGACGTACCCAAGAGCCAGCAAGATATAGAGGAGACAAACTAAACTATCTGTCCATCAGCCAGAGTTGACCCACGATTAGGACGCAATCATGGCCGAGATCGATCATGAAGTCGTGATTGATGCAGAGGTATTTGTGTTACCGTCATAGCATAAAATAGATTGCTCACATATCGACAGGACACCGATCACAGTGAATCCGAACTGGAGGTGAGTTGAATCGCGGCCGTCGCACCAGCTCAGTCTCTATGCAGACCAGTTTATCAAGCATGATGTATACCTGCTGAGGTTTGGTATTCAACTAATGCGATTCAATTGTTTCAGAGCGTGGCATCTTCGACTACCAGTCTCAGTGCCTCCATTCTCGAATACCGAGTTGAAAACGGCCGGACGTATCATCGTTACAAGGACGGCAGTGAGTCCAAAATCGTTTAGCAATGTGAGACACCGAGGAACCACTGACCTTCTTTTTCTAAACAGAATATGTCATGCCCAACGATGAAACAGAGTGGGAAAGACTAGGTACGCTGTGGCAAACCCATCAACTGCGTTGTAGGAAATTCTTCGTCTGACCAGTCGATCTAGACTTTCAGCATGAAATCACTGTTTACACGCTGGATGGCAGACTCGGTGTGGCGCCGCCAAATGATGTGGGCTCAAAGGTCGGACGAGTGCTTGACCTTGGATGTGGAACTGGTAGCTGGGCCATGGACTTTGGTGACTTGCATCCTGAATCAGAGGTGCGTGAAATCCTCACTTTTGTCTCAGCGTATTTCGGTGGAGGTCCAAGAGCTTGACACTGACTTCATGTCCAGGTATACGGCGTTGACCTCACGCCTGTACGGGCTGACTTGTACGAAGAGCCCATCTGCTATAACATCCATGGCGAGTGCTAACATGGTATTCTAGTGTGCCTCCGAATGTCAAGTTCGAGGTTGACGATCTCGAGGAAGATTGGACTTACACACAGCCTTTCGATTACATCCACAGCAGATTCATGAGCGCAGCTATTGACGACTGGGATAAGTATATCAAGCAATGCTATGAGTGAGTTTTTTCAACAAATGCCTTCCTCCTATTGCGACTCACTTGCTGATGGAAACAGTAACCTGGCGCCTGGGGGATATCTCGAACTCCACGAAGCCGAGCTCATGGCCAAATCCGACGATGGCCTCTTGCCCGAAGACGCCGCGGTCATCAAATGGGTCAAACTTTTGAATGAAGCTTCTGAAAGGACGGGTCGCGTTTTTGTTTCGGCACCTCCCATGAAGACGAAAATGCTCGAGGCTGGTTTCGTTGACGTCGAGCTCCGCATGTACAAGTGGCCTCACAACTCCTGGCCGAAGGATGAGAGGTAAGCTACGAGCAGAGACTGGCGCTCCCCCTTATCGAGTTACAGGTCGCCTAAAGAACGAATGGCTAATGGAGATGAATAGATACAAGAAGCTCGGGGCGTGGACGCTGGAGAACTTCGGTTCTGCACTCGAAGCCACATGCATGGCAGCCTTCACTCGCGTGCTCGGGTGGACGCGCGATGAGGTCAACGTCTTCCTGATTGATGTTCGCAATGACCTTAAGAACAAGAGCTATCATTCATACTGTCCGGTGTTAGTGCTTTGGTTTCCAAAATTTGTTTGTTTCTCTTGCCCCGCCGTACTGACTTGAGAGATAGCTACTGCATCACTGGTCGCAAGCCGGAGAAGGAAAAGGCCCCGCCCGTTCCTCAGGAGGAGACAGAGGCAGAGGAGGGTGCGTAATTATGATGCGAAGTCAGTAGCTTTCAGCTGCTGATGAATTTCTGTAGTCCTAGGTAAAGGGAACCTCTTGGTTGTTGAGAATATGCTTCTGTCCTACAGGCTACCCCCACGTGAAACGATTTGGATCTCTTGCAGCAGTGATCAATGAATCGATTGATGTCAAACATACTGCGAGATTCATACCAATCATCTGCCCCGGGGCTTTTAAGGCGAAGCTACCCGCTGGCCTGACGTTGATCGGGAAGCAGCCGCACGTCAACCTAGCGCCGCAACCGTGAAACGATCTAGGCATACGATGGTGTTCGGCCAATCCTAGGTTGCTTTAAGCAGCGGCTATGAGAACCAATAGTAAGGATTCCGATACATGCCTGCGCGGTAATAAGACCAACAAGGCCAAAGGCAACGCCAAGTTGGCAAACTTTACGGAGTACAAAAAGAATATTGAAGCTAGCGTAGTGCTTGCATTGGATAGGGGGGCTGAGGCGGCAGGATGTTGGAGGAGAAGCGCGCCAAGGGTAACTTAGATGCGCCGCAGTGGACTGCCACCAACAGCCCAGCACTGAGATGCCCTGGTCCATCTTCCGACGGTGCGTACAGAGGCCCTGTCAAGTTGAAGTAGGCAGCCGTTAAGATCCCCTCGAAAAAGCAAACTAGCTTGGCGTTAGGGTCAGTTTCTAGTAAGCTTAAAGGGGAATGTCATTTCAAGCATTCGTGAAAGAGGAGAAAGGAGGAGACTTCAGATGAAGCTAGAACAAATATTGGACTAGGAAGCTTTTGGTGAACCGACACTGGGAACCGGTCCCCCGGCTCAGCCAACCCAGTCCCCGGGGTTACGGGTGCCTAGAAAGGTAGAAGCTCTAGCGGTTTGGCCCAGCGTGCTGTCTCTCATCCCCCCGGCGTATCTCCGCTTTTCCGTGCGGTGCTGCGGTGAAAAGGCCCGGCGAAGTTCGCTGCGGCACTGCCACTTCCTGCTGTTTCCCCACCCGAAAATAAGCAGAGCACCCGCCAAACTTCTACCGCCGTTTCTAAACTTAGAACCTTTTGGCGGTAGGCAGGATGCAGACACGGCCACACTACGGACACTGCTACACCTGTCACCAACAAGCCTTGCCTGCCTGACCGACTATCTGGTAGATCTTGGAGGATCGTTGAGAGATTGTAATGTTATACTATCGGAACCTGTGTATTTGGAGCTCATGGCCACGATGCTTGCTGCAACATATAACCACGGTGGTACCGCCATCAACGATGTGGGTGGGTGTTGTTACTGCACCTCTCATCCTCCAATACTCATCGACCTCGAACGAGTGTGATACTCGCTCTAAAGAGTCTAACTTGATGCCCGTCTCGATCTCGACTTGACACCAAAATCACTTACACCGACGCATCATCACCAACAACATCACACCGACCGGCATGACTTCATCACCCTGCACGCTCGCGACGTGCGACGTCTCCGACAGCCCGTACGGCTACCGCCCGGCACTAACAGGCAGCGCCGTCTTCGCCACCGTCTCGGCCCTCTGCCTCGTCGTCAACGGCGCCGTCGCCGCCCGCTCAACGCAACGACACGCAACAACCCCCTTCTCCGTCATCGTGACCCTCGCCTGCGTGCTCGAGTTGCTCGGCTGGGTGGACCGCATGGCCGGCTGGAGCGATCCGTGGGCTGTGTACCCTCTCCTGCAGAGCAAGGCTCTGCTCACCCTTGCCCCCATCTTTGTGACTTCAAGGTACGTCTAAGTTCTTCTGTGATACCGTGCCAGTCTCTACAAGAATTCTGAATCTGATTCTGATTCTCTGTTTTGCAGTATCTACGTCTGCCTCGCACCAATGGTCCGGATACTAGGCACAGAACACTCCTTCATCAAGCCAGAGCTCTACACTACCATTCTCCTCCCGCTAGACGGCCTTGCCCTCCTCCTACAAATCGTAGGCCTCGGCATCGGCTTCCAAAACGTGCCGTACACCCTCTCATCCCAGGACTCGTACGCACCCAACGACGTGGGCGCGAAAATCGTCTTGGCTGGGCTGGCCGTCCAGTTCGCGACCCTAGTCGCCGCGGGCTTGTCCCTCGCCTTCATCCTCCTCCGCGCAGCCCGGTCCTACCACCAATACGGCTACACCACCTTCCACCGAGACGTGGGCTACGTACCTCTGACGGGCCGTTTCCGCATCTTCGCCGGTGCGGTGCCGTCCGCCATGGTCGTCTTGTTCGGCAGGAT
The DNA here is from genome assembly GCF_030867605.1 of Colletotrichum paranaense. NCBI lineage: Eukaryota > Fungi > Ascomycota > Sordariomycetes > Glomerellales > Glomerellaceae > Colletotrichum > Colletotrichum paranaense. The sequence continues at coordinate 3,320,773 of NW_026848960.1, read as the reverse complement.
GTGTTTCAGGGTCGCCGAGTACGCAGAGGGCTTTCGGGGCCCGCTGGCGAGGGGAGGCGGAGAGGGACTGTTTCTCGGTCTCGAGGGGTTTCTTATCGGGTACGCGCTCTTGGCGATCGTGGGGTGCCACCCAGCGTTGTTTCTAAAGGATGGGAAGATGGTTTCGAGGATCGAGTCTGAGCCGTTTGTCGGTATTGATGGTGTTGGGAGTACTGGTGGGAACGGCGATCACGAGAGGGATTTGGAGGAGCTCAGCAAGGTGTACCAGAGGCATCACGAGGAGGAGCAGAGGTTGTCGAGGTTTGAGCGTGCTTGAAGATGATACCCCCGTTTTAAAAGTAGCGTGCGTTGATAATATCTGGTTCATGATTAAGGAACCTAGACGAATTTACAGTTTACATATTTACACTCTGTTTTTGAATTTCTAAGACTTCCCGCTCATAATAGAAACTTGCAGCATTTACCGCATGCCTTAATTATGTATCAAATGATCCGCAAACCTGCAGGAAGTCTTAGTAGCTCACGTAGGAGAATGGTGTAATCGCAGTGTCTAACATAAATGGCGGAACTGCAACTAGATTGCACACTGTGTCTCAGTAGGTTAGTGTCTACAAAGTGAGAGCCGGAAATCTTCACTCAGCATGTCAACAACAAAGTAGTTAGTCATTGCTACAACTAGTAGCTCAGTACATTTTATGAACATTTTCTACGTGTAATCAAGTCTTTTGAACGAGGTTCGACAATTATGTAAGTCATCAACTGTACAAGCTTATAAACATAATGGAGCTCTAGTAAGCTCTCCAGACACGGTAGTATTGACAATGGGGTCTCGACTTCTCGGCTCGCACCTACCTCGGCAACTGGGGTCAATTCCTACATACAGAAGAGTATCCGTCGTCTTATTCTGCAACTCGATCAACACGCATGCGGGAGGGGGCAGGTCTGACAGGACGACTTTACTCAGACCACAAAGTCCACACTTACTGGGACTTTGGGCGCTAACGTGATTGGTCTCGAAACGCGATGCCCAAGATCGTCAATAGTGCTTACACGTTGAAAGATGACCGAGATCCACATCGGACGCCTCACCCGCCAAGGCAATATCACTCTGACTAAATAGACACGGAAATTCATATAAAATGCCAATTGCCATTGCGCAATGGAGCCCGTAGAAACGTGAACTTTCATCTCTCTCGTAATCTACTCAGACTTATTTTCCTCTGTTTGCAAAGAAAAGTCTAGACCAAACCATAGCATCCTCCCACAATGTCCAGCAAACCCGTCATCGTACTCACCCCGGGAGCATGGCACTCGCCAGAGCACTTCCGAGACCTCCGCGACGAGCTACACACAAGAGGCTGGGAGACCCGCGGCGTGAGGCATCACTCCGTCGGCTCTGAGCCGCCGAACAAGGGCTTATACGACGACGCGGCCGCCACCGCTGCCGTGCTGCAAGAGCTCGCCGAACAAGGTCGGCAGATCGTCCTGGTCGCTCATTCATACGGCGGTCTCGCGGCGGCCGAAGGCGCAAAAGGGTTTGGGATCAAACAGAGAGCCGCGGAGGGCAAGCCTGGCGGCGTAATTACACTTATGTACCTCGCTGCGTTTGTGGGGCAGAAAGGGCAGAGCATCTTGAGCATGACGGGCAATGTGTATCCCCCGTGGACGAGAATAGAGGTAAGGAACCTTCTTCCCGGCTTCCTCCGAGAGTCTCGATGAGCTGACAACATACGTTAGGACGGCCGGATCCATATCGTGACCGCCGACGATCCCCTCTACGGAGACGTTCCTTCAGAGGCAAGGGAAAAGGCAAAGAGCTTGTTGAAGCATCATACGACCATCTCGTTCGAGGAGACAATAACGTACGAGCCCTGGCATGACATTACCTGCATGTACGTCGGCTGCGAGGACGACCAGGCGATTCCGTACTTTGCGCAGGAGCAGATGCAGCAGCTCCTGGGACCCGAGGCGACCAAGTTGAAGTTGAAGTCTTCGCACTCGCCGTTCCTTTCTGTTCTGTCTGAGACGGCTGATGCTGTTGAGCTTGCTGCGAAGAAGGGGTTGGAGGCTTCATCGGCTTAGACTACTCAGTTTTGTTTCGCTGCGGTGGCATATTGTAGCTATGAGTGATGATGAATGAACTCATGTTATTCAGCTCCAGTAAACCAGCGCTAAATATAGCCAGTCTGAAGATCAAAGTAGATGATATGTGATGGCGCTTGTGCCGTGCTTGTTGCAGTCTTTGATCTGATTAGATACAAGTTTGGTTGAAGGTTCGTTATAGGTAAGATTGTCAGCGCAAAGATATCAAAATCATCTCCAAATGCATTCAACGCATGGGCTTCTTCATACGCGGCTATCAAACCCAGCAATGCCATTGTACGATTGTCGTCTCAGCTTTACTCTAACACGTGGGAATTCATGTATTACTTCAATCAACTAAATACCAATTTCATTAACACGTGTATTTCTGGAAGGGCAATAATTTGAGTGGTATGGAGGTTGTTGCCTAGGTTAGGTAACTGAATGTAGAGGGCACAATATCTCTCACACAATAAATGAGCGTAATGTCCTGCACCCTAAGAGACTAGCTGAACCGGCATGCAGAGAGCAGTAGGCATCCATCAAAAAGGTGAGCGATATCCGTGGTGCCTTGAGAGATAGATGCCCACGAATGGTCGCCTAAAGAAGACGAGTTCCCCAAAATGGGTTGCTGAGATGAGGTAAGGTTGCCGGGATGCACCCCGCCGTGAAACCCCCACCAAAACCCTTTCTAAGGCACCAGCCTGAGTACACCTTGACGTAGCCAGCCAAGCAACAGGAACAGCCGGGATCCCGTGTAGTAAACAAAAGCAGGAAAGCAATCAGCCGAAACATAGGAAGGTATGTAATTACAAGACTGACTACACCTCGACTTACCTTACTTCACCGAAAGACCCCATTCTCACGCATCACCACCGCAGAAGACTGAACTCCATTCATCGGATATAACTACAAACTTGAATCTTTCACCCCGCCGCTACTCAAAACTTCATCAGCACCACCTCACCAACAGACAACCATGGCGCCCCCCTCCCAGCTCACCGTCGCGACCCTCTCCGTCACCAGACTCCTCAAGGAGGAGATCTCGTACGAGAAGGAACTCATCCAGCAAAGAGGCAAGGTCACGACTCTGGAGAATGAGATCAAGGAAGGCAAGCCCGATGAGGACGGAAACCGGGAGTACATGCTCAAGCAGCTGGTAGGTTTTCCCATCCGTCACTTACCATTACCGCTGGAGTTCTCGCTCCTCCGAAGTATCAGTGATTCGTTTTTGCGTGTAACACCCCGGCTGACTGGCTTTGGGGGGACTAGAAACTCGCGGTGGAGGAGACGCAAAAGGTGTTCCCCGAGCTGAGAACCCGCGTCGAGGACGCGACCGTCAAGCTGGAGGAGCAGATTGCTCTGGCTGAGAGCGGCGGTGCGTCGCCTGAGGAGCTGGAGACGGCGAGACTTGCGCTCGCAAAGGGCAAGGAGGAGAAGACGTATCTCAAAGACGACGTCTCTGCTTAGAGTTATGATTATTTCTTTTTCCCTGCGTTCTGATATCAAAGATGAGAAGAGGTTCGGGATTGCGTTGTGTTAAGGACAGGCGAGCGTCAGAGGCAAGACAGCTACCTAATTTAATGGGTATCTCAATTGAGGGACTATTCTAGGATCCTGCGAAGCACTTGATTTGTTTAGCTGTCCACCTCCATGCTCTCCGGTGCGTCCACTGTGATTTGAGGCGTATCGCCTCCCGAAGTAAGTTGGGTATCATGGCGGTCATCCATCTCAACGTCCTCTCCCTCTTCAATCTCGCCCTCATCATCATCTTGAGGCTGAGGAGTGCCATTCTGACTCGGGACGGCGCTGCCAGATCGCGAAAAGCCGCCCAGGCCACTCGCTTGAGGCTTGAGACCCTCAGATTGATCCTCCGACTGACCCTCGTGCGCCGACGCCGGTCTCGGCACGGCACCGCTGTCTGGGTGCGGCGTGACGTTGCCGCTAGAGACGTGCCGAGGCGTGTTGCCCCCTCTAGAAGCGTCGCCGTCCTCCTCGCCGTCTTCGTTCATGCCCTCCCGTCTCTCGACCTCCTCCTTCTCGTCGCGGATCTGTCTGCGCAGTTGCATGCCTTCATCCATAATTTTGCTGAACTGATCGCGTCGCTCCCGCCACGTCACCGCATAGGTCTCACTTTCCTTCTCCAGGTCGCGAATCTCCTCCTCGAGCTTCTTCAGGTTCGACTCCTGCTCCCCGCGCGGCCGCAGGCCCTTAGCCATGAGCGCGTTGGCGAGCTTGTCATACTCCTTACGTTGGGCAAGCGTCGCCCTGGCGCCATCCAGCTGTTCGCGCAGCCGCGCGTTGTTGTCTCGGACGTTTTGGCATTCCTCGAGAATGCGTTGCTGGTCAGCTTTGTAGCGTTCGCGCTCGCGTACATTCGCATCGAGGAGGAATTGCAGGCGGGCAATACTGCTATCGAATGCGGCGAAGTCGAGGGTGAGGTCGTCTTTGATCTGATCAATCTCTCGCAGGGTTTGAGCGGTCTTCGTCTCCTCCTTCACTTCAGTATCGGCGTCATTGTCGCCGTTTGCGCCCTCGGGCGGAGGGGTAGGTTGCTGTTTCGAGTGGGCATTTACAATCGTCGAAATGGATGTGAGCCGCTTGGTGATGCGCTTGAAGGGCTTCTCCTCGATGTTGACCAGTCGCGTTTTGTGCAACTCCTGCTCCTCCTTATCATCCAGAAGACCCCAAGTTGACGCCATTTCGCGGGATTGAACTAAGGAAAGCTGTATTGTGTCGCTTGTCGAATTGTAAAAGCTAGATGAGCTTCGACCCTGGGGCTGTGCTGTAGGAGGTCGATTCCTCGCTGGTCCTGCCAATCAGCTCAAGAACAATAAAGCCGTAGTTCTTCTGAGCTGAGTGTTGCAAGATAGTGCGATTGATGTGAGCGACAAATCGGATACCACAGTTGACGATGATGAAAATGCAGGACTGAACTCAAAAGGAGCAGCTGTAGAGGAAAAGAAGCTCCAGGTCGTGCACCTTTCTTCTTTCACAGCCTTGCAGTAGCAGGCCAGCAGCCACACATACCTTGCTTAGCGCAGATTGGTCAGCTACCTCTCGAGCCTTAAGCGCTGTGAAGTGGGTCACTGTCCCCTCTACCTGCCCAAGACAAGGAAACTCCGATCGCACTGTCAAAGCGTCTACCTTCCCAACATTCGGTGATCTCATCTTCGCAAAAACACACCAACTCCCTCAGGCGCAACAGCATTTCTTTGGTTGCAAAACTCAGAAACACCACAACAAAAAGACAGTACAACTCTGCAAAACTAGGACATGCCATCCCAGGAAGAACAAGAACTGCTGGCCAGAATCGGCCAGCTTGCAGGTACGTAGTGCTTTTTCTGTAACCAGACACATGTGACAAGAGCGCGTATTCTCTAACGTAGTGGCAAACAGGCAAGATCAACCTTCACAAGGCCCAGCAAGCTGGCGTTCAATCGGTCCCAAGCAGCCAGGCTTCCTATATTCGTCGTATGTTTAATCTTGAGACCGATAAAATCATCCTGCGCTTACACATCACAGACAACACTCACCGACATGGCGCCTTCCCTCACAAGCATCGAGTCCAGCCGTACCCCTCCACCCGAGGAGGCCCGACAGGTTTTCGGCATCGGTCCTTGGTGGTAAACAAAGATGGAACCCAAACACCTCCTTCCGATGTGTCGTCTCCGGCTGAGGGTTCTGTCTCGACCACTTCCTCAGGCGCTTGGATCTCGAAGAACACCCGCGGTCAGAGGTCGCTGATCAACTCGGCCGTTTATGACAAGACCAACGAAGCACATGTTAAGGCCATTGAGGCGTCGCGCCAACAGAAGATTCGTCAGCAGGACGCGCGCGAGCAACAACAGCTCGCCAGCCATTTCCAACGCTACAGCGGCAATGCAAGCGCACCGCATACTCCTACTAACCCGACAGCGACAGGTAATCACGAGATAGAGATTAAAGGCATTCGCTTCCGTGTCGCGAACAGCGGCAGCAAGCTCATCAAGGTGTCGGGTGCGTTACGACTACAGCCTTGCACAGCGGAGCAAACTTACAATCGTATAGGAGATCTACACCCAGTCAACGCTACCCCCAAAGTCGCCTTCGTTGGGGGTGTCAAATTTCATCGAAGCAAGACCGGTAATCTTTACCGTGACGGTGTGCTCAAAGCTCAACGGTATGAACCCTTCCCTCCTGGCCGACAATTGCTAACTTGAGTCGCTCCCCCAGCCAAACTGGCGTCAAAAAGGTCGACGTGCCTTGCAGCATGTTTTCGCTGACTGGTATTTTACTCACAATCTTATTCGATTGCCCACGCAATATCCGATCCGACAGATTTGGATGATTTCTTGCTCAAGTGGGTATGATATACCGGACTCCACTAACCACCATCATTTCATTTTAGGTTCATGTGCCAAGGGACCATCTTGTCGATACAAGCACGATGCTACGAAAGTTGCCATTTGCCGTGAGATGCTGCACAAGGGAACCTGCGCCAGTGGGGATTCTTGCGATCTGTCCCATGACTTGACGCCCCAGCGCATTCCGACTTGCGTTCACTTCGTCAAGGGCAATTGTGCCAACTCTACTTGTCCCTATGCTCATTCTAGTGTATCCTCAGGTGCTCTGGTCTGCCGTTCCTTTGGGATGTACGGCTACTGCGACAAGGGAGGCGAATGCGAAGAGCGACACGTCTTCGAGTGCCCCGACTTCAGCAACACGGGCAAGTGTAAAACCAGGGGCTGCAAGCTCCTTCACCGCGAGAGGGCAAGCGTCCTTCGAAAACGGGCGGACGGTGACGAGATGGAGGATTTGTCGAGCGATGACGAGCCGGTCGACAGCGACGACGTGGACTCAGACGAAGTGGAGGAGTTTATCACCGATGGTGCTGGTGATGATACTGACTTCAAGGTTCAGAAAGATTATATCTCTTTCTGATTGTGATCTGATGCCACCTTGCCGAGGCCGAATGGTCTCTTTTCACTACTAACATGCTTGCTATCCAGTCCTTGAAGGGGTCCAGACCAAGAAAGGCCTCGAGCCATTTGACGGCGGACATACTTCAAGGTTACGAAAACGATTGGGGAAGAAAACCACAAACTATACCCACAAAGGAAATGCAGGAACAGAGCATTGATACCAAGATACCAAGCACAAAGCAGAAAAGAATAGATAATCATGATAACGATTATGAACAAGAAGAAAAAGAAGACCGAAAAGAAGTAGCAGAAATGGATAGAAATATACATTATGGAACACGAAAAGCAGAAGCAAAAATATAATACATGGTATGAGCCGGGGTAAAACAGAACGACATTTCAAGACTCTATGTCCTGTCGATGTTTGATGTCTCCTTGAGTCTCGAAAAACTTGATTCTGAAAAAACATAGAATTCATTGTCTACTATTAGTTTCATCAGTATGTGATATTGGGGAAGAATTCTCCATGTGGAAGAGTGACATTGGGCCAAGCATCATTTCCGCGTGCGGGCCGGCCCAACTGTTCGCGGGTGTCTCAACTAGATCAATTAAAATTTCCATTAGAATTTTACCCCGCCATTCCTCTCCCCTGTGGACTCCTGAAATCAGCCGTCATTCGATGACAATTCCTTGCGCTGACACACCACACAAGCTTCAAGTTCCCACTGCCCAGAGACCCCTCTTGGCCCTTTTTCGCCCCCATTTCCAGTCGGAGCAGTCGGCGCCACTGTCCACATGTTGTCTTCTGATCAGCCCTCCTTTGTCCCCCTCGGACAGCGGGCTAGGGGAGCTTATTGCGAGGCGCTAATGGAGACCCGTCATTTGGCAGCCATATCGTGGTCGGATCGGGGGGCTTGCTGATCTGAGGCTGCTGCCGCTGCCTTGTGGGAGGATTCGCGTCTTTGAACAGCACCGCCATCTGCTCAGCCCCTTGGACTACACACTCTCTTCATCCTTTCCCGAAGCTGAGAATAGCACCAAGTCTGACAACACTGCCTGTCCTGCGTTGAACATAGGTCGTTGTTGGATTTTTACTCATGGATAATTGAACAATTGCTCTTTGCCAAAGACACCTTCTTTCTTCTTGTCGCTATTTCTAATTTCCCGGCCCTCCTATTTCTAGACCTGACCTACCTAGTCCATGAGCTTCAAGCATACATGCTGGATCAGCACTAATTCTTTCCCGACGTCATCATGGGCATACGCGACGTTCTCAAGAAGAAGGAGAAACTCGACAACGGCGAGCACAGCAGCAGGGATGCAGTAGACAGGCTGGCGGCCCCCGAGTTCAAATTCATTCGATCAGACACACACACCCAAGAGGTCATCCACCCCCCGAGCGGACCCCCGGGCTTCGACGACGGCAAGGAACACTACCTGAACCCGAACGGCAACGACGGCGGCAGCGGCCAGAAGCCCCGGCGCAGCCTCGACGTCTTCTTCGGCAACAGCCGCTCGCGCAGCGCGTCCGCCTCCTCGCAGGCGAGCTCGAACTCCAACTCCCACTCGAACAATGGCAAGATTGGGAGACGGCTATCGGAGCGGCTGCACCTCAGCCGCTCGCCCGCCTCGTCAGAAAACGTCCCGCAGAACCTACCCGACATTGTGACCACGGCCGAGGGTGGCGAGGGGGACGAGCTGCAGTGGGAGAAGCGCGCGACCATGTTGGCTTCGGCGAATAAGAGCAGGCCCGCGACGCCGTTGGCGAACGACGCGGGCGGTGGAGGGGATATGACGAGAGGCAGGACGCAGGGCGCGGCGGTCTCGTCTCCGGCCATTGACGAGGATATTCAGGAGGCTATCCGGCTGCACGAGGCGGGAGACTTCGAGAACTCGACGGCCATGTTTGCCCGCTTGGCTGACCCGAAAGGGGCGAATAACACCCTGAGCCAGTTTCTATACGGTCTCTCTTTGAGGTGAGTTGCCTTCTGCCTTGCATGTGGACTGGTCTTGGCTCCTACTCGGCACTTTTCCCGTACCTATAAGACGGGATCATGGCGCGGGGCGCGCCACGGCTCGCCGGGGGATCATGTTGCATCGTGGGGACTGGGAGGGCTTTTGGAGCATGACATTACAGGTGCCACGATACTTGGGCTATTTGAACGGATTTGCTGACAGGGTTTGATAGGCACGGATGGGGTTGCGAACCAGATCCAGAAGGGGCCATCAAGTACCTCTCGGCGGCGGCGTCGAATGCGGCAACCGTCGAGCAGATGGCGTTGAAGGCAGGGCTTAAAAAGGGTGGTGCTGCCAAGGGCGAGCTCGTTCTGGCCATATTCGAGTTGGCGAATTCCTTTCGACACGGCTGGGGCACAGCCAAGGACCCAATAGCGGCAAAGCAGGTGAGTTATCCCGTCCACAGACCAGAGGATGGGAGAGGGGGGCTAGGAATGCCTTTGGAAGCCCAAGGTGGATACGCCTCGAAGGTCTAGAACTGACATCTCGTCGTCATAGTACTATGAGACTGCGGCGAACCTTGGAGATACTGGTGAGTCTGCCATGATGATGCACTCCGAGGCGTTGAGGCCCAATGAATGTGCAGCGGTGCGCTAATCCGCCTTGCTCGTCTCAGATGCTATGAACGAGGTAGCCTGGTGCTATGTAGAAGGCTTCGGATGCAAAAAGGACAAGGTACGTTTGGTCACATATCACCCATCATTTCGAGCGGCATTGCGTCTACCGGGTCCTGCGACGTGAGGTCCAGAACTTGGTCTTTAGGGGCAGCCAGCATCAGCCTCAGCAGCCTCAGGTATTGTGTGGCTTGCACTCAGCGAGACCACACATGTCATGAGATGCGTGAGAGAGCACGCTGATACTGGTTGACGTCCTACTTGGGTTGTCAGCAACCTGCTTCGGTCCAGGTTGGGCATCAATACGGCGACCCTAAAAGACGGCCGCAAACAGGAACCCGCGCAGGACGCATGCTCAATGTCATCACATGAGGCTGACAACATGTCCAGTTCGCAGCAGCCCGTTACTACCGGTTGGCTGAAAAGAACGGCAACAAAACACTAGGCAATTCATGGTAAGTCGAGCCTGTTTGTTCATTCCTTTCTTTCTTACCCACTGGTTCGTTGAGGGGGCTTTTCCCCATAGTTGGATTCGGCGCATGCATCACTGGAGAGGGGGGGAAAGCTGCAGCTCCCTTGTCGCGGATGACTTGCGCGCTGCGGCATTGATAGGCCCCCAAGGCATTGTTTTATTCTGCCTTCCCCCCAAAATGTGGGAGCTCGCCCTGTCATTCAAACTTGGATGACCGTCAGCTTTCCCGGAGCTGCACGCGGTTACCTGCCGCTGCAAGCCCTCCTGTGCTACGCCGCGTTCCCCAGAGCGCCCGCGAAGACTCGATGCTGCTTCCCGAGGCTGCGATTCGTCGCGATTACTTTTTGCCTGCCTGCCAGTTCACTTGCTCGCCTGTCCTTTCTCCCCCTATCTTTGCGTTCCTGACGCCATTACCCACACAATCTAGCACCACCCTGTGTGGCCAGAATTCCTCTGTGATACCCAAAGGCTAACCACCCGCAAACTCAATAGGATCTGGAAGGAAAAGTACGACCCAGATGCCGGCGACAAGAAGAAGAAGTAGAGATAAGGAGGCAGCAAGTCACGGAACAGAGGGGCCCAGTGTGTGCATGAAATGACTGAACCACCGGTGACACAGCATCACATACTCGAAACGGGTGGCACGTTCCGATTCCGGTTCGGCAGTCCCGCTCAGCTTCTACCCGGCGGTTACACTTTCTCTCTCCCTGTCTTTTCCTGTTGCGGTTTCGCCCAACATGCGAGATCGTAACACGAGGCTTCGGCCGTTCCTTGGGCCATCCTGATTATGTGTCCGAAGCACAGCGACGGTGTCGAAAGGAGGGGGAGAGAGGAATGGGGACACAAAACATGGCTCTTTTGTCAGCCTTTCCCTTGCTGAGTTCATGTTTTTGTCCCCTTACCCCTCTCCTGAGCGCCCTCACCTAGCGGGATAGGAGTACCACGGCGATCTCATCAGGCGGGACAAGGTGCGTACGGCGACAAATAGACACAGGTACTCCATGTGGGTAACGGCGATTTGTCGGCGTGCTCTACGCTGTGCGCCGTCGGACGGGCGAAACCTTTTGGTCTCGCGAGTGTGGGGAAAGCAGAGAAGCTGGCTCCCGGCGAGGCAGGGAAAGGGGTGGGGGGGGGGGGCAAGATTCTGGTCCTCTCGTGAAGCCTTTGCTTCGTCTTCAGTATTCGTTGGGATGGACTTGCAGGTTAAGCACCTGGATACTGTATGCGAGACACGGAGCTTGTGGCCATGTTGATGCCTATAGCAAGTTCCCGGCTGCCGTCGCAAAGGCTGATACTGTCTTCTTGCTTTATTATTTTACTGTTCTACATACCCCGCATTGTCACCACAGGCATTCATATTTTAAGAAAAAAGCGATGCATTCTATTCAATGAGATCCCATCGACCGTCTATCTTGCGGGTAATGTGACTGATGACTGATGACGGAAGCCGGGAAGACGGGGCCACGGGGCACGGAGAACGGGTGCACCCGACTCGGGTAACTACACGGGAGGGAAAAGCACACCGTGCCTTTCGCCGGGCCGAACCAATATCTCAATTTTGTCCGAGTCTCGTTTGGGTTTCCCAAGGCGTCACGAACTTGCTTCTTCCAGCAGCAGCATATAGAGAGCGCGGGGCTGTCAGGGCGGGGTGATACGCAGACGTTGCAAAATCGTAGCATCGTAACGTCAAACCCCTCTCGTTCTTTCGTTCCTTCTACTCTTCTTAACTCTTTTGGCGCTGCCACTGTGAACAAGCTCAAACAAACGTCATGGAGTTCCACGATGAACTACCACGATACCCTACCTCACTCTAGCTACCTCCTCGCCCTCAGCCGCTCATCCGTCCCTTACTTCTTTCTCGCCTTTGTGTTTGTTCCTGCGGGTCCCCCTTTACCTCAGGGGTACCTGTGTGGAGAGCCATACGAAGGGTATCGCTCAAGGGTTACACGGCGTTTCGTCCTCGAGAAACATATTGTTTGTAGTGAGTCACCAGGAGCCGATGAGACATGTCTTTGAACTTCCCCCGGTCTTTTCTGAATCTAAGGGCGGTGTCTGAGAATGGGACCATGGAATAGATTACTTGAGGGTCCTCTGTCAAGATCTGGTGAGTTGAGGAGGTAGGTATGACCGTCTATACCAAGAACCGCCTGAGCAACCAGCAAAGACAGAACGACCAAATAAACGTACGACCGTCTGTATCCGTATTCACCGTCTATCGATTCCGCTTTTCTCAAAGTACAGACCAAGCCCAGCGAAACGGTGGCAGCGCTTGCATCTTACCTTGACTCAAGCGCGCAAAAGAAGCGAAGACGCGAGGCAAGCATGCATCGTCATTGACTTCCTCCCCGTTCTTTCGGAAACTCACACCTGAAATCGAACAGAAGAATCTTGGAGACTGCAGTAGAACGTGCCTTAGTGGGAAGTGGGAATGGCATGGGGGGTGATTTGCCATGCACATCTCCTTTCCATCTCCGCGCAATCCAGATCCGACAAACTTACACGTGCCGCGCGCGTTCTTCTTGCATTAATTCTGCATGGGTGAAGATCGATCGGGTCCATCTTCCTTTTTTCCCAAATTCTCCGCAAAGATTGAGGGAGTCACGGAGCAGCAGTTCATCTCGTCAAGCCCGTTTGCAGCAAAAGTGGGAAGAGAGAAATTTCTCTTGGGAACTACGCTCATGAAGAGCTAGGTGCTAAGTAGGTGCAACGGCCCAATGAAAAGGTGCAACGTCAGCAATCCCGTCGACCGGTTCTTCTAGATTACATCGCAAGACTCACCTTGGCTTCACCTTAGTTCCGCTTCGAGACGCGATGTCGGGAAAGGGGGGAAGTTGGAGGGGAGAGGATGTTCTCCTGCAAGAAAAGAGACGAACTGCTGCTTCCGTCTTCACTTTCTCCTCCCATCCGAACTTTGCGCATCGCGGCGACGTGAGGCTAACTCATGGCTTGCATGATGTTCCCTTTTTCATTATCTTCTGCTCACCTGCTCTCGCGATGCGATAGCAGTAAAGAAGAAGCCGAGCGGACGATAGCGAAGGATCGGAAGAAACCCCCATCGCCACTAGACCGTTTCTGCACCTAACAGCACAAGTGCAATCTTCTAAAGGTGAAGACAAGGCCAGTAAGATGCGGGAAACCCCAGTGAGCAGAACCGTTTCGCCTCCATCCACACCTTGAGACTAATGTATTCACCGGTCCTTGACCTAGATCCTGACCTTGCCTTAGCATCTCTCGCCTCCGAGGAAAGTACGGTGAGACTAACATGGACTTTTTCACTCATCACCTCACGGAATTCTTCTGGCGTTTTCCTCCTTCTCTGTTGCACGTATACATGGGTACTCACAATTTGCGACTTACACGCCCTCCTCGCATGGTTCTCTGTATCACGCACTGCAACAGCAGCGGCGGTAGCGGCGGCGGTGGCTCTCGCTGCCTGCAGCTGGGTTTAGGAAGCATCATGCGAACTCATGCAGGACAAGGAGGTCGGCGTGCATACGGGAATAGAGACATCCGTGGAATGAGAGACAGATAGATGACCTCTAAATCAACAAACCCAGTGAAAAGAAGAACCACAATGTCCAGTCATCAGCTCAAACCCGTGACGGGCTCCCACCACTGCTTCCCCCGTGCCCTGCCTGCCTACCCACTGGGCAACTGCAACACATCTTGGCTCCCGTGAGCGCGAGCTCAAGCATGCGGCCTCGAGAGTGTCTGAGACACGCATACGAGCGACGACAGGTTGGGTGGGTGGGTGGTGTTTCCTCCCCTGTTCTGGTGTGCCTCTGCGCACGATGGAGGTGATGATTTCAATGGAAAAGCCCACGCGAGGAACAGAGGGTTTCTGTTTCTAGGCCTGTTATGTGTCTGCCTGTCGTCTTACGTTCCTATTTTGGAGGACGCCTAGATGGACCTGGCGCGGCTCGTTGACATTTCACCACCATCATGACCACCACATGGGACATCTCACAATGCCAATGAAATACGGGAGAATCTCAGTTGTCCCTTCTTCGGAGTGCCTGACCTTTTCTCACTTCACCTCACCTTCCCTCTCACCCAAGTCCCCTTCCATGACGCAAGTGAGCTCATCGGAAAAAGACAAGCTACTCTTGGCGTAAAGTCTCTAAGACAACCTGCAGGAAGAAAAGAAATCCTGGCAAAAAGCACCACCACCACCACCACCACCATCTGCATCCTTCCCACCCGCACCGCCCGAGTGACTACTCTAGCGTTGCGCGTACAAGTGTGGCTTGCCTCTCTCATTCACGGCACATCTTTCCGCAGCGTCTGTATCACCGCGCGAAACAAGGCAGTTCGGCGGCGCTACTCTGTAGTCTAGGTATACTTCTCCAGCCGGAAACAATACCATTCTTCTCCAAAAGCTCTCGGATCTAAATCCTCAACCTAATGCAATTCACTTGCCCCAAGCTCCAAGCTCTCTCTCTCCATGCTCACCCAAGCTCCCCTTTCCCAGCCACCCAGATTTATCCCCGCCTCCGCCTCCGCCTCTAGACTTACACACACATCTTCAGTCGGCCCTCAACTCACCTTAGGTACGGAAAGGTAGATTCTAACCAAAGCCCGCGAAAAAGTCCGTCTCTTTGAACCTGCATGTCACTAGTATAGAGGCAGCAGAATATCTCAGCCCGTCCATCCCAGTCAACCCCCCCTTCGTTTGCACCCAGCTCTCACGCGCCGCACGAAGCAGAATAAGCTGCATTATCAACCAATCCCACATCTCCAAAATCCCTCCCCGTCCATCGTCTTGCCCTCCTCATGCGACCAACGCTAACGCCCGCATGTCTCCCTCCATTACCACCCCGATCCTCACATACTACTCTTGCTTTGCCTCAAGCAGAAGGGGGACATCTCGCGCTATTCCCGGATTTCAAGAATGGATCATCCCGAAAGTGGAAATGAAACCTTGCTGGTAGGCAGGAAAATACCATGATGAAATTCTGGTCACTCACCCACTTCTCTCGCATCTCAGTGGTCAATATTCTTCAACACTAACGATCCCGAGAGTCGTTCCAAGACCAAAAAAAGACCTGCCACTGACCAACGGAAACAAGTCACACTCGCACGCACACTTCGGAAACCGGGAACGATCATGTACCCTCCCTCTCACCCTCCACTCTCCACACCTCGCATCGCCCAAGCCACAACCCCATCGGACCTTACAATGCCCATCTTATCACGTACACTCCCAAAACGAGAACCAATAGACGGCCTCATTCGCCTCTGCGTTCAACATGATTTCCCTGTGTACATTGTTTCGTTTCGTTCGTTCGTTCCCGTTGCCCCACCCTTCCCTTGCTCGTCCTCCTCGCCGTCCATATCTAGGTCGTCACGCTTCTATCCTCGGCCCTCATTCCAAGTTTCCGGACCGGCGTTGGCTTGTTTGCTTTCGTAACTTCGCCCCTCCATTCCCATCCCCTCAACGAACTCTACTCCGAATAACGAGCCACCCAGACCGAGGAGTGACCCAAAAACGTTGATCATCATAGTAGAACCGTTGTTATATGACACGGGAACCCGCCATCGCCCCCCCTCGGCAGGGAACCCACCTATGTACCTAGGAACTTACACTACTATACTAGGTACTCAGCCTCTAGGCTTGGTCCGCATTGGGTGTTGCCTAGCCAGTTTCCTCCTCCCCCAGACGTTGACCGAGAATCCCTTCCCTCCCCATGCGTCAAAAAGGTTTCCTGCGCTCCTCGCGGATCGGATCAACCGATCAGCGACGCACGAGGGACGATGACTCCTTGCTAGTCTTTGACTTCAACCTCACCTGGAGCCGGGGGGTTCACAAGTAGCAAGGAACCTGTAAGTGTCATCTGTTCCCATGGTCGGCTACTGCGCGTCACAACATGGTAAAAGCATAGATAGGCATGTTTTCAAGGAATGGTGAGTAAGGCAATGGAGAATCCTTGGTATCTTTGTTGGAGATTTGCAAGTAGCTACATGAATAGAATGATCTCCCCCACGCCAAAGGAAAGGCGAGGGGGCAAAAACATGAAGAAGATGGGGGCCAACGGCAGGCTGTTTGACTGCTCATTACCCGAATATCCAAATGCTCTCTCTCTCTCCTACTGTCTGTCCTGGTGTTTGTGCGCGTGTGTGCCGGTACTAGTGTCGGTTTATGTCGCAATGAGATGTGCAGAAAATATCAAAAGAAAAAAAGGCTTTCGTAGAAGTAGTGACGTGGTAAAAATTTCGTTTCGTTTGATTGTCATTGATCATGAGATTCGTTTCGACTCATTTCCGTTTCCACGTTTCGTCGCGAGACGCTTTCTCGTTTCTCGTCAACAATCTGCAACTTCGTGCGGTGCTGTCCATCTTTCCAGTCAAGGCCAAAAAAAAGGAAATAAAAGGAAATAAAACAAAAGGAAAATCAGACAAAAGAGCAAAAGCAACATGATTCCCAACCGAACACCACCTCCCTCTCCTTTCCTCCGTCTCCTGTGAGATGACGTCCCTCGTTGTGTGAGACCTGCTCTCCTCCGGTAACCCAAGATTCCGTGTGACCACCCCTCCATTTCCAAGCCAACCCCGTTGCCCCCATTGTACAAACGTTGGAAAAGCTTGGCCGTCCCGTGTTCCCATGCTCTTCTCCCCCGTCCCTCCTTGCCTGAAAAGAGCAATAGATACCCAACTAGATATGTGAAATACAGAGATATCAGACTAAATCCAGAATGCTCGCTCGCTTGCTAGATACCGGAGGGAAATGGCGTCCCAAAATGAAAATCACAAAAATAAAGCGGTTGGAAAGTAAGTATGTCCGAAGAGCTTCGATCATTTGGCGGTGAAAAGAGGATTGTTTGGTGCGTGAGCAACAATGTCTGGGGTTTTGTCCGCGGGAGCGGTAGAAGTGTATGATGAGCTTCGGCTGAAAGGAAAAAGGATGTTTGGTAGAATGATATTTTGAGCTAAGAGTTGAGATTCGTTGATGTGATCATGGGATCGTAATTTTTTTGGTCTTCGTTATTCGTTAGCGCCCGCTTTCGCGCTGTTGCTTTCGGACACCATTTTGGCAAAGTTTCTGACAACTTCGCTAGGGATCTGATCCCAAAGTAGTGATCTAGTGTAGACGTCGGCTGCGGATTGCTTGTTGGTCCGCATCGCTGAGAGGGCATCGGCAAGGTTCTTGCGTCCTTGGCTGGTGGTGCGCTCGGGGGCGTTGTTGAGGAAATCCTGCGAGCTGACGCCGTTGTACTGAGCAGCCGAGAGTCCAAAGAGTTGCTCATTTGCTTGTTCATCGGTAGGCTGGGTGAGAGAGTCGCCAAGCTGGCCGAGCATCGAAGGCGCGACACCGCCCATTGAGGTGTCACTCATAGGCATGGCCGAGTTGTCGACCCACGAGCCGCCGGAAGGCTGAGGAGCGAGAGCGTTCAGGGTGTTGGATGCACCGTTTACGCCGGCGTCCTTGAATACGTTCTCGAGGAGGGTGGCAGCTTCAGCGCGGACGTCCTCGGAGACCCGGGGAATGGCAGGGGTAGAGCGGCTGGACAGAACAAAGGCACCGACGAGGAAGAGCATGAAGAGAATACCACCCTGGGAGGAAGACTTCTCGGAATCGACGGGGAAGGAAACATCAGCCTTCTTGTTCGGAACCACCTGGAGTTCCTGCTTGACTTCCTGCTCCATGGGGTACTCGCCGAGGAAGTTGACGTTGTCCCAGCTGCCCGGCATGGTCATGCCGTCCATGTCGTCGTAGCCAGATACGTAGTTGTTGTTGGCAGGAGCAGTCATGGCGGCGCTCTCGAGACGCTGGACGTGGTCGGTGAGGACGCTGACCTTCTTCCGGAGTTCGCCGGTTTCGATCGTGTGGGAGCGGATCATCTCCTCCTTCTCCATGGTGAGTGACTCGATGTAGTCCTGGTTGAACTGCTTCTCTCTCAAAAGCTGCTCCATCTGTTTCCTCATGTCGGCCATCTCTTCCTCTAGATCGGTGAGCACAGCGGTGAATTGCTTCTTCTCATCTTCAAGCCGCTCGGTGTGTTGCTTCTTTCTCTGGCGAGAGTCAAGGCTGTTGCAATGTTAGTAAGTGGAATTGAAAGGAAGTGAGTGTGCACGTACGCTGCCTGGCGATTCCTCAGCAGTCGCTTTTGCTGCTTGAGCTCCTTGATCTCTTGCTCATCGGTGGACTGAGCGATGAGGTGATCGATGTTGCTGAGATTGCGCTCGGCCGGGATATCGAAGCGAGCGTTCTTCTTGCGGATGCCGTCACCCCTTCGCATATCGTTGTGTGAGCGGATGGTAGGGCTACCAGGGCGCATCTTCTTGGCCATAGATTCCGCCTGGCCGATCCATCCCTTCTGCGGTGAAGTTGGTATGGACTGGTTGCCTGATCCGATGGGTGCGAACATATTGATTTGACCGGTGGGGTTGGTGAAGGGCGTCTGGCCCGGGACGGGCCTTTGGAACATGGGAGCGCCATTGTCGTATTCAGCCGGCATGCCATCGAATTGCTGGAGGGGAGTGCAAGAGCCAGAAGTATTGCTCAGAGACCATCCGTTGCCTTGAGGGGCGAAAGGGGAAGGCTGAGCATGATCCAGGCGCATGAAGGGGTTGTTGTTGTGTTGCTGCTCGATGAAAGGGTTGTTGGATGGCACGGATTGCATATCGACTGACTGCCAGTCCTCCGTCTTTGGTGAGAAGAGAGAGCCGCCAACGGCGAAGGAATCTCTTCTGCTATCAACCATGGGAGGCGACATTTCCAGGCCCGAGTCGAGTGCGCTGTGATCCAAGATAGTTTCGTCGAGGATGCTGTGGTCCTCCTCTTCGTAGTACTTTTGCGCTTGTGTTGTGTCTACAGTCAAAGGTGTCGGTCTGTAGAAGGACGGCATCTGGTACGTTGAGACCATTTCTGGTTATGTGAAATCAGCAGTCGAGTGTGGACTGCGATGTTGTGCTGTGATGGCAATGGTGCCAATTTTTCTAATCTTGCGAGGGCGTGTTAGTCGAGTGCAGCGCAGCGGTGAGGACGGTTGGTGGCCCAGGGTTTATTTTTGGGTGTGAGTGAGATGTGGAGACGGGTGCTGCGCACTCTGAGAATTGCAGACGAGGGTATGGAGGAGTATGCGCTTGGGCTGCTGTGTATTGAGCGGCAAAGATGCATGTATTGCGCAGCGGAAACTTGCAGTCAGAGGCGAGAAGCGAGCTTTTTGTGCGAGACTCGTTCGGAGAGCCAAGCAAAACGTACGCGGGTTGAGTTGAGGGCAAGAAAGTAAGGGAAAAAGCAGAGGGCGGAGGTGGTCGAGCGGGATGAGTGATAAGAGAGGTTGGTGGGGATGGGATGAGAGGATGTGCGGGTGGAGGGTGGTCGGAAAGTTTTAAAGGGCAGTGCGTGCAGGACGAGGAGGTGGAACAACGGCTCTGAAGGGGAGAAACACACTCACAGGCTTTCGGGGAATCGGTTATTTCTTTTTGTTCGAGTGTTACGGCGCTGCGATGCACTCCAGATCTTGTAGCGAGGTGAAAAAGTAGCTGGTCTGGTCAGATACACAGGGCGGGGGAAAAGCCTTGAGTATGTGTGTGTGAGTCGAGTCGATGAAGCGGCGTAAATGAGCTGCGTCGAGAGTGAGACGACGTGGGGAAGAGGGATGATGGGACAATAATAAACAAATGTGTGTTGCAACGATAGGGAAACCGTCTGAAGGATGGGGCGCCGAAAGTATGTATATGTATGTAGGTATGTACGGTTGACGCTGGATGGGCGAGCGAGTGCGGATAGTGTCTGTATGAATGTGTGCGTGTGAGTACGCAGTAATGGTGTGTGTGTGTGTGTGTGTGTGTGTGTGTGTGTGTGGTGTGTGATCTCGTTTTCTTGGTGGGCGGGCAAGGTAGAGCTGGAGGAGGAAGAGGGAAGGTTTTGTATTTTCAACAGCAAAGGCGGCACTTCTGCGCGATTCCCGGGATGAGGTACCTGGTTAGAAACGGTGGCCGGGGGTGAGGTACTTTGCTTGGCTTCGAGAAGGATACGGTGGACATGGGACGGGGGGGAAGGAGGAGAGTCGTAGTAAGGCAATGTAAGGTCGCGGGTAGTGTGGAAGGTCAGGCTGGCCCGGGTCGAGATCCCAGTCCAGGGTTGGGAGGGCAGTGGGGAAAGAACAAGAGACTGAGGGAATCGGGATTTCACCTCAGACTGGCTACCTATGGGAGCTTACGGAGGAAGAGGGTCACCACGGTACGGTACGGTAAGGTACGGACGGTACGGACGGCGCGAGAACAGCAAGGACGGGAGGGGAACGAGACGGAGACAGCAGAGTGGAGCTGGAGAGGCAGAGGAAGGAAGGAAGCACTCGTACCTACCTAGATTCTACGGATACCTTGGACTACGGTAGGAAAGAGCAGCCCGTTGCGGGTGGGATGCGATGCGCATTGGTGGGTGTGTGGTCACTTGTTTGTGGAGGGTGGCCGAGGATAGGGACGGGGTGGGTGTGTGGTCAACGGGCCCAGTCAGCAAGAGAGAACCAGGCAAGTTTTCTGGCGAGTGGGAGCGGCCATACTCTTCGGCGATTATAGAACGAGCAAGACTGAAGAGTGAGCCGAGGGGAAGAGGGAGAGAGAGCGAGATCATGATGCCAAGGCGAGATAAGTCCTCTTGTCCCTGTTCCCTTTAGGTAAAGATACTTTCGGGGATTCACGGTGAAAACCTGCTAGCCCATATTCGTCTTGTAATTCTGTGTGCGGTAATAGTAAACCTTCTCGCATTGGCTTGTTAATACTATTCGGAAGATCATCCGTAGCCAGTGTCTTTTCATAATGTCTTGTGGCGATGATTTGATCCAAATCTGGCGAAACCGAGAGAGCCCTGAGAACGGCAAACGGACGGGCGCCACTTACTATTGCGACGGACAGACGGCGCCGTAGAATGCTTCCTTGGAACAAGACACGGACGAGACGTGGGGCGCGGACAGAGTGAGGGAGCATTGAGCAGGGGTTCCGTTTGGCTTTAGACCGCCTCGAACTCTCCTTCTCACCTCACGGACTCTATCAAACTTGATAGACTTGCTTGCCAGTGTCTACTGCCTTCTCTCGGTGCCCAAGACTCAAGAGAAGGCAACAGGCTAGACGGGCTAAGGTATTGTTCGGTGTACTAAACTAGGGGCAATGTACCTGGAGGCCGAGAGGGACTGGTTTAGAAGAAGACCTGGGGCTTGCGAATTGCAAAGAGTCTGGGGATTGATAGGAACGCGGCGCGCGCGCTCAGGGCGGGCAGAAAAGGGCAAGATACTAGCCAGTACAGAGAAGAGAGGGTCACGGAATGGAAGTTCAAAGGTGGACGATTGCTCAGAAGCGAAACCCAACCCCACGTCCAGCCGATGTGCTCCGACTGGATTCTCTGTGCGCTCTCTCGGCCCAGTGGCTCACTGACTGGGGCCATTTTGGGGGGGGGGGGGGGCAAGTTGGGAAGTGTGGCCGGGTATGCGTCTGTCAGTGTAGGACCGCTGGGGGGAACGACGGCGTCCGACCGGCGAATGAGGTCAGAGGTGAGCAGGATGACAAGAGATTCAGAGTTCTGGGCCTTTTGGGTCGTGACCTCGATGCGCCGGGTCTGGGTGGACGGGGATCTTGCCGGAAGACAGGCGAGCGGCGGGCAGGTCTTGTCAAGGGAGAGGGAGACGACAATGAAAGGCCCGGTGGAGGGGTTTACGGCTCGGCCGCAAGCCGGAACCGCCCAATAGAAGGCAGAAAACAAAAAGAAGTTTTTTTTTTCCCCTAAAAAAGAAGCAGACGGATTGGAGGGACCTGAGGGAAGGGAAACTTGATGAGCGAAAATGGAATGGCGGTCACGGCTCGCAGACGGTGGGGGTTGGGCTTGCAGCTTGGGCCATTGTCCGTTCGGCAAATCATTGTTCAGTGGCTAAGGAAGCACCGAGAGAAGCAGAGAAGGTGGCGTAGGACGGCAGTGGACGGAGGGCTGAAGCCTGAACGGAAGGATACGGAATGAATCGACCGTTGGACAAGGGAGACGGGAGGATACCGTAATGCCCGAGATGTCGTTGAGGGTAAACGGTCAACGTGGGGAGGTGAGTGGACTCCTTCCACATCTTGCTATCTCCTCAGGCACCACAATTCCTACCCTCATTTAGCGCTCTAACAAATGGCAAAACGGCCAAGGATGACGTACCTTCGTACCTTGATGGGCGAAGCCATGGTGATGACCAAAAACGGAAGGAAAGATACAAAGTCAAGAGGTGAGATGAGTCCTTTCAGTGGTGAGCACATGGTACACCCCAAAGGACCCTTGCGAACAACATGACGGCCCTGGCGGTTCTCGCTCCTTGCCTCCCGCATCCACTGGTTCAGACTGGACGAGAGCGGACTCGCGGAGAGGGCAGCTCCAACAGGTTGGGCATCGACGGCCGCTGTCTCTCGCGCGATAGGCTCACTTACTCTCATGTTATTGATACCCAAAGGGCCCAAGAATAACCCCCCAAACTTACCCCCCGAGACGTGACCTATGAAGCCCGTTGCAGCCCTCCTGCATCCACTAGCAAGCCACTGTTTCTCGTCTCCGGGCTCCTATTGCTCGGCTCTCAGTGGGGTGATCACACGGGTCTGGACACTGGCTACGAGGCAAAGGCGGTACACTGGGGGATTCACTGTGAAGCGTGGATGGAAATGGAAACCCTTCCTCCCGTTCCGTATCAGATCCCATGAGGATGATGCTATCGACTGTCATGTTCAGCTCTCCCCAGTAGTGCAGGTACGCCAGTGTAATTGCAGCCAAATCAGATAACGAGGCAAACCATGACAAGGCGAAGCATAACCTAATCGAAAGGAGCCACACTGAGCCAGGGAATCTGACCTAATCTAATATTGGCGACGGTATCAATACCTACCTTTGGGCTCAGAGATAGAGCATGACGAGTCCCCATTCAGAGTCGTATCGTCCAATATTCTCCAGATCATCTGGTCCGGGTCGCGACTCACCTGTTCAAGCCTCAACCACCAAAAAATGACACGAGAGATCCAGCAGGAAGACAATAGCCCCCTCCCGATCCGATCGATCACTCTGCCATCCTTGGTCGAAATGCCGTAGCCGTAGGTTTTTCTCTCTTGGTCCTAACCAACTTCCTTGTCTTAACTAGAATGCCCCGTTTGTTCTCCCGGGCCCGCGAGACACAATGCGCAATTGGCCAACCCCGTCCGTTGTGAAGTCGGGATGATGCTCGTACCCTCAGACGAAATTCTCAGCCACATCCCTGGAATACGGAAAGCCACCCATCGCCTATATTTCGGGCGCATCGACCGACGGACGAAAGTCAATTCTGACATCGGGAGGCACACAGGCGCAGAAAGGCCATACGGATAGAGGGGCAAGTTTGATACAACCAGGACAAAGGAGCAGGGGATCAAAAAGTCGGTGGCTGGGAAAACAACATCCGGGAAACCTCTCCAACGCCAGCCGGTGATGCCCAAGCAACAACGTCCAACACCGGCCAGCCACTCAGCCTGAAGAGACGCGTGAGCCACCAGCTCCACTGTGCTTCATGGCCGCATACACAGCGGCCCATCACCAACTTGAAGACCCTCATTCTGCTTTGTCGGTGTGCCACGGTGCTTGTTTCGGGCCTCATGCCCAGAGCAGGTATGAATGGAACGAGGAGGTAGGTAGGCAAGGTGAGGAAGGTACCTCGAGGCCCGCTCTACGATATTGGAGGAACATCCGTCAATAAGGTACGTCTTCATCTCTCGTCACTTGGTGAGGTGTCCCAGAGGAGGAAGTGGTCTGGAGTAGACGAGGCCATTGTGTGTACGCAGTATGTGTTTGCTCCTCAATCCCCCGCCTGTGATTCATCACACGCGTTTCGCGTCCTGAAGCGCGCCAGACGACCGGATCAAGACCAGCGAGGTGCTCAAGGAGTCGCGACGTCACGGAGATGCATCGGCGACGTGAATCATGCGCGACTCCACTGATGGACCCCGGGGGACCACAATCTGGTGAATCTGCAAAGGCGAGATGCTGCACTCCCACATCCTCGCATTGAATCCGTATGGTGTAGCGAATGGAGGTGTGCTTGCTCTCTTTCCTCTTCCTACTTTACCGGCCTTACCTAATGTGCGGATACCTGGATACTTACCAAGGTCGGCTGAGCTAAGAAATTCCTCCGTAGCTGCGTTTCCCATCCCAACCCGGCAAGTGGATCCCCCGCCGTCGTTGTCGTCGGCGTCGTCTCCTCACCTTCTGGAAAAACTCGGCCACCGCGAAAGCCGGAAGGAAGGAACCTGCCATGCCTGTGCACGCCTGTGCACGCCTGGAAAGAATGGAAGGTGGGAAGAGGTCGGGTGGGCACCTGGCGACAATGGGAAACGCGATGGCGCCGTTTGAAAAGTGGAGCATACACTTAAACGACCCGTTAATGGACCGACGCCGTCCCCGTCATGAACCAATCGTCCAAGTGAGGCGAGCGGATTCTGCTACCAAGACGCGAACGAAACTTGCGACATCCACTGTTCACTCTCGATTGCTGTGAATCCCAAGTCCACTCTACTGCGTACGACTACCTCACCAACCAAAACTTGAACGGCCCTTGGCCAGATCGGTCCCCTATTGTCAGGCCAGCCCGGCTCTCTGTCAGTGGTTACTGGGAGAGAAACCACTCGATGAGAACATCACCCACACGTCAGCCGCGGATACCTGACCATGCCTCCGCTGTGCCTGAGGTACTTCGACTCTAGTCAACCCAAGTCCACGCCGAAGTCAGCGACCATGGGAGCTGGAGCCGAGCGCCGACTTCTCATACGCCGTCTCCCATCGTTACCTCTCACGCGTTCCTGACGACGGAGCCCAACCTATGGCCTAGACCTGGCCAACTTCGGCCGACGACCCCTTCATCGTCTGAACGATTCCAGGTATACGACTTACAGCTTCAGACCGCCAAACCCGCCATTGGATGTGCTGCGTACGGTGTGCGACACACCTCTCTTCGACGGTATCTCATCCCAATACGCCCGACGCCCGCATCGTGCCTGTCACTTTCGACTCGGATCGTCCACACGGAAAGCTCCCCTGTCTCTTCAACATTGATCGCGTTGCCTCATCGTGCTTCTCATGCGCCTTGCATGAACAAGAGTCTCACTTAGTCGTCATCTTGTTCCCCGGCCACGACCACAGCCCTTCATTTCCCAGAATGCCCACCGCCTCGCCCTTCACTCCTGCCAAGTTCTTATTCTTGGAAGCCGGCGCGGCTGACATCGGAATCGTACCCAAACGTATGTTTTTGCCCGACCCAGCCTATCGGATCGAGATCACTTGCTCCTTTATCCTAAGACTCAGAAGAGCCTCTTCCATCGTATCCCTCCCCTTGGTGTCCCAAAGGGTGCTTCGGCAGGCAAGGAAGTCGTCTTACGGCAAGCGTGGTCATTTTCAAGTCGTTTGCCCTTTACCCAAGCACTTGGATAGGGCTTCATCTGGCGATTGTGGCTTACAAGTGAAGCCATGTGAGCCAGCCACCATTGACCAGGCTTTCAGCAAACATCCTGGAAAAGGTTGACCGCAGCCGATATACAATGATACCAGGAACTTCTTTTTCTTAACCGAGAAACTTGATTCAATTTTGTACCAGGTCTACGGCTGCCGACGAGAAGGAATATCTCATACAGCCACTCTTGGGACGGTTTCCTGACAGGGCTGACCCCAGCGGGGCATTTACGCTTCAGAGCACCCCTGTTCCCTGGATTTCTGGCTTAGATCCAAGACTGCCTCTCCGAATTAGCATCCCGGTGAGGATCCCCGGTCTCACTTCGCATTGAGAGCAATGGGTTCCCAGTTCAACATAGCGGCCAGTGTCGCGGACTAGCAAATTAATGACCAAGAACCTACGCGTCCTCTTCGATGATCGAAGAGTATGGAACAACTGGTCGTCCTTCTCGCGAAATCTCTTCAATTTGAGTCATAGACACATCCATCTCTGCCACCAGTTTTATTCTTTGTCGGTGAGCCCCAACCGGCAGCTTAAGCTTCTCATCCCCGGGATCCACTCCGGAGCTACCGTCAGAGTCTCTCCCTTGCCCTTCCAGCTTCAAAGTCGGAGATTGAGCATTAAGCGACGGATCCGACCCCCGTCGCTTGCCATGATGCGATGCCGCGGTCCACAGCTTTCGTTTCATTCTCCCGACGTCATTCCAGAATCCTGGGCCATCGGCTGTCTTTCATCCTCGCTGTTTCTTTCGTTCTGCGCCAGAAGAAAAATCACCAGAGTTGATGCGCAAGGTACTGCCCTATACTAGAAGCTTTGATAGAGCTGTATCCTGGCATTTCAACCTCCGGAGCTTGGATCATTCGGTTCCAGATTCCCTTTCATGCACACGCCCAGGGTTCCCGCCGTGTTGCAAACAAGTGACTTGAGACTGGTGGATTCGAGAGAGCTGCCGGAATCTCTCCCCGTCCACAAATTCGGGACGCCTCCATGGCGGTGAACAGAGGCCGTGCAGGCCACCATCCCACGTACGGCTATCATCCCGCTTTGTATATGGAAATCTTTAGAAGCAAAAACTTCGTCTCCAGAGCAATGACTCTTTGGAAATGAAAACTCTGCGCTCTGGGCGCCAGACGCAGTCAGAAGGTCATCCTATCAGTTGTCACGATGTTCTTGAAGAAAGGGTCCCGCAGGCTGCAGCAGCAATGCCTATCGCACTCCTTCAACCACCTCACTCTGTCACTTCTCAACTAACCTCCACACGCAAGCGGAAAGTTTATGGCGCATCGCAGAAACCCGCAGCGCATGCGTTATCGAGGTGGCCCCCAAACGGATCCAAGCGATCAAGATCCTGTGCTGCGACAGGCCGAATCATTCACTGGCACCTCGGACCCTCCTTCAGTTTATACGATCGTCAAGACTCTCCGTCTGTCCGTTGCAGAGTCGGTCGCAAGACTCCGTCACCGAATTTTTGCCTATTGTCCATCACTAAGCAAAACCCAGGTTTCCCCAACCTTGCGCACTGGTCTGCTTGCTTGCTTGTGTGCGCGAAACAGGGAACTGGGATCTCGTCTTAGGGTTCAAGTCCAGATGAGCGACAATGAGCCAACCCGGGAGTAAAGTTGGAACAAACTCTCAGCTCGGTTGACTTTACCCAGCCACTTCCATCATCTTCCTCGTCCCCTCCAGCCCCGAAGCTCCTGTTGGTTCTGCGGAAGTTCGAGATGTTGACTCATCGCTCCCTGCCCGAAGGGTTGGGCATGGTTGCTTCTTTCGTCCCACTTTTATCGTCCAGTCGTGCCTGGCAGACGCCTTCATCCCAGGTTGGCGGTGAAGCGTCCCCTTCCCGCTCCTTTTCGCTTCCTGCATATCCGGATTCGGACCCCTTGCTTGTACCGCCGCCGGGGGTGGGAGGTGATTGACATTTGGGACATTGAAAGACTAAAAACAGAATTGGTTCATTTCACAGTACTTTGGGGGGAGTTTCGCTGGCTCTTGAGGGGGAGCCACTCATCTGTACGTTTGACGGATATTCTGAAACGGAGCTACAGGATGCCTGTTGCATACACGCAAGCTTGCGCCGCACGCCGCACGCGGCGGGTAACTAGGTTTCCGGGCTGTCGTTCCCTTTGATTCACTGTGTAATATCTCTTAAGCTGCAGAGACACGGGATAATCTCCACTAGGTCAGTCATACGACTGAGACTCTTGGACAGTCACGGGCAACGATTTGTTCCCTCTTTGCGTCTCTCTGCCTGTCTCTCGGGCCACCGGGTGAGGCGGTCGATGGAGTCTTCTAAAATTAAAGGGATACGGAAGTTCGGTGCTTGGCGGCGGCGGTGACAGCCGTGAATGCGTAGATGCGGATACTGTTGCTGAGCTGTATTACGATGACTCTTCTTTCGAACTTGGAAGAAGGGAATCGAGAAGGTTTGAGAATGTGTACGGAAGTATTCAGTATTACTCGCGTCTAGTAGACTGCTGTTGGCAAACTCGCAGTATCAGTACCGCGCGGGGTGTGAATACCAAGAAATTGATGATTCCAAATGGCGCCCATTGACGGGCAAGGGTTGATAATATCAACAGAAGGGGGACGCTAGTAAGCCCAGTAGATCCTGGACTTTGCCTGAACAATGACGAAATTCCCGTCGGGGTCATGGAAGTTGGAAACACCTCCTTGACGTGAACTAGAAGGAGCGGGAGAAGGTTCGAAGCACAGCAGGTGCCAGTATCGGGTCGGCGCGCGCGAGAGGAAGAGAAGCTCTGTGCGTTGTGGTTTGGCTGGACCTCCGGTTGATTGAAGTGCCGTGTTAGGTATTTTTAATTAGTCTGGGGGTTTCTGGGGGAAGGGGGTTAAAGCACATGGCGAGGTTTTGTGTCGTTGTGTCAGGATTTTCTATTCTATCATGGGTGAGCTTGTCGGAGGTTGAGATGAGTGTGTGTAACTTCTTGATTCCATGATCTGTGTGGGAGGACTATGTGGTCTTTGTCTCTGCTTAAGCTAGGGACACTGAGCTTGGTTGTAAAACTTGTCAGCTATTGAAGTCTCCGTTTCCCCCTCAGTTGTAAAATTGCATGGTTGTTCATAGAATATAAGGGATCTGGATATGAGTCATCGCTTTCGATTTGGCTGCTGTTGGGCATGTTGCGGTACTACTCTGCTACACCAACATCGAAGCATCTTCTTTGCTGACGTGAGAACAGACTATGTCAAAGCTATCTAGGTTTCCTTCGTTCCCGAGAGTTTTGTATACTCGGATGTCATCTAATAGAATTCTGTCTGCGTAAGCTCGTCGTCTGTGTGCGGAGAGAGATCAGACGTCCGGAGCACTCTCTCTATATATATGTCGTCCGAACTTCAGACTTTTCAATCCCATAAACTCTCTAAATATGACATTGAGTAACTCGTTGATACGGACCGTCAATCTGGCGGGACGCGGATCCGGAACCGCGAGAGAAAGTGTAGTTGGCTTTCCGGTATGTTCTCAGTAACCTGTACTATGTGCTGGGTTGGGGCTCTGGTTCGAGTTCACGGAGGTATGGCGGGATAGCCTTGGGGAAATAGATACCAGCATCGGCTATTTTGTGCGTAGTACTACATAATTGAAAAAAGAACGATATGAATCTCATAGACCAAATGCTTCCTGGAATCTACATCGTGATAGCGTGCACATCGTGTCGAAGCCAGGATATCTATCCCTCTCAGAACAAAGCTTGAATACCTTCCAAATTCCCTCTTCACTTCTACTGTAACTTTTTCCGAAGCTCAGAAAGGAAGTAATGCCGAAGCCCAAAGTCTTCAAATGAGGTGTACAGATGGAAGACTAAAGGAGAAAGCCACCTCAGGTCCATCGTGGACTTGTACCATCGGTTTGAACTTTGAGGATAGCTTTGCCATCTGAAATGATTGGCAACACATTCTTAGCAGGAGGTTTGGCCGATGGGGGCAAGAGTAATTCCCACCAAACGCTTCTCAGTCCCGAGATATCCTGTTGGAGGAGGAGAAGAGGCTTGCTTAGTAGTGAGATGACTCGTTTGGGTTACCGTCGTGAAAACGGTATCATCGTCTGATGCTGATATTTAGGTTCCGTCACATTCTGTCCATTCACACTGGTCTTTCTTCCCCGCAGTTGACAAACAGACGTCTGATTGTCTCACGAGTCAAGCTCTACGAAAAGGACTCGACTGCTATGTAGAAAGTAGGATTATCTGTAAGCTTCAGTCTTTCTGAAGAGACATCGGATTGAAGTAGATGGACATGTAAGCTTGTGGATTCTCTCAGCTTTGACTCTCGAGCACGATAGAAAGAAAATGTCAGATATCCTACGCTAAGCTTCTTCAATATCGTCATCGAGTTTCTTCGGCTTTCTATTTTCGAAGAGCCTCATATGATAGAGCCGTGAGTAGGCACACATGGATCATTCAGTCTCCCAATTGGGCCAGACTGCTTACGCCTCTAATTATTAGTCTACCGCTCGATTGACCTCAAATTAAATCTCAGTAAATTTTGCCCTAGGCCTTCTACTTGAGAGGACATCGCAGGGACGAAGGAAAAGAATTGAAACTCATGAAGGATCTCGGAGGTAGTACCTACGCAAGCCGCCTCTTGGAGTCCTAACATGGGGGGAGGGGGCTTGAAGGTGATCTAGACATACCAATATCCCGACTGCTCTGGATGGGATTTTATACAGATTGAGGAATTCTTTAGGTCTAGTGACTAGACGCTTCGCGAAGAGCAGGCATGCTCTGGTTGATACATTCTTCATGTATGATCCTTTAAATCCATGTGGATGTCGACGGACGAGCCAGAAGCCTCTTCGTCGGGCGTGAAGTAGATTTCAATGATACTTAGGACGACTCTCATTAAGGCTGTTTACGTACTTACATGTGAGAGGTCCACACACTCATGGAGACAGACTCACTACTCCATGGAGGCTCAAGGAGTCAACAGTGTGATGTTGATGAGCCGTTTGCAGTCATGCTTTCGAATACGTCTAGTTAATTCACGGAAGGTCCGATCGAGATCAAGTAGCTAGCCATCCAATCATCACTCGGTCAGTCAGGCTCGATGGAGCAAAGCAGGCAAGCATCCTTCTGTCAAGTCAAGTGTGATTTGTGTATGGAATCGTCGTCTACGAATAATTCCTCTTCCCTCCTCATGGCCGCTCCCCTGTGAGACGATTTGGCCGCCTCTCTTATGGGGTGTCTCAAGACCTTGCCTGGCCTCATAGCAAATCCGAAAACTCCAACATACAGCCCGTTTCTTTCTCTTTTCTCCCCGGGACTGCTGCAAATGCAATGCGTGCGTACGTGTGAAAAATGCGTTTCCTTATTGTTGTCGTGCTTGGCTCTGGAGGCCCCATTTGCTTCTTTTCCAGCCTTGACGAGCAAAGATTCCGGTGGTAAGAGTGTCGGCTACCCCCTAACCAGATGAGTCCAAAAAGTTCCAAAAGACTCAAGCTTTCCAGAACTCAGGAATAGCCGAAAGACACAATGAAGCCGGCCATCATCTATGGAGGTTCGATGCCTCTAGCTGCCGTGCCTGGCTCGTCTCTGAAAGAAGTCTATCAAACGCCGGCAAGTTGCATCAGGCGCTCGCCAGCGCGGAGATTGGCATACTCGTAAGCCTTGGACTCGGGTGGAAAGGTGCCGTTGGCAGCCCAAAGGTCGATTAGCGGCTGCATGGGCTCGAGCTCATGAGGCTTGAGCATGTCGAGAGCAGTGGCGGTCAGGATGAAGTGGCTGAAGCAACTGTTGAGGGACTTCTCGAGGTTGAGGTGGTAGAAAGGCTCGGTGAAATGAGCCCAGTAGAGGTGAGAGTAGACGCGGAACATCTGGCGGAAGATGGTTTGGCAGACGTCAATGAAATTCTGCGGGAAACCTGATCGCTTGCCGATCCAGTCGGGCTCACCAGGGTTTGTGAGCTGTGAGAGGGGCGTGGTGGTGATGTTTGCGTTGTGCGCATACGAGACGCCCGAGGGGTCGGTCGGGAAGATGTTGGTGTCGTCAATCTTGCCTGAGATCCATCTCTGCATAAGAGTCATGTATTCGGCGGCAGGAAGCTCGACAGGCTCCCGACGGCTGTTAAGCCAAGTGAATGAGTGGTTCCTGAGAATTATTAGCTTGTGACAGGAAGAAGTGTCGGCGAACCTTACGCTCCGGCGGACATCCTGGGACACGTAGTGCCGTTGCAGATCGTCGAGCCATCTTCCTCCTTCTCGTGGAGAACACGGACAAAGTTCCACAGGTTGCGGTAGTGCTCAACCACTGCGAAGAATCAGTAACCAGAGATGTAGGAGTAAGAGTGACTACGCACCTTGATGCGCGATCCACTCGCCCTGTTCGACCGTCTTGGGTCTCGCACTCAGAGTCATAAAGTTGCCCTTGACGATATGCTTGCCATAGTTGGAGTTCAGCCAGATGGGCATAGGCCGTGGCAGATGGTAGGAGCCGAGAAGGCCGTCGCCGTCGGATAAGCCACCCTGGTCGTCCATGCCAATGGAGTGGGCGAGCGAAGGAGAGTTGGGCAGAGGCGGGACTTTCGGAGCCAAGTTGGTGGATGACTGGCTTCCCTGAGAAACGGTCGGTGACGTAGGCTGACCGGCGGTTGAGGACGTTGGAGACTTGTTCGAGCCCGGCGGTTTGGCGGCTTGGCCCCGGAAGCGGGCGTTGCTATTCATCGGAGTCTGATTAGTCGATGGTATCTCACGACTGATAGAAGCACTGTAAAGCATAGAAAACTGTCCAGCAGGATGATGAACCCAACCACCAGACCAGGTACCCGAGGGAACCAGGCCATAAGGGTTTGCACCAGCCATGTTGTTTCTTGCTGAGTGAGACACAGCATCAGGGACTTCTGAGGGCTTCTTTTGGTAATGGAAGGGATGTCTGTCTGAGACCTGTGCCAACTAGGCCACAAGGCAGAGCTGGTGTTCTGAGAAGATGTTTTGGGAGTGTGGTTGTTTGGCGAGTGTTTGTGTTTGATGAGATTTCTTGGGAGGAAAAGAGTTCAGGCTTGTTTTTGATTTTTGAAGTGTCGTGGCTCCTGGCAAGTAGGCTCATATTGCCCCGCTTGAGTGACAACAATGATATCCTGCCCTTGAGGGCCCGTTGCCGATGGAAATGGCCATGTCAGACAGATCGTGTGCGTGAGACCCAGTCTAAGAAAGACGACGATCCGGGGATAGTGGAGCAGTGAAGGACCCAGATATATCTTGCAGTGACTTCTTTGTCGTAGAGGCGATGAAGTAACGCGAGGCTTCCGTCCTGGTCCAAGAAGCAATCGATTTTCTTCCTTTTCGAGATCCCTTTAGGACCCCCTCAAACAAAACATGCGTATGTTGAACGGCTTCCAGCTCAGCTCAGCTCACTTGACCGTTGAGCAAATGACTTCGGTACGACAGCAAAGTCGGCAGAAATCATGACATTCCAGTTGTCGACGAGATCTCATGGCTATAGCCTCCTTTGTCTCCATTGCATGCGTGCTTTGTTTGCTGTCTCAATGTTGGCGGTTTCGAGTGTGGTTCGGTCCTTGCTGCCACCTGTCTCTCTCTTCCTTTCGAAGTTGAAGGTGCATTCTGCAGCCGAGCTGAAAAATTGGCAAAGGATGATACTGAGGCCGAAGGTAACCTGAGCATTCAGTCCTCGCTGATGCCTCACATGTTTCTGCCGTGATGGATGATCCCAAGCCTGGCATTTGGCCATGGCAGCAATGTCACACACAGCCGAGGTAGGTTATCCGATAGCCCCTCCTCATTAAAAGAACAAGTAGCCATCAGAAGTTCCCCAACTGTGCTGCTTGAATCCCAGGGCTGGTTCGCCTCTTAAGATCGGATGTTTTGGCAATGCCTTCATGTGTGATAATGCACCCCATGTCTCGGCGGGTGATGGCCGGGCCGTGTTGCATGTACCAAAGTACGGGCTGCCGCGGCACTAGCCGAGGAACCAAACTTCACAGCTGTCTGCTGTGCAGCCACCGTAGATCGCCCGCTGGGTTCTCGGTCTTTCCATCATGCAGAGAACAGTGGGGGTAAGGGAGGAGCAGAAGAAGCAATTCGCAAAATGGAAAAGGAACAGAATGGACAATGAAAGGCAACTCACATTCCTGAAAAGAGGTTCGACATGGTAGGAGGAGGTACCGCGGTGAGGGGGAATCGGAGGGGGTTATAAAGTTGGGTCGACCGGCGCACCTCCTGGGAAGACTTAAGAGGCTGGGACTATCGAGTTTCAGCTCTGCTGATTCGAGTTCAGTCCGTTTGATAATCGAAAATGATCGGATATCGAGCAAGGAGAGAGGGTTAAGCTGAAAAGGGGCGATTGAAGGTGAGCTTCTTCAGACTACGTTCGCTCCTGCATCCACGAGGAGTAGCGGCATAAGAAGCGCTAGACTTGAAGTGTCACATTAAGCGAGTGCACAGGCCCGATCCCCACAGCAATTGGGTCCGAATGGTCTTGCTCCATCGCCATTGGGCTCACGCTAGAGGCGTTGGGAGGGACGTTTCTCAGCCTCGTGTGGCGCACAAGAGGTTGGGGAGGTGAGCACTGAGCAAGCAGTCGCACAACTTGTACTCTGTAATTTCCTCAATAATAGGAGAAACAAGACGAGTTGGAGATATTACAAATTACCTCCACTGAGTCCCCTGAACAAGATCCACTGTAGCTGGAGCATGTGCCGAAGTCCCCGCTCGGCAGTTTTACACGTACAAAGTGGCTTCAAGCACGTGTGGCGGTGCTTCAGCCTCACTCAGGCTTGAACTGACCTCCAGGTGGGTCAGAATTTGGACAGGGATCTATCAAGCCTCTTCCTCTGCGCGCAAGAGGAAAGAAGCTAGGTCACCTACCTCTGTGTCAACCATACATGCTCAGTTGACCGCCAATTTTCCAATACCGAACACGCTGCATCGCCTATCGCACGAATCATCGTCATCATGTCGGATTCCGAAGAATTGAACGAGCTTCCCGAGGATGAGGAGGAGGAGGACCTCTTCGGCGACGAGCCAGCAGACGATCTTCAGGAAGACAGAAGTCGCGCCGGTAGCGTACGCGAAGACGCATCCGACCGTGATGAGGGTGATGGCTACGGTAGAGATGACGAGGCCCCTTTGCCGACCGATTATGAGACAAAGGTCATCGAGGCCGTTGAAATGCAACGTCATCGCACTCCCAAGTCGAAAGACCAGAGAGTAAGTCATGGGAATTTCGATGCACCTGAAGTGCCCTGACAATCACCAGTTACGGTCTCTACGCGTCCCCAAGTTCATGAAGATCATTCCCACGATCTACGATCCCGAGACTTTCGAGCCTACTGAGCACGATATTGAAAACGCGAAAGCCGACGTACCCAAGGCCGACATCCGCGTTCGACGACAAGGAAACAAGCTGCAGAGCAACACCATGATTCACAGATGGAGCGACGGTTCTGTGACTATGACGGTCGGAGACGAGCATTTTGAAGTCTCTACCAAGGCATTAGCCCCCGGACCTAACGAGCCATACTCTGAGCTTCAGGATGGACACTACTATGCTGCTGCGGCGGAGTTGACCAGCAACTTCCTCATGTTTGTTGGGCATGTCACCGATCAATACATTGTACGGCCCGGAAAGGAAGTGGCGGACGATGCGCTCGCTGCACTCGCCGAGCGCATGGCGTCGATATCGCAAAAGCCTCAGGAGAAGGACATGATCATCAACACCATTCAGGATCCCGAGCTGCGCAAGAGGCAAGCGGAGCAGGCAGAGAAAGAGCGCATGAAGATGCAAAGACGTCGCGAGACTCAGACCGCACGTATGGATGCTACCCGCGGCGGATTCGGTCGCAGTGGAGGCCTCTCCATCGGCGACCTTGAGGGTGGACGACGTGGCGGTGGTTCGCGCAAGAGAGGCATGCCTGGCGCGCCGAAGCAAAAAAGAAGACGTCCCGAGTATGACTCTGACGATGATCTGCCTTCTGGCGCCCGCAGAGGAGACGAATACGACATGGAGGACGACTTCATCGTGGCTAGTGATGACGAGGTCAGCGAGGTTGAACATGACGATGACGATGAGGAGCTCCTTGACGAGGCACCACGATCCAAGAAGCGTCGGGTTTCGGATGACGAAGACGCTGATGGAGATGATGATGACAACATGGAGCCAAGTGGCAGAGGAAGGCGCCGTCACGTTGTCGACGATGACGATTCGGAGTGAGGCGTTGAGAACGAGAAAATATGCTTGACTGCAGATTCAGGCTCGGTGGAGAGGATCAAAGTTTGTACTATACCACGGCATTTTCCTCTATGCAAGCTGCGCGCCGAGAGCGGCGACTACTATTACTACATCCAAATTTATACTTGCCATGCGGAAGATGATCGTTTTCAATGTGTCTCGATATCCCGAATGAACCTAATCAGTACATGAGAGTCGCTTCGTGACAATTGTCCTCCGAGTTTTGGCCGTACTGAGACTGGCGCGAACAAGCGGCACGACACGTGCAGCGTTTGAGCTAAATCTTTTGTCATGGCTCTCAGACCGGACCGTTGGTAGCCAATTTGACTTTGTTGGGAGCTGCGCAAGTGGCACATCCGTCACTTACTGTAGCTCAATGATTTAGCGGACTCTACAGCCTGCAACCTGCTCTGATATGATTTTTTTCTTTTTTCGAAAATGTGAACATCTCTCGGTGCTCACGCGAATTACATGTACCTCGGGCGAATGACGTGAAGGGCCGTGGAGCATGCCCAGCTC
The DNA here is from genome assembly GCF_030867605.1 of Colletotrichum paranaense. Lineage (NCBI taxonomy): Eukaryota > Fungi > Ascomycota > Sordariomycetes > Glomerellales > Glomerellaceae > Colletotrichum > Colletotrichum paranaense. The sequence continues at coordinate 3,284,536 of NW_026848960.1, read as the reverse complement.
CCTTGCACTGCCAAATTGCAAGCCATTATCACATGTCGAAGCTCTCCGCCAGGGATGAGGCATTGGGGTACTGGGGCGGGCGGCACACATACCTAGCCAAGGAGCTGACAGAGCTTGCCTGCCCACCCTCCCCTTCTCCAGCTTTATGTACAGCAGCTCGGGAAGCAGCGGCAGCGCAGGTGTGTGGGGTACCTTTGGGGTCTCGTGGTCAACATGAACCATGACATTATCCCACAGTTACACTGGGCAAATACAGCAACCACTCACTGTGGAGGGGATAATCCTGGGGGGATGAGGGGAAGGAAGCTGCTGCAGCCTGCCCCAGATCATCCGGCAGCATCAAAAGAGAAACATTGCAAATGGAAGCTGCTGTGGGAATTCGGCGGCAGATCCGGACCCTGCCTGCTACCTTGCCCTCCGTGCAGCAGGCCGCAAAACATAATAGAGGTAATGTCCGTAACCCTTTTATTGCCGTGGGCCGAGCCAAACCACAGACACCTGTGACCTACGTGCCTACCTACCTTACCTATCCGCACCGAAACCTCACAGCTGTCTGGCTGTCATCGGCACGGTGGTTCGGGTCGAGTCAACAAGTACCTTTCCTTCTCCAATTTGGTATAGAACGAACTCACGGGCTTCGAGTCAACTCATCGTCCCTCCTCTCCCGCAGCCGCCGGACCGTTCGAAGACACGATTCTACCTTACTCTCGCATCCCTCTCCCTCTCCATCTTAGCGTCCACCATCCGCTCGCCCGCTCGTTCGTTCGACCGCACGTGCGCTTCTTCTTCTACCACTTGGTACTACTACGGCCCTTGGATCTCGATCAATCTTGTCAGAATCTGCGAAAGCCCACCTGCAACACCCAGGCTCGACGTCGCAAACTCACCGTCCTCCTCTCACTCTCTCTTTATCTCTGTATATTTATCCTTCTGCTTGATCTACAACCAATCCTCCCAACCTGTCTTGCCCGTCCAGCCCTCTCCCTAGGAACTGGAATGCAAACACCATCCTAATCAGAGACACGACGCTCGCCTCACACCACCCGCCCATAATGCCATAATTGCCATGAACACCCAATATCACTCGTCACTATCCTCATCAGCATTGCTACTCCCCGCCAGCTTGGGATCCTGCATGGTCTTCACCACCACAGTCGCCGTCGCGCAACCATGGGAGTAGTCGTTGCGCTCTGGCAAGTGGCCGTAGATGTGACGCAATTCTGGCAACGGGTACGTATGGCCTTGTAGTTCTCCCCAAGGTATCCGTTGCATTTGCTCTGCTCGTTTGACACGAGCTTGTTCGCAACGGATACCTTAGCTTGATTAGCATGTGCTGCGGCTGACCTCGAATGCGCCCATCAACAGAAACTCCGCGATTGGTACACACGCAAGACCCCCATCGAACTATGGCTCGAACTACTTCGCCATGCCGAAGCCTTCGAAGACTGGGAAGAGGCGGCCCTGCATCTAGATAACCTGCTTGGACTGGACTTGTGGTGAGAAAAGACCCCCATCCAAATCGTGTTAGTGTCTCACAAACACATGCTAAAAGGCTTCATCAACAGGAGGAATAACCCAACGTCCAAGTACTACGATTACCGCCTAATCAACGAGCGCCTCAACTCCCTCATTACTGCGAGAGAAGATGGGAACCTGAACCAACTGGTCAACCTCCTTCGTTCCGGCCTGATTCGCAACTTGGGCAACATCACTGCCCCGACGCTTTACAACCGGTCCTTCGCTGGCACCAAGTATCTAATAGAGGAATACATAACGCAGATTGCTGAAGCGGTCGAGGATATCACCCACTTGCCGACAACGCCCGGGTCTGATCCTCATGGAGCACCTGTCGGACTGACAAACCAGATGAAGCTGGATTTTATCCATGATACAAGGCAGGCTTTCGGTAGGAGTACGCTCGTCCTGCAAGGCGGTGCCATATTCGGAGTATGTCATCTTGGTGTCGTGAAGGCGTTATTTCTTCGAGGTCTCCTGCCGCGGATCATCACCGGAACCGCGACGGGCGCTCTCATTGCCGCATTGGTGGCCATTCACACCGAAGAGGAGCTCCCCAACGTCCTCAAGGGAGAGGGTATTGACCTGTCTGCTTTTTCTGGGAAATCCAAGTCTGAAAAGGGCCCACAAAAGGAGCAGTCCTACGCAACGAGATGGAATACTCTTTTGCGGAGGCTAAAGAGATTCACTCGAGAAGGCTATTTCCTTGACGTCAAAGTGTTAGAGGACTGCGTGCGAGCCAACGTGGGTGACCTAACTTTCGAGGAAGCGTATAATCGGAGCAAGAGGGTGTTGAATATCACCGTTGCAACCGCCGATCAAGGCGGTGTACCAACGCTGCTCAACTACCTGACAGCACCCAACGTGGTGAGTACTTATTTTGTTCTTCAAAAGGAAGCGGCAGCACACTGACATATACAAGCTTATCTGGACTGCCGCGGTCGCCTCGAATGCTTCCACTGCAACATTGTATGGTCACCGGGAAACCACTGTTCTTTGCAAAGATGCCAATGGCAACATCGTACCATGGGCACCCGCAAACACAATCGACTTCCACCACTGGACTCACGTATCTTATTCGGACCGCGAGTCACCCCTTTTGAGAATTGCCGAGCTGTTCAACGTAAACCACTTCATCGTCAGCCAGGCTCGGCCTTACCTTATTCCGTTCTTGCAGAGCGATATGCATGGCCCATCCCTCATGGAGACGCGTAATAGCACAACGTCCATTACAGCATTCCTAGCTCGTATGGTTGGGTTAGAGCTCAGGCACCGGCTGCGCCAGCTGGACACGTTACGCCTCCTTCCAGCAGGCATCCGGCGCTTCCTCGTCGACGAACAAGTGCCAGGCGCGTCCATGACGTTAGTCCCAGAAGTGACCGCTGGCGACTTTGTGCGCCTGCTCGAGACGCCGACTAGAGAAACGCTGGACTATTGGATATCGAGAGGGGAGCGGAGCGTGTGGCCTGCCGTTGCCGCGCTTCGCATCCGTTGCGCGGTTGAAAACGAGCTAGATAGGTCCTATCAAACCGTCCGAAGGTTGAAGGCGGGCGGGCTCAGGAGAAAGGGCTCAACGGCGGCGGCGGCATCGATGGACAATAATAGCAAGGAACGGAGAGCTAGCAGTCTCGGGGCCGCATATTGACAGCGTCGCCCGCAGGCAGAGTGTGGATCGCGGCTGGTCACGGGAAATGACAAGGGGGCTACAGCTACGATTTGAATAATCCGATATGATCCTGGAGCATGCAACGCCCACGTTGAGACAAGACGCACGCAAGCTTACCCTCTCTGCGCAAGGCGTATTGCAGTTGGGGGCGGGCTTATGTACAGACACAAGCATGTTCTGGTTGGCCGTGGTGGGGCGGACGTGCAAGCTTCGACAAAACGATGCGGTGTTGTCGAGGGCATGCGGAATGCGCATCGGTAGTGATCGAGGGCAAGATGTTCTCGAAGCTTGCCTCTTTGGGCTGTCGGTCAGACGTTGGAGGTGGGCTCCGCAAGGTGTAGGAGATGCAGGAGGTTCAGCTCGGCCGGGATGAGGGGAGGAGCGATAGGTGTTCATAGCTTTGTATGACGAAGAGACGCGTCCAGTGACGAGTCTGATGACCCAAATTCACGAGAGCCTTTTTTTTTCTTGTTGCTATATCCATACCCTAACTACATGATGCCAAATCTGGAGACCGACGGGTGTGCACCTGATGAACCTACATGAAAAAGCAACAAGCATGAGCAGGGAGCGGGACCGTGGACGCCTTGCCGCGCGCCCTCGCCATGCAGGTGTTTGCATGCTCGTTTATCCCTCATCAGAGTCGCAGTTGTCCCCCTTGGACGCTTGTGAGCCTTGCCAATGGTCCGGATGGCTAGGCGGAGGTTCCCCGTACAAGTCGTCATGCATGCCACGGCCACACACCATAGGGTCAGCAAGCAGATACAGGTACGAGAGCCTGAGCAATTGGGATAAAGGGGTGGCAGGATGGCCAGTGAAGGAGGAAGTAAGTGACAGCCTGCTGCATGTCTTGGGCGGGCCCTGGCCGGCAAGGGTCCGGCGCAGAAGAGACCGGCACGCTAGAAGTCTTCTCGAAGGTCGTGGATGGGGCACATGAAAACCAACGCTAGGATTGGTGGCAGGGCTGGCGGCGATGGGCAGTAGTAACAGATTCGGGGATCCTAACGTTCTTGGCGCCGTTTTCCCTGGATGAATCGGCACCACAGCTCTCGAGACAGGCAGCAAGGATATGGAAATATTTCGCGCAGAGGTCATAGGAACGCAGATAGTGCGTGGACCTCCTCCTCCTTCTCGAGCAGGACGTTGGCTCTTCGCAGGGGGCTGGTTGGTGGTTGACGATCGACGTTCCTCAACCCTCATGCCGCCGTGGTTATCGTTGCATGCCAAGGAGTTCGGGGAAGTATTCCGAGCTGCTTGAAAGCATATCGAATTCAAGGGGCCGGGTCAGACACGTTGCCCCGTCTCTGGAGGCGTCACTTTGAGAGCAGCTGGACAAGCCGACAAGGTGGTCGCCCAAACGCCAAATACAGTGTTGCAACGTGTAGGACTCCCTCAGGAGTCCTGCATGTGTCCTGCGTTACAAATCGCTAAACGGGACAGAATCCAGGACTCGCGCCCGAGAATTGTGGCTCGGCGTCTCAAAGCTGCCGTTCGGTGCTGCCCGGCCTCTTTGCCGTCATGTGAGAAGGGCCACCTCGAAGATCTCTTTCCTGTAGCGGCCGGCGATGGGCCCCGTGCTTCTCTCGGGGGCTCCTGTTTACTCAACAATACTCCCTTGGGCCTTGGGTGCTATTGTGCATATAGCAGACTGATATAGCCTGGCTTTCCGTGCGGTTCGTGGTGTGTAAGCTTGCATGCTCTTCCTGCACCGGTCCTGCTCCCCATAGGCACGCTGCCGGCAAGACCGACTGCGGGGAACGGGGGAAATATTCAGCACAATGGTTGGCTGCCCGGATACTGCTGATACAGGCCGGGGCAAACGTCTGGCGCTCGGGTTTAGTGTCGTGACGTCGACGGACCTTGTCTCTTTAGAGGTACATCCATCAAAGACAGCTGAAAGGTTGCCATTGTGTGTGCTGGCACTGCTGCTGATGCAATGCAGGACCAGTATGTTGGCAGGATGCTGATCGGAGTCCATGCCCGACGTCGGGCCTTGTGCGGTGACAGCCAGACTGCAAGACATCAGATGGCAGAGCGCCAAGAAATCTGAGCCAGGTGCAGAGTTGAGTCACAGCCCAAGTTCCGACGAAGATAGGTTACTCGGATGGCCTGATAAGTCGTCGCGGGACATGAGAGGTCCTAAATCGGCTGGCTGGCCGCCGGCACGCACCCAAGAGCACCTTAGGGGCAGATTCCGCGCGGAACAAAGATGTCACTGCTTCGCTAAACAGAGTTTCGGTGTCGATCCAATGACGCTGCTGGCCCGAGCATCTGGGGAATCCCAGGCCGCGAGTAACCGCGCCACACCAACAAGCTTAGGCAATGCCGTTACGATCTTGCTCGGTAATCTTGTACTCGTTGAGAGCGAGTGATTGGACCGGGGAGCTCCTATCTGGCCTTGAAGCCGGCGGAAGGTAATGGCGTGCGTGCCTATGTGATTTGAAGATGGAATTGGATAATGGTCCAAACGACAGGCTGTAGGGCAACGTCGTGTGCAATCATGTTGCAGATGGCCGGCGGGCTGTGTGACACAGCGGCGGGAGATTGTCGAAAGGGAATGTATCGATTCGCGCGTCCCTTGCACCGAAAAGTTGATGGTGCCATGCTCGGGACTGGCTTGTGAGTGACCAAAAGGACGGGATGCTCTTGATGTTGTCCGATTTCCTTCCGCATGGGAGGCATGGCTCATCTCTTCGGTGAGAAAGCTTAGCTACAAGACCGTCATTTTGACGATCTTTCGAGAGCACATGGCCACTGCGGCGAGATGGTGCAAGCCAATTGACCACTGGTAGCAGACCCAGCGTGGGCAGTGCGCTGCAAAGCATTATTAGTTCAAGGTGGGGGAGGCACATTATGCTTGTTTCCAGGCAAGCCAGGTTGCTTGCGACATCGCCTCGGGATAAATCACCAGCAGCGAGCTGGCGGGGCTTGGCATTGATTCCCGTGAAAGACTCAAGAGGCGTTGAAGACGTTTGTGTAAGAGAGTAGGTATCCGTGTCCGTAGGTATACTTGCACATCGTGTGGCTTGCGTCTAAGCCGGATTCGAGAACAGGGCGGACGGGTTGACAACGGTTCGTTGGGTTTCCCGTTTTGCATCGCTCAGATGGTCCATTGTGATTCTGGACCGCGAGAGCAAGAACCATGTCGAGGTTTGATGTTGACGGCGGCCAGGGATGTCATCTGCCATGTCTCACGACGAGCCCAGTCCCAGCAACTACGCGGGGTTACTCAATGGTCGGTCTCGAAAGAAGCTAGAACGCGACGACAAACATCAACATGTATCTGCTCCGAAAATGCGGGCGTCAAAGCGCGAAAACAAGAGCTGGTATAAGTGTTGAGGTACTGTTCTCGGGCTACTAGCCAAATGCGAAAAACGAGGCGAGCAAAGAGCTCATGAACAGGGCAAGGTAGAAGGAGGAGACAAGTTCAATGTGTCAGAGCAGGTGTTGCGTAAGGTAGGCTTGGGATGGCATTGGCATGCGCAGCAATAACGCCATGGCGCCAGCGGTAGCCCAAGCCTGAGGCCAAATTTGACTTCCTTCGAGTCGGGAAACATGCACAGGTACGTTTTTTCTACTTTGCCCGGAGAGGAAATTAGGTAGGCGCATATAGCATGCAATACCTCAGTACGCAATTGATGGACGTCAGGTGACAACCCACGCAAATCGAGAAAGTCTGGGGGAGTAAGTTGCCAAAAAAGAGGGAAAGAAAAAGTCCGAAGTTTCCAAGTATAGCCGTACCTTACGCTGTTTCTTCAGACGGTACGGATAAGGTAGTTTTGATTCAAAAAGTACCTCACAGCAGTAGGCTACCCCACACCTCCCATTGCAGTGCATCAGTCCGACTCCGATCCTCTTCCTCCTCCTCTCCTCCCACCCTACCACTTCCTACCACCCTTCCCAGTCTTCTTGGTTGCTGGGAGGTCCAGCCGCCCCCAAGTCCAAACGTTTACTCGTCTAAGGTAACCTAAACAAATCCCCCGTCAAACTCCCATTCACCTCGCTTCCTCACCCTACCCGGCTTCCACGCCTACATGCCGCTGCAGCATCATGCAGCGAGCTGCACCGTCGGCGCAGCTAAGTGGCGTTGGGATCGATGTACCTGAGATGAGTGACTGAAGGGTCCGAGGGGGAGTAAGAGAGAGAAAAAAAGGGAATGGGGAAAAAAAGGAGGGAAAAGACTGGCCGATTCGTTCTCTCCGTCCATCGACGTCCACACCACCCAAAGCCCGACGGGTCACAACTAACCATCCCCAGTCACCAGTCAGACGCTTTCTGGTATAAATCTCTCTCACTTCGCCCACCAACTTTCCTACCCTTCCCCCGTTCCTTCCCCAGTATAACAAATCAGTTTGTACACCAACTTTGTAACCTATCTTCTTGTTCTTGGACTTCAGTTGCAAGAGATCTTGTCCTCTGCTATCCTGGAAAAACGGACGGCACGCTACTTCTGAGAACGAAAGTAGCGAAAGGCCCTTCTCGTCGCTGGACACTGACCAGTCGAACATCATCACTTCTCTTCTCCTCTTCTCTGCTGTGCCATTTCAGGGCCTATTCCAGTCCCGCCGGACCTGTGGTGAGCAACGCTTGTCTTCTGCACTTGGCCACTTGACAAAGTCTGACGTCGTCTCTGTAACAGTGTCGTTCGGTCCATCCACCACCAGCTTACGTCGCTTGATCGCTGAGCTCATACACACACGACACCTCTCTTCCTCTTCGCCCTTCCCAATATCATCATGATGGCACACCAAGAAGACACCAAGCACTCACATCCCGAGTCCCATAATACCACTCTGCGCCATCCTGCTGTGGGCAACTACTCAGAACATCGTAGTCCGCAGTACAAGGTCTCCAACGAGCCTTCCTCATCCATCGCTGACCGTCGAGTGGCCCGCAATATGTCAGGCTCCGAACCAACATACACCTCGGATGTTGAAGTCGATGGGGGCTTCGACATGATCTCTCATCACGAGGTCACTGCCTCTAGGACTTCCTCGGAGACAACCGGCTCTGAAGACACTGTCCTCAACTCGCTCGCTACTATAGCGATGGCTACAGCCCCAATCGTCCCTGGTTCTGCCTTGACCATGGACAACATGAACCTCCTTGATACGCAGTTACCCCTTGGGAACATAAGCACCTATCAATGGCTTTGGGGTCAGCCGTGCCCTGGTGGCTTCGACATCAAGGACAGCTCGTCCAAAGACAGCATGAAGGTCCACATCTCGCACTCGCGTGTGAGCAGAGCTACAGATAGCTTTGAGAACGAGTATGGCATGGCCAACCATTCTTCCGAAGCTTTCATCACTTGCGCCGGTGACTGGGCCGATGTTGCTGCCGGTCCTGCCCCCGCGGCACTTCATTTGGACATCTAGTGTGTTGGTCTGTTCAGCTTTCCTTCTTGTCCGTTACGGCTTGCCAACTACCTTGCATTTTCAGATTCCCTTCCGTTCTCCCCTATCCTCGTGCCATGCCGAGGCCTTGAGGAAGTCGGGGCAATGGAAGAGATCGCAAACGGTCGATCTTGGCTTTACTTCGGTTCCTTCTCTCTTTTGCCATCAACATGGCTCGGCACTTCTCTTTGATGATTGAATCTTTGGTCGATGGATGTTGTTCAATGTCGCTCGCTACTTGTTCGTTTAGCGTTTGGTCGATTTGACTTCGGAATTGTTTGGATGAACCACGGTCGTTTTTTTTGGAGGACTTGAGCCGCCCGCCCCTCTTCTTGTACACAGATGCACATTGGGTGTACAATTGGAATGCCAATCATTGATCTACGCTCCCATCCTCGTCATCGTTGCATTATCTCCCGTGACCAAAGTCTCATTAACCTAAACCCCTCCCCACCTCCCCAGGTCGTCACCGACCCCAAGATCTTCCCTAGGCCATGGCAGTACCGATGGAGTGTACCCATGTGGGGAAGACAGCGGCCCCGGCTCCAGTGCGGGACGTGGAGAGACGGCGTCGCATCGCATGGGATGAACTGCTCAGTCTCATCTCCCGCAGCACCCACTTTCAACTCTGATCCCCAATTTTCCCCACGGCATTTTCAATTTAGCCTGAACTTCAGCCGGGTTGAACCCATTTCTTGCCATTATCCAGCGTTCATCAGGTTCCGCGTTGCCGGATGCCCACATAGCCAACGTTGCAATGGAAATCCCCAATTGGAGAACCATGTTATATTGAGGGGCAGGCGACTTAATGAAAGCACCGAATTCCGTGTTCGAATACCCTTTATAAAGCTCACGATGGCCCCCTTTTTGATTCGGGCCTAGGAGCAGTGGATCTGGCAGCCAGCACTCGTTTCTCTGTAGCTCACCACGATGATGATCGCCTCCCTCAAGACGGCCTTCGCCGCCTTGCTCTTCCTCTCCCCTCTGGCAGAAGCACGCCCTCAGCATCCTGCGCGAGGAGATGAGAGGGAATGGGTCACCGTCTGGGGAACAATGCCTCAGCTGGTCGAGCCGGCTAACTTACCCCCAGCGCCATTTGTGAGTTTTCTTTCTCCTCGTCCTCAAAGCGCAATGGTTTTTCTCAGGAGCGTCCTCCTAATTCTCCCGCCCAGAACGAGACAGGCCGAGTCTTCCACGACGCGACCCTCCGCCAAACCGTCAAAGTCTCTCTCGCGACCTCGACTCTCCGCCTGCAAATCAGCAACGCCTTTGGCGGCTCAGACCTCCCCATCACGGCCGTAACCATCGCCCGAACGGCGAACAACACAGCCGGCACGAGCGGCGTCGACGCCGACTCCCTCCTAGTCGTCACCTTCTCGGGCAGCGGCGGCTTCGTCGTGCCCAACGGCGCCGTCGTCTTCTCGGATCCGATCGACCTCGCCGTCGAGGCGCAGTCCATCGTCTCCATCACGATTTATCTCGCCGACGGCCAGACGACCAACAGCATCACCGGCCACCCGGGCAGCCGCACCACGTCCTTCCTCAAGAGCGGGAACCACGTCGCGGACCAGGACCTCGCTACCACCGCTGGCAACGCCACCGCGACGACGACGGATCACTGGTACCTCATCAGCGCCCTCGAGGGCTGGCTTCCCAAGGGCGCCTCAGCCGTCGCCATCGTGGGCGACTCCATCAGCGACGGGCGCGGCTCGACGACCAACGCGAACAACCGCTGGCCCGACCGCCTCCTCGCGCGCATGCAAAATGAGTCATCCACCAGCGCCATCGCCATCGTCAACGAGGCCGCGGGCGGCAACCGAGTCCTGGCGGACGGCCTGGGTCCCAACGGTCTAGGCCGCATCGACAGGGACGTCATCGCGCAGTCAGGTATCAAGTACGCCATCGTCTTCATCGGCGTCAACGACATTGGCACCGCGACCAACACCACCGCCGCGCAGGAGGCCGTGGGCGACCGGCTCGTGGTGGCGTATGACCAGATGGTCACGCGGCTTCACCGGTTCGGCATCGCGGTGTTTGGTGCGACCATCACGCCGCTCACGGGCGACGGGCAGCCGTACTCTGACCCGACGAGGGAGGCGGCGCGGCAGAGGGTGAATGAGTGGATTCGGAGCAGCGGGCGGTACGATGCCGTGATTGACTTTGACGAGATTGTGAGGGACCCCGCGGCGCCGGAGAAGTTGAGGGCCGAGTATGATACGGGGGATCATTTGCATTTGAACCCGGCTGGGTATGAGGCCATGGCTGCTGGGATTGATCTCTCGATTTTTGAGAAGTTCAAGAATGGGGTTTCTGGGATGAATTAGGGGAGGAATACCGTGGTCTGACTGCTCGGTGGTGAGATGGGGTGATGTAAGTGAGTCAGATAGAGACCATATATAAGCGAATCCAAATGCAGAAGCAAAAGTCAGGTTTTCCGAGGAGGATTCGTCAGATGGTTGGCTGTGTACGTGCAACTTGATGATTGGATCGCATGTGTAATTGGCTGGTGATAAAACACGTACTTGTAGCTTGCCCAAGAGAGGCCTTCCTATCACGGGTAGTAAACGCTGTAGAATCAGTAAAAAAATACGAGTCTCGGAAGGAGAATCTTCATTCCGAATGCATCCATCAACACATCTGCCACTAAAGAGTAAATTTCAAATACCCAGCAATCAGTAGAAGGAGTGAAAGGAAAGGGAAGAAGAAGGAGGGTGGGGGTAACTGACCATATATCTCACGCCCCTCAGTCGACCCGAACTCTGACTTCATGGAAGTATTTGTTTTAACTTCATCACTCGACCACCTCGCACACAGCTTGACCTGACCTCGCCGACCTAGACGGGCGCTGCGGTTTTGGTGACGGAAAACGAGGTTGGGACGGGTTACATACCTACCATAGGGCTGTCTGTCCAAGTGACGGGAAGGTCAGGGGCCAGGTGAGCTGGAGTTTACTGTTGGGGGAAGGAGGTACGAGGATGTGCCTTCTTCTTTTTGTGACAGTCTCTGGGTATGGACAGGTTTCCAACTTTTGGGTAAGTTTGGGGGAAACGATCTAGTCCCATTGTCACATGTACCATTTCTACCTTGGGTACACTTCACTATCACTCATAACTATGAAGTCAACTCACGACCTCCACAGCATGGACAGGACCGCCAATTTTGCTAGAGATGCCCCGTCATGCCTGAAACGTGGTTTTATCACTCCATATCAAAACAAAGACTCCAGAGACAAGTTGAGTTACAATATTGCATTAATTATCAGAGCAGTTTCCGCAGTTCGAGCTAATTTTCCAATATGTACAAAGAAGATTTAAGATAATAATAAAAGCCGTATCCGATATCAGATATTCATCAAGGGTGCTCTAGAGTGCTTCATGCAACCATTTTGTCACGAACCAAATTTTTGGGTACAAGGACAGTAATTTGTTTACCAGTCGGCCTCCTCAATTTCGAGGATGGCGACACCGGCAACAGTGTTCTCGTCAGAGACCTTGGTGCTGTTGCCGTTAGCGGTGCTGAGAACGCAGTACACTTGGCCAGCGGGACCCTCGGGGAGCTGCTCGACGATGTACTGCAGGAAGACATGGTTAGCACAAAATTCATACATTTAGAGACAGTGTCAGAAAGGCTGGCACTTACGTCGTTACCGCTGACGGCAACCTCGGAGTAGTAGGTGTCAAGTCCAGAGTAGAAGACAGCGTAAACGGTAGCTCCGGCGGGGACAGTCTGCGCATCAACAGCAGCCTTGTAAGCACCCTCGAACAGAGCGCCGTGGGAGCTGGGCGTGGGGGAGACGGTCAACTTGGGGAAGGCCTTGAAGGGCAGGGCGGGCGTGCCGGGTGCGAAGCCGGTGACGAACTGGGCGGCGAGGGAGTAGACCTGGTTGAAGTCGAGAGGGGTGTCGAAGGGGGTGGGGAAGGGCTTCTGGCGGAGGGCGGCGCGGATGTAGGAGGAGTGGCGGGCCTCGACGGTCAGGATGGAGCCGGCGACGGGGACGTAAGTCTTGTCTGCGATGACGGCGGCGGCGCCGAGGTAGGCGGACACGCCGACCCCCTCGAGGACGGAGGCGAGGGCGAGGAAGGAGTCGGCGTCGTCGACGGGGAAGTCAAAGGTGGGCTCGGGAATGGCAGAGGTGCCGAGGGCACCCTTGAGGAAGTCGACGTGGGTCTGGTGTTTTGGGGAGGATTGTTAGTTGGGGGGTGGTTATGGCCAGCATTCCAAGTCGACGGGGGTTTTTGGTTTAGGGACTACCCTTTTGGGTGTTGTGTAGAGTGTTAGGGATGGAGCCTTACCTTCTCGTCCTCGTAGATGGTCTTGAGGTTCTTGTAGAACTTCTCGCCGACCTCACCGGCGTACTTGCAGAAGTCGGCCTCGGTGTAGTTCTTCAAGCCCTCCTCGTAGAACTTGCGCTCGAGGTACTCGAGGGTAAGAGCATAGCTATCAAACCTTTGTTAGATCTGGATTCAAAACTTGGTACTCCTGTGACTTACTTCAAGATGGTGATATCACCACCGGGGAGGGGGTCGTAGTTGGCCTTCTTCTCGAGGGGAGCGCCCAGGACGGAGGCGGCGGACGCGGCCGCGAGGATGATGGATGAGGTACGCATTGCGATGGGCTGTATTAGATGGAGATTGTAGGAGGGGTATAGAGCGACTATGTGCTTATGTATAATAGATTCACGAGAAAGGGTTGATTGATTTTTGGTAAGGAAGGACTGTTGGTGAGATGGTTGTATCTACTGTGGCTTCTTCCTTCATCTCTCTTACATCGCCCGCCCCGCTGCCGTCTTATATATCAGATACCTGTAAGTGATCCCCCCATCTTGTCAACAACATGACGCCTTGTGATGAGACTCTTTTGCAACGAGATTACTCAGAGACAAACCCGCTTTCCGCAAGAATATGCTTACTGCAGTCTAAATCCCGCTCCCTCGGATGGTCCATTTCCCATGGAGCTATTGGAAAGGATAAACTGGAACGAATGCGCGCTAGCCCGTGGTAGCACCTCGGAAGATCACGAACATTCCCCAGAAGGAGATGATGATCTCGTCATGGAAGAGGAACAGTGCGGCAAAGGCCTGTGAACTCTTTTGCAGGCGGGCACCAGCAGCAGCCTTGTCGTGGCTGTGAGGTGGGATACGCGGAAGGCTCAACAATTGACTGTAATTAACTTGCGAAGAACAGCTCAGTGTTAGTCTAGCCCGGCTGCATTTGATCTTAGCGCGCTGAGAGGAAGGACTTCTCGCTAGGTAGAGAAAAGCCTGGGTTGGTCGAATTGCAGCGAGAAGGATTCCAAACCACGTGAGGAATGAATAGCAAAGACCCCAATGGCATGTTTTGACGCGCTGGACATTGGCACTTGCGATCTGATAGTCTTGGCCTGTCTCGGCCCAAGACAGTCGACAGGAGCCGAACGTTAGCTCGGTGGCTCTCCTCGTTCCCGAGCTGCAAGCACGCCCGGATGGCGAGCATTCCGGGACTGGTACCTAGGGTGCGGGGGAAAATATGGCCCGCAATATGCTTATTGCTTGTTAGTCCACGACTCCACGCTGGGTCAAATCTCAATAAGGCCCGCGGAGAAGGTGTGATGAGACCAAGGGAATGGGGCTACGATCGACACTATTTTCCGAAAAGAAAATAAGCTTGTATTCCTTCAGCTTCATCGCGAAAGCGACAACACAGAATTCTCGGCACAACGGCTTGCCGTCCTGCTAGACCCTACATCTCGAGGGCGAAAACAATCGGTAATACTACAGGTTGGCTTTCATGTCCCCACCGTACCGAACCTGCCGAAGGATGGAAGGCTTGAGCTCGGAGAGACTCTTGAAGCCGGAGAGTCCCATTGTCAAGTCCAGATCAGCAAGCAGCCCAGCAATGACAGCCTTCGCGCCCTCTTTACCCGCAATGCCCAGGCCATAGATGGCGGGTCTGCCAACGAAGACGGCCTTAGCCCCCAGAGCGATCGCCTTGACAATGTCCGCCCCAGTTCGGATCCCGGAATCGAACATAACCGTGAGCTTGTCGCCCACGGCTTCAACAATCTCCGGGAGCACCTCGAGCGAGGCGACCCCGCCGTCGAGCTGTCGGCCGCCGTGGTTACTGACGATGATGCCCGACATGCCGTGCTCCACGGCGAGCTTGGCGTCCTCGACGCTCAGCACGCCCTTAAGAACGATGGGCCCGTCCCAGTTCTTCTTCAGGAGCGCCAGATCCTTCCAAGAATGGTGATCGCCGGGGAAGGCCTGGCTGATCCAGTACCGCGAGGCGCTAATGATGTTGTCCTCTACCTGGTCGCCGTCGTTCTGCTCGGAAAACTTCTTGCGGAAGACGGGATCGCTGAAGCCGACCGAGTTGCCCGTACCTGTGATGAAGGGCAGATATGCCTGGTCGAGATCGGCCGGCCGCCAAGCCAAAGTCACGGTGTCGAGAGTCACGACGAGGACCTTGTACCCGTTGGCCCTGGCGCGTCTGAGAATCGACCCCGTAATGTCATCATCCATGGGCCAGTATAACTGGAACCAGCGGTGCTGGTCGCCACAAACTTTGGCGACCTCCTCAATGGTCGAGGTCGCCGCCGTGCTTAACGTGTACGGCACTTGCAACTCGGCGCAGGCGGCTGCCAGACCCGTCTCCTTGTCCTCATGGAAGATGCTCTGAACCCCGATGGGGGCCATCAAAAGGGGAGACTCTAAGCTGTTGTCTTAGAGCAATGTCTCATTTCAAAATTGGGTTGGCATCCGCAACGTACCATAAGTCACGCCAAATAACTCTGTTCTCAAATCCCGAGGATTGCTAGGTCTCAGGAAGCGAGGCACAATCTTCCACTGGCGAAAGGCTAGACGGTTCGCGTCCATAGTCGATAGCTCGCCAGCGCCTCCAAAGACGTAGTTGAAGGACTCTGGGCCCATGGCCTTCTTGGCCTGGGCCTGTAGGCCGTTGGGATCCGTCGTTACGATTGGCAATTGGCCTGCCATAATGCCGTTTTGATAGATGCTGACGGCGTAGGCCGAGTAAGGGGTCCGTTCATCGCCATCGCCTGAGTCTGCCATTGTGAGAAGGGAAGGGCTCGTAAAGATTTAAAAGAAATCTAGAAAATCTGTTTAGATATTATAGACAGTGTCCGTCGCGGTAAAATTGTAATTGTATTCTCATTGACAGTCGTGTATCGTATTATCTCAACAACTCTAGAGATGAACTTGGGGAGATCGAGGGATTGCGGGGGTGGCATTGGCGTCTTGAAATACTCCAAAGAGTGTCAGATCCGTAAGCTCCCCGGCTGGGAGCCTCGGCACGAAGCTCCCATGTTACTCGTCATGGTAACCATAGGAAGTGAGCGTTGTCCGTCGGGGCGTTCATGTAATCGGCAACACGGCAGCTGCAAAGCAACCACCAAATTAATCGTCTCAAGATCACCAAATAGAATTATCTGCAAGCAATTTAGAGACAGATGAACAGTATTCCTGGTCTCTAAGAATATAGATGTCGGTCAGAAAGCAGCTGTGTACGAAAGGTGATGAGAATGACAGGAGCAACTAGATAGAAAGATACCTTGACCCTGGCTTCTCGTCACTGCATCCACGCGTACCCTCTTATCCGAGCACCCTGCGCCTAGCTCTGTGGCTCCACCTCCAGGAGGACCCCACCATGGAAGTCAATTAGCACCCCGCGATTCTCTCTCCCCCAAGAATCCCGCGTTCTAGTTTCGACCTCGAACTCGCGTCACCAACACCGTGCCGCCGAACGTGATCTCGCCATGTTATAGCACCAGTTTCAGCCCACACACTTATAGAAGTCACATACAATGGACATTGACGATATCCTACGCGAGGTCGACCCAGTCTCGTACTCAATTCCCTCCGCGACACGCGACTTACAGGCCCTGACGCGCGCTTGGGTGGCAGAGCGAACCGCCCCAGAACTTCTAGAGTGTGTGACCCCCTGCCTCTCGGCGTTTTCCGAATAATTGAGTCTCAATTTTTTGTCGTGCTGACATGCGGTGCGTCAGATGGCCTACCGGCGGTCTCTTTGAGCGCGTCAACGATCGCATCAAGCACCAGATCGAAAAGGTCGAAGACATGACGGGTGACATGGACCCCAAGACCAACTTCGCTCTCATTGTCATTCAGACAGAGCTTGAGCGCTTCAAGTTCCTCGTCAGAAGCTTCCTTCGTGCTCGTATCGCAAAGGTACCCAATCTTCGCTGCTCTCCAACCGAATTCGGCGCATGTTCATTGGCACCGAACGTGGCTAACTGTCTGCTCTGATCCTGTAGATCGATAAACATGCTCTCCACTACCTCTCGTCTCCGGCCCTCCGCGCTCGTCTTTCCGAAACAGAACTGGCATACGCGACTCGTCACCAGGCACTCCTGCATAATCACTATCTTTCGTCCTTCCTTTCCTCCTTCCCGCCAAACCTGCAGAACCTCAACGATACCGCTGGCAACATTAGCATGATCGACGGGCCAGATCTCGATACCGCAGTCTTTATTCGTATGCTACGAGATACAGAAGTGGAAGGAAAGGGAACGGACGCGGACGGCTCCGTGCTAGCGGAGACCGGTGACATCTTGATTTTGAGATGGTCTAGCGCAAAACCCGTTGTCGATGACGGGAACGCTGAGCTTGTCTGATGGTTTTCGTCAACTTGCAAAAGAGAAACACACAGCCTCAGTACCGGCTAGTGGCCTGAATACGATGGACGGAAGAAAGTCAGGCGATGGTATGAGGCGACCCTGTCTGTGTTCAAGCGCGCACGAATTTGGCCCTGATGCTAGCGACAGAAAGGCTTGGTCTAGGACAGATGCAGACATCACGCTGCGTCCCACGGCATATGCCTATTTTGCCGCGACGACTATGCAAGCTACTCGTCCGGTTCGGACTTGGGCTGGGGCTGCTCAAGGAGAACGCAGGCTCACGTCTTGTTCACCGCGAAAAAAGCCGTGTAGGAGATAAAGGGCTGCATAGCTCCTTGCGTGCTTGCGTCAAGTCTGCGCAATTGGCGGCGGGGCTTACTCCGGTTAGCCAGACCATAGTTTGGAGGTTTTATTCCGTGGTAGACAGAGTCCCACATCGATGCGGCCATCATATAGGAACGGAAAATGGGAGAATCGAGGATGCTGTCTGGACACAATTGCTGTGATCAAAGGTTAGCAAGGATGCTCGAACTACCTCATGGTCTACTCCCAAAGTTGATTTCGTAACTAGCTGATACAACTATACTATGTTACACAAATAACATCTTGAGAATAAAAAGGGAAGTGGAGGACACCAAATCTCCTGATCACTATCCGGCGCATGCAGCCTGCTGCAAAATACCTCTAAATAGCAGGCAAAAGGAGGTCATGACCACAACTTCCAAGCCGAAGCTGTTACAGATTATTCTAGGTACCTTAAACTTCTTACATGGAATTTCTCGAAGTCGGACGCGGCTAGTCTGCACGTGGCGAGTGCCTGAAGCAGACTCAACCCCCCACCATAATCACATCACTGGCCCCACTGAAAGCCGATCGGCGGAGGTGACCTTAGCGGCAGATGTCACTGCTACTGACGGGCAAGACCCGACCACCGGTTCCCTAAACTCGGAAATATCGCTGCTAAAGCGCAGGCCCAACGGCCACACACACTTCACTCACTTAGCCTCATCCAGAGAATTTTTTCCGCATATGACTCAACTTTGACCATCCAGTTCCTCTCATCCACTTGATCTGCATGAAGACCTTTTGTTGATACCCAATTAATCTCATATGACAACGATCTAGATTCTTCTTTTGATATCGGAGAAAGCCATCTTAGCAGACCCTCTTCTGTCAACTTTATTTTCTTCCCACCCTTGGATTTTATGCAAACTCAACGCACGTATCTTTTTGCACCGTCCCTCATACGCCGTATAAGTCGTCAGATTACGACATTTAGCCACAACTACCGGCGACTGATTTTATCACAACACAACGACAAAATCACAATGGAGACCCAAGTAGTAAAAGTCGAGGCCCAAGGTCTAGGGGATTTCAGAGATGCAGAGGGACCTGAGAGGTTAAGCAGCTGGGAAATCGCCAACTCAGCCTCTGGCGCATCATTAGCCGCCCTACGAGATGCCGCAGAATATCTGCGCAGCAAGGACACGCCCGTGGCATTTCCAACCGAAACCGTCTACGGCCTCGGGGCCGACGCCACGAGAAGCGGCGCCGTCAAGGGCATCTACTCAGCCAAGGGTCGGCCATCAGACAACCCTCTGATATCGCACGTCTGCGATCTGGATATGTTGCGGAGCCTGCTGCGGTCCGAGAAGCAGACAAACGGTGACGCAGCAAAGGACCCGATCCCGGGAATCTACAAGCCGCTCATTGAAAAGTTCTGGCCCGGACCCCTGACGATCTTGCTGAGGAATCCGGAACCGAGCAAGCTCGCGCCCGAAGTCACGGCGGGGTTGGCCAGCTTTGGCGTCCGGATGCCGTCCTCGCCGCTGGCGCTGACGCTCATCAAGCTCGCCGGCGTGCCCCTGGCCGCGCCCTCGGCCAATGCGTCCACGAAACCGTCGCCCACGACGGCGCAGCACGTCTTGCACGACCTGGAAGGGCGCATCGAGCTCATCCTGGACGGTGGGGCGTGCCAGGTCGGCGTGGAGAGCACCGTCGTTGACGGCCTGTGCGACCCGCCCGTCGTGCTGAGGCCCGGCGGCGTGGGCATGGAGGAGCTGCGAGCTTGTCCCGGCTGGGAGGGCGTCGTCAAGGCGTATAAGGACGAGAGCGAGATGGGCAAGGCGACGCCGCGGGCGCCGGGGATGAAGTATAAGCATTACAGCCCCAAGGCAAAGGTCGTGTTGTACGAGTGGGTTTGCGAGGCTGGTGCTGAGGGTATCATTGCCGAGGACCTGCAGAAGGCGCTGATCCAGCAGAATGGCGACGTGACGACGACGAATGGCGCCGGGCTGGGTCCGCTCAAGATTGGTATCATTCGCACGAGGCGGTGGAAGATTGCGGGTGGTCTGCACCATGGCGCGTTGCAAGTCTCCAAGGTTCATGTTGACGGGGCTACGGCGGCGAATGCGAGGGACGAAGCGGCGTACGAGGTGCAGGAGGGCGAGCTTCAGGACGCAGAGGACAAGCCCATGGCGACGATCCTCGACATAGATCTGGGCGACGACATTAAGGGGATTGCTCAGGGGCTTTTCTCGGCTCTGAGGGATCTGGATAGAAGAGGTGCCAGCGTCATCTTCGTGGACGGCATCGACGACAGGAATGACATTGCAGAGGCGGTAATGAACAGGCTCCGCAAGGCGGCCTCCGAAATCCGAGCATAGATGGGTTTCTTGGACAAAAAATAGAATCAAGCATAAATTCGAGGCATTCGTCATGACGTCCCCCTTTCGAGGGACTATACTTTTAATGATGCGTTCCCTTTAGAAGCCACCATAAAACTCCCATTTGCACAACCATCCCTGGTTTATATCTCCATCCTCTCTCTCCCTTACACCATGAACGACCCCTTACAAACCTTGCCGCAGCCAGTCCGCCAGTTTCGACTTACCCAGCTGGGCCAGGTTGTTGACACCTTGTTCACTGAGGTCGATGCGGCGGAGGTCAACGTCTTGCGCCGGCGCCTTGCTGACTCTTTGGACGATAATGGTGGGGTCGGTCTCGAGGATGATGCCGTCGTCAACGATCTCGTCGATAGCGAGGGAGACGAGGTCGTAGTTCTCGACGATTGTGCGCTTGTCGACAGATTGCCTAATAGAGCTGTTAGAACCACCAGCTACCTGCAGCTCCCAGGAAACACAAAGGGGGATGGCTTACTTGAAGAGGAGGTGCAGGGAATCTCTCAGGGCCAGAATAACGTTGTAAAGAAGAACCTCGTTCTCGTCAACGCCTCCGACAACGTACATCATAACGTCCGACTCCATCTTGTACAGAACGATCCGGTTGTCGTAGAGGATGATATCGCCGGTCTGCTTGGCCGTCTTCTCCAGGAGACCCTTCTCAAAGGCTTTTTGCGACTTGACATCAGGGTATGGGTTCGTCTGGCCTATCGTGGATCGGTCACGTCAGTCATGGAGCTCCAGAGCTCTGCGTCGGAGGGGGGAAAGCCAGCGCATACCGTCCTTCTGTGTGCCTTGGTGGGGTGCGCTGTAGTACTTGGAGAATAACCGCGATCCGTCCTCAATGCTGAGGATCAGGATCGCGTTGACGGAGAAAAGGGACATTCCAGGAGCCATCTTGACGGTTATTTAGGGTGTTGTTGCGCCGGATTGCGCTTGTTGGTGGGTTGCTGGGTAATGTCACTTTAGTCAACGGTGCCTGGTAGGGAGCTCTGGCGGGATGCAATTGACCACCTCAGCATCCCAGAATCGGTGCAAGTCGGTGGGTGGTTTCGCCGATGGCCGGATAGCAGGGATGTGGGAATCCACCAAGCCTTGAGCCCCCATCAGAAAGGTGGCCCCAGCGACATGGGCGGTAGATGGAACGCACAGGCCAGTGCTTCCACAGCGCGTAAAGTGGAAAACGCGAAACTCCTTTTCGGGACGCGTTCAGACTGGGTGAGCGCGTAAAGTGCTTTTTCGAGATTGCAATGCAGCCCACCTTTTAGTTGCTCCTGAACGACGCCTCTCCACACCTCCCCTCTCCCCAGCAACGCACATATTCTTTCAGTCGCATCCCGCATCCCACTTCCCCCCCGTTCGACCAACAACCGCAAGACTACGAACGTCAAAAATAACAAAATGTCTTCGCCTTCGAAAAGGTCGACGAGAAGCTCGACGGCCGGTGGAACTCCCCGCCGTTCTACGAGAAACAACCCGGACGCTGATCGCAGCACTCCCGCGCCGGCAGACGAAGAGGCGCAACAACGCCCTGCAGAGACCCCTCGTACAACCCGCCGGTCCCAGCTTGCATCCAGCCCTCTGTTCTATGAATCCTCTCCGGCACAGTCTGCCAATGGTCGTCGCAATGCACCTGCCAATGGCGATGTTTCGTCTCCTTTGCGCAACATGAGCAACAGCCAGAGCACCGCCGCTGGGCCTGCTCCCAGCTCACCGCTGCGTCAAGACATTGACACCCAATCCACCGGTGATGGAGATAGGACACCGCGTGCGAGCGGTCTGATGAGAGGTCAGCACTTCATTGGTGTATGTGCGTGCAAAGTATTGACTTGTATGCCCAGAATCGTCACCAATCCGATACGAAGCCAGCTCCAGCCCGGGACCGATGCGGGCACCTCAGTCAGACTTGCGCAGCGAAAGCAGTGGCCTTTTTGTCTCTGATAGAGCATCTCGCTCCCGCAGAGGTGACATCAACTCAGAAGGCATCAGAACACCCCGCCGCCGCATTGTCTTGGATCCTCAAGGCAGAGTAACCACAGACGCCCCGGGCTCCGATGCACTTTCATTCAGCAACCCAGACCCAAACACGTCAGAGGCAGATCGTCTTGGTGGGCAAGGAGAGAGTGCCATTTGGGGTACCACGGTTTCAGTCGACGACACCTTCGCAGCCTTCAAAGATTTCCTCAGGCACTTCACACGGAAATACCAGCTGTACAGGGAGGGCTGGACCGAAGCAGAGGTTCAGAATGCCCCTGACGCTGAGTCCAAGCCCTACTGGGAGGCTTTGGAAAACATGCTTCTTCTCGGTACCGCCAGGCTCCATCTCAACGTCGCCGATCTGAACACCTACCCCCCGACACGCAAGCTATGGTACCACCTCCAAGCCTACCCGCAAGAAATCGTCCCCATCATGGATCAGTCAGTGAGCGACATGATGGTAGAGCTGGCAAGAGCTGAAGACCAAAGACAACGTGCCTCTCAGAGCAGTGCTGGCGATGCGGCTAGGCGCAGCAACACTGCACCCAGCTCCGAGATTGCCTTCCCGAGCTCAGACCATGCTGGCTCTGATGCCCCGACACCGCGACCTACTATGGACCTCCCTTCCAAGGAAGACGAGGTTTCTGGCTTGCTTTACATGGTCCGGCCTTTCGGACTGGACAAGACGACCAACCTTCGAGACCTGAACCCCTCAGATATGGACAGACTCATCACCATCAAGGGTCTTGTCATCCGCACCACGCCAGTCATCCCAGACATGAAGGATGCGTTCTTCCGTTGCAGTGTTTGCAATCACTCGGTCAACGTTGGTCTCGATAGAGGCAAAATCCGCGAGCCTACTGAGTGCCCGCGTACTCGCTGCGCATCCAAGAACTCCATGCAGATTATCCACAACCGTTGTGTCTTCGACGACAAGCAGGTGATCAAGCTTCAGGAGACCCCCGATGCGGTTCCTGCCGGACAGACGCCCCACTCAGTCTCGGTTTGTGTGTACAACGAGTTGGTGGACTTCTGCAAAGCTGGTGACCGTGTTGAGCTTACGGGTATTTTCCGCGTCAACCCTGTGCGTGTGAATCCTCGCCAAAGAACCATCAAGAGTATCTACAAAACATATGTCGATGTGTTGCATGTTCAAAAGGTGGACAAGAAGAGGATGGGAGTCGACACTTCGACCCTCGGCCTTGAAGGTGAAGAAGAAGAGTCTGGCAACGACCCCAACATGGAAGAAACCAAGAAGATCAGCCCAGAGGAGGAAGAGAAGATTAAGGAGACCGCTGCCAGGCCAGACATCTACGATCTTCTTTCTCGCTCACTCGCCCCATCTATCTACGAGATGGACGACGTGAAGAAGGGAATTTTGCTGCAACTATTCGGTGGCACCAACAAGACTTTCACCAAGGGTGGCAGCCCCAGATACAGAGGCGATATTAACGTCTTGCTCTGCGGTGACCCTTCGACGTCCAAGTCGCAGATTCTCTCCTACGTGCATAAGATTGCTCCTCGTGGTGTGTACACCAGCGGAAAGGGCTCCTCAGCTGTTGGTCTCACTGCGTACGTCACTAGAGATCCCGAGACTCGCCAGCTTGTTCTTGAGTCTGGTGCCCTGGTCTTATCTGACGGCGGTGTTTGCTGCATCGACGAGTTTGACAAGATGTCGGAATCAACTCGTTCTGTTCTCCACGAAGTGATGGAACAGCAGACGGTATCCGTTGCCAAGGCCGGCATCATCACCACCTTGAACGCCCGAACGAGTATTCTGGCTTCTGCCAACCCGATTGGCAGTCGTTACAACCCTGACCTGCCCGTACCTCAGAACATCGACCTGCCTCCCACTCTGCTCTCTCGTTTCGATTTGGTCTACCTCATTCTCGATCGCGCAGATGAGAAGAGCGATGCTCGTCTTGCTCGCCATCTGCTTTCCTTGTACCTGGAAGATAACCCGGAGTCTGCCCAGCAGAAGGATGATATTCTCGTAAGTGCCCGTTAGCTCCCATCGTTTCAACAGTTTCTGACCTGTATTCAGCCTGTTGAGTTCCTCACCACCTACATCTCCTACGCTCGCTCGCAAATACAGCCTACCATCGCCCAAGATGCCGCTCAAGAGTTGGTCAACCAATACCTTGAGATGCGCAAGCTCGGCCAGGATGTCCGCGCTGCGGAGAAGCGTATCACTGCTACTACTCGTCAACTTGAGTCCATGATTCGTCTGTCTGAGGCTCACGCCAAGATGCGTCTTTCTACAACAGTTGTTCGCGAGGACGTCATGGAAGCCGCCCGCCTCATTCGCTCTGCCTTGAAGACTGCTGCCACCGACTCCCAGGGTCGCATCGACATGAGTCTCCTGACGGAGGGCACGAGCGCTGCCGATCGCCGCAAGAAGGAGGAGATCAAGAACGCCGTGCTCCACCTACTCGACGAGCTGACCAGCAATGGACAGACCGTCAAGTGGGCCGAGGTTGCACGGAGGCTCAGCGAGTCGGCTAGCATGCCGATTGAGCAGAGCGACTTCAACGAGACGATGCGGACGTTGGAGATGGAGGGTCTTATTATGGTTAGCGGCGAAGGCGCAAGGAGAACTGTCAGGAGAGTGACTGCGATGGTGTAAGAGAGCATTTTTGGGAGGAATAGAAAACTGGTGTGACGCCCTTGTAGATGAGATTATGTGGAATGTGTGGGCTTCTGATACGTTGGGCCCGGTGAGGAAGGGAAAGTTTGGCGTTGGTCTTTAGTGTTCTCATCCATTTGACAAGCTGCAGGACTACTTGCAGAGAAATATATAATGAAGCCAAAGCACGTTGTAGCAGATCTTACGAATTTGAGCGACTGTTGAGATGTAAAGCATAACCAATCTGCAAAGTCCACGGCTTTCGAGAAAGCACGACTTGATCGCAGGTCTCCTACAATTAAAGCAATTCTGGAAATATCTCCACAGTTGAATCCTTGCAAATGAGCAGAAAAGGTAACCGAGCCGTTGACACGCATATGCATGTTGGTTGGTATCGCGGGTATATGGTTTCATCCGTCCATCTTGGAAGAGGGGTTCATTGCCCGTATATTCGAAGGTAAAAGGGGCGCTTCTCCTCGTTCTATCGTTCGACTTATTTGATCATATTACACTGATGTGAGCCAGACCTCGACTCTCTTGTGAAGAGTTGTATTGAAACCTAGTCGAAGATACCAGGCATCGACTGAGGCTCGAGCGACACGAATCAGCTCATAAGCAGTCGTACGCTACCAAATATGGCTGAGATCACCCACGAGGTTGTGATCGTGCCAGGAGATGAGGTTTGTATTCTGTCCTACAAACTATTAGTGGCTATCAAAAATTTGCGAGCTCGATACTCACCTTTCTCTCTTTGTACTAGGCTTCTGAACACGATGTGTCGGATCTCGAGGTAGGCCAACCTGTATTCTTTAACCTGTAACCATCAGCTCTGTGCGGTGGCATGGTGTTGTACTGTCTCTAACATACCATCAGAGCATCGCGTCCTCGAGCACAAGCATCACCGCATCTATCCTCGACTACCGCATCGAGAATGGCAGAACCTATCATCGATACAAGGACGGCAGTACGATGCATCTCACTCTGTTTCAAGAGTCAAAACATGTACGGGGTCTGAATAACTAAGACTAAACGCAGAATACATCTTTCCCAACGACGCAAGAGAGAGTGACAGATTAGGTATGCGTCGCTTTCCTGATGCGCTCGCACTGGAGGCAGCATATAATCTGATTGACCGATTCCCTTATTTCGAAGAATAGATCAACAACATGAGATCTTCATCTACACTCTCAATGGCAAACTCGGCCTCGCCCCTCCCTGCAAGCCGGACTCTAAAGTGGGCCGCGTTCTCGATGTCGGGACTGGGACCGGGGTCTGGACCGTTGATTTCGGAGACTTGCATCCCGAATCTGAGGTAGCTTTGCAGCCCTTCTCCTCTTCAGCTCCTGAACTTGCTTGACACGACGATCCGCGCTTCTAACATACTATCATTACGTTTCCAGATTCTGGGCATCGATCTCTCTGCTCCTCAGCAGGGATTGTAAGTCAGGTTTGCGTATCAAGCGAATAACTCATCCAGTTTCGTCGGAACTGATCTATATGGTGTCAAGTGTGCCTCCCAATGTGAGGTTCGAGATAGACGATATCGAAGAAGAGTGGACGTACTCGGAACCATTCAACTACATCCACAGCCGCTTTATGAACGCCAGCATTGCAAATTGGAAAGAATACCTCAAAAAATGCTACGAGTCCGTCATTCTTTAACAATATCCGCTCACTTCACGAATCGGACGACTGACTGGCCTTGGCCTTAGCAACATTGCACCGGGCGGGTACCTTGAACTTCTCGAAAATCAAGTCGACCCCGTATCTGACGACAATACCCTTCCCAAAGACTCTTCGATACACGAGTACGTCAATCTCATCCGTTCTGGGTCCGAAAAGATGGGTCGTGTGTTCATCGACGTATCTACTCTCAAAAGTCTTGTTTTGGAGGCTGGATTTGTCGATGTCGAGCTACGAATTTTCAAATGGCCTATGAATGGCTGGCCCAAAGATGAAAAGTGTGGCGCTTTCTTTCACTTCTCTCCTAATAAACCATTCCATCGGAGAGAACACGTTTTTTCATCTTTCCAGGTCTGGAAATATACTTGGGCTGACACTTCCTTGTGATAGATATAAGAAACTCGGCCTCTGGTGCTACGAGAACTTCTCCAGCGCTCTCGAAGCCGTGTGTATGGCGCTCCTCACCCGTGTCCACTGCTGGACCCGCGACGAAGTCAACGTGTTTCTCGTCGATGTCCGCAAAGATTTGAAGAATAGAAGCTATCACGCCTACTTTCCCATGTTAGTATCGATTCCTGTCTTTTTTTCTATTCCCGCCACAAGCCTTCCAAAGTCTACGTTTGTGCTGATTGCCCTGGTGCCAGCTACTCAGTTATTGGCCGTAAAGCTGAGAAGGAAGAGGCCGCCAATTCTGCTTAGTGCTGGACAGGGGTTCTCGCCGCATAGATAGACGGCTACTGTGCATAGATGGCTACTTTGAATGTATTGCAAGGCTTACTGATGAAGTTTAGCTGGGGACATGGGCATATGGAGAGAGGAGCAGAATTTCGACATAGCGAATATACACGCAACTTACGAATAGCAATGCAAATTCACAAGAGAGGTATGGGCTGTGCAAAGACCTACTCAAATCATAGCCAGGTGCTGAGCCTGTATGAGCATGCAGGTAATTAGACTGGATCCAAAGCACATCTTAATAGAGTCTTTCAAATTTCGAGCGAGTGTTGAGGTGCAGACTCTCGTCGATTGGTGAGACCTACGTGCATCTTGGCTATTGTTCTATGAGACATGAAACATTACGTTCATCTTTATAACGCCGGAAATAATGATGTTCTTTTGATGATGTATATTCTTAGCCAATGCAAAGGAATACTTTCTCGTCACTTTTCATCCCCATTGAGTGTTCTGCCGAATACCACGAAACCAGTATCAACGACCCAACATCTTTGACTTAATTTGAAACTAAGAAAGAGGTTTTCTCAAGGCTTTTTTTCTTAATATATACCGAAGTACTCGAAGGGTTTATTGTCCTTTCGAGTACGCACATGGACAGTTCTAGAGCAGTTCGTACATAAAGTAGACTCAGTACGCCAGAAGGTCTTAGTTCCTAGTCGACAAACGCCGTTCCTGGGGCCATTCGCTCTGCTATCCGCCGTCTCAGACAGGGCCACTAGTCGTTGCGTGTGAACTGCCAGATAGCATCGCTGTACTGGAAGCCTACAAAAAATTGAGAACATTCGGGTTGATAGTGGAATGAGCGGCTCTATGGCTCTCCCAAGCTCTGCACAAACTCCGACCATATCAGCGTGGTTCACGATAGTTTCCCAAAAGCTGAGCACCCAGCAGGCTGAGCCTTCTACGGATTGGATTCGTGTCTGCTTGGCTTCTCCGCGCCCAATAGTCTTGGGGTGAGCCTTCTTGGCATTTGTTACACGCAGAGCCCACCAGAGAAAGTAAAAAGCTATGCAAAAGACGGCGAGCGAAGAAAGCAGATCCAGTTGACAGCAACCTAGACTTGTATAACGACGAGAGATTCTTCCCAAACACTAATAGGACTCTTGCAACTGTAATGATAAATTTCAACACTTTCTTTCACTGAAAGATAGGTGTAGGTCTCCTGGTGCGCCTAGACAGCCCGGGTCTTCTATCCTAACGTTGATGAGAGTCTGGCTAGGCGGCAGTGTGCCAGACATTCTACAGAAACGCTGATCCTATGGACCACAAATATAGGGTAGAATTTTAATGTGCTTTATTGGTAGAGAGCTCTGTTCCGCTGCGAAACCAGCCCAGCTAAACAAGGCAAACTGCTAGGCAGAAACACCAAGACCAGCAGCAGCCTCCACGGTCGTAGGTCCCTCCGCCAACTTTGCCTTGACCTCCCTCGCAACAGCCAACGCATCATCCAGTGTATCAAGAAGGTCCTGAACATCCTCCAACCCAGCAGAGATACGCACCGTCTCCTCCAAAATCCCGTACGACCGATGGAACGCCGCCTCTTCGGGGTCCTTTCCGAACGCGAGCGTGTTATACGCTAGGCAAAGCGTACGGTGCGCGCCGAGATGGGGACCGGGGTAAAACGCCAGGCGGTCGTAAAAGGCGCGCGCAGCCTCGACGGAGTCAAAGTCGACGCTCAGTAGACAGCCCGCGCCTGGTTCAGGGAGTTCTGTTGTCGGTTTACGGAGGAAGGACTTATAGGTTTCGTAGTCGGGAAGGACGGAGGGATAGAGGACTTTCACGACTCCTGATCCAGGGTTCTTGGAGGCTTCGGCGTGGAGATGAGCGGCCATGGCGGCAGCGTTGCGGTTCAGGATCGTGGTGCGCGGGAGGTAGTCTTCCGAATTGGAGAGGAGGACCTCGGCGTCGCCGATGAAGAGCTCGTTGTGATGAGTTTTGGACCAGAGGGGGTGGAGGGCGGAGTAGTGTGATGAGAGCGGGTTGAGGACGATGCTGCCGCCCATGACGTTTGCGTAGCCCGAGAAGGATTTTGTGAGCGAGGAGATGAGAATGTCAGACTGGGGCAGGATGTCGATGTTGCTGAAGGAACCGACTGTATCGTCGAGCACGAGGACGAAGTTGTGCTTTTGGGACTATAAGAGGTGTTAACTAGGTACATCAACCCCTGATATCTGATGATTTGGTCACTTACAAGCTTTCTGATACGGTTGATATCAGTGCTGGCTAGTAGAGGGTTATTGGGAAACTCGGCGATGACATAGCTCACGTCCCTGCCAGAGGCCGCTTCTGCGTCAAGCCAAGACTCAAACTCGTCGACGCCATTCTTGTCGACAGGGCCAAAGTGCTTATAGCCCTGCGGCGAGGAGTCTTGGAGATAGTGAACGGTACTGTGGAAGGCAATCCCGAGAATCACGACACTGCCAGGGCGATACTCAAGCAGAGTCCTATGGGCGGCGAAGATGGCGGCCATACCCGTGGGGTACAAAAACACGTCTCTGGCCTCAGCTTTCACCTGGTCCGGATCGATCGCGGCCCGGTGAATGAGTCCAGTGATGCGTTCCCTCAGCTTACCGTGCGCCTCGCCCTCGGGTAGATACTTTGTCGGCGGCGGCGAATCTCCCGCGCCTTCGAAGTTAACCTCTTTCAAGGACTCAATGTCCTCCAGGAGCTTCTCCGCCAGACGGATCGAGACGCCTATGCCCGGGTTCTGCCAGGCGCCAATGACGCCAGGGGTCTTGGGCATGGGATAAGTGACTAGGTAAAGACGCACATCGCCGACATCTACGCATCGGTAGCTCAGGTCCTCATCAGTCAGGACGTGCTGCTTTCGGTGAGGGTGAAGAGCGTGGGCGCGCACGGTGGCGAAGGAGGCCGGTGAGGTGAAGAAGAGTGCTCCGTGGCCTTCAGGGGTTTTGATCTTTGCGCAGATGGCCATGAGCGCCTTTTTTGGTTCTGTCAGCTGAGTTCTCCAATATGGTGCTTTCCTTACAAAAGGGCCCTAGATTGGTGTTGTCGATTCAGGGGGTCTCTAGAATGAACAAGACGGACCTTGGAGACGGGCCCGAATGGCCCAAATCTCGGGTATATGTGAACAACGCGAGCCATAGTGGCTCGGTCTCCCTCTCGAAACTTGATTGCATTTTCCCATCCTGGCGCGTAGGTGGTTATACCATACTGCGTCTCCGGTGGTACGCAGTGCCCGAATTCAGCATTGGGCTTGAGTACGGGCATTGTTGAAGCTTATTTTAGGGTGGATATTTGATAAATTCTTTTGTAAAGAAACGACGAGCTGGGTGTAAATGATAAAGTCTTGGAACCTGATAATTTGATATCTCCGCGGGCTCACGACCGTTGGACCATTTGAGGATCCCGACGTCTTTATCAATAAGACCCCGCGTCTAGCGTGGCCCCAAGGAGGAGCTGGAGAGCTTCGTGAGGGGCAGCTAAGACAAAGTGGAACTCGCTCTTCGCCAAAACTTGTCTTACTCTTTCGCGGTACAGCCACTCGGAGCTATCAGCCTCTCAGCTTCTCGGGCGATTCGCATGTAAGCCCTATGCCGATTTCGAGCTGAACATGATCCTGCAAGTTCGATCCTTCGTAGTTCTCCAATTGCGATCTGAGATTCTCCGCGGCTCCCTTGTGCTTATTTTCTCTAAGGTTTCTGGCAGGATAAGCATTTCGTGGATTCCAATGATATGGAGATGGGACTTGCCTTAATAGGCAAGCTTGGTCAATCCTTATTTGATACGGTTGAGTGATGTGGCATACACGATGCGTTGGATTTACGTGAGATGTAGGCAACCAATGATGTGGCATGAGCCTTGAGCCACGAGCTTTGAGTGTGCTTCTGTCAACGATGCCGTTGGCGACAACAATATATCGATTGCGGCATATCGAACGATATTGTTCAATGCCTCATAGGTTCAGATTTCACTCATTCAGTGTCATATCGCAAGCTCTTTCGGTCTGCAATTTCTTACAAAGCACGTGTCCAATATTTGGGACACTATCATTCACGTAGTGCTAAGGGCTTCCCTTATACCTCTAGAAGAGTCGTTCATCAGAGCTTTCAGTGATACTAACACGAATTGTTGAAGCTTGGGCATGTCACATTACTTGGATAAGTGTTATATCCTTTCACCCAGCATGTATGGTGTACTCACGTACGGCGATAAGTAAATATGAGGTCAATATTCATAGATGAATACGATCTGGCCTCTACAAATCTTCGTCTTGGGCAGGTGACCTCATCTTCTCCCTCACTGTTCAGTACGCACCTTGATGGACACTCATCTGATACCTGCCCACTTCCTTATAGGCACCAAAGACGAGTGAGCTGTCAACAAGTGCCGTCCGTTGTAGTCGATGGCCGAGCGGTATGATTCTGGCAAAGAACATATGTTGGCTCACGGTCCTACATAATGCCATGGATAGCTTGTCCACCCCCCCCCCCCTCTCCGTACAAAGGTCGCGGGTTCGAGCCAAGATCGTCCCGCCGGACCGCATTTGCAGCCGTGTAAGATGTTGACTTACTCGAGCTTTGCATGACCGGCATCGCAGATTGGGCTGCGCTGTAGCATTTTGAAGCCCGGCAAACTCAAGCCAGCATGACGAGCATGAGACAGCCAAGCACTCACATTGGTTGTCAATTATGCTGATGGAGGCCTCGCAGGCACGACGCGGTATAAACGTTTGTTGTCGGGTTTTCGCCCACAACCTAAGTCACGCCGGTGAAGTTTGCCGCCCGCAAATTTTATCCGCCCGAGTCCGCGCTTGTGTTGGCAAAGCTGTAATCGGATCCTGCGGGCGAGGCCTCCGTCAGGAGACGACCCGGTAGCTGGGATGACCACCAAACCAGACTCATGACAAACTCATGCAGCATAACTACTTTCCTCGCTCGACCATGTGATCAGGGAACCCTAGTCTGATAGCACCTTGTAATTAACGACTGTGATATTTCAAGGAGTAATTCTTAATGTGGCATGATTGAAACAAAGTCCCATGAATGAGCCAAAGCACGGAATGCAGCCAAGTGAGACGGTCTGTTGAATAGCTGTAAGTTTGGCAAGCTCCCGTGGAGGGACAGTAAAGGCGAGAAGATATCTTAGTCTTCAAATAAGTTCAGAGACTCAGTCTACCGGACGCAGCATCTTCGCCGTGTAGGAAGTAGACGTCAGCGATTGGTCACAGCGACGGAAGAAGCGCACGGGAAGAACGGACGTCCCTTGGCTTCCAAAGATATGTAAGAATAAGACGGCTTCAATAAACGGACGAAAGCTTATCTCAACGATGTTCAACGATATTTCCACGTGACAGCGCCAGAACCCCAGTACTGCTGCCAAGTGGACATACGTCAGTGTGGTCAGGGGTCATGAGGTCGGGCGGTCTGGAAGCCCAGGTGCCAGAATACCAATCCCAATCCCCAATTGCCCTCAAATCTGCCCCACTCTCAGGAGGTGACGGGACCGTCCAAAATTGTGCCACGCCAACACTTCCCTACCTTAGCTGACCCTAGCAGCAGTGCGTGAACGCAGGACAGGTTTCGAAACCACCATCCACCAACCACCACCACACGTTGTCACTCTTTTTTCCCTCTCTCGTTGTCCTTGGTGTAGCCGCAGCCCTCGTCACTTTGCATTGACAAGCCTCCATACCTTATTCATTCTCACCCCCCCCCCCCCGAACTAGCCGCTTGCCGCCCGCCAAACCCGCGCCTACCTCGCCATCTTATAGCCCCGTCATCATGCACTCCTTTGCGCCCCGTCTGCTCTCCCGAGCTTCCTCTTCCCCAATCCGCTCTTCTAATATCCTCACTTCCACTTCTCGCTCTTCTCTTCGTCTTCAGCAGCGACTCCCGGCGCGTCGCTTCTACTCCTCTGAACCCCCTAAGAAGTCCTCGGGCGTCAAGTTCTGGCCCTTCCTCGTTGTTGTCGGTGCCGGTAGCTTTGCTTACAAGCTCCTCGTCGATCAAAGAGCAGGTAAGCTATCTTTGTCTAACCCTGATACCCCCCAAAGCAGCTTTCAGGCCCCAAGCATGATCTTGTCGCTTTCGTCCACAGGATGTGCACAGAAACGATGTTCCAATTCTTTCAGTAGCTTGATCAAGCTGTGCAATCACGAGACAGAGGCTCAACTGACAAAAACACCTACAGAGATGGCCTCCCTCCCCGCCCCCGAGGCAAAGCAAGGCCTTCCCGCCCCAGCAAAGTCGACCCCGACCTTCTCTCCCGCCGACGTGACCGTCCTCTTCGTCCTCGGCGGCCCCGGCGCCGGCAAGGGAACCCAGTGCGCCCGCCTCGTCTCCGACTACGGCTTCACCCACCTCTCGGCCGGCGACCTCCTCCGCGCAGAGCAAGACCGCCCCGGCTCCCAGTTCGGCCAGCTCATCAAGGACTACATCAAGGACGGCCTCATCGTACCCATGGAAGTCACCGTCCAGCTGCTCGAGAACGCCATGACGGAGACGATCAAGAACAACCCGGGCAACAAGGCCCGCTTCCTCATCGACGGCTTCCCCCGCAAGATGGACCAGGCCGTCAAGTTCGAAGAGGCCGTCTGCCCCGCCAAGCTGGTGCTCTTCTACGACTGCCCCGAGGATGTCATGGAGAGCCGCCTGCTCGAGCGCGGCAAGACGAGCGGTCGCGCTGACGATAACGCCGAGAGCATCCGCAAGCGCTTCCGCACCTTTGTCGAGACGAGCATGCCCGTCGTGGATTACTTTGAAAAGGAGGGCCGCGTCGTCAAGCTCGATGCTACGCCTTCGCCGCAGGACGTGTACAGCAAGACGCGCTCCGAGCTCTCCAAGCGTTTGGGCATCTGAGTTTGGGGGTGAGGAGAAACCGATTTGGTGCTCTGCAACAGAGTTGCGGGTTACAGCTTAGATCGAATGGTGGGGGACTACGTGCACCTATGCTGGCTAAACAGTTTGGCCTGCGTTTCTCCTAGCTTCGCTCACGGCCTGCCATGGTTAGAGATTTCGTCTTCTCTGCGTTGCAGGGCTGAAAGTGAACACCAGACTCCGAGATGAAGAAAAAAAAAGAGGCAAAATGCAAAATTAGTCTAGAGAGGGGTGCGGTAGAGAAGGGTCAGCTCGTTTTTTTTTTTTTTTTTTTTTTTTTGTTGGCATAGACTCCTAGAAGAAGGGCCTTTCGCCATGTGTGTGTGTGCTTGTATAAGAAGTTCCGGAGTCGAAAAAAGATTCTTTTTTTCTCTTTTGTTGTTTGTCTATTGTATATCTAGACATGTACTCTTGAGTTTCTCAACCAAATCCTCGAAAAAGACAAATAAAAAGACTCGAGTATCAAATATGAATCATTGGCCCAGGCTCCCTCTTACCGTGAACTTTATGATGGTTCTAATGCCACCATGGCATGCCTACCAGGTGTGTCGTATAAAAAAAAGCTATGTTCAGCCGCGGACATATCAAGAGCTCTATACATAGTTGGCAGTTGCTTTTCGATCAGGCGGTCGGTCACTAACAACAAAAGGAGCAGTATAATGTCAAGGACAAGCAAGGCTAAAAAGACGTCTGTATCGTAAATCTCTTCGTTACGCCGGATTCATTCGGGGACCCCCCTAAATAAGTGTTAAAAAAAAAAGACCTTTTGCTTTTCTTCTTCCCGCAATGCCGGCAGCAAAGCAAGTCATGTGCCACAGCGTCGAAAACTCGGAATCCATCCCTTTTTTCCATCACTGTTCCATGAAAACAAAAAAAAGCGTTGTCCCAGCTCTAAGGTATGGAAATCCGCGCGGGTCCCATATACGGTCCCAGGGACACCTAACTCTTCTCTCTCCTCGCCGTAATTACAATAAACACGAACGAAGTTTGCTCTCTCCCCTTTGGCCTCCCTGAAACCTTTTGATTCCTCTTTCGCCGTAATGTTTGGTGTTCGTTTCGGCCCATTGTTTTCCCTCTCGTCCCGCTTTGCATCCCCTTGAGCTGTGTGGATATCGCGAGGCGAGAAAAGTCAACTTAAGCAAAAAGGCAAGTTCCTCATCAACAGACCAGAATTCATGCCTCCCGCTTAGTCGTCATCCTCCGTCCGCTCCTTGGGCTCGCGCGGCTCTCTGGGCTCCCTAGGCTCACGGGGTTCCCTTGGCTCTCTGGGCTCGCGCTGCTGGTTGTTATCGCGACGTCCCTGGCCCCTCTGCTGACGGCCGCCCTCGCGACCGCCCTCGCCGCCGCCCTGCTGCTTGCGCTCCGCCTCCTGCGCCTCGCGCTCCTTCTGCGCCTTGGCGTTGGCCTGCTCCTTGCGGATGACGTCGTGCAGGTTCGTGAACGTGCCCTTCCACGAGTCAAGACGGGTGGCGAGCTCCTGCCATTGCCGCGTGCCAAAGACGCGGTAGGTGACCTTATGGACGAGGAAGACCTGGTCCTGCTGGGAGAGCTTGCCCTCGACGAGGCCGGCGCGGATCACGTCAATGGCCCACATCTCGACCTCCTCGGCGGGGACCTGGAGGGCCCTTGCGACGGCGGCGTACTCGATGCGGCGCGAGGTCGTCTGGGCGGCGAGGGAGGCGAAGGTCAGGAGGCGGATCTTGCGGTGGAGCTTGTCGTGGTCGAGGTCCTCCTTCTCGACGAAGCCAGAGTGCTCGTCGTTGAAGTCGTTGTAGTCCTCGAGGTCCTGCTCGGCGAAGACGTCGAGGAGCTGGGAGTAGATGGGGTGGGTTTCGGAGAGGTTCTGGACCGAGGGTATGCTGCGGATGTCCGTGAAGAGGTAGTGTGTGTTGGACAGGAGGGCGTCGCGGACCGCGCGGAGGGATAGCCTCTGGGCGTCCTCGGAGCCAATCTCCTCCTTGTCATCGGCGTCAAAAGTGCGCAGGGCCTTGAGAATGTACTCGTAGCTCTCCCTATCAAGGTGGGGCACATGCCGTCAGCACATCTGATGTTCTCATCCCAAAAGTCTCGGGATATCGTAAAAAAACTCACTCTTCCTTGCCAGCCTCCTTGGCAACCTCGGCAATCTCCTCGTACATCTGTCTCTGAAACTCCTCGCCGGTGGCCCACTCCTCGAACCAGCTGGGGAGGTGCTTCAGGTAGGGCTGGACGGCATCGTACATGGCGTGCGACTTGAGGAAGCGCAGGATGGCCATGAAGACGTTGAAGCGGATCGGGTTCTCGGGCGCGATGAGGTTGAAGACGGTGCTGAGGGCGTTGAGGCTCAGGCCGACGCCGTTGACGGGGCTCGAGGCGATGGGCTTGCTGAAGGCGCTGCACAGGGTGGGCAGGTGCTTCTTGGGCTCCTCGGACTGCAGGACGAGGTGGACCATCAGGTTCGAGGCGGCCGTGAACTCCTTCTCGGGCACCGAAGACAGCGCCGCCGACTTAGCCACCAGCTTGCTCAGGACCTCCTCCTTCTTGGCCTCGTTCTCGACAAGGGGCTTAATCTCATCGGCGATGTGGAGGTACTCGGCCATCTCGCGGGCCAGCTCCTGGAAGGAACCATCGACGAACAGCAGCTGCGGCTGCGCCTGTTGTTGCTTCGCTCCCGCCGCCATGATTGTTTCCGATGTGGTGTTCGGGATTTTTGGGAGGGTCGACGACGAAGAGAGGGGGTGGGTGGGTTTCGAGGTCGGTGGTTTATGCGGTTGATCGGGGGGTTGGAGAGAAAAACCAAAAAGAGGAGGTTCTAAACCCGGAAAAAACCAGACGGCCGAAAGTGTGAGAAAGACAGAGAGAGGGGGCGTGTCGTTTGACAAAACGGAGACAGGGGGTCGGTCTGTCGTGCGGTGAGTCCAACTGCTTCGATTTGCGAAGGCCGACTCGTTCTACGTCGTCGTTGATGGAGGGGTGGTGGTAAGCAATTTTTTCTGCCACTTTCGCAGTTGTGCGAAAAACCGCAAATGGGGCCCTAGGCGAAGGCGGTGAACGAAGCGGGGTGCCAGCGTTCAACGTCGGGCGTTACACTAAATGCGCATCTACATCAAATCGTTCACTATGGCATGCTGTAATTCGCAAGAAAATCGAGGCAATGATATTTTCAAGCAGGACATTCTGGAATCGATATTTTCATCTTGCTTCGAAAGTAGAAAAGAAACACAAATGGCAGAAAAAGAGTTGAAGGCCCAATGAAGACATGTCGTTGGTTCGGCCCCACCCCGTCCATCTGGACCGCCGGTGTGACCCGCAGCAGCCTGGCCGCCTCGTATCCTCTCGGGGCCGATACATCGGTGCGTAATATCGCTGAGTCTTGGCTCCTTGACCGATATACAACTTATCAATCTAAGGTACCTCCCCTGCAAATGATGGGAGCTGGTCAACGTATCTTCACAGACAAAATTTGCATGTTGTTTAAGCTTATTATTACATTGGGCCGTTGTTTCGATCAAAAACAACGTCAAACTCCAAACTTTTGCCCATCCGTGCCTGCGTATCTGTATAGGTTGTCCAATGCTTCACTGCAAAACCCTTCTCTCCAAGCCTGTGACACTACTGAAAACAATGACTGGTGGTGTCGCAAACATAGTATATGCCTGCATGGCACCAGGAAAGCCAAGAACCCAAAACATCGCCGATGCTGTCCCCAGACACATCTCATAATCCATGCTCCCAAAGAACCCACAAGAAACATTACACAACATTACTTCCCATCATTCTTCTCGGCGCTAGCAATGTCGTTCTTTGAGTAAATGCTCTCTCCATCGGCCCCAAAGAGCGGCTCGTCGCCTTTGCCCCCCATCTCCACGAACTCGCTCACAGCTCTCTGCGAGTGGGGGTCAGCCTCTTTTGGCTGAATCTTCTTCGTGTTCTTAGCGTAAATATTGACGGGCTTCTTGCTGTCTCCCACAGGCGCTCTGGTTGCCACCTGGACTGAGTTCAATGTGCTCAAGAGAGTACGTTCTCTGGTCACGCCCCGTCGATGGACGCCCAAGCTCTGAATGCCGCCAACAAGACCATCAGTGCTATCATTGACACCAGGCTGGTTCTGAGTCATCCATGGATGGTTGAGACACTGGTCCACAGTGAATCGACGTTCTGGGTCGACGACAAGCATCGAATCAATCAGGTCAACTAGTTTGAGGCATTAGTCTCTGTGCAGAAAATTTGGACTTTCGAGCCACTTACGAGCAGGGTCGCCAACAGAATCCCAGTACGGTGACGGGTAGTCAAACCTACCGCTTTTAATCTGCTGCGACAGCGTGTAGGGGAATTCCTTAGAATAGAGCTCGTCCGAGAAGGGCGGGAAGCCACACAAGCAGATGTATAACACGACACCCAGCGACCAAATGTCTACAGCTTTCGTGTACTTTCTGTGCCTGCCCTCGGCGAGAATCTCCGGAGCCACATAACTGGGCGTGCCGCACAATGTGGTCGTGAAGGACTCTTCGCCAATGATCTTTGCCAAGCCGAAATCAGCCAGCTTGACATTGAGTTCCTTGTCGACCATCAAGATGTTCTCAGGTTTGATATCTCTGTGAACAATGTTGCGATCGTGCTGCCACTAGTCAGCGCTCGACTCAGAATTACCATGATGTGAGACTCACAAGATATTTGATGCCCTGGAAGAGCTGCTTGAAGAGCTTACGCGTTTCATCCTCGCTCACTTTCTGCCTCATCACAATGAAGTTGAACAGCTCGCCTTCAGGAGCCAGCTCGAGGACCAGATAAACGGCGTTACGTTCATTGAACGTGTCCTTCAAGCAGAGAACGTTGGGATGGCTGACGCCCATGAGAACAGCAATCTCCTGCTGCAAGCCCTCCTGCTTGGATCTCTCCTCCATGCCGGGCGTTTTGGTGAAGATCTTGACGGCGTACCGTTGACCGGTAGACTTCTCGACACACAAAAACACCTCGGCAAAGTGACCCTTGCCCAACTTCTCGAGGAGAGTGTACTGACTCAGAAATGCACTAGATTGCCGACTCTTGGGGTACCGGAAGATAAAACGAGCCTTGTCAATAACAGCGATTTCGTCTTGCTCCTGGAGCTCTCTCCGCTTGTTGCGTCCTACGATTGCTTCGTTGACGAAAGTTCCGTTACTAGACAAATCCTCCAGAATCGCAACAGTGTCACCGCCCTTGTTTTCAGTGAAGATTAAGCAATGCCTGTTGGAAATGATAGGATCGTCCACGACGATGTCTGCGAGTTGTCAGCGACACCATGGCTACGCCCGGAGACGGACGACAGGCTTACCGCACTCTGGATGACGGCCAATCAAGTATCCGCCCGATGCAACTCCCTTGACCTTTGTGCGCTCGTACGCCTCTTCTTCCTTCTGCAGGGACGACTTTCCATTCTGATCCTTATTCGTTGACTCTTTCGCCTCAACAGCGTCAGGCAGAGGGCAAGCAGCTCGCCTCTTCATGACGACAACTTTGCCATATTTGGTATCGAGAGGGAACAAGTATCCCCATACGCCCTCCTTCACCTCATCCTCGACCTCGTCCGAGAGGGCCTCCTTGGTCTCGTGGGCATACTGCGAGAAAGCCTGGGTAGCCTCCTGCGGCGGTGAGGAGATGTTATTAACGGCTTGCGACGCGTCGTCCTTATCGCGGTGGTTCACCTGGCTAGGACGTCCTTCCGGGGGTGTGGCGGTAGGCTCCTTGTAGACCTCATCCGAGTCGCCGGACCTTGTGACTGGGGAGGGAAGCTGATGCTTCTTAGAGACTGGCGTCTTGTGCTCGGGTTCCGGTGATTGCCTGTCGGAGCGGCGGGGCTTCTTCGCATCCAGTTCGGTTTCTGGCAGAGAACCCTTTGGAAGGGAAAGACGATTTAGGATTGCACACCAGAAGGCCGGGCAGATCAGTAGACGACTTACTCTAGTTCGTTTCAATTGGCTCTTTTCGGGTTGAGGAGGAGCCATGGCCTCGATTGGTAGTGTTACGAGTCTTGCGGGATTCGCTCGCAAGTGGGATTTTCCGAGGCAGCAGGCGGGTAAAGCAAGGTGAGGTAAGGAATGGTTACGTCGTCGGTGAATTAATGGGTACCAGGTATGTGTCGATCTTTGGTTATGGTAAAGCTAGTACGTACGGGAAACCTCTGTACGGCCAAAATGATTTGTGCAGACAAAAGTTCTGAGGATAAGGTGTAACGTGGGTGATTGTGAAAGTTGTAACGGATTGGGGATGGGAAGATTGGATGTTGGAAGTGTTGCCTAAGGGAGAGATGTAATGGATGGCGAGGCTCTTCGCATTAATAAACCAGCTGCTCAGCAAAAGCCTGGAAAGGCAAGCCCCGAGGAGTGAGCGTGGAGTGCAGCCTGGAAAATGGAGGAGCTACTGCGTACTGCGGCCTGCGTATTGGACGATCCGGGAAGTCAGTTCCCCCAAAGTGGAGAGGGGGAAAGGGAGGTGGTAGCTTGGTGCAGGTGCAAGTGCAGTGGTGCTCAAGCTACGGCCAAGCCAGACCAAAAAAGTGGAAGAACCAACCAAACGCCCCTGGCAATGGCCCTGTACAAGCTGCCGGGTCCCGTCAGGTTGTCCCTGTGTCCCGGTGCTGGTGAGGTGGTGGTCCTGCTTGTCCTGTCCACGGCTGTCCTGTGTCCTGGTCCTGGGGAGGGTCCCGTCCGCTGGGCTGGGCAGGGCTGGCTGGGGCTTGCTGGACCCGTCACCGGGAAGGTAACTGGGCTGGACTGTGAACACCGCCCCAGAGTCACCTTACCTCACACTGACACAGCTGGACTGCTTGCTGGAGGCAGGCAGGCAGGCAGGCAGTGGAGGTTAGCTGTTGACAGGGCCTTCCTTCCCTTGGTTTTCTCGGATCGAGGACGACCGTGCCAGAGCAAGTGGGTCCTCGAGGATCGAATGACTGCAGTGGTGCAGCAGTTGGGTGCGCTGCAGCCTAGACATGCAGTCATCGGCTGTTTCCTGCGAGCTCTTCTTCTCTTGCTCTCTCAAAAATGAGGTAAACCAAAGCCGCTTTCCCTGCTCAGTTCCTTTTTCTTTCCTTTTCTTTTTTTCGACTGTCGCAGGTCGTATGCAGATCTGGCAGATACGTGCACAGATACGATAGATAAGGTAAGGTAGAGAGATGGTGTAAGGTAAGGTACCTTACCTCAAGGCAAGGTAGAAGTCGTTGTACACTGGGTCGCGCAGAGTTGAAAAGACGATCGCAATGGTGCTTCCGCAACGATGAGTGATACGAGAGCAACGATGATGAACGAGGTTGAATGGCAAAACATTTTAAAATTCCGTTTTCTCGAAAAGGGAAATGACTCCCATCCCCTTCCATATGAATGCCGCCAGCCCCATGAAGCGGAAGCAAGAACCGCGCCCGCGTGCGACTGATAATAGCTCCTCTCCCACTTCCCTCCCGCCTCCGCCTCTATCACGAACCATGTGGCGGAAAGAAGCAGGTCTCATGTGAGCCGTTCTTCTTCCCTCTGCAAACCTCACCTGCACACTATCGCGATGTTCGCCTCGGAAGGGGGGCCCACTCAACCACAACCAGATGATGAAGGTAAAG
Organism: Colletotrichum paranaense; assembly: GCF_030867605.1. Classification (NCBI taxonomy): domain Eukaryota; kingdom Fungi; phylum Ascomycota; class Sordariomycetes; order Glomerellales; family Glomerellaceae; genus Colletotrichum; species Colletotrichum paranaense. The sequence goes on along the minus strand of NW_026848960.1, from coordinate 3,243,223 downwards.
TAAGGTAGCTAAGGTGTTCATGAATCATATAGCCGCTATTGCCCCTAAGGTTGCTTTCCTTACTATTTACGATCGAGATTTCCCATACTATGCTCATGGACTCCTCACCACACCTTGTCGAACTTGGGTCTTGACAGCGGGTATGGCGAACGAGCTTGACGCAGACACCCGTCCATCCTCCGTCTCGAGTCTCCAAATTGAGACATTCCCATCATGTGCCCTTCCCAGCATCTAAGAGTGACGTTCCCCACACCCCTTCTACCCAGTCTTTTAGGTCACTCTGTAAGAATAGGTGTGCGTCCCGTCGCTTGCTGTGGCTAAGTATACTACGGACCGGAGGTGTGATTCATCCCACGTCAAACCCACACGTGAGTGCTTCACCTGCCACCAAACGACTCATTTACGATTTTCCTTCTCTTTTTTTTCTCCTTTTCTGTCTGACTGCCAGTGGCAACAAGAGTTTCGCCTCAATCGCCTCATTCACTCGGTCTATGGCATACGATACAGCCGAAATAAAATGTTACTATCTTACTTTGTATTCATCATTTCATTACTATTACTATCCATACACACACTGACAAGCACGCACGCACAACGGCCGTCTCTGCACTCTCCAACCTTTGGCCTTCTCCAATCGAGGACTACTACAATGGTGTGTACCTGATCGGCCCTGCGCTGGCGTCTGTCATGGAAAAGAGCACTCTGTACACATGCTATATGTGACAACATCGTCCCGTGACTCTGGGCTCCTCATGTCCGGCAATGAAAACAGATAGCCTCTCTCGCCCGGTAGGAAAAGAAAAAGGACCACCAGACCCTTCAAAACCAATATGGCTTCTCGTAATGACAGTGTCAAAGCATGCCAGCCATTTCCTCTTCGTCTTCTTGCCAGTGCCAACATGATTTCATCCATCGTCACCCCCGGAGTCATCATAATCGTCTGTCGATAAGTGAACTTCAAGAGAAGATCTATGCCTCGCATGCAGTGCAAAGGCAAGGCACATGTTGAGTTGTCCCAGCCGCTCGAAACAGGTAGGTCGCTACCTTTCCGGAATCGGGCTCTTGGCCAGACGTCCTCCCGCGCTTACTCTCTTCTGTAATCGGGCATCTCTCTCCCGCTGCAGCTTTTCGTTGGGACTCAGGTTGCCGGGCAATGACCCGACGCTGTCGTTTGAAAACCCCGTGCTGCGCCCTCGTTTCTCTTCAATATACATTTGCGCACTCCGGCTGAGGGGGAAGGCCGGCATCGTCAACGGAACTTCTGCACCATTTTGAAGCAGCATCTCTGCAACTGGGAATGGCACCGTTCTGTCCGTCTCCGGGGGCTGCCCGGGAGTGGGAGAAGGTGACGCAGGATCGGCGGCCGCCAGCGCCAGAAAAACTGCGTGCGTTCCTCGAGACCTGTCCGTGACATTAGGACTTGCCCTCAAAGCCAAGGCGTAGATCACCTGCTGGATCTCATTCTTCTTGATGGCTGCCAGCAAGGTGTCGTCGGGGTTTGGATAACGCGAAAGTGTGGCTGAAATCGGCTCAACGTATGCCCTATCCACGTACTTCGCCGTAATGAACCGCAACCGCATCTCTCGGGTTGCCTGTGGTGTCGGCTTGAAGCCAGGCTCGAGCTTCGCTTCCCAAATCATGTTGGACACTCTATTTCCAACAAGAAGTAACAGCTCGACAATATCAGAGGTGAAGGAATTGATGTCCAAGGTGAGAGATCGCACTTTGCTGATGTGCGTGCCGAGGGAGCGATGAATGCCACTACATTCAATGCATAGAATAATGGCCAAATTGATTGAAACCCATTCGACTTTTGTACCCGACCCGCAATCAGCGCACCAGCAATTTCCTTGGTCGTTGTCGCGAAGCAATTGAAGCAGCTTGTCAGGATTCTCGTCGAAACTCGAGCTGGTTGATCGATGCGTGCTGGGCCGAGCGCCCACAGTAATTCGGCGTACGGGTGCGCTATTTGAATTTGCGTGACTGTGGTGGCTATTGTGGCCAACAGAGGGGCTCTTGCCGGTGAGGATCGAGCCAATGTCTCTCTTGATGTATCCTGAATCGCTCGGCGCCGACTTGTCTCTCATGATGCGACCTTCGACCGCACTTTGCAACGCATTGTTGATAGACGTTATCCAACTGTTCATATCTTCTTCCGACGTTGCTTGGTAGACTCGTTTGAACTGAGGCGTAATGACTTCGAAACAGAATCGACGCTCAGCATTCCGTGCTTCTCGAACAGATGCCATTCTCAAGTCGATTGGATCATTGTGCAAATCAAGCCTTTGTTTCCAGTTGCTATACTCCGAGAGCTTGCCCTGATCGAGAACAATCCAGAACCTGCTTTGTCAGGATGCAAAATGCTTTGGGGGTTCCAGGTGAACTTACTTGTGCCAACCCTGTTTGTTCAGGTTGCGCGGGTCAACATGATTGCTTCCGCCCTTACTAAGGGACCATAGCAGGCCTTCTTTACGCTGTGTGCTGCTGGCGCCTGACGATTGGCCATAGTCTTTCTCCTCCAAATCACGGATTCCTTTGAACTTTGAGGCTTGAGCAGGACTTCCAACAGAAGAATTGCCGAGACTGCCCGGGGATCGAGATAGCTCAGGAGAAGCCATTGAAAGGGAAGGATTCGAACCCGAAGACATTGCCACCTTCAACTGCGATCCTGTGCTGTCGGCACGGCCTAGATCACTGTCGGAAACATACGCAGTTCCATTTGAGCTCGCAACCGGGCCACTGCTTGTACCGGGTACAGGGATGGGATCGGGCTCATTGTACGGCTGGTTGCTTTTCTCGAGTAGTCGTCTCTTCTCTTCGCGCTCCCGCCTTTGGTACTGATACTCCTTATCGGCCTCTTGTACTTCGCTTGAAAGTGCCTCCAACTGAGGTAGAAGGGTATCGATCTTTTTCGCCGCCTCGAGGAAGCTCTTCGTTTGAGCGTCAGCGTATCGCGTGAGGTGGGACAGAACTTCCTGTTCTTTGCGGCCGCCATGCAAGTCTTGCATGAAACTCGAATAGTCGAAACGCTTGAGCTCGAAGTTGCGACGCTTGGTCTGGTACTTTGAATCACTCTCTGCCAGTTTCTTAGCCTTGACAGAATCGTGACGCTGTCCGAGATATCTTGAAACGTAAGCATAGTAATCCTTGCTTTCCTCCTCAAAGTCACGTTTCTTGGACTCGGCTTGCTTGATATCCACTGTATAGAATTTGTCCAAAGGATCGATCACAATCCTCTTGAGGTTGACAGTATTTGTCCGCTCATAGGCGAGAATCTCCCGGGCAATCTTGTCAAAGTAGTGTTCGATGGCTGGCTGGACAGCATTGGCATTTGTTGAAGAGGCTTCCCGAAGAGTATCGATGAACTCGGAAAAGTTCTTATTGGCCTCTTGCTGTGCTTCGTGTGCTTGTTTGGCCATCTTGAGCACGCGTTTCATCTGCGTCCGCATGTTGCCAGTCTTTTGCTCCAACGATTTAATCGTCGCCCTGAAGACAGGTCCATCGTCTGGTACAAGAACATCGTCGGTGGGTTTCGGGCATGCGACATCTACTTTGATCGGCTCCGACGCAGATTGTGGCACAGGGAGGATGGTGGTCGATGATGTATTGCCCGGCAACGGTGACAAGGGCTCGTCTAACTCGGCATGACTGATCCGAGAATCCACAGACTGGGACGAGGCGACACGGATCTTAGGAGGGGCGGTCAGTAGGAAGGGAGGGGATGGCGAGTTTGGGTGGCTGAGCGGCGAGACTGGGTCTGGAAGAAGTCAGCTGCGGGCCGCGGGTAAGAAGGACGAGCGAAGCCTTACTCGACACCCAGTATGAGAAACTAGCCAGAGTGTGCAGGCAGTGAGCGCGAGGGTCGTATTCGACGAACTATGACGGGATCAGCAATGCTTCATGCTCATGGTCTGTAGTGAGCCTACGCTGCAGGAATTCCTCCATCCACCTCCCCTGTCTTCAATGCTCTTTGGAGGTTTCCATTTCCAGGTCCATTCAAAAGAGACGGAGGGAGTGCCGCCAGTCGCAAAGTCGCCTACCAACTCAACGTTGGAATTCTTGTGTAGATTCGGGTCTGCGTGGAACTCGCGGGTCACCAAGTTCTCTACTTCGCGGGGTGTAGAGGCATAGACGTAGGTCAGTCCGCTGATTTGAGTGTCGGTCGTTGCTACAGTGTCAGCGCCGCCGTTGGTGACAAACTGTTGGCCTTGACGTATAACGAAGGTAAAGGTGAAGACTAGCTCATCGTCTTGGTTGAGCTTCAGTATGAAATTCGGGACGCCGCCGGGACTTGTTACGACTTCGGTGTCCTGCAAGTATGAAGGTCAGCGCATGTCCCTAGGAAGTAGAAAGAGCAGAGGAAGTGCGGTGCTGTTCTTTGCGCCTACGAACCTGAACGAATTCTATGGGACTGCCGTCGCCTAGCGGACGAGAGGCCGAGACTCTGGTGGCGGGGAATGCATTGGGAACGATGTTAACGGAAGAGCGCCTTCGCGGGTTGGAGATGACGAGAGAAGATATGGATACTGCAACGAAGAGTTAGCAAGCGGATGCGCAAGGCTGCATGCATGAACAGGCAAGGCAGAGGGCAAGCAGAACAGAGGGAGCAGAGGGCGGGAGGTCGCACGTCGATTCTGGTCTCTAAGATAGAGGGTAGCCCCGTCATCGGGCTTGCTGCTAACGATGCCCATGATGAGATGTTGAAGTTAGGATTAACGGCGCATGAAGATGTAGAACGTCGGAGGTGAGGCAGAGGCAGAGGGAGCGCCTCTTTGGTGGTCGGCGGGCTTTGCAGCGCGGGGTCGCAAGTTAGCCAGGAACGTGAACATTTGGCGACACAAAAAGAGGCCAAGCCACAGCCACGGGCAGGCGGTACGGAAGCGTGGACTGAGCAGCCAGGTTCGAGACGCTGCGGCTGCGGGAGGCGACGAGGGCCTGAACGAAGGGGTTAAAGTAAAAGCTGCGGGGATAACGGCAGGCAACGGCGGCGTCGAGGGTGGGAGTATTTGAGGGGTGAACGGGAATGAAAGGTTAAAAACCAGAGATGTAGTGGTAGTTGTTGTAGAGTAGAATGGACGGGGGGAAATGAATAAGAGAGTCATGGAAATGCAAAAGGTTGAATGTTGCGATCCGATGTCGACGGAGAACCACCAGCTGCTGGGCTGCGGCACGTCTGCCTCAGAGGCCTGTTGCTTGTCGGTCGCTGTCACTGTGTTGCTATTGCTGAGGTGCTTGCCTGCTGCCGCTGATGTGCCCCCCAGTGCCCCCCCCTCCCCTCCTTGAAAGTGTCGTCAAGGCCCGCATTCGGTTCAAGATACTTGTGTCGCCGCGGAGATTTCCCACGCCAGTCAGGTACATGTACACGATGCATGTGGGCTGGACTTGGCCGGGCTGGGCTTGTCACTGTGGTGGTCTGGAGTAAGGTAAGGTACCATGCCACCTCGTCTGAATTGGACTGGGAAGCACGAAGGGTAAGGTACACTACGCGCCGCCGCTGCCACTGGAAAGCTGCGATGCGCAATTAGGTACATCCAGCGCTGGCAGGGCAGGTGCATCTCACCTCAATCCCCAAGTGCCTTCCCCCGTTGTGACGTTGAATCAAGCCCACTTGGTCTTCAGGCGCCAGGGTTGGCGAAGACGAGATTGGCGCCGATTTCACTTTTATCCCGACCCCTGCCCGCCGGCCTCAAATTCCCATGATTATCCACCCGTGGAACTCTCTTCGTCTAGCCTTTCCAATGGAATACCAAGCATCGGGCTGCATCAACGATAATAATATCTATCACACAAAGAGCTTTACCCCCTCGGCATCACCTCTATGGCATTCAGGAGCGCGAGGGTCTACCTCACCTCACCATCAACGGACACCAAACCTTCCAAAGCCTTGTCAAGTACAAAAACAGCACCAACACTAACACCATCACCGCCAGCCATCCACCATCTCACCTCCGGGTTTCATGTGTCCTCCTAGGTCCTCTTTGGGGCACTGAACAGCATCCGCGTCTCTCCTTCATTCCAGGCACAACGGCGGCCTCTTTCACTTTTTTAGACGTCTATGGTGGGGTCATCAGTTCAAGATCTTCGACAGTTGACCAAAGCGCATGGGATCACCACACCACCTGGTCCTGCCCATCCCGCACATTGTTGGGCCGTAGCAAGGCACCTTGGCACTAATTACCAAGTCTTCATGACAAGCACGAACAAGCAACAAGCTGACTGAGCGCGCAGTACCGCCGTTCCTTGTCGTGCCCCCCAATCCTCTCCACTTTAGGGGCCTAGGTGTTTGCCCCTCCCAGATTCCCAACTTGGGGAAGCGAAGCAAAGCCCGGCAAGCCGCGAGATCTTGAACACCCTCTCGGACGCCATGTCTCCGTCCCCCAAGTTTCTTCTACGCGGAGATATGGCCCTGTCTGTTGGCCACTGGGCAAGGATTCTGTTCATCACGCCGACAAAGCGGCTCTTGCAAACTGTTCGCTTGATTATGGCGCTTTCACCCGTTTACTTATCCAATATTCCAGAGAGTCGGGATTCAACTCGTCAACTTGCGACGACACCACCTGCAGGTTGCCAATTATGCTCCTGCATTGCATCAAGAAAGGGGGTAGCTGATGAGGGGCCCTCGGAGACTGACTACCCAGTCCTCTGAAAAGCCTTGAAAGTCAATCGGCCGTCACTCTCCTCCACTCCAGGAACTACATAGTAGATGCAACAAGCTCTCGAATCATACAAACGAAGTCTCTGCGTTGATCGAACTTTTCGTCTAGCCAGTCGGGTTCAGTCTTGGGTTCGGCATGCTGTCCTTATGCCTACCAAAGTCCCGGGAAGCGTCTCCGCCTCTCTACCTTTGCTATGAGCCAAGCAGAGTCCAGCCGATTCCGAGACTCTCAGGTAAAAGAGGATGGAGAGCTGTTTCAGACTTTCTCTCACGAAAGCAGTGCGCCTGTCACCGATCAACGGGCGCCGGCCGCCATGGCCTGCGCGGCGTAGCTGTTTAGTCGGTGCAAAGCTAAGAGCATCTCGTACGCGCCTTGATACCTATTACCACCATGACTCCTTCCGACTGTGACGGCGTACCGTTCACTCCGTCAGAAGCTTTTTGTTCCTACGGATACAATCCCACAACTTGGGCGACGTCTTGCACGCCAGCATCGGACTTGCAACCCATACATCACCAAATGTCAAATACTTTACAATGCAGGCCTGTCACCTCCGGCTTGTTGGCGCTGTATTGGGTAATTTCGCCTTTCTGACTTATTACGGCTCCAGCAGCCGGGCTCGTCCGTGTGTATGAGATAAACAATGGACCATGCGATCCCCAGCGTCCCAGCGGCAGACAAGGAACATCCCTCGGACAAAATTGAGACGAATAATCGGGCATTGGGCACAGAGAACATAGCGACTTAAGCCTTCTATCTGTTTTGAATCTACGGCTTTTCAGTGCCATTGCCAGCTTGACTGCCACGACGCATCGTCGATCTTCTTGGCCTGATCTTGATAAGACTGCGATTGCACCTGTGTCAAATCAACTGGACCGCTGGAACGCCAGTGTAGGCTTTTGCACAGCATAGGTCCTACCAATGAATATGGCCACAGAGCTTCTGCTGGTGACTAGGAGGTAAGACATTTGACCGAGAAAGGCATTGTGACTTGGGTCAAGGAAAACGCTCAACGAGTGCCCGTGGAGTATCGTACAGAATATGATAAGGACCGGGAAATGATGAGCTGCGCATGACGGACCAGATATGCGCGTCCTGGACGCTCCATCTTTGGTCCGGACGGACTACTGATTCGCTGGACAATGGCCGTGGAAATACCCTTGGACCGTTCGGAGGATGCAGTGGAGAAGAAAGAAAATTGAAAGAACAAGGAGAAAGGTCAACATAAGTGGCCAAGACACATTACGCGGAAGCATGTGATTTGCTGATACCGTTGGTCCCTTTGGAAATGGTCGTATCCGTACGGATAATACATAACGCTATCGCTAGTGACACAACACGCGAGCAATTCCCTTTGGTGTTGATAGTCTCAGGCTTAACTTCACTCACGTAGAATATCAAGGCGATCTGCAGGAGGCCGGACTGAGAATCCGAGACTAATGCCAGACGGTGAAAGTTTTCGTATTGAAGGCGAAATAGCCAAGCATGGCGGCAACAGATCTCGTATCGTGAATGTCTCCCTTTGTACAGAGTGTGGTCCCACGTACGTGGACTTGCCGCCTGAGAGCTTCTTTCAAGGGAGCCTTACACGGCCTGACGAAAGAAACGAAACATCGAAAGTCGGTGGCTATTCTCATGTGGTGTATCTCTTCAATTATCTGTTGGGGAGAGGTCTTGATGAAGTTTCGTCTCCAGCTCTGTCGCAAAGAAAAATCAAAGGTAGAATCTGACCCAGAGCTTGGAACAAAACACCAAGACCCATTGCATGCCAGATGTTGGCATTATCCGTTTGCTCGCATTTCTCTAGATTGAGGTGTCGTATCGTCAGGCCAGAACTGCAGTGACCAGTGGTCCGGCCCCGTCCACGGGTCTCCGCCGGTTAGGCATCATCGATACCCGATACGCCCAGCACTAATGAAATCAGAATACCTCTGTTCACCAACTAATGCCACCCGTCTTACTTGCTGCGATAAGTACCTCATTAGCGACGAAATGTTGCTAGAGGTATACTATTCGCCAACTTAGCCTCCCTCCCGTCCCTCGTGCTGTCCATACCAGGGCCGCTTAGCGCCGCGCAGGGCCGCAGGTACCACCGTGCCACCTTTTCCTGAAAAGTACAAGGGGTCCCGGCAGTCACCACATCTCCTTTTCTGCCAATGACGTGTGTCACCTGCTGCACCAAACATTCACCCCCAAACCTTCTGAGGGTCCCCAAGCGGCTGCAGTGTGCTTGCTAGACATTGGGTCCTTGGCAGATCAACACCACCATCCAACTCTCGACGGCCACCACATTTCGCCGCAACCTTCATTTCCTCCAAACCCCCCGACCTACCGACGATAACTTCTCCGCTGTCGCAGCTGGAACCTTCCTGACAGCCCTAGATCGACCTGTCACGTCTACGAACAAAGTCTACAGCCGACCACTACAAACCACCTAGCTGGCCATTCTGCGCTGGTACGAGAATGACAGCTTTCTCATAAATCGTGCCCCGTTATCGCCCACGTCCGACTTTCGACCCCACGCATCTCCGGACCCGTTACGATCCGCGATCATGTCATCCGCTTCTAGGAGCTCGTGGATGCCGGGCCGTCGAGTAACTAGCAACCGGCTAAGCATGAGACCGAGGGGAGCATCCAGGGGCAACATCACCGTCGTCAGCCATGACGATGCCTATACTTTTGCATTGCGAATTGCATACCTCAACCACATCCTCCAACCGAGACAGAAGCGAAAGCAATATGTCGCCGCCCCGAAACCAGCCCAGAGATCCCACACGAGCGTCACCGAACTGGTCGGTCAATTCGTCTCGTCAGGTTCCAACAGCATCAAGCTGCCCCATGGCTTCCAGAAACCCTTGGAGAAGAGACTTAAGAACGTCCTGACAGGAAAGGAACCCATGCAAGGCTTCAACGACTCGGCTCTGAAGCGCAGCTTTGCCGAAGCATACACAGCATTCACCGAGAAGGGCTTTCAAAAATCCGTAGAGAAGGACCGAAAGCTCGAGCCTTACGTTCTCATGTTCTACTCGTCCGCGACCAAGGCCAACCAAAAGTATGCCCAGCTAACATCGGCGACGGACGACTCGTGGAAGGAAACGGCGGACAGACATATGGCCATGTTCATCAGGCTAGTGGCGCAAACTCTTCGGGACCAGGGGCACGACAGAGACAGGCCCGAGTTGATGAGCCGATTGCATACTTTGGAGAACAAGCTACTCACTAGGGATCAGAACTTGTCTCTCGACGCTGCTCAGGGCGAAGGCAACACCATCGAGATCGTCGTTCCTCCGAGCACCGACGTCAAGGACATGCCGCTAGTCCTCACCGTGGCTCGCATATTTGGTCGATCCAACTCCGAAGTACAGTCTGACATCGAGGCTAGCCGATACATCTGGACGGAGGAAAACGCGATCAAGGACATGAAGAACTACCAGCAAAGGTTGGCTTCAGGTGCACCTGGTGCTTTGAGGAGTCAGGACTTCGATGTCGAGGAAGCCTTCCAAGAGTGGAGGAGAGCTGAAGCGCCGCATCTGTCTCAAATCATTCTCGACATTTTGACTGTCAACCCTGAGTTGGCCAAGACGTCAACGGCTACGATGGATAAGCCACTTCCTGGACGGCCCATGTCAGTCTTCGGGACAGAACAATCGTACTCGGAAATCAGCAAAGCAATCTCTAGCCCTGATGGTTCCCTCCTGAACTTCGACAGCTCTATCAACTTTGATTCTCTATCTCTTGACGACACTAGCCAGGACTTCGAGGAGGCCGTCTACACGTTCATACCCAACGACTCGAGAGCTTTCTATAAGGCCATCCTGAAAGATTGTATGACGTATGATCAACTACACGCTGATCCGGCAGCAGAGTTCACTCCGATCTCGAAGCAGTCTGGCGACCTGCTCATGGAACTTAGCGTGTACTGGCGCCTTCCTCAATTTTCAAGACTAATTGCTTTTGTCGAGGTGATTGGGAAGAAGTTTCTCGATGGAGAGCTTCCTGCCGAGGATCTTCTCGCTGCAATCAACAACGTAAAGACTACGGGTGAAGATGTCAAGAAACCGCCACACTTACACCAGTATAACGCGGGCTTGCTGGACATTGACCAAAGCCGTTGGACCATTCATGATTTCGCTGTATACCAGCAGACACTCCACAGCCTCCACGACTTTCTACTACGAGATCTTTACAACCTAATGCTCAATTGTTACGCATCGAAACCACCCAACATTGCGGCCGTGATGGAGTTGTTGGTGGACCATATCCACTCGGATCCTGCGTTCTCCGTCAAACCTGAACAGGCTCAGGAATTCGCTACTCATCTCACCGACGGCATGAGACGTGCTGCCACGGACGCGTACAACGCTTTTGTGCACGAGAAACTACCCAATCATGCCTCTGAGTGGCAGTTCACCCACGTTGTTGAGCTCGGCCGGGCGGTCACCAAGCTTTCGAACAAAATCCAAAAACGGTACAAGAATATCGGGGAGATTATGGGCGTCAAACCCTGGCAGGTCCTCGTGGATGTGATGTTTCCCAGCTATGAACGAGATGCGCAACACATCATTGAGCGCACTATTGCAGTTGCAAAAGAGAGTGGTGAAGAGATCAACATGCAGGATGGGTTTGACCTCTACAAAGAGCTAGTTGACATGCGCCGAACACACCACGCCGCGCTGCCCGACAAGCCATTCGAGTTCCAGATTGAGGAACTTCTGGTGGACTTCGTTTGGCGATGGGTTCGCAATGCCGAGAGTGTCATGGTCGAATTAGTCGACAACGCAATTGCCGAAGATCCGTTCCAAGTTAAGACTCACAATTCCGACGGCATTCCTTCGGACAACGAACGACACAGCTCCTCCGTTGTGGATATATTTTCCATGTTCCATCAAACCATGGAACAGGTCTATCAGTTAGAATGGGACAGCGACGTCCACCACGCCAGATTCATGACGGCACTGGCTCGTTCTTACGCAGCTGGCATTGGCCAATACTGCGAGGAGCTTGAGAAACGATTTGGAAAGGAGATGGACCGGCCAACGGCGCAGGAGGCTGCAGCTGCGAACCAAACAACACAAGAAAAGTTCATGCAGTATGCTCAGTATGCTCGAGATGCCTGGAATACCAAGGATGCTCCAGAGCCGTTTCAATTCTATCCTGAGGTTTGCACCAATTTACCACCCTGCATCACGTAACTCGCTAACATCATCTTAGTCTTTCGTCAAGCTCAACAATATCGAGCATGCCATGCAAGCTCTAGACAAGCTAGAGAAGTCGATGAACGTCGACGCTTGCGCCGAGGTTTTGCAAAAGGCTGAGCGCCTCGGCAAGCAACAGCCAAGACGACCTAATAAGTACGTCTTCACAATCAAGATTGTTGAAGCCGAAGACCTGAAGGCTTGCGATCCGGGTGGTTTCAGTGATCCGTACGTAGTCCTCGGAGACGAGTACCAAAAGCGTCTTTATAAGACACGCATTGTGTATCGGAATTTGAACCCTCGCTGGGACGAATCTGTCGACATCACGGTGTCAAGTCCGCTGAACATCATCGCCACTATTTGGGATTACGATACCTTTGGCGAACATGACTTTGTTGGTCGTACGTCGCTCAAGGTTGATCCCATTCACTTTAGTGACTACCTGCCTCGCGAATACTGGCTGGATTTGGACACCCAAGGTAGAGTGTTGCTGCGTGTGAGCATGGAAGGCGAGCGCGACGACATTCAATTCTACTTTGGAAAGGCGTTCCGCCACTTGAAGAGAACAGAGAGAGATATGGTCCGCAAGATCACGGATAAGGTACGCTTCCTTTCGTTGCACTTGGATTCAGCTGCTAACTCTGATCTAGCTCCGAGCTCAAATCAGTGCCACCATCTCTCTCGAAACTTTGCGGAGACTGGTCAAAGGTGGCGGTATCGGTTCGCAGGTGACCAGTCTATGGAAGAAGAGGGCATCGACCATGCCAGTCGTCACCACAGCAAGCGACATCGAGGGAGCATTGCAACCGCTGTTCCACTACTTTGACCAGAATTTCGCCATTATGAAGCAGACCCTAACCGACGCCACGATGCTTGCGGTCATGACACGTCTATGGAAGGAAGTCCTCCAGGCCATAGAAGGCCTTTTGGTGCCCCCGCTGTCCGAGAAGCCCTCTTCGCAGAGGCCCCTGGCACAGAAGGAGATCGACATTGTCTATCAATGGTTGAATCTTCTCTTTGAGTTCTTCAATGCCAAGGATGACTCTGGAGAGCAGTTGGGTGTGCCGCAGGACGTCCTGAAGTCGCCCAAGTGGCACGAGCTGGCAGCCTTGAACTTCTTCTACTTTGAGCCAACGGATACCCTGATTCGGGAGTCTGAGCGCATGGCTGCTGCCAATGCCCAGCGCGCGACGCAAATGCTTCTTCAGGAGAAGCACGAAAACCGACTCTCGGCTCCAGCAACATTTGGGCCAACCTTTAGCGGCGGGCCTGGAGCTTTCGCTAGTATGGGCACTATCCGACGTGGCAAGAGTATCATGATGAGCCGAAATCTAGGCACAATGAGAAGAGCCAAAGAAGAGAAGCGCAAAGAGGCCCAGGCAGACCCCAGCGATGATATGATCCTCCGCATTCTTCGCATGCGGCCCGAAGCAACTAACTACCTCAGGGAGAGGCACCGTCAAAAGGAGCGCCAGGCAGCTGCTGCGGCTGCGGCGCTGATTGTCAAGAACAGTGTCAATCAGGGGTGGAATACGGGGGGTGCGTCAGCCTATCGGGCTAATAACCTGCCCAGACGATGAGATGATCGACAGCGCGGGGTGGACGCGGCACAGCGAGGCCGTAAAAGCAGGGCGGACATGGCGAGGCGTTGGCTCTCGACTTTTTTGTTTCTGTTTCTGCTTTTTTACCTCTTCGTTTTTGTTTGCTCATCTCGTTTGGTTTATTGGGCAATTAGGTGGGGAAGGGCGGCAGGCAGGCATACTTCGATACCATTCTGGAGAGAACAGGGAGCAGAGAAAGAGCGTGTGTTATGTGATGCCCGAGTGTGGAAGGAACGAGGCGAAGAGCAAAGGAGCAAACACGCAGCAGCAACCAACGGCCTATTCTTGTTTTTAACGCACGCAGATTTGGGCGCACGCAAATTTTGGTAATGGTTTAACGGCATCACGGGCTATATGTAGATACCCCCCTTAGCTACGTTCTTAACCTCGCCGGCGCCTTTGTTATGGTTTTTGGTTTTCAAAGGAACGAGGGGTTTTATTTATTTACTTATTTATTTATTCTTTCTTTTTTTGCATTGTTTTTGACTCGGATAGATTGGTCGTTTCCAGAGAGGGATGATGATGATCCCACGGGTTAATCCGAGACTTCTCTTCTGTTTAAACGTGCAGGATCATAGGCTTGGTGATAAAGAGTGCAATGCTACCTTTTGAGGCTGTTCTACTTGTTTAACAAGATCTACCAAGTTACTTATCCGACTCTGTGTAGTTGTACATGGTGGTCTGATCCAACTTGAAGTTTGCTTGCATCCGTCCACCAGCGAGCTAGCTAAGATGCCCATCATACATGTAAGGCGAATTCCCCCATTGTTCCTGCCCTATGAGTTTGATGCTCTGCAGTCTGCAGTCTGCCGTCCATGATCTGCGGCACACATCATGCAGAATGCGGCCTCATTCTCTGCATCAATTCGACGGCGATAGAAATAGCTGACAAAGATATCAATCAGGTTGAGGTTGGGCTGCCAGGACTCTAGGAGAGAGAAGAGTGTGTATGTGTGTGTGTGTGTCCTGCAGGTCTGAACCTTGTCTCCTGTCCAAACGGAAAGGAGGAACAGGAAGAAGAAAAAGAAACGGCAATGGAGCAGCAAACGGAACCATCGAGGAGAGTCCTATTACAGAGACAAGTCGAGTCTCTTGAGGGTGTTTATATGTCGAGCAGCAGATGATCTTTGATAACTTGGAATCCAATTCGTATAATCAAAGGCATCGCTCATGAAGCGGGACAGCAGAGCCATTCCTGAGGGCTATACTGCATACTTCCAATATCCCAGAACAAAAAAGGTTCCTCAATGACGTCTACAGTCCCCGTGGCACCCCGCCCTTGGGGGCGCAACCTACCCTGTCAACTATGCGATGCGACGGCGGTCTGCTTGTTAGAGGAGCCTGCCGGGGCCTTTCAAACTATTATCAGACATCGAGTATAGCGTTGCTAGGGTATCACGAATGAAACATCCGTTCCGTTCATCACGTTCCTACTGCGTAGATATACCTCTTTGCTAAGCTTAATGGCCATAGGTGTTAGGTGTTAAAGCTCGAGTTTAGCTCGAGGAGGGGGGGGGGGGGAAGAGGAGGGGTCTTCACAAGGAGCTTCATGAGAGCTTCACTGTGACCCTGGCATTGTAGGGCTCTTGGCACTGCTCTCCCAGAAGCACCATCATGCCGTCCCAGCAGCACGGTCGAACACGGCCAGACATCGGTACACTTATACCAGAGTAATCCTCCAGTGTGTTCGTTTCATCACGAATGATGCTCCCCGGGGCCGAGAAACGTCGTCATACGCATATGAAGTGACGGAGGGATAGGCGGAAGGGTCTCGACCACCGTCACACACGTTCTCCCGTATGCGCCATCGAAGCTTGGGGAACGGCCCGGAGCCCATGCAACAGACGACTCCGCAAGACGGCCGTCCGCGGAGGGGTTCGAGAAACGGTCGAGAACGGCCCTGAGAGGTAGAGGACCTACATAAAGAAGGGAGGGTGGGGGGTAGGTTACGGTGCATCGATGCCCAAGTCAAACGCCGCGAGGGTCAACCGGGACAGTTCCATCAGACAGGCCCCTGGCCTGATTCTTGATGCGGGCTGGAAGCCAAAAAAGAGGGAAAAGAAACAAAAAAGCTTTCATATTCCAAGGCCCAGTATCCTCAGTCGGCTGAGGGCATCGCGAAGCGCTCATGCGCCAGCCCCTCTGCTCTTGGCTCAATTCTCTCAACCGAACCGTGGTCGCGTGCACGCATGTGAAGAAAGCACACGTCACCAACTCAAAATGCCGCTCAACGTGTTCTGAACTCCAACCTGTGCCATCAAGGGGTTATTACGATCATCCGCCTTTGGGTTGGATACAGGGTTTCGGGGTTGGAGTTGAAAAGTAAGTTGATAGCATGGGATGGCCGGACGCCTGCGGTTGCGGAGAGCTCTATTAGGCAGTATACGGTTCCTGCCTGGTTTGTCGAGTCTTGGGTAATCCTGGGGAAGTTGGGTCCGCCTGGTATGGTCTCGAAGTTAAAGATATAGAGGGACCTCGCGCCAGGTCAGTGATATATATTTTCTCCGAATCCAGCGGGCAGCCCGTTGTGTCATGGCAACTCTAAGCTCGTTCTTCGATGACGTTGCGTGGAGCAAGATCGTGATTGTCTTGCGATTGCGCGCGATTTGCATTTGCATGAAGACCATAAGAGTGCGTACCTTGGGTCGTTGGCTGTCGGTCGGAGTTGTGGGTGGAGTGCAGTTGAATTCTTTTCCTAGGATGATCCCCTGTGCTTGGGCCTCGCAGGTATTGTGTTCAAGGCATGTGGAAGGTTGGAGTTGTCGTCGCCCAAGTATTGCTCATAGCCCAAGGTTCGGAGGGAAATGCGGTTGCTCCCAGAAAGAGTACCGTAGAAATGGACCCTCGTCCGCACTCTTAGACCGTATACGGATAGAGTGCTCTTAGCAACCGTAACGCTTGCAAGGAGAACGGTTCCCTGACGTTGATGGGTGATGCTGCTGCTCCCAACAAGAGCTTGACTCGGGCGAAGTTATTTACAGTGAGAGACAGGCTTGACCAGCACCACTTATCGATAGCCACAGAGGAGTCAAGACAGAGTCCCGATATCCGCCAAATTAGGCAGCATGTAACACATCTTCCACGTTGCATTACGTTCTGTGTCCTGAAACTTCAACATCCACGTAAATCCGTAGATTACTACTGCGGTATCAGCTGCGCTGCTGGATGTGGACGGAGTGGCGGGTCGGGGACGGAGGCTGGCCGCGAGTATCAAAGCCATAATAGCTCCGAGTGAGCTCCGACAAGAGCCGGCCGAGAGAATCACCGCTGGCATGTCGAAATGGCAGCCGCGATTTCTGCCGAGGGAGGGTAAAGCGGATTTGCATCTTTCCTTGACGGCTGGCCCTGGGCTTTCGCCGTGTCTCTGTTATCCAATCCACCGTCGTGGGAACGGAAGTTCGAAAGCGTGACATTCTTCTGGAGAAGCTCGCAGCACGAACCCTTACCAGGACTATGGTTGGACCAGCGTAACGGGTCCCTTTCAGGATAACCGCATCGACGAGGGGACCAACAGACCAATGAGAAGACAATGGGACGCTTTGCATTCCTTCTCATCGGTAAACACCGATTTAATGGGACGTCTGCTGGCGAAGCGACCTGTCGCCGACACAAAACGTACGCTTGGAGCGGTGACTGGCGTACAGTCCATACATTGGTGGATGCGGGTTGCAGTGGCAAGTGTGCCGAGCCCCCCGATCTCGTTCAAGGGTACCAGACTTCATCCTTTCACCGGATGAGACGAGTGGGGGGAGACGAACACATCCGTGATCCAGAAAAAAAGTCATTCTAGCCTTAGCGCTATAGGAAGAAAGAAATGGTCCCGTTGGTGGCTCACGGAGTCGCCGTTGTCCAAGGTTGTCTGTGACCGTCTCCAGGTGAGTTCCACTCGATCTTCTTTTTGAATCAACTGTCGGAGACTTGTGTGTGGCTTGATGCTTCGCAAGAAAGTTTCTGTCGAGAACAATGGTGTTGCTGGTCGGGTCACGGCTTGGCGGACGGTTAGTGCGGAGATGGTACCCCTTGAAAGTCGCGACTCACGGTTGGGTGCGTGTTGACCACGGCGCTGATACGAGTCAATTATTGCTGCAGGGTCCTTCGTGGGAGCTCGGAATATGATACGCTGAACAGTCCCATGGCCCGGCATCGTGCAACCGCAGTCTCCATTTCCAGCAGCCATGCAAGGCAAAGACAATGCTTTGGCTGCTCCATGAGCCTTGCCATGTGGCCGGCGCAAGACCTTGAGGTAAAGATGCCAGGAAACACCTAGCAACCTTTGTTACGAAAGCGCATGGCTTGAGTAGACCTCTTAATCTCAACGGTCACTGAGGGAAATGACCTGGGAATACCGCGAGCTAAAGATTGCTCTTCGCAAACGCAACCCAAAGTTGTCAATTAATTTTGAGCCCAGGCCTTTCCGTACCATGTTGGTAACGATTACGTACCCAATTGGGCTCGAAGTGCAGTCTCCAGGAACCACCCGTATGATCCAGATAATCATTGTTACGAATGTATATTGTATCTGCTAGCAAGGTCAACTCACGAGACAACGTCGGAGCTCAACGTCAACTCAATCAATATCAGAATCACTGTTATTGAATAGTGAAAGCGGTCTGGTCTGCTTGGTGTAGTCGGAAACTGTCCGGCTAGCACACCGCCCACAGTGACTTATATCATCGGTCAGGCGGTAGAAACAAGATGAAAAACGGGCTCATTGGCGCCTGTGTAATAACCAAGCTACTTGCATTAGGCTGCGGCCTGTGAAGCGTCATGATTTGGTGGTAAAGCCTGTTGAATCGTGCTATAGCAGCTGTTTGTATGGCTTTGGCGTAAGGCACAACGAAGAAGCTCTCGGTGAGGTTCCTGCCAGTAAACCCAATCTGGTTAGCATGCATGGCGGCAAAAGGTGCGTGGAAAATAGGGGTTCAGCGTTAAGCCCAGACCCATTCTCAGCCTCTGTTCTGAATAGTTCTTGGAAACTGCCGGGTGGCCGGTTGGGTTTTGAGGCGAGCAAAGGTGGGATGGTCGATGAAGTTCTAAACTGGAATTATCCAAGAAGGTCTTATGGCTGGCTCAACCGACTCATCGACGACATCTTCGGAGAGACAGCGAGTTTGAGACTGGCGTCGACCTCGTTTGTCCAGAAGTATTCTTGGACAAGCGATCGCTAGGCTAAGACCAAGAATGGGCATTCCCTGAGCAAGTAGCTTTCGCGAGTCAACGATTGCTCTCGATGCAGGGCGGCGTGGCTTGAGGTCGAATCAGATTAAAGACCTCGTGGACCACAGTGACGTCGATGGCTTGGGCTTCTCGGCAGGCGGCAGGCTCCCAGCATCCGTACTCGTCCCGCTGTGGATGTTAGGCTGTAGGACAAATGGTTTTGAGGCAGAGGCGTGCCGGTGCTGGGTGAGAAGATACAGAGTAATACGGGCCAGAAGCAGTGAGAAGCTCGGGCTGTCTTGGTTTCTGATGAGGACTGTTCGATGATTGTCAACCAGGCGGTGTCCTGAGGATCCGTTTCCGGGGAAAGAGCCACACGCGGGGGCGCGGTAGTAAGGGACGTTGAGCAATATGGGCTGCATGGGCTCATGGATTGGAGGCCTGAGATCTGGGATGGTCGAACTCTGGAGGGCATCCCGGCGATACGGTTTTAATGAAAGGACGAGCGACGCGAGATGTTGAAACGGACGAAGAAGGCATTGTGCGTCGATCTTTGGACGGCGTCCCGGACAGTCGTTCTTGACGGGTGGAAACCTTGAGAGCGGACCCTGACGATCGCAGTGGCTGCCTCTCAGACGGTGTCGTTCGTGGGCGTTAGTACCATAGTGTGAAAGTCAGACGTTGAGAATGGGAGGGGAGTGGGCATCCATGACTCCCTGCAGGCTGGCAGACTGGCACACCGCACGCCTGGGCAGTGACCGGAGCAAACTTCAAGCTCAACCTAAAGACTAAAGTAACGGGCGGGGCGACGGACGGCGACTTGCCGAGCACTCAATGTTTTCGAGAAGTCCCCGAGTCCCCCAAGTTTTCCAAGGGACGTCGAGGGAAGTCAAAGAAAGTGTGTGGCTACTTTCTTTTTTGGTTTGGGCGGAGGAAGATAGGAAGGTGCACCGTGTAAGAGGGGGGAGAGAAATGGGATCGGGATGGGACGACCGGACCCCTGACCTTGGACCCCTGGCACTTGCTTCACAGTGAGTTAGCTCGCACTTTCTTTCTTTTCTCTTCTTTCCCGCAGGAGCCCAGCGCAGGTGCAGGAAGGAGGCACATTTGGTAGCTAGAGGAAGGAATGGAAGGTAGGTAAGGTAAGAAAGATAAGTATCACGTGCGTGCTTATCTCTGGCACTGTCCATTTTACCTCATCGACGTCTCCAGCTCACGACACCTGAGTGCCATTATCCGCATCTATTTGTACTTTACCTGCAGATACGCACTATATTTGCCCGGCTGGCTTCTATCCGAGAGTACGACACTCAAGTAAGTCACAATAGACTACCTATCCCTTTACAAAGAGAAGCTTGACTAAGGGCATATTCGCCCTCTCCATCGTGGGAATCTCGATCTCGATATCAGCTGCTGAATCTGGAACTGGTTCCCAACTTCCCATGCTTGCGAACAATGCAGAGGAGAGAGATGAGGTTGGGGCAGGCAAACCAAGCACGGGCATTCCCTGATGCACCATGTGACAGCCGGGCGGCTAGGCCTGTCCGGATTTATCGAATCTCGACTCCTCTCGACTCTCTGAACCGTGGACTTGCCCACTCTGCACCCGATCCTGGATCTGAAGCGGGCCGCGGAGGCATACCTTACCTAAGAAACTGTTGCCGTTCAAGTTTGTTGGTATTAGTTGGTATCCCTATTACCGGCCTTCGGACACAGGCTTACAGCGGCTGGCCACTCCACCATGTGCGGCACAGCGTAGCAGCTGCAGAGGGACAACGGCGAGGAGGAGCGAGCGCCGCAAGTTACCGTTGTGGAGACGAGAAGGGAATGCAAAGCAACGCTGTTGGTGGCCATGGGAGTCGGGTCAAATCGTGGATGGGGGCGGCCAGGAGCCTCCCGCCGTCACCTAGCTGAGAAATACTACCCTGCGATTCCACACGGAGACCATCGTCGCTACCAATCGCCGGTGCTCCAGCTCCGAAAACTCGTTGGATACACCGTACGGATACCCATGGTACCCTCGTGGTGTGGCAGCATGAGGGACGACGTCAACCTTGGAGAGGGTCTCAGGAAGTCTGGAGAGAAGCACCAGGTGGTGTTTTGTCTGCTCAGTCTTAAGACCCCTATTCCGTGAAAACCGAGGCGCAACTTTTTTGTGGAAGGAGAAGAAAGTCACCTCAACTTTCAAGCAAGCATCCATCCAACCAGGTTCTCCACCGTGGGCATATGCGTTGGTTTTCCCCACACCAATCGCGAAAGAAAACGGTTCTAGCCTGTCACGCCCGTCACGTCCGTCCAGCACGCAGCGCTAGGCCGCCTCGGGAGCGTTGCTGCAAGTGCCCAAACAGCCACAAGCCACAGGACTCTATCCGTACAGTCCACGGATAGGCACCAAGTCTGTCGTTACTTTGCAGGTAGGCCACAGGAGAACACGCGCTGACAGACCGGGGTCGAGGGAGTAGCAATTAGCACTTCTGCATCCCTGCAGACCTCTACAGTGTGTATGTGGTTGGGTGTGATAGTGTAGTGTACGAAGAACGGATACGCCATTAGCACGTATCTCCCTTACGATACGGCTCTTTTTTGTCTCTCGCCTAGCAGATATTGGAGACTGGGCACGGGTACTGCTTGACTGCGTACAGATACATGTAGTGAAACATGCGGAAGCCCTTCGGCTCGAGGTTGACGGGATACGAAGACTGCGAGATGAGATATCAGGCAAGCCGCCTCAGCTAGGTGGTCAGGTGGCGGCAACGGTCGACATGGCCGAATGCGTGGACTCCAGACGGCAGAATCGCCAGACGAGGAGTAGACTCATTCCGACCGTCTGGACTAAGGTAGTTCCGGTTAGTCTGGCCCCCATATCATTCCTGTCAGTAAGGTACCCAGAGCCTAGGGGAGCGAAAGGACGGTGGAAAGGCGGTGGTCACGGAACTTTGAGATGCACGGATGGGCTGTTGAATCTGTCTTGTGCATCGACGGTTCCTAGTGTCTGTGATAGACGTGTGAACGGACTGGGCGAGAAGGCAGGCACACAGGCATTGGCTATTGAAATCGGCGTATGGAATATGGTCACTCCGTAGAGACCGATGAGACGCAGCGAGGCAGTGCTGCCCATCAATCAAGTGATAGATGAGAGGTGAGAGAAGGACGGATAGAGAGAGCATGTCCAATGCCCACGGGGAGCGTACGAGGCATTACCTTACCTATCCCTTGACCTGGGTAGGTACCTTGAGATACTTGTTCATCCTCCCACTGACGTTGCGAAAGACAAGCCGGGCTTGGAGGAGGAGGGGCACAACAGCCATTCAAGCCAATGTTCATCACTGAAATTGCCTACGACCTGGGACAAGCACACCGTCGCCCTCTGACAATCCCCTTTGGGGCGTCGACGCTTGCGCTGGGTTAGGAAAGATGGTCGACCGATCACCATTCGTATTCCATGTCGGCCGCGGGCTGGAGGAGCGAATTGCTTTGCGCAAGAGAGTCCTTCGTGGCCCCCCTGACGGAAAACTGCCCCACATAGGCCCGTCTCATTCGCTGGGGACCTCTTGGGTGCTGCCGGGATTTACTTGACTCAGCATGTACCTCTTGCCGCAACTCTGGCGGCACAAAGTACACGCAAGGCTGGACCGACTTATACTAGCGCCGTCTCTTTGCCCCATCTCGCACCCTCAAGCCTTCAGATGTATTTCTCAAGTACCTGCTCCACGAGGTACCGAGTACGGGGGAGCCTCTCCTCCATCTCTGGTGATCCCAGGCGCATTGCAGCTCACCGTCTAGGCGTAGAGTCTACATCTTGATGCAACGATTTTCGATGCGCATCCCGAGTACCGACTACGTGTCTACCCTATCAGCCTATCAATCCACCTACCTCATGGCGATGTACACACGGAGACGGTGCCGATGAATCTCTCTCTCCCTGAACGTTCAGTATCCAACCAGCGACATGTTAACCAAATAGCGCCAATCATGCAAAGGGGAAACAGCAGTGAGCGGGAGAAGGGAAAATCCAAGTGTTGCGCCAGAAGGACCATTCGTCCTACGACCAATTCACCGTTCGCCTCGTCGACCAATCTTGCTCCCCACCTCTGCTCCCAAGCATCCCCCCTCGCCGTCCCATCCCACCCCAATCCCTACATCCGCCCTCCTTAACCCGCTGTGGTATCCGTCCAACCCCCGGTCCAAGGTACTTCATGTTCCGCCTTATCTCCTCTTCACCTACGAATACTCCAGAGCGCTGTACTTCCTTCGCAGTAGTTCTTCACTCTCGCTCTGTTCTGCTCTTTTGCGACCTCTATCTAGCCTCTAGTAGCTCACTCGTCCTACCTTATCCGCCTGACCACTTTCGGGGCGTGTCTCCTCGCTATTTGCTCGCCTCGTTGCTTTTTTTTTCTCTCCTCATCCTCTTGCTTCATATTGCCAACCCACCAACACCACCTCTTCTTTACTCCCTCCCCTTCCCAACTTCCCCCCAAATCACCTTCACTCCGCAGAAGAAAAAAAAGACAGGAGCACCATCGTCTTTGACACATCGGGTCGACGAGATTCGAGCGAGTGTTGAACGACTTGGCATCTGACCAACAGCTACCAGTTTTCGATATTCACATTGGTTCCAGGCCTTCACTGAGCTAATATGCTGCTGGTTGACCACAACTCTTCTTGATCTATACCCGCCCGCCGTTTCCCGTCCAAACTCTCCAGCCTCGGCCTACATATTTTCAACCACCCACGAACCCCGCCTCACAACATCACAAGCAGCGTCTTCTCTGCTCTGCTTGCAGATTCAACCCACAGACAATAATTCAACATGGTCGACGACTCAGCATTGGCCGCTGCCGCGGCCATTGTGCAATCCCTTGCCGCTGATGGCACGACGCCAATGTCCCTTCCCTTCAAGGTTGATGCGCGGATCGAGCTCCCAGGTCGAGATACCCCCGCCAAGCGAAGCCTCGAGAACGAGCTTGCCAAGCTTGCCCAAAGAATCGAAAAGCTCGAGAGTCGAGCCCACGCCTCTGTAGCTTTCCCGGAAACGCCCAACGAAGTCCACGGTTCCCTCTTTGGCGACGATTCCGACGGCGCATCACCATCATCCTCCAACAGCCGCACTGTTGCCGCCGGGCCCACCAAGTTCCAACGCGAAGGTACCGCCACAGCCGATCCGAGCCTCGCAGACAGCCCGCTGACTGACGAAGCCTTGGAGAGCTTGCAAGAGAAGGTACTTGACCAGGAGAAAGGAATTTCTAGCGCGAGACAGGAAATCAGCAGCGTGTCCGCCCAGCTCCTTGAGCAAAAGGAACTCCAGGAACAGGCTTTCTTCAAGATCGAACAAGAGAGAGTTGCGACTCTGGAGCGGGAACTATGGAAGCACCAAAAGGCGAACGAGGCCTTCCAGAAAGCCCTGCGAGAGATTGGTGAGATCGTCACAGCCGTTGCGCGCGGAGACCTTTCCAAGAAGGTCCGCATGAACACCGTCGAAATGGACCCTGAAATTACCACGTTTAAACGGACAATCAACACTATGATGGATCAGCTACAGGTTTTCTCAAGCGAAGTCTCCCGCGTCGCCCGCGAGGTCGGAACCGAGGGTTTGCTCGGCGGACAGGCTCGCATCGAGGGTGTCGACGGTACTTGGAAGGAGTTGACGGACAATGGTGCGCCTAGATTGTGGCCCATGATTTTGATTGAGTCTCTCTGCTAACCAATTATTCCAGTCAACGTTATGGCCCAAAATCTCACAGATCAAGGCAAGTAATTACGCGCAAACCGCAATCTTGAACCCTACTAACAACCCGCAGTGCGAGAAATCGCATCGGTAACCACTGCTGTCGCCCACGGTGACCTGACCAAGAAGATCGAACGCCCCGCCAGAGGAGAAATCCTGCAACTGCAACAAACGATCAACACCATGGTAGACCAACTGAGAACATTTGCCTCCGAAGTCACTCGAGTAGCTCGCGATGTAGGAACTGAAGGTATCCTTGGTGGCCAAGCCGACGTCGAGGGAGTCAAAGGCATGTGGAATGAACTAACGGTCAACGTCAACGCAATGGCAAACAACTTAACGACACAAGTACGAGACATCATCAAGGTAACAACTGCTGTGGCCAAGGGCGACCTTACACAAAACGTACAAGCGGATTGCAGGGGAGAAATCTTTGATCTCAAGTCTACTATCAACTCCATGGTGAAGCAACTCCAGCAATTTGCCCGCGAGGTGACCAAGATTGCCCGAGAGGTAGGAACGGAAGGCAGGCTTGGTGGCCAAGCCACTGTTCATGATGTCGAAGGAACCTGGAGAGATCTCACCGAGAACGTCAACGGCATGGCCATGAACTTAACGACACAAGTGCGCGCAATTGCCAAGGTCACAACGGCTGTGGCGAACGGCGACCTTACGGAGAAGATAAGAGTACCCGTCCGAGGTGAAATTCTCGATCTGAAGAATACTATCAACACCATGGTGGACCGCCTCGGCACTTTCGCCTTTGAGGTTAGCAAGGTCGCCAGGGAAGTCGGCACTGACGGCACGCTCGGCGGACAAGCCCAGGTCGACAACGTGGAAGGCAAATGGAAGGATCTCACCGAAAATGTCAACACCATGGCCTCAAATCTTACGATACAGGTCCGCAGTATCTCGACCGTCACCCAAGCCATTGCCAATGGCGACATGAGCCAGAAGATTGAGGTTGAAGCCCAAGGAGAAATACTCGTCCTTAAAGAAACGATAAACAACATGGTTGACAGGCTTTCCAATTTCTGTAATGAAGTGCAAAGAGTGGCCAGAGACGTCGGTGTCGACGGCAAGATGGGCGCGCAAGCAGATCCTGCCGGCTTGAAGGGTCGTTGGCGCGAGATCACGACTGATGTGAATACCATGGCTAGTAATTTGGTAAGTGCGGAGCAGTCTATGACATTGGGTCTTTGCGTTACAGAACCGACGACTGACTGCTTCATTAGACAACTCAAGTGCGTGCATTTTCAGACATTACGAACTTGGCAACAGACGGAGACTTCACGAAACTTGTCGAAGTGGAAGCTTCGGGCGAAATGGACGAACTCAAACGAAAGATCAATCAGATGGTGTCCAATCTACGGGACAGTATCCAGAGGAATACACAGGCTCGTGAGGCGGCAGAGCTGGCCAACAAAACGAAATCCGAGTTCCTGGCAAATATGTCTCACGAAATTCGTACACCCATGAACGGTATTATCGGCATGACGCAGCTGACGCTAGACACGGACTTGACACAATATCAGCGAGAGATGTTGAATATTGTTAACAGTCTGGCGAACAGTCTACTCACCATCATTGACGACATTCTAGATTTGTCCAAGATCGAAGCACGCAGGATGGTTATAGAAGAGATCCCGTACACTTTGCGAGGAACGGTATTCAATGCTCTCAAAACACTGGCAGTCAAGGCAAACGAGAAGTTCCTCGACCTCACCTACCGTGTCGACAGCTCCGTGCCGGATCACGTCATTGGAGATTCATTCCGTCTTAGGCAGATTATTCTGAACCTGGTCGGAAACGCCATCAAATTCACGGAACACGGCGAAGTCAGTCTGACCATTAAGAAGGCCGATCCTGTTGTTTGGGCATGCGGTCCTGACCAGTACGCTATCGAATTCATCGTTACGGACACAGGTATTGGCATTGCCGCGGATAAGCTTGACCTCATTTTCGACACTTTCCAACAGGCCGACGGCTCGATGACAAGAAAGTTTGGCGGAACCGGTCTCGGACTGTCAATCTCGAAGCGCCTTGTTAAGCTCATGGGCGGCGACTTGTGGGTTAAGAGCCAACATGGTCAAGGCAGTGAGTTCCACTTTACGTGTCGAGTGCGCTTGTCGGATCTCGGCGTCGAGATCATCGAGAAGCAAATCAAGCCGTACAAGGGTCACGAGGTTCTCTTTGTCGACAAGTCGCAATCTGGCTACGGAGAGCAGATCGAGACAATGCTGTCTTTGATTGGCCTCAAGCCCGTTGTTGTCGAGTCGGAGAAGAACCCCATCCTCACCAGCGTTCGCGACGCTCAGGCGATGCCGTACGATGTCATTATTGTCGACTCCATCGATACCGCCAGGAGGCTCAGATCCGTGGACGACTTCAAGTACCTACCCATCGTTCTTCTGGCGCCTGTCGTTCACGTGAACCTCAAGTCATGCCTGGACTTGGGTATCACATCATACATGACGACACCCTGCACTGCTGTGGATCTCGGCAACGGCATGATTCCTGCTCTCGAGAACCGCGCGACCCCGTCTCTGGCCGACAACACCAAATCGTTCGAGATTCTTCTCGCGGAAGACAACCGGGTCAACCAGAGACTTGCTGTTAAGATTCTCGAAAAGTACCACCACGTGGTTACAGTTGTTGGCAACGGTCTCGAGGCTGTTGAGGCCATCAAGGCGAAGAAGTTTGACGTTATTCTCATGGATGTTCAGATGCCAATCATGGTGAGTCCCGGAATTTCTATTACTACTTGACCATCTTTGATAGCAAGCTAATCTCACTCCCAACAGGGCGGTTTTGAGGCAACAGGCAAGATTCGTGAGTACGAGCGCAGCCTGGGCTCGCATCGTACTCCCATCATTGCTTTGACGGCCCACGCCATGATGGGTGATCGCGAGAAATGCATCCAGGCACAGATGGACGAGTACTTGTCGAAGCCTCTGCAGCAGAACCACCTGATCCAGACCATTCTCAAGTGTGCGACCCTCGGCGGTCAGCTCCTGGAGAAGAATCGGGAGAGGGATATGGCTCAGCAGTCGAGAGTCAAGGCAAGCTCCAACGAGCATCCTCAGTCTCATCTTCGCCCGCCTCTGGAGACCCGATCCTTCACTTCAAAGGAACCAATCATGGGACCCAGTCCAGCCAGCCCAGCAGTGGCAACGGCAGACCAGGAAGACCCCATCTCTAGGGCACGTAAAGGCCTTTCCGACTCGCGCAGCCTTACAAGCTAACTTGGTTTCTTGTTCGTGCGCGCAGCTACTACTGAGGTCACATAGTTCCTAACTGGGATGTGCAGGGACAGGCTCAGAAAAAACGCAAGTGGAACCCCGAGTAAACCACATTCGACTGACATCGTTTTCGATGAAATACCCCAAGAGATACAAGATCATTGATGGATACAACACGCACATCGTCGCTTCCCCATCCTACCTTTCACTCGACACTCTTACACGTACACCAAATCACATACGATACAGCCCGCTCGCCCCCCTTTTAGTGGCTGAAAGCTTCTCAACATAGAAGAGCAAAGCAGCTTTCGAGATTTCAGATAGTGGGTTCGTGTGCAGCAATTTTCGCCCACATAGAGAGAGCAGCTAGGCTTGTGGGTTGGTTCACGGGAGGAATTTCCAAGTTGGGCTTTGCATACAGAAGGGCCAGGCAGGGCAACATTTGGGCTCTGAAGGCCGTTGGGGAGTTTTCGTTTTTGACTTTTTTCATCATCATCAAAGGGGCAAAGTGCAGGGTGTCAACGCTGCCGCCCTTCTCTACCGTTTGTTAACCTTCCCATTGTAGTTTTACATTTATTGCTCAGGCTTGACAAGGAGAAACACACCTACCACACAGCCAGTACATGAGACGGCTAAGCTTTGTGCTTTCTTCTTCTTGGGGGCGTCAGTAGTTGAGGTCGATGACTCTGGCCACGACATTGGTCTCCTTGGGAATAAGCATAGAAGGTCAATAGCCAGGGCCAAAGAGAGGTGGATCTGGGAATTTTCATCATCAATGAGATCAAGGTACCAGCAACAAGGGCGTCTATTGGGTATAGGGTTGGGACAGAAGACTTTACATCGTTTGACATTAAAGAGGCCCGATCGACTTGGTCGGGCTGGATACCCAGACTTGTATTGCTCCCCTCTGTGACACTCGAAGTTTGTGAGACGGCTACGTGATGATTTCTTCTTCAAGGAGATATGCAGCTGGCTGTTTGTTCTGTTCTTGATGGGGTATCATGACATCTTGGGTTATCTAACTTGCCCTCTTGTACGATCCCCCCTAAGACTATCTCTTACATTCTTCCCACTCTTGAGAAGCCATCTCGGTCCTGATGAACTTTCCACGTGGCCAAGTCATTGTATTTCTTTTCCACATCATTCTATATCTCATGTCTTGCACGCAGTGTGCCTACATAAGATAGAAGGCTCAAATGTCAAAGGGAACTCCTTGCAAACAACCATGAGCAAAATTTCTGCCCCGAATTCCGTTGAAAGTTTTACCAACAGGACGATGTGACGTGAACACACTCCGCAAAAGACGTTTGAATGCAAGATTGACATCAGCATTATGAGACAAGGGGGGGAAAATCTCTTTGCAGGGCCGGTAGATGGTGTCAACAATCGTTCTTCAGCGAGGCTGACTAGGTTTTTCCCTTCCTTCTCTTACACCCCCCCCGTCAATCAACGTTACCGCCGTTTACCGCCCAATCCATGATGATCCATGGACGTCTCCGCTATCATCACTACCCTTAATTCGACGCCGCTGCGAGAATATCCGCGAGTATAAGAGCCCCTTGTATGGTAAACGGTTAAATCTACAACGTAACGCTATTGAAGACAAAAAGCATGGGAAAGGCTTGTAACACTTCTGGTCTTTCTACCCAGACAACCCAATTTTACACTTCACATCCTTGTTTCTGTACAATGATATATTTACGGCCGAGAGCTATCAAAAACTGTTCCATTACCATCATCAAGGGGGCAAAAGGGAGCCAGTAGCCTCCTCAACGGGGAGGAAAAGTTAACAAGCACATCAGGAAAGCAAACCCACCCGCAACATGACTTGATACCCTATGTCACTTATCACACCCGATTGGGCCGGGGAACGGTAATGGGCACCCAAAATACACACATACGAATACATATGCATGGGTACACCAGCACAAGTTAGAGCCGCCGCCACATCTAAGGATCTACATACAGACCGTCTCCAGCCGTGCCAGCCCAAAACCCATCGTCACTCTGCTAGCCGGGCTCTCTCTCTCTCTCACCTCCATCACGATCTCACCAAAAACAACAACAACAACAACAACAACGGAGCGTTTGATCCGGAGGCTGGGACTATACACCGTTTTAATCGGGAGTCCATTGTCGATTCACCCCCAAATCGGCTTCACGTCTCTCACTTCTCATTCGTTGACCGATGATCTGCGTGTCAGGAACGGCCATTGGAGTCCCCTCCCCCCGCCGTTCGGATAACCCTGCGAATTGCGAGGGGGGTTTCCTCCGCGTGGAAGGGGGGTTCGAACGTCCGTCCATACATGTCGGCCGAGTCCCTTCTGGCCCTTTGAGTGAGACGCATACGGGGACGGGGCGTGCAAGGGAAGCAAGGAGGCGAGGGAGGAGGTTATGCTCCTGTCTAGACAATCACACACACACTACCGCACTACCACACTATATCCGTACGCACACCGACACAACATTAAAAACATTTCAATCACATTTTAATCCATGCATCACCAAGTTCTAGACCCTCTTCAAAGGATGAAAAAGGAGAGAAAAGTTGAGTGGTTCCTAGGACATGAAGATAGCAATAAGCGAGTGGCAAAAACCGTCTAAATCCGGCAATGCTGCGCGCAGTTTCGCCTTCGCCTCCTCCGGTTTGCCCCAATCTCGATAACTTCCTATCCCCTGTCCGTACTGTGAGGAAGAAGAAGGACGTTCATGCCATGTACCTTCCTCTCCCTCTCCTGTGTGAAGCCCGAGAGAGAAAGAGGAAAAAGTCACCACGTGTGCGCGGATACATCAATGGGGGGATTGCGATATACGATGGGATGCGGTCGGTGAGAATGTATATGATAGGTCAAGGTCGGGGGCAAGAGAAAAAAATCCGCTAATACACGTGTTGAGGGCAACCCTGATCCCTAGCATGGATCGTCGTGCCTGGGGCATGCAGGCGCCCATTCTTCGCCACCTTTTGGTCTTGTCGCAAACCCCAGAATTCGCTTCCATGCGGAACCGCAAAGGGCAAAGAATACGATGCAATGCAAATGCAATAGGGATGGGTCCCGGGTCCAGAACATCGTGGCACCGTGAGTTCGTGACACCGCAACTAAATGCTGACTGACCCTTCCACGATGCGGCCGTCGAATGTGTGTGTACCCAGCCACAGACCAGTGCCTAGTAGCCGGCGACGGCGGCGCCGCCGCATCGTCAAAAGGTAGATCTGGTTCTAGGCTTTCTTCGCCGCCTCGGGAGACTTGAACTCGGAGCTCTGGGTTCCACAGTTGGAGGTTTCGGCGAGGACCGTGTCGTCCGGCTTCTTCGCATCTTGGCCGGGCGGTGGTGCCACAGTGCCGTCCTCGTTGGGCTCTTGAGCCGATTCGAACGCGGCTAGCAGTGCATCAAGTCGACCCTCAAGGTTCGTCAAGTTGGCCTCGAGTGCGCTGGCCGCCTGCTCGCCTCTGTATGCGATTTGCGGTTAGCCCAAATTCTCCCCAAAAGAATGGCGTGTATGACAGCGGTCACGAGGGCGTATCTCAATGGGTAACAAAACATGGGAATTTGTCTTCTCGGTCCTGCCGCTTGGCCAGACCCCGGCGGGGAGCAAGGGGAAGTGCAGTAGCCCCCAAAGTCTGGCGATGCAGATAGTATTTGGGCGTGATCTGACAACGGCCCCGGGCGTCGCGAAGTGCTCATGGGCTGAGACTGGATGTGGGCGCTAGGCTTGGAGGTGAAAGATGCTCAAGGCCGTATTCGTCTCTAGGCTCGCGGTGCCAGCGGATAGTCTGGTCCAAAGGGAGGGTCTAGAACTTCAACGATACGGGCTTTCTGCGGAAGCGGTAACCGAAAGCCATCGTCGCACATGGGTTTTTGGAATAGCGAATGGGAGAGTGCCGGACCACAACCCGTCCAGCACCCTGCCTCAGATCGAGCGATAGAATCGCGTGTCTCGCTTCAATGCGACATCCCCCATAGAGGCTATCGCGGGCAAAGCGACCAGAGGAATGCTAGGTCGTGGATGGCCCTCTTCGCTAGAACAGGAACCCGCAGAGCCGAAAATGTAAGAATGCCGGCGGTTATGAGCCGGGGAAAAAAAGATCTCTGGCTAGATTTCGAGTCTATGCCGGATCGAGCAAAATCCGACACCAATTCAAGAAGAGTCCAAGGCTGAGAACGCCATTCGCAAAAAAGGGGGAATTTGCACCAGGTGGAAAGGTTTGGTGATGTCTTGCCCACGAACGAATGAATGTGAGCACAGGCGCCGCGGCCGCTGTTGTGCCACATAAGGATCCGTGGGAAAATCTGGGCTAGACTGCTGAGTACCGTAGTGTAGGTATCCGAAGCGATACGCTCTCCCTCGGGGGTTGCAGCTTCGGAGGCAGCTCCGACTCGTTCAGGGTGCAAACATGCCATTCTCAACATTGTGGTGAGTGAAGCAGGGAGAGGGGCGTTTCATTCCCTCACACCATGGGCGCGAGGACAAGAGGTGCTGACACTCAAGCTCGCGGACGACGAGAGTGGGGGGGACAAAGTAACAGGAAGGAAAAATACTCGTCAAATGAGCGTACCTTAGCAGGTCCTTGTAGGCCTAGAACGTGCCCCGAACGTGGTCAGCCCTGGAACAGTCTAGGTAGGGGGGTTTTCCCATCCGATGCCACCCCCTTCTGCCCTCACCATGCCCTCTCCTCCTCTCCTCTCCTCTGCAGCAAGTTACAGCGTGCACCACCAGGCAAGTTCCCAGCCGCTCCGTATGTACGAGCGGAGGACAGCGGAGCTGCCAACGGGCCTGCCAAAGGCGGATGGTGCAGTACTCAGCGAGGCGACTGGGGGAGGAGAGACGGAGTGAGGCATCTAGGGGCGGAACGAGAGATTGCGAAAGAGAGAGACGGAGAAGGGAAGGATGGGAAACGCAGGGGAGATGGTAAACCGAGGCAGAGAAAGACGGGCAAAAAACCACCTTTGGGACCGCGGTTAAGCCTAAGGCTCTGCGCCTTTCAGCGCGATCCGCTCAGGTGACCCCAGGCCCCTTGCTGTGTCGGGGTCCCAAGACAAAACCAAACCGCCTTGCAGAATTGTAGGCAACGGGATAACATTAACAACACACACGTACCTGGGCAATGTTATCCACAGACGAGTCGCCATCGGGCCCGGTCGTTGTCGGGGAGGCGGACTCGGGCGCCTTGGACGTTGGGGCCATGTTCGGAAGATGGTGATGAGCGGGCGAATCAAAAGGGTGAGAAAATAAAAAGCTGCCCTGGAAAGAACAAAAGGGGAGAAGATAGTGGCCTGATTTGGGGTCTTAATGGGAGGGGTCGCCCTCTTTTTTTAATCCTCCACCGATCCAACCCTTTGTCGATATCGTGGATTGCCCGTTCCCGTACCCTGGTATGCGTGTCGTAATGGTGGGAAATGCGGATACTAGGCGTCTTTTTTTGCGCCGCCTTCTCGTGATGTTTTGCCGTTGACGAGTCGTCGATACGCTGTTGAATACTCGATAATACTTTTGTTGTAGCTTTGTTAGTGATTTGCTCTGGCCAAGGTAGGGCGACAAGCGTGCGTGGATTCCCGGCCTGGGGGACCAGTTCTTCTCTGGGTGGCTCAGCGTACCAGATGACCCGGAATTCGGTAATGCCGAATGAAAGGCGATAATTCGGTGTCGTGTGTCAGGGGATAGATGATATTGAATGTTCCTGGGATGGATGTATGGGATTTTGTAGTGTAGGGTCTCGAGACGTCCGTAGATTCAACGGCGTGTCGTCGATAGGCGGCAGAAACACGCGGTCACTCGAACCCCTCACACTCACCTGGGGAAGACGCACGGTGCCCACGGCTTACCTAATCACGACCTTTACGGGCCTACGAGAACTAGACAAATTCTCCATCTGTCCACGCCGCGCTTCTTAGATATTGAACTCTCTACCAATCACAACGTTACCCGGTGGCCCAGATCGTCTAGTTGGTTAGGATGATACGTTGTGGTTCTTCTATACAGCGGTCCGTGTTGACGGCGGTTCGAATCCGCCTCTGGGCACTAATAACTTTTGCTGGATCATCCCTTCGTGGACTTGAACATCGCTGTTCAGCCTTAACTTTTGCTAACCACAGCGACGAGGTTGCCCAGTGTATGGGAAACGCGTAAGTAGCGTCGCAATGTGGTATCACGATCATGTCTTCATCGCAATGACCCGTGCATCTTCGGATGTGTTGTTACTACAACAGTACTACCTGGGCCACAGGTGCGAAATAATAGTGCAAGGGTTGTCAAACTATCGCGGGAATTTCGGCCTGATTGTCCCCAAATCAGACATGGTCAATATGACTGTCGGTGCCTTGATCTTGAGCCGGGAATACCATTTCCGTCCTGGTGATGATGGGAAGTCGACTTTTGATTCTGATTCCATTACAGAATGCAGATTCATCCCACCCGTGGCCCACTCAATATTGGGGGGTGCACCGCCGCACCGTTGGCAAGAAAGTATCGTTGCCAAGCTAAGCTTCGGGAACCAGGTTGATTGATTTGATCCGAAGCGTGCTGTTGCCTGCAAGCTGCCCCCCTCCCCTAACGTCCTTCATACGCAAAACCTGGAAACCTGCCGACAGGTTACCACTGCAGAATCAAAGCAGGGCCGATGCAGCCAGAAAGCCAGAGGGTCGTGTTATATTGAACTGGGCAGCTGGTAGCGGGAAATTCTTCCAGACTTGTGCTTGTGGCTGCCATGGTTTGCTTCACTTTCGAATGGGATGGTACCTTGCGATGGGAGGCAGGTAGGAAGGCACAGACAGGCCTTGAACAGACATATTGTTCGAGGCCCGTGTGAGTCAGAGAGGATCTTGACATCCATTTGCAATGTTGTTACGGTAGATGGAATTCCAATTCCGGCTCTCCTGCCGATATTCAGTAGACGGACGTGAAAGGCGGGTTCGATGGCTGACAGCTCGCCCGTGAGTTGTTGTTGTTGTTTCTTCTTCGTAGACATGACTGGGGAAAGTGAGGTCATCCCTCTCTCTACCTTACTTTCCGTCCCTACCACGATAGCATTAGATAACCATGGGGCAAGCAGGGCGAGTGAAGAAAGGATGGGATGCTGAGCCATAGCTTGGGTTCCCCCGTTGCAAGTACAGCACTGAGTCTGTTGTCTTCACAAAGCTACCCGAGTATTTGTACCTGATGTAGGTACCTCACGTCACCTTATGGAATGCGGCAGGTGGCTGTACAGTCAAAGGTCTCGAGGTACCGCCTACTTCTCAGGAAGTGTCCTGGCGCTAACCCCACTTGGGCGCGGTGGACCGCACCGGAAACTGTCAACATTCCCTTCCTAAACCCCCTACAGGCACTCGCTGCGCTGGGAAAGAACCCCCAACTAGCTTTTCCGGGTGTTCCTTCTTTCTTTTTCTTTTTTTCGATGGCGCCGCACAGTTCCAGATGCCAACCAAAACCCCATCCCATCCCGATCGGACTTTCGCAGTGTCTGATCAGTAAAAAAACAATGACATCGGATCCCAAATACCAAAACCCAGTGCTTTCTGACGCACTGGCGGCGGTCCAATCTCTCTCACTCTTGGTGGCATTTTGCTCAATCTCGATGACTGGGAAATGGGCGTTCGCGATCGAGATGTTGGAATTCACCGTGTCGCAGTCAATGGAACCTTGTCCGCACACCCATCATCACAACCCTCAAATGATCCCATCCCTCTGTCCATCCATGTGCCCTCCTCCGTAACTTACGGTTCCGCCCTGGATGAGTTCAGCCAAATCCAGTCCCGTCTCGTTCCTTGCTTTGCTCGCTCACTGCAAAGTCATGCTTTTGTGCGCCTGCGCCTAGGTACGTTACGCTTGTACGGACTGTCTTGTACAGATACACTTGTACCTAGTAGAAGTCTAGACTCTCTCGCCAACCAGCGTGCCAGCAGCCCAGTGTCTGGGCATGCCCGCGCGAGAACAGCATCAGCCCTGTCGCCTTTGCTTCCCATGGTGATCGTATGTGCCGTCTGCGATCGTATTCTCGAATGCCCAGTGACGATATCCCTCAACCAGACCTGCAGGCCATGCACAAACATCGACGATTCCCTTCCTCTTCGCGCGCAAGACTGTCTTGTCTTCTCCTGCCTCTTCCCAGTCTCTCACGCCCACAGTATCCGTTCTCTCGGTGTCTGGACCAGCCGGTGGCTACTGTCAGCCCATTTGCTGCCCGCTAATCTTCAGATTCGTATCTTCGATGAAACTTTGGCCCATGAGCTCCTTACAGTTTGTTGCAACTTATCGTCATTCGGCGACGTAGAAGGGATCCAACAAGATCCAGTTGGTCCGAGGTTGTCGGTTCCGCGAACCTCGTGCTGCATCAAATCTACGTCACGGCGGGACGTCCATATCGAAGGTTGGGTCGGGAGGTGACTAGCGCGTCGATGCTCTGTAACACTGCCATTAGGCATGTAGGTAGCACGTTCCACGGCGAAACCCTCCGTCGTCCATTGGGGCACACGGATAGATCAACGCCCTCCGCAGTGGGAGCCCATGGCCATGTCGTGTTCTCCGTATGGAAATTTGAAGAGGTGAGATAATTATTCGTGCCGGTGCGAGTGCTGGCCATGGGTATTAGCATATTGAAACAAGATATCCGTACTCCGTTGAGATCCGTACTTCGTGCTGCTATTTCAGAACCCTCAATTTACCAGCTTCTATCACCTTTCAACATCGCAACACGGACCACGTCGATCCAGTCAATGCTCCGTCGTCGACAAGCTTGAATGTGGCCATGGGTGTTGTTTTCTGATGGTCTGGCGCGTTTTCGCGTACTTGGTGCTGCAGTGTGCTACTAACGAGGTGCGGAATGGCCTAGATCGTGTTGGCACCATGGGCGGGTTCAGTCTGGCGACGCTGGACCGGTCCATGATCCTAATCCGTGCTGACCAGCTCTCGCAAAGCATTGTTTGATGCATTTCTCTCGTTCCAGTGCCCCGTCAAAAGGGTCTGTCTGCATGCGCCTAGATGCCGTGCCAATCCTGCTCGCCGTCGGTTTGTCCAGCTTCATTCAGATGGTCCGAGTTCCAGAACGCTCTTAATGGACGGTGGAGCCGGTAACAACCCAGAAGTGAAGGCACATGTGCTCTCAGCCTCACTTTGCCACCCGTCACCTAAATGCCATATCGAGCCGAATGCACAATCTCCAGACTGACGATGGCTTTCGTCGTTTACCCCTCCGCCACATAACGACATTTCGGTTAAACGGGAGACAATTCAGTTGCTTGCTAGGTCAGCCGACGGCGAAGTTGCCCCTTGTGTCGGTTCAGAGTTACACGGCATGTTGTGTCATCAGTAATCGCATTGCGAAAATGCGATTCTTCTGCAAATTCGGTGATATGTCTGTCGTATCTGTCTACCAGCAAGACGCATCGCACCGGCACCATGCTGATCCCCCCTGATGGCCTTTGCTCTGGGTCTAATGGATCGTAGATCAAAGGTCGCTGTGTTCTGGCGCCCATGGCCGTGACGAAACGGCTTCTCGTCCTGGATCGACTTCTGGTTGATCGATCATCGAAACATTGCCATGTCGTTTATGAGGACGTTTCCTTCCGGTATTCGTATAACCACTAGGGTTGTTCCATAATGTGCAGATGGACATTTGCGAGGTGAACGGAGACGTCAACGCAATTATTACGTCGTCCTAGGTCGCGGTCTGTTGTCTCACCCGCACCGTGCTTTGGGACAATTACCTATGGACGAGGTGCGTTCCTCAACCGTGGCCCGTGGTGGCCAGATTCATCCGCGTGAGCGTGTATAGCAGGGGTGGTAGCGGCTTTCGATCGCGGCGCAATTCTTCGATTTCAGGTGTCTTTCAATCCTTGGTGCAATGCTCCGTCTCCCCGCGCGGAGGCGTGTGAATAGCCATCTCTGGCGGTTCAAGCCAGTCTGACTGGCTGCTCGAACGCTGACACGTCGAGAAGCGCGAGCTGGCTTGTCTGAGAAACACACTGATGAGCGTGGAGGTGGAATCGACATCGAGATTCACTTTGACGGCCTGCTCTTGATTGGAGAGCAGGCAATGGAACAGTGACTTGATCGCAGGGCTGTTTATAGGGTCAGGCGCAGTTCCGTCAACAAGAATCGAATTCGCGCTGTTTGGCCATTGTCCCAAGCAGTTCTGGCATGCGAATGATAATGCAGCAATTGGCTGTTTACTGCTTGCATTGAGGGCGAGGTTCTCACTCTCCTGGTCGAGTGTTCGACGGGCGGTATTCCGCGACCCAAATGACGATGTTCGGTCCCCGCTCTCTTTTTGGAGAGGAAGAAGAAGAATGCTGGCCAGGAGCCAGCGGCATGACCCGCGACGGTCTCGAAGGGCCCGTTGCCGAATTGGAGTATTAATCCAGATGCAGATGCCGTCTTGAATCTAGGGTCAGCACTGGTTTTTCAATAGTGGCTGTTTTGGTATCGTGTGTTCTACTAAGTGGTGAGAGTCTAGATAGTGTGCAGGTATGGCTTGGGAATGTTCTGTCGAGGCGAGGCGTGTCATGATGCCGCTCCCGCTACCGCACTTGCAGTCAGTCGAGTTACGGAGCGGATTCCGTTCATGAGAGAGAGAGAGAGTGGTGGGCTGGCGCATCAGAGTCTAGCGTGTCTGCTATGTCTGTGTGGTGCGAAGGTAAGGTACCTTGCCTGGAGGTGTATGCAGGTTGTCGAGGGGAGTGATATTTGAGTGGATGGATGATGGATGAACACCCACCCCCCCTCTCTTTCTTAGTCTCTACCTTACCTACCAGCCAGTGGGCAGTGGCCCAGGGCCACTAGCACTCTTTCCAGTTCCGTACCCATGTGTGATCCCGGCCTGAGGCCTCAAGTTTGGTGGGTGCCTTGGGCTTGACGGGGAAAGAGAGAGGCACTGAAGTACCTACGTAAGGTACTTCGTATCTAGGGTACCTTACTTTCTACCCTGTAGTCCTGGGAGAGTGAGGCAAAGATGGAAGGGATGGAGACATGGTCCAGGTACGGATTTCATGTACCGGTACAGGATTTGCATGTATCCCGAAGGCCCATCTCAAGCGGCCGTTTCCTGTTCCTGACTCGCTGAGAACCCATGTCTTTTCATGTCTTCCAAAAGGGCTCCATATGTGTCTGTCCTTGTGCTTGATCCCGCTTTTCTTTGCGATGGGCTTCCAGTAACAGATGCTCACTGTTGCTATCGCCGACTTCTCGAAAGTCGGTTTCTGCGATCAGACGCCAGGGAGCTTGTCCTGGGTACCTTGAGCTATCCATCAGTCTGCTGCTCTAGCTTCTCTACTTGGGGCTTGGGGCCATTGGACATGCCACCCCGGATCACAAGTCGAGTCTGCGGCGACGTCTGAGGCTACCAGTATCCGTACCTAGACTCACTACCTTACCTTACCTTACCTTACGGTCGACCATCAACACACACCCACCCTCGAGAGAGATTCCCTATTGACACCTCTGACCTCACCTCTTAATCCGCGTCGATCACCGCGGGGCTAGTTCTTCTCAATCTTCGAACCGTTTACCTCGCCCTTCCTCCGTACCATACTGGCATCCATCCGTACCTTACCTTGCCTTCCTCCCCTTGGCTCACCAAACTCGTTTTCTCCTCTCCGTCTCAGTAGACGGTCATCCCCCCCAGTTCTTCTTCACCGTTCCCAATTCTTATCCCGTGCAAAGGAAGACGACAAAAAAAAAAAAGACTTTGCCGGCTTGGTCCCTTTCTCCCAAACCTAACCCCCTTCTTCGATCAAACAAACTTGGTCCAGTCTTCATCACTCCCACCAAAGACGCGCCCTACTTTCCTCTACCAGACCAGACCATCTATCCGTTGTCTTCCCCGTCGTTCATGCGGCTGCGAACCGCCGAGCCGGCTCAGAAAAACGCATTCTCATAAAGTACGTATTCTATCCAGAGCGCACATCCCATTTCATCTGAATCCCGAAGCCCCTCTTTGCTTGGTCTGGTACTTGCCGTTGTCCCACACCCCAAAAGCTCGGTCTCCTTCAATGTCATCGAGATCCGTCCTCCATATGGCAGCCACCAACTTGGTATATCCACGCCATGCGTGCCACACGCCTTCCTCTTCTGCAATTACTTATCATCAACGCCCCAAGCAGACGTAGAATTCGCCCAGCAATCGAATACTTTCGGAATTACTCCAACAACATCGCTCTTGGATCGACTTGCTCAGTATCGAAGACGACGAGAAGACCATCATTGCCGACCGACACTCAGTATTCGATACAGACGCCGCCTGTCGCTGCCCATCCGCCGCGACTCGATTGAGAAGAAAGCCTTCGATGATTATTGGTTGACCGCAACGCAAAAGGAAGTGTTTCGACTTCGAGCGACGGAAATCGAGACGTAGCGAATCGAGTCGACGACTGAATGAAAGAGTTTGGGTTTCGAGAAGGATTTGAACGAAAAGCGGCAAACAGTGAAAGCCAATTCTTTGGAGATCACTTTCGACGTAGAAGAAGTTCGCGAACCATCGCACTACCGTCCCGTAACAACAGCACCATCGAGTTGACGTAACTTGATATACGCCACTCAGATAAACCATGGCGCAAGGACTGGATGGAATCTTTGCAGAGCTAGGCATCTCGCAGTACCTAGACATCTTTCTCGAGCAAGGATTCGATACGTGGGAGACGATTTTGGACATTACTGAGTCTGACCTGTGAGTAAACCATGGCTATTGCCACGCTACATACTCGAGACTAACGAGGGTAATTTGCAGCGACGCACTTGGAGTCAAGTTAGGACACCGACGTGTAAGTGCTTGACGTACATTCGCAACCCCTACAAGCCCTAACACAAGGCAGAAATTGCAGAGACGCATCGCCAACTCTCGTGGCCTTGCCCCGGATGCATCACTAGTTTCGCCCACAAGAGCAAGCGCAGAAGAGCCAAAGCCCGAGACACAACGACCTGATCAACCCCGCCTCGAGGTCAAGGAGGGACCTGTCGCTACGAAACGAAAGTATAGGCGTCACCCCAAGGTTTGTAACTCTCATGCAGAAGTACACTCGTACCTGGACGTAGCTAACCAACGTAGCCTGATGAAAATGCCCCTGAGAGACCTCCTTCGGCCTATGTCCTTTTTTCAAACAGTATGTTATGGATTCTACCCTGCTCTGAGATGATGGAACATATCTGATCATTCTCGCAGAGATGCGTGATGACCTCAAAGGTCGGAACTTGACATTTACCGAGATAGCCAAGCTTGTGGGAGAGCACTGGCAAAACTTAACTCCCGGCGAGAAGGAACCATACGAAACTTCCGCATTGAAAGCCAAGGAGAAATACAACCACGACTTGGCTGAGTATAAGAAGACAACAGAGTATAGGAAATACAACCTGTACTTACAAGATTTCAAGGCACGGCAAGCCTCCGCAAATCAAGGTGCGTGGAGGTTTGTCGCTTCGAATGGCCGCCAAGCTGACCCTGATCCAGCAAAAGAGTCGTCGAAACGTCAGAAGCTTGATTCGGGGGTTCGTCTGCAAAACGGAGGAAGCGCAAGTGCCACACCTGGGAGTCTCAGTAGCACGGGGAGTGGTACAGAGAGTCACCAGGGAAGCGAACCTCCTCCTAATCGCAAACAGCGTGTGGGTTCTGTGGTGTCGGTATCTGAATCGCAATACTCGACGGCCGTGCCGACCCCAATTTCCCATCATCATCATCCCCCCAATGATGATTCGGTACACTCTCCTGCCAGTGTACAATTCGATCGTGAGAGCTTGCACTCCACAAGTCCCCGTACCTCGCAGACTCGGAACCACCGCCCAACATGGACGGAAGCCCCAGCCAAAACGGAGCCAGTCACACTTCCGCATCTTCCTTCCCTCTCGGATGTGTTCAACAATGGACGAGGACTGAACGGGGTTTCAAGGTCTCCTGAGGCAAATGGCTTTGGGGGCTTCGCGCCTCCGACACACCCTGGTCCCTCCGCACCGCCATCATTGAAGCACGAATATTCTTCCGCGGGAAGCATTTCATCCTCTGGATCTGGACTGTCGTATCCCCGAACACCTAGTGAATCTTCGCTACCGATTCACGCCTTATTATCAAACAAGACCTTGCCGGGACCTGCTTTCGAGTTGCAACCATCACCGTTCTCGACGGTGCCGCCTTCCGGACCACAACCGCTCCAGGATTCAAAGTTGCCCTATGCAGGGCAGCCTCAAGCTCCAATGGGAGCGAAGAATGGTACTCACGGTCAAACCAAGCAAGGCTTTCCGCAGAGGCTAATGAGGTTTAAAGGTTACCAATCACCACCTGCCTTATTGAGATTCCAGTCCACCTCGTCAACGGGGACTGATGGATCGAACGTGTCGCAAGCATCATCGGGTGCTTCTTCTGCAACGTCGCTCGGTATTCAGGAGAGGAGCGATCCGAAGCTCGACGGCATGAGCGCGTTGGTGCGGGCGGGCGAGATCGTGAACCGTCGTGTTCAATAAGCGGATGCGAGTTTTGACATATTGTCGGCAATCATCGTTCTCCATCCACTCTATGGATTTACAAACTGTTGACGTCGGCCCCGAGTACAGTCTCGTGCGTTTGATTGTTGTTTTATTCGGTTGTTTGTTTCGTCGTCGTTGATGGCATCAGCGTTTCGCTCAAGTCTAGCCTGGTTGGCTGAGGTCGGTCTGTTTGATTACTTGAATACCCTCATGGATTGGCATCGTTTGGAGATCTTGTTCGAGGTGGCGCAACTGGACAGTCATGGCGTTTTTTTTTTGTCCCGTTGGACGTGGCATTTGTTTGTCGTCCAAATGGCGTTGTAAGCTGCGTCGCGTGGCCATACGATGGGTAACTTTTGGATATAGGGTGTTGGTGGGTACTGCATGATACAAAAGCTCTCTGGTCGCTCGAGGAACCAAAAAACTAAATCAACTGTATGAACAACGACATGCAGTCTCAATTGAACGAATTCATTAAGATGAACTTGTGGATAAATGAAGAGAGAAATCGGAATGTAGGGGTTCAAGAGGGAAAACATAGCAGAGTAAGGCCGGGAGGTTATGACGTCAACCAAAATAGGACCCTTCCTCCGCGGTCCTGCCTCGCGTTTCTGACGGGATCATCACGGGCGTTACCCTTTCCTGAGGGGAAGATGCTCAGGAACAAGCCAATACTTTTCTGCCGAACGGCCGTTGGCACTAAAGCAC
This sequence comes from Colletotrichum paranaense, assembly GCF_030867605.1. Classification (NCBI taxonomy): domain Eukaryota; kingdom Fungi; phylum Ascomycota; class Sordariomycetes; order Glomerellales; family Glomerellaceae; genus Colletotrichum; species Colletotrichum paranaense. The sequence continues at coordinate 3,200,499 of NW_026848960.1, read as the reverse complement.
TGCGTAAGGTAAGGTAGGCAAAATGAAGGGTCTTGGTCCAATCTGAGGGCGCCTGCATGGTTGAGCACCTTCATGTTGACCACTCATTGGCGGTGTTGGCACAAAGTACCCTGAGCGCACCGGTCAACGTCATAATTCTGTCAGGATTTCGGGGTCCTGGCCTGATTTTCGATTTTTCCAAGAGGGTCCCCTCCCCGGTCTTGGCGGATTTGGTTGGCTGACGGGCGGTGTTGGTTGGTTGGGGGTCCTATTTTATCGTTATTTTTTCGTTTCTTCCCTCCATGTCCCTCCTAACAGTCGTGCGCCTCACTTGTTTTTTTTTGCTGAGCTCAGAGGACCCCTGTTTACCGGAAAACGAAACTAAACCCGTTTGTTGCTCCGCCTGGTGGTGCCCCTGCCTTGGACTCTAGTGATACTACCCCTGCTTGGGGTGCGCGTTCCGCGTTCATCGGGACACGAGTAAGGTGATGTCTGTTGATCTGGAAGCAGGTTCAAAGTATGGGAAGTTGCAATGTCTCGTGATTGTTGCAGGATGATTCAGGCGTTTAGGTAGCGAACGTGAAATCTGTCTTCATTTTCCTTGATTTTGCTTCATTTTGCCGGACAATCTATCCTGAATGGGGTTTTGATGAGTGGAGTGGTCGTGATGATCTTGTAAATTTGATTTTCATCGATAGCGACTGGATCGAACCAGCGTCGGAAATCGAGCAGGAAGAGTAAACGAGGTAAGGTGAGATCAAAATGCGCTGCATAGCAGAGTCTCATGCACAAATCAGATGCGGGCTTCTGCGTGGGATCGTTAAGAGCAGGTTTGCATCTCCGATCCTCTCAAAGGAAAACAAAACAGCGTTCAGTTTTGGCAGGCTGTTATTTGGCAACCGGTCGGCTTGTTGTTTCAACACAACTATGCGATTTCCAGCAATATCTTCTCATAGGCAACATCATCAGTCTATAATGCCCATGGGAAAGGGCTGTTCTATTTGTATAGGCAATTCACTTCTCATCACTTTATCACGTATATTCTGTGAAGAATACGCGAGAAGAGATTCTGGCTTCGAGACAGTGGCCTTTCGTCTGAGCAATGAGCTTAAAAAGGACAAGTGAACCGAGGTTATGCGGATGATTGGTTGGCTCATCTGGGAGTAACAGTTGCACTTGATGTTTGTGATGGTTACGTCCCATGCGACAAGTCTGACGACACCGCTCGTCTGTTGAAAGATTCATATACGTTCCAAAGCGTCAGATTCAACCACATTTGCTGCGTCTGAGTCTTAGTCAAATCACGAGGTTAATTATTAAATCAGCCGAAGCCATCGGCTAAAGATGACGATATTATTAGCGAATCGGCGGGCGAAATAGTATTTGCGGCTAGGCCTTAGAAGCGAACACGAGGCAGCGTTCTTCTGTCACAACTTCAAGTGAGAAGAGAGCCGCTCCAACCAAATTATTATCGTCTCTGCAAGAGGGAGGGTACCCATGAGCGATCCTGCATGGAAGGAGATTCTGCGTTCGTGGTCTCTTATACATAGTGCGGGTTGCTCGCCTGCAGCGAATCCGTCATCCACTGTCGTGAGTCTGTTGCCGCTTGGTAACTCGCTCGTGATGGGTGCTATGTGTCAAACGCATACTATCGGCCAAGTACTCGGTCTGTTCTATCCGTAGAGACCAAATCTTCCATCGCCGCTGTCTGCATACAGACACTAAACGGCGCTGCATCCGCCCTTGCCATCTGATTATTTTCTCCCTACAGTGCCCACTGCGCTCGCCCAAACCCGTCCGACCGTTCTGCTGCTCATCGTCCCTTCAGATTTGCATGAAGCCCCCAAACAAGTCAGGCGCAGGAACCAAAAATCCAGGGTCTTCATTCACTATTGAGATCCGAAACCATAGCGTACCAAGTACGGGGGGGGTGAGCGGGACCCTGAAAAATCACGCCAAAACGGGCACGAGCATTTTTCTTCACCCTCAAAACGGAGACTTGCTCCGTTCGTGGCCTTGCCTTACCTTGCCTTCCTTAGCTCCCGTCCGTTCGTTTTCAACGGTCAAGCTAAGGGGAATTAAGACGATGAATAAAAAAAAAAATCATGCTTACCTTAATTATGCATATCACCGCCCGGCGTGTCGTTTCTGAAGAGGAAAAAGAAAAAAGCACTGACACGAGAAAAAGCAATAGATAACCAAGGTAAGGTAGGAAGAAAAGGTCCCTCGTTGAGAAGTCGTTGGCATTGTTCTCTTTGATCCATAAGACGTCTACGTCCGTCGTCACACAGCCTCCTTTTTCCCAAGCTCAAGCCGCGCCCTCAAGTACGGATACAGAAGAAGGTATAGAGAACGAAGCTCTCAAAATGGAATGTTTCCGCCCAGTGTTCATTATGAGACGCAAAGGTTTACCCAACCCACTTTGCCAGAAAAATCAAACATGCCGTCGTTCAACAAAAAACCACAGAAACGCCGATGCCTCGACGTGTAAACACAGGATTCCGCCACACCCTTATCCCTCCATTTTTTGCTTCCTCTCCTTGGGTTACAAGAGTACAGTCGCTGCCTTATTCTCCTCCCACGATCTCGGCTGTCCAATCCTTGCGGATGTTCAGCTCCGTGAGCTCGGGTGTCTTCTCGATGACGAGACCCTTCTCGTTGGCGAGATGCAGCAGACTGATGAAACAGAAACTCGTGGAGATATCCTCCATCATGGCCTTGGGGTAAACCGAGCCCAGGCCGTTCATGACCTCGGTGAACTTGAGTTCGGTATCCTTGGTGGGTGGCTCTACCGGTGGCGCTGGGGCATCAGGTGAAGAAAGTCTTGTGGAATCCTGGTGGTGGGTCAGCAATAATTCATTCCCTGATGGGAAGGGTGGCCGAGAGACTCGACTTACGGCGTCCAGGCCCTCAAGACCCATGCCCTTCCAGATCTCCTCCTTCAAGCGCCTCACATCCACCTTCTTGGCAACACGTGCGAACTGCACATAATCCGGCCGCATGCGACGTGTTTGCGTGACCAGAGTCGTTCCAAAAGCGCCGGTCAGAACATTGGTGGTTGCGTCGCCGCCAAGCAAAGCCGTCATGCCAAGAGCTTCCGTAGCTCCGACGTCGCCTTCGGCGCCGGGCGACAGGTGCTCCCGGGCATCCGCAAACTCGTCGTCGTCGTCATCCAAGCCACCAGCAAACGGCAAGGCATCGTCTTGGAAGAAGTTTGCGTCGTAGTCTCCCTCCGGCAGCGGCTCGTCTTCGCTCTTGACGGGGGCCTTCTGGTTTGCCCAGAACGCCTCGTCCATCTCTCCTTCTGGGACGTCCCTGTCTTGTCCGGCATTGCCAAACATACCGCCTCTGTTTCCGAGGATTCGCCTCCTGCCGAGGCGTGCCTTGGGCTTGAGGAAGAGGTTGAGAAGTGATTTTGAGTTGAAGTGCTTATCATCAGGCAATAAATTGCGAGATTTCGACTTCCAGTCCTTCTTGGGCATGGAGACGGCAGAGTTGCTTGATGCCTGGGTGTACAAGACGTCGGCCAAGGCTTGGTCGAGGGGCGCTGAGAAGTCAATCTCAAAAGGCTCCTTCTCCTTGCGCACCCTGGCAGGACCGACAGGCTTGTTGACGTCCTTGATCTTTCGGATTCTCCAGTGCTCAGCACTTGACCAGTTCTTCTGCAGCGCTTGATCGAAATATCCGAGAATATCTTCGTGCATCTTGTCGGCGCTCTTAGCGTGGGACATGGATACGACGAAATCTCCATTGTCTGGGTCCATCATCTCGACTCCGTCACCGTCGCCAGTTTCCTCGCCTAGGCCAGCATCGTAGACCCGCATTTGGGGCTCAAGAGCGGCTTCCCTGGCCCAAGCCTCACCACCCTCACCAAATGCCACGTCGGCGCCAAGCTCGAAGCCACCCAGTCCAAGATCGTCGTCGTCGAAGCCAGCAGCGTTGTCGCCGTCAATGAACATGCCAGAGTTGTCACCCAGCGAGTCGGGGTTCTTGTCCTTGTCTTGATCACCTCTCCAATCTTCCGGGGCTCTGAGGAAAGGAATATCCATGGAACCAGACGGGTCGCCGAGGTCAAAGTTCTTCAATGATGGACAGACATCAAGCTCGTCGAGACGACCAAGATCGGAGAAGAACTTGGCACCGAGAGCTCCTAGGTCGATTTCAACATCTTCGACGTTCTCCTCCTGCTCGGGCTCCTCTTTTGCTACCGAAGCATCCTGCATCTCTGTGTTATCATCGTCCTCATCGTCGGCGTCTTCGTTCTTCTTTCGGGTCTTTGAGGTGTGTGCGTCACCAACTTCGTCACTGCTGTCGAAAACAATGCGTCCTTGGGCATCAATCATGAGGTGGTTCAACAGTAAGCCCTTGGCGCCACCTTCATCGAAGTCTGCGGAGGTTTTCTTGAAAAGGGGGTCCACGGCGAATTCTAACTCAAACTTCTTGAGTTGAAGCGAGGAAAAGTTTGGTGCTAGGGTCGCCTCGGAGGATCGTTGCGTCTGCGCACAAGTCAGCCTACCATCACAGCCAACATGCGTTTTGCACATACCTTGCGCTTCGGCTTCTTCCTGACGTTGCCGTCTTCGTCGACTTCCTCCTCGCTCTCTTCACCCTCCACTTCGTCACCCTCCTTGCCCTTCTTCTTGTTGTTGCTGTCCGCGAGACCACTCAGTAGCTTGCCGGTTTCGGTTGCGACACTGTCGACTCTGCTTGTGTAAATCTTGACACAGCCATCCAGCGTACAGCTGGCTTTCTGGAAGTTGACTCCGTCACCTTCCTTGAGAAGTGACATATCGTGGAAGTAGTCGATCAAGGCGAAGTTCCAAGAGTTGTTTGCGTTGATCTTGTTATCTGTGGCCATCTTCATCCACTCCTCAAAGTTGGCAAGAATCGGGACTCGTTTCATAGGCGTGACCGCGCTTCCGCTGACTACAAAGCCTTCATCGTCATCGTCGTCGACAACCTGTCTGCTGCCTCGGCTGCCACGGGCGTGCGGTGTCTTGGGGTTCGAGCCTGGTGTGTCATTTTCGATATCTTCTAAGCTGTTGTTATTCCTGCGCAGAGGAGTTGCAGCAGCCGCCTTTAGTTCGTTGCGCTGGCGCTCATGAAATGCATGGCGAGAATGCGCACGTCGCGCCTTTTCTTCAGCATCATCGTTGAGAGGGATTCTGCGCATTGTTTAGTTTCGTTGCTATGCAAAGTCGGTAAACGGGGGCTGCTGTCGCAAACGTACTTGACTGGTGAATTTTTGAAGGGCGATGTGTTCATCGACCCGGAAGTCGCTCTGACACTGCCTGCGCGGCTGTTTGCGCGCGGTACTTGGGCCACTCGAGGCATCTTTTTTGTGCGTGTTGTTGGCGCTGAGGTTGTCGTCAAATTGTTGACTGTTTGCTGCATGTGTGCTGTAATGCTGTAGTGGGTGGCCGAGCCTTGTGTTTACTTTCCCCACCAAAAGCACGTCCCTGGGCGACGCGAAACAACAATAAAGAGGTTTTCTGCCTCGAATATTAGGTGTCAAGTTTATCCTTCCGGGTCGGATGGGGCGGGGAAGCTGAAAATCCCGTTTCGTCCAAACATCAGATTGGATCGGCCCTTCGCGGCCCCCTCGTTATCGGCACGTGATGCAAGATCGCTATCTGCCGAGGACTATGGAACTCTTCTCTTGCAGTTGCCGTTGCAAGCAGCCCCCCTCTCTTGGAGTTGCCGCTCCGTTGACGCACAGCCACGTCGGAGGGGGGTTTCCCACGCAGACACGAGCAGATACTTGGCGCAATCAGGGCATTGCCTGCGGTTTCCAGCCTGGTGGTGGCCAAGAAGCTTGCGTCGCTCATAGTTCCTGAAGGAGGCTGGGCAGGTTTTCCCGGGCTGCCTCCCTCGGACGGTAGAACCCCCATGAGTCGTACATGAAGGTGAGAAGCGCTTGCATTTGCTGTTCAGCTCAAACCCGCTGCAGCCCTCTTTTTTGTATAGCAAACTCCATTGAGAGACATCTGTTCCTCCTTGTCCAGCGGAACGAGCGGCTTCACGGCCACGCCAACGCGACAGCGCGGTCTCTGCCATGGCTTCGGATGAGCCAATTACAATCAGCTTTTGACGTCAGACATGCCAACGTCCTCCAAGATCCGAGGGGGCGCCCTTCGCTTGCGGCCTTTCTACGCGACCGTATTCTTAATATGTCTTTTGGCATCCTGGTCCATCTTGACCAAGGCTACCCAACGACAGCTCCAACTACAAGACGCCTCATTCTCACTCTCATCCTCACCCCTCGCCAAACGATCCGAGTTCACCGAGTGCCGAGATGTCCACCGCGCCGATGATCAGTGTGCCTTTGTCAAGGCTCACTGCGCCGAGGACGAGGCTGGCCTCCTCTCCTACCTGACGCTGTATTATTGCGACCTTGGCAAGGCTCAGTGGTTGGCCTTCATTATCCTGGTCTGCTGGCTCGGCTTGCTCTTCACCACTATTGGCATCGCCGCCAGCGACTTCTTCAGCGTTAATCTCAGCACAATCTCTGCCATCCTCGGCCTCAGCGAGAGTTTGGCTGGCGTCACCTTCCTCGCCTTTGGCAATGGCTCACCCGACGTCTTCAGTACTTTTGCAGCCATGGGCTCCAATAGCGCCAGCATGGCTGTTGGAGAGCTGATCGGTGCTGCAAGCTTCATCACCGCCGTCGTTGCCGGGTCCATGGCTTTGGTTCGCGAGTTTAAAGTTGGCAGGAAGACGTACGTCAGGGATCTCTCTTTCTTCATCGTGGCTGTCTGCTTCACCATGGTGTTCCTGGCAGATGGCCACCTGCATTTATGGGAATGCATAACGATGGTCTGTTACTACATCTTCTACGTGGTTACCGTTGTCACATGGCATTGGTACTCAACAAGGCGGAGCCAGCGGCGGGTCCGGGAAGCAGCCGCACGAGGTCATGTCTACGGGACGGTGGGGCATCTCAGTGACGAGCTGGCACCGGAACCATACCGGGATGATCCCGACGATGAGAACCGGCACGTCACCTCCGCAGCCGCTTCCAGTGCTGGAGACATCAACGCATTGGAAGCTGGCCCTAGGATTGAAGTTGATGGTCAAGGAGAGAGTGACGAGGAGGCGGAAGACAGCGATCATGGGCGGCACGTCGTCGCAGAGATGGCCAGCAGCATGCGAGTGTTGCGTCCTAGAGGCAGAAGGCGCAACACACTCACGCCTATTCGTCCCAGTCTAGTCGGCGCTCTCGAATTCCGATCTGCTCTGGCTCAATTGCAGAAGGAAAGCAACCACAGGATGAGACCGATGCATGGACGGGCCTACTCAGTCAACCACCTCGGGGGACAAAGTGAAACGAATACAGTGGGAGGGCCGCCATCCGACTCAGGAAGATACACGATAGGTGCCGTTGAGGAATATGGTCAGAACAGGAATCGGGCCTTGTCCTCTGGCGATATCCCCGGATCTATTAACAGTCGTGACCATTCGCCATCGCCGTGGCGCTTCCCAACACCCGCAGACCCGATCCAACAGATAAAGGCCCAAGAGGGCAGAAACCGAAGTCTGTCACCAGCTTACAAAATCGGTGGTAACTTGGCACCTCCTCCAGTCGACGCCGTACCACAAAGACAGGACAGTGGGGGGAGCGAACCGTTGGAGGCTCGGCCATCACCTGGTCAACTTTCCCTCCAAATACCAAGTCGGCGTGGCAGCATGAGCGTCGGATCTTCGCCTGCATCGCCCTTCCCTGGTTACACCGAATCGCCTCTTGTTTTAACGCCTGCTGCTCAGACCGAACCGACCGAGTTTTTTGCGCCGCCTGGACCGGCTCGCCTCGAAGTGCCATTTGCGCCTTATGAGATGGCCAACCCTAAACCTGTAAGGTGGTGGCCATACGCCATTCTGCCTCCGCCGCACATCTTTTGGGCAACATTGTTCCCGACTCTGCTAGGATGGAAGCAGAAAAGCCACTGGGACAGATTTGTCAGTGCTATATCTGTACCAAGCATCTTGCTCTTGGTGTTGACACTTCCGGTTGTCGAAAATGAGAGTGCGGATGATTCATCCGACGAGACTGCCGTGGATCCCATGATGCGAGACCACTCCCACTGCGACGCTCCAGTGCCTGCCGACGCCTACGAAGACAACGAGGGAGAGACGGAGTGGCAGCGCTTTAGACGGGCTACTCTGTCGCACTCTCGTGGGCAGTCACTTGATCACTCCCCCAAGGGCTCTCCAGCGCTTATTGCTATCGATTCTCCGAGTGGTGCGCGTGTGGCAACTGAAATACCTACGAGTCACCCACAAGCCATAAAACCCGCCAAGCCGTTGCCTTCGGAGAGCAGTCTAGCTCCTGTAGACGAGTCGGGACATTGGAACAGATGGCTCGTCGCGATCCAGCTCTTCACCGGGCCTTTGTTCGCCGTCATCATTCTCTGGGCAAACATGAAGGAAGACTTCCAACAACCCTACAAGGTCCTTGTCAGACTCATCCTGTATACACTCCTAGGATCCACAATTCTTCTCGGCTTCCTTCTCCTATCGACTAGTCCTGATAAGAAGCCAAAGTACCATTTCTTGCTTTGCTTCATGGGTTTCATCATTGCCATCGCCTGGATTTCTACCATCGCCGGAGAAGTCGTCGGTGTCTTGAAAGCAGTCGGCGTCATTTTCGGCATATCAGAAGCCCTCCTGGGCCTGACCATCTTCGCAGCGGGCAACAGTGTGGGCGATCTAATTGCCGATATCACCGTTGCCCGGCTCGGTTTCCCCGTCATGGCATTGTAAGTCTTCACCTACCTATCCATCCACATACCGATGACAGCCATGCTAACTACTTTTAGGTCTGCGTGCTTTGGTGGGCCAATGCTCAATATCCTGCTCGGTATAGGAATCGGCGGCGTCTACATGATGGTCCAGGCCGCCAACCACCGACATAAGAAACACCCAGACAAGCCATTCAAGTACCACTCGTACAACATTCAAATTGGAGGCACGTTGATGATCTCGGCCATCACGCTACTCATCACACTGCTTGGCCTCCTCATCATCGTACCTATGAACAAGTGGGTGATGTCACGGAAGATCGGTTACGGTCTCATTGTGTTGTGGATGATCAGCACCATCGTCAACGTTGTTGTCGAGCTGACCGGAGTGTGGACTGACGTGTCCTATTCCCTATCTTTCTAACGGTACATTTCTCCCTTTTGACTGCTGGCACACGTACAGACTGTATCAATATTGCGTTATTGCATTGCGCCGTATGAGTATACCCAAGCATAGCGTGCGACGAGAAGAATAAACGAAAACTCTCTGTCTTTCCACTTATAGACAGTCCTTACCTCCTGAGTACAAAAAGAGGAAACACGAATCTACATATACATTAGTTTATGAAAATAAATAACACAGATGCTAGCGTCCCTCTTACACAAGCATCTCGGTTGGCTTGATACCTCATTGGCTTCTTTAACGTGTCAAAGTCTCGTGATGTGTTGGTGATGGTTGCCGTTTCATCTAGCGAACAGCTTTTTCTACGAACGAGGTTGAAGGCACTCAGGCACGGTCCTACGTTGCAGACGTTGATTACCATCTGATGTGTTTCTGTCTTCCTTTCCGTACGTGCACCACCAGACCCCTTGTGAGCGAAAGGGCATCAGTAACCGAAGTTGTGACGTGTCTCAACCAACGTATTGAGACGAACATTATGAAATGCCAACTACGCAATGTGCAGCGTTGCGATGCCAAGACTTAAAGCAAACGCTTCATCTGGTGTTGATCTCTCCTTTCTGTTTCTAGAGCTCAGCTCAGCTCAGCACAGCTCCGTGTGTGCAAGTACATGTACGTCTGAGTGTGGTTGCCAAGACATGTCATTGTGTACACCTTTTTGTGTTTTGGCCAACTTATGCCCTTCCACGAGGGGGGAACGGCGCGTCACTTTGGTGACTGACAATATTGGATCATTGACAGACGATAATAGCAGTAGCAAAGTATAAAATGAGATTTGAATGACCGAGCAAAGGCTCTTCCTGGTGTGAGGTTATTCCAGTTCATGCCAACCTTGGTTACAACAAGCCACGCAAAACAAATCACACTCAACTCGGATTTCACTTGCCCTACCAGTTTCTACCTCACTACCTACCCAAAAAGGTTGAGAAATTTAGACACCCAACATGGGAGGCTTTGACAAACTCACAGACTTGGCCCAGCAACTCGCCGGCAAAGACCAAGGCAAGAAGGATCAACAACAGCAGCAGCGGGGTTCGTCAATTCCTCAGACAACGACAACGACTACCACGAACGGCCAGAAATGGGCGGATGTCGGTTCAGCCGCCAAAAAGGCCTTTGCTGGATTCCAGGCGGATCAAGCTGGCGGCAAGGGACCTGATTACACCGAGATTGGGGATGTTGCGCAGAGGGCTTTCACGGCTTATGACCACGGCGGCGGTGGTGAGGAGGGAAAGAAGGATCTTGCTGAGATTGGAAAGGGCCTCGCTGCTGGGTTTGGCGGCGGTGATGGTGAGAAGATGGAGGAGGGGAAGTTGGGAGGGACTGATGGTACGTTGAAGGCTGGGGAGGGGACTGGTGAGATTGAAGGTGAAGCTGAAGGGCAAGGTGAGGGGAATCAGACCAAAGTCCAACGTGATGATGGTATGGCCGTTTCGAGGTCAAATGCGAGGGATACCATTGGCCTGGAAGGCGAGACGCTCCCTGGAGGAGAATCCGACTCTCCTACTGAGAAGAAGGGATTCGGCTCTCACACCAAGCGAGAGGCCGGTGACGGTACCGGATTCGAGAAGGGGGGTTTGCGTGAAGATGAGGATGTCTTTAATAGTAGTGAGGGCAAGACCGACATCACTAGAAGCGGCGAGACGACGACCTCTGGGCAAGGTAAGTTTGGTCCTTCGATTGACATCCTCACTCTGAGTTACTTTATTCAACTGATGCTGGCCATGAAATAGGACTCGGTCGTCGGGCACAGCAGCCTGTGGGCGGTACCGGTGACGAAGAAGAGACTCTTGGGAATCAGCCGGTCAAGAGATGGATTGAGTGAGGCGGCAACATCTTGCAAGGGAAATTGTCAAAAACGTCCTACTTGTGCCGAAGGTGTTTACGATTGACCTCCAGGACTTTCGCTGGCTCGAACGTCTAAGATGAGAGAGTGACTCACTCACATATTATTGCTGCTAGCCGGACTGTTTCGAAACAGAGGCGCAGCATGATCGTCACTGGGTAAGGGTGGTAGTTGATTATTTCGCGTAGTTGTCGGATTGCGTGTTAGCTTAGAAACATTGAAGAGAGATATCTGTCCTCTAGCAACCAGTGAGTAATGGTAGATTGGTCGTGTAATTGATGCAAGATATGCACCGACGTCAAGGCACCCAAGGTACTAAGGTGAAGGTCACCAAGTCGGAGCCGGGGACGGCTCCACCCTCGAGCCCCGGAGCACGCATCCCTGCCGGGGGGCCGCCGCAAGGGGCAGTATTCCCAGCCCGTTCCAGGTCCCATCACAAGCCCACGATCCTCCGTCGCCTAGCGTATTCTTAGTGCCCTCCTAGTCCGCTGTAAATTGCAATCTATCGTTCCTTGCGCCTCATAGTGATCTGCTCAGGGAACCTGACTTCCAGGTTCGCAGAGGCCACGATGTCTACATCTCCCCCCCGGTATTACCACGTTCCTGGCGGAAACAAAACAACTCGTCATCTCAGCACTGCCCCAATACATGGCGTAGATGATCCAGCGGGCGAGTTTCAGACGTGATCACTTGAATTGCGTATCTCATCTCGTTTCAATGCCAATGCCTTCGTATCGTTGCCGTTTGCACATAGGGGTCAGAGGCAAGCTGTCCACAGCTCGGTGTAATAATAGCGAAGTTGATGAGGTAGACAAGGACAGATCATCAAGAGATGGGCAATTAAGAGATCTGGCAAGTTGGAAGATGTGATTGTGTTCGGTCAGCAGACAATTGCGAATCTATTGTCAAATCATACCTGCCAATGCTTGTGGTAAACATTGAAGAAAGATACAGCTTCAGGAAAAGTTATAAATCAAGTTCGACATCGCACTGATTCGAACCCGATGTTCTTGGTTCTTCGCACCTGCAGCTCAAAGCCCACCCAACTGCCCACTTCGTACTACACCTTACACAAGGCCCAGACCCAGACCCATTAGAGGGGGACCCTTGAACCGCAACAAGCACCAGTGCACCACAGTACCTCACTTGCCCCGCCATCCAAAAAGCAACCCCGCGCCGCGCCTGCCACATCCCGAAAAGGAGAGCTTCCTTTCCTGCACGATTGACCGCCCTCCCTTTGCTCAACTTTCCCATTGGACTTTTCCCCATCCCTCCTCCCATCCCTCGAAGCGCGCAATTCTCACGACAAAGCTTCTTTCCTCAAAGCTTCACCACCAAACGCAATACCGAAATTGAACCTGCATTGTGCCAGCATTCACAAGAACAAACACCGTCACGATGGCTACCTCTCTCCCCAGCTACCCTCCCCTCACGGAGCGCCCTCTGAAGAACACCATCTGCCTCTTTGACGTCGACGGCACCCTCACTCCCGCTCGTCTGGTAAGCTACTCTTCTAAAATCAGATCTTAAATTCCTCCGGCCTCCTCCCAGCTCTACCTCTTCCCAAAGAAATTGCTCGTCGCATTACACCAGGAAATCCCATCCAAGCTAACACGTCCTTCCCCCCCTCCTCCAGGCCGCCTCCCCCGAGATCCTCGACCTCCTCGCCCGCCTCCGCCAAAAGTGCGCCATCGGCTTCGTCGGCGGCTCCGACTACTCCAAGCAGCAAGAGCAGCTCGGCAACGCCACCACCCCCGTCACCACCCTCTTCGACTTCTGCTTCTCCGAGAACGGCCTGACGGCCTACAAGCTCGGCCAGCCCCTCGCCTCCAACAGCTTCATAAAGTACATTGGCGAGGACCAGTACAAGGAGCTCGTCCGCTTCGCCCTCCACCACATCGCCGATCTCGACATCCCCATCAAGCGCGGCACCTTTATCGAGTTCCGCAACGGCATGGTCAACATCTCCCCCATCGGCCGCAACGCCTCCAACGAGGAGCGCCAGGCCTTCGAGGCCTACGACAAGATCCACAACGTCCGCCGCGACTTCGTCGCCAAGCTCCGCGAGAAGTTTGGCCACCTGGGCCTGACGTTCAGCATCGGCGGCCAGATCTCGTTCGACGTCTTCCCCACCGGCTGGGACAAGACGTACTGCCTCCAGCACCTCGAGAAGGAGGCGGAGAAGGAGGGCGGCGTCAAGTACGAGCAGATTCACTTCTTTGGCGACAAGACGGCCGAGGGCGGAAACGACTACGAGATTTACGTCGACGAGCGCACCATTGGTCACTCTGTTACCGGCCCCGAGGATACCATTCGCATCCTCAAGGAGACGTTTGACTTGTGAACCGCAGCGGAGAGGAGTAGGCTCTGAGAGGGAATCTTACAAAAGGACTTGCAAGCCGGAATAAATGAACCTAGCTTGACCAGCGAATGAAGCCAACGAAAATGGGGTTGAGATGCCATGGGGCCAGCTTTCTAGACTTTGTGGTCGTGGGCTGTGGCCTTGGGGAACAACAGACCTGCGACATGTCGAGAGCGGCCATAACAGGCCCGCTTTCGAGACTTGAACTTATAGTAGAGCAGCAAATGGAAATGAAGTACAATGATCACTCAAAATAGTAGATGATGGCAAAAGTCACAATGTCGCGTACGAGCTGCGAGAATCAACGTTGTAGATTTGAAGTATATCATCAGGTCGTCAAGCTACCGCTGTATACCTTGGGGATGGGGTTGCTAGAGAGAAAGGCAGAGAGATATTAAAGTAAATCCAAGAAAAAATGACAACACCATCGCCATCACCATCACCATCACCGTCCACACCCACCCACCTCTTCTTTACCTCCCAAACTCCAAATGGGGCACAATCACCGGCCCATACTTTGTCGGCGCCGTAAACGCACCATCACCCTGCACGACAAAATCCACCGCCAAGCTCAACTTTTGCAACCCCTGTTGCTGCTGCTGCTGTTGTCCTCCATTGACGATGCTACCCGCATACTGCGACCCACCGACACCACCAGGACCACCGGCGACGGTCTCTGGGTCATATGCCACGACGGCGACGTAGTTCCTGCGTCCCATGAGCTTCTTGAGCTCGCGCGCGGAGCCCGAGGCGTCGGTGTGGAAAATCTCCATCATGTCCTCCTTGGAATCGGACACCTCGTGATTGGACTTGTGGCCGTTTTGCGGCACGTAGAGGCTCTTGTTGTTGTGGAGGAGCTTGAGGATGTAGTTGCTCGCGGGCTGGGCTACGATGGGGGAGGTGATTACTTGGTACATTGTCTTGTGGTCGCTCGGGTGGGTTGGGTCGTGGACCAGGCCTGCTCCTGCGCAGTTGACGTCTGCGTGGCATTTGTCAGTGGGTTGGGACAAAAATGAGAAAAAGGGAAGAGTCGTTGGGTTTGGAAACTCACCTCCTGACAAGAAAGTCATGCGAATGCCCTTTTGCTGGGAGATGCCTTGGAGCGTGCGGATAAAGTACGTCCTCTCCAGGTCCTTGGACTCGTGCGTCCACATGTCCTTGAGGATCTCGGCAATGTCAATCTCGCCAAACTGGTTCAGGACGTTGCCCATGAGACCAGACTTGCCGACTGCCTTCTTCACCTGCGTGAAGCCCTGCGCGACAACGTCCTTACCGCCAACAACACCGGCCACGGAGCTCGTAACCTTACCGAGGATATTGTACGAGGTATTGACAACCTTTTTGCCCGTCGCGACGGCGCCTGCCAAACTCTCGACCGCCTCGAGGCGCGGGTACAGCAGCGGCACGGAGACCATCCAGATGCAGTGCTGTACGCTGGGAGGCAGCGTCGCGACCTTGGGGAATATGCCCTGGTAGGTCGGCCCGGCCATGACGCGGGCTTGGTTCCTCTCGGAGCGGCAGTCTGGTCCGACGACGCAGACGGCTGGACCGAGGTACTTGACAAAGTGCCACCCTTGGCCGGTGATTGTGAAGAGGTCCATGTCGTTACTGACGTTGCGGAGGATCTCTACCGTGGTGTGGTGCTGGAAGAGAAGGTACATCTCGACGGCAATGCGACCTACGTTTTTGAACATTTGGGACCCTTGCATGTACTCGGGATACGAGCCGTAGCCGTCGAAACTGGGCCAGGTCAGTTATTCCACACATCACAAGGTACAAAACTGCACTTACATGTCATGGTCGTCAATCTGCAAAACATGCGGAATCTGAGCAAAGGCCTCTCGTAGGTAAGGCTGGTCAAAGTGGCTGGTATAGTAATGGAAGTAGGCGTGCGAGACGTCCTCCTCGTGGCGCGCGGTCCATTGCGCGTTCTTCCTGTTGTCTCTGCCGCTCATCGCCAACCACTGCTTCAGCAGGGGCACCTCTTTCCATAGTCTGTCACCGTAAATTTGGTTGCCCATTCCGAGCTGAACGTGGAAGCCGCCGCAGTCGACGTTCTTTTGAAGCACGTCCTTCCACATGAAGCCCACGCCACCGAGTTTGGAGCGCTCGGCCTGAGATGTTGAGGCGGCAAAGTCGTTGTTCGAGTGAGCGATGAACCTCCAGCCGACTTCATGGCGGCCGGCAATGACAAACTCGTATCTCGTGCATCCCAGATGAGAAGTGACTGCGTACGTCCATCTCTCGGTCCCGCTCTCACTCATGGGCAGCTCAATATCGTACTTGTAAAACGTCCAGCGCTGATGAGTGAAGATATTGTGCGGCACCAACTGTCGCGGATTAGGTGAAAGGTCGTTGCTCGGGTGAATGTGAATGGTCGGGGGCTGCGGTGCGTCCGTCACGATCATGATGCTACCCAGCCATGTCCCCTTTTCAAAGTCCATGTTGCAGTAGCGGAGATACGGTCCAAAGTACACACCATTCGTGGGCTGGATCCTGTACATGTCAACACCGGCGCTTGGAGGTGGTCCAGAAAATCCAGCAGTTGTAGGCGTTTGGGACGCAGCAACACTCATGATGCTCTCAGCATAGCCCGGTGTCTGAGGGGGAAACATTGGAGAGGCCATGGCCTGCTTGCCAAACATGGGCGATGCGAGCGGGTTGCCGTACGTCGACGCCGTAGGAGACAAGGGAGCTGCCTCGTGTGTAATAGGATTGGGCCCCTTGGGGAACTCCCATTGCGTCGCCTGAGAAGCCAGATGAATATAATAGTACTGTCCCGAGTTCTGGTCCAGGTGGGCGATCCAGCCCTCGGGTAGCGGTGGCGGCGAAGAAGGGCCAGCGCCTTGGAAGGAAGGAGGTGCTTGTACAGTCTGCGTGACAGGGGCATTCTGTGCTTGGGATGACGAGGGCTGTCCGTTTTGCTCTGGCCTCGGGTCGTTGGCAAAGGCGGGGTGGCCTTGCAACGAAGGTGACGCGAGCCCGGCTGCTGCAGGGCCGACAGTCGCGGGCTTCTTCGGGGGCGACTGAGCAGCAGAGGCCGTGGACACGGACGGCGTTGAATCTGCCCTTTGCTGAGTGGGCCGTTGCTTCTCGGCTGGGTAAGATGGGTTGCCTGAAGGCGTGACACTCGAGTAGGCTGGCGGGGGATCGTTCAAGCCTAGTCGCTGATAATCCTGCTCCAGAACGCTGACTTGCAGGTTCGTCTGTTCGCCTTGGTTCTCTGCTTGTTGAGGGGGAGGACTGAAGGTAGGTTGCGTAGGACTCGTAACTGGGTTCATGCCCTGGTATACTGTGGGCGGACCATGAGGTTGGTTCTCTGGGTTCTCCGTGGGAGTCCATGGCCGCGCGGGTGGTGGTGCTCCTCCATACTGCGCCAATCTCTGGGAAGCTGCAGCGCTCTGTGCCTGTTGCGCCTGCAGGCTGGTCAGTGTCGCCGTGCCCGAGATGCCAGAGGCGGCATATCGCGCCTCGATACCGCCGCCCGGGATGACCCCTGGTTCAACGATTGGGGTCTCTGGCGGTGGTGGGGATCCTCGGCTGGCGCGGGTTGTGGAGGTTGAAGCTGTCGAGGCGAACCTGTTCACGCTGTTCTGGCCGGGCATCTCGAGATGATCAGCGCTCTGAGCACTCTGAGGTGGTGGCCGGGCCTGGTACTGGCTCTGGCTCTGGGCGGGCGGCGTAGAACTGGATGCGCCACCCGGTGGCGGGTAGTAGGGCTTCTTGGTGTAAGACGGGTAGTTTGTAGTCGAAGCAGCCGGTCGCTGAGGTTGCGGCGCCGTCAGGGGCTTCGCGAAAAGGCCGCCGTCGTCGCCAGCCGGGCTCTGAGGAGATGTGGCGCCCAAGGGCCTCGGACCGGTGCCGCGTCGCTCGGCGAGGGTAGGACTCTTGGTCTCTACGGGGCTGGTCGCATTGAAGCGCGGGGTAGTATCATTGTAGTCGGAGCCAAATCGCTTCGGGGCGGTGATGGTGGGTTTGGTAGGTTTTCCAGGTCGAAGATCCTCCTCATCGGGATACGGTAGAGGGGCAGCTGAGCTCGAGGCGCCTGGCGGTAGAGGGAAGGTCGGCTTCGATGTGAAGGAGGAGGAGCCAGAGGCGGACGGAGGCGCGGGGTACTTGAAGCGGTCGTTGGCGGGGTTGGGACTCTGAGGTTTGAATATCCTCAAGGGTTCAACGGTCGGGCTATCGCAGTCTTCTTCGGCGGGCTTGTGAAGGAACAGTTCGGCATCGGGAAGGCCGCGACTGCGCTCCATGATGGGCGGCGATGTGGTATCGTCGAATCTGGCCAAAGATAGATATGTACGGATATCTGGGGGCCGGCCGACTTGCGCAGGTACGCGGATGCTTGATGCGGGATGCGAATGACGCACTGCGAGAGCTCAAGTCTGCAGGTCAGGGGGAGCAAAAAGTTATTTATAGGAGCTGTCGAAGGTCGAGGTTTCGTGCCTATCGTTGGATGCTTGAGAGGATCGCAGCTGCTGATGAGGGGTGGTGGGGTCCAGGTTCGAGTCTCACGGGAGAGGTCGCAGATATGGCCGGCCGGTTGTTAGGCCCGTTAGATGGATGAAACGGCTGCGGCACGGAAACAAAACCAGTGTATTTTCCAAACGTGTGTATTTCAAGAGAAAAAAGGTCAGAAGCCGAGAACTATCAACCAGAGGGGAGAGCGCGTCCAGGACGAAGAATAAGAACGTGCCAGATAGGACGACAGGAGCAGGAGGGAAGCAAGCAAGCGCCAGGTAGGGTTTGGGTCTGGCAGCGGGAAGCATTGGGCAAAGTGCAAAGCAGCAGCATAAGGTAGGGACATGGGGCCAGGATGGGGATGGGATGGACCGGGAACCAGGGGGGGAGGCGCTCGCCAGCGGCAGAGAAGAGAGAGAGAGGGGTGGGAAACTTGGATATTCCTCAAGGCATAGGCAGGCCGCACCGCCGCACACAGACTGTACATAGACACCACCACCTCACACGGGAGGGCGTGGCCGGGCTGGCATGGCATTTGCAGGGAATGGGCGAGATGGGCCTCGTCGCCGCCTCGGTGGCCTCCTCGACGATGAGAGTGAGCCAGCTGCCCAGGAGTGTCGAGAGAAACAAGTGGTTGAGTTTGCAGTCCCAGGCAGTGTTGACCAGTGACCAGTGACCAGGAGCCAAAGAGCCTGAACAACGTCGATGTATGGAGCCCTGCATGGTGGCATCTTGTTCTACTGCGTAGCGAAGCTTCATGATTGGCTGTGTATCGTGGGCGCTTAGAGAATGGTGCAGCAGCAAATGGGCAATCTTCATCTCGAAGTTGCAAGCGCCTGCCCATGACTGTGAAGCTCTTGGCTTGAAAGAAGTTCCCAGTCTTTCCAGATTCTCAGAGAGCCGTGAGAGCCTAGAGCGTGGTAGCGGAGCCACTTGAGCTCGTAATGCGCATAGAGGGAGATGAGGGTGATGAAGAGTGATTTGTCGAGTGCGGCATCTGGGATCCGGTGAGTCGAAATGCGCCGAGACAAGCAGTGACGAGATAGGGGTTGAACTTGGTAGTGCCCGCCCATCTGCAGCTCTCGTGAACCATCACTTGATGGAGGCGCCTAGGAGATTTGGTGTTGAACTCTCCAAGTTAGGAGGATGTTGGTAAAAGTAAAGGAAGCATCCAAGTGACAGACAGGCGGGACTGGAGGGAACCGGTACCTTCACTGATTGAGATACGTACCTATTGAGAAGCACTGGCCATCTAGAGAGGTCTTGGCCCAAGCTTGGACGGGTAATTACATAAGCCCGGAAATCTCCACTTTCCAGGCACAGCGGCGGCGTCCCGCGTTGGTTTGCCTCCGAACAGGTCGTCCGTCATTGGCCGAGCTCGGGGTTGTCGTCGTCGCCCTCTTTCGTTGCATTCGCACTTCCATATGATTTTCATTATCGAAACTCCCGCCTTCAACAAATGGGACTCAGACAACAATAACTGCCTCAACGATATCCCGGCAACTTATTCCGAAAGCGAGTCACATCCAGGGGAATGTTGACTCACACAACTTACAAGCCTTACGACAGCTCCACGCATTGCATGGACCAACAACACCAGCCACGAATTGAGGCCTCAGTTTGGCGTGCGCGTCCTCTCTGCTGCCAGTGGCGAAGAATCAAGCACCATCTCAGTGACCACCCACTATCCGCAATCTGAAGCTGCACCCGATTCCCATGTGCTTGAAGTGTGGCACACGCAAGTTCCCAACTCCCGAGCTCATCGCAAACTGACACAGCGGGACCGAGTTACGCCACACTCCACCCCGCACTTCACCATATCCCGCTGCCAACAGCCCATTCCCGGGCCCGGGCTCTAGGCTGCTCAGCTGAAGCTTTTTTGCTCGGTCCCGCGCGGGCTGCGTAACACAACTGACATGGGACGTGTCAAAGAAATGGCGGCGATAGCGGCGTTCTCTCCAAGGCAATCAAACAATACGCGGCTTTTCTCTAGCAGTCTAGAGTCATGAAGGCGTAGCTAAGGAACCTTCTTGTTCGGTCTCCGACCACGCCTGAATCTACACTCCGCCGCGGACATTTGCACTACGCCATCAACAAATTGGTCTGGTTCGGAGCTCGGTGTAGAAGTCTACCGCCCACCGACGGGGATCCAATGAGCTGTTTGGGCCGATCGCCCTACCACGACGACGCGTGGCGATGTTGTACCTCCCCCCATGTGCCCATGTCCTTTCCCTTCGAAACCATTCTGACCTGTTCGACCGCTCGAGGCTAGAGGTGTATTGAGTGTGGCTCTGACTGGTTCGACCTGGTGCTTTCGCAAGTGTTTTTGCCTTCCACGTTTTGCCAGTAGTGTATCAGACGAAAGGCCTACGCATGCTCCTGCCTTGTAAATGATATGGCCCTGTCGTCGTCGTCTCCTGATATATAAATGAACTCCTTCATCGTCTTCATGCTCTTTATTTCCTTTCCCTTCTCAGCTTCATTGCTATCCGACAATCATCACCATCCTCACCATCCTGCTTCTCACTTACACAAACCTCATCAACCCACACCCACAAACAATCACACATTCACATACAACAATCCAACATGTCTTGGGCAGGTCCAAACGGTAATAACAATCCTTGGGGTCGCCCAGGTGGCCCTCAAGGCCTCTGGAGCTTCATCCACTCCCTCGACCCCAACATGCGCGCCGGCGCCGGTGTAGACCACTCCACCGGCCCCGGTCCCTGGGCAAACTTCCCCTCAGGCTTCCCCTTCCACGGTGCCGAACACCCCTTTGGCGGCGGCCCCGGTGGCCCTGGCGGCTGGGGAGGTCCCTACGGCGGTTGGGGTGATTTCCGCGGTGGATTCGGGGGTCGTCGCCGCGGTGGCGGTCGATGCGGCGGCAGAGGTCACCACGGACGACGCGGCGACATGAACGACGGCGAGGGCGAGGTCGTCGACGAGACCATGCGCAACGCAGACGATACCCCCGAAGAGGGCGACTTCTCCGACAAGGAAAAGGACGACTCCCCCGATACCATGCGTGACGGTCCCAACGAAGACGGCCCCGAGCACGCAGGTCACCCCCATCCCCACCCTCACCACCACCATGGCCCCGGCCGCCGCGGCGGTCCAGGCCGCGGAGGTCGCGGAGGTCGCTTCGGCGGTGGACCCCCCGGCGGCGGATCCGATCCCTGGGGCGCGCGCCACAGCAGACACGGCCACCACGGCCACCGGGGCCCACCACCTCCCCCCGGTCCCCCGCCCCCCTTCGGCGCACCGCACCCGCCTCCACCTCCTCCCCCGCCCTACGGCCACAACCCAGCCGGCACCTTTGATTTCGCAAACTGGCAAGAGTGGCTGAACCAGTTCGCCGACCACCCCTTTGCCCAACAAGTCCGCGACTGGGCCACCCGCTTCGGCGGTCTCAACAACAACGCCGCCGGCACCCGCGATGGTGGTGCGGCCGCCGACAACGACAACGCCGACATGGACTCGGCATTCACGCCCCCCGTCGACATCTTCTCCACGGACCGCGCCTATGTGCTGCACTTTGCCCTCCCCGGCGCCAAGAAGGAGGACGTCGGCGTGAACTGGGACGCCGACAAGGGCGAGCTACGCGTCGCGGGCGTGGTGTACCGGCCTGGCGACGAGGACTTCCTGGCGACTTTGGCGTCCGGGGAGCGGAGGATCGGAATGTTTAGCCGGTCTGTGCCGCTGCCGCCTCGTACGCGTCAGAGTGCTTCTGCTGCCTCGGAGAGAGGGGAGGAGATTGACGCGCTGGCTATCACGGCCAAGATGGAGGATGGAATCTTGGTGGTGACTGTGCCCAAGGTGGAGAAGGAGTGGACTGAGATTCACAAGGTTGACATCGAGTAGGAGAGTCAGATATTTGCTGCTTCTTACTTGAGAAGGAAATTTTCTTTTTGGTGGAAACGGTTGGATGTAAAGGAAGCTTCACGGTTTATGATTTTGGAGTTTGGGATGTGAATTTCTTGGGTTTGGCTTGTATAAGTGTTTGTTTGGTATTAGGGTAATTAGATAGCTTCAACAACCGTTTACGCCATTATTGTGGTATTGTCTCCCTGGAAGTAAAAGTGAAAGTGAATTGCTCTCATGACCAAGGTACTAAGTCGACGAATCAAGGTAAGTGGTATTTCTAAATAAGCCAACATCGCAGTAAAATGAACAGCAACCAACGTTTGATTTCGCGGAGTGGGCTCTCTGAGCTTCATACCACCAATTGTCCCACTTGAAAAAAGTGAAAAAAGGTAGAGGCTCAGCCACATTCAAGCTCCTCCATCCGGCCTCCATCGAGCCCATAACATGGTTCTCCTAACCTCCTATAGAGTTACTCGATCTGATGCCATATTTCGAACAGATAAACCTGCGCAGGTAGTGCAAAAGTGGACAGACTTGGTACGAATATGTACGTATATTCCAGTCGTTCTGCTCTTACCTGATCCAACTTTCTAGGAGGAGTGGAAATTACTTTGACTCGGCTCCAGTCGTCTTCTCCGCCACCGATAAGGGCAAATAAGTAGCTTGCTCATCCTACTCAACCCTTTGGGAGGGGTTAAAATCGCAGTGAAAGCTGTTGGGTACTCGATAGCCAGTCAGCACATGAGCCCGCTTCTCACATCCAATCCTTTGAAGGGGTTAAAATCGCAATGAACCTAAGGATCCGCGAAATACCTAAGGATCCGTGAAATACCTAAGGATCCGTGAAATACCTAATGCAGCACAAATGCCGAAAGCTACCTAGGTACCTACCGTACCTAGCGAGTGGCCAGCTCGTCAGCCTGCTTCTCATCTTCACCCCCTTGGGGGGGGATTAAATTGCTGTGCAGAGCCCAATCTTGCACTTTGAGCCGCCAGATTTATGGTCAATCGGCTCAGCCTGTTGTCTCCGGAGGCACGCCTCATCCATCGCATCCTAGGTAAGGTACCTTTCTTGGCGCCTGTTCAAACTTCACCATGCTCCTCCTCAAACCCGTCTCAAAAAGCTCCGTGGCATGACTGTCCGTAACTCATCGACCATCACTTACATCCCCCTAATTGAATCCATATGTGTGGCTTGATTTCGAATAGAAGGTTAAATGGTGGTTTCTTAATGGCCGACAGATCTAACAGTTCCGCCGGCGCCCCCTAGAGAGAAAGCGTAAACAGCGAACGCCCTGATGCCAAAGAAGCCCAAAGAAAAGAGATCCTGAATCCGGACTCTCGTGCCGAGCGGTAGGCTTCTCGGGCGGATTAGAGTTATTGGTGACTCGCTTGAAGACTTTAATGTTCCTATATTCGAGCTGGCGAGTGCAAAACACGAACATGGTAGAATATCACAAAATCCTCTAATCTTGAAATTATTTCTGCGCTATTTTGTAATCAGGATGACGAGGTGGAAAAAAATAGGACTTCATTACATACGATGAGATGAATGATGTACGATAAAAAAAGGGACAAGCTTGGCCGTGTTAAGAGATACGGAACACTGGAGGCGATCACAATCAGATCCTATCCATTAGATCCTACCTACTTCATCTAGGATATGTTATGTTATGCAGTCAAGGAAAGGAAACATGTCTGAAAAGGACAACCACAACAAACCCACCTATTTCTAATAGACCATTTTTATACGATTTCGCTACAATACACAGTACATAAAAAAGAAAACACAAGTCGCTTTTTCCAAGATATAAGTTGAGACTACTTTAGACACCACACACACATACGCCCACCACCCAGACAATTCTCAGTCTCACCAATACTCCCTCGCATTGCCCTCAAACGCAAAGTTAAGCAGGACGGCAATGAACAAGGAAGCGCAGAGCGCGCTGGGCCCCCACTTGTCGTAAAACTTGGCCGCCTTGCGGTTGCGGATGGCGTTGCTCCGGTACAGGTAGATCACGACCGAGTAGCAGAGCGACATGATGGCGAGGAGGGTGAAGACGCCGGCCACGATGAAGGACATGGGCGTGGGCTTGGAGCCAAAGTTGAGGAGCGTGACGGCGACGGTGCCGACGTAGATGGAGTATTCGAGCTATTTTTTGGTTGTGTTAGCAGCTGTTCGGGGATTTCTTGTTAAGAGGATATGAGAGACTTACCCATCCGAGGAAGGTTCTCTCGGCGGCAAAGTACACCTTGGGTTCCACGCGGACCGGCACGTAAATCTTCTTGCCCTTGGGGGCCTTGAACCTCTTGGTCTGAATCGCCCCCGAGCCGAAGAGCGTCGTCTGTACTTCACGCCTGGGGATCACAGAGCCACGGGGATGCGGCACGGTCCACTTGAGCACGTCGATGGCGCGCTCGCCAAATGCTTGTGCCTTTGTGGAGGCAAGCGCCTTGTAGTAAGTCCAGCCTCCGACCCGTCTGGCTTCCTCGAGGGCCTCGTCGGCGTCGTACTCCTCGTCCGAGTCGTACAAAAAGTCTTCGTTGTCGACGGGGGCAATGGTATCGACGGTCTGGCCTTCGACATCGAGTGCGGTCCCGCCGTTCCTAGCAGCTCCTTGACCACTCGACTCTCCGTTGGTGGCACCATTGTTGCTGGCTACCAAGGGACCCTCCTCGTCATCAGAGTCTAGCTCGTCATCCTCGTCATCATCTGATGTAGTGGTAGTTGCCGACTGGTTGGGTCTGTGGATTCCAAAGTCGTGCGTAACTGGCTTCCGGATATCCACGTCCATCTGCGGCATCCAGAAGGGAAGCAGGTTGATGCGGTCGGGGAAGAGGCAAGCGACTCCGTGGATGAACTTTGAGAACTTGGGCACGGCCTCCACAAGATGGCTGGAAATGAGCTGGCGAACCCATTCCGGAGGTTCTTGGCCGAGCTGCGTCTGAAGCTTGACCTCGAGAACGGCGTAAGGGAAGCGCACAATGTCTTCGGGGGGCAGTTGCGAAAAGGGATAGTCGATACCAATGTCCATACGTCTCCAGTTGTCACCGGACCTCTTACGGCCATCTAGGTTGTCCTCGCGGACCATGGTCAACTCCGTGTCGAGCGAGATACGGACTCGAGCATCAGCGGGAAGCTGGAAGGCGGTACGATTGTAGAAGGATCTGCACACCGGCTTGTATCCCTTCTTGAGAGTCGAGTACTGGACCTCCTTTGCGAGTCTCTCGTCCTCGGCAATCGCCTTCTCGGGCTTCTTGCCCTCCTTACGCGCCTTTTCGAAGAGAGCGGCGGGGAGCAGCTCACCGCGCATGTAGGCGTTGACGTTCTTCTCCTTGACCGAGAATCGCGCCTTGACGGATTTCTCCCCGGTCCAGTCCTCGCGATGAGTCTTGCGCTCGACAAAGATGTTCTCGCTCTGCATCCCACCGTACCATCTCAGGCGGATGGCCTCGGCACCCTCCGTCTTCTTCAGACGGCCCTCGTACAGATCCCAAGTCTCCGGGTTGTCGTAGTAGATGGACGTGATGGCCGAGTCCTGGATCTCAAACTCCTTGCTTGCATTAAAGACAAGTACGGGCAAGTGCTTCAAGATGATGAGCTTCAGCTCCGTCACGTTGTCTGGGTGGACCCAATACTTTGTCGTATTGCGAACGAAGCTTCCCTGAGAGCCGCCGGCTGCGCTGTCACCCTTGACTGGGTTTCCTCTCGTCCTGACCAGATCGTACAACTTGGAAAGCTGAACTACGGAAGCGTCATAGTTTTCCTTGTAAAATGGTTTCGCCTTGAGTCGGGTGTCGAAGACGGGCTTGAGGTGCCAGCCAGTTGTTTTCTATGCCTCGTCAGTGATCCGCCCGAACGTTCAATGTCGCAAGGAATGCCTCACGTCATGCTTCTTGATAATCTTGTAAAAACCAGTATAGTTGAGCTGGACAAACTTGGCAAGATCGTGGACATCGGCAATAATGTCGCTCAAGTCCTCCTCGAGCAGCATGAACTCTTCCTCACTAGGGCCCTCCTCGCGGGGGCCGCGCTCGACGAGACGATTGACGACGCCCTTGACCTCGCGCTCGCTCACGGCAATGCGCCTCGAGATCTCCATGGCCTTGACCTGCTGCTTCGTATGGACCTTATCGAGCTCGGCCTCGAGCTTCTTGACGAAGCGGCCCTCATCCTCCTCGGACCACTCGCGCTTGCCGCCCTTGCCCTTGCCATTGCTATTGTCGGCGGGTGTGACGGGGCCCGTGGCGGTCTTGAGATCGGCCTTGAGGGCGTCGTAGTCGATGTAGTACCATTGGTACTCGCGGATGATGCTCGAGCGGAGCTGCTCGCCGAACTTCATGACGACGATGCCGGGAGGGGCGCGCCAGGGAGATTCGCTGGGTGCTAGACTCGGTCGCCAAGTTCGTTCCTGCGTCTTTGTATCGTAGACAATTAGCATGAGGATTCGGGTCTCGAGAGAAATGGCATCATCGGTATGGGCATAGCCAGGCAGAAAAAAGCAAAGGAGGCTTAGTCGAAGAAACGCCCAGATTTAGTTTGCCTTTTGGGTAATGGAATTCTTGAAGGGGCTTGCTTGTTGACGATGTGGAGTCGAATTGAGGAGATTTATTCGAATAGAGGTCTCACCTTATGCAGCTTTTGCGCCGTGTAACCGACTTGGGCGAAAATGTTCCAGATATTGGAGAAAAGTATGAGAGGATTTGGGAAGCTTTCGCCTGTCGCGCGGTCGGGTGTTGCAGGCAAAACAAAAGGCGATGGAATGCGAGGCGGCGGCCGATGGTTACGAGACAAGCTTCGGACAGGGGGCCCTCAGACGGGGGGCCGCTACCTTGGTACTGCCTGCAATGTGCTGCAGTTGCCAACCACGTTAACTGAGTGACACCGCACGGCCAATCCTGCACTGCTCTAGGGTACCTGACTGTCCTTCAGCTTCTTATACTACCTTATGTTTTCTTACTCAATCCCTTCATTTCTAGATTTCTTTTCGTATCTGCAGGACTCAACTTCGGGATTCAAGCGTTCTATCTCACGAGGCATGTAAAGAACGAGAAACGAAAAACGTGGGAGCTGGCGCATCCGTCCTCTCCTGCCATCGTATCTCCCTCGCAACTTTCGAGTCCTTTAGCGGTCCTGACCCAGTAAAGCGCGGCTCCAACCCGGCTTAGCTCCAGGTAGTCCGGTGGTCCCAGTGGGTGTCTGGCTCCAGTTTCCGCTGGTACCCAGAGCTTGCCGCAGGGGGGGGGGGCACGGGGGTGTCAATTGGCCAATTGCGAGCAGCAGATGCGCACGTGCGGCAGACGTCACACGGTGGCCCAGCTGTTGCTGCAGCTCGCAGGAGGGCTCGACCCGGACGACTTTTTTTTTCTCGTTCGGCGGATGGCGGGGTCGGCGGGGGATACACACCGGCGCGGACACGGCAAAAAAAAAAAGTTCTACGGACTAGACACCCGGCCGATATCGAAGGATCCCACCGCACCACGGACCTAGACACCCCTACCAACTCCGGCACACCGACCGGAGCAAAAGCCGTGTCTTTCGCCGAACCCCTTCCTTCCGATCGAGGTTTTCTCTCTCCCCAGACGAACGAAGCTCCCCCACACTCAGAGTCAACATCCCTCGACTTACCCCTTCAAACCACCATATACATACAACCATGGCGACACCGATCGACGACTCGATGCAAGCCCGCATCACAACAGACTGCCCCGACGCAACCCGCGAAATCCTCCTCCACGCCTGGAGCCACGACACCTCCGCCCTCAAGAAACTTCTCCAGGAGCCCGGCCAAGCGAGCTGCCAGGACCCGACGACCGGCGAGACGCCCCTCCACGCCGCCATTCGAGCTTGCGGACCTGCTCCCCCTTCCACCGAAAATGAAGCCCAAAACGGGGATGACGGCGAAGCAGGCGAAGACCTCCAGGTAGAAGAAGCAAAGGAAACAGTCCACGAGCTCTTCCTCTCCGGCGCAATCTGGAACGACGTCGACAACAACAACGAGACACCGGGCTGTCTCGCCCTCCGCCTCGGCCAAAAGGGCCTCTATAACCTCTGCGTCGAGGCCGGCGTGCGCGCCGAGATGCTGTTTGGCTTGTTGGACGGGTACGAGGCGCTTTCTTCGGGGGGCTCGGAGATGGACGAGGATGAGGTCGAGGCAGCCGTCGAAGGGACCGCAGACGCCAACGACGTTGTCATTGAGGACGTACACGATGCGGAAGAAGCACCAGAACTCGTCGAGGCACCAGCACCCGTCTCAGAGGAACAGCAGCAAGAACCCAAAACGTTCCAACCCCCCGCCGTCCAGGACCCTTCCCTCAACTCGGAAGAGTACCTCGCCTCGAACCTGACCTACTCCTCCGGCAAACTCGTCGACGAGGCCGGCAACGGCGTCATGATGGCGTGGGAGACGGAAATCATGCGCAAGAGCGTCGACGCCCTCATCCCACCACCGCCACAGGACTCCTCTGACGCCGATGCCTCTGCGACATCAGGCAAACGCATCCTCAATATCGGCTTCGGCATGGGCATAATCGACAGCATGTTCCGCTCCACATCCCCCGCCCGCCACCACATCATCGAAGCCCACCCCGAAGTCCTCGCCGCAATCGACAACACCACCAAAGCCACCGCAAACCCAGACGACTCGATCCCCTCCACCTTCGGCGCATCATGGGAATCCTCAGCCCCCCAACCAGGAGCCTACAAAATCCACCGCGGCAGATGGCAAGACATCGTCCCCCAGCTCCTCGAGGCCGGCGAAGTCTACGACGCAATCTACTTTGACACCTTTGGCGAAGACTACGGCCAGCTGAAAACATTCTTCACGGAGTACATCCCCGGCCTGCTCGATTTCGAGGGGCGCTTCAGCTTCTTCAACGGTCTGGGCGCCGACCGGAGGATATGCTACGACGTCTACACCAAGGTCGTCGAGATGCACATGGCCGACGCCGGTCTGGACGTCGAGTGGGACGAGATGGACGTCGACATGAAGGGTTTGGAAAAGGCTGGCGCCGGCGAGTGGGAGGGTGTCGTGCGCCGGTACTGGACTTTGGATAGTGAGTTTTCTTCTGGGTGTACTGATGCCTCGACAATACTGACAGGTGATAGAGTACCGCTTGCCCACATGCACGTTCATGGGCTGAAAATAAGTAAAAGCTGGGATGGGGGTTAGGAATACTGCTTGTATGAGCTATCTAGTAGGTCTGGTGGACATAACCGTAGAACCAATGCAGATAAGGCTTCCTATCAAAAAGAACCCCCAATCTAACAAGACCTCGCTTTTTGTTTAATCTCATTGCCTCTTCAACCCGTCCTCGTGTCTTGGGACGACTATGTGAAGTTCTCGGGGTGGAGAATGCCAGCCATGTTGCCGTTCTGGACTCTCTTAAGGGTCAAGGCGGCAATCAGGGCGGCGCCAACACCACTGCCGTCCTCTGCTGCGAGAATCTCAACAGGATCCTCCTCCTTGGGGTTGGTCTTAGCAGGCCAGTCGAGAATCTCGCGCAGAGCCTGGGCGCCACGGGCCTTGAAGTGGGGGTACTTGTTAAAGACCGAACCGTCAGCACCGACGTGGCAGTTGTCGTAGCCCTTCTTCATGCAGATGGCAGCAACACCGCAAGCCGAGAGGCGGGCGGCACGGGTGCCAATGAGCTCAGCAAGGCGGCGGACCAGCTCCAACTCGGGTCTGGTGGCCTTGAGGTTCAGCTTGGAGAGGAAGAGGTCGCTAGTCTCCTGAAGGTTCTCGAAGGGGTCGCTGTATCGGGTTAGCATACTAATCTGGGGCAGCTTCAAGATGAAGAAAACTTACTCCTCAATGGCGGACAGGAACGAGGAATCCAAGGTGTAGGCCTTACGGAGCTTGGCAATGTCCTGGTTCTCGAAGATGTGCACAGACTTGTTGTCGTGGAGGTCAACAAGGACCAGGCGGAAGATCTCGCCCAAGTAGAGACCGGCAATCATCTTCTCAAAGGCCTGCTGGCCGGGACGAGGAGAGTCCTTGTCGATGATGATGTCGTAGGGGGTACGAGGCAAGACCTTGTGCTCGTTGTCGAAAGCACCCCACTCGCAGTTGATGGCCATGGGGGTGTTGGGAGGCAAGTTCATGTGAGCAAGCTTGGGGATGGAGCCGCAGTCCTCCATGTAAGCAGCGTTGCAGCCAGTGCCAAAGATACAGCCAATCTTCATCTTAGTGTCGGTGTAGGCAGAGGCAATCAGGGTGCCAGTGGTATCGTTGATCAGAGCAGACAGCTTGATAGGGACGTTCTAAGCGGGAGTTAGTTACTGGTGCTTCATCTGTGCTCAAGTAATCTTATTATACCTTGGCCGCCAGAGCAGCCTCAAGGAAAGGGACAACGTTGTGACCCTCAACTCCGGCAATATCGAAACCCTTGGTCCAGCGCTGGAGGATGCCCTCATCGATGTAGTTCTGGGTGGCAGGGTAGGAGAAGGTGAAACCCAGAGGAATCTTCTGAGATTGAGGGTGATCGGGGTGGTGAGTCTGGATGAACTGAGCTAGGCAGTCGGCAATGTACTCCCACAGCTCCTCTGACTGGCCGGTCTTGAGCTCCTCGGGCATGCGGTACTTTGACTGAATGATGTCGAACTCAGACTTCTGATCCGTCAAGGTGATCTCACAGACACGGAGGTTGGTTCCGCCCATGTCGAGGGCAAGGTAAGTGCCGGTCTCGTAGCCATCAGGGAAGGACATAACCCAGGTCGGGTTCATGGGCTGTAGACATAGTTAGAAAGGTGCTCCAAATGCCACTAAATATTCAGGTCTCAGCATACGATACTACCGCCCTCGACACTCAGACCTATGCTTCAAGTCAGTTCCATGAAAAACTTCGATTTTCCACAGGTGTCAACTTACCCTTGTCCAGTTCTGTGATGAAGTGCGCGCTGATCTGCTTGAGCTTCTCAGTTGGAACGGTGAATTGCTCCTCGAGCTTCTTGACCTCAGCCAGAAGATCCTTAGGCACATCGGCCATGGAACCTAGATTTTCACACATAGTTAGCGGACATGAATCGTGTTGAATCTGTAGATGTGTGTTCTTGCTTTGACGTGATGGCACAAAGATATCGGTGTGGTGGTAGGATCTCTCCCTTGTAGCGGGAGCAATCGCTCTGTCCACCATCGTGACGGTTGTGTGAAGCTGGCTGTAAGATTTTGGTGTCTTGCCACACTTGAGCGTGACAACGTTTGGTGGACGGGTATCACAAAATGATTGTGTTCAGGAAAACAAGATCCAGAATCGAAGCTCTCGAGACAAAGGACAAAAAACAACAAGCAATTGATGTAGCGGTCAACACAAGGGTCTGGAGGGGAGACAAGCAGCGCTTGCCAGCTTCTTTATAACTAGACAGTTGCAGTCATCGGAGAAAGAAAGCTGGGGGATCAAGGTGGGGGAATGTCTGGCAAAGTGAGACAAGGTCTTCCACCTCAACGCTGGATGGCTTGAGCTTTTCCCAAGAGAGTTGCTTTTGCTTGACAAGCAAGGTACCCCTCTGGCTTGGGGAAGCTCCGGCCACCGGGAAGTGCTGCATGGCGGTCCAGCCTTGTGGCGCGTCATCTCCGAATGGCAATTGGCCGTTCCAGCCGTCGGTGGGAGGCAGGATTGGATGGTGGTGATTGTGATGGTGCGAGCGGGACGAAAGTTTTGAGGGTGAGGCGTTGAGGATGACTTGGAGGGTGGGACGACACCAGCGGAATGGCGTACAGTGCGCAGTAGCTTGAAGACCATATCATCTCGAGAGCTGTCTCAGTCTCAACGTGAGGCGGCACACCATGTCATTTTTGCATATAAGGCCATCGTGTCGCCCTTGGGTATTTCCAGGAGTCCAAAGGTAGGGAGAAGGAGTAAAATGAAGGGGGAATCGCAGCTGCAAAACTTACCCTTCCTACTGGGCGGAACCTTGGGACCGAGACCAACCATTTTGACCGAAGCTCTGACGGATGGCGGGGTAAAAGTTGATGAGGGGTAGCGATTGAGCTATAGGTGATGATGGGTGCAGCAAAATAAAAGCTGTCGGAAGCTGCGTAGGGATGTAGGCCAAAAGCACACGATAAGTCTGCTTGGTGTTGTGTTCGTTGCTAGGTGGGTGGTGGTAGGCGGTCAATTCGCCAGAGGTGAAGTGCGTCGGGTGAGGGAAGTGACGTTGAGGGAAAAGGTGAATGGGCGTGGATCATCTGACCGAGAGGGAAGGAGGTGAGGTAGGAGGTCAAACTCGGGCGGACTGGACCTTGTCAGGACTGGAGATCACTCACTCAGCACCACTGCACGCTGCTGCACTACGGTTACCTTACTTTGTGGCCCCCTTCCTTTCGACGAGTCGAGTCCCCCGAAGCCGCTGAGGCACATCTCCGATGGGTCATCCAATGTCTGTCTACCTATCTCCTTACTGGTATATCCGTACGAGCCTTAGGTACCAGGGCAGCTCAAACTCCAAAAACTGCACACTAGTTTTCTTGGTACCTTTTTCTCTGTTGTCCCACTGGTCGCGGACCAGAGCCGCCAGCCCGCGTCTCGCTCGTCCAAAGGTTACCACGAGATTTGCAGCGGTCTTGCCATAGCTGGGATGGTCAAGGTAGATGGCAGCTAGCGGTGGACCCCTAGGGTTGACCTGAACTGACCATAGCTGTCTACCAACCTATCTCCGATGGCATATCTCACGTGAAGGAGATGCTGGAAGAGTGTGTTCCCACATACCACATCTTACGAGCACCTGAATTCAAGCCAGGAGAGTCAGCATCCCGGGAGAAACGGACTGGAAGCACCGGAAGCGCCGTTCTCAATCGTTCCCAAAGCCCGGAGGTTGCGGTGCGTGACGTCTTGTTGAGGGACAAACGGCAGCTAAGGAAAAGAGAATCGGTAGCTGTCCACCCCACCAGATGCCAGGAGCCAGTCATCATTGGCGATTTTACAGATATGGAGCCCCGTGTGATGAAGTATCCAAGTACCTAAGCGAGGAGATAAAACGTGGACGAAGCGCGTGGCTGAAGCTGTCCCGCAGTGGCACCTGCCATGGGTAAAGTGTGGCTTGACCTCCACCGAGGCCGCGCCAGTGCCGCGTGCCCGTCTCGGACTAACCCAGCCCCGACCCGGCCACTCTCCAGTGAAGTGGAGCTATTCGTGGCCCGTGCGCGCCGTCAAGCAACGTATCCGTAAGCTTTTTGGCTGGGGGTAGCTGTCTCAGGAGCCAGATCATCAATTCGGGCAATGGAGTGAAAGCCCCCAATTGCGTCTCAACAACCGCTTTTCTCCATTCTTGATTCTCAATTGCCGGGAGAGCTCTGTCGATGAGCAATTCCCTCCACCAACCCACATCATGAGAGCCTTCGCCATTGCCGCCGGGCTTCTGAGCCTGCTCTCCCCGATTGTCGCAAGCTCCGACTCGACGACTGCAGCTGACAAGGTGTCAAAGGTCAACCTGCCCGCCAACTTCAAGCCGCCCCAGGTTTTCAAGAACGCCAATCTTGTCCACATTGTCTCCCTCGAGAAGAACTACGTCAAGGAGTCAATCAATGTTCTGATTGAGAACATTGATAAGCAGCCCCAAGATGCATACTACCTGCCCTTCACCCCCGAGCAGATGTCGCGCATTGGAGGCTTCGAGGCCAAGGATAGGAAGAACCCCGAAGCTGGCCCATTCACCGTTGATGCGGTCGAGTATGACCCCCTGAGGTACGTTTTGGCTCTTGGGCACATCGCACACCCAATAGTGCACATGGGTGAACTAACAGGTGCAACAGCGAGACTCAGTACTACAAGATCCAGCTCCCTACGCCCTTGAAGGCCGGCGGCCAGCAGACGCTGAGCATCTCCTACTACCTTCTCCAGGCCTACAAGCCCCTGCCGGCCTCGATCGCCCAGGAGGAGCAACAATTCCTCACCTACGACTTCTCCGTGTACGCGCCCTCGGCCTACGTCACTTCGAAGCAGAAGACCGAGCTCAAGTCCCACTCGTCCAACATCCCCGACTACACCAAGCTGCCTGGCAGCGGCGACATCAAGGAGTTCCCCCAGAAGCAAGGTGCTAAGCTCACCTACGGTCCCTTTGATGAGAAGCCCGCCGGTGCCGTCTCCCCCGCCCAGGTGCGCTTCGAGTTCACCAAGCCCGTCACCCACGTCGCCCAGCTCGATCGCGATGTCGAGGTCAGCCACTGGGGAGGAAATGTGGCTTTTGAGGAGAGATACGAGCTCTACCACCGCGGCGCCAACCTGTCGAAGCTCTTCAACCGCGTCAAGTGGGCGCAGGCGGCGTACTACAACCCCAACACCTACGCTCTCAAGGAGATGAAGTTCCCCCTCAAGGTGGGAAGTGCGGACCCGTACTTTGTCGATGCTATTGGCAACGTCTCTACCTCAAGATTCCGCAGCAACAAGCGCGAGGCGCTCCTGGAGATCAAGCCTCGCTACCCCATCTTTGGCGGCTGGAAGTACCCCTTCACCATCGGCTGGAACTCGGACGCCAAGAACTTTGTCCGCACCGTCGAGGCTGGCAAGTACGTTGTCAACGTCCCCTTCCTCGAGGGTCCTAAGCAGCCCGAGGGAATCGAGTACGCAAAGGTCAACCTGCAGATTCTCCTGCCAGAGGGAGCAACGTAAGTGAAATTTGAGAGAAGTCTGTTTTACTATTCGGGTTCTAACAAAGACGTCACAGGAACGTGAAGTTCTACACTAGCATCCCCGAGTCCTCCATTGTCGACTCTGTCATCAGTGTCCACAAGACGTACCTCGACACCGTTGGACGCACCTCGGTCACCATCAAGGCCAACAACCTTGTTGACGAGTTCCGGGATCGGGAGGTGATTGTCTCCTACGAGTACTCGGTGTCTTCCGCCCTGCGGAAGCCCCTTGTCATCTTCGTCAGCTTTATTTCCCTGTTCGCCGCCGCATGGCTCGTTGGAGGACTGAACCCCAAGATTTCGACCAATGCGTAGATGCAAACGATACCTCTCTTAGACAGCAAGGGGCGGAAGGATGGGAATTGAGTGGGCTTTTCATAGCATTGTACATGTAACATCAGATGGGCATTTCCAAAAAGCAGAACGCGGAACGAAACGGCTTTAGAGAATCACGATTTGGACTGACGAATTGGTCCACCTATGACAATTAAACTCCTCCACGTGAACCCGCCTTCTTCTGACTTTTGTCATCATACCTCCTAGCCTAGCGGGGAGGATCACAGATGCTAAAGTTAGCACCTCCTATCAATTAGTGCATCCGTAGGCACTTGAGCAGAAGCCTTCGAGAAGAGCATCCCTGCTGTCAAAACCAAAAGACGAGACCGGTCCCCGGGAAAGGGGATGCAGGCTGACGTCGAGGGGCTGACCCGAGATGCGGGCAGGGCAGTGCGGTGAGTGTGGTGGTGTGTGGGTGGAGTGGACCGGACACCTAGCAGTAAGATCTGATCTCGACGCGATTGAACTGCCGTCCAGTCTTTTTCTTATACGCGATAGGAACTAAGAGGTGACGGTGGCCTGTAGGGAACTTGTAGTGGCCAGGGAAAAATAATTCCATGGCCCCCCGAGATCGTCGGTCGCCGGGTAAGCTTGTTTGACAGGATTCTGGTGGTGTTTTTATTCCCCGTGGCGGATTTCCTCCCCTACACTGGACAATTCCTTGCTTTCTTTGCAGGAACGGTTGGCGTTTTTGACTGTAACGGTAACGGTCAATGATACCTGTACCGTTTCTTTTGAAGAGTGTTCCCGGATTCAAGAGCCGGGTGTTGGGCAGAGGAATTTATTTGACAGGCAGATAATTGCAAAAGGTTTACTTCGTTTTGAGGCCTTACACTATGTGATTCTGTGACTTGTCAGGCCGCAACTCTAAAAAAGACGATGAGATGTTCTAGACCCCTTCACCCTGCCTCCTCACGAAAGAACCAACTTTTCTTCCCTAACTAAAACCGTCCGCCCTGCCTTTTTTGCTGAGCTGTAGAGAGGTGGTTTTTAGGGGACCCATTTGCCATCTCACGCGGATCAAACAGCGAGGTGGGGAGACCCTGGCTTTCTGGGCGTGGTAATCGGTTAACGCAGCTCCCACAGGCGGTCTAGACACGCCCCGAATTTTTTCTTACGTCCGTCATATCTGGTTGTTCTTGAACAAGGATGGCCAGATCCAAGGTCCCCCAACTCTAACTGTCTGTTCGTAATTGTTCCCCGGCGCGGGTTGGAGCATGGGTTCGGAAACCAGGGCAGCTGTGCCCACTCCCCCATTGCTCATGACCACGCCTGGAAAGCCTGGAAGAGAAAGTAACCGTATGGCGTATTCAACGAACACTGTCGACCAGCAACAAGCAGAATCGAGAAGCCAGAAAATGCAGCAGACGAAAAAGCCAAGCCGCTTTTCTTACACTATGAATCCTTTCCCCTCCACCGTCATCCAACCAACCAGCACTCGCGCTCGCCAGGGTTTCGGTGAGGGCCGCCGCGGTCCCCGTCTGAAAAGGGCACTTGATCGTAGGTAATGGTGGGATGGGTTGGATGGATGGGATAGAAGGGATGGATGACTGACCGCATAATCCTTGGAAAGCTCGAGTCTTCCCTTCCCCCCTCCACCCCTGACTACTGCTACTTTACCTTGCTTTAGTAAACACACTTGCTTGGAGGAGAGGTCCAAGCCTGACTGACTTGTGGGTTGAAGGGGGTTGAAGAAGAAAATGGGAAATCATAAAAAGGCAGCCTGTCCGCCCACCACCATCGCCGTTCCATTTCCAGTCCGGCGCATGCATAGCCTTAGCACTTGAAGCAAATAGAATCTTCTTTGGGATCTTCTACCTCGTATTACCCAGCTTGTCACCCGATTAGCTGACGACGACCTAATATCAACACCGCCAACCTTATCCAACAAGCGACCACCTACTTCCTCTAATACCTCACTGCAAAGCACCGACTGGGCCCAGAATCCTGCGACCTACGCACAAACCACCGAGCTTACAACTCACCTATCCATCATACAAAATGTGCTTCGGAGCAGGAGGCAAGAAGTACTACTACCAAGAGGAGATCGTACCGACCCGGTACCATCACCACCACCACGGCCATCACCACCACGGTCACCACCACCACCACGGACACTCCCCGCGCGCGAGCTACACGAGCGTGAGGAGGTCGTACGTCGCCAGCAGCCCGCGGGTCAGCTACGTCGAACCCGTCGTCTACGAGAGGACGAGCCGCACCTACCGATGAGTCAAGTCAGTCAGTCAAGTCGGCATCAGCATCACGCTCCAGAAAAGCTGCTTGAACAATCCTGAGCATGTGGGAGCGGCACGAAGCGGGGGGAGTTTAGACGAGGGAACGGCCCATGGACGTTTCAGAGAGTGGGGGAAAGAAGAACGGGCAATTACATGAGACGGATGAAAGAAAAAGAAGGTTTATTCTTATGAGCCATGGTGGAAGAATATTGCGAACAGCGGTAGCGAATATGGGAGGCACTGGTCTGGTTTCTTTTGGTTAGAGAGAAAGCTGTCTAAACGCGACTTCGGACAGGCGCTCGATCGTGTGATCACGAGAGTGTGGTATCCCTCGGCTTCTGGGGATCTGGAGTTTCTGTATGATTAATGTGTCTTTTCTGGAATGGGCGGTAATGATTGCTACGAAAGTTTACAAGTTTATATGATACCGGCTCGATCAACAAGCATTCTTCACGCAATGAAGTTTCTTCTTCTCGCATCTAGGGATGAATTTCCACCAAGTGCTTTATTACGAATGAAGAAGTGCGCATGACAAACCCATGCGGCTTCCATCGTCTGTGAGCCTCACACATTGCACAGCCGTGCGCAACAGAACACGGGATGAGCACCTGGAAGTTGCCCGAGTTTGATGGCATTTGATTCATCAGCCTTATGGGCTTAATTGGCATTGTGCGGGTAAAAGTGTATGAGCACCTGTTGACAGACGTCCCTCTATGAAATGTCTGTCACACGATGATGCGATTCGGCGGAAGCCAGTTGAAGGGGGGGGGGGGCTGCCCACCATGAGGTGGAGGGGAGGGGGACGATTTTCCCGAGTTGTCGCTTAGGGTCCCCGGACGGGTAATGACATCATTGGCGCGACCCCTCCAACCCCCCTTCGTCATCCTTCGCATCATCATCACCACACCTCCAAAAGTTGAGAGA
This sequence comes from Colletotrichum paranaense, assembly GCF_030867605.1. Classification (NCBI taxonomy): domain Eukaryota; kingdom Fungi; phylum Ascomycota; class Sordariomycetes; order Glomerellales; family Glomerellaceae; genus Colletotrichum; species Colletotrichum paranaense. The sequence continues at coordinate 3,162,663 of NW_026848960.1, read as the reverse complement.
GAGCTTGTTCTATTGTACGAGACTGTAGTAAACAGGTGAGCTAGCCACACAAACCGCCCACCAAACTACAATCCTCGACGTGCTTCATTGCTACTATCTCTTAAGGATTGCCCTCTCACCACAAGATACTTGAGCTTACCATGAAGGCCCACGCCCAGAGTGGTGGGAAGCTGTCGTGGCCTGCCTCGCTCTCCCCGGCCCGAAGAAGACTAGAGCTTCGAGCTACGAGAGCTACCCGGGTTGTTGCCAACGTACTTTCACTTTCTTGAGTTTAGTTTCTCTCCTGTGATGTGGAATGCTGGCCTGCCAGCAAGCCCAAACTATGACATGAGTGTCTCACTCGGCCCTTTCCTTCATCCCGACTGTGCCGTCGCAAAGGCTTTCCTTCCCCCCCATCCTTTCCTCCCCAAAGACCCCTTATTAAAGTCAACGCAGGACCCTTGTCGCATCGCATCGCGGCTGTCGCATCTTACACTGCAACTTTCCTCTTGACGAACACCCTTTTCCTGCGCCGTGCCCCAATTGTTTGAACCAGACAGGCGCACCTGAGTCTTGGCTTCCAAGATCCTGTAGATACCCAGACCCAGCTTCTTACTCGTACACATAACACTCCACTGGGACCAGGTTTATTCCTTCCCACCTTATCCTGGTAGCTCATTCCTCTGAGCTTCGCGATATCGTCAGAAGGTATAGCTTGGGTAACAGAGGTACTTTGCTCTGAAATCCAGACAACCGCCATCATGTAAGTGAGATCCGCTTCACACAACATCGCCCATCACCACATCAGCCAAAATGCGACGCTGGTTCTCCCCCCAAAATAGCGACGAGTGCCATGGCATCGCCATCAGCACGAAGCCCTCGAGCATTTCCGCTTCAGTGGTCCCCATCACGCCTCCTTCTACGTCTATACACAGCCATACCCACCAAGCTCGAAGCCCTCGACTAACACGCTCACAGGAACCGATCACTCTCCATCAGATCCAACCACCGCCGCAACGGCTCCCAGAACAACGGCGCCTCCAAGCGCGCCGGTTTCTCCTTCAACTCCCTCCGCGGCAATGTCCAGCCCGAGCTCTCGCGCAAGCTCTACAAGATCATCAAGAGCGAGAACAACCTCATCAACGCCCACGAGACCGCCGGCCGCGAGCGTACCTCCATCGCCACCCAGCTGTCCGAGTGGGGCGAGCAGACCAACGACGCCGCCGTCTCGGACGTCTCGGACAAGGTTGGCGTCATCCTGAGCGAGCTTGGCGAGCAGGAGGAGCAGTATGCTCACTCCCTGGACGATGCCCGCGGTGTTTTGAAGCACATTCGCAACACGGAGAAGAGTGTGCAGCCGAGTCGCGATGGCAAGGATAAGATTGCCGACGAGATTGCCAAGCTCAAGATGAAGGAGCCCCAGAGCGCGAGGCTCGTAGTCCTCGAGCAGGAGCTTGTCCGCGCCGAGGCAGAGAATTTGGTCGCCGAAGCCCAACTGACGAATATCGTACGAAACCATCCCCTCTAGCCTCACACCGATCATTCGCTAACAAGAAGGACAGACTCGCCAGAAGCTCAAGGAAGCGTACGAAGCCGAGTTCGCAGCTACTATTGAGAGGGCCGAGAAGCAAATCATCCTTGCCAAGCACGGCCGACGGCTTCTTCACCTCCTCGATGATACCCCTGTCGTACCAGGCGACGAGCGTCCTACATATCACCACGCTCAACAGGCGCGACAGATTCTCAATGACGCCGAGGATGACCTGCGTGACTGGCGCCCAGAGCAGGACGACTTCAACGCTGCACCGTCCGAGTCCGTGTCTAACACCCGAGGCACCCAGGACGCGGTACACGACGAGGACGCTAAGATCGTGGCTGGCTCGGTCCCTGGTCACCAGGCAGTTTCGGAGAAGGACACCGATAGCATTGTGAGCAATGGAACCAGGCAGACCGAGTCTGTTGCTGCTCACTAGAGCGGTACGGGGATTCGTCGTGCGATGCTTTCCAGTTTGTATGAAGGATATCAGGACGGACAGGCTGGAGTTGGAGACGTTAATGCTTGCATGTAATACCATTCTTACGGCCGCGCTTTCATGGAATAAAGATAATTGAACGAATCACTTTCGATGTTGAGAAGGTGTTTTGTAGAGTGACCATATTCTAGTTTTTTTCTAATTTTGGTTCCTCGTCCTAACTCGTTGTTCATGTCTCGTCACCGCAATTTTGGGAGAGATCGCGCCTAGTGTTTGTCTAGCAACTCCCCAGTGTTGAGGGAACCACGGAAAAGAGAATTATTCTCGGCTTGGCTGGTCAAATGCATGAATGCCGTTCGTGAGAAATCAGTTGAGGTACGTTGGTATGTGAGGATGCAGGCAACAGCAGGCAGCCGACCCCGCTCTGTGCGACGCCCAACATGGTTCCATTGGAGAGGGACGAGGTTTATAAGTGGTGTCGTCTGTACGCCACCACTCGCACGAGGGGTCTTTTTTGGCAACCATCACCTCCAATTGTCATCCTTTTCATAAGAAGTTTTCTTTCGTTTCTACGAGGTATCACCAAGGAGGAAGAAGAAGAAGAAGAAGGAGAAGAAAAAAATCATGGACTCAACCACGACGATTGACGTCTCGACGTACGACAACCAGCTCCAATGCCCGCTCTTTGGGACTTTACCGGGCGAGATCCGCAACGAGATCTTTGCGCTGGCGCTGGTGCAGGTCTCGGAGGAGGAGGGGGATACGGCGTACCCGAAGGACTCGTACTGGTATCGGCCTGGGTTCACGGGGCCTAGGAAGAGTAGTAGTAGTTTGCTGAGGGCGTGTAAGCTGGCGTATGTGGAGGGGCAGAAGGTGTTTTTGAGGGAGTTGGAGTGGGCTTTTTGGTTTGGTATGTTTTGTTTCCTCTTCGTTATTTCTTTCTTTTTTATTGTTCCTCCTGTGCCCCTGTTTGGCCTCTGCACGAAGGTCTTTGCGGGGAATTTGATGTGGTTTGAGTTGTATGGTCAAGGAAACTAATCTCGTGTATGAAAATCTGCAGACCGCGGCCCGGAAGGAAGAACGAGAAACCACGCCTGCGAGAATTTCTTCTCCGCCCTGACGGAGCAACAGGCGCGCGACCTGACCAAGGTGCGCTTCTTTACGCAGATGTACTGGCTCGAAGACGGGCGGAACCTGGCGACGCTGTTTGCGCAGCCGAAATTCTGGCCCGAGGTGTTGACGATTACGGTGCGGTATTCGGACTGGTGGCACTGGGAGAGCGACGAGCCTTTGAGGATGAAGGAGGATTGGTTGCGGGGGTTCCGGGGGCCGAAGGGGTTGAGGGAGTTGAGGGTCGAGTATGAGACGCTTGTGGGGAAGAGGGAGGAGATGATGGGGATTGTGGGGAGGAATAAGGGGTGGAAGTTGGTCGTTGGAGGTGGTGGTGCTGGGAGGGATGATGGGAGGGGAGGGGGGGAAGGGGAGAGAGAGGATGGAGAGGAAGAGGAAGAAGGGTATTTGAGTGCCGAGGGGACGGAGTTGGTGGAGTGGACTTGGACGGGGGCGAGTAAACTCGGCGGGCAGACGTGGGCTCATCACGGGGAGGGGGATACGGTTGAGTATGTTGTTGTTATGGATACGTGGAGGTTTGTCGAGGGGAGGATGAGCGAGGAGGATCGGGCGAGGAGGGTGGAGAGCCGACCGTTGTATTCTGGGTATGCTCATCCGCATTATTTCGGGTGGAGTGAGGATGAGGATGAAGAGGATGATGAAGAGGATGATGATGAGGATGAGGATGAGGATGAGGATGAACAGGATGATGATGGTGACGAGGAAGAGGGAGAGGATGACGAATAAGGGTATACCATGATCTGGCGGGTACGAATGGCTCCGGGTTGGTTGGAGGCTCTCAGGTGGATTTGTCTGCCGGACATGTCTTTCAAGATATGTGGTTGAGCATGCAACGATGATTATATGGCTAACAAGTATCTACGGGAACACAATTTGGTACCTTTTCTGGGGAGACTCCGAAGACAATTTCATGGGTCACACAACAACCAACCCACAATTATCAACCAGTTTCACCGCGCAAAGAGGGATCAGACTTCCCAGAGGTAGTCTATTGAACATATTTAAAGCGTACCAAGGAAAAGGGCGAGCCGATAAAAGGTCCCCCTATCTACTCATTTTGAGCTTTTACCCGCTAGGAAGTCTTGCGAACTTGAGCCTTTGGTAATGTCATTCTCATGATTGGTTTTGTTGAGCAGAAATCTCACACTTTGCCCCAGAAGACACTTGCTTATCTCAAACACAAGCCCATAAATCATGTTTCTCTAGACTACAATTGCCTTGATGTGGTTCGAACCACTCTTGGGAAACGCCCCGAAAAAGTCGGCATCAAAGGCGACATCGCGCTCATACAGCGTATCATGCAACGCTAGCTCGAAGCCAGCCGACGGAGCGAAGATACGTCCCAAAGTCAGATAGATGCCCATATTGGCCACGTCCATCCCCACGCAGCTGCGGGTCCCGCGGCCGTAGTTGTTGACGTACTTCCGAAGGCGCTTCCTCTCACTCGGGTCAAGCCAACGTCCGGGCTCGAATCTGTGCGGATCCGGAAAGATGTTGGCGTCAAGGTAGATATCGTACGTGGAAACGGAAACGGTGACGCCCCGGGGTATCACCACGTCCCCATACTGAATTTCATTGTCCGGGTCAGTTCTGGGCAAGCGGCCAGCGATGGGGTGGTTTAGACGGAACGACTCCTGGACGACTGCGTGTAGGTAGTTTAGCTCCTTGAGCTCTTGGTACGTGGGGAGTCTGCCGAGTCTCTTTTCGCATTCTGCTAGCTCTTTGCGGAGCCGTGCGAGCTCGTTGGGGTGGCTTAGGAGCATAAAGGTCGCAAAGGCGATGGCTTGGCCTTCTGTGTCGATGCCCGCGTTGATGCAGAGCCAGACCTCGTTTACCACGCGCGTCAACTCTTTTTCGTGGGCTGGGAGGTTTGAGGCGAGAATATGCTGGACGGTGGATTTGAAGCTATCATTACCGCTGCCGACGCTACTAACAGTCTTTTCGCGTACAGTTGTGTTATTGGTCGTTGCAGCGCGATACTGATCTGTGACGGCCTGATCGATCATCTAAGCAGAGAAGCCACACACTTCAGTTAGTCACGTGGAGGCTTTTTATTCATGCTGACGCCGATGATGATGATGAAGTAAACCACCTACGTTCCGGAATCGTAGAACACGAATCATTCCAGGACTGACAGGCTCTGCACGCTTGGCCCAGCGCGCAGGTGCTCGCATTACGGCAAAGAACCAGTGTCCGATGTGACGGCTGATCATGTTCATGCGACCCAAAGTCCTCGCAATCTTGAACATGTCATTTTCAAAGTCCTCGACGTCGACGAACCCAAAGTCGTAGCCAAGGTTCGTGGTGCACGTCAGATCGATGGCGAGGCATCGAAAAGCATGGCCCACTAGAGATCATGGACAGGTCAGCGGGTCAGCAAAGTCACCAGGTACACACGCAAGATCTCTGACGATGAGGAAGTAGAGGTATAGGGAAATTGGGAGGGAGGGGGGTCGATTTACAGGTCAATACGGCGCCGGTGCCCTTGGCAGCGCGGAATCTCGCGAGTAATCTTTGCACCAGCGCCTCGTATAAGTGTTCGCGAGACATGACCAGAGGGGTGGCGAACACGGGTAGGATAGCCTCGCGGCGCATCCGATGTAGCTCATGAGGGCTGAGTAGAGGCACGGAAAAACAAGGGGTCAGCATATACTCGTGAATGAGGACGGCAGACGTCCATAAGGCAGTCTCACTTACCCGGCTTGTAGGACACTGTTCGGCGGACCATTGGACCGGTAATACCACCACGGCCTGGACGTCTTTCTCGAGATTTTGAAGGCTTCGGCGAACTCTGGATCCCGAATGTGCACTTCCCATGGGTTTATACGCACTATGGGGCCTGTATAGAGAGATAAGTTAACATATTGGAGTTGAACAAGTAACTCCGAATCACTTCGTCACTTACCTGATACATCATGCATGCGGTTGATCTCAGCCCAGTATCGGCCACCCCCATCTTTGAAAAAGTCGTAATAGAACTCGTACCCGAATGTGAGAGCGGCCAATTTCGGCCCAGGGAAACGAGCCAGAGGGCTGAAGAATAACCTGTAGATAACAATAGACACAACGTATGCCGCGACCAACAGTAGACAAGCTATGAAGTATACCATCTTTGTATGCTATTATAAAGTCGCGATGAGAAGGGTCCAGGATCAGTGCTGGAACAGATATGGCAGAAGATGCAGACGTATACACTCTGTCACTATTAGGAATCGCACCCTTGTTTTTGAGGCTTGGTCTGGGAGCTTGAGGTGCTTCCCCAAGGAAGCCATAATGAGAGTCGGGCTTCCAATTTCCCGTCCGTTGCCATCTTTGATGCGACAATAGCCCGGCGTAACATTCTTCACCGCTCAGATAGAACCGTTCCAGCTCTTACTTTGAGATGCCAGAGGTCAGACTTTCTCTTCGCCGGTTCAGACCCGTTGAACGTGAGCTGTCGCCGATGCAAAGCCAAAGCTTAGCAATCGCGTGCTCTCGAGTGGTCGTTCCCGTATACGTATTGAGCGAACCAGTCAGTGGAGTATCATCCTCGCAGTATTAAACCTCGTCTCTGAAGTATTCGAAGTATGCATGTAAGATGTTTGTGGAAAGTACAACTACCAGTTTCTACAACATGACTCAGGGGATACCTTGTTCAGCGGTTACGAATACTGGTGACTCTCATCTGTGTTGTATATACGAAGTACTCCATACCTCGCCGAAGTCTTTCTCGTTATTTCTGCTCGAGATCCGATGAAGAGAAGTGACCTAATCTGAATCCTAACCCTTGAAAACTTTGTCGATTGTGATCAACATCAGCTGAAGTCAAAATCCCACCCCACACAGGGTGAAATGGTTGGTTGGCGAGTTTGACAGCATCGCCATGAATGTTGCCGGGGACGAACCGGAATGTAACATGGCCACACAAGCGGATCATGCCGAACGGGATGCAACTTGGCGATTACTAACGGCTGAGGAGGGACGGTCCGACGGGAAGTATTGCTGTTCTTCATGATTCATTTTACTTACCTTTGACGTTGACGGGTCCGAAACTCTAAAGAGGACACCTAAGCAGTTCATCCAATGGCGATCTCTCGAATATAGATTCAGGCATCTGCCGGTGGTATTTGCGGACTTAACTCTTTGTTCCGGGCCTCGATTCTGGTCACCCATAGGACGTTCTTGTTGATCACTGGTCCTCCTGCGATGAAGGGGCTCAGCCGTCTAAGTTTCAGGAGACTTTGAGAATGCTTCACCCCGTATCGAAGGTTGTTCTAGGCTTATTCTGTATCCCCTTGCAAATAGAAGCTCCAATAGAGACAAGTTCCTGCGACCCTCATCAGGGTCCTGAAGAGAGGGGATTTCCATATTTCCCGGTGGAGACTTCGGCGCCGGACTGACCGCTCTGGCGGGTTGAACGGTGCCGGCAAGGAGGACCCGCCCGTAGTGGGAAACCTCCGTGTAAACTTTGCTTTGTGGGACACGTGGAGTCAACCTGCATGAGACATCTTGTTTGTTGTCACTTACGGACAGCCTACTCTCAGTTTCTAGAGTGATGGCAAGTGTGCTTTGCATCTTGGTGGTTCTGGCTCCGAAATTCTGAATGTAGATGATATCCTCTATAACAGTTATGTTGGTTCTAGCTTTCGAGGATGTCTGCATTTTGCTTGTCTCATTGCACCTCAACCACATCTAATTTCTCCACGTCGTTACGGTTGCCACACCTTTTGACATTTTGAAGAATTCTTTCTCTCTATAGAGCTGCACATCTAAATTGCAAACTCATACTCTGATCATAAATCTCTAATCATGGACCAGCCTCTCACTGAACTCGCCGTCAAGCACGGCACGGACAAACATAGAGAAGGCAAGGTGGCCATCACTCGCCAGGGCACCACCATGGAAGTCGGCGGACATCTATACGCACCGCACTACGACTTCCACTTTAGGCCCTTCCGGCACCGCGAGATCAACGTCCTGGAGATTGGCGTGGGCGGGTTCGAGGACCCTAAAGCCGGTGGCGAATCGCTGCGCATGTGGAAGGAGTACTTCCCCAAAGCGCAGATTGTGAGCCTCGACTACTACGACAAGACGGGGCTGCAAGAGGACCGCATACGCATCTATCGCGGCAGCCAAGACGACCCGGCTCTTCTGAAGAGAATGCATGATGAGTGCGGCGGGTTCGACATCATTGTCGACGACGGGAGCCATCGCTGCGACCACGTCATTGCCTCGTTCAAGATCCTGTTCCCGCTGTTGCGGAGCGGTGGCATCTATGCTGTGGAGGACCTGGAGACGTCGTACTGGAAGGTCACTGGTGGTTCGAGCACTGACCTGAATGCGACGACATCGTCCATGGGGTTCTTCAAGAGTTTACTCGACGGGCTGAATCACAAGGAGTTTGAGATTTCTGGGTACCAGGCGACGTACTTTGATAAGCATATTGTGTCAATGACCTTTTACCACAACCTGGTTATTGTATACAAGGGCGAGAACGACGAAGAAAGCAATGTGATGGTGGGCAATCAAATGCCAGAGGCGTTGGCAGCTCTGTACCCAAAGTTTGACTGGTTGAACGCGACTTAAACGGGCTTCTGTTAGAACGGAAGATCCCATCCTCCGTATTAAACCAATCTTTATTTTTTGGCTCATAATGAAAACGCGACTTTAACCTCGTAACCAAAGAATGAAGTTGAATGACGCACTACTTCTCTGAAGTTGGCAAAATGTACACTTACATTTCCTTCCGTGCTCTTATTCCTTAATCAGACAATAGAACGAAGAGGGTTACATGAAATTCATCTGCAGCATTTCGAACCTCTCATCCAGTACTGTTCCTACAATAGAGTCTACTCGACTTTACTCTCTGGTGGAGTAGAGATCTACTCTCAGTCTTGCGATGACTGAAGAAGTAATCATGTCGGTGAACCCATGGCGCCAGGCATGGCAACCACTTTCGGACCATAAATATCCCCGCTCACCTCACATCTGGTGATTTGAAGCCGCTGAATTCTACAGCATCAACCAGACCTCTAGAATACTTCTCATTGCACCATGACTGCCCCGGAATCTCTGCCCACCACCCACAAGGCACTCAAAGTATCTGGGCCTGGACATGTCTACGTGTCCGAAGATGCCTCAGTACCTTCACCAGGCCGGTCGGAGCTGCTCGTACGCGTGGCATGCGTCTCGATCAACCAGGTAGACTGCAAGTCTGCCGACCTATCTCCCACACCCGGCGCAACCAGCGGCACTGATTTCTCTGGTGTTGTAATAGCTCTAGGCAGCGACGTCGACGCAGAGGCTTGGCATGTGGGCGACCGCATCATGGCCGGCATCTTTGGAAACAACCCTCTCCGGCGGGATAACGGTGCGTTTGCCGAGCATGCCGTTGTTCCTGCGCGTCTGGCCTGGAGAATTCCAGCCAGCATGGACCTTGCCACCGCTGCTTCCCTGCCTGCCGCCTTGGCCACCGTCGGACTGTCCCTTTTCCAGTACATGAAGATGGCGATGCCAGACAATACAGAAGGCGCTCTGCAGCTCGGCTCGAACAAGGATTCAGCAGCAGCATCAACTACCGCAAGCTCGGCATCCTATGTGCTGGTCTATGGAGGCGGCACGGCCACAGGGGCCATGGCGATCCAGGTCCTCAAGCTGACGGGTCTCACCCCCATCACAACGTGCTCGGCATCCTCAGCAGCAAGATCCATGGAACTCGGCGCCGCGGCGACCTTTGATTATCGCTCGCCCAGCTGCGGCGCCGACGTCCTGAACTACACGCAGGGCGCTCTCACGCTTGCTCTCGACTGCATCTCGGACTCGAACTCCATGTCGACGTGCTACAAGGCCCTAGGTCCCGCCGGTGGTCGATACGTGGCTCTGGACCCCTTTCCCCTCCGCGGCCACACGCGCCGCAGCGTCGAGCCGGATTGGGTGTGCTGCTACACGCAGTTCGGTCACGATGTGGCCTGGGCCCCGCCTTTCGACCTGGATGCCCGTGTCGACGACCGGGTCTGCGCTGAGGCGTGGTATGTTCTTGCGCAGCGGCTGCTGGACGAGGGTCTGGTCGTACCGCAGCCGTTGGAGGTGCGCCGCGGGGGGTTGGCGGGCGTTGGCGAGGGTATGCAGGAGGTGCGGAGAGGGTTGATCAAGGGCAAAAAGCTTGTGTATTCTGTTGCCGAGATTGCGGTCTAAGTCTTGATTAGTTGAGCTGAGTGAGTAATTCTACACGTATCCGTAAAGCTCCCCAGATTGAGGCTGTAGGTGTAAGTGGAGGTCAAATCGTGATTGCCGGATGTGGGGCCGAGAGCAGCCTCGCCGAAATGCCGAAAGAGCCGGAAGAACTACCGCCTGTGTGTCTGATTTGAAAATCAACGGTGACAATGCATGAGAAATCAAGACCCGTCGGCGTATTTTCAAATAAGTTTGTGATATTTTTGTTTGCCCGGAAAGTTGAATCCCATCATCCAATAGGCAAATCTCGTCCTAAGATATGGCGTTTTCAAGTTTTTGGTTCAAAGTACGAAATGTATCACGACAAAAGTTGACATGATATGAGGCATGTAGTTTCAAGGATTTCCAACTAGAACAGCGTTCCGGAACCCCCGAAGCACAATATTCACACCTTTCAGTTGCCGAGAAATGTAAAGCGAAAGAACAGACAACTGCTTGGGCAGCTAAATCCTTGTAGTCCAAGTGGGTTTGTACTCCGTATGTGGGCATAATACAAAGTCAACAAATACATACGCAACTCGCCTAATGTGAAAATCTGACAAGTCAATTTTTTGACCATTTCATAAATAGACTTCAAAGACTTCCCACCTTCTTCAACATCTCGCAACTCCGCATCATATGCCGGGACAACCAAATACCCTCGTCTTTGTCCACCTGAAAACTGCCCACAACTCTTGACTCGGTCAACACTGTCTTTACGAATCCGAGCTGAACTTCCCTCAAAGTCTAAAGATCACTCATCTTGGCTGGGGTGATGCGGGCCAGCAACTTGGGCTTTGACCAAATAGAGTGCGTCTTGATATGGAGCCAGTCCTCCGTCTCCGGCGTCAAGGCCAGGTCGAAGTCGTACAGGATTCTGGCAAGGACGCCACGGATCTCATGCAGGGCAATGTTCTTACCGATGCACGTCCGGGGCCCCGTGCCGAAAGCAAGCCAGGCGACGCGATTGTCGTACTTGTGGTAGGCGGCGTAGTCGACTTCGTCGAGGAGCCACCTCTCCGGCACGAACTTGGCAGGTTCTTTCCAGTGGAGAGTTGAGTTGGACATTGTCCAGGCGGCTACGGCAACTTCAGTCTGTGGGCATGTTCAGGTTAGTTGGAGTACTTCGTATCCACGTTACCAGCATAGAATCTGGCGGTCTGGGGAGGATGGGGCTCGAAGCACATACCTCTTCAGCAAGAAAATCATCGCAAACCTGGTTGCCTCCGGCCGCAATCTCTCGCTGCGTTCCTAGTCCAACCTGGCCACTTGGGTAGACTGAAGTATAGTCAGAAATTGCCCGTTACTAAGGGAAAGGACAGATCATGTCGGAAAAGTGCTCACATCTCAGAGCTTCCTCAATGACAGCGTTTAGGTAAGGCATCCTCTGGACAACCTGGCTGTTCAAGCTCGACCTGTCCGGAATATTACGGATCTCACGAAGGAGTTTCTTCATCTTGTCCGGGTTGCGGAGAAGCAAGTGCGTCACGGTCGTCAGGGTAGTGGCTGTTGTCTCCGTCCCCGCCACCATCAACATGTTGGCGTTGGCGTTCATGAGCGTGCGGGACATGGTCTCCCCTGGCTGCTTGAGTACATGGCCGAAAATGTCCGGCCTCCCGTCGTTGCCCTTCTCTAAGCGCTTGGCGACGAGATTGCTGCAATGTTGCATGTGCTTGGCGGAATCCTGCAGCATACCCTTGGGCGCGAAGAGATCGAACAAGAATCCACCAAGGGGATAGGCCTTGATGACAGATCTCTTGTCTGTAATGACACCCAAAATATTAGCCTTTATATGCCAAAAAAGGGGTTGAAGAGGAAGGACGAACTCAAGAGCTTGTACATGACGAATACAGCCGGAACCCACGAGGACTCGATTCCAGTCTCGAGCTGGCCGAGACCCTCGCCGAAGGTCAAATCACCCATGACATCAAACGTCATGAAGTTGTACAGCGTAGCAATGTCCACTACGGTCTCGCCGTCGGCACTGGCGGCAATATCCGCACTCACCCGGCTCATGAGCTGCTCAACGTACTTTTGCACAAGAGGCTCCTGTTCCTTCCACGCCCGCTCGCCAAAGGCGGGGTTGAACTGCTTGCGCTGCGTCGCGTGCCCAGCCGTGGTGGGCTCGAGGGCCATGGGCAGACGGCCGCTCGGCATGTTCTTGACGGCGCGGTCGAGGTTCTTGACGTTTGGCTTGGCGTTGCCAAACTTGTGGCCGTAAATGTCCTTCCAGGCGCGGGGGTCGATGAAGCTCAGGCGATTCGGACCCAGACGCACCGTCTGACCATACTTTTTGTGCTGTTTGGCTTCCCATTGAAGGATAGATCCTTTGGTGAAGTGGTATGCCCACACGGTGCTAGTGAGTTTGCAGAGGAGTGGTCCTGGGTGCTTGCTGAGGGGATGAAACCAGATGCGGTAGATGGAGATGCTAATGAGCCAGGTAAAGAACAGGGTGAGGACGGTCGAGAGGCCTAAGATGACCGGACTACCAATTGCAGCTTGAGATAGCTTCTCTTGCACCAGAGTTGGGACGGCACTCCATGCTGCCTTTGCTACCGTCTCCAGCGCCGATGGCGTTGCGTTCATGTTCGTCCAAGTGACAGGGGGTACAGTGAACATCGAAGGGACGAGTACGTTTGAAGGTCATCCGAAAGGCTCTTGGATGTAAGTTGGAAGAAGAAGATGCTCTAAATTATACGTAGAGGCTGGTAAAATATACCCACCCAGCCATGAGCGAACCGACGAGAAATTATGTGATTATGGCAAGATCCGGCACAACTTCTGCAACCGTATTGATTCCTGCTTGACAACCATGGTCGGATAGTCCTCAAGTATCCCAATTGAATTCGTTCGGTGTCCAGGATGAGTCGTGGCGCAAGATTCTCTCAACGTCAAGGCCTCGCTCGGAGGAGACAAAGATGCACAACTGACAGAGTTTTAGATAATGAGGCATATACCAATCACCCATGGAGTGTTGTTCTGTATCCATGTCGATGTCTCCACGGTAGTATCAGATTGTAACTCAGTATGAGCTCGCTGTAATGTTAGACCCCAATCATCTTCTGCTACTCGTGTAAGTGCTCTTGACAGTGAAGATATGTACCATATTGACCCTCAGCCAAGCATCACGCTTTTGAGTTTCTGATACATCCGTGTTGAAATGCGATATGAAGAAATGAACACCCTGTAACCGGGCCCAAAGGAGCAAGTCAATGAGCGGTCTGGTTCGACACGGTGACATTTGCTATTGAGTTTGAGACAGACCGACATCCATGGAGCCCAGGATGTAAGTATCGCAAACGAGCAGAAGTTCCACGACGCATGGCAGCAATGCCAGCATCGGGAGAAGCGGTCTACGTATACTCTTGTATAGTGACATTTTGGCTTCAAAGTTCGGACCCAACCCGCACGGCAAGTCAAGAACGGCATGGGTACGAGATATGCTTTCGGTTTGTTGAAAGCCCCTGGTCCGGAGACGAACTTCCTACAGCGGGACGCATCGAATGGTCCCTCTCGCCACAACTAGCGAGTCTAGTCGAGTAGGAGTTCATCAGATGCTTCTTGTCTGCATAAAGCGCCATTATCAATGGCCATCCAGAGCGGTCATCAAGACACCTTCGGTACGGCAGCAACAACCTACCATCTACCATTGTTGGCGCCCAGACGGAGTGTTCTAGGCTAATGCATTCCTGATTGCCCTCACCTTTGACCTCTCGTTTCATGTTGTATCAACTACACCACGAGGCCCGTCTCTCTTAGAAATACAGTCAATCTCAAAGTCAAAATTGTACGTCCACTCACCTGTTCCATGAACCTAGTATATGTGGCCACAGGTGTTAACCGCACAGCAGAACAAAGACCATATACACTAGTCTAACATAATGGCCTCATTACCAGAAGAGCCAATTGCCATCATCGGCTCAGCCTGCCGCTTCCCCGGCGGCTGTAGCTCGCCCTCAAAGCTATGGGAGCTCCTCCGCGAGCCCCGTGACGTACGGAAACAGTTCGACCCAAAGCGTCTGAACCTAGAACGTTTTCACAACGCCGACGGACAGACACACGGGTCTACAGACGTCCGGGGCCTGTCTTATCTCCTAGGGGAAGACACCCGCGTCTTTGACGCGGGCTTCTTCGGTATCAGCCCCGTGGTAGCCTCCGGCATGGACCCGCAGCAGCGGTTGCTCCTCGAGGTATCTTACGAAGCGTGCGAGAGCGCGGGCGTCACGCTCGACCGCCTCCGTGGGTCCCAGACCTCGGTCCACGTCGGGTCGATGAGCAACGACTACGGCGTCATCCAGGCGCGCGACCCAGAGACGATGCCCAAGTACAACGCGACGGGTGCCCACGCGCCTAGCATCATCGCCAATCGCGTCTCGTACGTGCTGGACCTCAAGGGGCCCTCCGTGACCATTGACACGGCATGCTCGAGCTCCCTCGTTGCGCTGCACCAGGCAGTGCAGGGGTTACGCGCGGGCGACTGCGACGCCGCCATCGTGGGCGGTACGAATCTCATCATGGATCCCGGGCCGTATATCGCCGAGTCGAAGCTACAGATGCTCTCGCCGGACTCGCAGTGCCGCATGTGGGATGTGGACGCCAACGGCTACGGCCGCGGCGAGGGCGTAGCCGCGCTGTTGCTGAAGCCGCTTGCAAAAGCGTTGGCCGATGGCGACCCCGTCCAGGGTGTCATTCGTGCGACAGGAGTCAACTCGGATGGCCAGAGTCCCGGGATCACGATGCCGTTTGCGCCGGCCCAGACGGATTTGATCCGGCGGACGTATCGCCGGGCGGGGCTTGATCCGCTCCGTGAGGCGGATCGGCCGCAGTACTTTGAGTGTCACGGCACGGGTACGCAGGCTGGTGATCCGGTTGAAGCCCGCGCCGTGTATGATGTCTTTTTCCGAGGTCAGGGTCAAGATGGCCAGGACCATCAACCGGAGCAGTCAGAGATAATCAAGCCGGAGACTTTGATTGTGGGAAGTATCAAGACCATCATCGGTCACACGGAGGGCTGTGCCGGCCTGGCGGGCGTGATCAAGGTGCTGCTCATGCTCAAGCACCAGACTGTGCCGCCCAACATGCTCTTCAACCAGCTCAACCCTAAGATCGCCCCGTACTACGGTCCTGGAGCGCTTGAGATCGCCACCAAGGCCATGACATGGCCGGCGAGGCCTGCGGGCACTCCGATGCGTGCCTCAGTGAACAGTTTCGGGTTCGGAGGCACTAATGCCCATGCCATCATTGAAGCTTTGCCAGAAGTAGCAGAGGACCAAGGACAGAAACAACAGCTCTCAGATGGGGCTATCGGTCCTCTCCTCTTCTCCGCGCAGTCTGGGCCGGCGTTATTACGCAACGTGCAGGCGTATTTGGACTACGCCGAGACGCACGTGGACTCGCTAGACCTCAGAGACCTGAGTTGCATCCTGCAGACACATCGGTCAGTACACCGCGTGCGGACATTCTTCACAGGCGCGACCAGGCAAGACATCCTGAATGCCATGGCTCGGTTCGTGGCCAGTCACGCCGGCAAGGCCAAGAGCGGTGACATCGGCTCCGTCCCGCGCCTCATCAACCCGGCCGAAGCTCCCGGCATTCTCGGCGTCTTCACAGGCCAAGGCGCGCAGTGGGCCACCATGGGTCGCGGGCTCATGGCAGCATCTCCGGTCTTCCGACGCAGCCTCGAGGCATGTGAAGCCGTCCTACAACAGGGCTTGCCCCAGGGCCACGGGCACGCGCCGACTTGGTCTCTCATTGAGGAGCTTTGCAAGGATGCGGACATATCGCGCCTAGGCGAGGCCGAGCTGGCGCAACCGCTCTGTACAGCGTTGCAAATTGCCCAAGTTGACATCTTGACTGCGTCAGGAATCTGTCTCGACGCCGTTGTAGGCCACTCCTCAGGTGAGATCGCAGCGACCTACGCCGCCGGTCTCATCTCGCGCAAGGCCGCTATGCAAATCGCCTACTACCGCGGCTTTTACGCTCACCTAGCCCGCGCTGGCACAAAGGTTGGCGGCGGCATGCTGGCGGTCGGCCTCTCGCTCTCAGCGGCCTCGGAGCTGTGCCGCCAACCGGCATTCGTTGACCGCCTGGTGGTAGCCGCCAGCAACGCACCGCAAAGCTGCACGCTCTCTGGAGACCGAGAGGCCGTGGCCGAGGCCAAGGAGCAGCTGGAGCGGGACAACATCTTTGCCCGTCCGCTGCTGGTCGACACGGCGTATCACTCGCATCACATGACTGCATGTGCCGATGCCTATCTGCAGGCCCTCCTAGCTTGCGACATTTCCGTTAAGCCAGGGAAAGGAAGAGGGCGAGGGGCGTGCGTATGGAGTTCCAGCGTCCGAGGCGACGCTCGCCTTGTTCGACGGGGCGGCGAGGCGGAGCTTCTTGCTGCGCTCAAGGGTCCATATTGGGTTGCCAACATGGTACAGATGGTTAAGTTCTCACAGGCACTCGAGTCGGCCGTGTGGCACGGCGGACCATTTGACCTGGCCATCGAACTGGGGCCACATCCGGCTCTCAAGGGCCCCGTCGAGCAGACGCTCAAGGCGGCTTATGGTGCCGCGCCGCCGTATGCTAGTCTCCTCAAGCGCAAAGCAAGCGATGTAGCTGTCGTGCAAGAGGCCATTGGGTCCGTCTGGTCCCTGCTTGGACCGGCGCATGTCGATTTTGATGGTTTCCGGGGCATATGGAGTGAGAGCAATACGTCTATCATGACACCCAAGTCATTACTCGCGGATCTGCCCGGCTACGCGTGGGATCACGACCGGGTATACTGGCGTGAGTCGCGCATCTCGGCGCGGTACCGTACCCTCGCTGACACGGCACACGAGCTCTTGGGCCGACGGATGCCCGATGACAACGATCACGAGCTGCGGTGGCGCAACGTCCTGCGTCTGCGTGAGATCCCTTGGTTGAAGGGGCACGAGGTGCTTCGCGAGGTTCTGTTGCCCGGCGCCGCGTACGTCTCCATCGCAGCCCAGGCGGCGCAATACATCGCCGGTTCTCGGCCCGTGGCTTTGCTGGCCGTGGAGGACGTTGACATTTTGCGGCCAGTGGTTGTGCCTGATAACACGGACGGAGTCGAAACAATATTTACCGTGCAGGTGCTACCGGCGGCGGCTGATGACTACAGTCCGAACAACAAGGCTGCCCAGATTGTGCGTGCCAAGTTTGCGTACTACGTGTGTCCGAACGAGGTGACGGGCGCCATGATGCTCACCTGTAGTGGTAACTTAGTCATCCTTCTCGGCCCCGCCGACTTCGGCATCGGCCCCACTTTGGCATCGGGTCCGGTGTTACCAGGCCGGGAGCCGATTCCGGACAACGCCGTTCATGTCGACGGCGAAGCCATCCACGAGATGTTTGGCCAGATCGGCCTTGATTACCACGACGGATTTGCGGCCATGAAGAGCTGTGAGCGCGCCCTCGGCTACGCGGCCGCCACGGCAGTCTGGCCAGCCGATGCCAGCGTCGACACCTATGCCGATGCTGCGTCACTGGGACCAAGCAGCGGCTCCTACGTGCTACATCCAGTCATTTTGGACGTGGCTTTCCAAGCCTTGTTCG
Organism: Colletotrichum paranaense; assembly: GCF_030867605.1. Classification (NCBI taxonomy): domain Eukaryota; kingdom Fungi; phylum Ascomycota; class Sordariomycetes; order Glomerellales; family Glomerellaceae; genus Colletotrichum; species Colletotrichum paranaense. The sequence goes on along the minus strand of NW_026848960.1, from coordinate 3,144,823 downwards.
TCGCACACGCACACCCCGCGAGCCTGTTGCTCAAGAGAGCGATGCTGCCGTCGCACATCGATCGCGTGCTCATCGACCCCAACGTGTCCGTCACGACCACGGACGCAATGACATCTTCGACTACGTGCCACATGGACGCCTGGGTAACCGATTTCACGGGTGCTACACTCGATGGCGATGTCAGCTTGTACGTCGACGGCGAAGCTTCGGTGCGGGCCTTTGCGCAGGTCGAGGGCTTGCGCACGCGGGCGGCTGGAGGGCTAGATGCCTCGCAGGACCGACATATCTTTTGCCGGACGACTCATGGTCATGATGTCTCGGTTATGGGGCTTACGCTTCCACTGCGCGATCCCATTCAAGATGAAAGAACGCTGCAGGTCAACGAGGCAACGGAGCGACTCACTCTATGGTATATCCGGCAAGTTGTAGCTCAAGTCAAGGTGCCACCATCGTCTTCTTCCAACAAGGCGGAGGGAGAGAATGAGACAGACAGCCTGCATTGGCACCATCGACGCATGCTCGAGGCCTTTGCCCACCACCTCGACCTAGTCCACCAGGGCAAACACCCGCTTGTCCAAGCCGCATGGCTAACAGACGGACCCGAGGAACTCGCTGCACTAGACCGCGAACACGGCGACACAGTCGAATTCCGTCTCATGCACGCCGTAGGCGGCGCGCTCGCCCGCGTCGTGCAAGGCGATTCCCATCTCCTGCTCCAAGTCATGCAGCAAGACGACCTCCTCAACCAGTTCTACATGCGCAACAACACCTCGGTGGCAACCAATCGCGCCGTTAGCCAGCTCATGAAGCAAATCGCCTTCAAATTCCCGCGCTGCAACATGCTCGAGATCGGCGCTGGCACTGGTGGGACAACCTGGAGCGTCTTACACGCCGTCGATGACCTCTACGACTCGTACACCTTCACCGACGTCTCGCCCGCATTCTTCGCCGCTGCCGCAGAGAAGTTCGCTGCCTTTGACCGCGTGTCGTACCGCACGCTCGATATAGAGCAGGACATCGCTGCGCAGGGATTCGCGCCGCACAGCTACGACGTCGTCATCGCGGCCAATGTCCTCCACGCCACGAGAAGCCTCGCAGACACACTCGCCCGCGCACGCAGCTTACTCCGGCCGGGCGGATACCTCGTCCTCCTCGAGACCACGGGTACGCAGAGTATGGTCGGCTTCCTCTTCGGCGGATTACCGGGTTGGTGGCAGAGCACGGAGCCGTCCCGCCGGTACGGTCCCACCGTGCCGACGCTCGAGTGGCACCGCCTACTCTGCCGCGCCGGGTTCTCGGGCGCCGATACGGTGCTGCATGATAGTCCCGACGAGAGCCGGCACGTCACGTCGTGTATCGTGAGCCAGGCTGTTGATGAGGATGTTCTTCGCCTCCGTAACCCGCTCGACTTTGTCACGCCAGCAGATCTGCCTACACCGCCGTCTTCTCCGCTGCTGCTTATCGGGGGAAAGCGACTTGCCACTACACGCGTCATCGACGAGATCACTCGGTTGCTGCCGAAGGGGTGGCGTTCTCGCTTGCGCGCTATTCCCAGCATCGACGACATTGATCTCGACGACGTCAGCCTCAACCGAGCTGACGTCTTGTGCCTCCATGACGCCGATGAGCCCCTATTCGCAACCCTGCCCATGTCGGAACCGCGTCTGCGCCGTCTCCAGCATCTTTTTCTCTCCGCCTCATGCTTGCTCTGGGTGACGGCTGCAGGCACGTCTGCTCCTCTTCGCGCAAGTATGATCCGCGGCATCACGCGCGTGGTGCCCAAGGAAGTCCCCCATCTCAGCGTGCAAGTTCTCGGGCTCGAAGACGGCGCCGGATCCGCGGCAGATGCCCGGCGCTGTGTCGAAGCACACCTGCGACTGAGACACATGGCTGACATCCGGGACACTGAAGGGCGGACTCCGCTTCCGCTGTGGTCTATAGAGCCCGAGTGCGAGGTTCTGGTTAACGGCGAAATTCGCATTCCGCGCGTGATGCCTGCCACGGCACTCAACGAGCGCTTTGCCGCGCGCAATCGGCCTGTTGTCAAGACGGTTGACGTAACTGACGTTGCGGTCCAGGCTGTTGCGATTGTGAATGGAAAGATGGAGTTACGGCGGTTTGTTGACCACGGCCATGGAGCTTTGCACATGGACGTCGACTACGCGCTGCACGTTCCATCTCATAAGGATGGGTCTTCGGTTTACATCGTCCACGGGCGCGTAGATGGCGAGTGGGCGATGACACTTAGCTCTGCCAATGCGTCGAAGCTGACCCTACAGCCCTGGGATGTAGTCCGGGTCAGCAGCTCGTGTTACACGCCAGCGTCCATCAGAGCCACGGCTGACGCGCTGCTTCGTCGTGCTCTTATTCACCACATGGCAGGAAGAGCATTCAACGCCGGTGCAACTGTCAGAGTCCTGCTCTTCGAACCGCAACGTGACATGGTTGGTAATCTCGAGGCAGAGCTCAAGACAGAGCTCCAGGGTGTCAACGTTGAGGTCTACTGCGTCACCTCCAATCCTGATGAGAAGACTCCTGCAGGCTGGATTCGTGTCCACGCGAACATGTCGAGACGTATGGCCAAGCATTGTCTGCCGTCACACAGAATCGACTTCTTCGTAGACTGCTTGCAGACGTCGGAGAAAGCTACCAATCAAGCTCGGGAGCACTTGAAGGAATCTCTGCTGCCCAATTGCCAAAAATTCACGTTCGATGGCGGACTTCTGCGGGGCTTCTTACCGCAGCAGTCTGCGATCAAGGCCGAGAGTCAGAGCCAGACCATCGAGGCCTTGCTCAAGTCCGTAGATGTTGCTACCGACTCCACAGACGAAAGCTGTCATAAGTCAACAAAGATGATCATGGCCGCTGACCTGGCCGGCATGAACGCGAGCACCCTCTCCCGCGAACGATACCTCTGCTCTTGGAACCAACAACAATCACTTTCCTTGACAATACAACCCCCCGAGATTGACATCCATCCGAACGGGCTCCTCCATCCAAACCGAACTTACCTGATCATGGGCGGCTCCGGCGGCCTGGGCCTCTCTCTCACCCGCTGGATGATCCGCCACGGCGCCCGCAACATCGTAATCACATCCCGCCGCGCCCAGACAAACGTAGATCTCCAAGCCGAGGCCGGCCGAGCGGGAGCGACAGTCCACACCCTCGCCGTGGACGTTACGCAGCGCGCGGAAGTTGAGACAGCAGTCGCCACCATCCGTGCGACGATGCCGCCCATTGCGGGAGTATGTAATCTCTCCATGGTCCTCCACGATGCCGTCTTCCTGGACATGTCCCCACGACAGCTCAATGAGACGCTAGCAGCCAAGGTCGTAGGAACAGAGAACCTCGATGCCGTTTTCAACGAGGGTGCCGAACAGCTAGACTTCTTCATCGTCACGTCGTCGGCGGCGAGCACCATCGGCAACGTCGCCCAGGCGAATTACCACGCCGGTAACATCTTCATGGACGCCGTCGTCGCGGGCCGCCGTGCCAGGGGTTTGGCTGCGTCTGTGGTGCATATCGGGTGGGTGGCGGACACGGGATACATCACGCGCTTTGAAAAGGAGAAGCAGCTAGCCGATCACTTCCGGAGTATTCGACTTACACCGTTATCCGAGACGGATGTGCAGGATGCGTTTGCGATGGCTGTGCGCACAAGTCGGGTCAACTCCTCCGGCACTAGCGAGGGTCTCGAGCACGACATTACCATGGGTCTTGCGCCGCCTACCGCGCCGATGCAGGCCGGACAGGTTAACAAGGCCGTGTGGACGTCAGATCCCCGGCTCATGGCCCTGAAGCCGTACACCGCACTATCAGCCGATTCTCAGCAGCAGCAAAACAATCGACACGGCGACAGCCGCTCCAGCGGCGGCGCTGGCGTCCGCGAGCAAGTGACCCACGCCGAGACGGAGGATGACGCCGTGGCGGCTGTGGCTGCGGCGTTCGGAGCCAAGCTCGAGACGATGCTGCAGCTTCCCAAGGGCGCTGTCCACGAGAGCAACGGTCTCGAGAGGCCTATCGTTGACTTAGGCATCGACTCGCTGGTGGCGGTGGAGATTCGTACGTGGTTCCTCAAAGAGCTTGATACCGAGGTGCCGATTGTCAAGATTTTGGGCGGTGAGACGGTGTTGGAGGTTTCGGCGAAAGCAGCTAAGAAGATGTTGGCTGCTCGCAAGGAGCTTCCTCCCAAGACGGAAGAGAAGAAGGAGGTCAAGCAGCGCGAGAAAGGCCCCCAGGCTCCGAAAGGGCTTGTCAAGCAGACTCCCAAAGCAGCTCTAGCCCCTGATGTCGCTACCCCTATCCCACTTGACTCAAGCTTGGTCTTGACGGAAAACAGCAGCAGTAGCAGCAGCATCGTCGAACACTCTGGATCTGGCTCAGACAGCCCCAAAACGGCCACCACAGATGACGAGGAAGAAGGAGAAGAAGAACACCAGGATCAGCCGAAGAGGATGGACTCCGTCGTCCGCCCCGACCCTATCATCATCAGAGAAGCCCCCATGTCCGCCGCCCAATCCCGCTTTTGGTTCGTCCACAAGCACTCGGACAATCCAGCCGCCTGCAATAACGTCTTCTACTACCGGCTACGGGGCCGTCGCCGCGTCAATGCCGCCCGGCTGCGTCACGCCCTCCGGCTCGTCGCGGCCCACCACGAGTGTCTGCGCACCTGCTACTACCCACGCCTCGAAGACGGTCATCCAATGCAGAGCGTCATGGCGCCGTCTGAGTCAATTCTCCGCCTCACGCACACCGAGTATGATGGCCGCGACGGCATTGACACGGCGCTGCGAGAGACGCTTGCGGGCTTGAAGACGCGCGCTTGGGATCTTGAGCACGGAGTGACAATGGAAGTCTCACTGCTGAGTCTCAAGGATGATGAAGAGGAGTACGGATATCTCGTGCTGGGATACCACCACATCACCCTAGACGGCTGGAGCGTAGCTCTCTTCTGGCGAGACGTCGACAGAGCATACCGCATGCAATCGCTCACTCCTGTCGACCGCGGCCTCTCGTACGTCGATTACTCGCTTCACCAGCTCAGTGAAGAAGAAACAGGCGCCCTTGACGAGGACCTCGCCTTCTGGCGCGCCGAGTTCGCTTCCTCACTCCCCGATACGCTTCCCCTTTTACCCATGGCCCGCGGTCTTGACAGGTCGTCTCTAGTCAGACAGCAGCAGCAGCCGAGCAGTGTTCACAATCTGGATCAGGAGCTCAACCCAGCACAACTCGAGGCCGTTAAATCACTGAGCCAGCGTTTACGTATAAGCCCCTTCCACGTCCACCTCGCCCTCCTCCAAGTCCTCCTCGCACGCCTCACTGGCACCGAAGACATATGCATCGGCGTAGTAGACGCCAACCGCCGCGACGAGCGCTTCGTCAACACGCTCGGCTGCTTCGTCAACATGCTGCCCCTACGTGCCACCATAGCAGCATCCGGTACAGCCTCTTCCGGAACTACTTCCTCTGGCCCAGACTTTAATTCTATAGCCCGCGCCGCCTCCCGTAAAGCAATGTCCGTCTTCGCTCACGGCACGCTCCCCCTAGACCGCATCTTATCCCTCGCCTCCGCCCCGCGCGCAACAGAGGCCCATCCGCTCTTCCAAGCCGCCATCAACTACCGCACAGCCGGGGGCGGCGGCATCAATATCTGGGACCTACCCCTCGGCGCCGACGACAGCCGCATGGAACTATCCTGGCACGGCGCAAAGGAGGCCGAGAACCCATACGACGTGAGCCTAGGATTCTTTGAGATGCCTGGAGGCGGGTGTCTCGCGCAGATCTGGTGCTCTGCCTCGCTGTATGGGCCCGGGGCGTGCCGGTCTCTGATGGATGTGTATCTGAGGTTGCTTGAGGCTGTCGCTCGTGATCCTGAGGCGGCTGTAGACCGGTTGAGCTTGTACGATGATTCAGATCCGCGTGTGCTTCGCGCGCTCGAGGTTGGCCGAGGTCCCGAGATGAAGTTTGATTGGGTTGATGCCGGATCATCTCTGTGTTTGTCTCGTCGTGTGCGGGATATTTGTCACTTGCATCCCGAGCGCATAGCCGTCACTGACGCTGCTGAGAGCGTGTCGTATGCCCAACTGGCCGACCGGACGAGTCACTTGGCACATCGGTTGAAGGAGGCCGGCGTTCGCTCGCGCCATGTCGCCGTCTTGTGCGAGCCGTCGATCGATGTTATCGTTACCATGCTCGCTATCCTCGAAGTTGGAGCCGTCTACGTTCCCCTCGACGTCAGCCTGCCCACCTCCCGTCATGCAGACATGCTCCGGCTTTGCAAGCCCGCGCTCGTGCTCTTCCACAGTCAGACTGACAAGCGTGTAAACGCCTTGGTAGATGACTTTGTCGGAGAGCAGCACATGCAAGTCCTTCAAGTAGACGTGGACCATATCCAATACAACCTCAATGCTCATGGCGATCTTGGTGACTCCGACAAGATATCACCGGCATTCCTCCTCTTCACGAGCGGCTCAACAGGCACTCCCAACGGTGTCCACTTAACTCAACCCAACTTCGCAAACCACATCGCCCTCAAAGCGCAAACCTTCTCCCTGACTCATGCCGACTGCGTCCTGCAACAGAGCTCCCTAAGCTTCGATATGGCCCTCGTCCAGACCTTTTCCGCCCTCGCCAACGGAGGCCGCCTGGTCATTGCGCCCGCTGATTCCCGCCGCGATCCCGTTGCCATAGCGGCGCTCTTGAAGCGCGAGGCCATATCCATGACCATCGCCACGCCAACCGAGTACCTCGCCTGGATCCACGCCGCCGCCGACGTCTTAGCCCATGACAACGACGATGACAAGACCGCCTGGCGGTTGGCCTTCTCGGGCGGGGAACAGATTCCACCCCATCTGCTGACTGAACTCGGCCGTCTCGGGATCCCAGGTATCCGACTGACGAATTGCTACGGACCAACAGAGATCACAGCAGCAGCAACCTTTCAACCTATCTCCCTCGACAACGGCAACGACCCGTTGTCAGCCTCCTGCATAGCATCCCCCTCCGCACCCTCAGCCATCTGGAGACCCTTTGCCGTAGGCAAAGCCCTCCCGAATTATACCGTCATCATCGTCGACCCCGTCACCACCAGCACCACCCCGCAGCCCCTACCCCTAGGACAAACAGGCGAGATCTGTATCAGCGGAGCCGGCGTGGCGCTGGGATACCTCGACAGGCCAGACCTCACGCACTCGCGTTTCCTTACAAACGTCCCGGGGATGGGCAAGAGCACCATATACCGCACTGGCGATAAAGGCCGCCTCCTTCCCGACGGGACGCTCCTCTGTCTAGGCCGACTTGATGGCGACACGCAGATCAAGCTGCGCGGCCAGAGGGTTGATCTGCAGGAGATTGAGACCGCCGTGCTCCAGGCTTCTGCGGGTGTTCTTGCGTCTGTCGTGGTATCTCGGCGTCGCCTGGATGGTGCTGATGCTGGGGGTGTTGGTGAAGATGATATCCTCGTAGCTCATGCCACGCTCGCCGAAGATGGGGACCCCACCACCTGGCAAGACAACGATACCTCTTCCTCTTCATCAATCCTCTCTCGTGTGAGGTTACCGCAAGCCTTTATCCCCGCAGCAATTTACACCTTAAAGACGCTGCCGTCGACACCGAACGGCAAACTAGACCGCAGGGCCATCGCCAGTCTCCATCTACCTAAGAGAAAGAGGTCTAGCCCTCTCGGGTCCGATTCCAACGCAATAAACACAGCCGCACCTAAGCAAAACGAAGGAGAAAAACTTACCGTTCGCGAAGGCGAGCTCCGTCTCCTCTGGGAACGTGTCCTCCCTTCCCTAGGCGAGAAGCGTATCGGCCCGTCATCCGACTTCTTCCTCTGCGGCGGTAACTCGCTGCTGCTGATGAAGCTCCAAAAGGCAATCAAGGAGACCACGGGCGTTGAAATCAGCACGAAGCAGATGTACGAGGCTACCACGCTGCGCGCCATGACGCGTGCCGTCTTTGAGGATTCTGCGGCGGCGGAGGAGAATGTTCGGATAGACTGGAATATTGAGACGGCTGTTCCGGGATGGTTGAGGGAGGAAATTGAGACAATTGGGGCGATGGCCGCATCCGCCGCCGCTGTGGAGAAGGACAAGACGGAGGCCGGCATCGAAGTTCTCCTGACAGGAGCATCTTCTTTCCCGGGAAGCCACATCCTCACAGCCCTCCTTAACCACCCATCTGTCCGCAGAGTCCACTGCATCGCCGTTCCCTCCGATCACCAGCAACTCCTTTCTTCCACCTCTTCCTCCGTCGCCGAGATAGTCTATTACACAGGCACCCTCCTCTCCAAAACCCTCGGCCTAACCTCCACCGAACGAGAACACCTCTCCAAAACCGTACACATCATCGTCCACGCAGCCGCCCACGGCCATTGCCTGAACCGCTTCGCCACTCTCCGCCGCCCGAACCTCGAGTCTCTACACTCTCTCGCCTCACTTTCCCTAGCATCAGCTTCACCCCGCAAAACAGGGATCCCAATTCTCTACCTTTCGAGCCCGCGCACCCTGCTCCTAGCAGGCAAAACCGAAACCCCCAGGGCCGCATCTTCTCTCCGAGATTCCCCCCCGCCAGCCGTCGACGGTTCGGACGGATACACGGCGAGTAAGTGGGCAGGCGAAGTATTCCTGGAGAATCTGGTCATTCATCTCAAAGAGCGTGATCACGGCACTGAGGTTGGAGCACACGGACCACCAAGACCCGACCCCTTCAACCTTACGATCGCAATCCACAGGTCCTGTACCCTCGTGAGCCCCCAAGCGCCCAACTCGGACGCAATGAACGGCATCCTGCGCTACTCCCTCGCCATGCGCTGCGTACCTCGCCTCCGGCGCGCAGAAGGGTTCCTAGACTTTGCGCCGCTCGACGATGTCGTGGGACAAATTGCAGCCGCCGCCGTCGAGTTGGCGGCTCTACAGGGTACCTCTACATCAACTGCTGAGCCTACCGCGGTAGATTCATCACCATCAGCGTCGTCGTCCATCCACTTCCGCCACCACTCAGGGGGCATCAAGACCCCCTTCTCGCAATTCCGCACACACATGGAGACCGTCTACGGCGGTGCGTTTGATGAGATTGACATGCAAGAATGGCTTGTCCGTGCTTCTCGACAGGGCCTGGACCCGCTTATTACTGCGTATATTGAGGCCCTGCTTGAGAGCGGGATGCCGCTGGTGTCGCCGTATCTCGGAGCAGACCTGGAGTGAATGAAGGCATAGGTTCTAAGGGATCTTTTCTTATTTCATTATGCTGGTGTATATGGTATCGTGGGAGAATGTCGACTAGAGGTGTAAACAGTACTCTAGTCTGTTTCTATAACTCGTAGTTCAAGTTATAATTTTCGAGTTGCCCTGTGACTTTATATCCCCATATTCTCTACAAGTTTGTTAATCGCGTTCATGTTCAGAACTTGACGCCGGAAAGGCGTTGACTTGATGCAGAACCTATGGCTGCCACTCAAACGCTACTTCACAGACCAAACCATACTATTACTCAAGAACCAGCCTACGGTGAGAAAAATGCTCGAAGAAACGGTACCAGCTGTGCTATGAAAGTCGAAATGATATCTTGCTCTTCATACTCGAAGTAGAAGAAACCATCTTGGCCATGACCACTCCGATTGGATTGAAATTGCAGTGAACCGATCAGCCCTATGCGCGAGGTGGGAATCCGATTGGCCGTCTCACTGACCATTCCAACCCTTCTTCTGAGAGTTGACAACTAAAGACTAAGTATTCAAGCAGGCGATTCTTAAATCCGACCGACTATGTTTTTCTTCTCATTGATATAATATCATTGGGGAAAGTGGTGCGCTTGTTCAGCTATAAGATGGCGGACCTACCGCCGCTGTCAAGTCCTACTAGAACATATTACCAGAACGGGAAGTAAGAAGTATCGCGGGGCACAGCTGAAGCCGCCAAGCCATGGAGCGGACAGTTTTTGAGTTGCATAGTACATTTTGTCTTGCTTTTGGCTTCATGAGGGCTTTTTTGCTACGTCCTTTAGAGGTTGAGATGATTACGGAGGCCACAGGAGTCTCAGTCACATTGACTTGGCGAGGCAAGGTGGCTGATCGTTTTCCTTCTCAAGCCATCAGGTAGGGATGCAACGTTCGGATGAAGGGACGACTCCGATAGGAAGACAAGATCAAGCGGCAGTGAGACAACGCTCGCAGCCGCTCGAAAGGGATGGTTCGACGGGAGGGACCGCGACTAGCTTCCAACCAATGTTGCATTATTCTCCGAATGCACGACTACGGCTTACAGCCAAGTTCTTGGTTCAATCGTTTTTGGCAATATAGAGACACATAACGTGGGTCATAGGGATCCTGAGTTGGACTGATCAAAGCTGGCTAAATTGCTAATCATCACTATTCTCTTCGTAAAAGTGAGACATCTTGTCTGTCTGACGTGAGGCGGGCATACAACTATCCATTTCCCTGCAGAATGCTAGCACCGAGGAGCATTATATGCCATATCCTAAAATGCCTCTCTACTCTCAACCCCTTATGCATTTGGGAACCTTGATAATGCTGAGGAGGAACTCAAGACCTTACTGAAAGACAAGTTTACTCTCGTGCCACTTGGAACTTACAGAGTATCGCAGGTATCTAGGGCCTGGGCTGCAAGTCGCAACGACATAGATTTGCCTGTTTAGATCATGTTAAATTCGAAATCATCAACGGCAGAAGACATCTAGGGCTTACTGCCAGGTCATCTTGAGAGTCGATGGGATGTGAGTCTCTAATTTGCTTCCTCCACGTGGCCAGGCAGTGTGAGGGAATCAAGCGAAGCATTTGCTGCCTGCATGGCTAAGTAAGAAGACAATGATTCCATAAGATGAGTCTCATTGATAGAGTATTGAAAATCTATAAAAGGTCCATACCGCTCCGAGTTATGACCTCGTGGTATCCTCTTCATCCTCGACCATCAAGACCAAGCAAGCAAATCACCACATCACCATCCCATCCAACCGTCATCACTTCCACTTCCACTTCCACCTCCAACACCCCCTTTCCACCCTCAAAATGCACTTCTTCAAACTCATCACCACCCTCGCCGCCGCCGTCTCGGTCTCGGCCATCGACATCCAGAAACACTTTGGCCAAAACTGCGGCGGCAACTTCCGCGTCTGCAGAGCCATCGACCCGAACCGATGCTGCGTCGGCGCCACGGCCGAGAGCGTCCTCTTCCGCTACATCCCGTCCAACTGGCGCATCGAGACCCGAGGCTACGACGGCGGCGACTGCCGCAACCGCCGTGCCACCATCCTCTCGGCCGGCGCCACGTCCGTCTGCATGCGCTCTGGCGGGTTCCTCTTCACCGGTGCCGGCTACGGCTTTGTGAACAGGAAGAGGGCGCCTCAGGAGGCCGGCGAGGAGACGTGTGCTGCCGCTGAAGGTGAGGGGCAGGAGCAGAAGTGCGAGTCTAGCCAGGAGCCTGATACTCTGGTTCTTGTTGACGGGTCCGAGTATAACCTTGTTGGTCTTGAGGCCGACAAGCTTGACAGACTGGTATGATATTTATACCAAGAGACCAATGACAGAGACACCGCTAACTCTCTGTTTAGTATGCGCTTCCACGAAACTTTTCCCTTACATTCTGAACAACACACAGATGATCTGTTATTCCGTTTTTAATCCTTCAAACATAGAATGATGTTGCTGACTGCTTCTTCACTATCTAGCTTCACCATCGCAGCCGATCCCAACGTCACTTCTGCCGCCGATATTCCTGACGAGTTCACGCCTCTGCGAAAGTAAAGAACGTACGAACCAACCAGCAATTACATTTATGGTGCTCAGGCGCTGACGCTGGTGATATGGAGGGGTCAAAAAGTGGCAGGTGACGATGGTTGGTAACCCCAGCTGGAGATGTCAACTTGGATGATTGGAAGGACGTGTGCTTATTGGATTTCTCTTCTTCTCTGTCAGATGAAAGGTCATGTCGTTCTTCTTTATGCTCTCAACATCGTTGAGTAGCATTGTCCACTCCTTGACTGAGAGGGCTCTGGCGCCGGATGTCCCTTTTAGACTAAAAGAATGACACGTGTTTTACTGATGAAGACCAATTGCTTATAATTGTGAAATAAAAAATTTCAGCAATCCATCCTATCGAATATATTGAGTGTTTGGAGTTGAAGTTGGTAGGAGGTCGCTCTGTTTGCCGTATTTAGTAGAGCAGCTGATGGAGGAACGTTGGACAAACTGACTAGGTTATTATATAGCGAGGGGTGGGCGAAATTGATAAGGGGAAGCCAGAAATCGCCGGCTGAAGGCTGGAAACAGGGATAGGCTGATACACGACGTAGTGCCTTACTCCAGGTGTACCAGAACGAGTGGGAATCGAGTAAAGCAAGTTTGGCCAGGGTAATTTCTATGCTCAAAGTGAATGTTATTAGAAAAGGCAAATAAGATTAGGTTGAGGTGTCATCAAGGTATCTGGTGTGATCAATTGCTTCTCAGCTTCTAATAGTTTGGACGCCTCTATTCCAGGCCCACCCACGTCTACACCGCAATCAAGCCAGGTAGCCGTAATGTACATGATCATCAAGCCTGGATTTCCCCTTTTACTTTTTGTTTTTGATTTCGTGACTCATATTCCCCTCCTTATCTGGTAAGAGCGATGTCGTCTATTCTGAGAATCATCTTCACCGTCTCAGCTGCCAACTCAATGGCGCTGGTGCTTACCAACAGAGGCTGGAGGACGTTCTCCTTGGAAATGTTGGTGTTGACACCGCCGGACTTGATACTGACACCTGCATTCTTCTCGCCGAGCTCATGTCTGTGACGAAGCTCGGTGACGACCTTGATGCTGTTAAGTCCGGCATTCTCGGCCAGAGTGGTGGGGACAACCTCCAAAGCGTCGGCAAATGCCTTCCAGCAAATGGCCTCGGTACCCGTCAATTCACGCGCGCGCTTGGAGAGCTGAGACGCGATCTCGATCTCAGCAGCACCACCACCGGCGATCAAAGCCTTCTTCTTCACCAAGCAACGAACAACGCAGTGGGCGTCGTGCAAACTGCGCTCGGCCTCGTCAAGAATGAGAGAGTTGGCGCCGCGAACAACGACGGAGACAGTCTTGCCAGTGGCCTTGGCGCCGGTCACCTTAACCATGCGAGCTCCGTTGGACTGAACCTCCTCGACGAGATCGGCTGATCCGAGCTTGTCCTCTGTAAATGAGTCGACATCAGCAATGGGCTTGCAGCCGGTAGACTTGCAGATGAACTCGATCTCATCACGCTCGATATCCTTCACGGCAAGAATGCCAAGCTTGGCGAGGAAGTGCAGGGACAGGTCGTTGACAGCATCGCGAAGAATGGACTTCTGGATGAAGAGAACGTTGCACTTGGCCTTCTTGATCTTCTTGACCATGTTGAGAAGGTAAAGACGCTCCTCCTTAACGATCTTATCCATCTGTCTGTAGTCGTTCACTTGGATGGTGTTTTCCATCTGTATTGGTCAGCAACAGCGGAAAAGGGGGCATCTGAGGGGTAGCCTTACATCGGGCTTGGGAGGGCTAAGCTGGAATTGAATAAGACCGATTCTGGCCTTCTCGATTCTTGCGGGACCACCAGCACCCTTGAGAACAGGCTGCGTCAAGATCAAGCCATCCGAAAGCTCGCTGTCCTCGATAGTTCCGCCAACCTTCTTGACAATTCTGATGTTCTTTAGGTCGACATTGTCTGCCGTCTTGAGGTCGATGGTCTTGACAACGGAGTTGACAGCCATGGGCCCGAGGATGTTGGAGTATTGCGACACAATCTTGGAGGAAAGAGATGTGTTGGCTGCCTGAAGCAGGGATGCTGTGTCGGTGAGGGAAATGGGTTGTGACATGTCGTGGAGAACCTCGACAGCTGCGGCAGCAGCTCTCTGGAAAGCCTCTGAGATGACGGAGGGGTGGATTCCTTTTGACAGCAGTCTGTCGGCGGCACCGAGCAAGCTGCCGCAAATGACAACCACAGATGTTGTGCCGTCTCCCGCCTCCACGTCCTGTGCCGCCGAAAGGTTGACCAACATCTTTGCTGTCGGGTGCATGACAGACATGCTCTTCAACATTGTGTTGCCGTCGTTGGTAATGATCGTCTCGCCCTTTCCACTTCGAATCATCTTGTCCATGCCGCGGGGGCCCAGAGAGGTTCGGATCGCATCGGCGACGGCTAGCAGTCAGGTCGAGTCAGTTGATGATCTGGGAAGCTTGCAGGTCTATTCTTCTTGCTCACCTCTAGCAGCAACAATGTTGGAGGAGCGGACGGCGACGGGCTTCTCCTTGTCCTGTAGGCGAAGTGTTAGCAATAAGCTCCCCTCTAGAAGCTTCACTATGAGCGCGCAGTTCGCACCTTGAAAGTAGCATTGCCAGAGCCTCCTCCGGCCTGGGCTGGTGCAGTAGTGGCCATTTTGACAGAACTGATTTGTGTTGTGCTTGTTATCGAGAACTCGGGGTCGGAAAGACAAGCTAAACACGGAGTGCAAAGGTATCGGTATCGTCGTGGGCCTGTCCCGCTGTCGCCTTCTTTTGCGATCGCCCACTTTCTCTCAGGTAGCAACCCCCCCAGCGGCGGTGGGATATTTTTTAGCGGCCGTCAGGTTGTTCCTGCCCCGGTACCATAAGGTACCCTATGTGCCTGCTACCTAAGCCGGGCCGTCAGTTCTGTTTGCATTTTGCCCACACCGGGCCTAGCTCCACAGCAGCCTCGCATTTGTGGCCCGTGCTTTGGAGCTCAAGGCAACCTGGATTACGGAACCGTCTTCCATCACCACCTCCATCCCACGATTCCAACCCCCAGTACCATACTGATTGACGACCAACGCGACCACTCTTCGAAACCCTGCGATCCCATTCCCACGAACTATCCAAAACGAAGATTTCCACGAACCTACCCCATCCATAATATTCGGCAGTAGGACGTTCAGTCCTCATCCTACATCATGGTATGGACCCTGCGTGTCCACTTCCCTCGATAGCATTGTTAACCCGGGCATCGTTAGCCTTCCGCTACCGGCCAGAACTGGGAGAAATACCAGAAGACCTACGCAGACGATGAGGTTGAAGAGAAGAAGATCACACCGCTTACCGATGAGTCCGTTCACCCCACCAACTTCGAGCTACGATGAATTGTTGACTAACAATACCCAGAGATATCCAAGTGCTCAAGACCTACGGTGCCGCCCCGTACGGTGCTGCCATCAAGAAGCTCGAGCAACAGATCAAGGAGAAGCAAACGAGTGTAGACGAGAAGATTGGCGTCAAGGTAGCTACATCTGTCCCTCCTTGGCTGATGCAACTCGAACTGACATAACTAGGAATCCGATACGGGTCTTGCCCCTCCTCACCTTTGGGATGTAGCAGCAGACCGACAACGCATGTCGGAAGAACAGCCTCTCCAGGTCGCCCGGTGTACAAAGATCATTCCCGACGAGAAGGACGACTCCAAGAGCAAATATGTCATCAACGTCAAGCAGATTGCCAAGTTCGTCGTACAGCTCGGCGAGAGAGTGAGCCCTACGGATATCGAAGAGGGCATGCGAGTGGGTGTCGATAGGAACAAGTACCAGATTCTTCTGCCGCTCCCGCCCAAGATCGACGCCAGTGTTACGATGATGACGGTCGAGGAGAAGCCCGATGTTACATACGGAGATGTTGGTGGTTCAAAGGAGCAGGTCGAGAAGTTGCGCGAAGTCGTCGAGATGCCCCTCTTGTCGCCAGAGCGGTTCGTCAACCTCGGTATCGACCCCCCGAAGGGTGCGCTGCTGTACGGACCCCCTGGTACCGGAAAGACCCTTTGCGCTCGAGCTGTCGCCAACAGAACAGACGCCACCTTCATCCGAGTCATCGGCAGTGAGTTGGTCCAGAAGTACGTCGGTGAGGGTGCAAGAATGGTGCGCGAGCTTTTCGAGATGGCGCGGACGAAGAAGGCCTGCATTATCTTCTTTGACGAAATCGACGCCATTGGTGGTGCCCGTTTCGATGACGGTGCCGGTGGAGACAACGAGGTTCAGAGAACTATGCTGGAGCTCATTACCCAGCTAGACGGTTTCGACGCTCGTGGCAATATCAAGGTCATGTTCGCAACCAACAGACCTTCCACTCTCGATCCCGCCCTGATGAGACCCGGACGTATCGATCGTAAGATCGAATTCTCCCTGCCCGACCTCGAGGGTCGCGCCAACATTTTGCGTATTCACGCTAAGAGCATGTCCGTCGAGCGTGACATTCGGTGGGAGCTCATCTCGCGCCTGTGCCCCAACGCCACAGGTGCCGAGCTTCGCAGTGTCTGCACGGAGGCCGGTATGTTCGCCATCCGTGCCCGGAGAAAGGTGGCGACGGAGAAGGACTTCCTCAGCGCCGTGGACAAGGTCATCAAGGCCAACCTCAAGTTCAACTCGACGGCCAGCTACATGCAATACAACTAAGATGGGCAACCCGGGGGCTACAAGATGGAATGGAGAGGGGGTCACGGAGTTTCGTCATGTCCTTTATTTCTAAAGGCTGTAAGAATAGGCAGGCTTCGGATCGGGGAAGGCTTCTAGAGGGCGTGATACCTTCCGAGAGAAAGGAGAAATAGATCATGCTTTTCATGTGCCAATCGCAGTTTTGCATTAGCGCAATTCGCAAGTGACATGATGAGTCTGCCTGCCCAACCTAAGTATGCAGAGGGGAACGATAGCGCTTAACGTAACTTTTCATGTGGCAGGTTGGTGTGCTTTGAGGAACGTACCGCAAGTAAGGCAACATTACTAGCCTGGCTCACTCACTGCCTGATATTCTCAACCCCTGAAGCATAGAGGGTGGCTTCATTTGGCAAAATTGGTGGTGTTGGCCGTAGAATTACATTGAACTACAGCTAGACGAGGCACACTCTCTCTCGCCTCTCCAGCCTACCTAACGTAGTGAGAATAAGGGGACGTGAGTATTTTTCAACCCATCCCTTGCTCTCGCTGTTCCCTGGTAACATCTCCCAGGTGGTCCTCCCATTGGCAAAAAGAAAAGTAACAACGTCCCATGCTGCCTCAGCATTGCCCAGATTTGCTCCATTACCAAATGAATATGCATGCCTTCATTAGCAGTGCCATACGCTCAACCGTCTTCCGTGGGCGTTTTGACTGTCGAAAAAAGAACCTCCTTGAACGCTATGATTGAAAACAAGAAAACAAGAAATATTGCCCTGCGGCAGGGCGTTGCAGCCGCCTTAGACTGACTCCATGCGTGAGAGGCAGCCTAGGCAAACGATGTCGCCCTCTGAACCCTTCTCGATACAACAGCGACTGCAGACCATCTGCCTATGACCACCGCCCGTCCAGCCGTTGTGCCGAGTGGCTCGGCCGGTTCTCTTTGCCTCCTGCTCTTCTCTTGATTGCCTTTGCCTGTCGTCATCCACATCATCCATCGTACATGACCGTGAGAGGTCGAGTCCGTCTTGTCCTTGGTCCTGTTGCGTGCTTTTAATGCCGCCGTTGCTGCTTGGTCGTCCGTCCTTTTCCCAGCCCTGGCATTCCCGGACGCAGACATAGCATGATCGTTGTCCACAGCCTTGGCAGTCTGCAAACGAGTCGAGGTCTGATTTCTTGGTAGGGCGGCGGTGGCAGATGTGGCAGGGTGCCAAGGACGAGGGCGTCCTGGGTCTATTGCCAGCTGCATCCGCCTGGATCTGTGCTGCATGGGAGGCAGGGCGAGACTCTGTAGACGACCTGCTACCCCGTCTTTGCTGCGAATCGTGTTGTGATGTAGTGCCGCCATTCAAGCTACTCAGCTCCCCACTATCATTGTCATCATCGTCGTCAAACATGCGCTGTCGCTTGGATACAGGAAGCGGCGCTATTTTCCGAGGCACCGAGTCGATGTTCTGGCGTGATGCTTCGGCGGAGGCAGCGATGTCGTGGGAGAATCCAAACTCATATCTCAACCGTTCATTATTACTGGAAGGGAAGCGAGGGAAGTTACCTCCCAGGTGCTGCTGCTGTTGCTGCTGTTGAATCTGCTGCTGAATAGGCCTGCCTCCAAAAACGCTGTCAGCGTTCCAGTTGTTCGTTGCAGCCTGATACTGGGCGAGTTTCTCGTACAGGGGGCCTGGCAAATGCAGGTCGTTGCTGTTGGCGTCGTTGACGTCTCGTCTGCGCTTTCTGCCTGACGCCATCGCCATCAGCCGTGGATACTCCTCGGCGACGGATGGCATTTGGATTTCTGGTTTGTATGGTTCGATTTAGGCAGGAATTGTTGTGAGTCGTGTAAGGTATGGAGCTCGTTGATCGATGCAAGAGGTTTTCTTGTCGTTGGAAGGGGGCGAGTGACTAGGCGCTGGTGGTGGTTGAATGCGTGGTGGGCAAGGCGAGGTTCGCTGATAAGGTTCCTCGTAGGTTTCTCTTGTGAATAAGAGGAACCGAATGGAAAGGGTATGAAGGCGACGAAACAAACCGTTGAGGGCTTGCTTCTGGTCAAAGATGGAGAGTGAAAGAGCTCACAAGAAGAGGGAGGACTTGATGACGAGTGAAGTACGCTCTTTCCCGCTCGCTCTCCTTGACTCGGCAGCTCCTTCGTTGGAGGAGGGGGGAAGGGAAGGTGGTGGTGGTAGTGGTGGTGTTGCTAGTTAGCTGCAGGCACATACGTCCATGTGAGCAGGCTCTGGCAGGACTGGCAGTGGATGGCAGGGTGTTTTTGAGGTGCCACTGATGGCCAGGCCCCGGCTCGGAGCTTTTAGGCCTGACGGAAGTTGCCCAGTTTAATGAGGTGAAGTGGACACCAACGGGCGACGAAGGAAACAGAGGATTGGTCGGCGTCGGGCTCTCCACCTTCGGCTGCTTCTGTTCTGTCAGCGCAGTCATCTCAGCGGACTCAGCGCTGGATCCAACTGTTCGGAAAGCGCGCCGTCCGCTGGAAAACCGATCGTTTCCTTCCAGCCCAAGGTCCTCTTAACTCGCGCGGCCTCTGGAGTACGTTGCTGGAGCACCTCCAAAAGACCCACCAAGATTCGTCTCTTCCACCAATTGATAACCCCTGACTACCTGCCCAAGGCCGACGCAAACCCCGGCCACTCACTCCTCAGTCAATGTCGTTGCTCAGAAACTGGGTGGCCATCGGCGACAAACGACACTTTAAATGCCTGCAAAGTCACAGAACTTTGTGTGCGAGCTAGGGGTCTGGAAGGAAAACATGAGATGAAACAACTTTCTGATTATCTGAAAAGGAAAAACAAAAAGTCATGAAAATGGGTACGGACATGCATCTATGTACCAACCTCGCATTGTTCTATCAACCTACAAATAAGTAAGGTGCAACTGCGTTTCGGCGAATCAATGGCCGAGGGTACGCATGTTCAAGACACCGTTGATTGCGACAGTCTATGTTTGCATCGCGTATCAACCAGTAGTATACTCAGCTCTGTCTCCTTGACTCCGCGTCTGACGAGATGTTTCCCACTGATGGCACGAATGGCACGAAGCAGGCTCATCTACTTCATTTCATGACTGCAGGTTGATCATCAAGTTGTGGTAGTACTTTGCTCCGTGGAACATCACTTTGAAACGTGGGCATGTGTTTGGCACATGAAATTCTAATCTTGTCTTGTCATTATCAAGGAGTCAGGTATTGAAAAAGGACCATCTGATTTACACTCTATCGCTCCCCATATTGCTCCCAACGATGAATCTCGTCTCTGCCGCCTCCACTAACAAAGGAGCTGTTTTAGAGAGCCTAGTATAACATACACAGAGACAACCGAAATGTTGCCATGCTAATTTAGTGGCGAACCTTGGTGTCCTTGGGAGGGTCGTACGCGAGCTTTCTCGACTTGAGCCAGGCCCACTTGTACTTCTTAACCCAGACGCTGAGGGCCCAGAGGGAGGCCGAAACAACGAGAACCTTCATACCCATGCGCTTGCGGTCGTCCATCTCGGGCTCAGCAGCCCAGTTGAGGAACTCGACAACGTCCTTGGCCATCTGCGAGGTGGAAGCGGGAGTGCCGTCCTCGTACTCGACGAGGTCCTCGTAAAGGACACGGGCCATGGCGATACCGGTACCGGGGAAGTAGGGGTTGAAGTTCATGCCGGGAGCGACGACGGCGCCCGCGGGGGGCTCCTCGGGGTAACCGGTCAACAAGCTGAAGATGTAGTTGCAGCCACCGTGGCGGGCCTTGACGATCAAGCTCAGGTCGGGGGGAAGGGCACCGTTGTTGGCGAAACGGGCAGCCTCCTCGTTCTTGTAGGGGTCGGGCATGTAGTCGGAGAGCTTGCCGGGGCGCATCTCGATGTCACCCTGCTCGTTGGGCTCACCGGGGTACTCGTTCTCCTCGGCCATGGCCTTGGCCTCGTCGACGGTCAAGACGGTGCCGACGAGAGTTCGGTAGGGGACACGGCTGAGAGAGTGGCAAGAGGCGCAAACCTCGCGGTAGACCTGGAAACCACGGCGGAGACTGCAATTCAATGTAAGCGTCATACATCTCAGATGGCCGAAAAAAATCGACGTGGTGTTCTGCTTACGCCTGGTGATCAAAGGTCTTGAACCATTGCTCGTGAACCCAAGGGTAGTTGGTAGGGTGAAGACTGAAGATGATAATTTAGCTCAATGATCGATCGCTGTCGGTCGGCCCCGGTTTCAATGTCGATTATGCCTCAACCCAAGGGATTTGGCGGCATTCGAGCAATTGTCCCTCGGCGACCGCATACGGATAGGCAAAAGACTCACCCCTCCTCAGCCGGTGCGGCAGCGTTGGCGGAAGGTCCGTAGAGGTGGTAGTACCAGGCCATGGAGCCCAAGGCGAGAGACGTCGACGTGACAGCGGCGAGGTTCAATCTAGAGGAAGCTTCGGCACCAGCGCCGCTGGAAGTAGAGGCGGCACGCTGTATCAATCATTGTCAGCGAATTTGCCCCAGAGTCCTTGATGTCCATTGATGTCCGTCGATGGCCATTGAGGCCGGGCTCGGGCGTGTTCGTTGGCGGTCGGTCGGATTGCCTCGGGAATTTCGACTCGTGATCAGTTCATCTGCGTACCTTTGAAATCGTGACAGCGCCATTTGTGAAAGTGCGCGCCGAGCGCAAGCAGGACCTTGCCAACATGATGGGCGAGCCGTATCCGCAGCTACAGAGACAGCCGCGAACAGATTGATGGGGCAATTGGTGGGAGGTCGTCTCGTGGCGGAGATCGTTTCTATGGTACAGCAGTCGAGGTAGGAGAAAATCGCTTGAGGCAGTTTTCGAGTGCCTTAGGTATGGGACGTCTCTGATTGGCTGATGGGCACGGTCAATGACATCTTCCGTTCCGGCGACTTTTCGCTTCCTTCCTCTTACCCGTAGTTGCCCGGTTGCACTCAATTGACCACACGTATTTCCGATCGCCCGTCTCACCCAAGTGAACCCAACAGCTGGCGTCTGCCAACCCTCGGACTGAGAAATGTCGCCCCCATGATTGGCCTGACTTGGATGCAACTGCAGCGATCTGCCACATGCATCACAACACGACATTAGACGATAAAATAGTCATTTCAAACAAAACCCCCTACCATACTTATTCTGAAGGGCGATAAACTTCGAGCAACATTTCCAGTAACTGCATTGAGACCGAAGTCTTCGGCAGCTCCTCCATCATGAGAAATACCGAAATGTTGTTGAAAAGGTAGCAAAAGAGTTGGGTATCAGGTGGGTTTTATTCGACAAAACTACAAACTTTTTAACCTCGCCGAACCGAATGTAGCTCCCGCAATCTACGGCGGGCAGCTATCGGTATATGCACACTTTATCCCTTCGCTAAGTCGACAGCCACGCCTTGTGGCTAGTCTGGATCCCATAGAACTCACTACCGTTGCACAAAATCATTAGGTTCGAAACTAGCTACTCAAGCACCATTCTTGCTGATGACTTCGCGGCGCTGCTTCACTGCGTTGGCCAGTTGGTCGAGCACAGAGACGGTGTCATCCCAGTGGATGCATGCGTCTGTGATGCTGACTCCGTACTTCAGGCCCTCCTTGCCCTCCTTCGGCACCTTTTGGTTGCCTATTGGGAAATTAGCATCTGCAATTACATGCAATGATCTAGACAGGTACTTACCCTCGTTGATGTTGCTCTCAATCATGACACCCATGATGCCAGTCTCGCCGCCGGCAATCTGGCCAGCGAGGTCTGCAGCAACCTTGGGCTGGTTCTTGTGGTTCTTCAGAGAGTTGCCGTGGGAGCAATCGACCATGAGTCTTTGGGGAAGACCGGCCTTCTCCAGGGCAGCCTTGGCCTCAGCAATGCTCTTGGCATCGTAGTTGGTGCCACGAGTACCACCTCTGAGAATCGTGAAGCAGTCCTCGTTGCCCAGGGTACCGACGACGGCCACGACACCGGGCTTGGTAACAGAAAGGAAGTGGTGAGGGTGTCTGACGGCGCCAATGGCATCAATGGAGACGCCGAGCGAGCCGTCAGTGCCGTTCTTGAATCCAACGGGGAAACTGAGACCGCTCGCAAGCTCTCGGTGCAGCTGACTCTCGGTGGTTCTCGCGCCAACAGCGCCGACGGACAGCAGATCGGCAAGGAACTGGGGCGAAATGGTATCGAGCATCTCGCTGGCAATGGGCATGCCCTTGTCGGTGAGGTCGACGAAGAGCTGTCTCGACAGGCGCAGACCCTTGTTGATCTTGAAGCTGTTGTCGATATCCGGGTCGTTAATCAATCCCTTCCATCCGACTGTCGTGCGGGGCTTCTCGAGGTAGGAGCGCATCACGATGAGGAGCTCGTCCTTGTGCTTCTCCTTCTCTTGTAGCAACATGTCGCAGTACTCGAGAGCAGCTTTGGGGTCGTGGATGGAGCAAGGGCCAATGATGACCAGTAGTCTCTCCTTCTTGTCGGTTCCATTGACGATAGCGACGGACTCGTCACGGCCCTCGATCACTGTTTGCTTCGACTTGGGGGTTTGGGCAATCTCATGCTGGAGCAGATCGGGCGACGTCAGCGGGTTGTAGCCGCGAACTACGGCATCAATTAGCTTGACTTGACGACTGAGAAAGTATCAATGCAGTTTGTACTTCTCCAATCTTCGCTCTCGGCCTTGTTGCCAACATTTTTGTTCTCGATGAAGAAGCTCTGCAAATAAGTGGTGAGTCACAGGTGTTGCACTTGCGCGCGGTGGCCGGGGGGTCGCGAGAGCTGACTTACAGACATGGTGGCGGCGAGGAACTTCAAAAGCAGGGTGCAATTGGACGCTGAATGCTTAGTGAATGCTGAACGAGTCGATTTAAAGGAACACTGAAATAGTTGACAAGTGAAGAAAGTGCAAAATAGACTTTTTTTCTCTTCTGGATTTGTAGGTTGCTGTGTCCAAAGGAGGGCAGCTTCGAGAGGACTGCAATACCTTACATCAGACCTGAGCACAAATGGGCGAAGACTCATTCGTCCCCCTGCCCAGTGCCACCCCGGCCGGCAGTACCCCGCCGAAGACGGACCCAGAAAAAAGTTGAACACCACCTTGACTACCACTACCACCACCAACCTACTGCGTAACCTCAAGTCAGGGCCACCCGCCTCATGCAAGCGCAAGCAAACTTGCCACCAGTGAACCAATGGGCCAACAGTGAGGGGTATCCTTGCCGCATCTTTCTCGCTGAATTATGGCCGTGACGTGAGGGTTGCCCCCTGTGGACCTGTCCAGCCGGCCTCAATGGCGCCACAAGATGGGTCTCACCGCCTGGAAAATGCCCGCGACAGCACCGAAGAACGGGCATTACTATTGCAGACTGTAGTCAGTGCTTCGACGACTTTGACTTGCCCTGAGGTGGGATGTCTACGTAGCTTCTTCTCCTTCAACCTATCGGGGACGAATATTTGGAGCACATGGTAGGAAGGTATGGTACCTTGGTTTTATTCCAAAGGCGCCCTAATTTGACATATCCTCTAACCATATCCAATCTATTACTCCAAAAACTTCAAAATCTGTATCGAACATCACCGATGTCGCTTGGAACCCCACGAACCCTTAGCATCAATCTACAACACACCACCTTCCATCAAAGTCTAGATCGTCTTTTTCAGGGGCTTGTAAGCCTCCTTCTCCATCTTCACATAGCCGTTAAATCGGCCATACACCCACTTCAAGAGACTGGTACTCGCGGTCATCAGCGCGGCTGAGAAAGTGAACAACCCCACACGCTGTACGGTGTTGAGGACATCGAAAATAGGGTAAGGGTACCTGCATCTAGTTAGCGGGCTATACAATGGGTCGAAGAGGGTAATCCTTTAATCTACCATCCGTTCCTGCTGAAGCACAGCTCGACCCAGCCCCAGTACAGGAAAGCGAAGATCATGCTAATGGCCATGGCCGAGTATGCGCGAATCGTCCATGGCGGGCTGAACAGAATAAGGTCCAGAGACAGGACCACAGCAGGGACCAGGTGGAATCCAACGTCCGGTAGCCAGTGAAGTTCGAATCCCTCGGGAATCAGCAGTCGCTTGTCAATGGAGCGGATTCCCCAGTACAAGATGCTGATGAGCACCTCAAGCGGTGCTGCCGTGGTCGACAGGGCGTTCTTTACAGCAAACAATGAAGGGCTGAGGGTGATATCGGCCAGCAGCCCTATCACAAATGTCACAAACGACAAAATCAGTCCGATATTGGTGAGGTGCTGGTAGTTTCCTCCGAAACCCATGGAGATGTCGTGAGTGAGTCCATTCAGGAAGTTGAAGGATGCGATGAACGAAACGATGCCGGTGACGTGCAGCAACAGAGACGCTGTCCGGGACGGCGACTGCAGCCGCTGTAACTGATGCTTGGCCATCTTAGTTTGTCTCGATATTGACAATGATGTTGCTTGTCCCACAGTTGTAGTTCTGGAGTAAGGTAGTTTGATTTAAAAGAAGGGATGAGATGGCACTTCCGCAACGAGACGGGCCCAAAGGAAAGGAATTGTTTAGGAATGGGAGGGAGAGAAATCCGAGGGATTGGGTCGTCGTATGTCGTTGATGCCTTGAGACGAAAACTTTATGAAGGTGAGATTTGCAACAAGGGTGACTTGTTATTTATTTGTCTTCTTTGGAAGAAAAAGTCGTTGCCGACTAATCAGGGTTCCAACTGATGCATCGTCAGGCTGACGGACCGCGGCAAGTTGCAACTGTCCGGTGCCTTCGGAAGGCTTCGTCATGAGGTCACTGATGGATCCCGGCGGCGCGGTGCCCCGTACCTGATCGCACCTCCAGTGTCACCAAAAGATCCACGGAGGCCCCCTAACCTGGAATCCTGGATGCTCCATCGCTGCCCGCGGCATGTGTTGCCGGCCGCTAAAGCCAAACTAAGAAGCAGCTCACAGTGGGTCCAGTGCCGGCAGCAAGGCTGCTGTACGTTGGCTGCCACTTCCCCGGTACCCTCATCTGATTGGATCAATTGACATAGCTTCCTGCACACTACCACAAGCTTCCTAGATTTCTATCTCAGCCTTACCACGCGACGAGCACCTGCACTCACGGTCACCACACTCGCCGTCGCTGTGCCTTTGACCTCCAGCATCGACAACATGGCTGACGACGACGCCATAACCAACAAACGAAGTCATGCGGACCTTGTTGCCCAAGATGACGGTAAGCATACACGATGCGATCTAGAATTATGTTCTAGCACTACTCTCTCCGACAAAGCTTGGACTAACGGCGTGGCTAGACAGCTCCTCCGATGACGATATGGGTCCCCAGCTCCCCTCAGAAGCACCAAAGAAGAAGAAGCGTCGCGTGCTTCCATACGAAAAGCTCTATATTGCTGCGCTGCCCAAGTCGACCCGGTACTCCAAGTCTCTGATGCACAAGGAGCAGCTGTCTTTCGTTACAGTGACGCCTCTGACGGACTTCATTATTACCTCATCTGTCGACGGTGTCGTCAAGTTCTGGAAAAAGGTGGCTGAGGGGATAGAGTTCGTCAAGGAGTTCAAGGCACATGCGGACGAGATCAGGTCCGTCTCCGTCAGCCAGGACGGGAGAAGCTTTGCAACCGCCGGGGCAGACAAGACTGTTAAAATCTTCGATGTCATCACGTTTGATCTTCTGGCGATGCTGAAGTTGACCTTTGTGCCGAGATGTCTCTGCTGGGTTCACAACCGAGGGGCTTCGCTACCTCTGCTTGCGGTGTCCGAGGAAACCAACTCCAAAATCCACATTTTCGATGGCAGGGGAGAGAGGCAAGACCCGATTCACACAATCAAGTCTCTACACAGAAGTCCGGTCTCAATCATGGCTTTCAATAGTGCCTACGACTGCGTGCTATCTGCGGACGACAAGGGCATGCTGGAGTACTGGCGACCAAGCGGCGACTACGAGAAACCGGACAATGTATTCGAATTCAAGGCTTCAACAAATTTATTCGACTTCAAGAAGGCGAAAGCAGTGCCGACATCTATCACGATTTCACCGACAGGCAAGCAATTTGCCGCCTTCTCTCAGCCAGACAGGAAAATTCGAGTCTTTGACTTTGCGTCTGGAAAGCTGTATCGAACATATGACGAATCTCTTCAAGTGATTGAGGATATGCAGCATGCTGGTTTGGCACTGCAAAAACTCGAAACTGTGGAGTTCGGCCGCAGATTCGCGGTCGAGCGAGAAATTGACTCGACAGCGTACAGAGACAAGGCGAACGTCATTTTTGACGAGTCTGGCAACTTCATTCTTTACGGCTCAATATCCGGCGTTAAAGTGCTGAATACCTATACCAACCAGATCGTCAAGGTGTACGGTAAAGAAGAGAACTTCAGAGCCGTCAACCTGGCGATATACCAAGGTCAACCGCAGAAGAAGGGTATTACCACAGTCGAGATGGGTGCTTCTGCCAATCCCCTGCTCCAGGAGTCCGAGTCCAGAGACCCCATCTTGATAACGACAGGAGTCAACAAGCAGCGATTTTACTTGTTTACCAATGACGAAGAAATCTCAAAGTCAGTGCGAGACGTTCAGAACGAGAAGCCCACAATGCTTGGCCAGAAGAAGGCAGAAGAGGCCAAGAAAGCAGAGACCGGAACCGCCGCAGTAATCCACACCAACTATGGCGACATTCACATTCGTCTCTTCCCCGATGCGGCACCCAAGGCTGTTGAGAACTTTGTCACCCACTCAAAGAGTGGTTACTACAACAATACGATCTTCCATCGTGTGATTCGCAAGTTCATGATCCAAGGTGGAGATCCACTCGGCGACGGCACGGGTGGCGAGAGTATATGGGGAAAGGAATTCGCAGATGAATTCAGCAGTCTGAAGCACGACAAGCCATACACAGTCAGCATGGCTAATGCAGGCCCAAACACCAATGGCAGTCAGTTCTTTATAACAACGGAAAAGACGGTGAGTACAACCCAACTCGGTGACTTAGATATAATGCAATCCTAACAGTCACAAACAGCCTTGGCTGGACGGGAAGCACACCATTTTCGGGCGAGCAACCCAAGGGTTCGACGTTGTCCACAAGATCGAGAACGCGCGGACGTATAAGGAGAAACCAGAGGAGGACATCAAGATCCTCAACATCGACATCGTATAGCCCGTTCCGTCGAAAGACGCCAAGTAATGAAAGACATGAGACCAAACTGCTCGACAGACCCCCACAGAAGGGCATAAGTGAAATGGAGTGGAAAAAGCAATTCGATGATGCAGCATCCCCGCAAGCCTCGCAACTGATACAGACGGGCCTCACGATGCAGCTGCATATCAGCTCAAGTCCACTCAACTAAGTGAGGCTGTATGTTGTTCACGTGGACGCGAAAAGGCCAGCATTGGGCCGCTTACGATCCCGCAATCGGCGCTGCCATACCGCAACCCAATTCGGGCCCGATCTCGCCCGCCAGCGACACCCCGTACTTATAGACGACGTTTGGGCGTACCTCATGTTCAACGGCGCGCACATCCGTTCTACGAAGTGGGCGACCCGGCCTTGTCGCAAGCGGTCTCAAACGTAGTCTACAACTTACCTTCAGCGTTGATAGTGAAGACAGTGCGCTCAACCATCTCACATATGGAAATTTCATAGACGCAGGCCTCCGGATTCCCTACCTGCGCTGCATGTTCGCGTAGCATGAACTAGCCAATCAACCTGCCTTGACCCCGCCCCTTTTCGGTTCGGCTCGTCCCTTTCTCATTGCCAGGATCGAGGTTTCTGGTCCAGTATGCCACGTCCGAAGAAGCCAGGGGCGCCGGAGCCGAAACGTCGAAGCCGAAATGGTTGTTGGTAAGTTCACAACGCTCTGTAGCGTTGATGTATATGGCCTGCTTTCAGTCTAACTATCGTCTTCAAATGACTAACATGCCCGCCCACAGGCCGTGCAAAGCCCGGAAAGTGAAATGTGGTGAGGAACACCCAACGTGTATCAAGTTCGTTTTATCTGTACAAAAGTGATGTTGGCTTTGGGACACTGTCTGCGTGAGAGACTACAATCGGTGGACGGCTAACGTACATACACAGTTGCCAACGCACTGGGGAGCCTTGCGATTATAGTGTACGACTAAATTGGGAGGGCCGTCGAACGAAGAGATCTCTTTCTTTGGGAACACTCACGGGGATCACTCAGCCATTTAAAGGCTCCTCCCGCACTGAACAACCGCCGTTCAATCATACGTTTACCATCAGCAACCCGACTCAGAATTCGGGTCCGAAGCCTTTAACGAAACGCGTCCTCGCTGCTCCTGTCGGCGTCGAGGCAGGGAAAAGAAAGCTTGAGCAGTTAGAGACTTGTGATGACTACTTGAGTTTTCAGAATACGTCCTCCCGATTGATCCAGCACCAGAATGGCGCCCTATTTGCTCCACCGCGCAGTGCACCAAACTACAATGCACGAGACCACTCCTCGACATCAAGCCTCCGTCGAATCGTTCCCGCGACTGCAAACGCTTCGTCAAGATTATACAAGAGGTCCAAATCCCTCGCTGAGACAGGTCAACCGGACATATTGAGCCAGTACGGCCGCATGTCTTCGCCAATCTCTCTGATCGGGCAAAGCTCTCCCACGTCTTTCCTAACCTCGGGTGCTATCTCAACGTCGACCGGTTCCCCCTTGACGCCCGTCTCGTTGGTGATCAAGTCTGACGATGAGACGAGATTGCCTGTCTTGAGCCTTCCTTCACCGGCGTCTCCAGAAGATAGTCGACTATCTGTGAACTATCTAATCTCGAGTTCTTCCCGCGTTATGCATGGTGCAAACAAGGGAGTAATTCATCCATCTGGTCCGCCTCTGTACAACTCTGAATGCAAACAGGATGTATCAGAAGAAGCTACATTTTATGGCTTCGATCTTGGCATTCCAGATGCTGACATTGCCCAGAATGATGATGCGGGATCCATATCCTCAACAGCATCTTCTACTAGACATTCTAGGCACTTCCTCCAAGCTATGTGTGGTGGATCCTATTCCCAACAATCCGGGACCATTAATGGCACGATGCCAAGGGTCTGGTACTATGGCCAGCCTATTCCGATATGGATACCGCGAAGCATTGAGCCCATCCCTGCCAAGTGAGTCTCTACTATCTTTGACCAGTTCGAGGCTGACTGATAGAAGGCTTCGAGAAAACCCAATGAACATCCTTGTAAGTCAGACTTTGGATCTCCAAGTAGATATTTAAATGACACTGATGACATTGATGAACAGTACTTCGTAGGTAGCCAAGTAATCTCATTGTCTCCAGTCATGAATTAATGTCTAAACGACAGCATCACTTTTTGAACCATACGGCCAGGGGTAAGGGGTTCTATTCTTCCGACTTTCAAGCTTACTGACTCAGAGATAGTTCTCGTGCCTTATGACGACCCCCAATCCAACCCGTTTCGCACGATTCTGCCGCAGATGGCTGTCGGTAACGACCACCTCCTCAGCTTACTCCTGGCCTACTCGGGTAATTATATCTCCTGTCTGCTCCATCGTCTTGATCTGACGACCTAGTCACAGCCGCCCATAGGTCAAGACTTCTCGGAAAGAAGGAACCACAGATGAGGATAGCAATCTGGGTGCAGGACATCTTTCCAGCACTGCGGCAGGCCCTCAACGACAGGGACAAAATCATTTCAAACACGAGCCTCGCCACCGCCATCATGCTCGCCTCGCTGGAGATCATCTCGCCCACGGCGTTCGGGTTCGACATCCCCTGGCAGCGGCACCTGAACCTGGCCCGGACGCTCATGTGGAGGCGGCTGGCGGACCTGCGCAGGACCGCCGAGAACGGTCTACGAGAGGACAGCGCGTGTGCCTTCCTGTGGAGCTGGTTCGCGTACTTGGATGTCTTGGGGAGCTTGAGCGGTGGTGGCGTCCCCGACCCGGATTCCTCGAGGTTCTGGCTGCTTGAGTATACGGTCCACAATCCCGGCGACAGCCAGGATGAGATTGACTGCGTCATGGGCTTCACCACGCGCTGTGTCCAGATCCTAGCCCAGATCGCGGAGCTGGCGCGCCGCTGCGACGAGCAGCGATTCGCACTAAGCGGTTCCTCGCCGCAACTCGCCTGGTATCCGAATGCGGCCTGTGTCGAGCGGGCTCAGTTGTTGGAGCAGGAGCTTTTTAACAGCATGGCGCAGCCGTCCTGCCCGTGCAGGCATATTACTACCATCAACACCCAGAGCCAGAACCTAGGCCAGGACACCGGCGTCAAAATCGAAGGGCGGGATAATAGGGGGGAGATCGTCCAATTGAACGAGGCATTCCACTGGGCTGGGCTTGTGCACCTACACAGGCGCATCCTGGGTAAGCCGCCTAGCCACGAAGACGTCCAGGGACCGGTAGGCAGGATCGTGGCGTGCTTGGAGGGTATTGCGCCTGGCGGGTCGGCGGAGACGGGGTTCTTGTTTCCCATGTTCACAGCTGGGTGTCATGCGCTGGAGAGGCTGCAGAGGAGCCAGATTTTGGAGAGGTTTCGGAGTGTGGAGAGGAATGGGATGACGCAGGTATGTTCGAACTCGAGCTTGGCTAAGAATTTTGTCTTGTAACACTGGTTTCATGATTGGTGACCTGTGAGCTGACTTTTTTTTTATTTTTTGAATAGGTCTACAAGGCGAGAGTGCTCATGGAAAATGTGTGGCTTACGGGACAGCCGTGGGAGCCTTCGCTGTGTACGGAATTCATTGGGTGACTTAAGCATCTCTCCTTCTTTTCCCTCAAGGATGGGAAATGCCAGCAGCCGGGATTATCGTATTTGAAGGAATTTCAGTTGTCTTTTTTAACTTACGAACGAAGCATGTAGTTGGATAGAGATGTTGACAGGGAGCACATCAGGGAAGCATCATACGGGTACCAGCATATTTTGTCATCTTCACGATGTTTACGAGATCATGATTCAAACGAAGTTTTCTACTTGATTTTGAGAGAGAAAGCTTGGGCTGGATATATAAGAGCTGGCAGCAATTCACGTACCAGGTCGTGATTTCACAAGTCTTTTCGTTTTATCACAGTAATTAACGGTTTTGCCTGATAATGCAGCGTAGACCTTGAACTTGTTTCTTTATAGTTCAAGGATCCAATGTGAATATCCTGATACCCTACCCGGCTGTCTTTTCAGGCTGGGGTAAGGCTGAGAGAGAGAGTGATAGTGAGAAGTTGGGCGAAACACCAGGTGATGATCTCGTGTGAGGGGAGTTTGATACCCAAGAGTCTCTGGTTTCTACCACAAAGGCGCCTACAGGTCATACATCATTCCTCCACCATCGTTAGTTCCCATCGTTACATCACAACACATCACTTACATAAAAGTCTATATATATATCTTTCAGGATTTAATCCGAGCAAAAACGAGGAGGATCAAGAAGTCAACAGCCCTAACGACGAGCTTCAAGGTCAAAAATAAGGAAAAAGAGGAAAAAAATATGTTGCGTCAATCGCGGACGGGAATTGAGCCCGACGTGGCTGGTGTATGTTAGTGATGCTGCTCGAATGTTGTGGTCTTTGGGGACAGGCAATGGCGCTTACGGGTCGAACCCACAACCTTGAGATTAAGAGTCTCACGCTCTACCGATTGAGCTAGCCGGGCAGGCTGTTTAAAGATTGGTGGTCGTGGATGGCGACGAGGTGGTTCATACTGGGTTGGATTTGTGGGATCTCCGTCGTGGGGTTTGTGGTGGATGGGGTGGATGAGGGTCTCCGAGGGCACGGAAGACCTGGTATGTAAAATGGGGCCCGGGGGTCCGCCGCGGCTTACACCAATGACTCGGAGCGAGATCGAAGAAAGAACAGACGACAGTCACATAGAAGGACAAGGGAAAGAGTCAAGTCTGGTTCCGAATTGTACAGTTTGTTTTGGGTTTGAAATTACTGCTACAAACCACCGAAGTAAATATATCGCCCATGTCCCAAAAATTGCAACAAAGGTCCAAAGTCTTTGACCCTGTTCTTTGAGATTTCCCTCCTTTCCCAACGCCCAGAATGGTATATAAAAGTAGAATCCTGTCAAAAGAGAGAGATGAAGAAAGGCGTGAGTGGGTTGGTAGGGGGTCTTGTGGTTGTTCAAAAAAAAAAAGCCAGCTCAGCTGAATACAAAGAAAAAAAGGATAAAAAAGAAGTTGTTCCTTTTTGGAACGCACACACGCAGGCTCTGACGTTCTTTCACTCGTCCTCATGATCATCACACCGTTTCTTTCTTTCCAACATCCCTCCTTTTGCTCGTCATTTTTTAGTCATCCTTATCTTGCTTGGCCGAAGGAGTATTGGTGCGGCGGTGGGCTCTTGACAGGCGCGTCGGCATAGGCGCCGGGGATGGGCACTGCGTCGTAGACGGGCTCATCCGCGGCCATGGGGGCGTGTTGCTGAGCCTGGGGCTGCTCCTGGTGGAATGACGGCGCCTGCTGCTGCTGCTGCTGCTGGAAGGGGAATGCCGGACCGGGACCCTCGGGCGAAGTGGGCGTGTACGCCTCCTGTCCCGGCTTGGTCGCCGCGCGCGCCTTCGTCGGGGGCGCCTGGAGCTGGAAGGCAGGCTTGGGCTTGCCGAAGCTGGACTCGGGCTCGACGAAGCGGGTGCCGGGGGTGAAGGGGGAGGCGCCGGCCTCCTCGATGCGGGACAGGCTCTCGAACGTCTTGTCCGGGTGGCGAGGGGACAGAGCGTACTGGGAGTAGAGGCCGGGGGACTTGAGGCCGGGAGTGTTGGGGGCGGACTGGGAGCGGAGCTGAGCGAGGTAGAGGTCGGAGCGGGCGCGGTCGCGCATGTCCATGGACTTGTGGAGGCGGCGCTTGGTGTAGTAGCGGTAGAAGACGATACTGTAGAGCAGGACGCAGATGACGTCGATAACGATCTCGATGACCATGCAGATGAGGGCCCAGTTCTGGAGGCGGCAGATGAGTGCGTAGTCGACCTTTTCGCCAAAGACCTCGGCGCGCTTGTTCTCCTTGCACGACCAACCCCACATGTCCTTGCCGCCGCCGTTGCTGCGGCTCGACTGGAAGAGGCCGGCGGCGATGGCCCACATGACCATGGAGAGAATGAACCAGCCTATGGCGAAGAGGGTGTAATAGGTTGCTACCTTCTCGGCACGTTGGTGGCCGCCGCGGCAGTAAGCGAGGAGAACGCCGATGCAGACTGCGAGGGAGATGGAAGACACTGCGAAGGATGTTAGAAAACGGCAAAGACTTGAGATCTGAATCCTCGACTCACTAGTGATAACCAGAACCTGGGGCCAGATGGCGGTTCCTTCAGCCCATGATGGTAGACCGCTTTGGGCAGGGAGACGCTTGGTAGCGTTGAAGATTTGGAAAGAGGCGGCAAGCATGGAGATGATGATCAAACTGCAGCTGAAGCTGACGCCACGAAGGGCGAACTTTGCCATACGGACGCGGGTCTTGATTTTCTACACAGTCAAAGTTAGTGTTTTGTATAGCCTGTCAGATCAGGAGTATACATACCAAGTCGCGTGCTTGCTCCTTGTCGGTCGCCGCTTCACGCTTCTCCAAGATATCCTCCTCGCGGAAAGTCGGGCTGAGCGGGTTCTCGACAATCTTCCTCGCTGGTGTTCCGGGCACCCTCATGGCACTCTTGAGCGGTGATCTGGGAGTCATGGGAACGGCGACGGACTCGCGGTTGCCGCCGCTGTTGTTGATGTAACCGAACCCGATATCCCCAGGCTGGGACTGAGGCACTTCTGATCTGACGGGGTCTGCGAACGGTGACCGTACGCCGTCGACGGGAGAGTGAACTGATGTTGCCTCTGCGAAGCGAGGCGTGCGAGGAGGCTTGAGTGATGAGTCTGAGGAGGATGAGTCTGTGGATGCTGATCGGGCCGGGGCGAGGTTGAGGGCGGCAGGCCGCCTTCTATCTTCTGTCACGAAAGTGTAAGCATACAGTGTTGAAGTAAATCACCGAACCTAGACAAGAGACATACCTTGGGAAGCCATTGCTTTGCTGTGTGACTGTGTTCCGGACGACGAAAATGGTTGCAGCAAGAGAAGCGTGTCTAGTATATAGGAAAGACACCCCTTAGACTTTGGGTCGCCAACAGGAAGACCGACTTCGGGACATGCAACAGATTTCGGTGATCAAAGCAAGAATGAAGCACGGTAGGAATCAGATTTCGGAGAGGCCAGCTGTCGGAAGGGAGAAAATAGAGGTCCAACAATTCGGTCACTCGGGGGAGCAGGTAGTTTTGAATTGGCGCCGGCAACCTCGAACAGATGAGGGACCCAAGACAGAGGCCCTCTCACGCACTGCAGGACCTGAACTGGACTGCATGGGGGCGGGCAGATCAACAAGGTGTAAGTGGGACGAAGCGGAATGGGGGAATTCCTACATGTAGCGTGGGAGGGTAGGATGGCGCGAAGTCGAGCAGGGCTCTGATAGGTGAGAGGCCAAAGTTGCAGGCCGGCGATTCGGTCGTGATGGAAATAGACGCCCACGAGAGTGGACGAGGTGGCGCCGAGCTTTGGTTGGCTCGGTGGCAGGTGCTTCGAGACTCTCTCACTCACTCTGTACTTCAAAAGTCGCCTGTTCCTAGCTCACGGATCACTGATCCGAGCGGAGACTTTGACACTGGTGAGTTTCTTATTATATGAGTCGGCGGTTACTGGATATATCGGGATATGGTCGGAGTGTGTAAAACTGTTGAACACTAGAGGCGGATTTCCTAGTCAGAGGCAGAGAGATGGAAGACCGAGAAGACCAAGGCACTGCGAGGAGGAGATTTGTCAAGCCAAGAGTTGCGCGCATTTCTCAACATCCAGACGAATATAGAATATTGGAAGCAACCCCCAAATAGGCATCCTCAAGAGAGGGGAAGAGAGGGAGATAGATAGAGTAAGTGAGAGAGACAAGGACTCGAAGCATGCACACTCGTCCATATCCCAGAGTGACCGGCCGGCCTTTCCAGCTTACAGACAGGACCAGCCAGTCTACCAGATTCCTACTCCTCCCTTCTCTACCGGCCCTCGTGCCTGCCCTCCTCGCCTCGACAAAGGCTCACTGGAGCTTGGCGGCATTTGTCGTAGCATCCGCATGGTTCGACGATGCACGTTAGGCCGGTGATTGGACATGGCTATCCAAATTGAGAGGAGGCAGGTGAAGTAGCAACGGCAGGATAAAGATATGGTTGGACGGAAGTTTGGAAAGAGGAGAGAGGCTTGCGGCCACCCTTGCTCATGTCCACGGGTCTTTGATCAACCACCGGCGCCAACTCCTCTCCAAAATCGACATTTGAACTTCGAACCCTTGCTGCCGCCCGCCTCCCCCCTGTCGGACAGCTGCAGTTATGATAGGCTCAGATGGTGCAGCCGCCTCCGAATGCCGCATGCTTGCACGTTGGCGCAACGGCCTGCGACCAATCAACGGCCAAAAGTGCGTGATGGTCTTCCAGCCACATGCAGGCTGGGCGGTAAGCAGAAGTCGGGGGAGATGGAGAATTGGGCGATTGAGCAAACACGGTAGCTAATGGCGAGGTGGCATGGCGTGGCCTTTTTTTGGTGTCTTCTTTTGTGCTCGAGTCACCCGAGTCTCTTAGTTCCTGCTTTTTTTTCTTCTTGTTCCTGGAACTGCCAGGGAGTCGGACAATGAGCTTGATTTTTGACTTCCTTCTGGCGTGGTCAACGACCGCGGGCGCTAATGAAGCTCAAGGTGGGGTCTTTCAACTGCCTGTTCCCTTTGGAGGAAGTGTGTTTGCTCTCAGCCTCTCTCACCCATAGTCTTCGGTGAGGGTTATACGTAGAGTGATGAAGCATGCAGGCTGTGCTGTAAGTTGCTCATTTGTGATATAGGTAGGTGTACGGAGTCAGTTTTGTTCGCAACCTCGCCCCCTCGTCCGCTGTTACCGGGCCCAAAATCTCACGTTGGCCATCTTTCGCTTGCGTAACCGAGAATCGCAGAAGGAACCCGTAGATCCGTAAGCTTGACCGAAGTACTGGGACACAAGCAGGATCAGGAGCTCGCTGAGCCTTGACGTGCAATTGAAAGAAGGACTGCCGTGTAATCTCAGATGTGGCAACAAAGCAGAGGCAAAACTGGCTGAAGATGCTTGCCTCTCGATGAATTCATTTCGAAGAGTTACCTTTTTGAGAGAGCCATCAGCCCCGTCAGCGATCGTCCTTGTTGTGCATGTGGGTGGTGCGAAGGAGCTACAGCCAACACGGATAATTACAGAGTAGTAAGAAAAATTACAGTAAGTAAGGCATGGCCCGTGTGCCGTCACTTTCCCATCCCGCTGCTCGTCTAATCACAAAGCGAACCAAGAAGGGTCGACAACGTTATCCGTGCTGCCATGCTTTTAACCCTCCATCATAGAGTGTGATAGAGTAAGACTACAGAATGCAGTCAAGTTTAGCCCGCATTCCCAAACCTATTTTTAGGAGATGTGTCCAATAAGATCACCAGTGACAATGAGATGGGTTACCTTTTGCCTACAGATAGGCACTTTGAGGTGGTGCCTGCCCAGCCTATTTTTACCCAACTTCTACGAGCCGTGACCTGGTGGATGTGACGGACCGCCGGGCATTTCGCTCCTTTGCGGCAAAGGAACGGCAATCTCGGTCTTATACGGCGGAGCTCGAGTCCCGGATGACGGGATGCGGGATGGATGTCGGTACTGTGAGTATGACCGGGCATGGGACTCCTCGAGGAGTCACGTAGACCGGCCCCCCCGGCTTGATAGTTTGGGATTATTGAAGGTACACGATCTGGAGAGTCGTCTTTCATAGCAAACATCTTGACCGATGAGGTACTGGCTTACTAGTTTCCCGTGGCCATAGTAACCTATCCACAGTCAATTATGACTATTGGTAGTCTGTAAGAAAAAGAATTTCGTATCCGCGCATACTCAACAATTCCTCTATTGCAATATTCAAGATACACATTGCTATAACATCTTCATTCCAAGGTAATTGTTGAGACCTGAGGTCACAGAATCTCTCGCAGCGTCACACAAACTCTATCTAAATTGGCATGACGGACATTAACATCAACTCTTGATGATGCTAGACCATGTCAAGCCCATCTTACAAATTGGGACAATGAGTGCAACGGTTTTCTATTGACTTTGCAAGAATTAGTCTATTAGTTGTAATTACGAACCTCGTGCCCTCCTTTCCCATGGTTGAGAATACTTGTGGTGCTCCTACAAGATGGCATAGACCTTCCAACATGCAAATTTTTGCAGAATATCAAGAAGACATGTCGCACATGTAAGTTTTGAGGTATGACTAATTTTGCATGATGCTATCACCAACTCTGTTCTTTCCCCAGGCAGGAAAGATACTAGGCGTGCTAGGTAAGGTAAGGTAATAGAGCAGAGGGCAGCAGGGTTGGGCGGGCAAAGGCCAGGCGGGGCACTTATCAGCTTATCAGTCCCAAACAGGTTAGCGTTGACTTTGACCACAGAATTCGAATCGACCCTCAGCGAGGTAAATTCCAGGTTGTTACTCATCGGAAGCAAATTTCACGGATCAACCTCGACGTCACGAAACCCACGAACAAGAGGCCCCATCCTCCCTCTCCGGTACCGTCGAATACCTACACCTAATCACCTGTTCACTCATCAGACGATCTAACTTCGAGAAAGAAGTACGACGTCCCCCGACCCGTCACAAGTCAACCTAGACGAATTTACCCCGCCATCCACTCACACCCCGTCGCGACAATGTCTGCCAACGGCGATAACAAGTACGACGACATCGAGTCGGAGTCCGACTCTGGCGAGTCTGTCGAGGAGCAGACCGAGCTCAACGAGGAGAAGACTCTCAAGCCCGCCCTCAAGAAGTCCTCCAACCCCGTTACCGCCGACACCACAGTTCAGCGCCCTGCTCTGCCCCCGCAAACCGATCCCAAAGACCTCGACGTCAAGACCCTCAGCCCCCTCACCCCCGAGATTATCGCTCGCCAAGCAACAATCAACATCGGTACCATCGGCCATGTCGCCCACGGAAAGTCTACCGTCGTCAAGGCCATCTCCGGCGTCCAGACCGTTCGTTTCAAGAACGAGCTGATCCGTAACATTACCATCAAGCTTGGTTACGCCAACGCAAAGATCTACCAGTGCGACAACCAGGAGTGCCCTCGGCCGGGATGCTTCAGGAGTTACAAGAGTGAGAAGGAGGTCGACCCTCCTTGCGAGCGCGAGGGCTGCAGCGGTACCTACAGATTATTGCGCCACGTTTCGTAAGTAGCTGAAGCTTAGAGAGAGAGCTTACCCCGGAATTGTGAATCGCAAGGACTCGTGGCTAATACCATATCTCCACTTAGCTTCGTCGATTGCCCCGGTCACGACATTCTCATGAGCACCATGTTGTCAGGTGCCGCCGTCATGGACGCCGCCCTGCTGCTCATTGCCGGCAACGAAACCTGCCCTCAGCCCCAGACCTCTGAGCACTTGGCTGCCATTGAGATTATGAAGCTGGATAAGATCATTATCCTCCAGAACAAGGTCGATCTTATGCGCGAGGAGGCCGCCCAGCAACACTACCAGTCCATCCTGAAGTTCATCAGAGGTACCGTTGCCGGAAAGTCTCCCGTCATCCCCATCTCTGCCCAGCTCAAGTTCAACATCGACGCCGTCAACGAGGCCATCGTCAACACTATCCCCGTGCCCCCTCGTGACTTCACCCAAGACCCCCACATGATCGTCATTCGATCTTTCGACGTCAACAAGCCCGGTGCTGAGATTGACGACCTCAAGGGAGGTGTCGCTGGTGGCTCCATTCTGCACGGTGTCCTCAAGCTCGGCGACGAGATCGAGATCCGTCCCGGTATCGTCACGAGAGATGACAAGGGTGCCCTCAAGTGCACTCCCATCTTCAGCAGAATTGTCTCCCTCAACTCCGAGTTCAACGACCTCAAGTACGCCGTTCCCGGTGGTCTCATCGGTGTCGGTACCCGCATCGACCCCACCCTCTGCAGAGCCGATCGTCTCGTCGGTTTCGTCCTGGGTCTCAAGGGACGCCTGCCCGAGATCTACAGCGAGATCGAGGTCAACTTCTACCTCCTGCGCCGCCTCCTCGGTGTCCGCACCGCCGACGGCAAGCAGGCCAAGGTCGCCAAGCTCACCAAGAACGAGGTCATCATGGTCAACATTGGTTCCACGTCCACCGGTGCCAAGGTTGCCGCCATCAAGAACGATGCCGCCAAGCTCGTCCTTACCTCCCCTGCCTGCACAAACATTGGCGAGAAGGTCGCTCTGTCCCGTCGTATTGAGAAGCATTGGCGTCTGATTGGTTGGGCCACCATCGCTGCGTAAGTTTATACCTCCTATGTTCATACAATCAAGTTGCAAAAGAAAGCTGACGTTTCTACAGTGGTGTCACTCTCGAGCCCAGCTCGTCTTAAATCGACAACCGACCCAAATCAAATCAAAAAACACAAAGTCTCAAAAGCCCATTCTTCAGCATCACAGGAGTCTAAAAAACAATCAGTCAGTCTGGTAGAGAGCCGAATGGGAGGGGCGGGGGCGCGCGGATCTGGCAAAGTTTTTGAGTACCAGGCGGGTAATGAATGCACATGAACAAGGTCACCAACTTACCGCGTAAATTCAAAATGACCAGAAGAGAGAGACACTCGAAATTCGCGAAACTGAAAGGTCCAGAGATTCAGGGTCCCATTTGATGGCGGAGAATTCGCGAGGGAAAGAAAAACACAACGTACAAGAAAAAGCTAGACGGTGTATGCTGATAAATAGGCCTGGACGATGAATGAGCCCCTTTTAACCTTTCTATTAGTTTTCTATTTCCTGACTTTGCGTGCATGCTTGACCAGGTTTTCTATCACGCCTTCAAAGGCCTCTCTGTCGCCTATCTTTTCGTCCGTCTTCTTGGTCCAGTACTCCAATACCTCCTTGGCCGTTTCCTCCATCGCCTTTAGCCTATCCACGTGCGCCTTAAGCTCGTCGTCCGTCATGCCGTTCAGGGCCTCGTCCGTCGTCGTGCAGAGCTGCTTGGCCGATACGAGGTCCAGGTCCGGCACTGGCGGCGGTCCCTTCCTCTTGGATGACGCCGTCGGTTTACCTTTTGAGTCGACAGACGTCGACGACGCGTTTGCCTCGGCCCGCACCCGTGATACGGATCGAGAATCTGATGATGTCCGCGGGGAGCCGGAGGGGACTTGTAATGAAGGCAGCACGAGCTTCTTTTGCTTGGAGGCCGGGAGGATCTCGTCCAGATCGACCGGCACGCCTAAGGAGACGAGAAAGAGACGGCGGATTCGCGAGCGGATCCAATCTGGGGGAGCCAGCGGCGGAGGTGCCACCAGCTGCGACCACAGTGACGCACTACGCGGTGTAATGAAGATGGGGTTTTCTTTCGTTAACGGTGGCGGAGAGCTGACGTCTAGGCTCTCTGGGGGAAAGAGGGTGTTGAGGTATGGGTCGACGGCTTGTAGGACGTCTTCGCCGTCCAAGCCGTCAAAGTCTGGTATATCCTGGATTGAGGTGTTAGAACAGTCAAACGAACTTGGAATAGCAATGTGCTTACGAAAGGCAGTGCTGGTACTTGTGGTAAGCTGGGCGCTGGAGCCGGAGCTGGAGCTTGGAACTCGGGTTCTTGGAATCCATCTTCAAAGTCGTCAAAGTCACCGTCGGCCTCAGCACCCTCTTCAAAGTCGTCGAAATCGTCACCAAAGTCATCATCATCCTCGTCTCCGCCTTCAGCGTCCTCTCCTTCCTCGTCATCGTTGTCAGCTGCATCGGGAGGAGGCGCAAGGCCGGCGCTGGACGGAGCAGACGAGAGTGCCGTTCTGGAGGGTTGCCGCTTTATACGAGGCGAGCTTGGTGTTGATAGCGCAGGTGATACAGGGGGGAGATCTACGAAGAATGACGCCAGGTCAACGACAAAATGCTCTTTGAATTTCAGGGATCTCTACATCGTACCGGAACTGCCACCCTCTTCAGTCTCGCCGTCAGGCTTGACAATCAAGTCGGCTGGGGCATCTGCCTTGCGCTTCTCCAAGAACTCCTCTGAGTGCGGCCCTGAATCGCCCGGGGCCTCCTCGACGACAGTCTTGGGAATGACTGGCGACTTGGGCGCACTGTCTGCCGTCGACGACGCCTCGCTGCTGTTCTTCTCCTGGATAGCAATCTCGTCCGGCTCAGCATCACCCTCCCTCAAGCGGTACGCCTCTGTTCCGGGGACCTCGCCGTACGACGGTTCATCGTCGACTTTCTCTACGCGGGTTTTGGGAATCGGAGACGTTCCGGGGCTGAGGGGAGCGGATTGCGCATCGGAGAAGTGGTCTTCTGAGTCGGAGGCGTTGGCTGCAGATTGTTAGACAAAAACGGCTGCACGATCATCAAGGGAGACATTGACAAGGGGTGGGGGTTGCTTACCCAGATCGTGTGCGCCAGGGTCGCTAGTTCCAGACCGTTTCGGCGGTGAAAGAGCCTCGTCGTCTGACATGGTTCCGTTGTGAGCCCAATTGAGAGCTGTAGGAATAATAGGGCAATGTTTCTTGAGGTTACAACAAGCTGAGGCAGCTTAGGGAGTTATCGATGGTGGGAGAGAATAGGAGTGGGCAGTGGAGGGGGAGCCTGTCGATTAGCGGATACGTAATTGTGTGGGCCGAATAGGTATAAGTAGGTAGCAACTAGCAAGAACGATATCCCCAAATCGATGATTTGAGGGCAACCGCAACTTTTGAAGAATTAAGCTTAGGCAAGGGCTTGTTGACACAAAGACGACGAGAAAGAATGGAAGCGACTTTCAGGCTCTTGGGCTGGGTGGCATAAGAAAAGCAGGCTCGCAGACGGTACCTATCAAGGCTCAAGCACCTCTTGCAGCTTCTAGACTCGCCCGCCAAGCATCACGTGGGGCACACCCCGGTTAATTTCGCGCTAGTACTTGATAGGCAGCCTGTCCCTGGTCCTGGGTCTTTGGGCAGGTGCAGCGCGCCAGTCGCGTGGAGGCAAGGCCTGAAAGGCTGGAGCATCACAAAAAAAAGCTGTCAACCATCAACACCAGTTGCAGCTCCCCCCAACAGCCGGTAGCAACCACACGTCGCGACGAGTCAGCGCATATCTACGAGCCAGATACGATTGCTTCATCGACGAACAACAGAGCTTTAGGGGGTCGATTCGCACCTCAATGCGACGACACTGAACCGAACGAAATACGATTGTCCAGACATCAGCTTGTTGTCACTAGCTCGCACATAGCTTGCGAGACTCCGTTAGGCTTCATCTCGACAGGCCCCAATCGATTCGCGAATCTTCCACACAATGTCATTCAGCTTTGGTAACACAGCTACGCCGACGTCGAACAGCGGCTCGACCCCGGCAACCTCTGCGCCCGCATCTGGAGGTCTCTTCGGCGGCGCTGCTGCCTCCAGCGGCACTCCCAGCTT
Organism: Colletotrichum paranaense; assembly: GCF_030867605.1. NCBI lineage: Eukaryota > Fungi > Ascomycota > Sordariomycetes > Glomerellales > Glomerellaceae > Colletotrichum > Colletotrichum paranaense. The sequence continues at coordinate 3,102,125 of NW_026848960.1, read as the reverse complement.
TTCCTTCGGCAACCTAGGATCTGGAGGAGCGGCAGCTGGATCGACCGCCAGCACACCGGCTTCAGGCGGAGGTCTCTTCGGACAGAACACTGCACAGAAACCAGCAGGCGGACTCTTTGGCGGTGGCACGCCGGCCGCTGCTGCAGGAACGCCTGGATCGGCTGGAGGAGGTCTCTTTGGCGCCAAGCCCGCTGCCGGTGCTTCTTCGACTCCCGCATCTGGCGGCTTGTTTGGAGGAGCCGGTGCTTCTACACCTGGCACATCCACGCCTACTGGAGGGCTCTTTGGTGGCGGTGCCGCTGCCTCGACCGGCACACCGGCCGCATCGTCAGGAGGTCTTTTCGGAGGAGGTGCGGCGGCGAAGCCAGCTGGAGGTCTCTTCGGCGGTGGAAACACTGCCAGTCCTGCTCCCACTGGAGGCTTGTTCGGTCAGAATGCCGCAGCGGGCGCGTCGACCACACCCGCTCCTGCCGCAGCTGGAGGTCTGTTTGGTAACAAGGCCGCCTCAAGCACACCCGCCGGTGCTCCAGCAACCCAGGCCACTCCCGCAAAGCCTATGTTCTCTCTAGGAGGATCTACCACACCAGCCGGAGCTCCGCCTGCTGACAAGAAGCCAGCTACTGGAGGCTTGTTTGGAGCTGCTGCGGCGTCTGGATCTGCTGCGGCCGGCGCCGCACCGGCTACGGCTGCTTCGACGGCCAAACCTCCCGCCAGCGGTAGCCTCTTTGGTGGTGCGGCTCAGTCCCAGGTTGCATCTACAGCGCAGCCAGCCAGTGCCGGTGGTCTTTTCGGCGGTCAAACACCACAGCAGCCTGCTGCGGCCGGTGGTCTATTCGGAGGCTCAAAACCTGCTGCTGCCGCCGCTCCTAGCTCCGGTGGTCTTTTCGGCCAAGGCGCTGCCACCGCTACCTCAGCACAGCCGGCTTCCACTTCTGCCGCTGCTCCCGCTGCCGGCGGTGGACTCTTTGGCGGCGCAAAGCCTGCCACTCCTACAACCTCAACACCAGCTGCGGCCCCCGCCGGTGGTCTGTTTGGCGGCAACACATCTTCGACGCCAGCAGCTGCCACGACACAGGCTGGCGCAAGTACTGGAGGTCTGTTTGGCGGCGCGAAGCCTGCTGCACCCTCAGCCTCTACTCCCACCACCGCAGCGGCACCTTCGTCACTGTTTGGTGGTGCGGCCGCAGCTACACCTGCGAGCAAGCCTGCGAGCGGAGGACTCTTTGGAGCTACACCTGCAGCTGGCACCTCTCAGCCAGCTTCTACCCCTGCGGCGACTGCGACTACCGCCGCTACAACCACATCAGCTGCCGCGCCCAGCACAACGGCTGCAGCTGGTGGTCTTTTCGGAGCTAAGCCAGCAGCTACCCCGGCAGCTGGAACATCAGCTCAGAATGGCACTACGCCCGCCACCACATCTGCCACAACCGGCAACTCAAATACCCTCGCTGCCTCCACCACTGGCCCCACATCCCAGCTTCCTCGCCTGAAGAACAAGTCCATGGACGACATCATTACACGGTGGGCTTCTGATTTGTCCAAATACCAGAAGGACTTCAAGCACTACGCCAACCAGGTCGCCGACTGGGATCTGGGCCTGGTCGACAACGGCGAGAAGATTCAGAAGCTCTACCTCAACACCTTCGAGGCCGAGAAGGCGAGTCACGAGATTGAGCGCCAACTTCAAGCCGTCGAGAGCCAGCAGGATGAGCTTGAGGACTGGCTGAACCGTTACGAGGCCGACGTCAAGGAGATGTTCTCCCGCCAGATGGGACAGGGCGAGACCCTTGCCGGACCCGACCAGGAGCGCGAGCGGACATACAAGCTTGCCGAGAAGCTCACACAGAACCTTGACGAGAAGAGTAGAGACCTGTCAAAGATGGTTAAGGAGATCAACGACATTTCTGGTACTCTTAGCAAGGGCACCAAGCCTGAGGATCCCGTAAGTGATATTGATTTTTCCTCACATGTTGCACCTGCAAAGCTGACCTTCTCATCTACAGTTGAGCCAGATTGTTCGCGTTCTCAATGGTCATCTCGGCCAGCTCCAATGGATCGACTCCAACGCCGCATCTCTGCAGGCCAAGGTCTCATCCGCGCAGAAGGCGAACAACAACCTGGGAAGCCAATACGGAGCGCCGGAGAACGACGCTGCAGAGAGCTTTTACCGATCTTACATGGGCCGGCGTTGATGAAGGTCAGGACACACGGTAAAGGGTTCGTGTAGAGTTTGGTTTTTTTTTTTGCTAGGCAGCATAGGTTACGAGAGACAAGGGGCTAGGACATGCAACAATGAAAGACAACTCAGGTTCGGGGGTTGGTTGTCATTAATCGCTCAATTTGAGGTGGTCTTTCTTGAACAGAGATGGGTCGCTTAGCAACAGTTGAGTTGGATGGATTCGGCACCGCAAAGGTGGTAATGCATTGAGCAACACAAAGAGTACGTTGTACAGTAGCATAGAACTTGTGGGTGAATACCAGGTGTTTGTTTCTTGAATGGTTTACATGAGATTGAAAAGCTTCAAAATTCAGACGTTTGCTCGCGTTTACGCGGACCATCATCAGTCTCTGCTTTCCCCTTTCAGATTTAGTACATTTGTCCGGCTTTCCCTGAGCCAATCCTCTCCATTTGGTATTATCGCTTTGAAAAGACCTCCTCCGTGAAGCGGGGGGGAAATTGCATCTTTATGATTTTGAATTTAGTTGTGCTCGCCACCCTGGTTTTTGGTGATCTCGTCACTGTTTTGGGTGCCGTTGTTAGCAAATGTACAAAGTCGACGTCATTGCACGCGGATGGGGCGGGTTTGGAAGGGGGAAAAGGTGGAAAGGGGTGGAAGGATGAAAGGTGGTGGACGAACATGTGGTCAGACAGCTGCTGGAGATGGGCCTGCTGCTCGCTGAGCTTCTTTTTGAGCTCGAGGAGCTTCTCCTTCTCGCGCTGGCGGATGGCGTAGTCCTCGTTGGCCTTTTCGCGCTTCTGGAAGGCGTCACTGTGTTGGGCAAATTGTCAGCCTTTGTGCTCGTTTCCATTCTTTGGATCTGTTCGCTGTCGATTGCAGCCTCGCTTTTCGAGCTGTCGATAATGACAATGGGTCATGGGAACGACTGCGTTTGTGCGGAAGGGGGCTGCGAGAGAGAGAGAGAGAGAGAGAGAGAGAGAGTGAGAGGAGGAGCGAAGACTTACCCGCCTCCGTACTTGGAGGGAGCTCCAGTGTCGCCCTCGCTCATAGTGCGAGCAGTGGTGCTGAAGCAAGCTCTCGAGGCGAGAGTGAGGGGGCGGGCCGCGGCCTTGGTAGCAGCGATGCGCATCATTTTGAAAGAAATATCTAGAGGGTGCTCGAGGGGTTTTGGGGATTCCAATTGGAGGTGTTTATGTTTTTGTAGTGAAGCAAGTTGGCCGATGACGATGGTGCAAGTCGGACGGGTTTTGTGATAGGTTGGATTGTGGGGATCTGGGTGCTGGTAATGCCTGGAATAGCTCCTGCTCGGGGAAGGGGGGCTACGCTGCTATGCTGCTTGGGAGCTTATTGGACGAGGAGGGGATGATCTGATCCTGTCAAACTACGGAGTGCCTGGTCACTTTCTTGGTCGGGGGAGGGAGCTTCTGCTTACTCCGGTCTGTCCTTCTTCACCCGACTATGGGGGTACGAGGATGTGATACGTCATACCCGGCGTAAGCGAGGTATCTCGTTAACATGATCGTGCCGGCATTTCTCGGCTTCGACGGGTTTGGTTCACTGAACCGGAGAGCTGCGCTGAGGTTGCCTGAGTGTGCTTTCCTCAGGCCACTGAGTGGTGGTCACCTGCATGCGGCCAAATCGTCCTGACTCAATGTGCTTGCTGTACGCAGTACTCAAGATGGGCCAAGCAGTCGATGAAGCTTTGATGCAATTGTGAGCATCCGCATAATCCCGTCCTGACCAACACGCAACACAACAATTTGCCTCCATATTCTGGGCACCGTTTAACTATGCTAGACGCTATCCTTTTGCTGGGACTGAACTGCAAGAATCTATGAGCACCCACCAAGGGCTGCGAATTAGGCGTGTGGTGTTTTACCCGGTCTGCCGGTGTTGTTGCTCCGAGACGGCTTATGCATAAAATGGGACTCGCATATCTCCATTCCGATGATTCTCGTAGGTCCAGTATTCCACAGTGAGTTGCATTCTCCAGATATCCGTAAGCCCGTAGATACTCCGTAGGTCGCAGCCTTATCAGCCCTTGTTGTTATCTCCGGCAAGGCTGAATCTCCTTTTTCGACTGGGATGGTCCCCGGGACTGTGGACGAGAAATGCGGGAGATCTGTCGCTTCAAAGGCGACCGATGGGGTGCCGGTGGTGTGTAGTCATCGTGGTGCGACGTCTTCCGTCTTTGTCTCGCAGCCCGAGGTACCATTTAGTGGAGAGGAGAACGTCTGCCCTCTGCAGACCACAGAGAACCCATACGCCGTGTGTATAAGTGCTGCCTGGGCAAAACCTGAGATGGCTTCATGGCTTCAGACTGCTAGTGAGGAAGAGGAAAGGATAGCCTCTTTCTTCCCAAATCTCGTGCCATCCCCTCTGCTAAGTCAGGCAACGGCAACCGAGGAAACACACCTTCTTGGTTCAAGGGGTCCCGGCTACGAACAGCAGCATGCAACCTACATTGACGTGAAGTAAGATGTTTTGCTTTCAAAGACCTTGGGGTCAGGCAAGTCAATCCAATGTGACCAAACAACGGAATAAGTGCCTGAACTCAAAGGATGAATTGGGGCACGGTGGCCGCTCGGCGATTGCATGAAAAGAAGAGACGAGGTGGGATGAGAGAAGACAGGAGGAGTCTGGCCTCGCATCAACTTGCAGGTTGTATGATTTGAAAGCAAGTACGCAGTATGCATATGACCCAGTAGATCAAAACTCTGAGTCTGGTGGTAGAGTTTGGCCATGGAAAGCGAAGCAACAACAAACAAGGTGACGTGATCGGGGTGTAGCAAGGTCGGAGCTGGATAGGTAAGTAAAGGTCAGCGGCAGCGAACTGGTATACGAAGTTATCTTCTTGCAGGCCCTGGATCAAAACCAGGCTACTTGTGGCGAGGCATGTTAGATAGGGTATGCCTTAATCATATTTGTACCTGGATTCAAGGCCTTCCACAAGCAATGAGAGAGGAAGACCGCATTGAGCGAGGCCCGGTGTCCTGTGGAAAGAGCCCGGGGAATTGGACCCAAAGAAAGGAGCGGAAAGAGGTATGAGAATGTACCTCTGCGTACCCCCCACTATCTGTCGCAGAGTCAGGTTGGTAGCGTACCTAAGGCAGGCACGGAGAGTCTGGAGAGCCCTGGAGGCATTATGCGTACGTTTGGAAAGACTTTGGGGGCTCTGCCACTCTGGAGGGGTGCCTCTCTCAGCCGCAGAGCACAGCCGCAATACCTGACGCTACCCCGGGATGATTCACGTGAGCCGGCCATTCCAGGGCTAGCTCGCCGCAGATGGGGATTGGTTGAGACGCCCCTCGACCGTGACTGGCCAGAGCGTGGCTCACCAGCCCAGTGTGTCCCTGCCCAGTGCCCATGGAACCTGGCAGGAAGTCAACCACTCAAGTCGGCTCCCGTCCAGTCCAGTCGGTGCGGCAGCAGCCACCCCCCCCCCTCCTGCCTACCTTACCTTACGTCTACCTACCGCCCCAGCGTGTTTCCCCCCAGTCAGTCCAGTCGCCTTGCCTTGTCTTGCCTGGGCCACCTCACGTATTGTGCAGCCCAGAGCCCCTTCCTCAATTTCCATCCATCACCTTTTCGTCTCATCCATTTCTCAACTTCACAAAACTCTCGCACTACCTTTGCAAAACCGCCCACACCCGCCTCTATTTACCCTTCGTCACGCTCTCTTCCCCTGCTCCGATCCAACTCGAGTTTCGACACGGGAATCTTCCATTGACAACTTATCCATCGTTCCACTCGAACATCCCCGCCAACCTCAAAACATCGCACCAAGGTACGTGGTCCCCTCCCCCCATCCCCCCGTGCCCCCTCTGTCGTCATCGCATCCCTCGCCGCAATCTCCTTCCACCGATTCCCAACAACCGACTGTCACCGATTTGCGTCGACCGCTTCACGAAGCTGCCATCCGGCCATCTTTCTGCATCGATTGAGAGCTTCACCGACACTGCGCGCCCTATCTTGATCGGTCAGGCGCAAAACCCCACCAGGAGCGGGGGGCCGAAGCCAAGTCATGAAGTCAGCGAGGCGCATACGCTGCAACTCGTTCTTCTCTCGTTGAATTCACCCCGTCGCTCTTGCGAATTCAATTTGCGCTTCTATTTGCCAACCAGTCCAAAATTCACATTCATAATACACTTAGAACGCAATTTTGGCTTCATCTCCTGATACACGTGCTAACCAATCCCAACGTTCCAGATACCAACCGCCACAATGGGTCAGGATGATGCTGTGTACTTGGCCAAGCTTGCTGAGCAGGCTGAGCGCTACGAGGGTACGTGGCTATCTCTCATCGCACAAGATGGATTACACTGATGATTGGGCTTCCAGAGATGGTTGAGAACATGAAGATCGTCGCCTCCGAGGACCGTGACCTCACCGTCGAGGAGCGCAACCTCCTGTCCGTTGCCTACAAGAACGTCATCGGTGCCCGCCGTGCCTCGTGGAGAATCGTCACCTCCATCGAGCAGAAGGAGGAGTCCAAGGGCAACTCTTCCCAGGTTGGCCTTATCAAGGAGTACCGCCAGAAGATCGAGGCCGAGCTTGCCAAGATCTGCGACGACATTCTCGATGTCCTCGATGCCCACCTCATCCCTTCTGCCAAGTCTGGCGAGTCCAAGGTCTTCTACCACAAGATGTAAGCATTCGCGTCTATTTCGGTATTGGGACGATATGTTGACAACCACTGTAGGAAGGGTGACTACCACCGCTACCTTGCCGAGTTCGCCGTTGGCGATCGCCGCAAGGACTCTGCCGACAAGTCCCTCGAGGCCTACAAGGCTGCCACCGAGGTTGCCCAGACCGAGCTTCCCCCTACCCACCCCATTCGCCTCGGCCTCGCCCTGAACTTCTCCGTCTTCTACTACGAGATTCTGAACGCCCCCGACCAGGCTTGCCACCTTGCCAAGCAGGCTTTCGATGATGCCATTGCCGGTCCGTATCGTCATCCTCGAAGCAGGTGCAATCCACTAACGTCTCTACAGAGCTTGACACCCTTAGCGAGGAGTCTTACAAGGATTCTACCCTCATCATGCAGCTTCTCCGTGACAACCTGGTAAGTGACTCTGACCAACTCTACAAAAGAAAAGCCGCTGACAACGAATATAGACCCTCTGGACCTCTTCTGAGGCTGAGCCCGCGGCGTCAGGCACCACCGAGGCCCCCGCCGCCGCCAAGGAGGAGGGTGCCTCCGCCGAGGCGCCGGCCGCTGCTGCCGCTGAGGAGCCCAAGGCTGAGTAAGGTGTGATTGGTCTCGTAGCATTCTGCAACCTGCGTTCATCGCCGGATTTGGGTGGACTGGTGTCTACGGAGTGTGGACTGGAGATTTCGTTTTTGCGAATCGGCATCGTTTAGGCAATACACAAGAACTGTGAAGGGGTTGATTTTTCCTAGCACGGGGCTGGCTGGGGGCTAAAGAAGAGCATTTTGGAGGTTGATTCCACGTTTGCTTTTTTAGACTCTAATGCAAGGCCGTCTGGACAACAACAAAAAAAGACTAAAATTGCTTTCAAAGAAGCACATCCGGCAAAACAGTTCGAAAAAATCGTGTGATATAGTTGCGTGGCACTGTCAGTAGTTCTGACCTGGTAATGGTGGGATGTTGTCTAAATTGTTCTATACCAGTACACTTGGGTCGACAAAGGTGAAGTGGCTCGACATATTTGCATGTAGATGGACAACTTTGAGACGTCAATTCGACCATGGAAGGCCAAGAGCCCAGTCATACAGGCTGAAACTTAGGTTGAGTCTACAAAAAGCTTGAAGCACAAGTCAGACTTATGGGGTGGGCTGGAGAGACGATTGCCAAAGACAGAAACGCCAGACATTGGAGGACGGTATGTTTTTGAGAAGAGGATCTTGAACGCTTAATATGCGTGATAGAAAGATAACGGCCACGGAGTTGAGATTGGCTGAGAAGAAGGTACTCATCATGATGCGGCGAGACAATTTGGCATGAGGGCGGCACATATCGCAAAGATCATCTAAGGGATCCATTCGGTCGACGCTTGTACACTCTCAAACATGAGAGTGAACGAGCCGACAAGATGGACATGGCCTCCGATGGACATGGCCTCCGATGGACATGGCCTCATTACAATTGGTTGGTAATCACGGCGTCTTTTCAGTTTTGTTTCGTGTTTTGATTCTATGTTCGTCTGAAGAGACATCCTTCCCAAGTCATTTCATCAATCATCCGAGACAACAGCAAAATGTACCTTCATCCAAAGACTACAATCTTGACAACCGACGAGCAGCTCCCCGTTCTCACCCGCCTCTTCCAGGTCCGCCTCCGTAAAAAAGAAACCGCGTGGGTTGCCGCACCGGCAGCTACGGTACCAAGAGCACTCGGCCTCGGGATCGTCTGACGGAGGCTCCTCGACTTCCAGGTCGTCAAGATCGACGACCTCGATGCCCGTCTGAAAAGCTTTTTCCTCGTCGCCGTCGCCGCGCTGGAGACCTTGATTATTTGGTGCCAGGTCTAGAGCGCGGTCGTATTCAGCCCTCTGCTTGGGGTCCGAGAGGACCTTGTAAGCTGATGAGATTTGGTCGATTGAAAAGGTGGCGGCAGTAGCAGAAGAAGAGAGTGCTCGGGTGGTTGTACTGGAGGGAGGAGTATTCTTGAATTGTGGGTATTTGTCCGGGTGGTTTTGGAGGAGGGCGCGGTGGTAGGCCCGTTTGATGATTTGCTGCGGCCCCGCCGTAGGTGACTGTTCCTGCACGAGTTTGCGACTTATACCCAGGATCGCGTAGTGCGTGTGCCCTGTTCCCTGAGCCGCGGATGAAGAAGTCATTTTGGGCCAAGAGGGTAAGTGAGAAGAACGGCGGCGGCGGGCAGGGCCGCTTGGATTGCGGGCTGTCGTTTTTTTGGGATTGTAAGTGAAAATTTCCCTGGCGAATTGGAGTTTTTTGGGAAGCTTGTTTCTGCGGGGATCACGTGAGTGGTTTGTGGTTGAAGTGTCGACTCGAAAATGAACCTCCGAGATGGCTTTTGAAGACGTGACCAGCAGCTAGTCTTTCCAAGTCAAGTTCTCCTAGTGATTCTCGTCAATCTGCACCAGTTTCTGAACATGTGGTGGAAAGGTCAATTTTTCCCGTTGCCCGGACGTGGGGAAATCCCCAAATATGGGGTTCAAGACGGCGGGAGTTGATTGAAGTTCGTTTCTTATACATGATAATACATGGTATATGTACATCGTCTATGGTATTGACGCAGCGCAAGTGGAAAGTGCGAATAGAGTGCTTATTTGGGGAATCTTGTCCAGTTCTTCTTTCCAACCTAGTGCAAGTTTGTCAGTATACCGTTTCCAGACAAGTATCCGATGAGATTATGAATGCTTACCTTCTTCCACTCCTTGATGAGCTTCGGCATCGCCAACACAGCCGCTCTCCTCTTCTCCATTCTGCAGATGTATGATTAGTATTTCTTTCCGACTTGACCAACAGTCCAAAAGCCCAGATAGGTTTCCTCGACTGCGAATGAAGGATGTAAAGACATACCTGGGCTGCACCATCCTCTCGTGAATCTTTCCCTTGACCTTTTGCCCAACACCGGTACCCTTCACCCTTAATCCGTGTTCGACGCGGTGCGCAATCCTGTACTCGGTGCCCTTGACCGTATGGGGCAGCAGTTCCTCGACGCCGTGCTGGCGCGCGAGCTTGACGATCTCGGCCTGGCGGCGCATGGAGTAGACGGGGTCGTGCCACTTGCCCGTGACGGCGTGCTTCTGCGACTTGAAAGGGTTCGGAGTGATCTCCTGGAAACCCGTCTTGGGCGTCGCCGCGTTGTGAGGCAGGATGGCGGCGGGCGGCCAGCGGGCGAAGAAGCGCTGGAGCTGCGCCGGCAGCGTCTTTGCCAGCTGAATGTATTGCTCGGCGGCGGCCATTGTGTGTGGATGGATTCGGGATGCTCGAGGGGAGTATCTGTCTTCTTTATGTCCTCTGGTGCAAGCGCTGTGGCATTGCCAGGTCGTTGTCGTGAACGGGAGTGGAGGGTTTCGTCGGGCGATTTCTCTTCGTCAGTTTCCGTTCGGAGATGCTCTCTCAATCGATACATTGGACAAATTTGGGAGAAGACCAGCCTTATCCACCCCTGTACGTGCATACTACTGACAGGGGTGGGAGCTAAGAGCTTGGGAAAGAATTGCCGGAACCTCTGCGATCTGATTGGGTCGCATTTGTGTGGCGCCTTCTGACTTGTGGCGCAAATCGCAGCCTTCTCTCGAGGTATCTGAGATAAATCATCCATCTTTAACTTCTGAAATACACAGTCACCGGGCCCCAACTCAACTTGCAAGCTGCGGACGATTTTGCGAGAGACTGCTTCCAATCCCCTCACTTGTTGCATCCACACCGGGTAGTGAAACTGCGGACCTTGTCGCATCAAGGGGTTTCCACCATTCTCGGCACCTACTCAACACGTACTGCCATAACGAAGATCTCCGAACCCAGCAAGCCTTCCCTCATCCTTCCCTCACAGCACCACACACAACCTGAAAATGAGCACCAACCAAGCGAAGAAGGTCCCTTTGGACCTCGAAGAGATTCTCAAAAAGAAGAAGGCCGCCGATGCTGCATCATCGAAGCTACGATTCATCCCAAAGAAGGAACGAGAGCGCCAGGCAGCAGAGAAGGCCAAACAGGAGGAAGAAGAGCGCAAGCGTAAAGCCGAGGAGGATGCGAAAAAGAAGGCAGAACTCGAGAGGAAATGGGCTTCCGAAGCGAATGGCACGGGCGATAACAGAGCGCAGAATGGATATGGCAGCAGAGTTCCTACTGGTCCCAAGGCCATGAATGGCACGGAAAACGGCAGAGACGGTCGAGGTGCCGGAGGCCGCGGGCGGGAAAAGCCAGAACGAAAGACGACAACGAAGGACGGCAAGGAGAAGAAGACTGCAGAAGCTATCGAGGCCGACCTGCTGCGCAACCGGTATCTCGGACCGGAGGTGAACAAACAGTCCAACTTCTCGGTGAAGAAGAAGCGCAAGAGGGCAACGGAGTTCAAGTTCGAATGGGATGCGGAAGAAGATACCACGCTCGAAAACGACCCAATGTACGAGTCCAACTCGACAACCCTGAAATCCTACACATTCGGCAGTCTGTCTGGCGAGTACACTGAAGAAGCCGAAGAGATTGCGAGGAGAAGGGCAAGAATGATTGAGGAGAGAGACCGCGAATTCGGAAAGCAACGGGCAAAGGAGTTCATGGAGGACTTCTACAAAGCACGAGAGAAGGCAAAGGAGCGCGCAGATCGGTCAGGCCTGGGCAAGCACTGGTCGAAAAAGACACTCGAAGACATGCGGGAACGCGACTGGAGAATCTTCAAGGAAGACTTTGGCATTGCGACAAAGGGTGGCCTCATCCCCAACCCGATGCGCAGCTGGAAAGAGTCAGGATTGCCGCGAAGGCTACTGGAGATCGTCGACAGAGTGGGCTACAAGGACCCTTCGCCCATTCAGAGAGCAGCCATTCCTATCGCGATGCAGGCTCGAGATCTCATCGGTGTGGCTGTCACTGGTTCGGGTAAAACTGCAGCGTTTCTTCTGCCGTTGCTGGTCTACATCTCGGATCTGCCGCCTTTAACGGAAATTAACAAAAACGACGGAGCGTACGCCTTGATCCTGGCGCCCACGCGTGAATTGGTCCAGCAAATTGAGACGGAAGCGCACAAATTCGCCGATCCGCTTGGCTTCAACGTAGTCAGCATTGTGGGTGGTCACTCCATGGAGGAACAGGTGCATGCATTGGGCAAAGGTGCCGAGATTATTGTCGCGACTCCCGGTCGTCTGGTTGATTGCATCGAAAGACGCGTTCTTGTTCTGTCTCAATGTTGCTACGTCATCATGGACGAAGCAGATCGGATGATCGATCTCGGGTTCGAAGAGTCAGTGAACAAGATTCTCGATGCCCTGCCGGTGACCAACGAGAAGCCCGACACGGACGATGCGGAAAATGCGACCTTGATGAAGAGTTATCTCGGTGCCAGGGACAGGTACAGACAGACGATGATGTACACGGCCACCATGCCGCCGACTGTCGAAAAGATTGCGAGAAAGTATTTGCGGCGCCCGGCCATCGTCACGATCGGTAATGCTGGCGAGGCCGTCGATACGGTCGAGCAACGGGTCGAGATGGTGTCCGGCGAGGACAAGAAGAAGAAGCGGCTGCAGGAGATCCTTGCCGCTGGAGAATTTGCCCCGCCCATCATCGTATTCGTCAACATCAAGCGCAATTGCGACGCTGTTGCGCGAGACGTCAAACAGATGGGCTACTCTGCAGTCACGCTACACGGAAGCAAGACGCAGGAGCAGAGAGAGGCGGCGCTGGCATCGGTTCGCAATGGGCAGACGCAGGTTCTCGTGGCGACAGATTTGGCAGGAAGAGGTATCGACGTGCCCGACGTCAGTCTCGTCATCAACTTCAACATGGCGACCAGCATCGAGAGCTACACGCATCGCATCGGTCGTACGGGTCGCGCGGGCAAGAGTGGTGTTGCCATTACATTCTTGGGCAACGAGGATGCGGACCTATTCTACGACTTGAAGCAGATGCTCTCCAAGAGCTCCATCTCGCGTGTGCCCGAGGAGCTTCGGCGGCACGAGGCCGCGCAGCAGAAACCCACACGAGGGCACAAGAGGGCCGGTGGAGAGGAGCAGCAGTCGTCAGGCAAGGGGGGCCAGTGGGGCGCCTAATGTAGGGTAATGGGTGACGGTAGCATGGCGAGTGGATGAGGAAAGAGACTGAATAGATGAAAGTGGACTAGGTCCGGCCTCATAGATTATCGTGATAATCTGATCTGATAAAAATTTTATGTCCGAGCCATTATCGTCGGCGCCTCGGTTCTGTTAGCGCCTCTACTTTTGTGCCGTCTCTGCTGTCGCCCCTCCACACCGTCCCATATTGTTGTTTTTTGGACAAAACTGTGTCCGATCGTTGTGGGTGTTCATGTACGTCCTGAGACCTTATTTGATTCCTCAAATTCATGTCTGTCGTTGGATGTCTGTTCCAACAGATTCGTTACCTCAAGTACCTTTTTGGCCTATTGAGACTCGATATCTACTGTGTATGATCCTGGTTCCTGCCCAGATGGCGGGGCTCCGTGCTGTGCCTGACACCGACAGCGGGGAAGGATTCAGCACCCGCCTTCATCGGTTCGGGGTTTCCAAGAACTCACCCGACTGCCTAGCTCCCGCCGACCAGAGTGACAGGGCACTTCAGAGTTAACCCCACCAAGAAGAGCACTTTTACGCAATGTTCCTCCCTCGGTCTGATGTCAGGACCCCCAGGGATGTTCTAGGCTTGGAAAGTGCGCCTAGTGTCCCGTTGCAAGACGCAGGAAGCAGCGCCCGATGAAAAGGACCAGGCAGGGTACCTTATTCAGAAGCGGGAAAGGGAAAGAGGACAAGAGAATTTTCTGCAACCCGACCCAAGGTGGCTTGGCTCAAGGTATAGTACCATAGGTACATCCAAGTTGCCTCAATCATGGAAGATGGGAATGTACCGCTTCCCATGCTGACCTTGCCTTGCTGGTGCCGCCCAAAACTCCACCAGCAACTTGCAATTCCGCGCTTCCTTCCTACCTGCGCGCCCGCCCTTCACCGTTTCTTTCACATGGTGGTTCTAGTATAAACCCCATGCCATGCGCCTCTTCAAGTCATGAGCTGGCCGTTTTGACAACCACGTTGTTAATTCCCTCTCTCTCCTCTTCTGAGCTCTGAGTCTTTGGGCTGCCTCCCTCCCGCGCTCCCTCTCTCTCTTTCTCTCTAGCGCGCGGGCTTTTCAACGTTGCGAGAATTATTTCACCCAACGGGATCGACACTGACACAAACAAGCCCTTCGAATTGGTCGCAAGCTTGGTGCAAAGAATCCCCAACTTGGAAACTAAACTAAACCCTCCCCGGTATCGGTGGGTATTTTTCTGATCGAATACCACCCACCCCCGAAAAAAAAGTTCTTGGGCGTTGCGCGCTTGCTGGGTGACACACTCGTGGACACTGCCCAGCTACATTCGCTTTTGCCCCGCGGTACCCGTCCGTACTCCGTCTTCCTGTACGTTCATCCCACCTCCCTGATTCAACTCAGTACGAGGGGGAGCAGTGAGGACAGTGCTGAATAGCCTTCTATTCAACCAGACGTCCTACACTTGCTCCTTTTTTGAGCAAACTTGTTTCTTGTTTTGCTCTTTGATGTACTTGGTGGTCTCGAAGTTTCACGGCCGCAACCCAAAAAGCTGTTGAGCTGCGCGGTATCCTGGCTGGTACTTTTTCGTCGAACGACCAACTCGCTCAAACGCACAATAACCCCCTCCCCTCGTCCCACCGACCTTTGAGGGATAACTGGAGGTGCTCGATCCTTCGTCCGACCTGACGCATACCTTTGACGACCTCCAAGTAGCTCAGGCAGCTATCAGCTAGCCATCGCACCTCGCAATTACCATCACAATGGACTCGGCCGCAGTAGCGATGGAGATTCCCCACCATGACGCACCCGTGTCGCTGAAGAAGAGCCGTACCGCGGCTCTGGAGGCTATGGAGGACATCGTCTACGGATCAGTAAGTTGCCCGCTTGCAAATGAAGCCTTGAGCGAATTTCGCTGACGAGCCAATTACTACCAGGTCGCCGGCGTTGTCGGAAAATACATCGAGTACCCCTTCGACACGGTCAAGGTCCGCCTCCAATCCCAACCCGACAACCAGCCCCTCCGCTACAAGGGCCCGATCGACTGTTTTCGCCAGTCCTTCAAGGCTGAAGGCTTCCGCGGCCTATACCGCGGTATCAGCGCACCGCTCGTCGGAGCCGCGCTCGAGAACAGCAGTCTGTTCTTCTTCGAACGGATCGGTCGCGCCGCCGTATACCAGTCGGGCTGGACGCCCCAAGGCCAGGAGCTGTCACTCTCAGCCCTGTGGTTCACCGGTGCCTTCTCCGGCTTCTTTACTTCATACGTCCTGACGCCCGTTGAACTCGTCAAGTGCAAGATCCAGGCCCCTGCCGGCGCCGACGGCTTGGGGGCACCACAACAGCTGCGCCCGCTGTCTGTCGTCCGCGATATCTACCGCCACCAAGGCATCAGGGGCTTCTGGCATGGACAGATGGGTACTCTGATCCGCGAGTCGGGCGGCTGCGCTGCATGGTTCGGCAGCAAGGAGACGGTTACGAAGATGTTCAACGTGCTCAACGCCAGGTCGGCCAAGACGCAAGTAGAGAAGGACGCCTTGGTTGGGAAGCCACTACCGCTGTGGCAACAGGCGCTGGCGGGCGCCTCGGGCGGTGTGTCATACAACTTCCTCTTCTTCCCGGCCGACACGATCAAGTCGCGCATGCAGACGGCAGCTATCGGCGACGCAGCGCTGAACCGGTCATTCTGGCAGGAAGGCGCGGCCGTCTGGCGGCAACACGGCTTGAGGGGTCTGTACCGGGGCTGTGGCATTACGTGCCTTCGCTCGGCGCCCAGCTCGGCCTTCATTTTCATTGTTTTTGACGGCCTCAAGCGACATTTCCCTCTGCAGTAGAGGTCATTTTTTCCCTTTACACGTATCGAAACCCTTTTGAGATATCCCTAGACTTGGGTGGTTGTGGCTGCTGTTGTGGTAGGAAGACGGGGAGGTGGTTTTATACAATTTGGCATTTAGAAGGCGTACAAGGGGATACGATTCCGGAAACAGTATATATACTTATACATGTGCATACACTTTGGGCAGAATTGGCCCGGCTAGATGGATGTGGGTTTTTACCAAAAGTTGGGAAGAGACGTAAGCATAGACTATTGAGTCTTTCATATACAACCTTGAGTCAAAGGCTATACGATTTGATGTGTTGCCATCTACCGTCCGGGGCTTCCTCTTTGAAGACTACTCTTGCTGGCTTAACCAAGGTACCGCGCATTCTTTGCGACTTGTTGGCTTTGATGATGGTAGTAACGTAAATGCTTTACTCGACAGCTGCTGAGACCCACGTCGACCAGTCCTTCCTGTCCTATATTCTCGTCAGTTTTCATACGGCTATGTATGACCTGTGACAACTGTACGCCTTTCATCTATTACAAGCTATTCAGACATTGTCTGCCCGTTGAACGGTTTTCAATTCATACGTTGAGCACATGTTTTCATAAAGATGGATATCGAATTTATTTTCCTAGTAAATGCTCAACGTAAGGAACAGGCCAGCCAATAACCAACTAGAACGCCATAGCACGCAGATACGCCCACCAAGTCCACTCCTCCTCGTCATCTTCCTTCTCTAGACCATTGCACGAGTCACACACGCCCGCACGACAGCGGTAACAATCACAACACTACTGCTTCTTCCCAGCCTTGGCAGCCTGCTCGGCCTCGTATCGCGCCTCGGCGCCCTTGAGGTCCCAGTCGTTGAGGTAGCCCGCTCCCGCGCAGAGGTAGGTCGCGAAGGAGAGCCAGCCGAGGTAGGGGACGAGGCAGGCGCCGGCGACGGCGTCGACGGAGCCCCAGAGATAGGCGAGGTAGGAGTTTATGCCGAGGAGGGCGAGGATGTCGACGGTGGCGGCGACGGGGCGCTTGAGGAGGAAGAAGAGGGGCATCCAGATGAGGTTGAGGCCGAGCTGGATCGTGTAGAGGGTGGCACCATGTTTTGTGTCGGCGATTTGGGAGAGGGTGGAGGTTGGGGAGAGGCCCGTGTGGAAGGCACGGTAGGCGGAGTAGCCCATTAGTCTTGAAGGAGGGTTTGTTAGATACCAGAGAACAGCGTCATCGTGTTGGTGAAGTGTTTTGGGAGAGGAAGTTAGGCTTACCCGTAGAGGAGAGTCCATGCCGGACCAAACACCCACGCGGGAGGGCGGCCGGGAGGGTTCTTGATGGCGGCATAGGTCTTCTTAGTATCCTTGGCTGCATGAGCTTTATTAGTATCGCCTTTTTTGAGGGTGTGAAGTATCCTCAAGGGGAACGTACGCCGCGAAGAGAAGCCGACGGCCGTGCCGAGAGCTATGGGGAGCAGGATCGAGGCGGCTGCATTCTCGAAGACCTGGTGGGGTAAGGTCAGGGCCGGGATGAAGGTTGTCATTGTGGCCGATTTCGGTTATGTAGTCGGTGGGAAATTGACTAGAATTGTGAGAAAGGTATTAGACGCGATAATTGCGAGTGGTGTGTTTATAAGTGAAATGCAACGGTTCGTCTGGAACATGCGATGCGGGTGGTGAGAAGTAACCTCGGGGCGGGTCTCAGTCCGACATGCGAGGAAGCTATCCTCTTACAGGAGAGCTATGACGCAATGTAGAGAAAGTCTCCTGTCAGGAACCACCTCAATCTGGCGACTTCTACTTCGAATTTCGATGTTGACGAACGGGAAAGCGCAAGACAGACGTACTCACGAATCAGAAGGTGCATGTGGTGCTTGTCAATTCTTGAAAGACGATTGGGTCAAAGTAGTGAAAATTGTCACGTTGTCTATCCGCCCATTCTATCTCAGCTGAGGTGGCAGTTTGGCAGATGGGGACCCCCGTTCCTCAGATGGACATGCTTCTGCCGCTACAGGGGTGAAGCTCTGGAGATCGCTGGGATCGACCGCCGTTGTCTGCAGCTCTACAGCAATTGAATTCCACTGGACATTGACCCGCCTGTCACGGCTGGGGGCAGCTGCGACAGCATTAGCAGGTCTCGAGGAAGGCACTGATTACTGCGCTTGCCAGTACCCGGGATGCATTGTGTAGAGAAGGCATAGTCAACTCGAAAAGACTCTTTTTGGACTTGATTGACTGCGGCATCTTATCCATCATAAGGTAAGGTACTTCCCTTGTAGAAAAGGTGCAGATCAGTCAACGACTCGTATCTAGCAAGCACATATGCGAAAACGAGGACGTATGCAGTTAAGAGTGCCGTCGCTGCCGAGGATCCTCCGAAAGAAACACTAAGCCCGTTTCGCTCAAGGTGGACCTCTCCAGCCGACCCTTTGTTCGTGTCTCGCTCCCATCGTCTCGTCGCCCTCTGAGTACGGAGTCGGGTCAGCGTTCCCATCTTCAACCTCTCCTTCGTGCATCCCAAAACCCTCTACCTTTTGGATCACGACAACATCACGCGTCTTATCGTCGAGGCATACGCCCTCGCCATCGGAATAGTTCGTTCTTCCCTTTCTTTCTGCATTATCTTTACTCATCCGCAACCTATTGTCCATCCATCACCTCAATTCAATCCCCATTATTCCTGTCTTCCCTCTCCCAGACCATCCATTCTTACTCCCGCCCAACTGCCTATCCAACCATCCTCGTTTGTCAATCATTCTCAGCAGGCCTCACTTGGCATTCCGTCTTTCTTCTTCTTCCGTTTGCACCGTCATCGTCAGAGTGACGAGTCGGTTTTCAACTCATCTTTGCCCTCTGGCAGCTGCACCACTTTTTACTGCTACTTCCGTCCCGAATTCTCAATTCTTTCTCTATCTCTTCTTCCGTTTCCCTCAGAAGCCGTCCCGTATTCCGCCTGCAGAATGATTTCTCTAACCGCAATCATGTTGCCAATCAACAGGCTTCCTCCTTCCTTCCTTCGATCGAGCAAGCGAAACGAAATCACATGAGTAGCAACCACGCAGCTACCCGACGCCGACGCGATACTTAATCTGGCTGAAGAGGTCAATCGAACTCAACAAAGACGCCATTCACCGTCCCACACACTAGACTCAGCGCGACATATCCACGATGGATTCCTACTCTTCACATCGAGACTCTGCGCGCTCGCCGGGTGACAGGACGTGGAGCAGTCGCGACGACACGCGAGTCAAGGAAGAGCGAGCTGACACATTCTACCGCGGTAGATCGCCCGGTGCGTAGGATCTCTGATTTATCCCATTCAATGGCTCCGGTCGTTTCTTGTCGAGGCTTCTCCCACGACACTGAGCCTTGAATTGGCAAGGATTTACTGGTCAATTACTGACAAATCTTTCAGGCCATGAGCGTCAGCACCGTGACAGACGGCGCTCACGATCCCCAGCTGCTATCGACCGATATGAGCCAAGGGGTCGCGGTCGCGACGACTACGCTGGTGGCAGAGATCGCGATGACCGCCGGGAAAGGAGAATCCAGTCACCGCCATCCAACATTGATCGCTACGTCCCTGGACAGGACAGCAGCGCCTCTGCGCCGATGACCGTCAACCCCCTTGCGGATCCCGTCAAGCTCCCATACCAAGTCGGCTTCTCATACTTTGGCGAATGGTGGAGGATGAACGAAAAGATCAAGGAGGAGAAGGAACGCCAACGTACTGGCCGTCGCCGGGAACCGGAACGTGCCCGAGGCACACGTGAAGCCCAAGAAGAGCGCGAAAAGGAGAAGGCCAAGATTCAGGTCGCGTATGACGCCTACAAGGAAGAACTTCAAGCAAAGATGGCTCGCACTTTCGTTGGCGAGCACAAGAAGGAGCAGTGGTTCCGCGAGCGATACGTCCCTGAAATTCGTGACGGTTTCAGAGCCCAGCTTAACGAATTCCGCCGTGGCGCTTACAGCCAATGGGAGCAAGATCTTGAGTCCGGAACATTTGACGAGTTCTCGCTGGAGGGAATTCCTAAGAGCGAGACTAATGGCCTTGGAGGCCTCGTAGAGAAGGAGGAAGGTGAAGCAACCGCCGCCAACGAGATCCTGGGCGTGGGAGACCTTGTGCCAGCCAACGGCGGTGACATCAGAGACGAGAACCTGTACCAGCCTACCCTTCTCATCAAGACCATTGCGCCCCATGTCAGCAGACAAAACCTCGAGACTTTCTGCAAGGAGCATCTCGGCGAAGAAGAGGGCGGCTTCAAGTGGCTTTCTCTGTCAGATCCCAACCCCAGCAAGCGGTATCATCGTATTGGTTGGGTTATGCTTCACCCTTCATCAGAAGTTGCCCCCGCAGTCGTTGACCGCGTCGACCCCAAGGATGAGGATGGCGATATGCCTTTGAAGTCGCCTGCAGTCGTGTCGACTGCTGAGAAGGCACTTGATGCTGTCAACGGCAAGACTGTCAAGGACGAAGTCAGGGGCGATTTCGTCTGCCACGTCGGTGTGCACAACCCTCCCAGTCACCCCAGAAAGAAGGCTCTCTGGGATCTGTTCTCTGCACCCGAGCGAGTTGAGAAGGACTTGGGCCTGGTTCAACGACTTGTCAACAAGTTTGAGGAAGACTTCGGCTCTGACTTCAACGCCGTCTTAAAGATTGAGGAACGTGTCGACGATCTTAAGAACGGCGGCCGCCTTCAGCCCGCAGTCACTGCACCTAAGAAGAAGGCCAAGAAGGAGCGTGACCTCGACGTTGATGACGGCATGGAAGACGAAGAGGATGGTGCCATTGACGATGACGAAGATGAAGGTGCTGTTGAGGAGGACGACGTTGACGACGAAGACCTCCTGGTCAAGAAGAAGCAGCTGGATCTCATGATTGAGTATCTCAGACGCGTCTACAACTTTTGCTTCTTCTGTGTCTTTGAGAGCGATTCAATTCATGAGCTCACTCGCAAGTGCCCCGGTGGTCACCTGCGTCGCCCGAGGACCACCCTTAGCACTTCCGCCAAGGCCGTTGCGCGTGCTAGTGCCAATGGGGAGCCATTCCCTGGCAAGAAGCGCAGCGAGATCGAGGAGGAAGGCGAAGCGACTGAGGACAAGAAGTTCCGCGGTACTACCGGCAAGGCAGAACAACAGCTGCTTCGCGCCTACAACTGGGTCAAGACTTTCGAGGACAAGATTATGCAAATCCTTGAGCCCGAAACGGCAGACCTGCGCAAGCTTGGAGGCCGCCCCGTTGAGGATGCCGTCAGTGACGAGCTGCTGAAATACGTCAAGCAGGAGGACGAGCACAAATGGAGATGCAAGGTTCCCGAGTGTGCCAAGTTGTTCAAGGAAGAGCATTTCTGGCGCAAGCACGTCGAGAAGCGCCACAACGAATGGCTCGAAACCATTGAGCAAGAGGCAAGTCACCTTTCCCAGCTACTTGACGTCAGCTGCTAACCAACTCCACAGTTCCACCTTATCAACGCCTATGTCATGGACCCATCTCACATTGCTCCATCAAGGACTGATGCTAATTCCAACGGTCACTTCCCTCCGGCTAATGGTTCTTCTGCAACTGGAACCCCTCGTGGATTCAACTTGCAGAACTTTACTATGAATGGCATGATGCCCATCCCTGGATTCCCCATGCCACCCGGCGGGTTCCCGCCGTTCGTCGGTGGCGGACATCCCGGTATGCAGTCCGGATGGAATGCTGGTGGCGATGACCGCGGAGGCTCTGGCCCCATTCGCCGCGGAGGTATGAGCGGTAGCCGTGGAAACTACCGAAGCGGTCCCTATGACCGACGCCCGAATCCCCGTTGGGACGGTCAAATGAGGGGAGGAGGCCGCGGTGGCGCCGGCAAGTGGGGAGACGGTGCTGCCGGCGGTGGAGCGGCTGTCGGCCCACGGGAGGCCACTCAGGGACGTAGTCTCAAGAGCTACGAGGATCTCGATCACGTCGCTGGCGGCGGCGGCGGAGAGCTGAATTATTAGGACAAGAACTACTCCCATCGCTTGGAACGTCGCAAAACAGTGGTCAAGGAGGGATAGAACCATTGGTTGTTATTAAGAAATTTTGACTCGTGCGACTGGTCACGGGCGCCGAGAATGACGCTCTACCGGGGGCTTGCTTCTTACAACATGGGCATTGCATAATCATCGGGCACATCAAGTTGTACTTTGTAAAATAACAAAATTTCGGGGTTAGGTTGGGATTGCGAATGAAAACGGGTTTTAATTATTTGACCTGGATCATCAGACAAACAAAGTCTTGTCAGTATCCTCCCATACTGAGCAATGCTGATTCAAATGCCCTCTCATGTCCTTTGTTATAGATTGTGCCGTCTATGTCAATAAGCAGAAGTACAGTAAAGAGTCCACGCACAAAGTCTCCCAACAGCCAAGGCTATTCTTCATCTCTTTTTGTTTGTTGCTGGCATTGTATTGTTGCCTCTGATTGACAAAGGCCCCTTTCATTGAGGGCTTGGTATTTGAGGATGTAATTTCGCCATTTGCTCTGGGCGCAACAATTTTTTTGAGACTTATTCAACTTTGCTAGCACTGAATATCTTTTGCTGTGAGACTGTGCAGGGCAATTCTCATACAGATCTAGATAGTCAAGAGATCTGGACGCGTGTTGTCATCACTCTCTTTCACAAACTACTTCACTTTCCATGGCTGTATATGAATGCTACTAGCTCAAACAATCCCGTTCCGATATGACGCGTTCATGATGTTCATAGCCGGATCAGGACTCTTCTCTCGTCAAGTGAAAATTTGAACTGAAATTCTATTCTTTACATGAGAAATGATGTCTCGTTCTTACTGTTCGTGTCTGTATACCTGTTTGATACCGGGACATCAAACGTTGCCGGCCTGGACAGGCATGTTTGCTGCTAGGTACTTGTCTGCAAGCTTGAGAGTCGGGGGCAAGTATTGGCTTTTACCCTCAGTAGCTAAAACTCGTTTTAGGATTCTTTCCTCAACATAACATCTAGTGTTTAGCTATAGTAAGAAACACGGTCTTGATATCTACTTGGTGACAGCACTGTCACTTCCTTAGGCTGGTATAAGAACCATGACTTCTTTGTTTTCCATAGCTCAGAAGTGAAGAATATAGTCGCGTGTAGCCAGGTTCGCCTCTGGCTTCACGTTGGTGAACGTATTCGAATCCGAATACGTAGGGCGAAGGGAGCTAGCTGTCTGAGGAATGATGAACGCGATGAGAGAATGTGTTCAACATAAAGAATGAATAATATCACCAAGAAAGAACGTCGATATAAGGCAGCAGCATCACTCTCACATGCAGTCCGACTAGACCCAAACCCCGGGAACCCGCCAACCTTGCCTTTCGATCTTATCCTCAACTCCTGACTTACAAGACTACGAGAGGAGCAGAGTAAAGGGTACATAGATTATAGATTTAAAGGACGGAGCACCCCGCATTTCGAAGCTGCCGAGGCCATCCAGCTGAGTGGTTGATTAGTATGAACAAACCGAGACGCTGGTGTTTCTCAGGCATATGGTTCGACTCCTACAACCCAGCTGTTCGACAGTCAAGTTTGCCTCTGCTGACATATCATCACAAGAGCACGCAACACGTTCGGTATACATGAAGCAGGTCAAAGGGTCAAGTCTCACTGAACGCCGCGAACTTTTCTATTCTACATGGGTAACTTCATGATGCTCTCAACTCCTCACAGAAGCCTTTAGGGCCCCATCCAGCCTTTCCAAGTCAGGGCTCACACTCTCGTGGCTCTTGAGCGTCATGACTGCCGCCTTTTGCGCGACATCGATCAAGTCCTCCACCTTGCCCCCCTTTGACAGGCCAGCAATGAGAACTCCCAAGAACGTATCACCAACCCCATTGACGGATACAATCTCGTCGAGGGCAACCTTCTCAGCAGGCGGGAACAAGCGCATGTAGACGCCGCCGACGGTGGGATGATCAACGTAGCCTCTCGTAAGCAGCCACTTCTCTTCGTTTCTATCCTTGAGTCTGGGATCATTCTTGCCTAGAATCGTAGTCAGGAGAACACCCTTGGACCCCAGCTTTGTGACTAAGGTAGGGATGTACGGCAGGAGGTGAACCGTCTGCACGGGGATGCCCGCGTCAGTCATCTCCTTGGACGTAAGAGCCACGAAGCGGTCTCGCGCACCGCGCATGTTGAAGGCGTCAATGACCTCGAACCACTCGGGCGTATCAAAGAAGCCATTCTCCTTGGCCGCGCTATACATGGCGTTAAGCTCAAAATTATTGGGCGACGCGATGTCGATGCCGGGGCTGGGAAAGACGCCGAGGTGCGGGTGCTCTTTGGGAAAGAGACCGATGGACTTGGCCGTCGAGACGGGCTCAAAGGCGACCTTGCACCCTTGCTCGCGGCCGGCGTCGATCCACGCCCGGACGTCCTTGGGGCTCCAGTTGCCGTCGACGACGAGCCATGCCGGCTTGGCGCCGGCGACGGCGGACTTCCAGTAGTCTGGGAAGGAGTGGTTGGCGAAGATGCCCATGTCGGCCATGGCCATGACGAGGTTCTTCTCGGCGTCGTTGACGGCGACGTACTGCGCCGTCCGGTTCGCGACGTGGTACTCGGAGGTGAGCTGGCGGATGTAGGTTGTCTCGAGGCCTGAAGCTTTGAGAGAGGACAGGACGGTTGCGCCGGCGCTTTTCACTTCGTTAGGTGTGGAATTGTAGGTATAAGGGGGGAGCGGGCTTACACATCGTCACCGATCAAGCTACATAGGCGTACTGTCGTGTCTTTGCTTACTCTGTGAGCTGCTAGAGCGACGTTGTGACCGACGCCGCCGATGGACTGGTTGATACAAGCAGGGTTTGAGGTTTGCATATGAGGCGCGACCTCTTTCTTGTCACCCAGGGGATGGTAGTCGCAGCTCAGGTCAATCGCTACGGAGCCCGCCACAAGCACATCGGCCTTGCTGGACTTGGGTTCTTCCACTTTGACGGTAGCTTTAGGGGGAATGTCATAACCAGAAACATGCGTGCTCGAAGAACTATCTACGCAGTCAGAGTCCGAGTCCCCGGCTGAGCTATATACAACGAAATCGAAAACTTACGATTTCGAAACGCCCTCGTTCAGCAGTTTCGAGAGCTCCACCGAGATCTTGGTAGCCCGCGCCACGTTGGACCTCACCAACGCCTTGTTGGCCAGCGTGCTTCGCTCCTCCGTCAGCTGCCTGATCCTGCCGAGGACGTAGGGCGTGTTCTTGGCGCCCGTGAAGCCCTTCTCAATGGCCTCCGTGACCGCCGTCTCGATGACGGCGTCCATCTCCGCGCGGGGGATGCCGTACTCCTCGGGGATCGGGTTGGCGAAGAGCATGCCGGACTCGATGCCTAGGCTTTCCTGCGCCAAGATCATGGCGGCGGCCTCGCGCTCGGTCTGGACGACCGCGGGGCTCTTTGTGCCGCTCTCGCGGGCCCAAAAGGCGGGGAAATCGACGTTGCCGGTTCGGCCGTCGGCGAAAGTCGCGACGAAGGCGCCGTGCGTCTCGAGGAACTCGAGCGTGCGCGGGATGTCGAGGAAACCCTTGCAACCTGAGCTCACGACGGCCACGCGCGTGCGGCCGAGCTCCGTGAGGTCTGCGGAGACGTCGAGGGAGTTCTCGCCGCCGCGGTGAACGCCGCCTAGGCCGCCAGTGCCGAAGACGCGGATGCCTGCGAGTCTTGAGAGTAGCATGGTTCCGGCAATGGTGGTGCCGCCATGGACCTTCTTTCCAGTGATTCCCTGAGATATGTTAGAACTGAGGCATGGAATGTGCGCAGAAGACGTCTGTCAATGGACCAACACGAATATAGCGCAATGCTATCTAGTGACTTACCAGTCCAACGAGGTGAGCAACATCTCTCCTCGACACCTTGCCCGCCGTGCCAGAATCGACCATGAAGGCAACCTCAGCTTCCGTCATTCCAACGATAGGCTCGCCGTTCAGGATACCACACACAGCAGGAACACCGCCGCCCTGACGGACAATGTCTTCCAGGCCGAGATCATTGCCCAGCGCACCGTGTGTGTAGATTGTAGACTCCAAAGCCACAACCGGCTTATTTGTGGCAACGGCATCGGCAACCTCTTCAGAAACACGCAGGAGATTCTTCAGTCCGCCTGATTGGTATGCGGCGGCGCTCATGTGACGACGTGCTGGGTTGGCCCCAACAGTTTGGCGCGAGAGCTGCAGCTGCGAGAGAGCTTGTCTGGCCAAGCGGCAAGATGAGCGTGGGACAATCATGTTTGATAGACGACGGCGATGTGCCGTGCCCCTGGTTGCTTGGTTGTCTTGTTGTGGATGAACTGATCAATGTTTTGCTTCTTCGACAAGGAGAGTGGCCGCCAAGCTTGTCGTACTAAGCTATAAAAGTCGAGACTGCTACTGAGAGCTGAACACGATTCAATTAGGCTCGCTGGGTGCTCAACATATAAGATGAACGTCTAGCTCTCAAGAGCAGCGGAATACGGCGATATGAGAAGACGCCCTACCAAGTACCCAGAGCCGAGGTGCACGCCCTCCGAAATACAGTGGTGCTTACCTTACTTACAAGGAAGGTCCAGACTGGAACCCCACCGCGCCACGCTACCTGTGGCTTAGCGTAGGTGCATTTCGCGATCCCACGATACTCACTCTCACAACTCATAACCATGACAAAAACTTCACAAACACCACCCATTCTTCACGATAACTCATAAAATGATAAGTCTGGGCAAAAGAATACTCCTCGACGGGGAATTGAACCCCGGTCCCCTGCGAATCGCTGACTTTTCAATGACAAGCAGATATCCTCACCACTAGACTATCGGGGATGTGTGGATGTTTTCATCCAGTGATAGTTGGTTGACGGCTCAGACCCGCTGAGGGTATATGAATGATCCATCCCTTAGCGCAAGAACAGACATAGCCCTAAGCTTGGCAAAATAGTATGCCGGCCGAGACATATCTTAATCCCTTTTTATTACTACTACTTCTCTTATTGCCTCTGTCATTACACTCTTTTTTAGCTTCTTAAGACATATTGTCAATAGAATAATTACAGAGTAAAGAAAAGTAGTTGTCTTGGCGATAATTATAGTATTAGGAACAGAGCTCAAGATATACTTAGACTTGGGGATACCGATTTCTAGTCCGATCTCTTACTCCCGTCGGGGTCAAGGAAGCAGGCCTTCTCGAGGGTGTCTTTCTCTTCGTCGTCGGGGAGGTTGAAAGTAACAGCAAATAGAGTCATATACTATTACAAGACACCGTTCTGCCATTCTATTGTGGGACAGGTCGAGGCACTAAAACCCTCGGCCTCCTTATAGCTTTCTGCTTTGCAGGATAAAGTTGCCACGAACCCGGCTCGGTATATACACGGTCACTACATAAACACTACAATCAGCCTATCATGGCGCACACAAACACTGTCGACTGTGGGTTCATCACGGGCTTGATCACCGAGGGCGATGGAAAAGAGTATTCCTGCCTGAGCCACTTTATCGACCACTGGCCGACCATCGATAGCTACCTTGCCAGGGAGTCTGATAGTTTCGTCGTGCTTCTATAGAAGCTGCCCGATGGATTTACCCCTTGGTAGTAGTCGCGATGCCATCTTCATCGTCGGTGTCGCTACCACAGGCTGTGTGGCTGCTTAGGGAGTAAATAAGGTGGTAAGGCCAGATCTGGATACGAGCTCAATAGACTCTTACGCGGGTGATAGATTCATCCACTGCTCCCCTGGGCCAAATCTGCCACTCCCATAGCGAACAAAGGAAAACAATAACATATATATGTTTTTTTTAGAGAAATGCTTTAGCTTATTCTATATTGTTATATATTACTCTATCAATTGTTTTTGGCTTATTCCGTGCTGAATAGGCCTTGGTTGGAATGTGAGAGCTTGAGAGGGCCGGCGAATGGTTTTTAGCTTTATAACTAGACATAACCTCGCGAGACTAGACTTGGGCGACGACACCAAGGCCATCGAGGAGACCGGAGCCGAGCAGTCATCTCTGCCTTCATCAAGGCCCAAGAACAAGACGCAGCGACAAGCTACTCGTCGCAGGATTCATTACAAGGAGGACACAGACGGCGACATCTCTAGCGATGAAGGCGAGGACGATGACGATGACGAAGACGACGATCAGAGTACAGTCACAGAGGCCATGACCGACGATGGCATGAGTCTGTCAAGTCTCGCATCAGGAGAGGAGTATACAGCGGAGGAACTAGCCGACGCTCAGAATCAGCTGAACAACCAAAAGAGTTACGCCCTGGTGCCGACGAGGACAAGAAAGTAAGACGAGCAAAAAAGAGGAAATTAGCAGAAGAAGTAGAGGATAACTAAAAAGCAAGAAATAAAATAATATCTCTAGATACTAAGATCACAAACTACTAGTTAAGTAGGCGACATAGTCGTTTACCGCTCTATAGGTATTACAGTACCTAGCTCTCTTATCCTTCTTCTTAAGAGTATTATCTCATGAATATATAAAATACAAAGATAAGAAGAATGATGAAGACAGTGAGAACAATGAGGATAATAAAAATAATAAGGATAATAAGAATAGTAAAGGCAGTAAGAACGATAAAGATAATAAGAAGAATAAAGATAGTGGAAACCTCAAGAATAAAGATAAGAAGAATAAGAAAGTCAGGAACAATCAAGAGGTAAGTAGGTATCATGGTCGAGTGTCGACCAGCATCTTATTTTGTCACCCATTTGCCAGTTTGAGTCTCGTTAGGAGGGGTCCTAAATGCCCCGCAATCGAGCCTTATCATCACTCAAATGCCATTGGTTGAGTTGTTTCCCAGCGTGTACAGCTACGCCAATCAAATCCTCCTTGAAGATGCAAGGCTGAAAGCTCCATCAAAAAAATTCTGGACGTCCTCTGCAAGCCGCCCGTCCATTCCCACCTCGATCCGCTGGTGCGCCCACGACCGAACGAGACAAGAAAATCACCACCGACCGGCGACAATGGCAAAAGAACAACCGTTTGAGCAATCCTCCGAAGAGGAAGAGGTCACCTCCTCCGAGGAGTCAGAATTTGAGGAGGAAGTCCCCCGCCAACGCAAACCGAAACCCGTGTTCGACGAAAAGGATTCCGACGAAGAGGAGCTCGAGAAGCTGGTCCTGGGAGGCAAGGCCGATTTCCGCGAACAGCTCTTCCGCAACGATGTTCTCGGCGATATCGAACGACTCGAGAGAGAAAAGAACCTCCAGCTCACCAAGCCGGACGACGAGCCCACACTAGAGGAAGTCGCCGACCACGATCTCTTCTTCCTCGACACCGGAGTCCCCGCGGCAAAGGGCGGCGCAAAGGCGGGCAGCAAGCAAGAGCCAGCGGCCGTTGACGAGAACGCGCCTGCGTGGGAGGATAGTGATGACGAGCGATTGACCGTTTCCCTGGCGGCCGCGACGAGGTTACGAAAGCTGCGCATCACCGAGGCCGAGGACATGGTCAGCGGCGCAGAGTACAGCAGAAGACTGAGACAGCAATTCGTCCGCCTCAACCCGCTGCCAAAATGGGCGCAGGAGCCTTCGTCCGAGGGAAGGCCCGCAAAGAGGAGAAGGCGCTCCTCGGCCGCCGCCTCCGACTCCTCTATTAGCTCCGACGAAGAAGGCAGCGATACGAACCTCTCCGCGGCGCCCCTCGAGAAGTTCATGCGCGACGTCCACCGCCTCGCCGGCAAAGGCGCTGCCAACGGCGGCAAAGCCCGCCTCCGCCCCGAAGTCATTGACATCCAGCGCACGCGCGAGATCCCCGACACCCACAAGGCAGCCGTCAACAACCTCTCCTTCCACCCGCGATACCCCGTCCTCCTCTCCTCGAGCGTCTCCTCCGTGCTCTACCTGCACCACCTCAACCCGACGGCCCACCCGACGGCGAACCCGATGCTTACCTCAGTGCAGGCCAAGGGCGTCGACGTCCGCCGCGCAGAGTTCCTCTACCCGTCGGGCGACCAAATTTTCTTCGCCGGCCGGCGCAAATTCTTCCACAGCTGGGACCTGCAGACGGGCAACGTGCAAAAGACGTCGCAGATCCAGGGCCACAGGCTCGAGCACAAGACCATGGAGCGCTTCAAGCTTAGCCCCTGCGGGCGGTACATGGGTCTCGTGGCGTCGACGCGCAAGGGCGGCGGCATCATCAACATCATCAGCACCGAGTCGAGGCAGTGGATCGCTGCCGCCCGGTTGGACAGCCGGCACGGCATCGCCGACTTCGTGTGGTGGAGCAACGGCGAGGGCATGTCAATCCTCGGTCGGGATGGCTCCGTCGGAGAGTACAGCGTGGCCGAGAAGCGGTTCCTGGCTGTATGGCACGACGATGGCTGCGTGGGCGGCATCGTCATCGCGCTGGGTGGCCATCAGGGCCCCGAACTCCTCGGCGACGACAGGTGGGTTGCCGTCGGCTCCAGCAGCGGCATCACCAACATTTACGATCGCCACACGCTCGTCAAGACGTCGTCCAAGGCCGGCGAGGTCGACGTCGAGCAGCGGCCCGAGCCGACGCGCACGTTTGAGCAGCTCGTCACACCCATCACGGTGTTGACCTTCTCCCCCGACGGCCAGCTGATGGCATTCGGCAGCACAGAGTCCAAGGACGCGCTGCGCCTGGTTCACCTCCCCAGCTGCACCGTCTACAGGAACTGGCCCACGGAACAGACGCCCCTGGGCAGAATCACGAGCGTTGCGTTTGGGCGGAGCAGCGAGCTTCTCGCGGTCGGCAATGATACGGGCAAGATTAGAATGTGGGAGATTAGGAGTTAAGAAGGGTATCCAAAAAAGAAAATTCGGTTGGCATGTTTGTGTATTGAGGTTAATCATCTGGCGTGAGGGCCTGTCTTAATTACATCTTCCTGCATCAAAAACGGGCTGTCCTCTGTGCTCTCGCCATGTCGCCCTTTCACTCATCTCCCCTTTTAGCATTGGAACCTCCCAGCATTAAAATCTCATCTTGCGCCGTAGGGAGCGGAGCGGATCACCCTTGGGAAGCTCCTTGCTGGACATGAACATGCGGTTCTTGCGGCAATACCGTCCAAGCTGGGAGGGATTCTTGAAGAACTCAACCTCGCCCGGTCGGTTCTCGACACTGAGAAACTGCTTGATGCTGACGTGGACCGTCTTCAGGGCCTTTATTCATAGGAAATTCACTTTGTCAGCCGCCGATATATCACGCAGTGGTTCTTGAGGGTAACTCACCTTTCGACATTGGGTCTTGGTGGGCAGATCCGCTTCCAGACCCAGATCACCGCAGAGACGCTGCCAGTCGGCCAGCTCTCTCTTGCCAAAGTACTCCTCCCAGCGCGCGACGAGGTTCGTCTGAACCTTCGCCTGCTCCTTCTCGGTCAGCTTCCTGTTCATCCTTGGCGCGCTGTTCTCGCCGTTCGCCTTCTTCTCCTCATTAGGATCGATGTTCTTGGGGTTCTTGAGGTCATCCAAGGCCTCCTTCAGCTCAACACAATCCAAGATCGCATCATTACCCTTCTGATCATGACCGTCGTCGTTGCTGCCTCCGTTTGCATGATCCTCCCTCTTGATGTTCAACTGGATCATCATCTCCTCAATGTCGCGGAGATCGGCGCCTCCTTCGCCTCCATTATTGCCATTCTCCTCACCCTCAGCCTCCTCCTCCTTCTTGATGGTGAGCTCGCCCATCATCTTCTCCAAGTTCTGCAGCTTGGCGCCTCCTTCCTCAGTTGCGGCCTTCTCCCGGGCCTTGCGGGCAGCGTTCTTGGTTCTGCGAGTCATCGTCGGTGTGAAGGGAAATGAATGAGGCCGGATCTGAGAGAAGTAAATAGCGGATGCGAGGTGAGATGTTCCTCAACCTCAAACGAGTATGAGAATGAGCATGAGCCGATGCCGATATGACCGAAAGCGATTTTATGCGGGCGCTCCGTTTGACCCGTGTTGGTTCAATAAGGGGGATAAGGTCGCACAAACCCGCCGCGGAAGGATGGCGATCGCAAAAGGTGGGAGAAAAGATGAAGTGAGGAACGAAGACTCACTCGACTGAGAAGCAGGCGTTTATTATTCCACTCGTGTATTCAGGATAATACTGAGAGCCATGAAGTATTGCGTCTCAACTTTAGGACGTACATGGACCCTGAACGGCGCAGCATGAGATTGTCTCTGGTCTTAGCACAAACCTTGATCCCAGTCACATTTAATTACAGCAAACTCAAACCAAATCCAGTGCAAGGCAAAGAAGACGAGCAGGGGAATCATATTCATATATACGTTAAGAGACGTTCAAGTACTGGTCGATGGCGGATGGGATTCTCTGTACCGCGTGGTCGTGTAGAGACAGCCGAGCAAGTTTGACACGTCCAATAAGGCGCTCTAGGCATACAGATTGAAAGACATGCCAAGTTTAGAGTAGCCTCGGAAGAGACAAACATTTCCCCGAGATAACCATCTGCGCCTCTGGGTAAAGAAAGAACAAGCAACAAAACTTCGACAAAATTGTGTATGACACAATCACACTATTGCAGCACTACTACTCTTGAACACTATCATTCAGAAATAGACGTGGAGATCTCGTGGTTATGCACCCCGAGATAACCGTTCAAGGTGCTCGAGGCAAGGCACTCGAGGTTTAGATCCCATGCAAGCTTGTTCATTTATCTACCCTTGCCTCGAGCCTCGAGTTTTGCCCCATTGCATTTCCAACTGTTGGTGAGTGGCGGTATGGCGGGCGAGCGCTCAAGGGCGGTAAACGCAACTTTCGGGAGACAAACAGCTCAAGTTACACAGAAGTCTTGATAACAAGGCTGACCTGGATCAGAGCAATGTCACAGAGTACGCACATATACCAGATCTGTTACAAGCGAGCATATAGAATGAGTAGTTCATACCGGTTTCTAGATTTCGTGCTTTTGATTGCCTAATTCTAGTAATAGCGACGTAGACTGCGCTTTTGATCAGGCAAAACAGCCCGCCATGCATCGCTTGCGCGCTTGCGTTGAAACCCGCTGTATCAAAATAAAGTACCCCAAACGCCAATTCATGCCAACAACCGGATTTCTGCCCGGGTGGCCGCTGGACCTAGTCTCCGTGCCGCCGTCCAATTCCCCTCAAGTCATCATATCATCATATTTTTAAGAATCCTCCTGTGACGTTTATCCTTCTATCAGTCCCGGCAATGCGTTCAAAACGCGAAAGCGTTGCCCAGCCCCAAAACTCCTGCACCTCCAATTCCCCTGCTCTCGCTATTGCGTCGACTATTGCCAGGCACAAGGACCATGCCCTTATCGTTGTCGAGTGTCAACAGTACTTGCGATGGCCGTCGTTCTAGCTTCCCCTGGCTCTGTAGGGCTCTGATACCGACCAAAGCACCACGGAGACCAATGTCGAGACGACGCGGTTCCTGGAGGCCGAAGAACCCCGCAGTCGGTGATGAAAATTGACGTTTATGGCCGAATGATCCGCCGAAGGATGCGTAACTCGAGCTAGGACGGGCAAACAATGGCCGAGGGATCGACATCTTGCGCATGTGACCGAAGTAGCTGTCGCTCGAGTCGTCAAAGTGGTATGATCTTCTCTGCGGCGACCAGTGCGAGAGAGACATGGTTTCGTCGTGAACGGTCGCATCGCTGGAGAATTCGGGGAATGGTACGGTAGGCTCTGAAGGTTCTGAGTAGTCCGAATCCTCAGTTTCAGTCATCAACGGCGGAGTAGACGGTTCACGAGTTTCCTCTTTGTCGCTGAACGAGGGCACCGAGTCCGATGTCGGCGTACGAGGAGCTTCATCCGAGACGGACTGGGCCTCGGTCAGGACTGGAGGTTGTGAATCTCTGTGAATCTGCTCGGAGGAATCAAGAGTCGGCTCGACAGGTTCCAGGGGAACCGCGGACAGCTCAATGGCTTCGGGGGCAGGAGGAACGTCGGGAACAGCGGGCTCGTGTGTTTCAGGAATAGAAGGGTCCTCGGCAACTTCGGGAGGAGAATCCTCAGTTGCTTTGGGTAGCAAGGGCTCGATTGCCTCGGGAATGTGCGGGGCGGTGGTAGGTTCGATCGTGTCAGTGGAAGACGTACAAGAATCGACTTGGATAGTCGAAGCCAGAGCGGATGGCACATCCTCAAATAGAGAACCTGACTTCATCACCTCGACAGCAGGCGGTAAAGCTCCCTTCTCGAGATCAAGGGAAGGCGAAGCTGAATCAACCCGATTAGGTGACGCCGTCGCAGAATCGAGAATAAGGGGTGAGAGTGGCCCATTGTCGAAGTTGACGGGAGAGTTCAGCCCAGTCTCCGTCGCCGTTGCAAAGCTTGAAGGGCTCGACATGATGGCGAAGGCAGATGTAGAGTCTGCGTCATGGAACTCAGCATCAGAGTCGTCCTCGTCCTCTTCGACGATGGTTTCAATAGAGTACTCTAAGAAGCCTTCGAAGGATCGGGGAGGGGTAGAAGGCCTAGCTCGTGGTACGTCTGGAGTGATGACGATCACTGGCTGTTGTTGGCTTATCGACTCCTCGGCATTCTGTACTTCGGCTTCAAGCAATGCTTCCGACTCCGGTGCGACCGACTGTTCGTCGGCATCGACTGGTTCGCAGCAGTATTCGAGCCAACCTTCTAGAGCAGGCTCTTCAGATGGCTCGTCAACCTCCGCGGCAGGCGATACCGGCAAACAGGCGGCAGCAGACTGGACCTTGGGCTCCGACTCAGCAACTTCTTCGACCTGGACAATCACATCCTCTGATTCTGGCGAAGGCGACGGTTCCGAGTCGGTCAGTGACCGCTGTTCGGAACCAGAGTCGGTTGATACCAGAGATTGTCTGGAAACAGACCGGCTGCCTTTACCCAGCAGGCTGAACTGTCGTGGGCCGTTGAAGCGCTGCATCGTCGGTGTCGGCGGCCCTACTAGTGAATCGTCGACAAGGTCGCTATCGGAGGTTTCTGAACCGGCAATGTTCGGATCTGCGTCAAATTGTTGAGGGGTTCCCGAGAGCGTTCGCATAAAGGTCGGCGTGATCAAGAGGCTATCGTGGGGCGTGCCAATGTTATCGTCGGCAAGGCTTGGAGTAGACGACGAGGATGGATATGTAGTTTCGCCGTCTTCAGTCATCGAGAAGGACAAACTGCTGCCGCTGCAGTCGAGCTGATCTCTGGAAGCGATTGCTTTGGCTGGAGTTTCAGGCTGTTGCGAGGGCCCCACGGTGTCATTGACGCTTCCGGCCATCGTTTCAACCCCACTGCTATTCTGAAGCGTTTCATCTTCGAGGATCGAAGGTTCGGACGACTCAGTGAAGCTGCCATCGAAAGAGTCCGGCACGGCTCCATTAGGCGTCGGGATCGGGAGCGGGCTACTAGATGGTAAAGCTTCCATCTCTGCAGGGTCATTCGCTGCAGGAACTGGCCGCTCGACAACGCGAATGTTCTGTGGCTGAGAGTCGTAGAGAGCGCACGTGTCTTTCACCACCAAAGCAATGTCGGATTGGATTCGGCTCTTGAGTTTCGACAGGAAATTCTCCTTCACGGTCTCAGGATCTTCGTCTTGGCGCTGTCCCGTCGCGTAGTACGGCGAACGGGCCACGAGGGTCTTGTCCAAAACCAGGTGGCCACGCTTGTGAACCATCAGAGTGATACTTATATCGTTGCCTCCGAGGATATCCGCAACGCCGGTCTGCACTCTGTCCAAGATGGCTTTGACCGTTCTCCGAGAATAGCAGGCAGTTGAGTCGAGGCAGACAGCAAATGGCTTTTCGGTTTTCCAGCCGCGCCCGGACAGTTCATAAACTGTGACTCTGAGGTCGTCCATCTCGTTCAGTTCCTTGTCAGTATCATCTCGCACCGCTTCAAAGGCATGTTGGAGCTGGCTCAAGAACTGGTCGCAGTCGAGACCCTCAGGGTGCTCGAAGAGGAGCAGGTTGCTATCAAGCTCGCGGCGCAGGTGCCTGTGATCCAGTCCAAGTTGATTCCGTATTTGGAATCCGACATGAACGGCGTTTTGCTCAGAATGATGGGACTCGTCAAGGAAGTCAAATCTGTCACGAGATTGGCGGTGATGCCTATCAAACGCCATCTTCCTAGCATCCAAGGCACGTTGCATCGCTGTTGACAAAACCCACGCCATATCTTCTCCATGGGACAAGGTTAGCGGGGAGCTCTGCTTGCTCTTCAGCGTGATAGTACGTTGCCATTCTCTTTGCCTGCGTGACTTGCATCGACTCCGGAAGGATAGAGTGATCTCGTAGCCGGGGACGAATTCCCAATCTTGGGTAGCATCAATGAAACGCGATTGGGGGACGTGAAGGAGGGAGACCGGGTTGCTCAAAGGTTTGAGAATTTCCAGCTCGCTTGAGGATCGCTCACGTGTCCTCCCTTGCGTCCATCTGAAAGACTTGTCGTGAAGCTTCATAAAGGAGCCTATAATGCGGTCTGTCGAGCGAGCGATCTCCATGGCAAACGGCTTATCCATGGGGTACTTCTGGTACGAACTGAACGTTTTCGTTGCCCATGGTTCCGGGCCTCCGCGATAGATCTGGTAGGTTAACTCAAATCGAAGCGGCTTTCCTTCCCCAATTTGTGGGATAGTCCGCTCGAGGGCGGTTGAATCTCTGCGGGTGAGAAGCTCATGAGAGCAGTGGGTTAAGCGACGTATAAGTGCTTGACATAGTTGATCGGTCGGTTCGAATCCGTACGATGATTGGTATTGTCTCTCATAGGTAAGATCCAAAGACGGCTGAAACTTGATGCAGACTCGGATAGCCAAGCCACCAGCAGGCGAGGGGGTGTTGAATTTGGGGTCGTTGAGACCAGTTGCGGTTCGAGGCCGCCCCGGGCTTGAAAGAAGAAACCTCCTCTGAAAGCCCGAGGCGCCGGAATGCGACGTTGAAGGACGGACGAGATCAGACTCGGCCATGTCCGTCTAGAGTTGTGAAGGTGAGAGTAGCGCCAATGGCCATTCGGTTGGTAGTGTTGAAAAAGGGAGTTTGAATCTCAGTTCCCACCAGACTCAAACCGAACCCGTCAGATGGTGTCTGGGGGAGGGACAACGGGGGTTTTAAAAAAGCGGTTTCGACGGGGAAGAGACAAAGTAAGGTAACACTGGCTGGCCCTAATGCAGGCAGTCTCCATCAACAAGTCCATAAAAAGGACGGTAGCACCCAGAGAGGAAAGGTTGCTTGGGACCAAAGAAAGAGGAACCAAGAAAAGTGACGAAAACGGGTAGGAGAAGGAAGCGTAGGCGCTGCAGAAGCAAGAAAGCCAGAAGCACCAAACAAGAGGGCAGCACCAACCGCGCGGGCGGGTCACGCGAGGGATATGTATGAGATGTTATGGCTACGATTGTGGTGCGGTTCTGACGCGCCGATGCGAGAGGTTGGGCGACCCATGGCATGATACGCCCAGCGTAGCTTATTACAGGGGAAGCCTAGCCAACCGGAGGAGCCTCTGCGCAGGAAGCTTTTCTTTGCAGGACAACCTCAAATTACTCTTTAGGTAGTCCGCTGCTCCGGATGCCTTTCCCAACTTGGTCTACCAGTTCAGGGTGGTGGTGTGGCCGTGTTTGTTTCTGGAGTATCCGTACGACAAGGCTGATCATGGCTGATGAGCTGACAGCGAGACTGAGACAGTAGGAGCGGGAGGCAGAGAAACCACAGAAGGAATCTATCCATATTGGTTGGTGACCGAAGTGGGCGCCAGCGAGGTGATTGTCAATGCTACCCGTACCCGCATTGCCGGAGAAGAAAGCAACAAGTGAAATTCATTCAAGGCTCGGTCGGATTGCCATGGTGATTTCCCACGGGCGGCTGCATTGTTGTAGCGTCGTAGCGAATAGCGGCAAGACAACACAACAAGACAACAACATCTCAAATCCACCAGCCATATCCGCCCTTTTCGTTTCCTTGGGTGCCATATTCAGCGAACCCGCGCGAAACACAACATCGCAGACTCAGTGATGCCCCAAATGAGTCAGCAGCGGCGCAAGCAAGCAGCTTCCAAATAATGGAAGTGGCTGTTTAGTCGCCCGAAATATGCCGCTTGGTCGTGGACTCCTCACTTCTGCTCCTCTTCGCTGCATGCTGTGCCTTGAATTGCGCTGTCCTGTCCTGTTTCTGAGGCTGGCATGTGCATATTACTCCGTAGTCTCCTGCCTCATCCAACGCATTGAAATGGAGTTCGCGCTTGACATAAACACAAGGGTCAAGCGAAAGCAGGTGGGGATTGAGCGGATTCCGTACCCCTTATGGCTGCGATTTCTGCAAGTGGTCGTCGGCGTCAGCGACTCAGCAGGCCCATCGACGACTCAGCGCTCGCGTGTCCGTAATAATCTAAGGATTCAGATATCAGGCAATTGGGCAGACCCGACTCGGGGGATGCGGGCCTGGCAAACTGTCGTACAGCACACACGCAGTCTGCAGAAGGCTGGATGCTCCGGGCTGGGCGCCATGGGCTGAACCTGGGCGTCGGAAACTCTCGCTAAGGCGCCTGAAGGAACCCGAATCCGTCACCAGATCCTGGCATGATCTCCGTCCAAACCAAGCTGCCAGATGCCGGGCCAAGGGTGAAGCGTGGGAGAGGAGAATTACGGCACAGATCGGAGAGGGGCGGGCTCACTGGAGTCACTTCTGGCGCCAGCTGCTGTTCCTCCTCCTCCGGCCCCCGGTTTACCGTTCGAGATTGGAGGAGCTTGGGAATCGTGAATGTCTCCAAAAACGAATAACTCGACCCGGGCTGGTTTGCCTGACGACAGTCGGACCCGAGCGCCCGTTCTCGACCGCTGCTAGACTCAGCCGTCCGCGCGAGACATGTGCCGAAGGGATTCAGAAACCCAAAGGGATTGCATTTTTTTTCTCCCGGATGGCAAAGCTTGGAGTTGACCCCCGTAATACTATGCCTCCCAGCCAATGGTGACTGTTGCATGACTGTCAAAAGGAAGGTCTACATCGCATCGATCTCTGCGCCCAGTCAACGTCCCGCATTTCATAAGTAGGAGCTCCGCATATTCAAGAACCCGAAAAAGGACCCCAGAATGTCAAGGGTCGACCAGAATCCATGTCCAAAACCCACCTACTAACACCATGTCGATGTCGTGGTCTTGCATCTTGCCCACTCCAATGGGACAATCCACTCACAGTGGAAACCGTGGATACTCTCCTGCGACCACTCAAAGAATCGATAAAGAGAAAAAATACTCGTCGCTTGCAGGTCCGAGTCCTTCTGCGCGTGGGAATTGGCGTCATGGCGCCAGCCACGCGCCTTTTCCGCTCGCCGCCCGTCTCTGGAGTCTGCCGTTACTGGCTCCTTACCGCTCCGAGACCGAGGGTCTTTGTTCAGGCCGGCATTCCCGCTGCCGAAGAGGCATGTGGCCGCCGCCTGCCTCAGCACCTCTTTACGAATACAAGTCGTCTAAAATGTATGGTTGGTATACGTCGTCGGGCCATCTTGGCAGATAATGGGCGTCATGGAATGCATCCAGACTTGATGCAATGCAAAGTCTCAGGGTCCCACCATTCTGCTTCTTCGGTCCCCTCGGCGTCTCTATTGCAAAAAAACGCCCTCTGGAACCATGCTGCGATCTGCCAGATGCTAGTGTAGGTTCTCTGACTCGGGTGAATTGGACGGATGGTGGTCCGTCCGAAGTCGTGGGCAGCTTCGAGACTCCGCCGACGCACAGAATAGTTCGTCTCGATCGAGCAGCAGATGATGCATCGAAGCCTGGGTCCGAGCTCGAAGTTGTTCAGGATCCTGAAGTGATTCGACGGCCATCCTGGGGTAGTCGACGACGCGCCGTCGTTGGCTGCCACCAATCGTAGAGTATTCTTGTCGCGGTCCGCAAACGGTTCCACGCTGCCGAACCCTCAGTGTCTTCAGGTGAGCGGCGGTCGTCATCGATGGCTAGTTTCGAACCGTCTCTACGCGGGTGACCCTTGAAACGCCGGAACTTGGACCCTGTCAGTGTGCCAAGCATTCTCCCGACGACTAAGCTCACTTGATTAGTCCTGAGAATGGAGAGTTGAGATTGAGCCCGTGGCCATCTTTTATGTTGCGTAAGAGATGGTGATAGCAAGGCTGTTGACAAGAAATGGAGGACCCATTTATACATGATATCGGCTCTCTGCATAGGCTGCAAAGTTTGGTGGTTGGACCTCAAGCAATGCTTTCTGCTGCTACCGCGACCGCGTTACAAGGCGATGTCAGGCTATTAATTATGAGGGGTCGGGAATGTGACTCGCTTTTAGCGACAAGATACCTAAACGAAGTCAGTGCCGCCCGCCCTGCTCGTTCATTCATAGACGTTATGTTGTGACAGAGTCGAAAGAATCCGACCTACAGTCAGAAGTGATACGGATATGCTCACAGATCAACTCGATGAGGGCTCAACATACCTGGGCCTGCTTTTCATTTCTTCCCCGCATGTTTTGCTCGTCTGGAGGTCTCGCTCGTTTCAGTTCTTCCCACCAGTGTAGTTGTTAATACGTTCGACGTTTCGTTCTTCGGAGGTGAAAATTTGGCTATAAGGAGTGAATACAGGGGCAATTTGACGGCTCGCAATGTACCAGAGCGATCGCAGAGTACACGATAAATCTGTATCTGTCGAAGATGCGGGTTTGCCTCGCAGGCGTATTCCTCAAGAACACTTCTAAGTCACCGCCAGCACGATACCGTCTTAAGTATTCGAAGATGGAGCTCTTTTGAATTGCTTCTTAGGCCACATCGCCGAAATCTGATCTCCGAAACGGCACGATCAGTCTCACCCTGAGTGAAGATCATCAACCAGGGATTAGTGGCGGATATTTTTGACATACTTGCCTTCACAGTACCTTACCTAAAAGCATAGCTATAGTCAATCTTATATACTAGAGTCTTTGTCGTCTATGGCCGTTTGTCTTGCTCTTACAACTGGTTCACGAACCCGTTAATGACACGCGCTCGTACTCGATAAACGACGGCCATATATGACCAAGGGAAACTGAGTTCCGAGCTACTGGGGTTCAGTCAGCTCGAATGGACTTCAAGTAGTCGAGATGATCTGTACTTACACCTCGGGGACAGGCTTCGCGATATGACCGTGGATATGTTCATCCTGCAGATACTCCAGATCAGCTCGGCTGTCAGGGCTGGAGTAGCCTTCTTGATCCAACCTAACCCCTTCAAGGATGGAAACGCGAAGAAAAAAGACATCGATTAACCCTACAGGTTAAGTGCTCAAGACTGATGAGTCCCATCATCATGTCAGCCTTGTCATGGATGTCAACGCAATCAATAGACGCCAACCGACAGATGATGGCAGGGTTTTGTTCAAGGACATCGCATGGCATGCAAACCAAATGCTTGAGACATTTGCTCGTAGTTTCGATGTCGCCACCATCTCTTCGCTTTTTGATAGTGTGGTTAGGGGGGCTAGGACATGGAAGATGTGGAAGCTTGAGGATGGCAGGCGGAAGGTAGTGATGATTGAGACAAGATTCTCTGACCAAGAGTAAGGTAGAGTATGGATCGGGATGGAAGCCTCTAGTGTGGGAAGGTAAAGGCCGGGTAGGGTTCTTCTAGGAAAGGGGCAGGATTACGTGACGAGGCAAAAATGTCGAGTTATTAGGAAAGAACACCGAGCTGTCACATTTGATGGCAGGTGCGGCCATATATCGATGCGTCTTTGACCCGTGTTGTTCACCGTTAAATCAAGGAGATCGTTAAACAGCTCAAATGCTTGTAACAGTCT
Organism: Colletotrichum paranaense; assembly: GCF_030867605.1. Taxonomy (NCBI): domain Eukaryota; kingdom Fungi; phylum Ascomycota; class Sordariomycetes; order Glomerellales; family Glomerellaceae; genus Colletotrichum; species Colletotrichum paranaense. Next base: position 3,060,810 of record NW_026848960.1, on the reverse strand, counting down.
CAATAGTATTCTTTGTATCTTGGATACCCACCCCCAAGCAAACATCTTGATCGTCGTGAAATGCCGCTTTGCTGGAGTGAAAAGGAGGTCATTTCTCATCAGCTTTTCTGTATTCCAAACCCGCCCATAACTTCTTTTGCGCAAAAGCCTCATTCTCTGAGAAAGGAGGAGTGCATCTTTTCTCTTTCCCTCGAGATGGAAACTCATCCTCTACGCTCCCTAGACGTAAGATGCCTCGCCCGCCGCCTCTCATCTTCAGTCAGAACCCAAATCATACCATCCTCCTCCCCGTCATCCGGCTGAGCAGAAATCTCCTCCCATTCCTCCTCTTCCATATTGGCCACCATCAAGATCTGTGAGACCCTCGCAAACAGCTCTCTGACGCCGTAGTTGCCCTTGGACACGGTGCTGACGATGCTGGAGAAGTCGCGCTCCATGCGGATAACACCATAGGCGTTTGCCCGGGCATCCCAGACCCTGCGTTCGAGCACACGCGAGAGGTACCGCGCCGTCAGGTCATGGAGCGTCGTAAAGGTGTGAGGCGTCATGAGACGCGCGACAGGCTTCATGAGCTGGTCCCAGCCGTGCTCAAAGCGACGGGACACCTGGTCTAGCATCTCCTCCTCGTCCTCGTCGTTTTGTTGAGCAAAGTCGGCTAGCTCTTCTTCCGTCAAAGAGTAGTCCACGTCGCGGAAGGTGTCGCTGAGCACAGGCCGAAGGCGTGGTTGAACGACCTGCTTGAAAAGAACCTGGAGTCCCTCGTTGAGAAGCTCGGTGGTCTTCGTGGTGAAGGAGCTTTGCAGTGTGTTGAGAGCAGAAGCCACGAAAGCAACGTCTTTGTCGAAAGGGAATGTGTCTCTAAGTGATGCCTCATGAGCATCGCCATTTACCTTTGGCGGGTCGTTTGTGCTTCCGACGTTGGTCGTAATGATGCGTCCGAGGTACTCATTGGCAGTATCAAGACTGTTGATGAGGACGATGAACTGGATGATCCTGTCTTCTGGCGGGAATCCTCCTTGCACAATTGGTTTGGGGTAGGACTCGTCTCGCATCTTTCGTTGAATCATGCCGACAAAGTCTGAGCCGAGGACGCGACCGATGGTGGGAATGACGGATGAGATGACGTCTCTTTGAGATGTCGATATTGACTTTTGGATAACGGCACTGACGACGTACATGACGTCGTCAACCGCAGAGATGATGAATGCTTGGTTTGTGTCAATGTGCTTGTTCATACTGAGAGACAGGCTGCTCGCTGGCGACTCGTCCAGTTGAAACGCCTTTTCGACTGATCTTCGGAAGAAGAAAGTCATCATGATGTTATAGGGGGATGTAAGCTTGTCCGAAACCTTCTTCCTGAGGTTGGACTTGACGACAACTTCCGGCACGGACAGGGGAGCGTCGTCGGGTGTAGATGGGTCCTAAAGGAGTCGTTAGTAACGTGTTCGTAGTAGTAGGGAGGCAATCAACTTACGCGAGTCTTTCCTGCTAGGAACTTGGAGTATAGAGACCACCGGCCGAGCATGATTGCGATCTCACTTAGAAGGCCATCGACCTCCTTCATGTTGACGCCCTCATCCTCACTAGCTCGCGGGTTTGCGCCGGCGCCCATGGCAGGCGAGTTGACCCGCGGGGTCCCACCTCTCTGCTGAGGGAGAAAGCTCTGCACCAAGAAAGAAAAGGGGTAGCTCTTGACGTCCTTAAGCCGCCTGTCCACGTCTCGCTCATCGCTCCACGAGTCGAGGACAATGCCTCCTTGTACGTCGGCCTCCTGCTGCAAACGCTCAATGACACGAACCATCTTGCCAGAGCCATAATGCAGCTCCACAAGACCTCCGTGACCTTCCACAATGCGTGCAATATGGTCGAACAATCTGGTGAGAGCATTCGCATAGAAGAAGCCTTCTTTCCTCGCCTGGACACCGGGACTCTCCTTCAATACCGATCGCGCCGTACCGGCCACGCCTTGGCAAACATACCGCCCATATACGTCCAGACCAACGTCTCCTCTTCCAATGAGCGGGAACAGCTTGAAGAACCTCGTCACCTTGGCACCGTCTCCCTCCTTGGTCGCCTTCTCGAACTCCCTGAGGAACAGCCCGCATAGACTCTCCTTGGCGTTCTCGAGCGTCACCCACGGGGGGTCGGGAACCTCGACGGACGGTACAATCGACGCCGCAAATTTGCCCTTGGTGATATCTTCCGGCACCTGCGCCGCCCGCGCAAGGTACGCCGCGGCCGCCTCCCAGTCCTGCGGGGCACCCATGCTGCCCACGACGCCCTGGACACAAGCCTTGAGCTCGACGACCTGTTTCACAACCTCGAGTGTATCCTCGACCCGGCTCTTCTCCAAGTCCAGCTCCTTCACCTTATTGCTCAGCCGCCCCGCCGTGTCCGCGGCCGTCGAGAGCATGTCATTGCCAACGGACCGGGCAGCAATGACCTGACTACCGAGCCCCGCGCGCAGCAGGTCTAGTCGTCCTAATTCGCGGGCGAGGTCGGCCTGGGAGCCTAGGAGTGCGTCGAGACGGCTCGTGATTGTCGATTCGCGGGCGTGGAGAGCTTCGAGGGCAGCATGCACCTCGGCGACGCTCGATGCTGCGTAGATACTGCTGGTGCTGCTACAGCTAGGTCGGGCCGCAGCGCTGCTGTGTGCGCCGTCGGCGGCATTGTCGCTGTCCGCGCGATGGGAGGAAACGCCATTCGTGAGTGTTGACATTGGCGCGAGCTAGCTGACGGGTGCATAGCTACCTTGGCCTGCCAGCAGAGGTAGGGGGGTGTTGTCTGTGCCGTGAGGGTTGAGGTCCAGGTCAAGGTGTTAGCTGGCCCGAAGTGCTATGTAGGAGGTTCGGTGAACCTAGCTCACCGATAAGCGAGGTTAAGGTGTGGGCGCAAGGGAGGAACATACTTTGGGCTGATCTGCACAGCTGTCCTATTCCAGAGCATCGGACGAAAAGCAGGTAGTGATTTTGCAATTGAATTTTGAAAAGGCCGTTAAAATTATTTACCGTATTCAGAGTTTTACATATATGCTAAGGCCGTTGACTGGTACGATTCCCCCGTACCTTCGCATGAGTGATACTTCCGCGTCTTGGTCTACACTGCCTGACTGTAACCGCCCCCCATGCGCCGTCTGGCATACTTCCAGTACTTTCTAAACTCATCCGCCCAAAACACCGTGCTGCAAAGCATCAAAAGCCCCAACAGATCGAATAAGCCCAAAGCCTCTGTCTGGAAAACCTCCTGGAGCCAAGGGAAGTAAATGACAAGCAACTGGCCCGCAATACTGAGAGAGACTGCCCAGTTGAATAAGGTGTTTGAGAAGAGCCCAACCTCGCCTCGCAGAACTGACTTTGATTCGGATCGGCAGGCCATTGCGTTGAACATGTCAAAAAATACAAAGCAAGTAAAGGTCATGGTTGTATCGCGGCGATTAACCTCGCCATCGGCAAGCATCTCGCGTCTATATACGAGCATCGTGCCCGCCATAATGATGAATGCCGAGGTCATTACCCTGTAGAGCAGAGCCCTCGTGAGTACCGCATCGTTCCGCTTCCGAGGAGGCCGATTCATTACATCGGCATCAACGGATTCTACGCCAAGAGACTGAGCAGGTGGGCCATCCATGATGATATCTGGGATATTGTTAGTCTGGGCACAACCTTCTCTAGAAATGAAAAGACTTACTGATCCAAAGGATCTGCATAGCATTCAGCGGCGATTTGAATCCGAGTATTGTGCAGATAAGTACCAGAGACAAACCGGCTGCGCTTGTGCTCAGCTGGAATGTCAAAAAGTTCTGGATGTTGTTGAAGATTCCCTTGCCCTCTTCGATTGCTCTAAGGATCGTTGAGAAATCGTCATCCGTGAGAATCATATCGGCAGCCTCCTTGGCCACATCAGTCCCGTGTAAGCCCATCGAGATGCCGATGTCCGCTCTTTTCAGTGCTGGTGCGTCATTGACGCCGTCTCCAGTCATGGCGACAATATCACCTCTGGCCTGGAAGGCACGAATGATCTTGAGCTTATGGTCCGGATTCGTGCGAGCAAAGATGGTGGTGTGCTGAATGGCGTGGGAGAGCTCCTCTTCTGACATATTATCAACGTCCTCTCCCCTCAGGACTGGCCGAACTGCAGCTTGATTAGAGGCGTATTCGATTGGCTTCGCAATCGGCATGCCAAGCTGCCTGCCAATCGCCACGGCGGTCGTCTCGGCATCTCCTGTTATCATGACGACTCTGACACCTCCACGCAGAAGCCTCCTAATTGACTTGCCAACTCCTGGCCTTGGCGGATCGCTCATGCCGACCAGACCAGCAAACGTCAAGCCCCTGTAGGTTTCGTCGACGGGTTGGGGGGTGTTGGTTCGGCTAGTCGGCGCAAGTGCTGTTCTGCCCCTAGATCTAGAAACTGCGCCACTGGCGAATGCAAGTACGCGGAGGCCCTTTGACGCCATAGTCTCAGCAGCTTGCAGGGCCTCTTCACGACGCGTAGAGTCAAGGACAATCTCTCGGCCGTCCCGAGTGAGATAGGTGTCACAAGCTTCGAGAATTCTGTCGATGGATCCTTTCATGTAGGCGAACTCCTTATCGTTAGTTCCAATGGTAACACCCATCCATTTCCGCTCAGAACTGAAGGGGGTCTCCGTCAGACGCGGGCCGATAGACTCGCGAACGTCATGTTCCTTGAATCTGTCAAGCAAGTCGAGCATGGCAACGTCCGTAGGTTGGCCACACCAGCGCGTGTAAGTCGAAGTGAAGTCAGCTCCCTGAGTTGACGATAACACAGCTCTTGCAGCTGCACCGTTTTCAGTATACTGCTGTGCTAAGCGACCATTGTTCGCAATGTTACCAATCCGTAAAATACGTAGAGTAGCAGGATCGGGCTTGGTTTCCGTCGCTTCATCATCGGACTCGACATCAATGGCATCGTTAGCACCAAAGTACCACATTTTGGCGGTTGTCATGTGGTTCATGGTAAGAGTACCTGCGGCATGTCAGCAACCGGCGGGTTCAATCTCCATCTAGTCCTTCTACCACACACCTGTCTTGTCGGTACAAACAACATTTACTGAACCCAAAGTCTCTACCTTGGGCATTCTGCGTACGATGGCGTTATGGCGAGCCATTCTATGAACGCCCAGAGCCAGGGTTACGGTTACGATAATTGGCAGACCTTCCGGAATAGCTGCAACAGCAAGAGAAATCGAAATAGTAAAGATTTCCAACAGCTTCTTTCCTTGAAGCCAGCCGACTAGCGAAATGAGTCCAATGACCACGAACGAGGCTTTGCTGAGCTGAGAGCCTAGGTCGTCCATGGAGAGTTGGAGAGGCGAACGAGGACTCTCTGTTCCAGACACGCTAGTCGCAATTGTCCCGAAGTTGGTTTGTCCGCCCGTTGCAAAAACAATGCCTTGGCCGTGACCAGACCTCACCAGCGTGCCCATCCAGGCGATGTTATTCTCGCCACTCCCACCTGCATCACGATTGTCGGACAAGGCAGATGGGCTCGGAAGCTGAAGCGTGTCTGCACCATATGCAGGAGATGAGAGGCTCCGCGCCTTCGTCTCTGCGGTGATCCGCACAGGCTCGTTTTCTCCTGTGAGATTTGACTCATCAATCGTGAGATCTGCTGCCTTGGTGACCCGAATATCCGCCGGAATACGATCGCCCGTGGTGAAGTAGACCAAATCTCCCGGCACAAGCTGTGAGGCCATGACCTTTGATGAGGTTGCTTCCAGCATTTCTTCCCCAGGCGTGGTAGATCCAACTGACTCTGTGCCGTCCATAGGTCCCTGTGGTGGCCAAGTCGGAGTTTTGGCGCTGCCGGGTGTTTTGCTGATAGCTGAGCGGACCAGATGGGCGTGGGCCGGAACCAAGTGACTAAGAGCCTCTATCGACTTCTCTGAGCGGTATTCTTGCACAAAACCGACCGAGACCACGATGGTCACGGCGACTGTGATGCTGACTGCATCATCCATGTTGCCCAAAAACAAGGACGCTCCGGCCGACACGAGCAACAATAAAATAAGCGGCTCTTGGAATTGTTTGATGAAACGAAGCCATAGCGGTTCTGGGGGTTCGTGAGGGATCTCGTTCGGACCGTAGTCGCTGAGTCGAGTCAAGGCTTCGGTTGGCGATAGACCGCGGGTAAGTGACGTTTGAAGGCGGCTGGCGGCTTCTGCGGAACTCATCGAGGAGAACTCGTCGGCGGTGCTCTATGCAGACAAGAATTAGCTAGATATCGAGGACATGGACGTTAAGGGAGCCCATTACTCTTGATTGCGCTGATGTGGTTCGAATGTGGCCTGGCCTAGATCGCGATGATTCCGTCTCCATAGGTTCCATGGTCAAACCATTGATGCTCGGCATCTTGGCCGCCAGAGGCAATAAAGCTTCGCCATCGTCGGAGTCCTTCCTTTTATGCCACGGCCACTGCATATCTGCGTATGGCGAGGCAGAAATCCCTCGGTCACGACCTTGGAATAGTTGCAGAACGCCCAGCGCCGATCATCTGTCAGTGTACGAAGCGAAAAGGAGGCATGCGCCCAAGCGAAAGGATATGTCGTCGGAAGTCAGAGTACGTTCGATTTGGGAGGACTAAAGGTCCTTTGTCGCCAAGGTATCAATTGCGGGGAGCTAGGTCCGAAGACATAGTTTCGTGGAAGCTGGTGACTGAGTGAAGGCAAGCGGATGTCGTGGTAAAAGATGAGAAAACGTGTGCCTTCGGCTGGAATAGCAGATGCATGGCCAAATCTGGTACCAGGGACAGGGCGTGCGGCGTGCCAACGCGACGCTTAGTACGGCGGGTCCGTGGCTGTTGTACAGGGGGCCCTGGAACGAGGACTCGGGAGCAGTGTCGCCGCTCCGCACATCCCCGTGGATGGCTGCTCCAGTGCCGTAAGCAATCCAGACATGGGCATGCACGATATCAGTTACATGTCTCATGGCTGCAACGTCAAGTTATCCATGCCATAGGTAGGTATATAAGGGAACGAATGGTTCTAATTTGACGACTTGGTGCCAATGCCAGTGTACCTATCGTACTACTCCTGCCTTGCTCAAGTTTGTATGGGAGAGAAAATGCACGGGACCTTTCACCATCGAGGTCAGTTGCACCGAGTGAGTTTCTAGAGTTTTCAAATCGCAGCGCGAGGTGACACCAACATTCATCTTTGAAAGACAATTTGACTTGCTGCACGCCAGATTTAGCCAGGGCCTCCAGGTCCCAAAGCATGGTGATCATGTTGGGGATTCAAATTGGAGATACAGGGCCTCCAATGATATCTCGAGAGCTCACACTACCCAATTTTGGTTTCATCTCATGTGTATCTCCAAACGGACCTGTAGCAGTAGGAACTCCTCGCCTCGAGATTCCTCAGCTCAGCTTACAGTAGTAGCTGCAGCTAAGGTGTTTACCGCATATGAACGATGCGTTGTGGGTGAGATGAACGAGGCAAAAGGATATCCTGTTAGAAACCCAACTCGAGCTGCATGTTCCGCGGTACCTTGACACCTCAAGTGGTATTCACCATGCATGGTGCCTGCTTCGACTTATGTACAGCTTCCTTGTTGGTAAAGCTCCGGTCCTCCTCGTACCTGGAAATGATTAGATAAGGCATGGGAAGTTGGCATCCCTGCCATGTACTCTTCACACCGTCACAGAACGGAAAGATACCTATGACCCGCTGCTTCCGGGATGGTCGCCGGGTCAGCAAGTTGATGATCCAAGAGCGGAGCAACGGTGTCACGTGATGTGGCTGGTGCCACCAAATTCTGCGCGGACCAATCCCTGCCCAATCCCAGCCCCGTCAATTTGCGTCCACCGGCACGGCGTCGAGAGAGAGAAGACCACCACACCTTGACTCCCCCCCTCCTACTCATTTCCTCCATCTCCCTCATCGCTGCACATCGCGCTCTTGCTACTATTGCTATCGCTGCAACTTACTTTTCAGCCTTTCGCGATCCTCACGACTTGCTTCATGTCACCGCGCCTCGTACTCCGCGCGTGTTAGACTTCGCCCCGACCGCTACATCCCCAACGCGACCCGATTTCCCATAACAACGCGTTTTCGTGTTTACGAGAGCTTCCGCAACCACCCCTCCAACACCGGCGCGCGTCGCTGCCTATATACCTAACGAGGAGTAGCTCTTGCTTCTTGCCTCTTGCATCAACACCCTCGCGTCACGAATCGTTGTCGCCGCCATGTTCTATTCGGAGACGCTTCTCCAGAAGAGCGGGCCGTTGGCCCGCGTTTGGCTGTCGGCCAACATTGAGCGCAAGCTTTCAAAGACGCACATTTTGCAGTCCAACCTGCCGGACAGTGTAGAGGCTATCATTACGCCTGGCCAGGCCCCGATGGCTCTTCGTTTAAGTGGCCAGTTGCTGCTGGGTGTTGTCAGAATCTACAATCGCAAAGCCCGTTATCTGCTCGAGGATTGCAATGAGGCTTCAATGAAGATCAAGATGGTGCGCTTCTTGCCTCTTGTTTGGATATTTGACGCGTTTTACTGACTTTTTTAGGCCTTCCGCTCGAGTGACAATCACGACATGGCAGCCGCCAATCTCTACGTCAACAACCGCGAAGCGCTGCTGCTGCCTGACAAGATTACTCCACTAGACAACCTGGATCTCCCGCCGCCTCCTGATGCCGCTTGGCTTTTGTCGCAAATGGACGATGTCACAGCTACTCCAGTCGGTCGCAAGGGGCGTGTCAGCAACCGCGACATTAACCTTCAAGAGGATTTCAACAACAGCCAATTCCTCAACCAGGCGGACACCCTCGATGACGAACTGGAGCTTGCACCTATGGAAGATCTCGATCTTGAACTCGACTTTGGCATGGACATTGATGAGCGACCCACCCGCATGGATACGACCATCGAAATGGGAAGAGACGCGCCTCTGGCTCGCTCAGTCGAGGACGACATGTTCAGCGAGCTCGACATCATGCCGCGAGGCAAGGACCAGACCGAACGTGAGCCTTCACTGGGTCTGAACCTTGACTTTGGTGACGACACCGTCCGTATCGCTGACGAGGAGGGTGACATTCAAATGGGCGATGACGACTTCCAATTCCCTCTCGGCGATCAATCTGTTGTTCCCGGTCTTGCTGGAGGTCCTCTGGATATGCCTCGTGGTCGTATCTCCGAATCACCACTGTCGGAAATCGACCCGGAGTTCGCGAGAGAAGTTGAGGAGGAATACTCCCGTATCCAGCACACAGATCTCTATGAGCCAGATGAGGAGGAGGAGCATACAGTCATTCGTCATCCTCAACGAGCCAAGAAGAGGAAGGTTCTGTTGCCTGACGAGCAGACGATGCTTTCAAGCACTCACATCAAAGACCAACAAGCCAACCACGCCAACATCCTCAGAGCTCAATCGTTCTTGCCTAGAGATCCTTTCGTTCTGGCTCTTATGGAGATGCAAAAGAGTGGCGGCTTCGTCTCCAACATCATGCTTGACGGTCGCAGTGCCGGTTGGGCACCTGAGCTGAGAGGAATGCTTTCTCTCGAGGCTGTCAGCCGATCAAACGAGTTGAAGAGGAAGCGGGACAGCGGAATCGCTGATGTGGAGAGTGACAACGGCGCCACATCCAAGTCGCCTCGCCTGAACGTCGAAGAGGATGACGCGTTTGCTGTCGAAGATGCCGGTTTGGGCAACCAAAGCATAGCGGCCGATGGCACTATTATTGAGATCCCGGCTGATGAGGAGGGCATTGCTTTTGGAGGAGACGACGACAATACCGGCCGACCTGTTTCGCGCGAAGGCAGCGCCATGCCCGACTTTGACGAGACAACAGCTCCTGCCGTCCACCCTCAGGACAGTGGTCCGGTTTCTATGGGTACCAAGCACGCTGTCCACGTGCTAAGAGACATTTTTGGCCCCGACGCCGAGCACGACGCCGACAAGCGCAAGAAGACTGCCGTGGTCTTCCAAGACCTCCTTCCCGAGGGGAGAACGACGAAGGCTGACGCCACCAAGATGTTTTTCGAATGTCTCGTCTTGGCCACGAAGGACGCGATCAAGGTTGAGCAGGGCGAGACACTCGGCGCACCTATCAAAGTCCGAGCCAAGCGTGGCCTCTGGGGAGCCTGGGCTGAACGCGAAGCAGGCGGCGAGATCGCCGAGGAGGAGGAGCTCAATCAGCCCGAGCCAGCAGCAGTCAGCGCCCCGGCTGTTGCGGTGGAGGCATAGACGTTCGCTGCTTGCTTTGGCGAAGACCACTCGATTAATGCATAGCTTTTGGAGGCTTGGCATGTAAAGTAACCGTTCTTTCTCTCTGTTGGACTACGTTTTGGGGTCGGTCCTGGAAATGGCACTCTGCCAAGTGGCGTTTGGAGTAAATTGGGAGGCTGGAGAGATACCAGATGCTGTTGCGGCCTGGGAGGGTGGGAAAAGCATGATTTGGGAACCCGAGCCGCATCTTCGTCGTTTGGAGTGGCTTATTGTCGGTTTCTACTGGCTTTTTTTTCTGTTGGACTGCTAGTATAGCTTGTTTTTGATTGAGGCCATGACGGGCCTGTAAGGATACCTCAGTACCTAGTTAGCTGTTCCCATTGTCAATGAAGCTAGACATTTCAATCACCTAGATATCTTGAGTGAGCAGTCACATGCACTACACCTATGTTTTAGAGTGACGATCAACGTGCCGAAACGTGCCATGCTATTCCTGACGATTCTTGCTATATGTACTCTATCATGGACCTGTGCAACCTATGTGCAGCCACAAACAGCTCTGCCTTACCTCGAGGCTACCATGTTACCAATAAATACTCTCGATTGCAAGAGGCATGCGAGGCGACGTTTCTTCATTAAGTTGCACTTTACTCGACTGTTTCCGAATATTCGTTCTTTTGGAGTAGGCCGGCGCAAGCGCCCCGCAAAATCGGCTCCGTGACGTCCGGCCGCGTCACGGAGACTTCGACATCCTTTCAGGCGCAGTGGCCATATAAGTAACACCGACAATCCACGCAGATCACTGATTGCTAAGAATGTGGCTAGCCATTTGGTGTTTTCTTGGGATTCTAAAAAGTATGAGGGGGAAGGGGCCAATACCGATCACACAGCTACCATGGACTGAGGAATCCGGTATTTCTGAGAACTTCGCCTCTTCTTCCTCCTGCGATCTGTATAGGAGCATCATACCTAGATTTATTTCTCTCAACTATCTTGCTTCAGCTGACGCCACACAAGCCTTTAGGGGACGGACCGCAGCGTCTTACTGTCCCCGCAAACGGTCGTTGGGGGGAATGACATTAAGAAGTCTGCTCACCCAATCGGTGGGTGGTTGGGCGATGCAACAGGTGCATGTTTGCAGATCCCACAGAAGTGTCTTGACTGCAGCTTGTGCCTTCACCGCGCCTTCAGTGATTGAGAACGCCATTGCAAGGGGGGAGCTCATCAGCTTGCCCACAGGGGGGCATGCGAGTCAAGAGCATAGTGTAAATGATAAAACAGATGTGCTAATCTGTAGCTCGTCTGAGTGTTATCAAATTGTCTGATACAACAGTCCTCTTGCTCCTTCGCCAGATTTTACAAATCGACGATGTCAATACTTTATTGGCTAATCAGGGAAGTGAACTCTGAGCCGTAGCTTTACCATATACCTAGTGTGCCTGAACGATCTGCGTATATTTGCCGTTTTATTGACTATGATGTGGCTGGCTGAGAGTCCTGCACTCCTCTCTCCATGAGTAATTACTTCAGCAAGTGTCAACAAGTAATATCAAAAACACCTCATGACCTTGCTCTACCCCGCGATGAGGGCCTAAGACACGAGACATTCAGATCTAGAAATCCGACACATTGTAGTTGAAGCAGACGCTCCGGCCACGACCATGTCAATATAGTTAGTTCTTTTAATACATGGGTGCATGAAATGCTGTTTAGAATGACCCCGAAGGGGATTTAGGCCGGTGAAGTACGAGAAAGCAGTGTCCCGGTGATGTTAACTGGCACCGTCGATCAAGTTACACTGACTTCTATTACTAGGTAGATGGCAACGCCTTTCTGCTTCACCGCTTCTCGGCCATCGAGGAGAATTGCAGTTTACTTGCAGGTGTGAGTGAACCATAATGAGATCTGTGTTTGAAGCTCTAGCTGCACCAAATAGAGATTAATTCCATTTGTCAACAGCTGCTGTTGCTGCAAACTAGGAGAAATGGACCCAAGAGTCGTGGCCAGAATTCAGCCCTTAGGAAGACATGCTATGGCCGAATATGGAGAACCAGACTACCTTTCCACGATGAAACTTTCTTGGAGACTGGCTCGAAGACGAACACTTTCTCAGATACTTCTGTGTACCACTCGGCGGTCCGATTGCCGGTGATCCACCGTGATCGATCTACTGGCAGTGCATAGAGCATCAGGTCAGACAAGGGCCGGAGTGCTTGAGTAGGCGTCCAATGGCCACGGGAAACCCGAAATCAGTACTTGGCAACTCATCTGATGATGAAGTGAAGGGCATCTCACTCATGCAAGCCTTCGGAGCTTTGGCTCTTGTATGATGTTGCGGTGAGCAAAGACGACCTGTCTTCGACGCGAGTGTGCTCAGTGTCGAGTGTGACGCATTGTTCGATATTTCTTTCCAGCCAGCCACTTCCCTCTAGTATGCATCAGCATACAACTCGTTTCGTAGACCAAGACTGGTCGAGTCGAGACTTCGTGAGGAGACGTCGATGAGCTTGATACCTTCTTGACAGGTATTCAGCTTTCTCGCAGATCTTGGCGTGACTCCAAGTAGCGAGCTGAATCAAGACAAGATTGGAGGCGAGGGAATGGCGACGGAAACTTTTTACTTGATACAATTTCGTGGCTAGGTTGCAACGGGTATATAAGAAGCTGCTTTGCCCTTTCTTCTGAGCTCGAAGGATAGGATATCAGAACACACTTACACTTCGATCAAGACTTCGCCGATACCAACCTCTCAATATACCGCCATGTCTGTATGTCTTCCCATCATGTCTCCCAAAGGTCGAAGCTCCTCTAACCGCGTTGTGGATTGAAAGGCCTTCCCAGCCAACCTCGCCGCCGTAACCTTCGCAAATAGCACGCACCTATACTTCATTGACAGCTCCACTGGCAGGATCAACTACTACAAATCGCAGGACCCCAACGAGAACGCTAAACAGGCATACCATGGTCCAGACACCGTCACCATCCCGGGTGCTGCTGTGAACGACCCGTCTGTCGCGCCACTTGCTGCTCAGAACAATGCCCGCTTGGCTGTCGCCAGGTTCCTCCGCGATGACAAGGAAGAGGTATGATTATCGTAATCGATGATAGAGTGTAAAGTTCACGCGGAAGCCGCCATTTGTTGCTGACAGAGAGTCCAGATCCGCCTCTACTACCGTTCTTCGCAGAATCGCTTGATGGAGCTTTGCTTGTCTGCTGATGGAAACGGATGGCGCAAAGGCGACCTTAACGAGAAAAACTTTGCCTTGGATTCCAATGGCGGCATCGAAGCAATTGCCACACCTGACAACAAGGAGATCAAGGTCTATTGTCTCGGAGACGGCCATACGATACCTACCGTATGGTACCGTTTCAACGACAAGTGGCAGAGCCGCCTCATCAAATAAGAATGGTTGAATTGCCCGAGGTAGGCAGAAGGAGACCCGTGGGTTTGAGGAAAAAAAAAGGGGTAGTGACCTCAAAGATCCACCAGAATCTGGGCTGGCTTCAGGGTTTTTTATCCGCTGTACGGTTTTCCCTGGTTGCTAGTATAGAGTTTGTGGAACTGAAAGCAATATGATACTTTACCAATAAAAATTACATCTTGACTTGGGGAGAAGACTCATACGGTGCCTCTGAACGTGTTTAGCTTCTGGTCGAGGCTTTACGATGAGGGGAGAAGCACCAAATGAACAGTGGATCCGTGACGAGTGCTCAATAATTGATACGGAGATGTTAGTTAGGAACCTAGAACGCCCGCGCGCAGATCAAATCGCTGACGGTTAGTATTCAGCTTGAGGACCGACAGTTGCAGCCCATAACGAAGCGGACTTCAGCAGTCGCCGTCATATAAGAGAGTCTATGAGAATGACCGACGACCGGATACTGGACAGATTTTTGCGATATACAGGAGCAGAGGTACGATGTGAGAATGCAGTTTGGCATGAGAAGACCCTCACGTGTGTAGTCGCTTTGATTTAGAAGAAACGTTCTCAAATACTCAAGTAACTTCGGGACATTGAAGGTCGCCTGTTTAGTGCAAATGTACCTCTCAAAACATTTCGAAATGATATGTCCACTCATTAATAGGATTACAGGCCCATTTTCCTTTGCCTTGAGATCTTGGTCTCATTGGCCCTTCATACTCGTTATCCTAAAGGCTTCCTGCCCACAATGGAATACCTAGTCGAAAGATGTTAGCATATGCATCACACATAGAACCCTCCTCTCCTCTCATATGATGTACGATACACCGAAGTACCCGTGCGGAAAGGACTCACACAAGCCCATAAGCATGGATACTCTCATCCCTCATCTCCCTCTTCACATCCACCAAAAACGCGTCAACATCTTCCTTGGACCACCCAAACGCCCTCGTAAACGGCGCCATCGCGAACCCCTCGAGCCCGGCAACGATATTCTCCCCGCTCCACACGCCTACTTCCTTCAACCTCCTCCCTTCCTCCGTGTCCGCGGCAGGCCACCCGTTGGTAGGCCACTTGAACACGCGGACCTCGACGTCCACGAACCCGATCTCCGGATCGCGCATCACGTCGGCGAGCTTGGGGATCTCCTGGTACGGCCGGCCCAGCATCACCGAGGCCTCGTGTAAGAGGTTGCAGTACCGCGCCAGAGCCGAGGTCGTGGGGTCGAGGGTGCCGTCGTCGCAGGAGGGGCCTACGTCGACTTCTTGGAGCTCGAGGTAGCCTCCTGGTGTGAGGTTGCTGTTGCGAGAGTGTAAGAACGTCTAGGTTTGCGACACAGTCCAGGGGAGCTCAGGGGGATGAACTCAACTCGTAACAATTCTTCAGGTACTCCTTCCAGTCTGCGATGCTGGATGTCATGAGACGGCTGTGGATATAGTCAAACGGCTCGTCAAACAACCACTCCTCTTCAATGTCGTCTACTTCAAAGTCGACGTTTGGCGGCAGGCTAGAATGGAAAAAGTGTCAGTAAGGTCCTACGTCGAGATGAATAAGGGAGCTATTTCCAAACTCACAACGTAGGTTGATTAGGCGAAAGATCGATCCCAAGAACCTTTGTGTTTGCCAACTTTCATTAGCAAATAAACTCCCCCATGACCTTTGAGAGTTTCGACAAACCTCAGCCTCGGGATGCTCATCACCAAAGTCAATAGCCCATATACCCGTCCCCGTCCCAACATCGAGGACCCTACCAGGGACTTCGGCGCCCTTCTGGCACGGCGGCGCGAGTCCGAGCCTATTGTCAAACGTAAGGAGAAAGACGTTGTGCTGGAGATCTGGCAGTTGAGCTTCCCGTCAGGACCTGGATACATGGGGAGAGACGAAGGACTTCGCTTCGAACGTCGGAGGAAACTGCCGAAACGAAGTGCTGTGCCTGTATCTTGCAGCAGCAGCAGCAGCAGCACCAACCAAATGCCGGCGGTAGAAGGGAACAACAAGACTCACCTAACCTCTCCTGCTCAGCCTGGTCGTTTGGAAGAGTATATTCTGCAGAAAAGGCCGGTCAGAAACAACACCAACACCATCCATAACCCAGCCCGGACCACTGGGGCCTCCCACTTACTGCCGTCCTTGTACCGATGATACGTCCTCCCGTTCTCCATACGATACTCCAGTATGGATTCACTCAGACTCAGCCCAGACGACGTCAAGCCCTTCAGCAGGGGAAACCCCGAAACACAATCAGTTCATTATTTCTTGAAGAAAGAGACAGAAGGAAGTATGAGCCAAGAGGCAGGGGTAGGCGGGGGGTAAAGGCTGAAGGGAGTGAGATTCTAAACAGACGAAAGGCAGAAAACTCACAGGGACGTCCTCAGAATGTCCATGTTCGCAAGTGGCGTGACCGCATCCCTCTTCTTCGTCGTCGTCATCGTGAGAATGCTGCTGCCGCCCCCTCGAAGGCTGACCAAAACCACGGTCTGGATCAATCCCATAATCCGCCATCAACTTCGCTTTCAAGCTCAGAAACAGTTGATCATGCTTGGCCTGATCGATCTCTCCTCCATCAGGCTCTGATGAGTGTGACATCTGCAGGGGGTAAGGAAGACTGGCAGAGCAGAACTTTAGAAGCAACGTCGGCGGGCCTTAAGTTGTCGTCGTCGTTATTTTCTCAAAATAGCAAGGGACCAAAAATACTTTCGATTAAAAGTGACTGCGCCCAGACTCAATACACCAAGAAGAGAGAAAAGAGCGAAAGGAATCGTGTCACAAATTCCAACCAACTTCTACCTCTCTCTCTCCTCCCCCCATACCCGCATCCTTCAAAAGCCCGTCTGGCCCCCCCAAAAATGGCCAACCGAACCGAACCCCTCCTCGTCCCAGGGTCCAGGCATCTTTACCCCCCAGGCAAACATACCAGGGCTAACATTTACGAGCACACCGAACTAGGGGTGGGACAGACGCGGTTGGAGACCTTGGAGTAAAGGAAAGGAACCAACAGCATATGCACGTCTGCAAATTGCAGCTGTCAAATTGGGAATGTGAAGCGGCGTTTTCTGCAGAGGGCCCGCTAATCTTTTTCCACTCTGGCCCGCGCTACGGAATGGCACGACCGGGGAGGGAGACAAGCCGGGGGGGGGGGGGTTGTATGCAGGCCGGGCCGGCCCCCGGGTTAGTGAGCGAAGGAAAGTCAACTCTCTTAGCAGTGGGTTGGTAGACCAGCGCTTGAGCGCAGAATAAGCGCTTCAATGACTATTTGAACCGAGTTGGCTTGATCAATCGAATACGTTGGATCATGGTCGCCTACCGGACTCACGAGTACTGAAGGCTGTCATTGACGAATCGTACACACATAGAGTGAGGCAAGCAGGTGGATCTAGGCAATCCAACTCACTTCCATGACCATCACATAGCACTTCATCAATCTTTGTATCGGGAAGTTTTTGGTATTCATCCACCATGCCATCAGCGAAAAGCCCGATTGAAAGGCTTCTAGCCAAGCACAACTACCTCAAGCCAGCTGGATCAGTGCTATTCACCTAACACCCAGCTTCGTCTCCTCAGCCGCCCACTCCCCTGTCATCTTCAACACTGCGACTTCCACACAGAGTCATATCCTCCACACACAGCCCCAAACTCTAAATCATCCGAAACTGGATGACATGGCATCAAAGTACGTCGCCAGCCTGCGGCTCGTCCATCGCCAAGTAAGAAGAACCTTGCCATGTGGTTGGCCATTGCCACTCGAAGAAGATGCAAAAGAAAGGGCCAAACAGAAAATCTGAGAATACCGCGCCAATGCGACGCCTTGTAAACATGGAGAATAAAAAAAATCTGACAATTGAAAATCCAACCAAACAAAATCTTTGACCGTGGTCATTATACAGCTCCGATTTGCTCCTCGGTCATGGGTTGAAAAGACAGTGGCTCTTTGTATGCCCGAAACTCCAAAAGGCCCCCGAAAAACCGCATCTCTTTTTTGGGTGTTTCCAAACAAACGTCCAGTAGTTTTGCATGTAATAGACAAGGATTAACCATCCAAGGCACACCTTTATCAGAAACTCAAAGTAACGCCGCCTCGAATGAACTTCTGACTGCATTAGTCTTTAAATAGAAGTCGCCCCCAGTGCAGGGAGCTGTTGGTGCTCTTGGGCAGGTGTGCATATGCTCTTTTCCTTCTGTCGTTATTGTTGTCATTTCGCTCAGACGCCACTCCAGCCATCCTTTGTTGGCTGGTACGCCTTGTATCCTGGGTAGGTGCCTCCGCTGCTTTGCGGGGGTCGCTGTTCGTCTTCGTCCTCGACATGTTGGTTGCCACCGCTCGGGCCGCGGTTATAGTTGTATTGTTGCGGACGACTGTAGCCAGAGCTGAAGTCAAAACCGCCAGAATCATGCAGGTCCGGAGATGCCATGCTTTGGTCGCCAGTGTAGCTGCGCTGAGGAGCAAGAGGGCGAGTCGACTCTGAAGACGGTTGACGCGAGTTTGCTCCGTACTGGGGACGACCATAGTTCTCATTGAGAAACTGGCCTTGCTGGTTTTTCTGGTCAAAGCCGTAGTCGTTTTGAGGCGCGGGGGATCGCCGGTAGTCGCTGGGAGGGGGTGGAGGGCCGCGGTAACCGCCGGCTTGAGGACCAGGAGAGCGGCGATATCCAGCCGGGGCGGGACTGGGTCCATCGCGAGGTGGTGCTGTGAAGCTTCGGGGTATCGGTGCCGGGCTGGGGCCGTTACGGGGAGGACGGCCCATGCCATAGCCTCCCTGCTCGTAGCTGTTGCCGAAGCCCTGATCAAATTCTTGCTGAGGACGGGGGTACGTCTGACCTCTCTGGGGCCCGTAGCCATTGTTGTTGAACTCTTGGTGAGGTGTACCTCTAGCCTGCATCGCCATGCCTCCGGCAGCCATGGCCCCATTTCCATATCCTTGGTCTACGCCGAAAGAAGACGCTGACTGTCCGTACGCTCCATCACTGTAGCCGTTACCTGCCATTTCGTAGAGACCCGCAGGCTGATTGGCGTTGGTGAAGTAACCGCTGGGACCGGCCTGAGGATTTTGGCCATAAGGGCTCCTGTCACCCGGCATGGGGCTGTTCGGATGGGACATGGCGTTGGGTGCCATGAGAGGCATGTTCTGTCCATTCGGGTTCGGTGATACCGCCGGTTTGTTCATCTGTTCGAGCTCCACCTCCTCCTCAAGTGCCACCTTCTTCGAGCCTGCACCCTCCCAACTGGGCATCGCAGGAAGTGAATCGGCGTCTGCCGGATTGGCACCTGATTTGCTTACTTCGAATTCAGCATACTGGGGCGGCGCTGCAGCTCCGGAAGCCACGGGTGCTGTTGAGTTCGCCTGGTGTGCAGGCGCGGTGCTGGCATTGTTGTAAAAGGGAGCCATGGGCGCCTGGGATTTATATCCCTGATTGTTCGGTCCATACGAATTGTCGTCGAGGTGCTTGTGAGGTGTTCCCTTGGGGGTGTCGCAGCAACCGCAGCAGTTACCACAGCACTTCAAGCAGTAGCAACACTGACAGCAGCACGACAGACCGCAGCAAGCGCACCGGATGATGCACCATACGATAGAGAAAATGATCAGGCCTCCGAAGATCATGATTCCAATGACGGGCCACCTGCGCAAGTTAGTGTGTCGGAATTGAAGTGAGGCCATGACCATAACCTACTTGCAGAAATTAACGGACATGCAATTGTCCCAACTAGACAGCGCCGTCTTCACATCGTTGATCGAGTTTCCGGCGCTCTGTACTGTGTCTGTAATTCCGCGACTCTGAATGTCCGCGGCCATGCTCGACACCACTGATCCCCACACTCCTCCTCGGAGACTCCTCGCCATCGCGACATCGATCGAAGGCATTTTGAATGATTTTTGTTCGGCTTTACCTCCAACAAAGAACGTGATTTTCGGCGAATTACCCACAAAATTTGGGTACGTCGAGCTTGGTTGGTCGAGGGTGATTGATTTGCGGAATTAGAAGCGGACTATGGCTCCATCATCTCATGGGCTCGATGTTTCGTCGTTTGATCGGCTTGAACGGTGATCGGCGGACCGCTGGGGGATAAGGCGAACCGCTTCGTGGTACAAGAGAACGTCGTCGTGCAGGTGTAACGGGCGGTCGGAATCGCGCAAAACGATCTCACTTGAAGCCAAGATGGCAAAGGAAAGTAAGTGGTAGGCGTGAACCAAAAAAAGGTCGAACCTCGAGAGCCTCAGAGGATGAGAACTGAAATGAGTAGTGCCGCTGTACTGCCGGTAAATGAATGCAAGTCTTCTTCTGTCGTCACTGCCTATGGGAGGGCAAAGCGTTCGCCCCCTTGCGTGGGTGGGCTGGTGAACAGGTGGTAGGGGACGTTGTAGCGAATGGTAGCGACAAACGAGCAAAAAGCCCAGAGGCTTTCGTCTCAAAATGGCACTGAAACTGGGCGGTGCAAGTCAGCAAGCACGGCAAGGTCCAACAGGATGACCCCGAAAAATAGGCGATCCGTGGCCAACAAATTGGGTGTCTTGGTCTTATTGCTTGGTGACGCTGCTGGGTGCGAGTATTGAGAAAAGGGGTGGGTCGCAATTCGTGTCCAAGCTGTCGAGAGACACGGTTATCCCAGGTAGAAGGGAGGCTGTAGCTGAGGGGTGGTCGTTTTCGTGAGACGTGTTGAGGATAAATAAATCCCAGAGTGGCGGCGAGAGAGGCGAGGTTCCGGTATTCGTATGGCTTGCTTAAGGAATGACTTTTGAGCTGGAATTTTGCTCTTCTGCTTTGCGAAGAGAACGAACGAAAAAAGGTAGAAATGAGAGACACGAGGAGGACCGTCAAACAGCCTCGGGAATGGCCAAGGAGATGAGACGGAACGAAAAAGGAGCGAAACGGCACAGGACGCAGTCTGCCGGGTTGTCGGAGGAATATGCACCTCGGGAGGTTGTCAAGAAAAAGAGTGACAAGAGGCCGCCGTAGATGAGATGAAGATGTGAGGATATGTTTCCCTTGACCAAAAGGTCAGAAAAGCAGCAAAACGAGAGGAGGATTTGCAACGAGGTGTGGGAAAAGGAAGAAGGAACGGGCAAAGATTGGCGTGACGCACACAGAGTTACTTTGCCGGGAAAGCCACGAGGGGGACGATCAAAAGTGGCAGTCAGGCAGCCCAGGTGGTCACTGGTAGTGGTGGGAAGGGTCAAGGAGCAGCGGTAGAAACATCAGCACCTTTCCATTCTCCCTGTTTGACAGACTGAGCTGAGGTAAGGTACCTAAGAGAGAGCGAGCGCGACGGGACGCCGCGACCTGAGCACAGGGAGATTTCCAGAGGGAAATTCGAATTGCGATCGAGCGCCATGCCACACTCTAGCGGACTGAAGACCCCTGCTCAGACGAACTTGAGTGGGGGAAGCGGTTCCTGACTTCCCGTCCCCCCTTCTGCTTTGCTTTTTGCTGCGGCTTGTTCAGTCAAATCACGGCCATGCTGCCATGCTGCGCTGCTGCTGCTCGGCCTCGCATTCTCTTTTCTGTCTGCCTGCCTGTCTGCAACGCCAACACCCAACGTCCGTGTCCACTTCCACCTCAACTCCAAAACGGCTGTCTGGCAAGTCCCCATGTAATCGCGCAAGTGCCGCTTTTTCCCTCATGAAGTTCGTTCAGGGGTCGGTTCGGAGATGATTTTGGATTTGTCGACCCCAATCTTGATTGCGCCGATGAGCCGTCCCTCAAGTCCCCTCTCCCCCGGCCGATAAATCAAGATACTAACTAAAGTAAGGTAAGCACATAAGGTATCAGTTAGCGAGTATTGACTTGCAGCGTGTCTGGTCTGCCGCCGCCGCGCGTGCCCGCCACCCAACTGCACCAACCGTACGGAGCACTTCCGTATTGAAAACGAGATAACCTGGGGGCCGAGGGACCACCAGTTAGCAGCATGCAGAGTCAACATGATGAAACATGGTGCTCTTCTCGTCCTCAGGCATACGTACAGCACATTACGACTTGGCATTGGCCAAAGCGTCTGGGTCGCAACCCCCGTGACAGCGGGCACCCCTTGCTGCCTTCCCTCGCGCTCGGTTATGACGGGAATACGTAAAAAGCCAATGGTTATTTCCAGCCACACCAGTGTTCTACTCAGCCACAACCACTCGCCACATTCAGCACCCATGTGATGTGCAGAGTTGCATCAACTCGGCCGAGACGGCTGCAGAGCCCCGGGCCTTACCAGGACAATGCAGATTCGACAGTGGACAGGGCATCTCGGAGACAGGTTCTCCTTCTTGTCTCAGAAAGACCGCCGTCGCTGGCTTCGAGAACAATTCTTGGCCCCCAACCTCACCACCTTGAAATGAACGTCAGGGTCGAGCTAAATGACTAGAGGACCCCACGAAACGCCTGGAAGCGCGGAAGAGTAGCGATGGGACAGCGAGTAGGATCAGGAACGGACGCCACCGTGGTTCGAGAGACCGCTTGCGATAGCCCGAAATCTTACTCTCGCTGCTCCAAGTAGTCGATCTTCGTCAGAGGAGGCGCTCTGTCCTGGGACGTCGAGAGTAGAAGCTCCGGGCAGTGGCACCGACACGCACGTCCCAGAAGAAGAGCGCCTGGACGTCTAGAAGGGTAATTGAATTCACAGCTGCAGCCCAGCACAACGCAGGGCTCGTCTGATGTAGAAGCTATGGCTAGCAACCTAACCTGTGCGATAGCCAAGTCCAACGACCTTGCGTTGATCGTTCAGTCTTTGAATGACTTCGTGGATCAGGGCAGATGTCGCATTCCTAGGTATATTGACATAAATTGAGGGACAGGTCCGTCAAGGGCAGAAATCTTTCACATGTCGTTACCAGTCTCGGAAATTTGATTGTGGCCATGAAAGCATCAATAATGTTGAAGTTTACTATGGAGTCATGGTCCAGAGCTTTCTCGATTCTTTCTCCAGGCCAGGCTCAACCCCGAATATCATCGTCATCATACATATTGGCTGGCCCCCATCTTCCTTCCCTCTTGGCCCCTCTCGTCGTAAAAATCCTTCCAAAGAAAACCTGCCAACGCCTAACCGGGTTGTTTCGCAATCAAGGTATCATCTGTGTGTTCGCAAGTCGTCGTACTCATGACAGTCAAAGAAGTTTCACGCCTCTCCGCATCAACCCTTCCACGCCTTCGGAACCCAAGCCGCATTATCTTTCATCGACATCATCCATCTACTTTCCGGGCGGCGGGCCAGCAGGCGGGGCGTAAGAATCCCGCTGGTAGGCGTTTTGCGGCTGCTGCAGGTGAATACCCTCGTTGTGACCGCCGTAGTATCCATCGTTTGGGTTGAACGTGGTGCCAGTGTACTGAGGTTGCTGCTGAGCGGGCCCGTAAGCCGGAGGCGGGTTCTGGTAGGCGCCGCCCTGCTGGGGGTAGCCCGCGTATCCTTGCTGCTGGCCGTTGTACGGCTGGTTGTAGGCGTAGGTGCCCTGCTGGTTGTGCTTATTATTGTTGCTCATCCATCCGGTGCCGTAAAAGGGCTGGACACCGCGCTTTCTGCGACGGCGGGAGTTCATGCAGCTACATCACAAAAACATCGGTTAGCCATGATGAACGCACGCAATGGGAGGTCGTGCCAGAAGACGGGAAATAGCACTGGGGGAGTACCCTAACAAGATGAGGATCAGAAGTGCGATGCCGACGACGACGGCGGCGAGAACCCAGCGTCCCCACCAGTACCATGCGCCGCGTTCATAGCATGCTCCGTTTCTGTAGACTTGACCGGAGCTGCAGTAGAATTGTCTGCGAGATTGACGTTAGCGTCCGGAGGGCATCGCCGGGGGGTATGATGTATGCAGGGTCTCGCAGATCCATTTCGGATGGCATGCAATAAGGGGAGGAAGGAAGGAGAAGGCTTACCTCTTGTCGAGTGAGTCGATGGGAAAGGGTAGAATGTGAACATTGCCTACAGCGTCCGCCATCTTGATGACTGTGATGTTGTCGCTGGACGGGAAGTTTCTTGTTCGTGAACCTGGATGTTGAAGGTATGGGAAAGGTTGGCTCTCAGTGGTATGCCCGAACTTCTTATGCTATCGTTGGCGGACAGGGTTCTGGTGCGACGAATAAAGAAAAGACGAGATATAAACGGCAGGAGGAGCTGTCCGGGGAGAAGCTTCGTCCGACTATTGTATTTCTTGTTCGTGCTTCAGAAGAACCCAAGAGCTCACTTCTGCGTGGCGTTTGCTATGTTTTTCGTTGGCGGGGAGGGAAGATGGCGAGTGATGTTCAATGACGTGATGGCTTTTGACGTCCTGTCTGTCTGGGCGAGATCCGGTCTAGAGCTCTTGGTGGTGCAGTGCAGTGCAATGCATAAAATTTAAGGTGAGTTGTACCCGTGGAGAATAGGTAGCGTAGGTCGGTTTTGGTGGGAGGATTGCGGCCTATTTAGATTGCAATGCGAGACAGCCAAAGGTTGAATTAATCAAATAAGAATTTGGATGGTTTCTGTTATGTATCCGGATCCGCAGTGTAGGAAGGCAGCAGCGAAGCGCCAGAAGAGAGAGTCAAGACGTTTAGGTTTTTGATTAAGTACAGGGTTGATTGATGGAAAAGACTCTTGAGAAAAAAATCAGACGGGGGTACGAGGAAGAGGGGGGGGAAAAGAGGGATCCAAGTTATATTTCGCCCGACGGCGTGATGAAGAAAGCCAAGCAAACCGTCGCCAGACAAAAGCGACGTCTTGGAGGCTGGGCAGTCACTTGGCCCCAAAGCCATTGCGTGGCCTCCCTCCTCTGCCCAGACTTCGCTCACTTGGTCCCCCGGCGAAGCTTCCAGTGATGCCCACACCTTCCTCAGAGCCTGGCCACTCACGATTCACCACCGTCACCAGTCATGAGGCACCTATAGGCTAACAGGCCTACCTTACTTACCTTGCCGTGCTTGCCTTACGGATGGACTCATCATGGGTGGTATGGAATTGGAATTAGGTACAATGATTGTACTTCCATTGTCAGCCCTCAGCAACGAAAGTCCTCTCCGACCACACTCTACCGCCGAGTCACCACCAGGCATCTCCAGTGATTCGAATGAATGGGGCACCCGGACGGTTAGTTTTCCCTCCGTTCCCTCCGATGTTTTGTTTGGACGGGTTGGGTGCTTTTTCGTCTGAAACTACATATACTTACTTGTACGTATCTCTCTCGCGCGGACACTCACCAACTTCACCAAGAAGCTAACGGTCCTCCTCCAAGACACGAACCCATCAAAGCCCCATGCAAGGTACCAACTGGCCACCGCGGATCCTCTCCTCTTCCTCAGGCCATCAAGGGCCCAATACACTATAGTTCACCCAGTTCCAAACTATCCAATAACCCATCACGTCGCCCGGCAAGAGTTCTTATCGAGTCATCCGGGCTCCGGCATCGAATGTGGCTGTGTTCGCCCTCTCGCCCTCTCGTCAGCCAGAGAGGCCCGGCCAACGCCCAGTAGCCCACAAGGTGAATAACCGTGGTACCATAGCCTTCGTGAACGAATCGCAAAAGCGCCTCACACCGTTTCGGTAAACGAAAAAGACAAGAAGCAGAAGAACCTGAGCAAAAAAAGAAAGAATGGGGCTTCAAGGCGGCGCCTGACATCACCGGCACGAGCGAGGCTTGGCCGTCTCCATTCAATTATTGCGCGCCTCCCCTCATCCAACAGTGGTACATTTTGCCGCGGGCCCATCAACCGCATCCTCCTCCCAAGGGTTCCTCGTTCACCTGTGGCGATGCCGCGGTAGCGTGACCTCTCCAACTAAAATACCTGTGGTGAGATTCAGTAAATAACCTTTCCCCCCGCGAACCGCCGCTGGGAATTGGAATCATTGCTCACCAAAAAGCCTACCGTGCTTCAATAGCATGCGGCCTTCACGGCGGCCCTCTGAGAGTTGAGTTGTTGTTCACCACAACCAACACCATCCCCACCGAGCAAACTGGGCGGTGCACGCCTCGCGAGCTTATTCCAGCAAGTTTCCACAAAAAACATTGTCCTATTTGTCATTTACTCGTTGTGTTTCTCTCGTTTACTCATTCTTAGCATGGCAATCATTTTGTCATCCATTTTGCAGTCGCCGCTGCCCTGGGCTCCCCTCAGTTTTTTCGCGGCACTGCGGTTTGTTCAATATTCGTTTGCGGTTTCTCTCTGGGATTTCCAAGGGCCGGCCTCCCTGGCGGCGACATACCGGGGATGGATTCCGGCAAGGGAAGCTGAGCTCACACCGCCGCAGACCGATATCTTTCGGTCATGATCTACCTTACCTAAGCTTGCGGTACATCGTGAACCACAGGGAGAAGCTAGAACAGACCTCTGCGTTCAGTTCCTCTGCTTTCAGCTGGCGTGTCTGCCCTCGCTCACCAGTCACCCCACGCGTGCCACTGCCAGACACAACTCTAAAGAACCCGGTCACCCGCGACTCGCGAACCCCGGATGTTCTGGAAGAAACGGGAGCTGCTTAGACAGCAGAGTTGAAGGCACTGCCGCACTGGCTGGCTACTGACGCTGAGGTGGTGCGGCCGCTCTCCCCTCCCCACCTCGCTCCGCCCAACGCCGGTGACCCCACTACCTTAAGGGACCTTACCATCCGGATCACCCTAATGCTGAGATCCACCTCGCCGCAAACAGCAGTCAGCCTCTCTCGAGCTTCTTCGACAATTTTCGTGAACTTGTCCGAGATGACGAGCAGCCTCCCTTCTCTCGAAACTTTCCCTTGGAATAAGGCAACAAATACACTGTAATCCCTCTGAACAAAAATAGACCAGCCGGCAAAGGACCAATGGTCCATCTCGCCATGTGGAATGCCTCACTGCCTGGTCTCATTATCTTGCGAGCAACTCGACCCGGGGCTCGATCGACTGCACTCCGCTGCTCATCACCAAGACTGTTTCCAAAACATCTGGGCACAACTCTTTCTCGGTATGTCAGCCAGCTTGCCGCGCACTTGGGACTGTCTCAAACCGCTCCGTCACCTGAAAACTTCCGCGACACTCCGGCAACACAAACCCGGCCTAGGCGATCAACGGCCTGTTTTTTTTTTACTTCATCTCGACAGTGATTTTTGTAAAACGGCATATGTCTTTAGACATCTTCACTCTAAAAACTTCAGCAAAGACTTGTTGGGATTCAAGGTACGCTCTTGACATCAAAAAAGTGTAGTCTCTCTACGGACATACAGACCCCTCAGCGCTGTTCACCGAGTGAGGGCATGATTCCGACAAGCGCTGTGAAACACAGCCGGTCGACGAATAAACGGAATCCCGGATTTGCCTCCGGACTCGGCCCTGGCCCTCACATTTTCCCCATGTGATCCCTGACCTCTTCCCCAGTCCTTCAATAGCCAGATGAAGGATGAGGAACAAACATGCGTCGTGGCCTGATGGCAAAATCCCAAGTGACCGCTGCAGGTCTCAAAACAAAAATCGCAAAAATGGACATGCTCAGCGTCCCACTGAGAACCGCTCGTGACCCGTTAACACCGATTCATCGTGACTTTTAGTATCCCTCATGCCGGACTTTGTCGAAAATGAAACCACACCGAGTCCACACTCCCAAACGCCGTACCGCCGCTTATGTTGAAAAAGGTATGCGTGTACTTGAAAAGAAACCCCTCGCTTATTTGGGGAATGTAAACCGGGACGTAATCTTCTCGGGCTCCTTCTTGCCAGACGTCGCTGTCGTCTGCTGCTGCCGCGCCGCGAGGTCGGCAATCTTCTCTCGGGCCTTCATGAGGCTGCTGTTGTCCTGCTGCTTGAGCTTCGCGCGGATCTCGTACAGTGCCATCAGGGTCGACGCGCGGTCCATATCATCTTCGGCCTGTTCATCACCCATCATGTAAGCTCTCTGTCCCGTTCCAAGTAGTGGTTGTTGGTGGTGCTGCAAGGTGGTGGTGGTAGTGCTTCGTACATCAGAGTCCCTCTTGGGCGTGCCTGGGATGGAGCCCTGCGCTGAGTTGGAGCGCGACAAGGCGGGCGGGCTCATCATGATGCGACGGCCGAACTTGTCGACGCGGGCGGGCGAAGCGGTGCCTGTACCTGTCCGCGAGGTCTGGGAACTGTGCGTGTGAACGCGGCGGAGTTCATCGGTGGGACGCCTGGGCAGTCCGGGGGCGGCGGGGTTGGCGCTGGTCTTCTCAACCGTCTGGATGGCCTTGTTTGCGGTGACAAGAGCGGCTGCCGCGTTGGGTTCCTGTGTTGGAATGAGGTCATCAGCACTTCTGTAGATAGGGAAGATGGGTGAGTTGAGGAAAAGTTTATTGCGGATCTCCTTTCTTCCCATGAGCCCCTACAGCCGCCGAACCGCCCAGCGCATCGCATCGCAGAGGGAGTTACATGGGCGAGTCAGAGAATGCGACCGGGACGAGAATCAACAATAGTAGAGAGTAGGGAATGAGGGAAACAAACGGCTGCGTTGAGGCTGCTCAGGTCGGCAAGCATCTGCGCCAGCTGGAGGCTCTCCATGGCGACTTTTAGTATTGGGTCTGCGGATTCTCGTTGTTGGTGGTCTCCTGTCGCGTAGTGCGTAGAATGGAGAATGCTGTCAATTAACAATGCAGTGTTGATTAACGGGCTAGAAGTGGATGCAGGCAGTTAGCAGTGAATTTGGCCGAGAGGAGAGTGAAAGTGGGTGGATCTGGGCAGGGAATAGACATGGAGCATCATAGCATGGGGCATAAGGTAAAACCCACCGACACCGTCATTCCAGGCCAAGACTAAGGAGGCTTTTTGACTTTTAAGGCCAGGTACCACTGGCCACAAGTGCCTGACAGTAAGGCTCTTTGTGCCGGGTCTGTGAGAGATGTCAGAGGGGGGAGAAGGGACAGAGCGGAGGGTGCGTGAGCTAGTGTTAAGGGCTGCGCTGTTGTGTGTTTATGTGTGTGTATGTTTTTGCTAAGGTGTGATGATAATAGGAAAAGGGCAGGTATTCACCGCGTAGTGATGTTGATAAACAAATTTGGCAGCAGTGATCAGGCTGCGTGTGGAAGGTGACTTGATGTAGGAGGAATGCCACCTTGAAATGTGAGGTGTGAGGTGTGCCCTATGGCATGGGGTACGTAGTGACGATACGTATATCACAGTCGAGTACGGGAATATGGGTAAAGATCAAAGACATCAACATTTACCCCGCCGGAGACAAGGTAAAGGAACAGTTCCAAGTGGCAGATGGTAGCAGGGAAGTGTCCTTATTGGGCCTTCCTTAGCCATCCATCGGGTCCGGTGCAATGGTCTGTCACTTTCAACTCTGTCTTCCCAGGTGAAGGTACCTAGGTCGGTAGGTACCTTGACTTTAGTCCAAGTCGATGATCAAATCCACGAAACCGAGCTGGAGGGAAGGAAGGAAGCGGGGTGAGAGACACAGGGCACCTTCCCCCACACTGGGCCATTTCAGCCACATTGAGCACCCCAGGCCCTTCCTTGCTCTTCTGGCCACTTATGCGACTGCTGGAACATCTGTCGCCTGCTCTCCCCGACCGGTTGGGCGGGAAGTGTCTCCCCCGAAGCTTCAAGTCGATCCCGTCCAATCGAGGCCAGCTTCAATCCAATCCAGTCAGTTTCCAGACTGCCAGATCTCGCGTGCATTGGACTACTTTCTGCACAGGCCCTTCTTATAGGTATGCAAGCTTCAATGGTTGCCGCCGATTGACGCATCCGTCCTCCGAATCGCCTTGACCAGATTGGCAAGCCTCCGTGCTTAGTGCCGGCAGGTCTCCCGACGCACCCAACTTTCCAACCAGTATAAAATCTGACTAAGCATCCTCGAGTCTCCCAGGCCTGCGTTCCCCGGTTATTCGGAGAATCCGACACTGGCTCCGGCATCGCTTCGGCATCCTTTCCGAAGCTCGTTATCAACCTCACGCCTTCTCATAAATCAACAGACCTTGAATCTTGCAAAAATCTGTAACTCGAGGAGACGCAAATCACAACCGTCAAGATGTCCATGGTTTTCAGACGCTCAATGGCTACTGCCGCCTCATTGAAGAGGGCCGGTAAGGTCATGTGCATTGGCCGCAACTATGCGTGAGTGATTCGTCACCTGCCCCTCGACTCTCACAAACATGAGATGCAGGCACAGGGAACAGAAGAGAGGACTAACAACCAATCCACAGCGATCACGTCAAGGAGCTCAACAACACCCGCCCTAAGCAGCCCTTCTTCTTCCTGAAGCCCACCTCCTCCATCCTCCTCCCTGGAGCCGGCCCAGTGCTGAGACCCAAGGGTGTCGACATGCACTATGAGGTCGAGCTCGCTCTCATCCTCGGCAAGCAGGTCAAGGATCTCAAGGCCGATGACCACAAGGGCGCCATCGACGCCATTGAGGGTTCGTCTCACTCACTTGGGGCACATTGTCCCCCTTCCTACCCTCACAACCACTGACACACAAGACAGCCTACGCCCTCGCCATTGACATGACGGCACGCAACAACCAAAACGAAGCCAAGAAGAAGGGTCTCCCCTGGTCTATCGCCAAGGGCTTTGACACCTTCCTGCCCATGAGCGACATTATCAAGAAATCCGCCATCCCCGACCCCCACGACATTGAGCTCTTCCTCAAGGTCAACGACGTTGTCAAGCAGGAAGGCTCCACCAACCTCATGCTCTTCCAGATCCCCCGCATCCTGAGCGACATCTCCAAGGTCATGACCCTCGAGGCCGGCGACATCGTCCTGACCGGAACCCCCGCTGGTGTCGGCCCGGCCGTGCCCGGTGACGTGATCCGCGCCGGTCTCCGTGTCGGCGGCAAGGAGCTGGCCGAGGCCAAGATCGAGGTTGCCGTTGAGGAGTCTCCTAGCTCGTACGAGTTCGCCGAGACGTAAGTGTCGCTTTGATGTTGAACTATGGGAGGTGACCTATCTAGAGAAGGGGGAGGATTTGAGCGATTTATCTGCAATGTTTTACAGAAAAGTCATGTTGGGTCTCATATAAACAAAGGGCCGAGATGTGAACATCTCAGCCTGGATCATCTAGATCAATCATGATCACATGTACTTTTAAATCATATAGACCGTCTGCTCGCCTTCGCCTACAACAAATACCCAAACCTGAAAGATCACACCGCGTACCTCAGAGACAAAGTGCCTCTCTCTCACCCGCTCATCCACTCATCGAAATGTAACGCAGGCCACTTCACTCCAAGTTAGGGTCCTTAATCGATCCAGGCTTCGGCGCCGCCTCAGCGACAACACCACACGTCTTACACGTCCTCGCCCCCTCGTCGGCCTTGAACGCCTCGACAGCAGCCTTGATCTGCGTGCCGAGGTCGGTGCAGTGGAAGGCCGCCTCGTGGACGACCTCGCGGCAAGACTCGCAGTACCAGCGCATGCGATCGATGGAGCCTTCCGGTCGTCGCTGCTCGAGCACGACACCGACCGTGTCGGCGAAGCGGACGGGGTTGTGCGGGGTGTTGCCGGGGAGCAGGAACATGTCGCCCTCGCGGATGATGACGTCCTTGAAGACGCCCTCGTCGACGACCTTGAGCATCATGGCGCCCTTGTACTGGTAGAACCATTCGGGAGTCTGGTTGATGTGGTAGTCTGTTCGGGCGTTGGGGCCGCCGACGATCTAAGGCTCGGCGTCAGAAATGATGATGATGATGGTGGTGGGGGCGGGGGCGGGGGGTCAGGGGGATGAGTTTTGAGTTGTTGTGCTTACCATAACGGTGAAGTCCTCATTGTAGACGCAGTAGTTGTTGATTGGGGGTTTGAGAAGGTGAGAGTTCTCCTCTAGCCTGAGTGCGTGAGAGAGACGTTAACATCAATTGAGCCCCATTGCGAATAGCCTCACAATCGCATGCTATACAGAGCTGGGCAACGTAGGTAAAGTTGGAAACTCACCACTTGGGCAGGTTGACAGGGGGTCCAAGCATGATGGCTGCTTGTGGTGTCGTGAGTCACTTGAGCTTGTTTCGCGTTTTAATGAAAACTCTTCTTTGTAAAACTCTGGCGTGAACAATTCAACAATTGTGGGTTTCTGATGTTGAAATCGGGTGGTAAGGCTATGAGATGGTGTAGACAAGTTGTTTTTCTCCTCTCCTTCACTTCCGTGGCGAATGAGATATTTAGGCTTTGGATGACTACTACAACTCATTGATGAGGCTGCATTTATCAGCCGCCAATGCTCTCATTCCGGACGGGCCCGGCGGAGCTACTGGAGAGAGTTGCGGACCGCCCACAGCGGCGGGTAAGGTAAAGACCGACAATCTATGAAGGTATTGAGATAATCCTCCATATAGTTACAGAGAGATGTGAAATGAATATCGAGTCATCTTCATCGCTGACAAACACAACGTTGAAGGTCGGAATCACATCCTGTAGTTCGTCCTTTACGAGCTTCTAGGAAGTGATTCACCGGCACAGTTAGCCGTCGATAGGCAGTTAGTAATGATGGTCATAGACTGAAGACTCCGAGCAACCGAGAGCGAGCGGCGACAATGGCCTACGACCCCTCTCACTAAAAACAACCCCGCCATACCAACACGTCCCAGGCTCCGAGGACTCCATTGTGTAACCCCAGGTGCGATTTCCAATGAGAGAGATCAGAATGTCACTGGTAAGCCACCTGGCCAGTCCCAAGTGACGCCTGGCCTGGCACGTCTGAGGAGTGTGATGGGGGAAGGAGGGGACCACCCGCCCCGCCCTACCCGTCTCGTCCAGCGCCCACTTACCCGCCTCACGGGTTGTCGATCTTACAATCCGCCTCCAGCAAGTCTCACAGCATCAGTGCAGGGCATCACCATCTTATAAAGCTGCATGCTCCAGCCCCTGCCTGCTTAAGCAGCATTCTACGCAGGAGAGGTCCGGGCGTGTGCAGAATGGAAAGAGAAAAAGAGACATTTCAGACGAGTCAACGCCTTAGCCGCCGCGACGGTCTCTTACAGGCCTTTCCCAGCCAGCATCCCGCCTCAAGTCTCTCCTAACAGCCCCTCCGAGTCTCACGAGGACAAGCTATCTTACCTTAGCCCCAGCACGTCAGCTCCCCGCCGTTTGGTTTAGTTTTTGCTAAAGTATTCTTTGTTGTGCTCGTACACAGACAACCTGTTACTGACCACTCCCCTACACCGACACAGCAGCGGCAAGCGTGCTAAAGGTTCTGAAAGGTAAAGTGTTAGCTGGTTGGTGAGTAGAGAGGCAGCGCAAGAAGGGAACACCCCGTCTCAGAGGCTGGGAACCTGCGCACATTTGAGCGAGTTTCCATCTCATCCCCCTAAGCCACGGGCCGCCACCCCTTCTTCAGCCTTAGTCGTGAACGTGCAGGATAGATAGCTTGTACATATTCTCCGGTAAAACATTACTTTGCATTTGCAATAAACGACAAAATCATCTCCCATCCTTCGGCAATTTCTACCGTTTTGTCGTTCCCGGCAGTCATCAACCGAATCGTTGCTAGCTCCCGCTCCGTACAGATACAAGATCGCAGAACACCATTGGAACCCCTACCACCACGGTACCACCCCCGCGAAACCCGTACCCTTACCGTTATCCATTCTGGAACCGACATACCCCCGGTCCCGCATATCTCACTGAGGTGACTGACCGACTGACCGACCACGCACTGGGCAGACGCAACCTCTCCTTTTCAACAACAATCACCCATCTTGAAACCGTACCGAACGAAGCACGCAATATCCCAATCTACGTGCTAGAAAATTCCACACCGAGCTCTCGACAACCAAGCCTTCCCTCGATAACCACCCCAAGTACCGATCAATATGGACCACGCGCACATGGATCACTCAAAGATGGACCACTCCGCCATGGACCACGGCGATATGGGAGGCCACGGAATGGGAGGCGGCATGGGCGACCGGTGCAGCATGAACGTACGTTTCTTCACATAGCCCGTCATACCTGCGCATGCCATGTGCTCCCTCTACCACTTCCTCTTCGAACTATCGCGGAATGCCCTCACGGCGGTCCCTCCACGAGCCGGCCATAGAGCTCCTCTACTCCTCAACTCGCTCCTATCGGAGCTCAATGTCAAGATGAAAGCATAGCTCAAAGCTAACCCGCGTTCTCTTCTAGATGCTCTTCACCTGGGACACCAAGAACCTCTGCATCGTCTTCCGCCAATGGCACGTCCGCTCCACCAGCGGCCTTGTCATCTCGCTCCTCCTCGTCGTCGCACTCGCCGCAGGCTACGAAGCCCTCCGCGCCGCATCCCGCCGTTATGAGAACTCTGTGAACAAGCGCGTCGACTCTCTCCCGAGTAAGCACCCTCTCCTCTCCCGGCAGTCGCCATCGCACATACATATACATAAACCTGTATCATACCCGTCTTCTGTATACCAAACAATTACCTTTCGCCCATGATCCCCCACCCACATACTTCCCATCTTGCACATACACATTACCTTGAAAGCTGCGCTCCCCAACCAAGCGCCCCTCTTCCCGACCGACGTAGAGGTGGACCTAGGGCGAGCGCATACATCCCCCCACTCCCCTTTGCATCAAACGTGATACCGAACACAAATGAGCTAAGAAGTCTTCTGTCTTTCGAGGCGTCGCTGGAACCGTTACTGAGACAACCCCCTTCCTATGGACAGGACGCGAACAGGCAGAGGCCAGCAGGAGCGCACACCTCGTCAAGGCCGTCCTCTACGCCGCCCAGAACTTTTACGCCTTTATGCTCATGTGAGTTTGAACCTTTCTCCCCTTCCCAATTTTGCGTGCCATTTCGGATTCAGCTGCACTTTTGCTCTCCGTGGAAGAAAAGAAGCGAGTTCGCAAAAAAAGCGCACTTGGGACGCTTGTTGAGGGAGATTCATACCCCTTGGCATGTCGTATGGAAGAAGCGAACTGACGAGAAACAGGCTCGTTTTCATGACATATAACGGCTGGGTCATGGTCGCCGTCGCTATCGGCGCCTTCGTGGGATACGCCGCATTCGGCAGCTCAACCTCCTCGACCAAGGACAATGCATGCCATTGATAGGCTCCGTTCATTCGCGCAAGGCCCCAGGTGGCCTCAACAACCATAGAGATGCTTTTGTATTTTCCCTCGCACAATAGCTTCGTTTTTTTCTGGACATCAATGGTGGGAGGGGCGTATCTTACCACACGGGCGTTGATCGATCTTGATATTTGATAGCATTAGCTTCTGACTCCCCACAGGCCGAAGACAGGCGGCGGCGGTTGAGTCTGGCAAGAGAAGAGGAACCCCGAATAGGGAACTCGAAAGAAACAATATGCGAAAGCAAATGTTCATTCATCGTGACGGCTGCGGCTGCTCTAGCTGCAGCGGCAGACTCTATATATGTGATTTCTACATATTGATAGCGGGCGATGCGTATAAACACCCCAGAATCCTGATTCTCCGACACTATACGCTCGAAGAAATGGGTGAATTCCATCTTCTGGATCTCAGTCACTTACATGCTGAGCTCACATCTTCGCAGGCTCCGCCTTCTCCCCCCTCCCGTCCTCCGCAGTCGTACTTGTCGAACTCGTTGTCGTCTCATCCCTCTTCCGCTTCTTCTCCACCAAACTCCCCTCCCTCTCCGCCTGCAGAATAATCTCCTCGTCGCCAAAGTGCTCGTTACACTCAAACTCGGGATTTTTCCCGTACGCGATGCGCGCGCAGTCGACGAGCATATGCGCCGTCAGTCCCCACACTTTGAACCGCCCGCCGCCCTCCTTATCCTTCTCCTCCTCCAGCTTCTCGGCGAGGTTGCTCTGCGGGTGATCCACCTCCATCGCGTTCCCCGGCGTCGTGACGCGCTGGTCGTCGACGGGGACGTAAAAGTTGTGTACGCGCCAGGGGTGTTCTTTCCACTGGATCCAGCTACCGTCGTACCAGTGGCCCGGCGGGAGGACCTTGGATGACGAGGGTGGGAGGTCGGCATCCTTGGACCGGAGGAAGTTCTGAAAGGGCGCGGAGAAGACGGCTGCGACTTCTTTGGCGTCCAGGCGCGGGATCATGCGCTCCTCGACGAGGGGGCTCGGATCGTCTTCGTCCGGGTCCTCGTCGGCGTGGAGGAAGGCGACGCAGGGGCGGACGACGAGTTCCGTGCGGGCGAGGTTGTAGGGGAGGTAGCAGAGGGGTTCGATCTTGAAGGGTTTCGGGATGCGGGCGTCGTCCATGGGCAGGCCGATTTCCTCCCACGCTTCTCTTCTTGCGATTTCGTCTGGCGAGGTGGTCAGCTATACAGCCCACACACTTGTTGACAGCGTGGGTGGTGGACCCCGTTGGTATTGCGACTTACACGGTGTTTCTTGCAGCGTATCCGCCTTGCCTCCCGGGAAGGCGGCGTGCCCGGAGAAGCTCCGCAGGCTGGCCGCGCGCATCGTGATGACGACGCGCAGGTCGCCTCTGCGGTCGGCGTAGAGTAGAATCAAAACGGCCGCTCGGCGGCTCACTGGGAGTCTGTCCCAGAGAGGGAATGCGGGCGGTACATATCGTCTCAGGCGGGCGATGGCCGCCTTAGAGCGCATTAGCATCCTATTTGCGCAGAGATACATAGCCGGCAGAGGTGTTTCATGTACTGAAACGATACAATACAACAAAAGGAAAGGAAAGACAGAACAGCGAAGATGAGCAAGAGATGGCGGCGAGGGAGCGGGCGCGAGAGGAAGGAGAGAAAGGGCCAAGAGGGCACCAAGTCATGAGTTCATGGGGTGATACAGCGCTTGATATGCGGCGACATGATGATGGGCAGCAAGATAGAGCAGGAGGGGGGTAACAGGGCGTGAGAATATAGCTTCACTTTGGGGAAGCATAATACATGAATGGTGATAGGCTGAGGAACACATGAAAAAGAGCGAGATCGGGCATGACTGCAACGCTGCATCTAGGTTGCATCTACCCCAACTCCAATCTACATGGGCATCGAAGGAGGAGTTCGTGGGGAGGCAGACGGAGCGAAGAGAATCAAGAAAGTGACTAACCGCAGATACTGAGTTGAGGGGAGCCATGGCTCCAGCATCCCAGTAGCTCGTAACCTCTTCGTGGTCGTCGAGGATGAGGATACCCTCTGGGTTGGGGTTACCGTTGTCGTTGGTGTTCTTGTTGTCGTTCGTCTGGCTAGTAGCAGCAGTAGTAGTGGCGGCCGGATCCTTGGCGGCAGCGGCAGCGGCGAGCGTGGTCTTGATCTCGTGGACCTCCTGATCCGTCGGTGGCGTGGCCTCGTCTAGCTGCTGCTGATGCTGCAGGGCTGGCGACGCCGTCGCGGTGGTACTGGTGGTCGTTGTAGTAGTAGTAGTAGTAGTAGTAGTGGTGGAAGAAGCAGTATTACTGGTGTTGGTTCCCGTGGTTGCTGCAGCGTCTTCGGAGAAGGACGGAGGAGAGGTTGGGGCCGGCGAGGGGTCCGTCGCGGCCGCTTGGCTCATTTCTCGGTCTTATCTATCCGACGGGGGGTGGGGGAAGGAAGAAGAGGAGAGGAGGATGAGGGGGAGCAAGAGGTGCAGGTTTGCAACTCTATCTGCGCGCCTATGGATCGAATGGGATGAGGATGGAAGGGGGGAAGGTAAGGTAAAAAGAATCCCTAGGATGTTGTGAGGAGTATGTAAGCGTGTGCGTGTGATTGAGTGTGGACGGGAGCTCCGGTTAGAGGTCCGGACGAAGGATGACCGACACGAGGAAGCGAGGTCCAGGAAGAATGCGGCGTTCAAGCGTTCAGCGGTCGTGCGCGGGGAGTCAAGGGTAGAGGAGGAAGAGGAGGGGGCCGGCTGCGCGTGTTCTTGCCTAGAAGGTCGCGGACGTGAGACGTGGTTGGAGGAGGGTGGATGACGGAGTTGCTGTGTGCTTATCCAAGGCAATCTAAGGTAAGGTCTTTCAGACTGTGTACGGAGTATTGTGGTTGGAGTTGGAGAAAAGGAGGAGGAAACCGAGGGCCCAGAACAGTCACCTTGTGCGAACGTGTGTCTTGGGGGAAAGTTGTTGGAAAAAGCGCCGAGCCGAATTGCGGGGGTGGGGTTAGTTAAGATATCCCGAAGAGCCAAGTAGCCGGGGCAGTATGGAAGTACAGAGTGAGTCAATAGCAAGTAGCAACAGCAGTCAGATCAACCATACTTTTGAGATCTCATTATGAGATGTCACTTCTGCCCTAAAGGCTTACTTATCGTCAACTCTCATTGGGTCGGCAAGCTAAGGCATCTTGTTTCCATGGGAAGTAAGTAGTTACCATAAGGTAAAGCATGTCACCGGGTACCTTATGACTCCCAGGTACGTCGCCGCGGGTCTCTCACCTAAAGCTCGGCAGCCCGCGGCCCGGCGAACACGGAGGTCCCGCGGAGCTTGCCATAACCCGAACTTGTCATTGGCCCGGGTTGACGTCTTACATGGGAATGCGGGACCCTTTTCCGCTATTACTTATCGATTACTTTATTAGAGGTGGGGGAGCTGTTCACATCACACAGCTTCGGGCGCATTCAGACTTTGGCTTTGCATCCACCGGATTCGTCTGCATATTGTAGAAAGTAGAGATTATCTTCTTTCACTCCCTATATATTGTTCTTGGTAGGAATGTCTATCTAAGGTAAAATATTCATCTGGACTTTTGCCAGGTTTCATGGATTGGCAGAGACGTAATACGTACACTGCCCAAACAACGACAAACGCTTCTTCGCTTTTCAGAAAGGACGATGGACAGGCAGGTAGACTAGTGAGTAGTCTAGGCACCCTCCTTCCATGACAAACAAACAACGCTAAACACACAAACGCCGAGACATGACACCATCCCAGGACTTCTGGCCTGAGCCAGCTGTTCCCTCCCTTGACGCGAACCAGATGGTTCGCATCTTAAGGTACCTTACCCAGCGTCCTAAGCAGCGCAGGCAGTCCGCACCCCGAAACGCCACGCCGGCGCCGTCCCATAATGCCCGGCTTGCACTACTCAAGTGTGCTACCCTCCGGTATCACCCGGATGCTCTGCCTTAGATTTTCTCTCCGCCGTTCATCCTTAGTCAGAACCATCGAGTTCGCTGTCCTCTTGAACTGAGCCGCCAAGCCCTGCATTGAACGCCGGCTACTCATCCTCTTCAGTCCGGGTCCAGCTTGTGTAGGTGAGTCGGGCACCGGCGTAGCTGTGGTACTGCGAGGCTCTGACGTCGGCGGCAGGTCGGTCGCTGTCGTGCCCTCCGAAACTACCCTCCTGTGCTCGCCGCTCCATCGGAATACGCGAGAAAGAGCGTCCGAGTACTTGACCCGTAGACGGTCGTCGTCCATCGAGTGTGCGTGCATATCCGGGTGAAGCGACCTCAATGACTGCTTTCCCATGGTAGAGCCCGTCCCAGGGCCCAGTGATGATGGTGACTGAGGGGTCGTATTGATGCCCGTGGGTGGCCGCTTTCTACCAGACTGAAGCACCTTGGCCGCGAAACTCAGCCTATTCTTTGGTGGCCGAATAGAGCTCCGCCCGGACTCCATGCTGTCTCGGGAAGATCCCGCAGTCTTCTTCGCCGAGTTCGCAATCGATGTCGCCGTCGCGTGGTAGAGGTCCTTGGCCCCCACGTAACTGACTTCCATATGGTTATTTCGCCGTGCGGGAAGCGTCTCGAAGTGGTGCATACCAGGCGATCTCAAGCATCCAATCTCAGAGTCCCGACGTCGCGGGCTCGCTTCGTCAAAGTCTAATATCTCTACCCGAGGCGGCACCGGAGATGCAGGTATCCACGACGGGTGGTTCCTCCGTGAACTGGGACTGAAGTCCCATTCACTGCTATCAGGTTCCGAGTCGTCATCGTAGTCGTCGATCAAGCTCAAAGTTCGGGCTGGCTCCGAAGTTGATGCCGGTTTCTCCGAACTATGCTTCTCTGTGCTGTGAACACTGCTAGACTTGTCGGGTGTAGCTGGCATCAGCGTTTCCGAGACCAATGGTGAACGAGGTGGCCGAGGGGGCGTTGGAGTGAAGCCATTAAAATCAACATCCAGCCCAGTTATTTGCTTGATCTTTGCCGATGATCGGTGAAGAGTACACGGGCTTGTAATTGGTGTAGAGAGACGCCGGACGGCCAATTTTCTGATTTCTGGTTCGGGTCGACGACTCTGAGGCGAGCAACTCCTATGTTCTGATCTTGGTGATACAGGCGATAAGGGAGTCGGGCTATGCTGAATCAAAATTGTGCTGATCTCATTCTCCAGTCTCTCGATTGTCTCGGTTCCCTCAGTAGGTTCCAATCTCGAAGGGGACGGTGATGGTGTCGTCCTGGCACGACTTCGCGACCTCGAGGAATTTCTTGTAGTCGATTTTGTTTCGATGGATATAGCTGAAGTAACTGACATGGCCGACATGACAGAAAAGGCCGAAACTTGGCGATAAAATCCCGGGCGGAGAGGAGGTAGCGGCGGGAGAGGTTTCTTGTCGTAAGTGCCTCTCGGCTGCTGAGGAGGCAGCTCGCCTCCCGGCGGTATTGCAATCTCCAAACCAGGCGGAAGCTGGCTGGGAATGATTCGAGGCTCCATGATGGTGGACATCTCGAAAAAAGCGGCGGGTTTCGTCGATGTGGTGTGGTAAGAGGGAAGACGAAGCAGGAAAGTGTCGCCTAGGACGAAATCCGGGATTCTGGCGCAATATGTCCCATGCCACTGGTAGCCACCGGTTCAAATGACAAAGCTGATGACCGAGACACTTTGATCGGATGCGGCGAGACGATTTTCTAGAAGTGAACTCGAAGTTCTTTGTCGGACTTGTTGACTGAATCGGGAATGGCTAGCTTCGAGGGAATGACTCTGTCGACAAAGGAGGCTTCTATGCAAAGTGCAGGCCAAGCAGTATCTATCAGCCTCCGTCAGGTAAGGCTGCTTCGGTTCCAGTCCAAAAAATCCGCAGTCTTTAGAAACGTGCTCTTCCCCATGAAATGATTTGGGCGAGAGCCAGATTTTAAAAGAGTTTGTTCTCGAGGGGCCCGGATCACTGTATCTATATTCGAAGCAGACAAAGCCACCAGGCGCCCGCCGTCCAGATCGCATATTGCCATGCTGGACGTTGTTTGCCAACAATATTGAGCCACCTTTACGCCATCCAATGAACTCAATCAGTGACCACACCCATCCCGTTACCTGCTTAAATCAGTTTGCTTGTTTGTTCGTGTTGCACCATGGTAAAGGATGTCGGGATGCATCAAGAACTCCCCCCGGCCATGTCCTTGCAAGTCGTTGGATCACAGGGCTGACGCAGTGGTTATCCTGCTCCCTGTGCCACCCCTGGCTTCCCACCTGATGAATCACTTGCTCCATATTAGTAGACGCGGGACGGTAGGATCATGAGTTTAATCGACTTTGACAGGCGCTGAACATGGGTTCTTCGGTGGGTAAGGTTGGGGTGTTGTTGGAGGATCCCACCATGGATGCTTGGCTGGTATTCCAAAGCTCGGGTAGTACTAGCTTCATCAACCGTCAAAAGACACACAGTCATTATAACCGCGAGCCATTAAGATGGACAAAGAAGTCAAGAAAACTGTTGCGCCGCGTGCTGGGCGACAAACACGGTACTCTTCAATCCGAAGGAGCGCCTCCATATTGGAAACCGGCAAGCCGTGCTGTCTAGTGTGGAGGTAAATCGCATGGCTGTAAGTGGCATGCATCACAGCAGAAAGCTGAGCGCTCTCATCTTCTTCACCAGCAAATCTCCAGTAGCATTGTGCCGTAGAATCGAGTTTCCAAATGTGCGTTGACGACGTTGGTAAATAGGCAAGTTGCGCCCGCAGGCCTTCTTCAAACCTCTGACCCGACACCATGGCTCGAGCTAGGTGATCTCAATCGGCGGCATGGGTAGAGGAATCTCGGCCTCCCCCGCCGACCTCGCCGGACTTTGCAATCAAATGAAGATGGGTCTGCCAAGATAACCCCGTGGGGCTTCCTTAGTGATGAGCCGCTTCTCCCGGGACGAGGGCGATCTTGGAGATCTTCCGCTGGCCTTCTGAGACACGGGGATTGAATAATCGTATCCCGGCTAGCACCATGAGTATGACTGAACCCTCCTCGGCACTCCGTACACGCTGATATAACTTAGGTATTGGAAAACCCTCCAGATCTTGGCCGTTGAAACATGGAAGAACCGTTCGAGGGGTTGGATCTTGGATGCATCCGGGACAAGAAACTGCACATGGCCTGACAAAACTTCTGATTTGGTAGGTGTTTCCGCGTCATGGAACCGCAAACGGAACGAGATATTGCGAACCCCTCGTTCAGCAGACCATGGGCGGGCCGCTGCTGCTGTGTATGACGTTATCTTTGGAATTCATCTGATGTCGGTCTGAACCCCGTAGACCGAAGAGAGATAGACTTTTCTATATTTGGAAGCTTTTCAACGAGTTTATTCCATTTCCGACGTTAAAACATGACTGTCTGGTGTCTGGCCTCGAGAGTCTTCATCACATGAGTAAACTCGTCTGCGGGCTGTCGCCAACCAGTCCGTGAGTCTCTATCAAACTCTGCGACGAGACAGCGCAAGCGCCGTCCCACGCTCCGAGAGTAAATCTCTCACGAAAAAGGTCTTTGAGGCTCGGGGCGAGATCACTTGGCGGGTGCCATGAAGAAGTGGCGCATCGATTCTTTCTGACTGGACGTGCTTCGTGACGGGCCGTGGCCCGGGAACTTTTCTTCGACGACGCATTAGATGGCAAGACAAGCAGCGGGGTGTGCCCTGTAGCTCCCAATTAAGAATCAGTCTTGGTCAATGAAGTGTTGAAAATGAGCACAATTCGTCCCAATTGTGCAAAGACGAAGTTGGATGGGCATTTCCCAAGTGCTTAAGCCTAACCCACATCGGTCCATCCCTAGCTAGTCGGTCGGAGCTCCCCAAAGCGGGCTTTGTGAGAGACCTAGATGAGAAGGTCTTCATGAACCAGAGAACATTTGTACGGTATACCCAAAAGGGGCCAGAGACGGTGGATTGTCGGAAGTCGGACTTTGATGCCTGGACTGACATTGCAAGCCGCCCGCCGTCCTGCACTGCTCAGAAGGATGGCAGGAGGATCGGAACAAAATGCTGCTAGCACGACCTCCTTTTTCGATCCCATCATAAGCCTTTGGTCCTTATGCAAGTTCGTGCGAAAGGGCTGACATTCCGCCGCTAAATCAAGCACTGGCCCGTCCCGGCAAGTGGGAGCCAATGCCGTCCCATTTTGCGTCTCGATGGCGTGCAGACCATCGCAGAGCTAGTCAAGGGGTTGTCCCCCCCAAGCTGCTCTCCCTTCACAGCACCGCCAGTCTAGAAGGCGCCGGCCCAAAATCGAGCCCAGGACCTGATTTTACGTGTCTCTGGCGTACGTCAGCTCTATCAGTCGGCTTCTTAGATCCAGCTCGAACAAGGAATAATTAGCACGTGTATGTGTTGTTGGAGGTCAATGCTGTAAGAGGTAGGTAGCAAGTTGTAGCCTGGCATTCCGTGTTGCACGGCGGTTTCGTCAATAGCGTAGTCGTATGTCTTATTCCTTCAGCCCAGCTACTCGAACTACTCGCTGGGAGTAAAAACTACTGAGCTCCATCTCAAAACTTTCTTTCTGCATTCCTCTTACATTTGTCTGTCTTTCTCGTGGTGCGTTTGTGAAAATAGGCTCATGTAGCCGTGCCCCCCATTGCGATGATCCGCCGATATGTGAGCCCACGGCGACGGCCGTCGCGTTTCCGACTCCCCAGCTGGCTTTGGCTGCTTCTCGCGTTCGGTGTGATGGAGTCTGTACTTCATTGCAGAACCTTCAATGCGCCACGGCCAACCAGCGAGCAAGATCAGCCATTCTACACGTCTTGTCGCGAACCAGATGTGACAGGCAAACGTGAGAATGGAGTTTTGGTGATGTTGGCGAAGAACTCGGAGCTTAAGGAAGCCAACCATACGGTTGGCTCGCTTGAGAAGCACTTCAACCGATGGTTCCACTACCCAATCGTCTTCCTCAACAACGAGCCATTCGACGACCGTTTTATCGAGGTGTTGAACAGTACAGCGAGCGGAGGGGCGACATTTGAAGTGATTCCGCAGGAAGACTGGACATATCCCGCGTGGGTCAACCAAACAGCCGCGAAGAGCAGTATCGTTGAGCAAGGGGCGCGGGGCACTATGCATGCAGGCCAGGAAGGTTACCACCATATGTGTCGTTTCTATTCAGGGTCAGTGACAATTCCCCAACGTCCAGCTTAAGCTTCTTGGGGGCACGTACTGACTTTAAAACCTGCAGGAGTTTCTACCAGCTCGAAGCTCTGCGAAAGTACAAATGGTACTGGAGACTGGAACCCGATGTCGATTTCCTCTGCTCGATTACCTACGATCCGTTCGTGGAGATGGCTCGGCGGAAGAAGGTATACGGCTTTACAATCTCCTTATGGGAAGAATGGGACACGGTGCCGTCACTCTTTCGACACACGGCCGAGTTCAAGGAGGCGTTCGATCTGGCGTCTTCGGCATTGTGGAAGGCCATGATGGAACCGTCATGGCTTCCGTATCCACTGCGGCCGCTGATGAGCCTGCTGCCGCACCGTGATCAATCTGGCGACGCCTGGAGCGGCTGCCACTATTGGAGCAACTTCGAGATAGCAGATCTCGACTTCTTCCGCGGAAAACAGTATCAGGCTTTCTTCAAGGCGCTCGATGATACGGGAGGTTTCTATTTTGAAAGGGTAAGTGGATTTCCAACGATACTTTATTCAGTATTTTGTGGTGGGCAAAGAATCGGACTTGGAAAAGAAGGCTCGGAGATGAAGAAGCTGAGGGATGTCGTTGGAGAATTGGAATGACAAGGAAGCCAAGCTTCTGTCTTCCTTCTCCACCGTGAGCTTTGATGCTCCTTCTTCCAAGACTTGCCGAGTCGCATCGCGTCCAACCACGTTCTCTCCCCTGTGCCCGAACCCTTGGCAGCCTGAAGTCGATCACTAACCAGGATTTTGCGTCGCATTTAGTGGGGTGACGCCGCTGTACACTCACTGGCCGTCGGCATGCTTCTCGACGCGGACAAAGTGCATCATTTTGAGGATTTCGGATACAGGCACGACGAACTGTTTCAATGCCCGGCTAATGCGCCAGACGGGCAATTGCCTGGGTCTCAGACGCTTGGGAATGCGTCGTCATACTCAACACCAATTGATGGAGGAATCGGATGTCGATGTGAGTGCGACGGCAAGGTAAGGAGGAACCATAACGGGTACTGCCTAAATA
The DNA here is from genome assembly GCF_030867605.1 of Colletotrichum paranaense. Classification (NCBI taxonomy): domain Eukaryota; kingdom Fungi; phylum Ascomycota; class Sordariomycetes; order Glomerellales; family Glomerellaceae; genus Colletotrichum; species Colletotrichum paranaense. Next base: position 3,016,160 of record NW_026848960.1, on the reverse strand, counting down.
AGTTGAAGGAGCCGAACACTGCGCAGCGACCTTGGTTTTCTTGGACATTGTGACGTGAGTTGGAGTGGTTGGATAGACGCGCACTGGAGGAGACACACAGAAGTATACCCATGTTTTGTTAGAATACAGAGAAGAAGGATTCGTTGATACAGAAATCTAAGCCCAGGTCAAGATCTTATTCAGATCCGCTTCCGTCTAGACCAATAACTCCAGGCACCTATAGTCACGCACGTACATTACAAGGTCTATCTCATCAAGGAAGCTGGCGTAGCTCCTAATCTTCATCAGAGTCATACTTGCCTTGGTAGTCCCCAAGCAAGATGTCGTCCACCGCAAGTCCCGACGTGTTGTTCCGCAGCCACTCTGTTTCAATCCGGAAGAAAATCCATACCCATCGTCTGAACACCTCAAGTGACTGCAATAAGAAGATGGAACTCTCAAAGTCGGTAAACTTGTCCAAGTGTGCGTTCAGCTTGAGCGACCAGGTACACCGCAGCATCAAGTCCATTCCGATCACGGCGTAGTAAATAACAGGCTGCTGGAAAACAAGCCGCCGGCGAAGCCCGAACGGGTGCTCCGGATTGTTGCGCTCACGCGCCGACGAGAATAGAGTCAGGTCCCAATCCTTGGCAACATCCCAATACCACGAGTAAAGGGAGTTGACCAGCACTGCCACCAGCCATGCTCTGTTCAATCCAGGCGCTGGCTGATCGGCCGGAACACTTCGCTGCAGTGCGCTGAAGATGATAACGGGGAACGCCGTGGCGTATTTGGTGGCGTTGGCCAGATGCTGTCCGCCCCAACCGACTGACTCCTTGTAAGGCGCTCTTCGGACTCGAAAGTACTCGATGATGCACTGCCTGAATCGTATCGCGAATGGCACTGCCATGATGAGCGGCACTATCACCGTTCCGCCGCAGTTTCTGTCCGGTCGCGCAGTTGAAGACCCAGACGGCGTGAAGAACATGCAAAGGACCACGTAGAGGTCTCCCAGGATCTTGGAGTAGCTCGTCAATACATCGGCGAGCAGGATATCTCCGAATTTCCCATCCTTTGCTTCTGCTATGCCTCCGATGCTCACGCGTCGCAGCGTAGCGAGGAACCGCGATCGTCCACCTTGCGAAAAGTTGCGGATGGGGACGAAGAAGAGGGCCGCAAGGGCGACCAGGTAGGTCATCGGTAACCAGTCATATTCGATTACGAGGGCGGGGGTTCGACGGGAGAAGATCCAGAAAGTCGAAATCGAGAGCAAGAAGACCGTCGAAAGTACGGTCGCGAGGCGGTAGGTCGATAGGTGATGCGCCGGTTGTGTTGGAGAGGATCGCGAGGGATATCGAATCAGGGAGGGCACATCAATCTTGACTTTGTGCAGGTAGTGGAGGTTGACACCCCAGCCCCAGACGGCTATGCCATAGTCAGCGTGTTAGTTCTGCCCGCGCGCAGTCGCGACCTACCGAGAACAATAATGAATCCAATGCGATAGGGTAGGGGAAAGGTCAAGCTGAACGAGTCGAGCTGCGACTCAACCTTCGGATCACCGTCCATGGCTGTTGGTAGAGGGAGAAAGAGGCATCGAGTGAAGAAAAGGAAAGGCGGGCTCTATGGAGCCAAAGTCGAGTGCAAAGGAATGACGAGAATACAAAGAAGATTCAGAAGGATTAAAATCCGAGTCGCTCAAGACGTGTGTCGCAAAGCCTCAAGATCGACTTAGAAAAGAGGATAGTTTGTCCCGTACAGTTCAGGAGGTAAATTGTCCTGTACGCCTTATCGTTATCAATCGGGCGAGTGGTCTGTGCCTCAAGGGACCTTACGTACCACTGATGGGGGGTGCAATGACGTCTGGGGTAATTCTTAGGCAACTGGGTCGAGATGCATTCGTGATGGTTCTAATTAATGCGTATTGCCAAAATGTCACGAAATGAGAATCCCATAATCATTTTGAGGATGACATCAGAGTTTTATATCTTACGTTGATCTTGTACCTATGATGGTGTTTTGCAAAAGGTAAACTTGAGGTTGAAAGCTGAGGTAATTGAGGTTATGTGCCTCCTCTCAAGTTGGAGTGTCATATCTCCAGCAATCGTTGCAATTACATGTGTGTTAGAATCTTTTGAAACTGACCATTTGATTGGTAAACTCAGCCCACTGCAGTAAGAGTCTTAGCGGGCAATGTTCAAGACTAAATTTATTTGATGTCAAAGGAAACGAGGTGTTTCGTGAGCAATCAGCGGGCATATCATCAATAGAGTGGCTAAGAAGGCGTCGTGCACTAAAGATGTAACATCTGACGGCATATCGACACCAATAGTTTCGACTCTGAGATCATTACGGATGTAGATAGGAAGAGCATTATCAACTACATTCATGTATCATGACCTATGTAGAAATAGTGAATCCTGAATGATGAACTATGTTTCCGCAGAAGTCACAGCTTCTGTGGGAGCTTCCTCCGGAGGCGCAGTACCTTCCTTCTCCGGCCTGCGTCCGGTTATGTAGTACCTAGTCAGAAATCTGTGTCAGCGCAAACTTGTGTCGCATGTGGGATTATCACACTAGGAAGGGTCGTGAATAGGTGGTCTCTTACACTGGCCAGTAAGCGTGAATAGTCCGGTCCTTGATGTCCTTTCGTACTTCCATGAGGAAGACCTCGACCTCCTCGCGTGTCCACTCATGGCCCCGGGTCAACGCGGCCATGGAGAACCCCTCGAGGCCAGTGAGCATGTTCTCACAGTTCCAGATACCGATTTCCTTCCACTTGTGGTCCTTGGGCCACGAGTTGCTCGGCCACTTGGTCACCGTCATCTGGACGTCGATGAAGCCAGCCTCCACCATGACATCTTTCAGCGGAGGAACCTTGGCAAAAGGGCGTCCAAATTTCTCGGAAGCCTCCTGAAGCAAGTCTGCCCACCTGAGCAGCGCAGAATCGGGCTTGAGCGTTCCGTCGTCGGATGTTGGGGCGAGGTCGATTTCTTGCAGTTCGACCCAACCGCCGGGCTCAAGGTTACTTCGGGTTGCGCCTGATTAGTCTTCCGTGTTTATCCAAACAGTTCCATCTGAACATAACACAAGGGCTGTTCTTACTCATAGCACTTCTTCAGATACTTTGCCCAACTGCTGATGCCTGAAGTGATGACTCTGCTGTGAATGTACTGGAAAGGTCGCGAGTACAACCACGGATCTTCAGCATCGTCGACTTCGAATCGAACGTTGGGAGGTACACTGAAAGATCTCGTCAGCTTCTGCTTTCGCGGATGCGACGGGGTAGATTTGTACTATGCAGGCAGTGTCGGAGACAAGTCAAAGGCTAGGACCTGTGAAGACTTTCACGTCAGTTACAATGCGAATTTCCTCATTTCCCGATCCGATAACTGTAATGTCCGGTAAGAGTATGAGCTAGGGGAATGCTTGCCTCGGATTCTGGGTGCTCGTCTCCAAAGTCAAGAGCCCAGATACCGCTGCCGGTGCCCACATCGAGAACTCGTCCGACCTTGGCACCAGGTTGGCAAGGTGGAGCAACACCGAGATTGTTGTCGGTGACAAGAAGCCACATTGAATGGGTCAAATCTGATCACATTTTAGATCAGAAGACAGTTCATGAGGCGAGTATTCTTTGACTCATACATACCCAGTCTCTCTAGCTCTCTATCGTCATTGGGAATGATGTACGCTACTTAAGTCAGAGGTGTTGCGCAAACGAATCACGTAAATGGACCTACTTCCGTCTTTGTACCGATGGTAGGTCCTGCCATTCTCCTGTCGATATTCGAGAATAGACTCCCGAAGGCTGGTGCTCGACGAAGCCACGCTCTAAACCGATAAAACGGCGTTCAGCAGGATTTCCGAGAGGCTTCAGCGAAGGCAGCGAATAAAGTGTGCAACGATTGCGATTAACTTACACTTCCAATTTCCGACTGTGAGTCACCTTGAACTGAGTCCTCTGGCTTGGGGGATGTTAGGACTTGCCTAGGGAATGATCTCATGTTCATAGTGGCATACCTCCTCTTGGTCGACGGCAAGCAAAACTGGTTCGTTGTCTTGGGACATATTGCACGTTCTGAAGCTCACGACTTCAAAATTCAACGAAGATAGCTGCTCACGGGAAATTATAGACCATAGCACAAGATGAAATTGCCAATGAATTATTGAAAATGATAGCAATCGAAGTCGGCGCGGGGGGGGGGGGGGAGAGCAATTGTTTTGTGGCGAGAACAGAAGAGCTCATGCGAGCCCCTCCTCGTGGCCGGGGTACGCTGCAAAACCAACAGGCAAACACGCATATGCGCCTCGGCGGTGCATTTCTCTCATTGCAGACATTTGTGGACCTGTAGGATTCACGGCCGAATGAGATCTTGGGACATTGAAGCGTTTACGGCAGCTGGAAGCAGATATCTCTAAGCGAAGGGGTGCGCTGGTGACCGGGACACTAGTTACTGGGAACCCAGAATCGGAAAGAGATCCGTATCCGCGGCACAGGTGCTCATCCATGTTTGCTGCCAAGGCCAAGACTCGACGAATAACGAGGATGGATCTTGATTTCGTTCCGCGATAAATTGAATGCGGCATAAGGCCATGCAGTCGCCGCACGTCGAGGGCTTCAGACACACCAGTGTGCAACACCAGGCCAAGACGAGAATAGAGACCGCCAGATACTTGAATGCTTTCCTTGAAGCACAAGGGTACCGACATGCAGTCACCGGATCTCCGCACCAGCACAGCACGATAGCATGATAGGCTCCTGTGCTAATTATGACCTTTCGGATCTCATGGACTTGCCATTGACGTCTGAATCCGGCTTGCTATTCGTGGATTACAGGTCATCTCATCCCTGCGATGCGCTAGGATGGACCTAGACTAAAGCAACTAGGGCCTAGGTCCCGTCCCGAACGCAACCTTGCTCAACAATATAAGGCTTGGGAATCAAGGTGTCGAGGAAAAGGCTCTTGTGTATTCATTGTATTCCTGAGAGAACAGCAACCTGCAGGTATTGCTTACCAAATTACGCAACACACTGTCAAGTTTAGCACTCTTTTCTTCCTGTTGGTACTCAACTCTGCCTTCAGCACTATCCTCGTTCTCCAGCCGGGAGTGAACCCTTCAGTTCTACGTATGGATTATGAATTTATCTCGGGTAATGAAGACGCCTATTCTAGTCGCGAGTTAATGATTCTGTCTGATGAACCCCTTATTAAGGACCGAACTCTCTGTGACGCAAGTCCATGAAGTTGAAAGTGCACACACTCGGTGTCAGACCCTTTCTCTCGATTTCTTTCTTTCTATCAATCACACGAGCCCATCTATTGAGCTGAAGGCTGAGCCGGAGGAGATAGAGACCATGGAGGAAAGTCGAGAGCCGGGTGCTGGCCAACTAATATGGTTTGCGTCCGACAATGCAATACCTGCGTCGGGTCATTATCATAACGCACATCTGAATGCTGAGAATGCTTACGCTGGCCACCATGCATGTATAGTCCTGTCTTGAATGTTTTCCCGTACATCGACAAGAAATTCCTCGACCTCGGCAGGTGTCCAATCGAGGGCTCGCGTTAAAGGTGCCATAGTGAAGCCTTCAAGGCCGCCAGAAACGTTTTCGCCGTGCCAGGTACCAATTTCTTTATACTTCGGGTCTTTCGGCCAAGTATTAGTAGGCCACTTACATAGACTTAGCGACACATCCACGAAACCGACCTCTATGAGGAGGTCCTTCAGTAGTGGCACTTCGACGTAGGGCCGACCGAACTTTTCTGATGCCTCGAGGAGGAGACTGCACCACCTCATCAACGGATGCTCGGGTGTGAGAGTGCCATCGTCTGATCTTGGAAAGAGATCAAATTCTTGTAACTCGACCCATCCCCCAGGTTCGAGATGACTGCGTTTCACCGGTCAGTATGTAACTTATCCTTAAGGTATTTCCTCTGATCGGAGTCACTAATAGAGCCAATGTGCACACACTTACTTGAAGCAACGGCGTAGATAAAGCTTCCAGTCACCAATACTGGAGGTCATCACCCGGCTGTGGATGTAAGAAAAAGGCCGCGACCAAGTCCACTCTTCCTCAGCATCGTCGACTTCAAATTTGACATTTGGTGGAACGCTATTGCAATTGTGTATGTCAGGATCTGTATTGTAAAGGCGACTCATTGGTAATATTCAACTTACTATATTGGGAGAGTTGGCGACAGGTCGATACCAAACACCTGTGGAACAGTCTCAGTAAAGTACCGTACCTTCAAAAAAGGGTCACGTCCAGAGATGGAACAGTTCCTGATATGTATTGGAGCGGCAATCTTACCTCGGACTCAGGATGCTCGTCACCAAAGTCGAGGACCCAGATGCCGGAGCCAGTTCCGACGTCAAGCACCCGGCCGACTTGAGCACCCTCCATACAAGGTGGAGCCATGCCAAGTTTGTCATCTAAAGCAAGAAGCCATAAATGGTGCTGTAAATCTAAAGCAAGAATCAGAAAGTGACTTCAAGAGGGAGGGAATGATTAGAGGAACCTACCGAGCCGATCTAATTCCTTTTCGTCGTTGGGGAGGTTGTATTCTAAAGTCGGGTGAGAGCAAGTCTTTGAATGAAGACCAAGCGTGTGTAACATACTGCCGTCTTTGTATCGGTGATACGTCCTGCCATTCTCGATACGGTACTCAAGAAGTGATTTGCGAAGACTGATAGTCGATGGAACTATGCTCTGGAGGACATAAGAACGTGTCAGTTATTGGCTGCCATCTTCTTCCGAGCATTGCCCCCTGTGACGCAGGTAGGCTCAAGCTTACATGCATATCTGCTATCCCTTCCTGTAGCCGTATTCGTTAGCTCACCTCTGGCAGCAGATCTGTCTACAAATCGAAGGCTCATTTCCTTACATCATCCACATCGAGATCAGCAACGTTGTTGTCATGAGCCATGGTGGCCGTGTACACAGATCTCTTGGTTACTACTGATGCTCTGTCTCCGAAACTTCAAGTCAAGTTCTGTCAACATCTTACGCCAAATTTTTTTGTTGAAAGAGTTAACGATGTCCGGGGTGGGACGCGGGTCTTACAATCCTTTTGTGTTAAGTTTAAAACCAACTACACAGTATGCCAATGTGATCCAGCAGACCCCAGGCGCAGACGAAAGTCACGCCAACAGGCAAACATGCATATGCGCATTAACGACGTTGCTACCAACTGCGGCGCAGACAGTTGTGAACCTGATGCAGATATGGCCCAGTAAGAGAGACCGGCTTCAGACAGGGGAGGAGGGTCTCTCCCTCATTGGATGTATGGTTATGCTTGCCATTAGTGATGACCCGGTTACTCCCATCCGCGTTTGCAAAGGATTTCAAGCCAGCACCAACGCCAGCACCAGTGATCTGTTATGTTTCAATTCAATTGCTCCGTATGCCATATGCGCTATTAAATGCCCGTCTGCCAAGCTCTCTGCTGAAAACACCCTTCTATAAAGCCATATAGCGAAGATAGCTACTCAATGCGGCCCTTTTGAAGGTTGGCTAGTCGCCTGGGAGGTCGAGCGAGACTGGCAAGATCATAAGCCCTCAGGTATCAAGCCGCCCCCGGTTGATTTCGTATGCAAAAGTTCCGTTGGAGCACTAACTTTCACAATCTCAAGTCCATGGCCACGAAGTAGAGATACGGACGCGCAAAATGCTTGTCAGCGTCTGGCCCTTATCAGTATTGAGTCGGCCCATCCCTGCGATGCTCTGGAGCCGCGCTAGGATCGATTACGCTAAGGCGTGAAGACTAATTAGACTAATACCAAACACAACCTCTGTTCGACTACAATGTCAGATCTCGCCCTTCATAACGCTTCGGCTCATGTCGATTACCCAGCTAAGCATTCCGAGCCAATCCGACTGGAAATGCCTCAAATCGTAGTCGTACTATCTTCAGGCTCCTGTTTGAGGATGGTCTAAGATGTCTCTGGACAACTTTCTTGTCTCGGATCCTGTCACTGTCACCGTCACTCCTCTTCCTCTACATATGCTCCAGTGTCAAGATGACGCTGCAGCTGGAGGTTGAGTTGGGGGAGAGGAAGGAGCCTCCGAAGAAGCCGGGGCTGGGGGAGCAGGCGTGCTCTCCTTCTCTGGCCTGCGCCCGATGATGCAGTAGCTGAAGCCGGTCAGCGTGTTCCAATTTAGTAAAATCGAGACATTTCCGTCTGTGCTACTCACGTTGGGGTATAGCTGTGGATAGTCCTGTTCTTGATATCGTTTCGAACATCAATTAGGAAAACGTTGACCTCTTCCGGGGTCCAATCAAAGGCGCGGGTAAAGCCTGCCATAGAAAACGCTTCGAGGCCACTTGTGAAGTTCTCACAGTGCAGCCTTCCGAGCTGTTTATATTTCTCATCTTTGGCCCAATCATTACAGGGCCACTTGTAGCTGGTGATCTGTACGTCGACAAATCCGATGGCCTTCAAGGTGTCCACGAGAGGTCTCGGGTCAATGTAAGCGCGCCCAAGCTGCGCCGTGGCTTTCTGGATGAGTTTGCACCACTTAGAGAAGGCATGGTTTTCTGTGAGAGTTCCGTCATCGGAAGCGACAATGACATCGAGTTCCTGTAGTTCGAGCCATCCACCCGGGGTGAGATTGCTGAGGTTGCCCCTGAGTTAGCCATATCCCTTAGACAATACTTCGGCCGTCTTATTCATTGCTTCGCAATCAAGTACAAAGAACAAGCACTTACTCGAAACACCTGCGGAGATAGACCTCCCAGTCGCTGATGCTTGCCGTCATGATGCGGCTATGAATATAGTCAAAAGGTTGCGACCATGTCCATTCTTCTTCAACATCATCAATCTCAAACCTCACGTTAGGGGGCACACTAATAATCGAGGTCAGTATTCCACAACGCTGGTGTTTCCGGGCGATGTCTGGGAACTCTTCATCACATACTAGTCAGGTAGGGTTGGTGAGAGGTCAATGCCGATAACCTGGGAAGAACACCATATCAGAATCCGGTTCGTTCCTTCGCCGTAGTACATGCAAAGGCCGAAATCTGGTGCTAGGCAGTCACATGAGATGGCTTACCTCGGCATCAGGATGCTCGTCTCCGTAATTGATAGCCCAGAGTCCACTACCAGTGCCAACATCAAGTACTCGGCCGACTTTGGCGTTCTCCTCGCAAGGCGGAGCGATACCAAGAGCGAAATCAAGAGAGATGTCCCAAAGTTCGCCTTGCAAATCTGAGGATGCTGTGAGCGTTTTGTTCAGACTGTACCCCTGGGTCATGAAGCGTACCTAATCTTTCCAACTCTCTCTCGTCATTGGGAAAGGCATATTCTTATCGAAAATTAGAGTGAATCTCCAAAACTGGGTCCATTTCGACATACTGCCATCTTTGTATCGATGATAAGTTCTGCCGTTCTCAATGCGGTAGTCCATGATGGAATCACGGAGACTAGTGCTTGATGAAGCGATGCTCTATGCAATGGCATTCTGGTGAGACGAAAAATCCTGTGACTTGACATGGGGCGGTCTCAAGCTTACGCTTCCAACTTCGGAAGTAAGATCATCTTGCTAATGCCACTGTTAGAGAAATTTCACGTAATGGCTATAGCACGGTAGGGCGGGCGCCGAAGCTGTCTCACCTCGTCTACTGCGAGAGCATCATCATGGTCGTGACACATGTCGTGTGGCTTTAAAAGATAGTTCGGAGAATAAGATGGTGAGTGTCTCTTGATCGGGCTCGCGACGTTGCAGCTGTTGTCGATTTGGCTGCGACCAAATTATCGGGTTATATCCGCTGATTCAGTGAGGGATGATCAGGAAACCCGCGCTGACGGTTGATGAAGAAAGACAACGAGGGGGCGGCAAATGTTTTCGTGACAAAGTCAGGCGATCTTTGATCCAACGCCCCTCTTCTCAACCGGGGGCTGGTGCAAGCACCAACGAGCAAACATGCATATGCATCTCGTCGGCGGAGTGTTCCCTTTGCAGAAAATTGTGGAGCAGAGGAAACAATTGACCGAATGAAGAGAGAATCGATGTGACAAGGCAACGTGCCAACAACTTCCAACTGCATATTGGCATCTAATCACTTGCCATATCCGTCGCACTACCCCTGTCAGCCGCGAGGGCTCCCAACTTCGGAAAGAGCTGCGTCTCCGTGGTCCGCGCCGAGGCTGCAACCGTGCTGAGGGGTTCCCGATTGCTTGGTCACTATTCAAATTCGAGAAAAGGAAAGAATGTTCATGGAAGTGTCTCCTCGGACAATTTCATGGAGCGCTGGGGGTCTGTAGATTTGGGTACGCAGTGCCATGAGCAATGCTGCGAGGTAAGGGGAGAGGAAATTCTCTGACAAAAACCTTCATCCAATAGCTAGTCTTAATCCCTTCGTTCTACGACCGAATGCGGTTGTTACTGAGCTGAAGCTGAAGCTGCCGCTGTGGAAGCTTCGGCATCCGCTGGAGTGCTCTGACTTTGAGGCGGAGCTGGACTGTTTTCTTTCAAAGGCTTCCTGCCTACAAGAGTGTAGCTACAGAGAATCGTCAGTCCGAGAGGGTAGACTGTGGAATAATAGTTCGAAAAACAGCAAGAACACTTACATTGGCATATATGAGTGGATCTTCTTGTCTCTCATATCTTTGCGAACACCTACAAGAAACACTTGAACCTCCTCCTTCGTCCAGTTGTGAACCCGGGTCAAAGGTGCAAGAGCCATAGCTTCAGCGGCATCAACGAAATTATGGAAATTCCATTCGCCAATTCTCTTGTAGTGCTCATCCTTCGGCCACGCGTTAGACGGCCACTTGAAGTTCTGCTGGGCCACGTTCTCGAATCCAACGTCGATCATGAGCTCCCTCATCTCTGGGATAGGAGCGAATCTGCGCCCAAACTTCTCAGCAGCTTCGCGAATGAGGGAAACAAACTGCGCTAATGGCTTCTCAGGAGGTAGAGTGTCGTCATCAGCTTTGATGACGAAGTCTCCCTCCTGAATCTCAAAGTAGCCTCCCGGGACGAGATTACTATTGCACGAGTCTTGTCAGCTCTGGTGTTTCTACGCACGCAGCTAGTTGAAAGTCGATGTGTTGCCCTCCGAGGCCCTTGGGCTTCTACAAAGATGCCAATGAAGCTCGGTGACTATGGCACAATAAGCCATGTGACGACTATGAGAAAGGGACGTACTCGTAAGCTTTCTGGATGATCTTCCTCCAATCCGAAATAGACCCGTTCATGAACCTAAGGTGGATGTAGTCAAAAGGCCGGGAATAGAGCCACTCTTCCTCGACATCGTCAACCTCAAACTTGACGTTTGGAGGCACGCTAAGATGGCATCATCAGTAGACTATTGGGCCTCACTGAAGGAAGGGCACATGCTCTTGCGGCTGAATAGGAGAAAGATCGACTCCAAGCACCTGTCTTTCTGTCAGATACCTCCGTCTGGGAAGAATTTCTTCATCAAGAGCCCTTACCTCAGTTTCTGGATGCTGGTCACCATAGTCAATAGCCCAGAGACCAGTTCCAGTACCAAGGTCGAGAACACGGCCAACCTTAGCGCCCTCGTCACAAGGAGGAGCGAAGCCCAATCTCTCGTGGAATGTGAGGATACATATTTCGTGTTGCATATCTACTTGGGTCAGTGACCAGTATGATTCAACGTAAAAAGCCGCAAGATTCACTACTGACCCTGCCTGTCCTGCTCCATGTTGTCGTTAGGCCAAGCATATTCTGGTAACCATTAGCTGCTGATTCGCAGCCCAAATATTTGGCAGAGAGCTAGCGTAGACTCACTGCCATCCTTATACTTGTGATATGATCTTCCGTTCTCGATCCTGTGCTCAAGAATGGAGTCCTTGACGCTTGTGGTCTCTGAGCGGATGCTCTCAAGGTCCTGTTCGCTATCGGAGACCTGAATCGACGGTCATCAGCAAACAATGTCTACGTGCCCAGATGCTTGCACAGATCCGTACATCGTCTTCAGCGGCCAGGTGAACTTCGGGATCCTCCTGTGTAGTAGCCATGGTAACCGTTTGCTAAGACCTGGCCGTCTTCGAATGCCACTCGAAATTGAGATGTTGTTTTGCTAAAGATTCGTGTTGGAAAGCACCTTTCAGAATGCACAAGTCGATACCAGCCCAGAGTTTCTGGGAGTGAGCAGATCCAACCGAACCCCTCATTGTTGAACCAACGTGTGGCCTGTCGCCCGCCAACTGCGAGCTATCATCCACAGTATCGGCGTGCAGGGTGCATGATGCATGTCGGCGGCGACGTTGCCCCTTTGCAGACTGGAAAAACTGGAGATATGACAGGGGGAGTAGGACGGGAAGACGTCCCCGGCGCGGACCGCGGGCTGTACACCCGTCAGGCTAGTGTCCTTCGCTTTCTAGCCGCACCAAACGACTAGAGGGTCTGGTCTCCAAAAAAAGAACCACGACACAGACAAAGTCAAACCGACGTTGCCATAGACCACCACGACCTCGAGTCCGTGTCTACAAGTCAGTATTCAAATCGCGTAATTATTTCAACCTTCTACGATGCATTATTTGCCATCAAAAAGTTGCTAGCAAACTCACTGGTGCTCGCGTCAAGCCAATTTCCACGCACGGGGTTGCACTGATCTGAGAAAGACATCGCGAGAGCAACTGGATATTTGATGACCAAGGAGCCTAACAGATTCCTACTATTTCTGCTGACCTCTCTTCGTCAGCGTCGTGTGCCTTTCCGTCTTCCCTGGGGTTGAGCTGAAAATGACCTCGTCATTTCTAAGGCGAAGCGGAAGTCTCGGCCGGCGTTGCTGCCTTCAACGGTTTCCTTCCAACAAGCGTGTAGCTACAATGATGTCAGAAAGATCAGCTCGAAGATGAAGAAAAGATGATTGACTTACATGGGAAAGTAAGAGTGAACCTTCGGATCCCGAAGGTCCTTCCGCACCTCGGCGGCGAACACCAGCACCTCCTCCTTGGTCCAGCCATGCACCCGGGTCAATGGCGCCAGGGAGACAGTCTCAACTGCGCCACCAAAGTTGTGGTAATTCCACTCCCCGATCTTCTTGTACTTGGGGTCCTTGGCCCAAGGATTCGTAGGCCACTTGAAGACGGTCAGCTCCACGTCTTCGAACCCGACCTCTGTGAGGACGTCCTTCAGATCAGGAACATGGACCAGGGGCACACCCATCTCCACGTAAGCTTCGCGAATCAGGGCGCCGAATCTAGACAATGCCTTCTCGGGGGGCAGTGTTCCATCGTCGGCGGCTGGGGACATGTCTGACTCCTGTATCTCGTACCATCCGCCGGGCGTGAGGTGGCTTTATGTTTGGAAACGCTGTCAGATATCCTTCGCGGAGTTGCACTTTAATGATAAGACTTACTCGTAGGCCTTCTTGATCATCTTCTTCCAGTCGCTGATGCCGCCCGTGATGATTCGACTGTGAATGTAGTCGAATGGCTGTGAATAAAGCCACTCCTCCTCGATATCATCAATCTCGAATCTCACATTAGGCGGAACGCTGTGAGAGACGAACGATCAGTCTTCTGGGTGTCTTGTCATGGCCAACCGGTTTCTCATGCGGAATCAACATACTCTGACGGCTGTACAGGAGAAAGGTCCATGCCCAGCACCTAAAGGACAGGTGATCGTTAGCAACCTCTCGATCATTGCGTTTAAGGAGTAAGTGGCGTCACAAAAATTGAAGACTCACTTCGGCTTCAGGATGTAGATCCGCAAAATCGATCGCCCATAATCCAGTACCCGTGCCGAGATCGAGAACACGACCAACTTTTGCGCCAGGCTCACATGGAGGGGTTATGCCGAGCTTTCCATCCCAAGTGAGATAAAAGATCTCATGCTGCATATCTGATAAGCCCTGTCAGTGGGATAAAACACTAGCCAGTGATAGTCTATCTTACCAAGTCTATCGAGCTCTGTCTCATCATTGGGAACGAGGTATTCTATCGAGCTGGTCAACCGCTGAATGCAGTCGGAGAGCGCCTGCTTTACCTACTGCCATCCTTGTACTTATGATAAGTTCGTCCATTTTCTTGGCGCCACTCGAGCATGGATGCCTTGATGCTCGTCGTCTCTGATTGAATACTCTGTCAAAAGAGCAGCATGAGTAAGGAGATCTAAGCAGTGAGAATACTGCGAGATTGGTGTCGTCCTTACCTGGAGATCAGCTTCGCTGTCGGTCACGTCAACCTGAACTTTGCATTAGTTGTCATCTACTTGGTGTTTAAAGTTGCAGTTACACGTACATGGTCTTCAGCAACAAGCTGGACCTCGTTATTCACGATAGAAGCCATGCTCGCAGGTGCTCGTTCGCGCAGTTAACAAGGTATCCAATCTTAATGTTTCTCCTTCAAACAGAAATATGGGCAACGTGAGAGCGCGAATCTTGACGAGACGCAAAAGGCGTTCGGGCAGCGGGGGAGGCACAGACTTGTCTATTTGTTGCGACCAAAACATTCGATTGTAACCCCCTCTTTCCGGCCCATGTTTCTGAGCAGGGCCAACAGAACGAAATGTGCATTGCATAATGCAAGTACGGCGGCCAAGTTGTCTCCATTTAGAAAGGAAATGTGGGACGGAGAGGGGACCGTCGTTCGTTGCTTGGTATCGAGACGCCCAAACCCATGTTAGAGCCGTTGGATGCAACGCCCGACCTTCTGAATCTGTCCGGAGCCGAGGCGAAGGTCCGAGTTACCCCGGCTTCAGCCACACGATTGATTCGCTTTGTGTATTTGACGAGCCGGGCAAAGATTGAGTTCTGTTTCTTCTGTATTGAGAGAAGAGATGATGCCGAATAGAAATAGAAGTTGGGCTTTACGGCGTCTTCTTTCTCGTTCCCGCTTCCTAACCATGTCTTGCCCCAAGGTAGTGGCATGGTTCTCACAATCTCTGTTCAATTCTCTATTCTTCCTTCGATTCTGGCTTCCGTCCAACGACAAAATACCTAAGTTGCTCAAGTCAGCATGCAAAGCGTGTTCGACAAGTGATCATGAAACAGAGATGGCTTACATGGGGACGTAAGTATGGTAGTTCTTGTTAGCCAGGTTCTTCCGGACTTCAGCCAAAAAGACATTCACCTCCTCCCTAGTCCACTTGTGGGCGCGCGTCAGAGGCGCAATAGAGATAGCCTCGAGACCGGCGTTGCTATTCTCAAAGCCCCATGCGCCCAGTTCCTTGAACGAAGGATCTTTGGGCCAGGTATTGATGGGCCACTTGTACCGGCTCAGCGTCACGTCCTTGAAGCCCACATCGACCATCAGTGTTTTCAAGGAAGACACCGAGACGTACTCTCGCCCAAAGATGGCCGCGGCCTCCTTGAGGAGGTTGCCGTACTTGGCCAAGGGGCAGTCGGCAGGAAATGTGCCGTCATCGGACTGGAACTCCATCTCTGGCTCCTGCAACTCTAGATAACCGCCAGGTTGGATGTGACTTACACGCATTAGTAGACAGCTATTGAGCAAAGGCCGGGAGTAAAAGTCGCGCTTACTTGAAACATTTAGTGAGATAAGCCTTCCAGTCTGCGATGCTTGACGACATGAAGCGACTGTGAATGTAGTCGAACTGGGTGGTGTACGTCCACTCCTCGTCAATGTCGTCGATTTCGAACTTGACATTCGTAGCTACGCTGGGAGACCCGGCCTCTTAGTCCTCTCTCCCGATAGCTTCACGAATTCAGAAACCTACATGTCTGGCTGCGTAGCAGATAAATCAACGCCGAGAACCTGTTCACAGTCAACACGCATTTAAATTTCATCACTTTTGAGCTTGCCTCGGCTTCGGGATGATCGTCGCCAAACTGAATAGCCCAGATTCCCGTGCCCGTACCAACATCCAATACTCTGTCAACCTTGACACCAGGCTGGCATGGAGGTGCTAGTCCGAGCCGACCACCGAGGGTTATGAGGCATATGTGATGTTGCATATCTAGCAGTGTCAGACAAGTAAGCCACATGCGTGAGATATCTCAAGGACTCTGTAGAGGTGACATACCCATTCTATTATTCTCTTGCTCATCGTTGGGAATCACATATTCTTGTTACCGATAGAGTCAGCACGGCTTTACAAGAGACATGGAGCGTGTTGCTCACTTCCGTCTTTGTAGCGATGGTACGTTCGCCCATTTTCGAATCGATAGTCCAAGATTGAGCCACTGAGGCTGGTGCTCGAGGAAGCAATGCTTTCAAAATCTGCTCGATTTTCTTCCAGAGCCTACGACTGCTATAAGCTCGAGAGAATGGCACCTGTCACATGGTCACAAACATACCTGTTCATCCGTAATGATTTTGATCTCGTGATCGACTTCAGCCATGATTACAAGTGTTGGTTGGGCGAGAATGACGTGCTGTAGTTTATGGACGATGAGCAAGAGTCGACAATTTGAGCAGAGGCATGGGAACCGAGGAAGAGAGGAATCTGGTCAATTTTGTGGAAAAGCAACATGCCATCGCTAACACCCCCTCAATCAGACTCGAATCAAACCAACGAGAGAAATGCACACACAACGCATGCCACCGGCGAAGTTGACCCTTGGCAGCATTCTGGGTGGACCCGAAAGAGCTGCCGCCGAATGGAAAGTGAAGTCCTCAAGGCAGGGGTATCAAAAGCGATGTCCTTGTTCTGCATGGTCCTCACACTTGCTTCCGCGGTGACTGACTCGATATGTGGCTGACTGTCCATCCCTTTCCCTGAATGCGACCGGCACAACCAACATGAACCTCGACCTCTTCTTTAGTTTCTGCGAACAAGATGACAGCACACAGGTTACTAGTCGGAAGGTCTAATACGTGTCGAGGACAGATCAACACCAAGAACCTGAGGCGGACCAAATGTCAGTATACGTCCAAAGAAACACTGTACATCGATAGGCGGAACTTACTTCGGCCTCCGGATGGTCATCGCCAAATTCGATAGCCCAGATACCAGTTCCCGTACCGAGATGAAGGACTCTTCCAACCTCAGCGCCTGCTTGGCAAGGGAGCGCAAGACCGAGCCTGCCTCCCAGCGTCATGAGGCAGATGTGGTGCTGTAGATCTATCGGAACGCGATCAGATTCTGAATCCTAGGTCAACAGTAATGTGACAACTCTCGCCTAGTCTATCCATTTCCCTCTCGTCGTTGGGGATATTGTGCTCTTGCATTTCTACTAGATTCCCGTACAAATAAAGAATCAGAACTCCAGGTCAGATTGTGAACTCAACCCCATCTTTATACCGATGATAAGTTCGACCATTCTCGAAGCAGTAGTCTAGCATCGAACCGGAAACGCTTGTGCCAGACGAGGCGATACTCTCAGAGGTAGTTAGCACATGCCAAGCCACTCACAAAGGAGAATTTAAATTGTTTACTTCGACTTCTGCCTGGTCATTGTCTATAAACTAATTTTATAATACTTGTCAGCCCACTGCCACGAGGAGGTACACACGAGGTTTTGAAGGACACAGTACCCCATCGTTGGCAGCGATGACAACTTCGTGGATAATTTCCACCATTTGGTTTTGAGTATCGAAGATTGGTGAGTTGGATTTGGAGTCACTTCTGCTCGTTGCTAACCAACCTTGTTCAATCAACCTCGCCCGAAGAACGAGGAGCGGGTAAGTCAACGAGGGATATGCCAAATTGTGTTCAGGAACAGGGGCAAGGGACTCGAGTCCCCCTCACCTTGGTGAACACGAACCAACATAACAAGACATGCAAGCCAACGGCGAAGTTGTCCCCGTTCACAAAAGGCCACGACGCCTCTATGTGGAGCCGATGAAACCGCAGCTTCATCAACCCCGGCCTGGGCAGGTAAAGAGGTTGAGCTCACGTTCCCTGCAGTCCTCGTAACCGGTGTGGATTCCTGGTCATTGTTATTTACATACACAAATAAAGTACGTGGACTGCAGACAACCCTTTTCACTCTTACGTATCAGTTGATCTTGATGTGGGCGAGTATATTAGACGGAAGCCCCCCGCCCCTCAGCGTGCCGTCCGGGAAGTGGATCTGCCTTGCGGATGGAACCGCGGATCAGCACCCGGCTCCGGCCCGATCCCCGCGGAGTCAACCAACTTGAGGCATTTCCAGTGAGCAGCTGTCCTGCCCCGTAGAGGTCTTGCAGGTACGGTTACAATAGTGCGTTCTCCGGGGATATGCTCAATGATGAAGCCGGAATAAGTAGTCCATAGTCGACGTTGGTGAATACATGATGTCATGAGAGTTCTCATCAAGAAATATGGCGGTCTTCAGGAAGTCAAAGATCTGAATATGATTCATGAGGACTGACAAGGGATGATGCGCTTAAACCAAACACCCGTATTGTTACAGCCCTATGGAGGCCATCTAGACCTGGTCCGATTATACATGTATCTAGCTCCAACTCCTAGCTTAAACAAAACAAAAACAAAAGCTCACGTCACTCCTTTGGGAACAGCTCCGCCGAGATATCCTTATCCCTTCTCTGGTGATTTGTCCGGCTAGAGCTGCTACCAATGACCGTCGGCGCGTCGCCGTCCGTGTCCGGGTCGTATTCGGCATCATCCGCATGTTTCGCCTTCTTCAGCTTCAAGCTCGCTCCATCGTCCGAATTCGCACCCTCCTCGCTTGCCGAGTCGGCGTCGTCGTACGGGCTGACACCTGCGTGTCTCGAGCTCCAATCGGGGTCATCCTCTGGGAGTCGCTCGTGTTCGTGCTGCGGCTGCTTGATGAAAGAGTCGATGATGTAATACTGCATGGCGTTCATAACGAGCGGGAAGAACATCATGACGAAGAAGATTTGCAGCTGCTCGTTGCCCTCGGTCCACCGCAAGGCCCAGTCGCCGACGCGCGAGATCCAGGGCAGGAGGAGGAAGATGATGAGGACGCAGAACTTCATGCCAAAGAGGCCGCAGAAGTAAATGAAGGACTGCTTCAACCACCACCAGGCGTTGGGAGGTGTGCCATAGTTGCCGGACCGGATCGACTCCTCAGGCTTGCCCAAGGGTGTGTAGGCAACGAGGCCTGTCAGAACGCGGAGAAGTACGATGAGGATGGGGATACCGATGGTGGTCTGCATGACGCATGTTAGTACGATGCCGGAGAGAGAAAGGAAGCGAGTGGGTTGCTTACATCAATAGCGAGATTGAGCAGGTAAAAGGAGCACGGGTTTGGTGTGTAGTCCTCGCCGCGTCTCATCAACCTCTGCGCGTTGGCCGTGGTTGCGGGGTCCAGTGTCACAGAAAAGCGCCCTGACGTCAACATTGACATGAAGATGTTGGCGATGTGGACGAGAACCGAGCCAAACACCTGCTTCGAAACATCGAAGAACCAGATCTTGACTGGACGTTGTGGCCGCTCTCTCCAGCGCTTGAAAACCAACGACAGCAAGGCAAGGCCGCCCAGGGCCGCCTGGACAATGAGGGCAAAGGAACCGAGCAGGCTGCACTCGCCATTACCACCTTCTTCGCCCTGTGTTGCAGCGTGGGTAGCCGTGGCCGCGGCGACAGCATTCGTGAAAGTCGCGACGGCGCCGTCGAGGGCTTCTGTCGGGGTCGCGATAGGGATCATTGTGTTTGCTGCTGCGTCGACTGCTGCTGTTGCTGTAGCTGCTACGAAGGCGGCGAGTGAAGTAGGAACATCTTGGGCGGCAGTCGCTATCAGGTAGGGTGGCGGAGGGGCCATTGGCCTGGCCGGGTCGGGGTGTGTTGAAATGGGACTAGCAGAGGGAGGGACAGAGAGAAAAAGGGCGGTCTCGTGCGAATGACGGGGTGATGTTTGGTCGGAAGGGGGGCGATAAAGCGGCCGTCGGTATGTGGATGACGTTCTTTTGGGGTGGGAGGAGGGTCGATCGCTTTAGGTCGAACAACGGGTTTTTGGCTGACGGATTAGGAGCGAAGGCGAGACAAGCGCATGCAACCGCGTTGTGGATTTGGGGTACCGTAGGAAAAAGGAAGGAATTTGAAAATTGGAAACCGGCGGCCAAAGGAAGAAGCAACACAAGTAATAAACCTCCGAAAAGTCTGGGTGAGGAGGGATGTTTAAGAGAAGAGGGAAGAAAGCAAAAAAATAAAGAGAAACACGGAGATAGAAAGAAGAGGAGCGGGCCAAGGTGTAGCGAGGAGCGGATAGGCAAAAAAGGTGATCGTCGTCGGGGATTGATGGGCCAGAAGGGCGGGCTGTCACGAGGCGGAGTAAGAAAGTGACATGCAGCACAGACTTGGGGGAGCTTCAGCCTTCAGCTTAGGCAACTGCGGTAGGTGAAGGGTTGATATCTTGGCACCGTGGCGCCCTGATACCGAAGTAGGTATGAGCCACGGTCAGTGAGCGATCTGGCGTTTGTGTCTGTTCGAGCGAGCACCTCAGGATGGTGATGATGATGATGATGAGCAGACCTATTGGTGGTAGCTGTTGATGAGTAAAGGTACGATACCACGGATACGTACAAAGTTGGAAGAGTACGGATGCCTCAAGGTACTGTACAATGAAATGGGAGAAAGGCAATGGCCGGGTCCTGACACAAGCTTACTTCTGATTGGGCTTAGCGTCCCCACATACCTTAACACACCTGGCTTTGCCGCCTTGGGGGATCCTCCATTAGTCACTTTCCCACGGCCCAGACTTGCCGTAAACTCGCCTGGAGCAATACTTCCTCTGTATTACGGAGCACCTACGGATACAGGCTACAGGCTACAGGCTACGGGCTAGGGGGGCGGATAGACGGAGTCAGGACAGGCACGAGGGGGGGCCACCAGCCAAGGCTTGTGTGTAATGTTGTTGGCTCCCACGGGTTTTACAGTTTGGAGCTTGGGGGCTCGGGTGGATCGAGGTGAGATTAGGAGATTTTAAAAAGGACGGAGAGACACCGCCGTCTGGATGGCACCGCCGGCCAAAGACATCACGAGATTTGTCCTTTGGCGTAAGGTACCTATCTACCTACCTAATGTAAGGAGAGGTAAGCTCAGGAGGCCGCGGCCAACGAGCGGACGACGGACCGGAGAAATCACCGCCGTTTAAGATCGACCACCCGACCTACCTACCTACCTACCTCCTTAAACTAGGTACCACCATCACCACCTATTTGTTTCTACGGATCGTATCATGCAAAGGCCAAGAGACCTTAAACCATCAATGTGGCTGCAGCGGCCAATATCCGTCCCAAAAACCATCTGCTCTGCCTGAAAAAGCCGTTGACCTGGGCAAGCCACAACAGGACAGAATGGGACACAAGTCTGCCAAACTCTCGACGCTCTCCTGCACTAACAACCTAAATGCAGGCCGGCCTGGTGCCGAGAACCCCGATTTACGAGATTCACAGGCGCTTGGCCCCATGCTTCCCCCATTTCCCCTGTCTCCGCAGACCACCGAGTCTACCCGCCGGAGCCATTGGATCGAAAGACGGCACCATCTCCGGTCCTCTTGGAAGTCAGGTACTTACTCCATAGACAATCTGCTCCATTTCGCGAAACGAAGCCCAAAAGGAAGATAGGGCAAAAGAAAAAAGGGATAGGAGGATCCGATACGAGGTCAAGAAACAAATCACAAATCCTAAACCCCAAACCCGTTCGAAAATGCGATACCGAAGCCTTTGATGTGTAACTTAGTTGGATCCCGCTATTATTCGGTCTCACTCCATTTCGTACTCTTGCACGACTCATTGCCATCTATCAATAGAACCATCGTTCCTTTGTTACAGCCAACTAACCATCCATCAAAGAAGAAAAAATCTCACAAAAAAGCCACTCCTCTGCTGTACTATACCTATGCTCCAGCCACAACCTCGCAATGTCTCGTGCTCCCAAATCATAAAGCCGCCGCTGACGGGCCAGGCGATTCTCTTCCCACAAATTTGGCTTTGCCCAGGCATCCAAACTCGTCCCGAGAAACTGGTTGCCCGGGGTTGCCCAGGGCAAACATAGCCCCCGTCTCACATCTCATCTGCATGGAAGCTGTCATGGAACGTTGACTTTAGGGGCGCGAGATTATCTCATCTGCTTGTTAGCTTTCCCGATGTACCACGGCATTTCGCATCAAAGCCACTCAGACAATGCATCTTCCAAGTCAAGTACTGCGCACTCATTCTTCAGCTCGGGGTTGGAATGGGGACGTACGGGCACTAGTGTGAGGTTATCATGGAGTGGAATGTTTCAATCTTCGACTTTTTCGACCATGTTCTGGCCGCTGAATGTCAAAAGATTGTCCTTCTTTTCATGGTATAATTACGATAGGCGAGAGTCTAATATTGCCAAGTCCCCGTTCCAAACACGCTTTTTGCATCCTATGCGCCAAAATACCTCGCAGTAGCCAACATGTTGCCATCATAATACCTTTCATCCTGTAGTGAGCCCAGTGAACATGAAACCAATCTAAAAACAAAACAATCGAAAAAAAAAGAAGAAGAAAAAAACCCCATTCCCGACCTTTAAGCTATCACCAGCTTGTCCAAAGCAACACGTGCAATCTCAATAATCTTCAGGCAGTGCCGATTCTCCTTGCTATCATCCTTGCCCTGCGGAACCATCAGGTGCTGATCCGTATGCAGCATCGGATGGGGTAGCCCGGCCGCGACCATCTCATCGAGCTTGTCATGCCGGTTATTCGACCGATCCTCCATCTGCTTGATGACGTCCTTCAGACCAAGGTGATGGTAGGGTACCGTAGATCCCGCCCCATCTGATCTCTGAAAATCGTGTCCGTAGATGTCGACTTTCAGCAAGCCTCTGACGGATAGCCTCCAGCTGTCGGGGTCCATCTCTCGGTTGTCAAACGTCTCTATCGCGCCGCAGTCGTTATCCCGTCTACTAAGCTCGCCCCACAGCCCGCCGTACTCGGCGAAACGGAACGTGATATTCCTCTTCTCTTTCTTGGCCTGGGAGGCTTCGTTGTCGATGAGCTCGAGAATCTTGGCGTAGGCGTTGGCTGTGGACGGGAGGATGGCGCCCAGCATCATCATGTTTTGGAATGCCTGCATTGGAGGCGGCTTTGTTATATCTGTAAGACTGCAGGAAGGGCAGCGGATGACGTCGTGGGCCACACGAGCGGCGGACCTAGCTATGCCCATTGCAATCTTGACATCGTTTGGCAGTCTCGATAAGGCGTCCAGGGAGAGGAAGATTTGGGATAGACAGGAGCAAGTGGTGTTGTTGTATGCTTTCGGTGCCCCGTCCACCTCTTTGCCAGTTCCATCCTCATTTTTGGTGTTGCCAGATGTGGATGATTCCGGCGTGCTTGCGGCAGCCGTGTGAGATGATGTCTCTGATGCCGCAGGAGGGGAGAGACTAGGAACCGTCTCGGGCACTTGCGCCGAGAGCAGTTCTGTAAGGCTTTTATTGATATCTTGAGGTAAATCCTCGTCAGCAGAGTCACTTTCGTCAAAGTTGATGCCACCTAACAGGTCAACACCCGCAACCCCAAACTGGAAGTCTCCATTAGGGAACCGCGGCTCGGTGTATGCCATGGTCAAGCTCGACAGCTCGGGCGGCAGCGTCGAAGGCGGCAAGCCTTCCAAGGGGGAGAGGAGGTCAAGGTAGTTCATGCTAGAGTAGTCTTGGGTGAAGAAGGCCGAGAAGTCGGTGTCTAATGTCGGTTGCGTCATGAGTGGCATCTGCGTCTGCTGGTCTTGGTTCTCGGGCTTGTCGGGGGAGGATTGTCCTTCAGCCTCCTCGACGTGTCTACGCTTCCTTGGCCGGCCCATCTGCTTCTGGGCCGAGTAGACACACCTAAGGCCCTCCCGCCGACATCTCGAGCAACCTTCAGGTTCCTTGGTGCAAGCCAGCTTTCGTGAACCTTGTATGGGTTGTTAGCATCTATTCGGTTTGGGCTTGAGACTCTCACTTACGACACTCATCACACGCGCGATGCTTTACGACACCGGCCGCCGACTTGGACGGGCTACTACTCTGAGG
The DNA here is from genome assembly GCF_030867605.1 of Colletotrichum paranaense. Taxonomy (NCBI): domain Eukaryota; kingdom Fungi; phylum Ascomycota; class Sordariomycetes; order Glomerellales; family Glomerellaceae; genus Colletotrichum; species Colletotrichum paranaense. Next base: position 2,992,357 of record NW_026848960.1, on the reverse strand, counting down.
CATGATTTGATATGGACAAATGTGATAGGGGACTAGAGAGGCGTTGTCGTGGTTGCCTGACAATACCGATGGTTGAATTGTTCTGATTACTCAAAACTTCCCAGGGTGCTGGGAGTGCGGCTTTCGGGAGGGTTATATGTAGGTGACGGAGAGTTCGTAAAAGTTGATATGCTAATAGGGCCGATGACTCTGAATGGCAAGGTAGTGACAAGCCCAGAGGCACGACGATGAAGCCCTGGCTGCCTTAGCTCGTGGCTTGCTCTCCAGCTGAATCCCGGAGTGTTTTTCTTGTTGCTCAAGGCTGCGGTATGCACGAGATGAAAGCATGCAGGTGGTGACACCGACGGCCACGTTGGAAATGCAGACGTAGGTATTTGTGCGTGTGGTCCAGAGATCGGGATGAGAAAGACGGGGTGAGACACACGAGATGCGGTTGGGAAGCAAAAGGGCAAAGCTCTCCCGGCCCACGGCGTAATTGTTGTAGGCGAGGAGCAAGCCACGCAGCACAGCTTACCCGCGTTAGCTCCAGCCCGCCCCCTAAGACCAACGCAGTGGGGGGTGGTTGCTGTAGGGGATCCATTCGTAGGGCAAGGTACATCCGCCCAGTAAAAGTAAGGTAGGTACACAGCAAAACACTGCTTGGCCGGCCTCGTCACCAGTCACTCCAAAGTCCTTTCTTTGAAGGATTCGGAGCGGCGTCAGCACCATGCCAACCTTGCATATGATGGAAGCCAAAGTTCAGCCATAAGTACTTTTGCTAGATATATAGCTTGGTTCACCGTTGAAGCTGTCTTCACTTCTCTGAGTTCATACCAGTGGTACCTCTCTAGCAACAACCGAGACGACCTATCGCTCGAACAAAATCAAGGCTGAGCCACCTCTCAAGGTTCCCTATCCTGCTCACGCCAAGACACTTATGGTGAATGAAAGTCTTCCTCAACTTGACAGAAAGACACCATGAGATATGCTCTCCTCAGATTGGTATGCGAAAGAACTGGGCTTCAACGCCTTTCTCGTGTGTTTGCAGGATGAGATCCCCCGGTGCTTGGACTACCCTGAGGTGCCGTTCGGCGGCACTGTTATTGGTCAAGAGTGCGTATTTCGTAAAGATTTGAGTCATCGGCGTAAGTGCCTTAGTATCAGTACCATGGATGCGGACAGGGCACCGGCATCACGAGAATTCTCTCCCTTGAAGCCGTTTCGGAGCAGCCCGAAGCGTCTTACCCATCACTGGCATGGTCGGGCGGGCTGACGATGGAACATGAGAATACTCACACATAAGTCCTCCATTGGGAATGGTGAGATCTCTCCGTTGCGTCCACGATCCATCAACGTGTGTAAGGAGACACTCGGCGTCGCTGCGCCTGCTTCAGCGCGCAGTAGGCGTCTAGTTGTGCCAAGAAACCATCTCGTACCCGCTGCCAATGAGTCCAATGTTACGTTGTAGTGTCTTGAGCGCTGGAAGGTTGCGTGCGCTTAGCAAGACAATAGCTGAAGGACGCCCTGTAGGGCACCCCGTGCACTGCTGCATAGGGACAGCCCTTCCAACCTAAAGTAATAGCCGGAATGGCGCTAGGTATTTGAGTATGGTAGAGGCGTTCAGAACTTCAGGATGGGCTGACAGCCACTGTGGCGCATGTGTCATTCTCCCGGCGGGTAAATATGCATTCTTCTCGAAACTCTCTGCATGTGCGGTAGTTTAAGGCCTGTGACATTCGAATCGAAACGTTGAAACAACCAGTAAGATACTAGAGCCGGTCTCCTTGCATCGTTGTGTTCCAACGGGATGTGCGTGGGTGGAATTGGCGGTGTTGTTGTAGGGCAGATTTCGGGGCAGATTTTGGAGTCGCAGTTGGAGACGAATCGGAGCGATCCCTCCACTCTTCCGTCTCGCGTCTCGGTCGACCCCGCTAGGCGGTCTGGGAAACACTAGCATCGACCGACGGCACAGAAAAAAAATTCCCAGAAGGCGTCCGCCCAAACCGCCTGCGCTTGCATCGCGAACCGAAAGCTCCAAAAATAGCCCTTGACAACCTCTTTTGGCTGACAATTTCTTCCACCACCACAATGGGTGCACGACAAGCGTTAGGCAAGCGGAAGGAGCCGCAGGCGGATGTACCTGCTCCTGTTGACGACGAGTTTGGCGCAACGTTGGAAGGTGTCTTGTCCGGGAGCGAAGATGATTCCGACTACGAAGAAACTTCCGAGTCTGAGGGCGAAGACAATGGCCTGAACGGCGAGGAGTCAGAGGACGAGGAAGACGATGAGGACATTCTCAGCGACGAAATACCATCCGATGCCGACGACGAAGACATTGCCTCCAAGCTCAAGTCAACAAACCTAGGCAAGGACGCTGGCGCTGTCGACAACGAAGAGGACGACAAGCCCAACTATCGCGTCGTGACTGGTGCCAACGGCGAAGAGCGCTACGAGTACGACGAGATTAACGCCGAGTACGACTCCGACGACAGTGACGCCCAGGAGCCCGTCAACACAATCGGCAACATCCCTCTTTCTTTCTATGATTCTTACCCTCACATCGGGTACGACATCAATGGCAAGAAGATTATGCGCCCGGCCGCCGGTGAGGCATTGGATGCCCTGCTCGAGACCATTGAGCTCCCCAAGGGCTGGACTGGCTTGACGGACCCCCAGACCGGCAAGCCCCTCAACCTGAGCCAGGATGAGCTGGAGCTTTTGCGCCGCGTACAGATGAACGAGGTTCCCGAAGAAGGCTATGATCCCTACCCCGTGAGTATCCACAGACTATGTGCGACATGCCTTCGAGACTAATGATACCCAGGAAATGGTCCACTGGTTCACAGCACACGAGGAGAAGATGCCTCTTAGCGCGGCGCCCGAACCGAAACGCCGTTTCGTCCCCTCCAAGCACGAGGCGAAGCGCATTGCCAAGCTCGTCAAGGCCATCAAGGACGGACACATCTTGCCGTACAAGTCGGCGGAAGAGAAGGAGAAGGAGGAAGCCGAGAAGGAAGAAGTCTACTACGACGTATGGGCGAACGAGGAGGAGCGCCCGCCGCACGTCATGGACATTCCGGCACCCAAGCTTCCGCCTCCGGGCTACGACCTCAGTTACAACCCTCCCCCCGAGTACCTTCCGACAGAAGCCGAGAGGGAAGAGTGGGAGAAGGCCGATCCTGAGGACAGAGAGAAGGAGTACATGCCCGCCAAGTTTGATTCGTTGCGCAAGGTCCCCGCTTACGGCGAGTTCGTCAAGGAGCGCTTTGAGCGCTGTCTGGATCTTTACCTCGCTCCTCGCGTGCGCAAGAACAGGCTCAACATCGATCCCGCGTCGCTTCTTCCCAAGCTGCCCCGTCCCGAGGAGCTCAGGCCTTTCCCCACATCCTGCCAGACTGTCTTCCGCGGCCACGAAGGTCGCGTGCGGTCTTCGGCCATCAGCCCCGACGGCGAGTGGCTTGCAAGCGGCGGTGACGATGGTACTGTGCGCTTGTGGCATCTCCGTACCGGTCGTCAGGAGTGGATGGCCAAGCTCAGTCTTGATGAGGCTGTGAACGCTGTCCGCTGGCGTCCCAACAAGGAGACCTTCATCCTGGCCGCTGCTGCTGGTGAAGATCTCTTCTTTGCGGTTCCTCCCCGCGGTGCGGACGGCATCGACAAGGCCAGCCGTGACATTATCGACGCTGGTTTCGGTTACGCTACACAGAACCCTCAGCCCGCAGCTGCCGTCACCAAGGAACACCCGGGCAAGTGGGCCAGACCTGGCTCCAAGCTGGAGGCTGCCGGGGTTCTGCTCAAGGCCACCGTCAGGTCTGTCATCAAGGTGATCAACTGGCACAGACGCGGAGACTTCCTCAGCACCGTCTCCCCCAACGGCCAGCGCAGCGCAGTTGCTATTCACACCCTCTCGAAGCATCTGACTCAGATTCCCTTCCGCAAGCTGCCCGGTCTCGCCCAGACGGCGCAGTTCCACCCCTCGCGGCCTCTCTTCTTCGTTGCGACCCAGCGCATGATCCGCTGCTACGACCTTCAAAGACAGGAGCTCGTCAAGGTCATCCAACCCGGCGCCCGCTGGATCTCGTCCTTTGATGTGCATTCTGGTGGTGACAACATCGTGGTGGGATCCTACGACAGACGTCTCCTGTGGCACGACCTCGATCTCTCCAACCGCCCGTACAAGACGATGCGCTTCCACTCGGAGGCCATCCGCGCCGTCAAGTACCACCGCAGCTTCCCCCTGTTCGCCGACGCCAGTGATGACGGCACGCTGCAAATCTTCCACGGCAAGGTCGTGACCGATCTCATGGAGAACCCGACCATTGTGCCGGTGAAGATGCTCAAGGGTCACAAGATTGTCAACAAGCTCGGTGTCCTGGACGTGGACTGGCATCCTACGGAGCCCTGGTGTGTGAGTGCCGGCGCTGACGGCACCTGTATCCTCTGGACCTGATGAGTGAGTTCATCCGTGGTTGGAGAGGATACTTGTAAGTTTTCACAAAAAGACAGCGAGGCGTTGGGAAGAACCAAAAAGAACCAAAAGAAGGATCCTTCAACAAAACTAGACAAGTTTGCTTTTTTTTTTTTCCAAAATTTTGTTCATGTTAGATAATTCGGCCCCGATTTACCTACAACGCAGGATGGTGTTATTAATGGATGTCGAATTTGTACAAACCATCTTTTCCGATATCGTGATTTTTTAACACTCGCCGTGAACCTGGAGAGACGAGAAGAACCCCATAATATCCATATTATGGAGAGACCTTGACAAAATGCAAGATGGAATTCAGTCACTTGGCGACGGAAGACGATGCCGAAGGGACCGAAGGAGCTGGAAACCCCACGGCGCCAGCGCAGGGTGTTTGGCTGCAAGTTTAATTAGGCGTTGGCTCGTGCGTCTTCGCCGTCTCTTGTCTCATTGATGGAATTTCATGTCCTTTCTCCTTCGATGTTGGGGGATGGCCATTCTTCATCAACAAGAGAGTGGCCCTTGGCGGAACATGCGATGGGTAACGGGTTGTTCGCAAATTGGCAAAATTACAGTGCTCTTTTCAGGTTCCTCTTATCCAACTCTTCCCGCTCCTTCAATCTGAAACCTGCCATGCATCAAGAGGGCGTCACACCCACGGAGGGCAAGTCGGTCATCTTAATCCCCAGCCGTTATTGACCCTCACTCCTCTCACAATTCTCACTCCTCGTCCTATAGCTCCTCTCTGTTCCAGTTCCCTGGCGAATCCGAACCCACGTCATGCACAGACGCCATAGCCGAAGGGTTAGCTGGAGATCGCGTATCGTATGGTGCCACGGTGCTAGGTGGGATAATAGTGGTAGAGTTGTAAGGTTATTGTAAAGCGGTGGAACACCTGGCCCCGGTTCTCGACTTCCGGGAAGAGGCACGCACTCTTCTGTGTAGGGATACAAACACGGCATGAATGATAGTGGCCCAGAACCTGCAAGGCTCACAAAGGGCCAAGGTTTCTCTGCCGTCTCTTGCGTCGGATCGCCGCTGTCATCGAACCGAAAGGAGGCGATTTAGGCCCTGAGATGCCTTTTGCATAACGACGTAGCTTGTATCCGTAGTATGAAGCCTTCAAGACTTTTTCGCCCCCTCATCCTTCCTGCTTCAAGAACGGTTGACGTCCCATTTCTTTCGGGATTTGGACTGTTTACCTTTTCTGTCTCGCCCGTCTTCTCTCATCTCTGTTCGCCCACTCTATCCCTGGCAATCTACTCCAGGTGTGTGTGGCCCGTACGCTCATTTCCCTCGCGAGCACCCGATCCATCATCCCGCATCGAACGAAATCATCCTTTTCTTCTCTCTCGAATTTTCAAGGGCCGCCCGTTTCCACTTTTTCCCGTACCTTTTGTAAGAGAGATCCAGGAAACCCTGTTCCCGCTCTGTTGGATGCTTCAGGCGCGTGGGACTCTGAAATAATTAAACAAACTGCCTGCCCCGCGCAGGTGCAACGACGTTGCTAATCTTTTTCTGTCCCTCTTGTTTCTCGGTTCCCGGCTCTATTTTCCAAATCTTTCGCGGTCTTCCTTTCCGCAGCGTCACATTCAGTTCTGTTCCATCGTCATGGTCTCCTCGACGTCGTACGCCGCGACCGCGGTGGTGGCCCTGTTCGCGGCCTCCGGAACGGCCCAGAACTTCACCATTGCCAACGGCCAGATCTTCACGCCCGGGCTGGTCATTTTGGACGCGCCTCAGCCGGGGACCCCGTTGGGCGGAGGTTAGTAAACTTGCCAGACACCTTTCCCAAAACTTCAGATGAAGTCTCGCAAACAACATGAATTTTGACTTCCATCGGGCCACAAATGGTCAATACTAATACTGGTTTAACTATAGATAACCTCCATGTTGCGATTGACGTCTCGACGAACGGCAAGATGCCGCTGCCGCCGTATGCTTCGGATAGTCCGACCAAGATCTTCAATGTGACCATGTTTTTGTCAAGCTATGCTACCGGCCGCAACTTCACCATCTCTAACGGCACAGCGACGGCTAATAACGCCAGTTTGGGGGAGATTATGACACAGGAGCCCGGCAGCACGGTGAAGCACGTAAATTGGATATGGCCGGATTGTCTCGTCGGCAATGGTCAGCCCAGTTCCAGCTCCAGCGATCGCGGCGCGTACAATGTAAGTCTGGCATTTCACCTGATCTTCATGTAATTCCGATACAGCTAGGACTAACACCAACCCCCCCCCCCCAGATCTCCATCCGCCAAAACTTCCGCCTCAACGGCGAAGATCACTATACAATCTTCGACGTGCCCATCTCCGTCACGAACAGCATCGAAGAAAAGGACAGCCGGCCCTCATGCGACGCCGTCAACAACCCGCTCCTCACCCCCGAGCAACTCAACGCCACGGCCGCCAACTCGATCGGCGTGCTCTTCGCGCCGGGCGACTCCACCACGATTGAAGTTAAATCGGGAAGCGGCAGCGACGACGGGCTCGGCGGGACGAAGCCTGAGGCGACGCCCGGTGACGGTCTCGGCGCGGGAGCGAGCTTGAGGTGGAGGGACGGGGCGTATTGGTTGTGTTTGGTGAGCATTGGCGCTGCGCTGGTGCTCTGATCGGAGGGAGAGGGAGGCTTTTTGCCAGTTTCGTTGTGGACGAGCTGGCTGGTTACATTTGTGCCCATTCATGATACCCCCAGACGCGGAAGCTGTATTAGTACATATTTCTTAATTGAATCCCCCCCGACGGGAATCATAGTTCTTGTCCGTCGGCCGTCGGATGGTGCCGAAACCGATACCGATGGGGTTGTATATACATCCTTAGTATCTTACCTTTGCGCACAGATATCTCAAACGGCCGAACATTTGATGTCTTCCAGAAGTTGGCAGAAGTGAAAAACGATGATGGAGGGAAGCCAATTGGAGATAAGGTTAATTCTCTCCAACAAAAGTACGGATACACAGAAGGCTTCTCGTCTCGTAGAACTCCATGCAGAACTCAAAGACAATTAAGCAAACACCGGCCGATCGCTAGCAACGGGTCTATTACGCAGTAGGAAACTCATTCCCGGGACCTTGGTGATTCCCCACTCCCACCGGGTCGGTGAGTACCCGGAGCTGAGAGTCCTAGCCATCCGGTGGGCCCCATGCCGCACGCGCGACGAACTGCTTTCTGGAAAAGGCAATACGCACGTCAGGCCAGGCGACGAGCCTTTACACTTACAACTTGCATGTGGCCAACCACCCGCGCTTGTAGTGCACACCTACGGTTGACCATTCGGCTCAGCCTTTTTCTTAGTAGGCACTTGGGATTTATGGCACGAGGAAATGTCGATCGCAAGCTCGCAACTCACGTTTCTCTCCGGCCCTTGTCCTATCACAATACTCACTAGACGGGCTCTACATGGCTGCCACCCCAGACTTCCGCGCCGTTTCCACTACGGCCCCCCGGATTCCCCGCACTTTCTGGCCGCACTAGACCTCGGCTGCGCGTTGCATCTCCAATCTGGAAAAGGACGTCTGCACATGGTGTGGTTGTACGACTGAAGTGCGGCAAGCAATGATGGGACGGGGAAGGCGGACGGGGACTTGGATGGTCGTAGCTTCCTTTCCCACCTCACTCCCGCCAAGCATCAAGTCGGGTTGGGAGCTATTCTGCCTCTGTCACCCGGTGCGCGACGGTTAACCCTGGCCACCTTTTTCTTACTTATGACTGTTGAAACCCCCCTCGTCATTGAAACACCCTCTAAATACGGAGGGTTCGCATACTAATTGTGCGGTGGTGTCATGTTGAGATTGTCTTTCTTTTGACAATCCCTCCTGTCTTGGAAATCAGATATAACCCAAGCTCTAATTCAAGCTTCATTGCATCGCAACTCAGGGCTGTTGGTTGACGAATACTCACTCAACTCACCGGTGTTAGCAAAATCCCACCTCAGAACTACCTCTCAGTCTGTCGTTTGATTCATCAACGTTTTCGAGAAACGGAAGCCTGATCCCCCTGTGACACATCGCCAGCCTGTAAAGACAGACTTCCACGCCCCATCGCGAACCGCAGTAACAAAACACAAGCCCGACGATGCCTCTACACCAGGGCTTCCTCCCGCGCGAGGGCCTCACAGCCGACCCCATCTTCCGCCTCATCGCCAGGACTGCCCTGAACCCGTCCGTACTCCTCCCGCTCCTACTCCTCGCCCGCTACACCAAAAAGGGCGGCGATCTTGCCATCCTCCACCCCATAGCCTTTTCGCGCATCAAGTTCCTGGCGTACTGCGCCGTCACGCGTTGGGCGAGCAGTTGGCTCTCGCGGCGCGCCCTGAACAACTGGGTCGACGACCGGTACGACTGGCGCAGGGAGATTGTCCTCGTCACGGGCGGTGCTGGTGGGATTGGTGGGCATGTTGCGCGGTTGTTGGCTGAGCACGGTGCTACTGTCGTTGTGTTGGATATCCAGGACTTGACTTTCACTGCTGGTGAGTGATCCCTTCCTCTCAGTGGAGAAATCTGTGGTGATGCCCGTTTTCTGTAGGGTTCATCGTCTAACACCCGCCGACAGCTTCCAACGTGCACTATTTCAAGTGCGACATCACTTCGACTGAGAAACTCGGAGCCGTAGCCAACGATATTCGTGCAAAGGTCGGCCACCCGACGGTGCTGATCAACAATGCCGGCGTAGCGCGTGGAAAGACGGTCCTCGACTCGACGGAACGGGATATCCGCTTTACCTTCGACGTCAACACGCTTGCGCACTACTGGACGACCAAGGAATTCCTCCCGCACATGGCAAAGATGAACCACGGCATGATTGTGACGGTTGCATCGTACGCAAGCTACCTCTGCGTCCCCAACATGGTAGGATGAACTCTCGGCGCTAATCTGACTTGTCAATACAACAAAGATGACTAACTCTCACCAGGTCGACTACGGCGCGTCCAAAGCCGCCGCCATGGCGTTCCACGAGGGCATCACGGCAGAGCTCACCACCCGGTACAACGCCCCGCGGGTGCGCACGGTACTGGTCAACCAGGGCTTCACAAAGACTCCACTGTTCACCGGCTACGAGCAAGGCGTGGAGTTCATTATCCCGGCGCTGGAGCCCGAGACCGTCGCCGACGCCGTGGTCAGGCAGGTGCTCACGGGCGAGAGCGGCCACGTCGTCCTGCCCGCGTACGGCAACGTGCTGACGGCGCTGCGGGCGTTCCCGTACTGGTACCAGCACCGCATCCGGGGCGAGGCGCAGAAGCTGATGAAGAACTTTTCGGGCCGGCAGGTGGTCAAGGACGTTGAGGGGTTCTACGAGAAGAGGGAGAAGCAGGCGGAGCAGGAGAGGCCAGAGGAGAGCACCGTTTTGGTTCCGGAGCCTATTCCCGAGCCGAATGGGATTGAATGAAGATAGAGGTAAGGTTGGAGAGAGAGTACGGGGAGAATGCTGTGGTGAAGGTTCTGGGAGTCTGTGTTTGCACTGCGTACGAGATATCGGAGGTGAAGTCAAGTCACTCTCGGATCGGGAGTTGATTAATTTCCAGTGGTCAGTCATCCTGGGTGCCCTGTCCCTGCAAACACATGAGAGCCACAGCAAGGCGTCAAGTGCTGTGACTACGCGTACGCGATTACGTGAACAAGGTCATCTACTCCGTACGCTATTTGATACTTCAGGTCTTTATCCCAACTATGCCAATGTGTACAGAGAGTGATTCAAAATTCTCAAGTAAACTAATGAGCATCGGAGCTCCATGGGCTCTATCGTCGCTGTCCAAGGTAAGTCCCCTATGAGCTCAATTGCGAATTGTGCCAAGGCGTTGAGTCGCTATTCTTATCTCAATAGAAGGCTGTCGCTTTCGTCAAAGGCCCTTCCAAATTCTATTCTCATCTTGAATCTACGGAATTCAACTCATCCTTCATCGCGTCCGGCTCGCCTTATCGTTTTCGCGTAGAGCAGATCCTCATGCACTTGCGCACCCATATTCCAGGTTCTCGTTTGACTCGTTGAAGAGACTCAGCAAAGTCCGAACCAGGGTATTGCCAAGCCTGCCCCGTCGTCTAAAATCACGGGTTCCTCGGCGTTTGCTTCTCTTTCCAGGATATCAAAAAGTTGAGATGTGATGAGATATTCGTACACCCTGCAGCACGAGAACTTGCAAGTTCAGAAAGAGTAGAGTCTAGACCGACATGGTCTTTTCAATGGAAATCCGGTAGTAGCGTAAATCAAGACAAGCGAACGACAAGCAAGATGACTCGCCTCCATGTCTATCCAGAGTACGGAGTAAAACACATCCAAATTATCTCCCGAACCCCTTTGCCTATCCAAACTTCGTCAATTCGAAGGTTTCCACAATCCAAATGCCCGCCCTTGCGATTTCGATTGAGAAAAACGAAGGAGAACCAACGACGGCGAACATGCCACCCGACGGCACAGTTCGTTTAATCCCTCCCCTGGTCACCAGATCCGGCGTTGCCAGAATAAGACGACTTCCAACAACATTCACCACCAACGGTCCAACACTTCCAACGACCACCCCCCTCTTTTTCTTCCTTTTTAATTCTACCCTTTCACACTTTCCCCCGTCAGCTCGGGCCCGGTTTCTTCTCCTCGTTCTTTTCTTTTAGTTCTCAAAGCTGGTCCACGGATACGGATAGTTTGACAAGATCCGGGTTTTCGGGACCATCCCCCATCCCCATCCCTATCCCCATTCCCCCCTTCGTTCTAGTACGGGCTACACAACATGATCGACAATAACCCTGCAGTCGTGCGGGAGTTGGGCGATGGAGTAATAGATGAAGATCAATCAGATATCCAAAGTGTAAGAGCTTCGAGTCCTTCCCTTCTCTTTCCCTCGCCTTCACACCTTCCGACTTCCTTAACCTTGTGTCATTGGAAAGGGGAAGAAGAAGACCTTCAACTCAACAAGTGTGTTTTCGTATCCAGATCGTTTCGTCGAGTACAAGTCTCCGCGAATCCATTCTCAACTACCGCGTGGAGAATGGGAGAACATATCACCGGTATAAAGATGGCAGTGAGTTCCACCATATCAAGACTCTAACCTGAAGATGACCTTCGCATGGAGTTGAGGCCCTGACATGAGATACTAGAATACACCAAGCCCAACGATGAGCGAGAGATGGAAAGATTAGGTTCGCTCTCTTCTTCTCTGTATTTGCATGGTGTATCTCGACACCCATACTGGAGTACCCGAATCATAAACTGCTTTCTGTTTGATTAAACTAACCCGGACGGATGTTCCACGGCCTTAGAGTTGGAAAATGAGCTATGGCTCATATCCCTCGACTTCACCTGCGGCGTCGCCCCGCCGTGCAGGATGGACAACGAGACTGCGTGCGGCAGGGTGCTCGATGTCGGTACCGGCAGCGGTATCTGGGCCGTCAACTTTGCGGATGACCATCCAGAGGCAGAGGTAAGAAAGTCTCATGTCCCCCCACCCCGCACGGGAGGGTAAGGGGTAATCCGTCACCTTCTGTACTCTCCGTCTAACATAAAGTCTTCTCTATTGCAGGTCATTGGCATCGATCTCTCGCCGCCCCTTTGTGACTAGTATGTATTGAATCGACGTCCTTCGCTACCGGAACTTTCTCGCTCTCCTGCATTTCCTTCAGCCACGATTCTCGGGTGTTTCTAACCATGGAGTTCAAGTGTACCTCCCAATCTCAAATTCGAGATTGACGACCTCGAAGAGGAATGGACCTGGTCACGACCATTCAACTACATCCACAGCCGCGTCATGACGGGCGCCATCAACGACTGGGACCTCTACCTCCGTAGATGTTACGAGTAAGAAGTACCCCTCCATTGCTCGTCATTCAAGAAGAAACATGCAAAAACTACGCTCCCCCTTACCACGCCCTCCTGGACAGAGACTAATACAGACCCAGCAACCTCGAACCAGGCGGCTGGATAGAACTCCAAGAACTAGACGTCCACGTAACCTCAGACGACGGCACCCTGACCCCCCACCACGCCCTCTCGCACTGGTCCCGCCTTCTCGCCGCCGCCTCCCAGAAGCTCGGCAGGCCGTACATCGACCCGCGCGCCCTCGCCACGGGCGATCCGACCACGGGGCTCGCCGCCGCGGGCTTCGTCGACGTGTCCGTCACGACCTTCAAGTGGCCGCTCAACGAGTGGCCCAAGAGCGCGAAGCACAAGCAGCTCGGCCGGATCCAGCTCGAGAACGGGACGACGGGCATGGAGGCCTTTACGATGGCGGCGTTTACGCGCGCGTTCAAGTGGACACCCGAGGCTGTTAATGTGTTTTTGGTGGATGTGAGGAATGATTTGAGGGATAGGGATATTCATGCGTACATGCCGGCGTGAGTAGATCCTGCCCCCCCCCCCCCTTCCTTTCTCCCCCTTTCCCTCTGCTTGCTGTGCTCTTGTTGAGTTGTTTGGATAGGCGGACTAATTCTGTCTATAGATATTGCATTATTGGACGGAAACCTGATAAAGGGGAGTTGTTTCCATATGATAGAAGGAGAGATTATTATTAATAGGTCGTCCATGGAGCTTTGCGAGGCGAAAACCATACTTCCCTCTTTAGAATGCCGGCTCCCTATCGTTGCTAGGAGTTGAAGTGCTGCCTTGGTGTTTGAGGAGAAAGCAGGCAATAACTTCAGTAGTCACACATTAGGACGATGATGTGCTTCTTTATTGCAAGCTGGCGATTTTAATCGAAATACGTCGAAAGATTTCTCATGCTCAGAGCTCGAATTCGTATATACGTATCTCAATCTAGGACACTCCATCAAACGGCCCATAAAAACAGTCCAGCTAGAAAAAAAAGCTGCCATGGATAACATACATGGTTAGCATCACCGCGTCTTCTCACAATGTGAGAAAGAAACAGAAACTCACAAGCTCAGAAACAACATTCCCTTTTGCCTCATCCTCCTGTCTTCGAAGTCCCTGCCATCGACGCTCCGGTCTCTCGAAGGCTACTTGACTCGGCGGGCTGGCCTCCTTGTCTTCGGTACACTCTTCTCCAGCCGTTTCTACCGCGTTGTCAACTCCCAGACTTTTCCCAGACTCGGAATGCTTCTCCCAGCTGATTTGAGAACATTGAACACGTAGACGTACCTTTTTCATCGATAGATGCCCCCACGTGCTCCCAGTCCGTATCATCATAGGCAGCCTTCTCTTCACGCTCCGACTTTTCCTCATCCTTCCGTGTGACCTCAGCTTGGGGGTCCTTCAACGGCATCTTTTTCTGGTTATCAGTCTTTTTAGCGCGAAACTGAATTCTACAAATGAGACAGAGAAGCTTGCGTAGAGTCGAAAATAAAAACCGACTCTATGATCTCACAAGATTCGCTTCTTCTGCGGGCAGCGGGAAGGGGGATGAAAAGCCCACGACAACGTACGGACTCGTTTCGAATGTTGAGGCGGCTGCCTTGCGCCGCGCCGCTGCGTTGAGGTCAACAACATCAGTCACATGAGAGAAAGGCGGCACCTTGCCATGTCCGTGACGCAACTGTCCAGTTCAGACCTCGTTTACTGGCGGTGTTTTTGCTGAGCGTAAGCACATGCAGGTTGGCCCCGTTCTGTGCCCGAATCTGCGGCACAGTTTCCCTTGACTTTACCCATTTGGGATGTCGTTCCCTGGTGGTTTTCTACTGCGTCCACTATCGTGTCAAACGACTCTAGTGGCATTGATATACTCTCTCACTAAGGTCCATTATATTGCAATAAGAAGCTATTACGTGGTGAAGAAGATCAATAGTCCTTGGAGAAAAAGACACGTATTTAAGAACAATGTTGCAATTATGCAGTAGAAAGAAATCTGAAATAGACACATTATGTGTATCATCCAATGCTGGTATCAACCCGATATGCCATCTACTCGTATGCACAGGAAAAACAAGAAACCAACCCACCAGATGCAAACGCCTCATTATCCATGGTCCGCGGTGCTCTAATATCTGAAAAAAAGGCCCCCCCTCACTGCTCCATGACCTCCACGATCCCCTTCCAAAAGTTACACCGGTCCCTCTGCCCATCATCGACGTTCTCCATCCGGTTCTTATTCAACTCAAATACGTACCGCGACTGATTCCGTCCCCAATCGCCCCAGTCCGGCGCACCCGCGAGCTTATACGTATTGGGGTTGAGATCGCGCACAAACGAGATGACGTACTTCATCATCAGCGAGACAATGGGTTTGTTATACGTCCGGAAACTGTCGGGCGTCGGACACGCGTCGATGCCAAAGATGGCGGGCGCCTCAAACACGTGCGGTACGCCGAGGCCGGAGGCCGTGTTGTCGTTGTCCTGGACGTTGAAGCGGTAGGACCAGCTCGTCCCGGAGCGGTTGGCAGCCGCGTAGGCGTTCATGATGGTGTTGGCGGGGCAAATGAAGGTCGTCTCGCCGTAGGCTTGGCTGGTGGACGGGAACCAGACGTTGTGGTTCGGGAGTGGCGGCAACAGCGGGTACTTTTGCAGCATCGGGTCGGTTTCGTTCTTTGTGAGTTTGGGGTAGTTGTCTGTCATGAAGGAGACGAATTCGTCTTGGGTTGCGACGTTGGCGGCGAAAACGGATCCCTCTAAAGGAGTATGTGAGTACCTCGGTCGTGATTGCAATTGGATGACGGGACTAACCGTTACTTCCTGTCCCAAAGAGGACGGGGACTTTGATGAATGAACCCTTGTCATAGAGCCGGTACGGATAATCTTGTAGAATATCGCCATCTATACATGGAGTCCAGTAAAAGTGCGGGTTTGCCGCCCTCCCCGGAAATGGCGATGCGATATTGGCGTCCTGGATCGCTTTGATGTCTTTACCGCGCAGACAGCCCATCTGGTCCTTGTCATCTGTGCAGCCTACCTTAGCCAGCGTCTGATTGAACTGGTACTCAAGCTCCGGAACACGAGGCTGCGCGGGGAAGAAGACCGACTCGGACATGGCGCCTATGAAGAGCTTGTCGTCGCGTCCGCCGTAAGCTGCGAGGTGGAGGGCGACCGAGCCTGCTCCGGCTGAGAGGCCGTGGATGACTACATGGTTTGGGTCACCGCCAAACTGCAGTGCGTGTGAGTACGAATGAAATTGGCATGAAACATGAGAATTTACCTTTGATATATGAGTCTGAACCCATTTCATCATCAATCGCTGGTCCAAAAGTCCCACGTTCAGCTCGCCGTCTTTTCGAACCCGGTCACTCGCCAGGAATCCCCAAAGTCCGACTCTGTAGTTGAAATTTACAAAGACAACATTTTTGCCCGAGACATCTACAACTTGGGAGCCGTTCCAATTGGGATTGGCATTTGACGTGTAACCTTAAGCAGTGTCAGATCAGAGCTTAAGGAGAGAATGACACACAAGAGCATGAACACGAGTCGACTCTCATCTCTAAATGGAGCAATGTCGTATGAGTGGAGGGGACCTTACCACCGCCTTGAATGAATAACCATACAGGAAGCTTCGAGTCAGCCGTCGTGTTTGTTGGCGACCAGACGTTGGCGTATAAGCAGTCCTCGTCTTGGCCTGAAGTAGGATAAGTCACATCCGTCCCGAGACAAATGGGCCCAAACTGAGGTTCTGTCAGCGAGGTGGCACTCGATCCAACGACACGGCCCGGTGCCTTACATCGATGGCATCTGTCGTGCCCTCTTTCGGCTCAGGATCTTGAGGTGCTCTCCATCTCAGATTTCCTATCGGAGGCGCCGCATACCGCATTCCCAGAAACTGGTTCACGCCGCTCGGGAGCGAATTCCCAGAATACCTCGCGTAGCCGAGATCGACGGTGACCCTCGGCAAGTTGGCCTGTCACGCAGCGTCAGTACTCTTGTGCGACGTACCGCCAGGGAATTTTGGGGAAAAGTAGAGACATCAAATCGGACCCCATCTCGAACAGCGAGATATTCACGAATGTTGAAGTAGAGGACGACGGAGAGGGCCGCTAGGATCATGCTGGCGATGGCAACTGGCGCAGAGTATCTCCGCCAGTTGAACTTCCTCGTCTCCATGACGGGTCGAAGGAGGGGTGAACATGTTTCGAGGTCATATGGTCCCGCGGGCTGCGGCGGCGCTGCGCGATCCCACGTGAGAGCCACCGTGGGAAGCCGTCTGCTCTGCTTCGGGAGACAAGAGCCCAAAGCCGAGCGGGGGAAAGCAGCAGGAGGAGCGAGACTGCAAATGAGTGAATGCGAGAGAATGAGGCTAAACTAGCGGCTGCTGCATGTCGTTTCCGAGGAGGGATCCGTGCCAGTCTCACAGACTCTCTGCAGCAGTGAGATGGCGCGGGTAAGACGCCGAAGATGAGTCTTGAGGGGATCGTAGATGGACCTGCGGACAGTCTCGGACGAGAAGAGGCTGTAGATGTACGGGTGTTGATCGGTTCCAAAGAGAAAGGGGTGGGCCACTTTTCGGAATGACGATTGATATCGCTGAGAACGACAATATGGAATGTGTCGAACCTTGGCGGCGCCGAGCGTGTCTTTGTTCACTTTGGCTTGGCCTGCCCAACTGCTACGGCCAGGTACCCCAAATCCTCTCACCTCAGTGAAGAAGGGATCCGGGAGGTGGGAAATGCGGGTTTTCTGGGGTGATACTGCCCACCTCACGCACTACCTACACAACTGCCATCTCCCATCTACAATTCCACGCCAGGGCCCCCATGCTGGCTGCGCGCTGCAAACTTGATAGGGGGCACGGGCTGTGTCAGCGCACTGCCAAGTGACCCATCTGCAGTGACGTCGCCAGGGCCTGTGTTCTCTGTTGGCCGGCTTGACGCAGGGCACGCAGGTAAAGCTGGCCAGGAGGGTTCTGGAAGCCAGAAAGTCCTTGTAAAGAGACCCGGCGAACCCCCCCGGCCAGTCTCCAGGGGACCACTGGAAACACTGGAGCGTTGTCCAACAGTCCAACAGCAGGCCGCCGGAGAGCTGGGGTCTCGCTGTTTTCGGTAACAGGACGGCAGTGGTTCACCGAGGGAGAGACATGGGCATCGTCATCTGTTTGATCGTATCGGAGCAAAACTGCCGCAAAAATACCCCGTTGCTATCTTCTGATCAGTTGCCGACTTGTCCAAGTAGTTCACGGCCACTTAGTTCATCCTGAAAAGGGAATCATGATGAAGTTTTCCAGGCTCAAACAGCACCGGTAACAGAGAGCTCCTGGCACGAACACGGCCACGCGCGCGTAGGGGACTACGGTTCCTCCCTCTGCGCAGGGTGCTGCCGGCTTGGCGCTTCATCTGATAGATGAGGCTTCCCGCGTTCTCGTAGCCCGTCGACGAGCTTCTATCCTTGCGCGAGTCCTGGCCGTGTTCCCCTCTGTGTGCCAAGGATCAAGACTCGAGAATTTCTTGTTGATCCTTATCCGCTGTCACAGAGCTCTTATCGCTCCCTGCTTTTTGGCGTCACTGCTCCTTATTCTGTAGCATTCAGTCGGGGTAAATATGGGCATCTTTCAAGGGACCGTTGCTTAGATGAAGCAAGAAATACTGGGGAAGGTCTCCAGCAGTCATGGACTCATGGCCCATGGAAAAACTTCGCAAGGTCCAGAAATAGCGCTGGCGAGACATTCTCAACTCCCGGGTGTCCATTCTTGTCGTATTCCGACTCGGTGCTGAGTCGTGTCCGGGTTAGGTAAGCCGGCACCTCGAAAAGGTAAAGTGAGAAAGTGAAGCCAGCTGACTTGTCTCGTGATACCGTTGGTAAGACGAATCTGCTACACTGCTTCGAGCAATATAAGATGGCATCAGGCTGTCTGTCTTACACATGGCGTCCGCTGTCTCCTTTTGACGAAGGTCTCCGAATGGCGGGTTTAGCCGTGGAGGCACCCACTCAGCATGTGGTGTTCAACCACGAAATCCAAAAATAGCATCACCCTTCGCCCGGAGGGTGTTTGGCGTCTCGCTGTGGTTGGCCACTGTGAAGGGCTTGAAGGCTTGAAGCAACCACGACGATATATCTTGCCCATCCGCATTCGGAAATTCTGCAACTTCGGCGAGTCGCTGGGCTTTCCGCGTGTTGGAAGTGGACTGTTGGAAGAGAGTTGCGTCGGGCGGTTGGGCTAAGGTAGTTGGCGGGGGCATTCCACCTTTCTAGCTGAGATGTGAAAAGGCCCATCTTTCTCACTTGTAGAGTTATGTCGAGATGAGACTGGTGGCTGCTCATAAGAGACACTTGATTAATGCCTTCGGGGCTCAACTTGACACAGTTGATAGTACGCTCTCTCCCTGCATATCGCGATTCGCAGGTTGCCGCTGAGGTCCCGCATCCCTGTTTCAATGTCTTCCCCAACAGCGTCAAAGCTGCACCAGTCAGAGAACGAGTCTGCCATTCTCTGTTGGTTCTTAGCGGATAGCCAGCCGCCACCGGTTTGATGTTTTGTCTGAAGTAGCCACCAGAGACTCACGATAGCCACATGGTGATGAGGCAAGGAGAAGCCAAGATAAGCTTAGAGAGAGTAAGCCCAACGAAGTAGTAGAGTGTCTGCTGCTGTTACATGGTTTCAAGACTCAGCCTCATGTTGTCAGCTCCCAAGTGACCTGGCGAAGCCTTGTGTCTCTGAAGCAAGGCCTCTATCTCCACCTTCCCATAGGTAGGAAGACAGATTCCAATCGCCCAGATGTCAATGACAGATACAGCGGGTAAGAGGGTGCAGCTGTGGTTGCAATGGGATGCATGTTGGTTGCCTTTGATGTAGTGCTATCGGTAGTGTTGTGAACCTCGAAGCGTGTCGCAGAATCAGAGAAAGGGATCATTCACCTTCATGACCTTTGACCATTACTATTCAAAGTTCTTTTGAGCACTCCCGAGTCCCAAGTCTTAACAGAAAGGACTTGAGAACGTGCAGGTCGTCACGCCTTATTGATAGAAAGGGGGGTCCCTGGTCTGTTTGAAATATGTTTGCCTGCGGAAAGAAACTCCAAGGGCCCCATGGAACGGAAGATCTAGGCAAGGTCAGCTCGGGTTGGTCGGGTACCTTCCGATAAGGTGCCAACGCCGATGATTAGCGCCAAATCAGTGGGTAAAGTACGTTAGGAACAGGGGGGGACGGGGGGCAGAATGAGCCCAGCAGCAGGCAGACAGAAATGCACCTGGTTGTTTTGGAGGATGCCCTCACGCAACTCACCACTCACACCATCCACCCACTGATGCAAAGATAATGGGCTAACTTCAGGTGGTCCAGTAGCGTCGCTCCGCCACATGTTGCTTGCGTTCGCACGCGCAGCCGCATGTCCATGTCCCTCAGTCCCCAATTCCCAAGTCCCAGCCTAAAGACCAAAGGGCCCAATAGAGACAAAGCCTGTGATCCCACACTCAGCTCACACTGTTGTGCTTCCTGCACTTGTTGTCTTTGCGTTTGCCTCTAACGCTTCGCTTCTGCTTCTGCGTCTACTGCTGCTTCTCCTGCACCGCACTGCGCTGCCTTCCTACTTCGTCTCAACAACGGCCCTTTTCCAAAACTCCAGACGATTCATCATGTCAACTTCCTCCCGCCCTTCGCTCTCTTAGCCTCGCAGCGACAGCAACTTCGCCGCAAGCAACCAAGCAACCGGGCTGCCCTTGGTCCATCATGGACACCAGCACTGACGCTGGAGGACATGGGGAAGTGGCATCACGGTCGTCCATTGACAAACCCCCCATCCTGGCTCCGGATTCCGCTTTTGATCGCCTCCCGGACGAGATTATCCAACAGTATGGCTGTGTCCCTGCTATCTCTCTCAATCTCTCTTCTCTTACAAGTTTACTGACATTGGCCATAGGATATTGCAGCTCACCGACCCCGACTCCTTTGCGTCTCTCGTCCTCCTCAACTCGAAATGGCGATCAGTCGCCCAGCAGGCCCAGCTCTATGCCCTCCACCTCTTCAAATGCGAATCCTATGCCTCGAGCCATCCTCAGCTTCGCGATGCCGATGTCAGAGATGAAGATCTTCCGCGCCTAAGGCGACTATTCGCCAGAGAAGTCAAACGCAACCTTTTCGAAGCATACCTGCGACCCCGCGAAACCGTTATAAAGTTGATATCCAATTCCATCAGCTCCTCGTCATGCCCCGGCGGCGAGGGAATGCAATTTAGTCCGTCCCCCCGCGGTCACCACATTCTAGCCTATAACTCATCTCGAATTTACGTTCTTGATGTGCGGGGGAAGGATATCGATGTCAAGAGGGAGTTCAAGATCTTGCGCCGTCCCGTGTCGACCTGTATCAAGGACGACGGCTCGATGCTAGCCGTGTTATCTTCTGAAATGCAGGTCGATCTCTATGATCTGGAGCAGTCACCACCGCGCCGCACCCAATCTCTGATCTTGGATCATGCTCCGCGCACTATCGCCCTCTCACCCTGCGGGTCTGTCCTAGCTGCTGCGTACGAAGGGGGTATCGAAGTATCCCTAGTCAACCCTGGCGCGTTACCTACAGATAGACGCGCTGTCAAATGCGACGGAGTCGATTCCTTGTCCTTCTCGTTCGACGGCACTCAAATCCTTGGAACCACGATCCACTCATCACCACCTACCACAGTCATCCTCACAGCCCCGTATTATGACCCGGGCAACCAAATGGCCGACGATAGCATCAGCGCGCTTTGGACTACGTCTATTCTATTCCCTAATACCAGTCGTGACTGCAGTCATGCTGTGCTGCTGCAGGACTCTGCCCAAGAAGAGGCGAGCTGGACCTTTACTTACGATCGTAGTTTCGAGACGTTCAGGGCTGTACGCATCGAAGATCTGAGAAACGGAACAACATATTTCACGGGTCCGAAACCTGACCCAGGATCTCAGGCTAAGCTCACGCCTTGCACTCTTCCCGCAGCGACTTTCCATGGGGATCTTGTCAGTGCTGGGTTCCAAGGAAAAGATGTCTGGCTCTATGGTGTCCCTGAAGACCTCGACGCTGTACCCGAATTCAACTCTTCAGGGGTTGATGGGTTGTCAGCCTTGGCTGGACAAGCAAGAAGAAATAGTGGACCTCCCTCGCGTTCGTCATCGTCCCGGGCGCAAGAGAACCCAAGGATCCCCCAATGGCAAATGTTGTGTGATAAGCTCCGGAACACTTTCATCTGGGGTGCAAAGATTGCCGAACTCGACGGTGTCAGCACGGTGAAGTGGGTTGCGGGCTTTGGTCAGACATCGGCACAGGAGCGCCTCGTCATCGCAGCCCGGGGCATCTCCCCTGGAAAATCCATCATTGAGGAGGACGACATTGACTTCATTGACGGTGGCAGAGTTACCCTCCTAGACTTTGACTACAATATCGAAGATGGTGTCAGAACGGAGATTGAGATTGAAGTGGGCACCAAGGAGCCTGAGGTGCTCGAAGAGGAGCAAAGAGATATCGATACCGAAGTGGCTATTGTACGTCGCAGGACTGTGGCTCAGAAACGAGGAGATCGCGGTGCCTTGATGCGTGCAGCTACGAGCGCTGCAGCCCGGAGCAACCCTTTGCCGTCTATGCCGTCGATGCCACCGATGCCACCGATGCCGCCCATGCCACAACCCCGAGAAGAACGACAAGCCGACAACGATAACGTCGAGGACGACCCTCTCGTTCCGAGGCGAATTGGAGCAGCCCCGCGTATCAATGTGCAAGAGCCAACCTCACCTTCGGCGCCTGGGGCAGGCGAGACCGCCTCGATGATTGGAGAAGAAGAGGCAGAGGAGGCAGTCGAAGCCCCTTACTCGCATGACGGGCCCCGCTCCACCAACACTCTCCGTCGCGCTGCCACTGCTGCTGCTATGAACCGAAGCCGCCACCCGCAACCGCCGGCCGCTGGACCGGTAGAGTATCGGCGAGCTGACGGCCGACGTGAGCATCCTCACGAGAGCGACGCCGACAACTGGGTTCCACCGCCGCCTCCCTACCAAAAGGACGACCCCGGTGACTTGCCCTCTTTCCTACGGAACGCTGTCATTACACCTGGCGGTGTGCAGATACCGAGTCAGCCAGCGAGGACCCAAACAGCCGCGCCTGCCATTGGCGCATCGGCGTGGGCTCTCCCGACGCGACCTGCTCTATCTCAATCATCAGGCCGCCCTCTAAGCTATCAAGAGCCGGTCAACAGCCCCCCGGCTAATGCCAGCTATCATCTGCGTATAGCTAGTGACTCGACGCTCATGAGCCGGCCGCGCACTGCAGATTCGGCAGTTCGTCCGACGCACAGCCCTTCGGCCCATGTTGATCTTGACGATGATATCTATGACGTCTCGCCACCAGACTCCCCACGGATGGCGGCGAGAAGACAGAGCGAAACTCATGCCATCTCTCCTGACGACCAGCGGATGGTCAGCCAAGTTTCAGAGGCTCGACCATCAAGTTCTGGGACACACCAAGATTCTGAGGCAGTTTCTCCCGAGCAATCAGTCGTATCCCCGGTCGCTCAGCAGGTTCAGGCGCCTCCCTCGCTGGGTCTGGAGATTCCATCAGGTTCCTCTGCAAATACTGCGGGGCTGCGACAGCCACAATCAGCATCTACTACTGACTTGCCGTTAGTCAGACGCCTTTCCAATGCGTCAACTTGGCCTAGATCTGCGCAGCCAGGTGATGGATCTCACCTTCGTCCAGATGGCGGTCCCTTAAACAGCCACCCCTACTCCGCTCCTGCGACTGACGCAAGACTCGACGACATTGCCGGGTCTTCACTGCCACCATTCCCCATGGCAGATCAATTGGCCAGTCTGCGGGGCCATGAGCAGCTGCCTCCATCTAGACGGTTTTCTGGAAACTTCAGTTCAGTCCAGCGCGTACCAGTGGGAAGCCGCCGGCCTGGATCTCGTCGGGCATCTGTCCCACAGCCTGTCTCGCAGCCTGCTTCAGAAACCCAGGGACAAGCTCAGAACCAGACTCAAGTTGCCGAATCACAGTTCGAAGACCAACCCTTGATCATCAGCACACCTAGCGGCGTCACTGGCGCATTCGATGCGCCTACTCGTCAGCAATCGAACCGGAGAACCGAGATGCCTCTACTGGCCCCGATCCCGCGTCATCCACGCCCAACCCAATCGGGCCCGGTACGACCAACGGTGGAACGTCTCGAAACGATATACAGCACAAACTCCACAAACCGGCCTGAAGCTTCTGGCAGCAGAAGTCTGATGCCGGCATGGTTACAGGCGCCGTCGACGTCGTCTGCGGGCCGGCAGTCGCATTCTTCGGTCAACAGAAGACCCAGTCGTGCTGAGCGGAGTGCAGCTAAGAACATCAAGGACGCGAAACGGCGCGGTTGGAATGGCTCCCAAAAGAAAAAGAAGAAGAAGAAGCAGGTTGATCACGAGGTCGCGAGCTCTACTGCGTGGACGGAAGTTTCCACGTCTAGTAGGAATGCCACTCATGGTAAATCAGAGAAGGATAAGAAGTGTGTTGTGATGTGAGAACACTATTGAATGTTGGCTCATTGGAGGTATTGTGATGCGGCGACAATTGCTCCAAGGCTTTTTGCATGTTTGAATCTTCATGATTGGAAGTATAGCACCGGAGTTGGGGCATGGAAGAATACGTTTGAAAGATAGAGTGGAAGCCACTGGGCTGTACCCATTGCATTGACGATTCAGATACGGGAGGGAAAAGCGGTATTATTATGGCTTCCAGGGCATGCTATTGTCTTGTTGACTCTGCTATAAAGAAAGATAGGAAACTTGTAGCTCCTCACTCGCTGGAGATCGATGTGAGGTTGGTGCGTCGATCTATGATACCAATTTCTTTACGCACACACGCATTATACTACATATTCAAGTTTTTGAGGTTATTTTGCCTTCCACGTGTCCATCCGCTTTGAGGACGCTCATGGAGATCTTAAGAAAGTTCGTTGTGCGATGCCCTGATTCCTGGCCCGCCGCGATGCCTACCTCATTCTGCGCAAGTTTTCGCATCTGAGGATCCCTCGAAAACTGCACTGGGGAGCCAGGTACAAATAGATGGACGGTTGTAATATTGTTGAGCTCGCCGGGACCGCCTTGGCTGTAGAAATCATTTTAAGAAGGAGCGAGCCATGGGTATGATATGCATTCGGCAGGCGATAGACAGTTGGTATACTCCGACATTCCGCCCGTCATAGACCGTCCTGGTCGGAAGGGCGGACTTTGAACTGGCAACCCTGGATGGTCGCCTATAAAAGGGCATTCTCTAAGCAACTTGTTTTTTTCTGTTCATCAGTAGTTCATTCCCACAGCTTCCCGAGGAACATCAAGTCGGAGAATCATGACTTGGACGTATTGTGCTTCTCAGAATCCCAAGTCGTGAGATTCGTTGACGAATACGAGCAGGGCGCTGAATAGCTAAGGATAAGGGGTAGTAGAGTTGAGATCAGGGGCCGCTTCCTGAGTTTAACGGCAAGGCGATGAGTGATGCATTGTGGCGATGGAGTAAGGAGTATCAGCAAGGGAAGAGTACCCGCGCATTCATGATGGCTTTCCCTACTAGCAGCCTACTGAGAATGGGTTTTTGGGTGTTTGAGCTCGCTTTGAACTAAAAGATTACTGTTTGGACCTTTTTTAAAAAAAAAGTTCTGCACATGGGTGTGTGGAAGATAAATAAGAGATGCGATCCGATATGAGTAGTCCCCTTCTGGACCATGCCTTTCCACTGCCGGAATTGTGTGAAAGTTCGAGAGGCTCTGGTTTGCTCAAGCGACTTTGAACTTTAAGGGGATTCCGTGATCCTTGTTGAAGGGTTTGTGTGCATAGATGTGTGAATAGGTGAAAGACAACATGAGTTGCTGTTGCCTTTGTCGAGGATGTAACGGACGTCCCGTAACGGCTGCATCAGTAGAGCCTGGGAACCTTGTCATGATGCTTGAAGTTCGCGTGGGAGAGCTTCTCATGACTACCCATGGCATCCATCAAGCTACTGGTTCGGAAAGGTGTAGTGAGCTTCCTCTGTGGGCTGCAGAAATCGATCACATAGTAGATCTCAATGCGGCGGCTAGCTTTACGTAGTGCACAAAAAAGCAAGGTGTATTGAAAACTGGCTTTGCCTCTATACTCCACCGAGGCTGGCTTCCATGACTGGGAAGATGAAGGGGCTCTGATCGACCCGGCAGAAGGGCTCCCATTGAGTGAGGAGGACCGTTGATCAGCAAAGTAGGTGGTCAATGTAGTTCAGCCTCCGATCTGAACGACGACGGTTAAGACCCCTGAGCCGTTTCCAAAATTAGCACTCGGGAGTTAGTAGTCTACTTCGTTGCCGGTAGTGGTAGTGATACCCAAGCAAGTAGAAGAATAAAACGGGTCGAATCGACAGCGACGTGGTGTTAGGATGTCATCAGCGGCGTGCTTATTTGCTTGTGGTGCCAGGCAAGCAGAGGACCCTTCGAAATGGAATGCCAAAAATCCGGGTTTTCTTGCACCGTTGGGGGCGGTTCGGGTTCCACACCTTCTAGCGATCGGCTTTCTTGCAGATCTCGGTCGATTCTTGGCCAGAACTCCGGGGGGCGCACCCGCGGCATTCTTGACTACCCTGGGAAGCGAATACCACCCGGGCCCATACATGATTTCATTGAGCGGTGCAGTGATACCTGGTCCAAGTGGTCACTGGTGAGAGGGCCGGCTAGGCTATTCGAATCCTGCTCAGTGCTGTGTGCCAAGATTTTGTGAGGTGCTGGCTCGTTGCTGATGGTGGTTGATGTTGGGGGATATGATGAAAGAGTTGGTCTGTTTGGGCCGGAGACGTACTTAGATAACTGTTTCCCCATTTCTGGATAGAAATGCATCTATCCTTTTGGCCAAATTCTTGACAGTCTCTCACTTCTTTACTCTCGCTGTTCTTTTTACGTACTTACACTTCATTCGCTTATACTACACTCGCTATAGAAAGGAACAGAGAGAGAAAAGCAGAAGAGATGGCAAAACGCGACAGCTTGACAGTATGGCTCCCGAAAGAAATGTACGGCTCCGTAGAGCCTCTCGCCGACGATAGATTCATATGGTGCCCGATGCCCTTCGACAACTCCTTACCAGTCGAACAAACATCATTCATCGACATGGGCGGAGACGACGAGGACAACGACAATAAGGAACCCGCACGAATTCCAGACGATGACAGACCGATGATAGACTACGAGCTTCCCGCCCCGCCGCCCGCGGCCGTATTAGCGGGGCCGTCGACGGACATGTCAATGTCGGAAACCGAATCCGAAAGAGAGTTTCCGATGAGACAGATTAGTCAAAATCTCGGCCGGGGACGGCGAAGGTCCCGGAAGACAAGACCCGTCCGGCAACAGCAGCACAAGCATGCCGGGTCCGAGAGCCGAGGGTTTGCGGTACATTTGGGGTTGAATCTTGATATTGAGGTTACCCTCAAGGCGAGGATATTCGGAGACTTGGAAATTAGCGCTTTGTAAGTTGCTTCCTGGAGGCCCCGGGTTAGGGGTAGTGTGTGTACCTGTGCTAACTAACGCTGATCAAAGTGACGCATTGTGATTACGACTCTGATGAATTGAAGTGATGATAGATGATTGAAAGCGCAGCAACGTGCAAAACGTATTTGAGCGTTTACGACGCGAGGATATACACACAGAACTCGCCAAGACTGGCGTCGCCGAATCGGATGAGCTTCTGTCAGACAGCAAGCAATGCTGCAACACAGCCGGTCCGATGCTGTGGGTTCTCGTACTCTCAGAACACACCAGCACGGAACGCGATGGCCAAGTCCAAGGCAGCTCAGCTGTCAATTGTTTCTTCAAGAAAGAAGAGGACAAGGATCATCGGAGGTGATCCATATCAATCGCTTACCAGAGGACCTCTGTCAAAGCCGGACACGGTCATTCTGAAAGACTGCAGTAAGTCGTTATCATGGTGGAATCAGAAGCCAGCGGCCAGCTGTTAAGGCCACCCATATGCGTGTTTGTGGGAAGAAGAGACCGAAAAGAGAGTGAAATGCAGATTGGCAGCTAATATGTTGACGTTGGAAAACATCTGCCGCCCGGTGCGCCCCTCGGTCTAATTAGAACAGACCATGGATAGTGGTAATTCAGCTCTTGGTGCAAACCATGAGAATGAGATGGGATGCGAAACGAGACATTCACAATAATGATAGTAATTTACAACATCATGGCATGCCATTTGAGTTCATCAAGTGACTATATTACAAGACAATGCCAAAGCCTCACGAGAGAAAATGTATGCTTCACATTCTTGGTAGTGGAAACAGCTGAGATCTTCGCCCTCATCTTCAAACCCCGGCGCCGGGCTCGCCCACGGACCACACCCAACTCCCACCCAAAGAGATCGTTCTCGCCCGTCTCAATCTGGTCTAGAACATGCCCCAAACTTCAGCTGTAGTGGAGACAACTCACTATTCTCCCGAAGTGCGAACAAGGGCCCTCCCCTGAAATGTGCGTTTTTGAGCCTATGCAAACCACGCGAGACCTCTAGCGGGCTCCCGGACGCTAAGAACCCATTGGACCGTTCCTGAGGGACCTGAATGTGAGATTTTCCCGTTTGTGAGGTTTATCGAAAGGGTGCGGTAGCGTCTGGGCACTAAACCCAAACCACCAATGGCTTCCAGCCTCATCGCGGCGCAGTGATGGTGTGCAAATCTCCTTGAAGGGGTTTCGCGCCGCCCGGACGGAATAAAGGTGATTTAGCCTGCTTATCTTTTTTTCTCTCACATTCGTCTTGCCTCTGCGCTCTTTTGCTTCACTCATTCGCTCATTACGGTGTTTTGTGTTTGGACGACTTGAAGGAGAACCGACCAAGATATGACCTTAGCATGAGAATACGCCATACCCGTGTCCCAATCTCCCCTTACGATTTATGATATCCGGTGTGCCATTGTTTGGTTCCAGATAAGCGTCGATAACCGTCTTCTACTCAGCGCGCAAAGAAACAATACTCGACGATCCCGCCACTGCCGAAGTTCCCACAGCTTCGCCAAGAAAGACTCAATAGATAGCAAGAGAAGGACAGAAACGAGGTCTCCCAACTACAATCGCATCCAACTGCAGCCTTATTTCCAAGAAACACCCCAAAACGACAACAATGGCCCGCAACTCCCTTCTCTCCCGTCTCCTCCTCCTCGCCGTTCTCGCCATCCTCGCGCCCCTCACGGCGGCCCAGCTCTCAATCTACACGGGCTCCGACAAGTACAAGTACCAAGGCTGCTACAACGAGACAAACGACCTCCCCAACACGGCCCACGAGCGCGCTCTCTCGGGCGGCGCATCCAAGGTCATGGAGGGCAATATGACGGTGCCGCTATGCCTCAGCTTCTGCAGCACCGGCGCCGATAAGCAGTACACCTACGCCGGCGTCGAGTATTCTCGGTACGTGTTCTCGCTCTTCTCGCTTCTCTCCCCCTCCCTTCTTTCCTTCAAACCTCTCCGATAAGGCCATGCCCGCTGTGCGTGTAAGACGAGAAACAAGACTGACGAGTTCATATGTGCGTAGCGAATGCTGGTGCGCCCAGAGAATCTCGGGCCTGGCGGTCAAGCTCGACGATAGCCAGTGCAACCTGCCCTGCGACGGAAACCAGGGCATGGTCTGCGGCGGTGCGCTCAAGTTGAGCGTGTACATGGTCAGCGCCGGCTTGCAATCGTCGCCAGCAGCCGCGTCGTGGGCCGCGATTGTCGTGGGCGGCTTGGCGACGTACGTATTGCTGTAAAATGTGATGGTCTAGTGATGAGGTGTCTTGGTGGTGATGGGAGAGAGCCTCTTCGAAGGACGAAAGAATGGTTACACGACAGCAGCGTTTTATTGTTTCTTTGGAGGATACCCCCTGTTATGTGTGCATCTGGCCTATAGAATCTCTGAATTGATGATTTTGTCTCACTCTCGCAGCGTAAATCTCAACGTGCATCTCACATGTGAGGTCAAAAGTCAGACATCACGATGCTTTTTTCAATTGCCGCCTCAGAAACGCTGCATAAGGTAAATCGATGCCAAACTGCAAACGCAATCAATGGTATCCTATCATAACTTCGTGACGTATACGATAGCCTTACAATCTCACGGGACCCAAGCCTCTTTGCTCAACAGCCCTCTGGACAGCCGCTTTGATATCCGCGACCGTCTTCCTCCACCCCTGCTTACCCCGTCCCTCGCTGCCGTCGTCCTCCACCAGCCAGTCGAGCCACCGCACCAGCTTCGAGGCCTTTTGCATGTCTCGCTCCTCCGAGACGACCCTGACGAGATACTTCTCAAAGACCTTGACATCGTCTTGATGCGGCCCATCGTACCGCGTCCCGTCGTGCCAGACCTCGAGCATGTCTTTGATCTCCTGGATGGACTTCACGGCGGAACCCATGAAGTTCATCTTGGGGGGCGGCGCAGGGAAATGCAACTTAGTCTGTCCAGCGGGCGCAGCGTCGCTCGACTCACCATTCTGTTGCCTTCTGGGGGCGTTGAACAGGAGACCAGATCGTTTGGCCAGCCGCTTCTTGCGGTGGTCCTCGATGATCTCTTTCCGGACGTCCTCTGGGAGCTCTGCGAGGAATGCTTGATCTAGCTCTTCTGGGTCTTCTTCCTGGGCGACATTCGCAGGGCCTTTGTTCGCCAAGAAGTTCGTCTGCTGGCGATTGGCAGCTGCATCCTGCTGCCTCTCCCTGGCGTTGAACAAGTTTTTGCCTCGCTTTGTCGGCGTGATTGGCTTTTTCCCCTGGATAAGTCGGTCCTTGCGTGGTGATTGCGGCAAACGGGTTTGTTGCACCGGTTTGCGTCCATACTGCGCCAGGACCTCAGCTTTCATGTCATCCGGCAAAGCGTTGAAGACCTCCGGGTCAACTTGAGATGGGATCATCTCATCCTGAACCGCCGGGCTATTACTCCGCGATTTCACTTGGGGAGATGCCTGTCTAGGCTCCGGCTTTGGTCTTTGGCCCCTCAGAAGCTTAGCTCGTATGTCGCCTGGCAGCTCAGCCAACACCGCAGGGTCGACTTGGGAGGGAAGGATGAATTGAGTGCCCATGATGTTGAGAGGAGTGTGGGCCTTTTCGTCCCTTTCACCAGCCCGTGCTAGAGCCAAAGCAGGATGCACTTTGGGCTTTCTGGGTGTTAACGGGTCATCTGCAATGGGATCTACAGACACATCGCCCCGAGTTTGGGCATCCCTTGTCTTCTGAGGACTCTTTGAATCCTCAATCGATTCTACTTGAGCCTTCTTTGCCGACGGTTGGCCACCAAAATTTGGAAATGCCAACCGTCGTTGACTGCTTTCGAGCCCAGTATTGCTAGACTTGAGAGGCTCCAGTTTTGTCAACTGGACACCAAGACCTCGAAGGTCACCCGGGGTAAACTTGTAGGATCGAAGAATCGAGACAGCTTCCTTGGCAATGGTTTCGGCGTTGTAAGTTGCGACTCCAAACAGGACGCTCTTGCTGAATGAATCGCATTTTCCATGCCCTAGGTGTTTTGGTGGATCTCGGGGTGCGTCTTGAGCTCGTCGCATAATCTTCATTGTGAACTGCTTGCCCTTGACCTCTTCACTGAGCAGGCGTCTCTCCAGCTCTTTGCACAGGTTGAGTATAAACTCTTCGGCTTCCTGTTGATTGATGAAGCGAATGCCCCAGTTGACCTCTGCCGAGACGGACTTTCGAGATGTTTGTTCGCCCACCTCGGTCTTGTCAATGCCGCGAGCATACTCCCAAAGTTTCTCTCCCGTCTTTGGTCCAAGCGAAGAAGATAGCCGCTCCTTAGATACCTGTCTGATATCTTTGACAAACTTGACACCGATCTCCTCGAGCTTTCCACTAAGACTGTAGGCGACCCCAGGCAGGTCCTTCACCTCAAGTTCACCAATGACTTCTAACACCTGCTCCGGCTTTATCTGGAATTGCCCGGCTGGTTTCGCTCTTCGTAGCGCGACCTTTGCCAACAAAATGTTGGCTCCAATTCCAACTGATACGGCGCAGCCAGTCGCGTCTTTGATTTTGTTACGCAGGGTGAGAGCAATCTCCTCAGCCTTTTCCTGCTCTCTCCAGATATTGCCTTCGTCAACCCCTGCGCCATCGGATCCGGCAGAGGACAGAATGATTGACGTGATGTCAACGAGGGCCTCGTCGATGCTGACACTCTGGACAACTCCTCCAATATCGAGAATAGACTCGTAGAACAGTCGACTGGCTTCTTCATACGCGGGGAAATCGTATGGCAAGACCTTGATATCCGGGCACAGCTCAAGTGCTCGCTTCATCCACATGCCATTCTTGACTCCAAATTTGCGCGCAACGTAGTTACAGCTTGCAATCTCCGAGGCCGTGCCGCTGCTGTGAGCAACTACGGTTGGTTTGTCGACGTAATGTGGGTTCTTCTTGAGGGAAACAGCGCAGAAGAAGCTGTCAAAATCGACGTGGATAACGTACCGCCGTGACCCTGGCCTCCTCCGCACCGACTTGAGAGATGGCCCTTTTTCCTTGGCGAGATTCTGCATCTTCGACTTCAGCTCGGCTTTCCAGGTCGAAAGATGGTGAAGACGACTTTCCGAGTAAAACTGCTTCAAGAAATCAGGGTTCGCCGTTGATGATTTCCAGATCTTGGGATCCGAGAGAAGTATGGCATTATGTTCCTCAGATGTCATATTGTCTGATGTCTTCGGTTCCTGCTTGACTTCATCGGTTCCTCCTCGGGTGCCGTCTTCGTCAATTGTTGGCTGCGGTGCGGTTTTCGCTTCAACCTTTTCCACTTCAACTGCTTTGTCCTCCTCTGGGACTATGCCAACCATAAGCTCGTCAATCTCCATGTCATCGAATTCCTCCACGTCATCCTTTAACTTCATCGGCGGCTTCTTCATAGCCTGCGAGACGGCTGGACTGTACGAGTTTCGGCCATGTTGTTGAGCGAGCGGAGACTCGGACCGTTCAGCGAAACGGCTCAAAGAGGGCGTCGCGGGACTTGCAGTAGGCCCCTTGAACTGGCTCGTGTAGAAGCTAGCATCAGTCTGGTCCCTGTAGCCTCTCTTCACTTGTGGTGTCGATTGACTGAGCTTATTAGATTCGTCAATCTTGAAGACCTTCTGTCGCGGTCCATCGTGGTTGTTTATCCGATAATCCGACCAGGGTAGGAGTTTCCCAGCCTGAATTGAGTCCGTCACCCAGGCTGGTTTGACCAGTCTATACCTGCTGTAATCCACGGACTTCTTAGGCGGAACAGAGGACGCTATTATGTGCGTTGCCATGGTCTTCGAATCCAGGTACTGCAAAAAACCTGCGCCATGTTGCACAAGCTCGCGGTGCAAGCTGGAGCGTTGATTAGCGATATTCTTCACGTGGCAGAGATATAGATAATTACTCACATATGAAGCGGCGGTTGCGTATAGCCCATAACATGCGCAACGACGCCTTTGAATATTTGAGGCTTGTCACTTGAGGCGGCGCGCATGTCGGCGTCCAAGTTTTGAAGCTTGATCTTTTTCCGACGAAAGTAGTCGCCAAAGCCGCCGAAAGCGCTTTGCTCATACTCTTCGCCAGTCTCATCGGTGAACTCATGGTTCTCAATCCGCTTCCTCACCTGCGAGGAGTTCTTCTCAAGGCGACTACCCATTCTATCGGTTGTCTCGGGTAATGCGCAGACTCACGGCTGTATGAGTATTGGTAGTGATGGCGGCGGACTTTTGACTTGCGTCTCGACGATTTATCTTGCAAATCAACCCGTCCATACAGCTAGCTGACTGTAAAGCACCATCTTTGGAAGTTGTGAGTGAGTCTGACGTTCATTCGTTTCTCTTGATAAAGCGTAAATCAACAGAAGGGCGTGGTGACAGTTCAAGGTTGGTGAGTGACGGAGCCCCGGCCGAGGTGAATGCCTGCAGGCGCGTTAAGTGGGTGGGTCCGTCGCGCTCTGCAGCCCGCACGTCCAAAGATCTGCATGACTAATCAAAGTTCTTCAACTGACAGCTTCCGCCGACGACGCCTGATAAACTAGTCCAGCTTGCGGCCGCTCACCTCTCTGTCACCAATTCTGCGACAAAGAGCGATCA
This sequence comes from Colletotrichum paranaense, assembly GCF_030867605.1. NCBI lineage: Eukaryota > Fungi > Ascomycota > Sordariomycetes > Glomerellales > Glomerellaceae > Colletotrichum > Colletotrichum paranaense. Next base: position 2,959,059 of record NW_026848960.1, on the reverse strand, counting down.
TGAATAATCAACAATTTCGAAAGCTTTTGGGTGCTGACTCTGGCAAGGCTGCGTCGCCGAGCAATGCTTCAACCAAAGGCACCGCAACCCCAGGCGGCGGCGCGCTGGGATCCCGACAGCGATCTAGCATTCCCATGACTCCGTATGTTGTCTTCTTCACTTTGTGGTCCATCGGCTAATTACGTGTACCAGACGCTCCGTTGGAGTTGGTCATAGCCGAAATGAATTTGCGCGACAACTTGCCGAGAGGAACCAGGCAGGGCAGCCCCAGAAGAAATTTCGCACATCAGCCCCGAAGGGATCTAGACTCGCAGAGGGCTATGTCGACCGAGCACGAGACCGAACCGACGACGAGGAGGATGACCGCGCTAAAAGGATAAAGGCGCTAGAGGAAGCCCTGAAGAACGAGGAGATTGACCAAGCGACGTTTGAGAAGCTTAGCAGCCAAATCGCGGGAGGAGACCTCTCGAGTACGCATCTGATCAAGGGACTGGACTTTAAGCTTCTGGAAAGAATACGAAAGGGCGAAGATGTTTACGGGGACAAGAAAGGCAACGAAGAAGAAGCCGAAGCACCCCCGGAAGAGGAAGTTGACGATGCGTTCGACGAGCTGGAGTCAACAGAGGTGCAGGCTGTCGAAAAGGAAAAGGTGAAGAAGAAGGGCCAACTTGCGCCTGTAGCTCTCGCACCTGGGAAAAAGAGAACTCGCGACCAGATCCTGGCCGAAATGAAGGCTGCGAGAGAGGCTGCCAAGGCTCAGCAAGAGGCTGCCTTGAACAGCAAGTTTAAGAAGATTGGTGCTAAGCAACAGGCCGGAAGCCGCATCGAACGGGATAGCAAAGGCCGTGAAGTCTTGATCATTATAGACGAAGATGGTCACGAGAAGAGGAAGGTCCGCAAGTTGCAGCCAGGAGTCGAAGAGGAGATGCGCAAAGAGTTTATCCCGGACAAGGATGCGAAGCCGCTGGGTATGGAGGTACCCGAATTTTACCAAAAGCAACAGCAAGAAGCTGAAGAAGACGACAACGACGACATCTTTGCCGATGCAGGAGACGATTATGACCCACTAGCTGGCATGGATGACAGCTCTGATGAGGATAGCGAGGGCGAGGTCAACGACGAAAAGAAGACCAAGAACGAGAGCAGCGCCGACACAATGGCGATGCCGCCACCGCCGCGGCCAGCACAAGCGCGCAACTACTTCAAGGACTCCAAGACAGACCTTATATCTTCGCAGACTCTGCAAGGACCCTCCATGTCTGATCCGGCGATACAGGCTGCTTTCAAGAGGGCTGCGCAGCTCAAGGCGGCAAACAAAGATCCGGAGGGAGAAGCGGAGGACGACGACGAGGAAGCCAAGGCTCGTCGGGAGCGCCACAAGAGGATGCTGCAGAGTGTCGACCGAGATGCCGAAGATATGGACATGGGCTTCGGCACCAGTAGGTTCGAAGACGAGGCAGACTTTGACGATGCGCCGGTGAAGCTCTCGGAATGGGGCAACGAGGGAGACGATGACGACGGTCAAGGCGGCAAGAGCAAGAGGAAGAGAGGCCCCAAGAAGAGGAAGGGCGACGCGAACAACGCCGCTGATGTGCTGAGAGTAATGGAGCAGCGAAAGGCAGCGGGCAAATAAGTCAACTCAAGCTGTCTAACAGCTTGTACTAGAGCTGTTGCTTGAAGTCTGCTGGCTTGTTTCTTGAAATATCCTGCACAAACGCATACAGCCGTCGTTTTTACTAAATCAAAATGATACCCTTCACGCGCCCAAACTAGAGCGCGTCGACCACACAAATCGTCCTGTTTTACCGCCCAGCGTGTGAGAATGTTGATTTCTACATGGACTTTTAAACCCCTGGACCGTCGGAAGACTATCGCTACAACCCTCAGATATGTTGGGCGGTTTCTCACTACGAATCATCCTCAAGGCACAAATCCCTGAGCTCAAATACACAGCAGAACGTCGAGACAGTCAAGATTCAGGGTGACTCAGCTAGGCTCTAGCTTCCCAGAATTCCAGCGACCCGGCAAGCACGGGAGGTTGTTTTCTCGGGTGTGGATGTGTTTGTGTCTGCTGGACCTTCCGAAACGGGCGCAGGTCGAATTGCAGCGGCGCTCGGAGGGCACCGCCTCACTTATCAGAGACCGCCCGACTCCGCCCACGGTGCTTGCCTTCCCGCCGCCCCAAGAGTAATTTCGTCCTGTGAAGTGAGCTTGTGAGGTAAGAAAAACCCGGTGGACTTTATTTTGCGCAGGATTCATCCAAGAACCATGGAACCGCAAAGCTTCCCTTGTCCCATGACTCCCGACCACTGGGATTACCTAGATGAAGAAGCCGAAACAGAGCAGACATCATAGTCCTGATGGGATTGGCCAAACGTTGTGTGGAAAAGTCCAAAATCCAAGTCATTACCTAAAATTGACCTCCTGCTTCCTCTCGACTCGTCACCAGCAATTCCGCAGTCCGCAGACCCGCTGTAGACCGGCCGACTCCCCGCCCCCATCCTTGGAGCCCCAGAATACCTTACCTTTTGCGCAGTGTTCTACTCCATTCCACCACACCGTGCTCGTTTGGTTTGGTCTTATCCACCGAAAGTGGACACCAGACACGGGCTTGTAAACTAAAAGCGCAACCCCACGGCACCGGCGACAACGTCCGTGGTCTGCTCACCTTGCCGAGGGAACACCAAAAACCCACGTATCCGTACAGAGTATCATTTTCATCATAATCTTGTGCCGTTTCACTGCCTCTTGTGATAAGACACAGATCACACACACACACACACACACACACACACACACACACACACATACCTGTCATCCTCAACAACCATTTACCCTGAGCCATCATGGTTGACCTCGATTTGCCCGAAACACCGGTGCCGGTCTGGCTGGATTGTGATCCCGGCCATGATGTGAGTTGTTGTCTGTCCTAAGCTTCGCGATGTGTCACTCATCCTGTCCCTGTGATGTTACGCTGCCTCACTCAGATGTTGGTGACAAGTCAGACATACTGCAACAAATCATCACTGAACACCGTCAAGCCAGTACTAATTAGTTCCACAGGACACCTTTGCCATCCTCCTAGCAGCCTACCACCCAACAATAAAGCTGCTAGGCCTCTCAACCGTCTTCGGAAACGCCCCCCTCGAGTGAGTAAACTTCATCCTGCATCCCGCATCTCTTACACATCTCATGATCACTCAATCACAATATTAACTACGATCTCAGAAAAACCACAAACAACGCCACCTCAATCCTCACAGCAATCGGCAAACACAATGACATCCCCGTCCACGTCGGCGCCGCAAAGCCAATGTCCCGCCCGCCAATGCAGGCCGCCACCGACATCCACGGTGAATCCGGCCTGGACGGCACCGACCTCCTCCCCCAACCCTCCAAAGACGCAGACCGCTCCGTACCCGCCATCGACGCCATGGCCGCCGCCCTCTCCGCCCAGCCCGCCGGAACCGCCTGGCTCGTCGCCACGGGGTCCCTCACCAACGTCGCCGAGCTCTTCGCAAAGTACCCGGACCTGGTCGCGCACCTCAAGGGCCTGAGCATCATGGGCGGCGCCATCGGCGACGGCTTTACCGACATTGTACTCGGTGTCGTGGACGGTGTCCCCCGTGTGGGTAACTGGACGCCGTGGGCTGAGTTCAACATTATCATTGACCCAGAAGCCGCCGCTGCCGTGTTTCATAATAAGGCGCTCGCGGCCAAGACGACGCTTGTGCCGTTGGATTTGTCGCATCAGGTTCTTGCTACCGAGGAGGTGCGGGACGCGCTTCTGTATGGTACGCACGGCGGGGAGAAGACGGGCAAGGGGAAGACGACGCTAAGGCAGATGCTGGTTGAGCTCCTCATGTTCTTCGCCAAGACGTATAGGTATGTGTATACACACAGAATTCACTTACACTCGTCCCCTCCCTCCCACTGCCTCATCACGAATATCGCAGGTGATACTAACAAAGATGGCGAAAAGCGACGTCTTCGGCATCACAGCCGGACCCCCCCTCCACGACCCCCTCGCCGTAGCCGCCGTGCTGACGGGCACGCGGCACGAGATCCCCTTTCACGACTACGACGCCAAAAAGGGCAACTGCGTAAAGTACCACGAGCGCTTCGAGCTCACCGTCATCACGGAGGGCGACCTGGAAGAGGCCAAGACGGGCAAGTCGCAGCTGGGGCGGACCGTCGCGAAAGCCCTGCCGCCGGGGAGCGAGGGCGTGAGGATACCGCGCGGGTTGGATATCCCCATGTTCTGGCGGGTGATTGAGGAGTGCACGGAGAGGGCGGACCGGGTTAATGCGGGTAAGGTGGCTGGGTTGCAGGAGAATGGGACGTTGGAAAAGTAATGAGGTAATGAGAAAATCGGTGTGTGTTGTTGATCATGGTGGGTGGGACGAATATACATATTTTGATATCAATAGACGTGAGTATTCATACACTCAGTGACCGCCTATGGTCTATAGGTCGGTAATATGCTTCCTCTGCCACCATCGGATGAGGAGATCTCTTTGGCCTAATAGTTGGGACTGCCCACTCCCGACCTCAACCCAAAGAAAATTGACCCTGGTGGCTTCTTTTTGAAGGTCTTCAGTTCGAGTCCACTTGTAGACTCATTTTTTTAGTCGAGTCCAATCAGTGAGTCTAATCACGCAGCACATAAAGTGATGAACAATGTCTCTGAGGCAGCACGCTATGCTATTGCATGAAATTCATTCATTAACGTATAAATCGTAAGATCCATAAGACCATCGATTCCCTAAGAGACTTCATAGTTGACCAGCTCTTTTGGAAGTTAAAAACGGGAATTAAATGCATCGCGTATCTGTTATAATGAAGATAAGAGTTAGGGACCCTGAATTTGGACTCCATTCCATAACAGCTATTGAGATATCCTAAATCTACCTGCCAACGTCGCTTACCCGTTTACTTCTGGACATAACTTAGATAGCGATTCAATGGCAAGAATACCCTGCATAATGAGAGATCCGACGTCTCGTCGGCCCCTCCCCGGGGCAGCCGTCGTCTATTCCATATTCAAGGTAGTCAGTTCTGCCGAACGTGGAACACATCAACCACACCCAATTCAAGCCCTCGTGCGATGCGCACAATGGCTTCTAGACGTACCCTAGCTACGGTAAAGAGATGGGATTCATCGACCTTAATTAGTCTCACCTCACCACTTACTAACCCCAATAAGTCATACGTCTCTCTCCGTTTCCCGTCGGAGGGTGGAGAGTATTCCGATACCACGCAATGGGAAACGGCAACCAGTGGTGTCATGCCGCTTCGACTATACGAAGATGGACAATTCCGTGGATGGGGGTGTTATCTGATGGGAACTACAGCCCTTCGAGGACGCTGAGCCACCAGGTGCTTTCACCACCGGCCTTGATCAAAGAATGAACACCATCAAACAACTAATCTCTCGTTCAAAACTCCATTCTTCCTCATCTCATTGTGATTGTCGTGTTTAAATCCCCCGCCTACAGATAGCAAAGCAAAGGTTCCACGCCATTGAGGGTTCCTGCAAGATCTAGGTGTTAGTCCCGTAGTCAGGTGTGTGTGTACTCGTCACGGAAATGAATGACAGCCATCTCTGGCGGCTAAAGTTGTCTCCTGACGCACCAAATGTGCCTTTGTGTATTACGGCTTATCTATATGTGAAGGGTGTATCTATAACCTTCAGATTGTTGTACAAGGAAACTCTCTATCCCATTCCCGTTCTCTAAAAAGGGGTATCATGTTTTTTAAGCCCACGCGCAACTTTTAGTGTCTCATTTTCTTTCCTTCTTATCCGTGTAGAAAGACTCAAAACCGCTGGTCATCAGAACCATCAAGTCTCTGCAACACCCTCAAAACCCTCTCATATGTCCAAACCGTGATCGCGCTCCCAGGCGCAGCCTTGATAAGACTCACCATGAGACCCCGGTACAGCCCGCGAACACCCTCTTTCGCGAAAATGATGCGCATAGCGCGCACCGCGCCGGGGTACTCGGGGATATTCTTATGCACGTACCGCGCCCTCGTCGGCCCCTGGACCTGAATGCGCTTCCGCACCAGGTCGAGCGGGAAGACGGCCGTCTTGGACAGCACGCTGGCCACAACGCCGGCCGTGGCGTCGCCGCCGCCCCAAGGCAGGTGCAGATCGCCCAGCGGCAGCCGCAGACCCTCGTACAGAGCAAAGAAGATGCCCATGTACGGGACGATCTGCGCCACGCCGGGTCCGAGGCCGCGGAAGAAGCCGCGCGGGCCCTCGTCCCGATAGATATCCGCCACCGCGCGCCGGAGGCTCGTGTACACCCGGTCGTTGCCCTGCGCCGCGAATCGGGTTCGTAGGAGATCGAGGGGGTATGTGGCTGTCGTGGCGGCCGCGCCGGCGGCGGCTCCGGCGATGAAGGATTCAGCGGCGTTCGGTAGGCGGTTGTCAAACGCGGTCTTGAGGAACTGCGCCGTGGTGCGGTACGTCGTGAACTGAACGGCCGAGTAGCACACGTACATCATCTCGGCGGGGACGTTTCCCTTCCATAAGCCAGTGATGCCCTCGTTGGCGATGATGTGCCTCATGGTGTTCAGTGTGCCCTTGTACACGGGCCCGCCCCTGGCTGATCGGATCGACAGAGGGTCGGAGAGCGAGTGCGTCTGCAGCTGCAGGCGGATCTTGACGACATCGAGGGGGGCAATGACAAAGCTATCGCGACAAAAGGCGGCAATGGTCAGCGTGAATCACTAAGCCTCAACCGTTGGGTTTTGTCTTACCGAGCAAACAGGCCGGCGGTGGCGCCGGCCGTTACAACCTGCAGACGGGAGCCCTGGGCGCGAACAGTGTGTCAGCATCGTGACGTGACTTGAAGTCGTTGACAGGTCGGAGAGACCGTCACATCAGGCGTGGAAAGGTCTACATCTAGCCTTACCTCATCCTTGAGGCGTTCGCCGCTGGGCGACATGCATCCGGTAGTGTCCTCGTGGGACCTGGCGCAGAAACTCTAAGATGCAGCAGGAATGGATGACAGAGAGAAGCAGAGCGGACAGGCGGCTGCTCGCTTGCCTCTGACCTTCGGCGATGGACGAGTGGGCTTCGGGCCCGGGTGTGCGAGGTTTATCAAGGTCAGATGGTTGGTGTCGTCTGTGGGTGTCCGTCCAAGCGGCGCGATCCGAGATGGCACGGCGAGGTGTCCGTCGTGATTCGTTTCTCTATGTGGCGATGACGGGAAGCTAAAACAGCAGGAATTGAGGCTTCCGCAATGAGGCTGAGGGGTCTCAATTGATGATGAGCGTGTTTGAGAATCGGCGATTTTCTTTCGGGATTGTGAAGAAACGAACAATCTTCTAACGTCTGTTCGCTAGATGTCGCTGTTATTCTGGAATTTCCGTTGATATTCGTTGCGTGTGGAATTTTTTTTTGTTTGTACGTAAGATGAGTAGCTCTGAGTACTAGTGTTATTTAAGGTCCGAGCAGGTAAGTTTGCTTGGCCTTATCGCGCGCAAACACCCCCAGCTTCTTTACCTTGCCTGGATGGAACCGACCCCGAAATGCTAGGAGACCCCAAGCAGTGTGACGCAATTTCGACGATAGCGGGCTGTCAAGGACGGGACCTTCTCGATTCTCCCACTTGGCCACTGCAGCTCGGGGGATGTTTACTGCGGCCTGGCTCCACTGTGGGCGTGACTGCAAGCTGCAGGCTGCAACAGGGGCATCTTCCTCGCATTGAGCCTTTGCTAGATGGATGAAAAGTCACCAAAAGCAGACTAGCCAGCCGTGCCAGCACAGCCACGCAGGGTCTGGTCCCCTTCACCCGTGCGGAGGGAAACATAGCGGGCGAGATTCTTAGAGAGCGAGCGGCGATGGAAGACCACGGACAGATGCAATATGCAAATGCAAGTTCAATTTCAACATGGCATACCTACGATCGGAAAAAAAAAGTGAAGAAGAAAAGAAGAGACGAGAGGGGGGCTTGGCTATCTCACGGGACTCGCTGCGAGACTTGCCTGCGGGAGAAGGAATGTGATGACATATCTCGAGTTCTCAGACTCGCTGTCTTGTGACGATGGTAGGTGAACCCTCGTGACCTACATTGATAACACTTTGATGATTACAGAGGACACGATAAGGTAGAGCAGAGGAAGAAGAAATTACAGGAAGAGCGCCTCAGTCAGGGGCCTGTGCTGCACGGGTCACTATGTTAGGTATGCCTCAGTGATAGCGATGACAGAGGTAAACGAGGAAGAAGTCTAGAAAAGACATGGCAATGCGGTCACTGAGTGAATGCCATGTGGGAAAGCAGTCCTGACAAATGTCTTTGTCTCGTCAATGCTCGGCAACTCCTGTTACGAGACTCCGGGAAAGCCGCGAGAAGAGAATAAGGTACCGATGCCGGGTATTTTTCCAACACGTACGGATATTTTGGGAGGAGAGAGAAACAGAGACAGGGCCGGCAACGAAAGACGGAACACAGCGTAAGAGAAAAAAACAACCGTGAGACTAGGTAGCAGCTCCAAACAAGCCACGCCGAAATGAGACGAGACGTGGATGAGCAGGCAAGGACATACGGAAGTTGGAGCCGGAAATCCCATTGTGTGCAAATTGGCACCTTTGGTACCATGAGCAATGAAGAGTCTTGACACGTGCAAGAGACCTCAGCAGCGTGTCATTGGTCAGCTCGCCTTTTGTCAAGGACACCTGGGCAAGTAGCCAGTGGAGGAAAGTTCGGAGAGAGGTACTGCGCAGGGAAGTAGTCATGTCGCATTGGGTCGACCGTCAGTGGTCAACTTCCCTCCGTCCGAAACGACTGCTCAGGGCGGAGTCGCAACTGCCTTTGACCTGCTTGAATGTGCCTCCGCATTGGCCAGAACCGCCTGCCTTGGCGACTTGCCCGCCCTTGCCTCCCCTCAACTGTGGGGTCAGCCCCCCGACCGAACTCACCACCTTACGCAGTATCCGTCACCCGGGAAGGTCGACACCAGCCTTTTCCAGGTGGATCTGGACCTGTTGGCCCTTGACTTCCTTGGGATCTGGGACGGGAGAGGGGGGAACCACGGAGCCATCGAGCGTGGGGCCGCCGACTCTGCGTAACTCGACGGAGACCATACCTTCCTTACCTTAGACTTTGTCGTCTCGCCTCGCCTCTCACACCTGCTTCTCATAATAGTCGCGACTTTTCCTCCTTTTCATTTCTGCGATCCCCTCTCTCTACCGTGTATACTCTCATACCTCATATCTTACAACACTTACTTACTTACCACTTTGCCCAGACCCAACTACAAAGGCAGAGATTTCCAAGGCAGGCTGAACTGAACACCAGGATACCCAGTAGCGCTGCCGCATGTGATACCTACTGTCACGAGTGCCGCCGCCAACACATACACACAACCAACCACCACAGTCGCTCAGACTCAACCAGTGGCATCTCGCCTCCTCAAATATCTTACATTCCCCGCCCGGCAAGGAGTGGCCGCGAGGGAGCGATATCTCTGAAAGCATACCCTTACCTGTATCACAACCACAAACATGGCTTCAACTACCACACCAATGCCCAACATCGGCGGCCTGTTGGCTCCATTACTGCCTGCTCTCGTGCCAGCAAGCATCTCTAAACAGCCTGCCATCGGCGTCTTGCCTCTTCTCAGCCCTATCCTAAGGCAAAGAGTCCAACTTCTTTCAGAGGCCAGCACCGAGCCATGGCTCCGTCTCCTCGCATATGACACCGACAAGGCGGCGCGCCTGGCAGAGATTGTTCAGAGCGGCAGGCTAGAGCCTCACCCGGTATCTGGCGAGGTCGAGGTAGACTGGGAATACGACGCGAAGACGAGGTACAGGCGGCTCGATCTCGAGACCTTGCAGGCCTTTGTTGCTCTCGAGGAGCTTGAGTTGACCTTCCAACTCATCTACTGCGTCGGCGACAAGGATGGCGGCGGCGACGGCTGGAGGATCGGCGAGGTTAGCGTCACCGACAAGGCGGCACCCTTTGGAACTTTTGGCGGCTATTCGACCATCGCCGAGGCCGAAAAAGCCTATGCAGACGAAAAGTCAAAGGCGACGACGACGTCAAAGGCACCAGCCAGCTCAGCGTACAATGACGCTGCCGAGGCGGATGACGATGAGGACGATGGCTACTGGGACAGATACGACGCAACTCCTGCCCGCACGCCAGCAAATGAGTCCCCCGCCGCCGTCAAGCGTTCCCCCGCGCCGCACGTACCACAGGCGTCGCAGCTGGGCCAGTTCCGAACCGACTCGGCAGAGGATGCGTACTATGCACAATATGATTCAGTACAACCGGCAATGGACGCTCACGACCCCGACGAAGAGGTTGAGGGTTTCGAAACGGCCCCTCCTCTGGGACTCGGCGCTGTTGTAGGCCAGCATAACTCGGATCAGGGTCTGAACGAGACAAACGGCTCCTGGACACTGGCTGAACCCCCGCGGTCGCCCTCGATTCATAGTCAAATTGACGAAGACAGGGCTGCTGTGCTCCTTCATCCGCGCCCGGCTTCGAGCGCTAGCAGCAACGGCAGCCGCTTGGTCGAGAAGCTCGAGGAGAGCGTGGGCAAGCAGGACCAGAACGAGTTCGGCGTGAAGCAGCACGTGTCGAGGAGCATTCGCAGTCTCTTCCTGCTGGCTCGTTCGTCCGGTATCGACAGGGAAGAGTTTGAGCGGTTGGTGAAGACGGAATTGGATGTCCTTGGCATGATTGAAGACGACGAGGTTTGAAGCCACGAGGCTGGCGGACTTTTCTTGTATATGACGTTTCTCCTCCTCGGTGGTGCTCCGTGGGGATTTCCGCGGGATCAGGCTGTCATTCGGCATAGGGTTGGGTTGGGCTGCATGTAACGGGGCGTTTATCCATGGCCATATCTTTGAATACTAAGAATTAAAACATATATCTTGTGAAAAAAAAAACCTGTATCAGTGAAAAAAAAGTACAAGTTATAACGAGGAAGCAGCGACCATCGGGAAACGTGTTGGCATATAGCAAAGAAACGCTCAACAATTCCCGTAGTCTGATGAGCGAACCCCGGCGCTGATGATAGTTGAGTACACGTCGGGGAAGAAGATGTTGTCCAACAAAGTGCCAACGTTAGGCCTGTTGACCGAATAAAAACTTGAGGAAGAAGGAGCGTGAACAAGAACAAGAATGGGCGCCTCTAAGTTGATCGTAAAGCCATAGGTCCATAAGTTAAAGAAGTCAAAGTAGTCGCATCGAGGTAGTCGTCTATTTGGCCGGTCCCAACTGTTGTGAACCTTCCAGCATGCCGCGGTCTGGGATAGGGGGGGGGGGGGGTTCGAAATGAGTCGACGGCTGTCCAACCGTATCGCCCCTACTAGGTATAGGTAGTCTCGATCGTCTGATCTCTGACATTCCTCGCGACGAACGAATGGGGGAGACTCCGATGTAGGCTATATCTAATTACGGCACTTAAGTTGAAGATGCACTGTTTGTAGAAGATCGTTGGCATTGACTTCTCTTGTTGCTGGGAGCGGATCAGGTGATTTGCTGATTTTGGATCTTGGCCCATTGGGAGCATTCGCCAGTGGAGTGAGAAGTGTTGTCCGATGACGCTTGACGAGAGAAGATACATGTGAGTGTGTAGCAAGCCCTTCACAGAGAGCGCGCAAGGAGGATCAGCGACCTTGTTTGCTCATGGGTGGTTCTCAGTACTGTGTAAGCGCCCAGTCAGTCTTTGGCGGTGGTGTGTGTAAGACGAGCGGGCGCGCGGGCGGTTACGCAGTCGCCGTGGGCTGGAACCGAGTTCATGCCGTAAGCATTGGAATTGGCGGTTACGTTGGTGTACCTGTTCAAACGTTGGTCGTGACAATGATAGCCTACGATTGTGGAAGGATTGGCGGGACGACGAGTGGCAATGTCGATTGAAGGCTGGGTTTGTAGTCGATGTTGGTGCATTCACGGCTTAGAACCGAACCATCCGGGAGGAGCTTGAGCAGTGGCCGGTCGCTGATTGTTCCAGTCGATCAAGTCACAAGAAAATCCAACACAGGGTTATCTTTCTTCCCGAAATCTTCGGAAGATGCTCCTCATTAGTTGTCATGCCGTGCAAGTTGGAAGTTGCATCTTGTAAGTTGAAGCCATCACCAAGTGCCTCCCGGCTCATAGACCCACCCCCGAAAAAGACCCCACAAAACATCGGAACGTCTTCGCGCCTCAATCATAAGGCCACAAACAAACGCGCCAATTGGACACGCGGGAACAGCCGTCCCAAAAAAAGTTCACCATCGTCGAAGCTCCCGGCCTACAGCTTTCCCTTTCGTCGGCGACACGGTTCAACTTCCCTACCACGCCCCTCCAAACGACCGTCCTCCCCAAGATCCACCAGTGGTTGAGGAAATCCGACATACACATACCACAATAATGTTCTCACGATTAAGGTTACCGCGCATCGGCGCGAGCATCGCCGCCGCCGCCAGAGCAGCACCGGCCAGACCTCTCCAGCAGCGCTCGATACACTACGTCCCCCAGCTCTCCCACGACTTCAAGGACGGCGTGCCGGGTCTGCTGTCGGCCGACGGCTACGATATGGCGTGGAACCAGTACATGACGCTTGTCCTTGACAAGCTCAATGCCTTGATTGCAGGTCAGTCTACGCTGTTCTCCTTCTCCTAACTTGGCGATCCTAGCTCCCGTCGCATGATAATCTCGAATCGTTCCAATCACATTCAATGTGACACACAAAGCAACCAGAGATATACTAAACCACAGCAACACAGGCACCGACCTCGAACAGCGCGACGTCAAGCAAATCCTCCTCGCCTCGGCCCAGGACCCCTCCCAAGCCCCCGTCTTCAACAACGCCTCCATGGCGCACAACACCCACTTCTTCTTCAAGAACATCACCCCGAACCCGAAACCCATGCCCGAGTCCCTCGCCGCCGAGCTCTCCCACTCCTTCTCCTCCATCGACACCCTCCGCCGCGAAATGATCCTCACCGCCTCCTCCATGTTCGGTCCCGGCTTCGTCTGGCTCGTCAAGGCAGGCCACCAAGACTACCGCATCCTCACCACCTACCTCGCGGGCTCCCCCTACCCGGGCGCCCACTGGCGCCTCCAGAGCACCGACATGAACACCGTCGGCCTGGGCGGCTCCGCCAACAAGTACTTCCAGCGCAGCGCCGCCGCCCAGAGACCGGGAACGAAGCCGCCCGGCGCGCTCGACGCCGTGCCGCTTCTGTGCCTCAACACGTGGGAGCACACGTGGATCCGCGACTACGGGCTCGGCGTCGGCGGCCGCGGCGGCAAGAAGGCGTTTGCTGAGGCGTGGTGGGAGGTGATTGACTGGGAGGCCGTCAACCTCGCGGCGGACATTCCTTCCCGGCCACAGTTCATGCGGTAAACTAAGAAAGGAGGAGGTGGGGGTGAGTAGTGATCGCCGGACTTGTGGGAGCTGCGAGAGCTGGTGGAATGATGGCTGTGGCGCGACTACTATGCGACCTAAAAGCCGCTATAGGGGAGCTTAGCCAAGCTTTTTGAAGAGAGCTGGGGCGAAAGGGGGAGAAGTGAGGAGAGACCCGTCCATCGATACAGGAGATATCCCCCCTATAGTCCTGCAAGATCTTGTGTGGATAGCAGTCGGGGGCGGGCGACGGACTGGCAGACTACATGTAGGAATTATCAAAAAAGGCAAGACGAAACTGTAAGAATAGAAACCGCTGCGCATATAGAGAAGATGGGTGGTTGCAGAGTAACATGTACTATTCCTGTACTACTTTAAAGACTTCCCCCCCTTTGGCAATTAAGATCGTGCCATCACTCTGAACCGAACAAATTGTTTAGATGTGCTCTATAGATTGAGTACGACTCTTGGTCGTACCACCGGGCTCACCCCCTCGGCCTCTCCATACAGCTGCTGGCAAGGCCATACCTTCTCCTACCCTAAGCTGCCCTTGATCCATTTAGTGACAGCAAGGGAAAGGGGAAGAGAAGACCTAGGAAGGAAATTTTGATGGTCCTCAACTGGGCCTTCGAGATAATGCGCCTCGTCTAACCGCGCCCGGCTGGAGGTGATGCAAAAAAAAGCTTTGCCCTGTTGATATCTTGAAACCGATCCAAGGGGCAAGGTAAAGTCACCTCCACGCCTCTCTACGCATACATTGATGCCGCAAGCGAAGCAACGAAACAGGACCGCAATGCTCGTTCTTCATGCAGAGTTCCAGAAAAGGGCCCGGCCACTATGTCAGACGGAAACTGCAGAGAATCCCCGTGAGCTTCACCGGGTCGAATTAGCTCACCCACAAGTAAACCTTCCATTGCCCTTGCCTTTCATCTTTGCTTCGACTTGGAAAAAGAAAAAAAAAGGCTTCGATAGATGGATTCTATTCGAGTCGCTCAACTCAGCAAAGACTCTTCATCGTCTCGTCTCAAACCCCCCCCCCCCTCTTCCTCTCAACTCTGTTTCCCCTGACTGCATTTCGCGCCAGGCCAAGACTCTCTCTTGAGCAAAGACCAAAGTTCAATCTCTGATACATCACATCACAAGGGAAGTCTTCACAGCTTCAAAAGTCACGAGAAGAAAGAGCAAATGGTATTCATTTTCATAACCGAGATCCCGGAGCGTCGCCCACAAAAGCGGCTCGGCTCCTGTTCAGGTCCCCCCTATTTTCCAGTTTGCAACTAAACTCTCTCAAATAGCTATAACAAAAAGTTAACTTAGGTATCATGGTAATCCCTCCCAGTAGTAAGTAATATGTTTAGAAAAAAGGGCAAAGGAGTGTCTTTTCGTTCCATTTCATTCCGTTTCCGTTCCGTACGTGTTGTTTTCTTTTTGGTATTTTGTTTTTCTTTTCGGTTTTCATCAGAGAAATAAGAGACAGTGAGAAATAGAATAATTATGTTCAGTAAGGAACCTCAACAGAGTTGTCCAAATCAAAATCCCCGGGTTTCCTATCCTTTCCCTCCCCCCCTGTTGTAATAAATAGAGGAAAAAAGGAGTCATATACCCGGCGTCAGGTAGAGGGGGGAGGGAGAATCTGATTTCAAGGATGTAACAAATGCCGCTATCCAGATGACTTATGCAAGAGAGGAGATGAAATGGAAAAAGGAGACGAGGGAGATGGTTCAAGCTTCTCAGAGTGCCCGAGAAGCTCGACCTCTCAAAAAAGAAATCCAAAATATGGCAAAAGAGTGTACCAATGACGACCTTTCATAAGAGAAATAAAGTCCCCGAGGCAAATGTCGCTCGCTTGCTGGCTTGCTTTGCTTGAATTGAAGATGAAAAGCAGTGAAAAACAGACGTTAAACACGAAACGCAAGTCATTATCGGATATTCGGTGCTTTTCTTGGCTTTTGAGAAAGGATCATTTCGACAGGGAGGTCTAGATCATGTTGCCGTTAACACTGACCTCGAACCCATCACCCTTCTGCTTCAGCGCCTTGGCGAGCATCAACTCCCGCATCCAATCGATACGGTCATCGCGGCTCTTGACGGCAAAATGATGTGTCTTGCCCGTGCCGTTGGCGCCCTCGGCGGGGATCGACCCGGAGCTCGAGGAGTGCCCGTGCCCGAAGCCGTGCAGCGCGCTCCCGCGCTTCCGCAACTTGGCGCCCGCGGACTCCTTGTCCTTGTCCTGCGGGATGAGCTGGAAGCTAAACGCCGCAACGGGGTCGCTCTTCTCGCGGCTGTGTGACGACGAGGAGCTGAAGTGGACGGCCTTGAAGGCGGCGGAGAGCTTGCTCTGCGACGCGAGGCTGGAGCACGCGATGGCGTAGTCGTCGACGTCGACGTACTCGAGCGTGCGGTCGACCGTCTTTGCGTCCTTGTGGACGGCGAGACGAGTGCCCTTGAGGGTGCAGAAGGTGTCGTTCCACTCGTGGCGGAGCATCTTTGTCTTGCGCTTCTTCATGGGGCCCTGGAAGGTCACGCCGTCCTGCTGAGCGGCGGAGGCGGCTTGTTTGACGGGGAGGGAGGGCGCGAGGTGGGTGATGGGCGGGATAGCTTGCTCAAAGGGGGTTGTGCGCTCGATGGGGGACCAGGGGTAGTTCACACGGGGAGGGGCTTGGAGAGGCTGCTGTTGCTGAAGGGGTTGAGGGCGGACGGATGTGCGTGGGGAAGTGTGTCTGGGTGATGTGCGGGCGATGGGGGTCGCAGTGTTTTCGTTCAAGGCGGGAAGGACGGGGAACGAGGGGCGGCGGGCAGAGGAGCGGGATTGGGTGCGGGAAAGGGGCAGCTGCTGCTGCTTGGAGACGCCGGGACGGTAGTTCATCTCAGGAGGAACAGACTGGGACACGTCGCGGGCGATGCGGTCCATGGGCACGGCAGTGACGGGGACATCCATCTCGGAGAAGGGAGTCCCGAAGCGGTAGGGGTTGTTGATGGGGCTCTGCAGGTCCGGAGACATGGCCTCGGCCCGGTCCATGTGGTAGGGGACGAAGCCTTGCGGCTGCTGCTGCTGGTGGTACTGGGGTGTCGGGAGCGGCTCCGGGTGGGCTGACGGAGGAGGGACTGTCGAGGCGCGGAGAGGGCTGGCGCGAGGAGCCTGCTTACCCGGGATGGAGAGCTTCGGCAGGTGACGGAGGCGTTCAGGCTGGGCCTTCATGGCAGGGAAGCCCATCTCGAAGGGGGGTGTCGGCGGCACCGTGGTATCCTCGTGCTTCTGGAAGTCGAGGAACTGGCGCACATTGTCCTGGGGGTCCCTCGAGATGACGTTGCGGAGGGCAGCCTCTTGCAGATACTGCAGAGGCGTGGCGTTGCCGGGGCCCAGCACGTCAGAGGAAGCCACCACGGACGGGACGGCGTCCGAGACAGGCCTGAGGATTTGCGTAGGATCGAGGGCCCTGGCAGTGTGCGGATTGCCTGGGTTTCCGGTGATGACGACCTGTTCCGTGTCGAGGTCGACAAAGGGGTGCTCCTTCTTGAAGGCCTCGATGAGGCGCTGCTGCTTCCTCCACTTTGAGCAGTTCTCGCCCTTGGCGCACTGGTGCGGCTTGGGGACGACCTGCTCGATGCCGACGATGGACACGGATTCCATGGGCGTGATGATATCGTCGTGCGACGGCTTCTTGGGCCGCCTTCTGCTGCTCTTGCTCCTCTTCATCCCGCAGTCGTCCGTCTGCTGCCTTTCCGCCGCCCGGACCTCGCGAGTCTCCTTTTTGACTTCTCGGCTCGGCTCGTCTTGGATCGGCGTCGGGGCGCGTGGCGAGCTGGGTCTGCTGTCGCGCAAGACCTGAATCTGGTTCCAAACGCGCGTCCTCATGCCGAATGACGGAATGTCCAACTCCTTGAGATCCTCAAACTTCAACGTAATTAGGATGGGCCCGTTGATATCGTTCTCCACGAAGCGGCCGGCGACCGAGAGCTCAATGCCAGCATTGAGCATCGATTGCGCAACCATCTCTGGCGTCCATGAGACGAGCTCCCTCGACTCAAACTCTTCGTACGTGAACTGAAAGGGACCGCTCTGGTGTCTGGATGGGGGCATCGGCGGCTGCTGCGGTCTGATGTGTCGGAATGGTTCATCGAAAGGTCGCGCCGTCTTGGGTGTCACCGGGGACAGCGTCAGGATGGCCTCGTCAAAGTAGCTGGCGGTGGAAGCACGGAACAGGTGCGGTCCGGAAGGACCCTCAATATTCTTGTTTGGTGACTCCATCATCTCTGTCGCATACATCATCCGCCCTTGACTCGATCTTGGCGTCTGCACCTCATCGTAGGATGAGAGTGTTGTGATACTTGGCTGGCCGCCAGACTTTTTTGCGCCCACACACGTTAGCTATAGCCCTCTTGGGAACGAGGCCACTGCCGCTTCCAACAAAATCACTTACAGAGTTGACACTGATCCGAGGAGAGTTGTCTTCAAACTCGCTGAGCACGTCGTCGTCCCATTCCATGTCCATGAACTCGGTCGCCACCGACGTTGGCCTTTGCGGCTCGGCTTTGATGCCAAAGAACGTGTCGCGCATGGGCGCCTTTTCGCGCATCTCATGGCGCAGGCGACGCTCGCCTCTTTCATATTCTTGTGTGTAGTTCTAGCGGCGCAAAGTCAGCCTCAAAAGCCACACACCGCGTCGCAAAACCCCCGTTTTGACTGTCATTCCTCAACTCACCATTTTGTGTGTATGTGTGTAAGTGGTTATTCCCAGATACGGAAAGTGGGGTGGAGGAATGTTCAAGAGGGCGTGGACTGGCTATATCTGACTTGCAGTCTACAGCGTAGGACAGCCTCCTCCGTGGCAATTTTGGTACCCTTTTCTTCTTTGCTTTTTCCCGTACAGCTGGGAAACGAGGGGGGAAGCCGTTGCCGGCAGCACTCTGCTCTATGAAGCCTGTAGATACTTGGGGATAGCGGCACGCAGTGCAAGCTATGGGGAGGTTGAATACGCCTCGGGGCTAGCAAACAAGACCAGCGAAAAGGAGATGCCTAAAGGAAAAAGAGATATGAGGTCCAGCAGAGCCGAATATGCTCGTTTGGTATGTAACGGGTCGCAAAAGAGAAGAAGGAGGGGAGCCGGTACAAGGCGGGCGCCTACCGCGAGTTATGTATGTCTAGTGTGTCCATGCACGGCGGAGCAGTGTAGGGATGTGAGACTGGGGGGGTGGTTGACCGTTGAGAAGGAGGAGGAGGAGGTGGAAGCATGGTGGTTGAGAGAGAGTCGGATCACAGCACATACGCAGCAGCAGCAGAAGCACGCACAGGTATCCCATCACCTACCCATGGCATGCCCTCGTTCCCCAATATGCATGCTGGCTCTGGTGTGATTCGACCTGTGGCACTTGCACACGGCGCCGATGGTGGCACTCTGAACAGACCAGTCGAGTGTATAATAATAGCCCGGGTGGTGTGTGGGCAGGTTAGGTATCTAGGTTCTGTGTGCTAGGTTCTGTGTGCTAGGTTCTGTGTGCTAGGTTCTGGGTTGGAGAGACGACAGAGGCAGATAGAAGAGTGCGCTTGCGTGTACCTACGTGCGTGTGTGTGTGGCCGAGCGGGCAAAGGCCCAGCCCATGAATCGGCCATTCATTGAACCCTGAACAACGGCGGTGGTCCTAGGCGACGATACCGGCGTCGATTAGTTGTTGGGTGAAGATGTGAGGAGAGACAGAGAGTGAGTGAGAGAGAGAGGGAACGCTTCAAAGGCTGGTGGTTCCCCGGCCAAAGGGGGTGTGTAGCCGGGCAGCCATCCATGTGGATAGAGGTGCACAACCGGCAGCAAGCACTTTGCACTTGCAGCGAAGCACCACGCAGGACGCGGCATGTACTACGTTCGTCCCCCCCCCCCCCAATATCCCAACACAGGCAACTGGCCAGGCACAGGGCAGCACAGCAGCAGCAGTGGGCGGAAGCTGTGCTTGTACAGGCGTGGGGAAGCGTAGTAGTCAGTACTCAGCAATGGACCTGTCTCTGCTCTGTGAGGATGTGTGAATGGAAGGGGGGTGGTTCGAACTTCGAACAGAGAGAGGAGACAGAGGTTGAAGCGAGGAACGGGAGAAAGAGGGTCTAGGACGGCTCAAAGGTCGGGAAAAGTGTAAACCTGATTGGCCGGGGACGGGAAAAGAAGCTCGTGCATAGCGCCCAGCCGACGGACCTGGACTTTGGGCAAGAGCAAGAGGCAGGCGCTGGAGCTTCCCATTGGCCATAAATCCAAAGAAACAAAATGTCGTGGGATGTTATTTTAGGGAACGCTAACACGCCATTGGTTGGAAAATCGGGATACCGTGAAGTTATCTACGGGAATACATACGTACATACATCCTTGCCCCCGGCTTGCCGCTACGGCGGCGTTTAAGCGCCCGTCTTTCTCAATCTGGCGGCCACTCGCTGTTCGCTTGTCGTCTGAATAAGTGGGGCATGTCGACGACCACCCCCCGGTCGCCGGCCGTCAACGGCGTGAAGCACAAAAAAAAAGGGAAAGGCAGGAGACAGAAGGGAAAGAGGGGAATGGGGGTGTGGCACACATCCGCCGGGATGAGACCTTGCCATCCTCTTTCTCTTTCTCTCTGCTGTATCCGAACGGATACGTCTCTCACCTCACCTCACCTCACCTTCAATGCTTTTCCTTTTCACACCTTTTTTTGGGCAGTCATCCACAACTCCACAACACCCGATTGCGCACCCTCGTTCAACCCTCGCTCAGTCCACCGCCCGCAACATGGGCTCTTGCCTCTTGGTACATACACTCCGTACGTCCTCGAACTCGACTCTTCTGGCCCATAGCCCCCACACCATTCGAGCTAAAATTCCCATCACGCCCTGTCCATCACCTGCAAGGATACCACTGACAAGGACCAGGGGCAAGGACGAGCAGCTTCCCCGGCACACACACCTCTCTCTCCCCGTCCATTTCTCTTCTTTTTTCCTGATGACCTCGCACCACACAAGCTTGAAGCCGCATGCCACAGCAACAAAAAAAAGCAAAGAAAAAAGCTGCACTGCACTGCGCTGCACTGCACACTGCACGCTTTCCTCAACCCGCCCGCCCGTCCGCTCGTGGTTCGCTAGTGCCCAGCTTACATACCATTACCGATACAACCAGCTTACAGCTTTACCTTAGCTATCCATGCCAGAGTTCCCATGCTTGCTTGGCACCCTCCTCTCGCCTTTCGCGGCCTTTGCAGAGAACCCCCAAAATGCGCCGCCCACCGCCTGCTGTTCGTGGACTTGTGTCACTATCACCGCCCACGGCCCACCACCCATCACTTATCGGACCTTAGCTGTCATCACATTCCAATCTTATCAAGTCTCTTTTTTTTCCCCAGGATCAAGCCCAGCACCACACAGGCGTATTCTTAGCTATGTCTTTGACACTTCCCACCTTTAGTCTGGTCAAGGCATGTGGATCAAGACAAGACGAGACAAGCCATGTGAGCGCCCTGCCCAATCCCGTCATGGCCGTCCTCTCAACGGCCACCCGAATCCTTCTGACTGGGAAACTTTCCCAAGGAATGCAATGGCCCGTAGAAGTCCTGCATCGTGCGGCTTTTCTTGCCCAGCAGTTCGTTTTCCCGTATGGCGGGGACGAGCAAATCAGTGCTACACCGTGACCGGCCACCTTACTTGACCGTCCGTCAACCATACGCAGTAGAGAGAGGCCCAAAAAAGAAAGAAAGGGGAGAATTACAGCCACATCTACACCCCCTCTCCCCATTTCTGCCTCCTTCATGTTGCACCCTCGGCTACCTACAGCCCACCGCACACCTCCGATCCCGACGAGTCTCGACTCTCAAATGTCCACGGTCCAGGGCCAGGACCCCACCCTCACGATCAACTGACTTCCCCTCACTGGTCTTCTCAGCCACTCAGTATGCCCATCGGGCCTCCATCGGAGAAATCCCCATCAAACCGAGACTACCATTCCGTCCGGGGGTTTTCGACGAGGCCAATGGCCTTGCGAGAAGCCTCTTTTACGAAAGGTCCCAATATGAGGCGAGATTTCGTCTTCCTCTTGGAATTGGTCCTCTTGGGTGACTGGACTGACATGGGACGGTTCGGATCTTAATGGGTCCTGCCACGCCCAAAGGTGACCTTTCTTCGCCCAGTTGGCCCGTTGCGCTCCTCATCCTCCACCTTGCGTGTCACTGTCGGCGCAGTCCGTGGATCGCTTATCATTAGTCTCGCCTTGCCCTCAGCTCGCAAATCATGCGCGCCTCTGGATACTTACTTACCGCCCAATCGCTCCGTGTCAATAGCGAACAACGTGACCAGGCAGAAGCTGTAGCTGTGGCACATGACCTGCGCAACTGGCTCACCATTGCTGCCAGGCAAATTTGATAGAGGCGAAGAAATCTCTCAACAGTCAATGAATCCCCAGTCACATATCCACGTATGACTTCATACTCACAAGTCCTGCAGATGGCGGTCAAAAGTGTGACGAGAGGACATGGTTGATGCAGCAGCAGCAGGTCTCTTGGGCTTTTGCATTCGTATGTATGCACCCGTCGCTAGCTTCCATAGCTTGATGCCGTGGAATGGGAACTCTTGGCCTTGTTTGCTGGATGAGAGTCTCCATCCAGCGAGCCATACCTATCCCAAGAGGGACAAAGGGGGCTGGCAGAATGTGCTCTTGATAGGTAGACGACGATGGACGGTCTGGAGATGGTGGTACGACAAGACCTCGGTGGCCAGCTTTCTACCCCGCAGAGCCGTTGAGACAAATATGCGATACATGCCATGTCCGAAATGTGGTTGCTGCCACACTCTTGTAGGTTGGCGGATTGGGATGCGGTGATATCTGATAGAGCTGCAGTATCGGACCTTGCAGAATTTGGGAAGCTGACACCACCACTCTGCTCTCTCTCTCTCTCCGGATACAGGATCTGACTCTGCTAATCGAAGTGTCCAAAAAGCACATCTGATTGGGGCGCAGATAATGACATTGGAAGAGTCAAAGCATTGGTGAGTTGCCGTTGCTACCATGGTGGCAGCCGATTCCGGTCCCAGAAATTCCAACCCCTCTCCCGGCCGGCAATCAACCAGTTGCGCAACATCAACTTCTGTGTGTCGGTGTCGGTGAAGCACCACACATCTCCACATGTAAGGGAGCAATAATGTGCTTCGAGGAACGACAAGAGGCCAGCGCAGAGAATTCCCGCTGACTCATAAGATAGCCTAAAAGTGCTGTGAACTTGTGAAGGTCGACCCCGTACTTGCCTTAGCAGTGTGACGCTCTGCAGGGAAGCATAAAGCACGCTCCCGCTACTGCATCCCCATCTTCCATGTTCATTCCAGGTGGTGTTCGATGCGTCTCCGAGACATAAAAAAGCCGTGGCGGTATCCGACGGGACAAGAATTTGTGAATCATCTGCAGTCTTGCCTTCTTCACCGACTCTTCACGTCGTCTGGCATGCCCTTGGATGACCTCATCCGATCATTTCCGCGAGACAGGAGAACATGTGTTCAACAATGCCTCAGTGTCTCGGCCAGATCAAGAATCTTTCCTTGCGCTGTTGTCTCAGTCCCTTCAACGGCAATCCATAGAGAGCTTGTCCGACCGGAGCCGGGTCGCACAGAGAAACACCTGGTGGTGATTGAGGTTAAACAGCGACCAGTAAGAGGCCGAAATGCGAATGGCGGAAGGAGATCCCAGCAATGGAGAATTGGCTGTCGATAATTATGCTCCGCGGCCGACTCTACCCGATGGCCATTCGAGATTCAGTGTAAGACCAGGCCATGTTCCAAGGCAATTGGGCAGGGCGTCCGCATTCAATTTCTGATCCTGGAGGAGGATCATCGAATATGGCTAACCCTAACGTGGGCTGGAGCACAGTGCACCTTGTACACACCCCTCAGCCCGCAATTGAGCCCAGCAGGGGTTGATGGCTATAGTATGGTGGACGATGGTGTGGTTTGGGGGAGGCCATCCTCGAATGAATTGGCGTATTCTCGAGGGTGTTTTTACCTTGTGTGTGTTCGTGAGAAACGACGTTCTCCAGACATGTCTCCAGTGCGCAACTCATGTCCTCCAATGAGTTGGCTGGAACACGTTTTCACGCGCTCTCACATGATGGCGAACTAATGCGAGCCTCGCACTACTGTTGTGGATGGATGACTCTCCCGCTCATGTCAACCAGTGGATTTCGATGCTGGAAAGGGGATTGTGATGGTGTTGACGAGTCTCAGAACCAGAACTCGTTGCATTGTGACCGTTTGCAAGACCCTAGAAATCTCTTCGTCAGATCGCATGGCGATGCGGCGCGGATGGCCTGAGCGAGACGGATGCAGGTCATCGTGATTTCGGTCCGCAACTGGCGCTCCACTAGTGGCATGTCGAAAATGGCTGCCATCTCGTAGTTGACAGGGCGAGGCGAGCCGATACAGAGGGCGTGGCTTAACATCTGCAATGTGCTTGGCATCCATCTGCCACGAGTCGTATCGCAAGCAGTCAATTTATCCAGACAATGGCAGGCATTGTCCGTAAGATAGCTCTTCAAGGTTTCCTTTGTCATTCGTATCCTCAATGCAACATCGAATTCGTAATTCATTGTTGGTTGAAATGCATCCGATGTTGGGGCCTAGAATGCTAAATCTTCGGTGTTATTTGAATTGTCGATTGTTGAAGAGAAAGGTTGTCAGCTGCATGCCATCCCGTAATGTCTAGACATGCGACGTTGAAAATCATGCAAACTTTCCTATTGTGCCTTGGGGTCCGAAATCTGACCTCACGGGGGCCATGTTCTCTTCCAAATTGCAACGCAGTATGCGCTGTATTTGTGATTCTGTGCCGCAATACAACACAGTATTTGAGTGAATCGCGGCGTTGGGGGTTGGACCTGGAAGCTTAGATCCACAGATTCAGCGGGAGGGCGGGAGAGCATGGATCTGGTACAGTGCTCCCGTACGGTACGGAGCTCAAAGCTGACAATGTCGGCCAGGGTGTTCCTGGCCTTGTGAGATTTGCTAGGGAGTCGACCACAAAGGTTTGTCTGCCGCTTTGAATAATGCCGCGATCTTTCTTAGTTCGCGCGTCTTCTTCTCCATGTTTACGGACGTAATATTTTCGCCAAAGGCAAACAATGAGCCCAGAGACAGACTAGAGGCCGTAGGTTCCGACTAGGATCTGTGTCGATGTGCCGCGCGTGGCTGGGGTCCAGAAGCGACGCGATGTTGCGCCGTTCGCCAGCTGTTAACGGAAGAGCGGGAAGACTGGGATGCCCAGGCGTGGTTTCTGTTCTCCGCAAAATCTAGCGGCCGCATTCCCTGCAATCCGATATCTCGACCCTCAAGGTTCAAAGATGCTGTTCACATCACATCACATTAACCTAGCCACAACAGGACAGTGATTGGGGATGATGGGCACACCTCAACGCCTCAAAGTCTGTCCGCCAATCAACGGCGCGGGGTTTTGCTCGCTGCCATTGACGACTCCAGAAGATGAAAGCCGACATAGGTAGTGGAGGGAAACGATATGTGTGATCTGGAGAAAAGGAGATTGCACCGTGACAGGGGCGTCCTTCTGTCGCCTCTTTCTGGCTGAAAGCAGGTACGAACGAGGCTGTTGACCTTGCAACCGGAGTCGACGATCGCCTCAACTCAATCGAATGGTTCAATGCCACCATATCCGCAGTGTAGTATCCGTCATGTACAAGGGGAAATGAGGGCCCGAGGGTGAGGCACAAAAACAGTGTCTTGGCCACGCCGATCGTTGAATCATGCCATATTTGGCTGCGAGAGAATAAATATTTATGTCGAATAGTGTTGTTATATGTGCCGCACGAGCTGACAATGCAAATGAAAGGGTCGGATGTAGATGAGGTTGTGATAGCGAGCACCGATATCAATCAGTTGGGCACTGACAGTCTGACAGAACGGCAACCCGACCAGCGAGGCACATGTGGCGTCTGACCGGATAAACTTGCGTCTTCCGCGGGACGGACGCTGACGAACGGCGGGCTCTACTGCGGCGAAGGCGGGACGTAGTGTATCCGTACTGCGGGACGGGCAGATAATTGTTGCGCACTCCGCGAGCCATGGGCCCCCTGAGACTCGAGAGACGCGATGGGCGACGATCGTGGACATTTTGCGATGATTGTGATTGTCAGCGGGCAGAAAGGCAGGCATCATGTTGCGAAGGAAAAGAAAGAAGACCCTGGGCTGTTGGCTGATGACCGCGTGCGCAGAAACCTAGTCAAGGTAGGTACGGCACGGATGCTGTACAGGCCGGGTACTGCCTCGAGGCGGCGAGCTGTTGGTTCGAGCCGCCGATGCAAGACCGTTCGTTACTGACGGGTAGGTTTGCAGTGTACTCCGTAGACCCCGGATTAATGGCAAACCAACGCTCCGTCGAGTGTATTGGCGTGAACTAAAGTTGACGGAGTTCGGATGTAATGGCGGTAGGTAGTGTCGTTGGAGCTAATTAGGTCCTTTGGGCGATGGTGCCAGTTGGGTGGGAAGCTGTCGCCATAATTAGCCCGCATGATCTAAAAGTTGGCAGACTATCGATATGGGGTGATATCGTGACCTGGCGGGTTAAACTCCCGGATAAGAGGGACAATCCTCTCAGATTGGGGGTAAAATAAAAATAGAAGCAGACGACGGTTGTTAGTTGGCGTGACTGAATTCTGCGGGTGACAGTAAACAGCTGCAGCGGCTAGACGATGTGACGAGCTGGATGACGCATGGAGAGGTGTGCTCAAATTAGCCCACATGTCAGAGTTGCAAAAGGGCAAATAGTGTGACGCAAAGAGGGTTAATTCGATCACGCATCATGAGCTGGGCGGCTAATTAGGCCGCCAGAAATAGGACCAGATGGGATCATGGATGAGGTTTGTTCCGAGGGTGACGGATGGCCAGATGGTCAGATGAACGGTACCTATCCGTACTGCTTAAGCAAGCAATGGAAGGTACAGGGAAGTGAAGATGATCCGAGTATTCCGTCTCGGAAGGTGGTGAGGGTGGTACTCCGATGCCGTACCTTAGGGCAACGTAGCCAAGTACATAGGTAGTCCGTACCTTAGCTCACCAGGCAAGAGCGTCCTGTTGACGGGAGATCACCATCATCGGCGGACCTTGCCCGACGTGCCCCCTCCAGACAGCAAACTTGCCGTGCGGCGGGCGGCGTGCCTGCCAGATGCATACGGCAAGGAAGGTACCTTAGGTTGTCGTTCGGCAGCACTTGCACGGCACGGAAGGAAGCGGAGAGCAGGAATAGGAGGGGAAAGAGATGAAGATACGTCACCGTGATTGGCCGAAATTCGTGAGGAAAGCACAAAAGCCAGATTTTGGCTGGCAGATGGTGGACAAGCATCTGAGGAACGTGCCATGCGTGCCTTCCGCTGCAGCGCCTCTGTTTCCCTGCGAGGGCAAGAGCAAGAGACAAGAGGGGCAGGAAACATGGAGCTAAGGTGCCTTAGCATGCGAACCCCGCGAGAAGGTGCCCTGTCACTTGCCGCGCTCCTGCCGCGTATTGGCCAAAGCTCTGCCCCACCCGGAGGACTAGCTGGGGGGTCCCTGACCAATATTCCTGCACGATCTTCTCGCTTGCAGCAAACAATAGCCAATCCGGGGCCGTAGCGGTCCTTTCACAAGAGCTTAAATCCCTGCGACATCACAAGCGCTAATGAACGGTTGGTCCCGAAGCCCTGCACGAGACGACAGGTCGTCACACCTCGCCGTCGAATCAACGTCTGCGCCAGCCCTCTTGACAAAGGAACCTCGACTGCACCGACAATGACGCTAACGACGTACTCCGTACCTCTGTCAGGCTGTCCAAGCAAAGAGGTGGCAGGTGCTGGAGACTGGAGAGGGAAAAAGAAACGCAAAGCAAATACCTCAGAGGAGTAGTACCTACCTACCATCGGGAGGACGAGTAGCCAGCCGCAACCTTGTCCCTGTGCCTTTCTGCAGCCGTTATTCGCAACGACTTCGGAGTACAGCAGGCAAGAAGTAAAGAAATCCTGACGGCTTTGGCGGAGCGGAGCACCTTGCACGACATCTCCCGCGGTGCCATGATACCCCCTTGCTTGCTGCACCTGCCACCACTTTCGGCTGTAGTTGGGTATCGATGGCCAAGTACCGGCCTCGACATCTTCCACTCTCCATCAAAACCCACTCGCTCATCTTTGGAGATGGATACTCGCCTCACTCGCCTATCCTCCCCACGATCCGAGGTATTTTCACTCTCTTGATTATCTACGGATAATCCAATTACACCAAGCACAAACCCACCTGCTGACAGGCTACAGGATACAGCAAAGCACCCCTGAACTTCTCGCCATGCACGACAGAAAGTCCTAGTTCCACCGTATCAACTCCGGCAGCCACATTCGACCGACATTGAGTGGCCGTATGGACCATCCAATCCGGGAGCTGACCGCCTTTCTCGGCCTTCTCATTTGTGGATGGACTTTAGAAGGCCCTGTCTTGTTCGGTCGAGTCCAAGTCTCAAAGAAGAACATGAGGCAAGATGAGATCCAACATCGCTCTCGCCAGAGTCGGCAACCTGTTGCCAAAGTAGCAAACACTACGGGACCTAATTCGACGGGGCTTGAACTTTCACCCAGCATGGGTCTTTGGAGAACCAACAGCAATGAAGATCATTCCCAGAAAACGATCAGGCTAATTGCCATATTTGATGCCATTCAACGGGGGCTCCAGCGGTTGACTAGTCATGTTCCGCTCATGGTTATCCATCATGCAACCATGAAGCGAGGCTCCTCACATGGGATGATCGGATGAATCCACCGCGTTTGTCAGACACAGGGCTAACCTCACCAAAAAAGGCTGACAGGGCCCCATACCCATGCAAACCCGTAGGTTCTTGCCCGGCTTTCGCTTCTGGCTCTACGAATACCTACGGTAGTATTTCGATGATGGGTCCCACAAGCTCAGCGAACTGTGTTGGTGGTTGGCAAGCTTCATGCAAGTACGTGCGATCCTAGGACAGAGCTTGTTAGTGGGAGAAATGATCCACGACCAAATGTCATTTGCAAGGGGGAGCCTGGCTAACTGTAGCTCTGCTCAGTGCTTGGTCATCCGTCGGCCCCCGAAATCCTCTACTCAAATCGTGCCATCGACGGCCTGCTTGGCGGCCGAGGGGGACCATCTATCGATAGTACTTGAGGTCGGAGCCGGTGCAACGTATACAAGATAGATCAAGACCATACAGATAATCCATACGGATACTATTATGTGTTTCTGCAGCTCCGGCTGCGCAACGGACTCCCGCGGGGTGAACTCGCATCCGGGCGAACTGCTACTCGTAGCATCAAGTTTCCCCTTCCAGTCGATATTGAAGATCAGCATCTGCACCGGTCAGGGCCCGGGACGACAGAGTGGATGCGGTATCGACGGCGGACAGCCGGAGAGGCATATGGCCGGATGGAGCACAACTCGATAGCAGGTTGGCAAGTCGGGTTGGGCAAACAGGAGGCGGGCCCCATGTGGTTCTGCATGTCTCTGCGTAGGGTGGTGACCAGGTGGTCGAAGGTGTGCTTGGCACCTTGGTCCCCATGGCCTGCCATCCAGAGCCAGCCATGGCAAGCCACGATATGCATGCGTTGCCCGTTCACTCGCTCGACAGCTGCTCGCACCCATGTCGTCCATCTCGAAGCTGCCCCCCCTCTCGACGCGGAATTGTCCATTCCTATTCTATTCTCAGGTGGGGTCCAACAGTGAGTGCGACCGCCTTTGGCGGCCCATTCTCATTGGAGCCTGTAAGCGCAGGTCAAAGTCTCACGCACTCGATGTGAAGGCGGCCAGCCGGCCTGCCTTGTGCCCTAGCCTACGTTAGTCTGGAATGCAGAGCAGACACACACACACTCACGGCTCGGGGGGACGATGGAGACACACATACATAGGTGTATCCAAATTTAGAACAATATTGATGTTGGCTACGTAGTGAACACCAGGCAGACCACTCAAAGGCCCGTTGGTTGGCGCAACAAGAGGACGGTCATGATGAAGGCGGCCACAATATAAGACTTTGGACCATCCATCACGAACAATTGGATTCTGGCCTCCTCTCGTTGTTGATCTGTAGAAGTCAAGCAGAAGAAGAAGAAGAAGGAAAAGTGATCCAAGTGTTTGTTCAAGGTTTTTTCTCTCTCATTCATACAATTGTTTTTTGATACCCTCCGTCCACAATCTTCGGAAAACCCCAACCACTCGAATACCACCCGATAATCCAGTTCAAGGCAAGCCGGACTTGCTAAACGACCAGTCACTCATTCGACACCACCGAAACCAAAAAACCCACAGTCGATCACTCTCGACATATTTGCAATTTTACAATTTGCAGCGCGCCCATTGCTTACAGTTCACGAAACGAGATCAAATTTGCTGTTGCATTTTGAACGACAAGGAAGAAAGAAATAATTCAATAATCTGATACGATTTGGAACCTTGGGTTTCTGGAAACTCGACAAACCATTCGACAAACAACCCAGTCTCCCATCTCAAATTGCGTTGACAGCGGGCGAGTGAACAGACGATTCCTGACCATCGAGTCCCCCTCGTCGAGTTCTCCCCCCTCTCCAACATCGATCCCAGGTTGTCCCCGCCTTTTTTTTCACTCTTGGCTACCAGGAAAGAAAAAGAAGCGAGAGAGCACAGAGGAACGAAGACTGCTTCACCCAGCACACAAACACACACAGCACACACAAATCAGAAGAAAAGAGGAGAAGACCACAACGCGCGCACTCGCACTCTCACACCCCCAGGACCCCTGGTCGTTCTTTCCCCGGTCCAGAGCACAGTGTCGGTCGCTTCCGTCTCTACACAGTGTAACGGTTCCTGCCACGCCCCTCCACTTGTCGACCCTGGTCCCTGATCACCCCCCGGTCCACCACACATTCACACACCCTTCACCACACACCTCCCTCCCTCCTCTCTCTCTCCTCCGCCCCAGCCAGCCAGCTCTAGCTCTGTCCTCGCTGCTCGG
This sequence comes from Colletotrichum paranaense, assembly GCF_030867605.1. Lineage (NCBI taxonomy): Eukaryota > Fungi > Ascomycota > Sordariomycetes > Glomerellales > Glomerellaceae > Colletotrichum > Colletotrichum paranaense. The sequence continues at coordinate 2,928,739 of NW_026848960.1, read as the reverse complement.
CTTGTCATTCACACGCAGGTACCTCCATCGCGAACAGAAGAAGGGTACAAATGGCATCTCTACCCCCCAACCACATTCGAGAGGACTTCATGAGATCAACAGCTGCAGTCAACATGGCCGTCGCATCTTCTGCGAAGGCCAAGTCGGCCTGCAAAGCCAACACCACCAACAACAACAATGCCAGCTCCAAGGCAAAATCACAAATGCACCGCCGTTCAAGGACAGGTACGTTCATCCCAAGAATCCCCTTCTTTTCCCCAAATCCCATCCCATTTAGCATGGTATTAGCCATGCTTTACTTACACCCACATCCAAATCCCACTTACACGGGAGCGACTCTCCCTTACTCACCTCAAATCGTGACCTCAACGATGGTCAAACCTCATCTAAGCACTTGAGACTAATTGAATTTTCTACAGGATGCTACACCTGCAGACTGCGCCGCAAGAAGTGCGACGAGGGCTCGCCAATGTGCTCCGCTTGCAAACATCTTGGCTTGACATGCGAATACAAGCGCCCAATGTGGTGGAGCAACAACGATGCCCGCCGCAAGCACAAGGACGACATCAAGATGATTATCAAGCGCAAGAAGCTCTCAGAGAAGGCGTCGCACACAATCCAGACTTCCGTCGGCTCTCCTCCCGGCCTGTCGCACTCTTTGCCCACCTCTGCCACCTTTTCCGACCCTCTGGACCGCACTCGCTCCGCCTCCATTGACTCGCACTTCTCCCAGGCTTTCAACTTCAACAGCCCGCCAACTGTCGGTGCCGATTATGCTGCCTACAACCCCCAGATGCACCCCGACTTCATGTTCAGTGGCTTCCCCTCGCCTTACGAGATTGATGTCAAGACTGAGCGCCAGGTCTACATGAACGATGTGCCCACTCTAAGGGAGTCGACCATTTCCACTTTCAGCACCTACCACACTCCCCCACCTCCGGGAACCATCCTGCCTTCCTCCGTGCCCCTCGACGGCGAGTGGACCGAGCAGATCTACTCTGAGCGCAAGGAGTCCCTTAGCGAGGAGGCCCTCAACGTCAACTTCTTCGACTTCTCTCATGGCCCGGCCATGTCCAACCGCCAGGTCGCAGTTGAGCTTGACGAGAACGATCAGCGCCTGCTGGACCACTTTATCCAATTCGTCCTGCCCACCATCTTTCCCATCCTCGACTCCAACCAACATGGCTCAGTCGGTTCCGATCTGATCTTGCCGGCTCTGCAGAGCAACAAGGGTTACCTGCACTGCTGTCTTAGCATCGCCGCCCAGCACTACAAGGCGACCATGAACGTTCCCGGAGAGGAGATTGACCAGGACATCATGCGCCATCGGTACGCCACCATCTCGTCTCTTTGCGACGCTTTGAACAAGGACGAGAACCACCAGGAGATTCTCGAGGCTGCTTTGGGTCTTATCTTCTTCCAGTGTGTCGTCGGTCGCTTCGACGACGCACTGCCCGACATCCCCTGGCACCAGCACTTCCAAGCTGCCATCAGCTTGGTCCAGAAGCTTGACCTACCCCGCCTGGTTTCGGATCCCCATGAGCAGATAACCCAAACTCCCTTCAACATGACTTTGACCTCTTGGATTGACATTCTTGGCGCCACCATGCAGGGACAAGCTCCTACCTTTGCCCACACCTACCGCGAGAAGCACCTGTCAAACAACCCTAGCCTGGGTCTTCGCGAGCTCATGGGATGCGATGACCGTGTCATGTACCTCATTTCTGAGATCGCCTGCCTCGAGGCTCTCAAGGGAAGCGGCATGGACGACATTACTCTTTGCCAGCACGTCCACGCTCTTGGCGACCAGATCAACCTCACCGAGATTGGCGAGCCTGGTCCCAAGATGCCTTACAATAACAACGGAAGCCTTTCCCCTAAGCAGCTTTCCAAGAACATGACAGCCGCGTTCCGCCTTGCCGCTCGCATCTATCTTTGCAGCTTGGTACCCGGCTTCAATCCCGCGCAGGCTTCCTGTGTCGGCTTAGTTGAGAAGCTTGCCAACGTTCTCCAGCTTATCCCCTCGGGACCTGGAGGCTTTGACCGCAGTCTCGTCTGGGTCTACCTCGTGGGCGGCTCTGTCAGCTTGCCTGGCAGCTCTTTCCGCGCTCTCTTTGAGGACCGCGTTGCCCAGCTTGGCGATGTCTCTGACTGCGGCTCCTTCGGCCGCGTCGCCTCGCTCCTCAACGAAGTCTGGATGCAGACAGGCAACATCAAGAGCAGTGACAGCTGCGCCGGCAGCCCTGGTTCCACGCAAGGAGCTGAGGCGGTAGCATACATCCACTGGAGGGATGTCATGCAGATGAAGGGCTGGGACTTCTTGCTCATCTAGCATCCTGGCTGGTTCCGGGTTGTATAAATGTGTGCAGAAGGCTCGCCTTCCATTTGCATGGTATGTATACCGCCTCCGCAAAGGTGATTCAGGCAATCGCTTATTCCCTTTCGCGCAACCAGGGCTGCTTGGCAGCCTGTCTTGCACTGCTGGACACTTTAGAATCTTCTCTTCGATCTTCCCCATTTTGATACCACATTTTTCTACATTTACACCAACCTAATCAAAGGTTGCTTTGGGTTTACTAGAAGGACACGCCGCAAGGCACACGGAGCGGACATGAACGATGAGAGCGAAGACACTTGGATCACACTTTTTTACCTTTTCTTCTGACTGGACACTTTCACGGGTGAGGGTGCACGGGGCAGCTGGGCCTGGCTGCCAGGATGATGGATGATGACGAGGGATGATGGGAAAGGGACTGCCTGGGTGAGGCCCTGGAACATGCAATGGAAACATGAGATGCGACGAACGACTATTCTTCATTTATTCAGACGGAACACACTTTCGTCTGATATCTTGGTTTTTCTTTCTTCTCTTGGGTATACCATAGCATGAGCACGGGAAACGGGCTTCATCGGAGTTTATGTTTGGGACTTTGGGACTAGCAGTTCGGTGCATCTGGACTGGATCGGATGGATCAAAGAGAAGGGCTCTGGGAGCTGCGATGGGCTAGCTTCCCAGTTGACTTCTTCACATGGTACTCATTCGGTAGCCTTTCGGCTCTCTACGGAGCAGTTGGCAGAATCGAGCAGGATTATAGGAATCATGTAATACCAAAACATTATACCCAACAATTTCAAAAGCACTACTTTCGAATCATGCCCTGTCCCTCCCTTTACTGGGCTTTGAAAGCTGTGAAGAATTCCCTCACCAGTGGTGTCCACCGGCCGAGTCCGAGATTTGTCTGGGCCGGTCTATGCCAGGGTGGGGGGTCGAATCTTGGAAGAGTACACAGTAAGTTAAGGTAGGAAAGTTCTCCGGCTTACTGCGTACTTGCACGGGTGTGGCGAACACCACCACCTTCCCCCCTTGGAAGCACTTGGGCCGAAGCTTACGCGCAAATGGAACGATGGAGGGGAGGGTGCGTAAGACTGGAGTGACGGACGAGAGGAATCGATTACTGGACGAATTGAGCATGAGAGACAAGGAGAAAGAAAACAGCGATGGGGCGTTTTTCCTTTGGCAACTCGGGAGTAGAGGAGGGGAAAGGTGGGAGGTGAAGATGCAAGCTGCCGATCGAGGGTAGTACAAAGGGTCACTGTAACGTGTGTTTGCTCAAGGTGAGGTACCTAAGGCACCTTACAGTACAGTGTCTTCTTTGGAAGGCAATTGAAGCATGTTGCGGGAGGGTGCGGATTGTTTGGATGCGATGGACATGGCGTGGGTAGGTAATTGGCTCTGTGGGTGGTCATGAGGTAGCGCAGGTCCAAAGAATTTTCCCAATGAAATGGACGGAGAGCTTGTTCTTCTCATAGTGGGCCATATTGCTGTTCACACGCACTATAGTACACCTTACCTCGCTTGAGTGTACCGACGCGGTAGCGCCATCTCTTTTTCGGTCCTTTCTCTTCTTCGTCAATGGAGGTTGTTCTTGCGATGCCGGAGGGGGTCCGGTGGTTATGAGATGGGGGAAGGGGGTAGAGGTATGGTGGGAGGTTTGGAGGGGTAAAGAGGTCGCGCGGGCTGGTGGTACCCTGGGTTTGTGTATCCATGTCCCTTTGAAGTCTGGTGGTGTCGGTGTTGTGGAGGTGAAGAGATGGTTTGCCGGTAAGGTAGCGGTGAAGGTCGGCTTGGCTCGGTGAGCTTTGGCCCGGTGTGCGGCGGGGTGTTTTACCAGGTACCTTAGCTAGGGAGTGCCCTGCGAGGTGTGCGGTTCAAGGTGAGCTCACCTGACGTCCATCCTCGGTCTGTGTGGCTTGTCTTTGGCCGGGATCACGAATTGGGTAATCCCGTTTTTTCCCTCCCCGACACCGAGGTACTCAGGTTCGGGGTGATCACGAAAGAGGAGGGAGGGAGGGGTGAGGTAAGAGAAAGATCCGAGATCGTTGAGTGTGCAATGTTTCATGGATTGGAGGTCCGACGTCAGTGGTGAACAGGGTCGTTTGTTCCGAGTGCTGACGATATGATGAGTATTGAAAGAAGGGTTGATTGGAGACTATGGGGCCTGGGGTATTGGGAATGTGGACACCGAGTTTTGCTGGTTCTGCAAGAAACCCATCGTTGTGGGATAGAATAGAGTCAAGTCATCTGGAGGTCCATGGCATCATTCCTTTGCGTGTATTCATGTTCGCTACCTTACTGTGCAATGGGGGTGGGTGTGCGTCTGTAAAACAATACAGCTGGGGTGTTTTGAGGACCACAGTATCGAGTTAACTGTGGTCTCGAGATCCTATTCATACGGGCTTTGATATCGAGTCTCAATTGTTCAGATTACACACCCCTCTGTCATCCATCTAAGGTGTCGACGACAGGGAGAGGGGAGTTTTTGTGTTTGTGCGGGGACTTACATCTAGGCAAGGAAAGGAAAAAAGAGACAGGGAAGAGAGATAGGTCTCAGATGACGGAAAGCGAGATTCACCCAAGCTTAAGCGCTAACCACTTGCATAGCCCGAACCCGTACCCGTTCCCCACGATTTCGGGGGACCGTTCACCGCCGTTGTTGAGTCACTGAACACGCTCGAGATACGGTGTACGCACACATTTTTCCGTATATGTGTTGTGAATCACTGTGAATTGGCAAAAATGGATTGGTCCCCTTGGGGGTTGGTTAATTCTCGGCGCCGATATCGTCTTTGGGGGGGGGGGGGGTTTGGCACAAGATTGGTACCAGTATCAATTAGCGTAGTACGAAAACAGGGAAATTCAATCAAGTATCCACGTGACGATGGTGTCTGTGGTTTGCGATTTGCCCTTTCTCCCTTGCATGGGGCTTAAAACCTTGAAGCTTGGAAAAGTCGTTCCCTCATTCCTCTCTATTTCTCTGTCTTTTCATTTGCCGGGGGCCCTGCAGCGGATGAGACCACGGGATCGGACGTGCGTGGAATTCTTCGAGAGAGGTTCTGAGCGAATCCTGTATCGTCACGTGGATGAGGGGGGGGGGGTGGTGTATCCGTACAAGTGCGAGGTTGGCGAATGGGCAGAAACATGGCAATCATGGCAAGGCATTTTTGCTGCTCGTAGATCATTTGATTGGCAGTGGATGAGGGGACATAGGGTCGGGATGAGGACCGCCGTTGCGGTGGATCTTCATGGGCTTTTTTTTTTGGCGAACCCTGGGATTTGTGGCCGACACGACTTACATGCTCACCGACGGCGACGGCGAAGGTTGACGGGGGTTCTGACGATGGTATCATGTATGGAAGTTGAGAAGATCAAAGTGTTCCCAGATACACCCCCCCCCCCCTTGGTGAGCTGAAGCGAGAAGGACAACGACGATGGTGATGCTGCCTGGTGCTGTACGGACAGTGTAGGCCAAGGCCGATTTTGGCCCGTGGACGTGGTGACGGTCCCCGGTTTCCTCCATTGCGAGATGGGAGGCACGGCTCTTGACTGGAGGTATGTCGTCTGCCGGCTGCCGATCGGTCAAAAGGTGAGGCTTTCGCGAGGCGGTCCTGTGACCCATCTTCTGAGGGAACGTGAGGGAGCCGATGCATGGCCAGCAGAGCGGCTGGCGTATAAGCCTATGAGGTAGAACCAAGGTACGGGAATAGCGGCTTCGGTGGCTTCAGTGGCTGCAGTGGCTGGAACGGATGGCGTACGTCGCGTGTGGCTTGGACGGCCCCAGTGGCGGGCCATTAAAGGTTGTCGTTGTGATTCGGAGGCTAAATTTCCTCGGTCAATGTCCATACCCTTAGGTACCATGTCTTGAACCCTTGTTTTCCTTTAGTGAGGTCAAGGGTTGAGTCTCAATCCCTACGCACCACGAGCCTTCCTTCGTGTTGGTTACCCTAGTTGCTTAGCACCTAAGATACTGAACAGTGTCATGGATGGGATAAAGCGGTTAAAGGCGGACGCCCCAAAAGAGTACGAAAGTACCTGGATCTTTGCTGAAAAGAGAATGGGGCCTTGAAAGGGAAGGACGGACGCTAACAGAGCAATGGAGCGGCCCAGCGGTCCCGTTTGTCTCCACTTCTCAGCGTCCGCCACCCCGGACGCCTTTGACGCAGGGGCCATCCCTAAAGTCGGGGCCGCAATCGCCAGGAACGAATCATAGGCGCGCGTTTCGGCTGCGCGGCTACATTCTGGCACTTTGGATGACTCCTTTAGGAAATTCTATTCTTTGACTGGGCGACTCGCCAACCGCTCACAACCTCTCATTCTCCTTCAACCCTTCAACCCCTTCCTTCACCATGGACCCTTCAACCACCAAGGGGAATAGAAAGTCCCCACTACCAGGGAGACATACTCCAACGACAGCCTCTCGTTGTCGCCGGCCCAGCGACTACCCAGACCAGCACTGCCTCACGGCGAGACTCTCTGCCGCCCAACGTTGCCATCTATCTGCTGTCGTCGCTCCTCATTTGCTGATTATTGATATCCGCCAATGGTTTCCAAGCCTTTTTGGGGGCAGGGGGCCCTGAGGTCTGAATTTTGGCCGATTATGCCCTATCATACTCTCTCATGATGGGAAAAGCTCGGGGGCTATTGTCTTCCGCGTCGACATGGTGACACTGGAGACGTCCAGAGTTCGCAACACCATCGCTCCACCAATTTTTCACGCCCGCTGCGATCCAGTCGCGCTTGCAGAGCCCAAGGTAATCTCTGCAAAGCAGGAGCCCCCCTTCGTAGACCTTCGTGAGTCGCCGCGATGCCACTCGGGGGCTACTTGGTTGGCCACCGACCAGCCGGCCTTCTTAAGCGAGGTCGATCGGGTGGCATTGTTTCTTTAGGCACAGGCGAAAGCTCGTTCGTTTCGAAGCCGCGCAGCAAGTTCGTTAGTCGAACCTGAAAGAGTCTTTTACTTTTTTCTTCTTTTCTTACACTCTTGCTGCGGGAGTCCTCCGCCGAGTGGCAGTCGTAGGGGTCCGAAGAACTGGCCCCCATGCCGCCCTGCCGCGATATGGAGCCAGACCAAAAAAGATTGGGCTTGGATGACTTTTGGCTCAGTATCGAGTGGGAGCGACATCGTCATCTCATTCTTCGGGTCATCGCCCGATTCTTCTCTTTGCTCACCTTTTCATTCTCGTCATTGTTGCATCTTTCTTCCTGAAGTCATCTTTTGCTCGATCAAACTGCTTATTGGGTTCCTTTTGTGAGGCCTCTTGCCACCTGATGAACAACATAGTAGCCACTCCTTGTCTTACACCCTTTCATCTGTGAATAGCGACAATCCCATTGTACCTGCTTGTCTCTTTCAACTCGAAACCTCTTCAACCCACGACTTACTTCTACGCCTTTGTGTCTCGTTTCTCCTCCCCGCAAGGGTCTCGGGGCCTCGTTACTCTCCTTCCGTGGTCATGAACCATTGACACAAGCCGCCACCTGACTCCCGACTTACACAACTGTTGCTACGCGCCTCTGACTCTGCGGTAAAAGCTCAGACTTCACCGCCGGCCCTGCAACACCATCAAGCAACGTCCGGGCTGAAAGAGGCCCAACTATTACACCATCATAAACACAATACACTACCCCCAAACTCGGAACATGTCGAGATTACGAGAATGCACACGAGTCGCGGTGCTCTCCATCCTCATCGCCTCTGCTCATGCCGCCTCCATCCCCTCCGTCTTTGGGCGACAAGACAACACTTGCGCCGCCTCGGGCTTCACCTCCTGCGGCAACGGCCTCCCAGGAAACTTTTGCTGTGGTACGGGCAAAAAATGCATCACTCTAGCCGGGAACACCACCGTCCTCTGCTGTCCCGAAGGGGAGAGCTGCGACAGAATCTCGCCCATCACATGTAACATCAACCTCCAAGATCCCGTGGCACACCCCGATGCCTCCATCAAGACCACCGTCCTCAACGGCACACTCGCAACCTGCGGCGACAGCTGCTGTCCCTTTGGATACAGCTGCAATAGCCTGTCGCAGTGCACGAAAGACTCGGACCAGACCAAGGCGCCGGAGGAAGCCTCCACCCCGGTTCCAAAGCCGACGTCTACCGCCACCGCCGTCCCAAGCGTGATCCCGACGACCATCGCCGCCAGCACGACGCCCGCGGGTGACAACAATAACAACAATAACAACGGCAACGGCGACAGCGATAACAAGAACGGCACCTTCCCCACCGCCATCGTCATCGGCTCTCTCTGTGGCCTCCTCGTAGGCGTAGGCCTCGGCGTCGCTCTTCTCCTCTTCTGCGCCCGCCGCCGTCGCCGCGGCCCGCCTCCACTCAGCGAGAAGAAACGCGGCGGCAGTGGTGGTCCTCGCCCGTCGACGTCCACCTCGTCCTTTGGCAACATCATCTCGGAGCCCATCCCCATCACGGACAACGCCACCGTGCGGACGGACTTCATCCTAAAGACCCCGTCCACGACGCACTCCCGCTCGCGAAGCGACTCCGGCTTCGTCACATCGCCGGCGGGGTCCACCCCCAACAAGGGCCACAACCGCCTCTCCTCGACGGCGACGACGCTGGCGCACCACCCGATCGGGCTCGCGCGCAGCGACTCCGCCCCGCGGACGCCGCCCGGGAGGGGAGCAGGCACCGGAGCCGTCGCTCCCATCAGGGGTATGCGTCCCAACTCCGGGTCCAGGCGCCTCCAGCCGCCCAACGTGCCGAACCCGCTCGCGCCGCCGAAGCCGGGGTACATCAACAACAACAGCAGCAACAACCAATCACACCTCCAGCGCGAGCCGAGCAGCGAGAGCATCAGCGTGTTCGCGGACCCGCGGACGGTGGGCGGGCGGCCTGGGGTGAAGAGGAACACGACGTTTACGGATATGATGGAGGAGGCGGAGCTCGGTGACGTGCGGAGGGGGAAGCCGTATGTGCCGTACACGCCGCAGATGCCGTCGCAGCCTGCTCGATGATTTCTTTTTGTCTCAAGGGGAGTGAAGGGGGGGGAGTGGGATGTTGAGTGTGTCTTTCTTGATGATATTGAAGTTTTTGTAATGTCGGCATATTTGCTCCTTCGCTTCTTCTTCCCTTGTTTCTCGTATTTCTTCTCATATTCTTTAGAGAAACATTCAACATGCTGGACATGAAGACGGAGATTTGGAGAAGATTATAGGCCTGGCAGACATTCGCTTGACGCTTAGAAGACTTGGGCAGATTGTACCTCGCGGCAGTGGCAAAAGGGGCGTTTCATGTTTTTTTCTTTCCTTTGCTATTCTGGTCAGGATTATATACCCACGGTCGCTTTACTTGTCTTTCGTTGTTGGTGTAGGTTCAGTTATATAGGTTGATTAGTTTGAAGCCTAGGTGACACTCGAGTAGGCAGAGGATATATAAATACAAATCTTGTTTGCACGGATATCCATGATAAGGGCTCACCCGTGACGAGAACTTCCTTGAGAAATTAGACAATGGGAGGCATGGTTCATGTTAAGTAAGAGGTATTTAAATATTGGCTGTATATGGTTCTGGTGATGATCTCGAAAGAGCATAACAAGAGGTCGGCCGTGAACGACAGTCATTTAGGCATTCCATGTCCGACATCTAATAACCGAAAGCGAGGTAGAATTTCTGCGAAATGGCTTGCCATAACGGCCGAGTGTAAGTTTTATACGATGACCAGACATCGGTTCACACTCACTAAAAGTCCGCACCATACCTTCCTTCCTCGACAAGATCAACAAACTACGATCAAAACGCCACTACCGACACCAAAGATACACATCTCGAAACACATCTCCAACCTCACTTCAAGCCCACTAAAAACATTAGAACCAAAAGTGATCAACAAAAACAAACTATTCAGTAGAAAAAAAAAACGCCTAAACGTTCGGACATAGCTGCACCGCCGGGATGTCTGACACCCGGGGTTGAACCCGTGATGCCGGCAATCGATGGAGGATCTACAATCCTATGAGAACCTCACCTCCCCTCCACCAGGGGTATCTTCTATCAGGTGTTTAACCACTCGAATACAGCGGCCCAGGGCGTCCCCTGGGATTCGAGAGGTAAACAGAAAATTGTGAGTGATTAAGGGTATCAGGTGGGCGGTGTGAGAGGTATGAGGTACGGCTTGTGACCTTGGGGGGTGAGTTGGGATGAAAGGGTTCTGGTGAGAGGTTTGATGTTGTTTTCTCTCTTTCGCCATGAGGCTATGCACTATGAGGGTGAGTGGAAGGTGGTCTTATGGGAGGAGACTGGTTACAAAGGTGAACAAACGGCCAGACTCTTGGAACGTGATGAGCCATGCTCAAAGGAACCTTATATAACCGCGATGGTACACGTCGTAGTCGACCACGAGCATAACAGACGATTTCAAAAGACCAATATGTTACCATGGTTTTTTTTGTACCTTCTCCTTTACGCAGCTAGCGCCCTGTCAGATTTCGAGGCCCTAGTGCAGGTTCACAAGGCTGTACCATATCCCGGCGTGCTATGCTCTTCTTTCGGACGGAGAATCTTTAACAAGTCGACGCATTGATCACTTCCAAAGGGATGTCCCGGTAGAAACGCTCATCACTTGAACCCATCAGGAATAACTTCTATCCAAGTGCTTAGCCAAGAAAACTCATAAAGACGCAGACCTACTCTGTTCCGGTCTATCCAGCTTACCTCTTCTTAACTCCGTTGTGTGACACCACTAGACGCCTCATTGTGATATCATAAAACTCTCAACGTCTTTTACGAAAATCCCAAGTCAAAGAGTACTGGCTTGTCGTTCACATGGTATTGTCTCCAGTGACAGTATGCACCAGGAAAAAGTGACGGATTGCTAAAGAACAATGGAAGTGAAACATTCTAGAGTTTGGTTCGCGGAACATGATGAACGAGGCTTGTTCTTGGTCGTAATTTGTTTGTAGTGGTGGGAATAGATCACGACATATGGGTTTGGGGAGGTGCCGCCATGTTTCAAAACCAGTGAGAAGGGTTCTCAGCAGGTAAAGGTATATTGGCATATGGCAAGAGTAGGTAGGGAATCGCTTTCATGATATGATCTCTGTGGTCTTAGAAGTGAGCCACTACAAGGCAGGGAAACACTTGACAGGGCGGCCTCGACGTATTCTAGTCTCGCCGAGGATCATGGCATACATATGGATGCGATCCATGGTATTTGTTTGAAATTTTGTTTAATTCTTTTTCTTTTTTTGGTGTGGCTATTCTTCTCGAACTGTCTCTGCAGTTCTCATCATTTTTTGCCATGCCGACGTTTTCAACCATCATAAAACCATAGCAATCATCCCGGTACGTGCTCAAGCAACATCTCCCTTCACAATCCACTTTACGCTGCCTGGCTCGAGGTACCTACATACGCACCATACCCACCACTCCCTTCCTCACCTCAACACCAGAACTTAGGAGTGTGTAGGCATCGAGACATCAGCCTTTTGCGAAATCGCATCGGCAGACGCCCAGAAAGACGTGACCGTCTTCTGCTGCGTCAAGAAGGAAATACCGGGACGTCCGTAAAACGTGTTGGCGCCGCCCGCGGCAACACTCTTCTTGTTGCCGGTGAAGGAGAACATGGGCAGAGGGACGGGGATGGGCACGTTGATACCGACCTGGCCGGCCTCAATGTTGCGGCGGAAGGCCTCGGCGGTGGCGCCGGAACGGGTGAAGATGGCGGTGCCGTTACCGTACTCGTTCTTGTTGATGAGCGCGACGGCCTCGTCAAGCGTGTCGACGTTGAGGCAGACGAGGACGGGGCCAAAGATCTCCTCCGTGTAGCACTTCATCTCTGGCGTCACGTTGGTGATGATGGTGGGCGCGACCCAGTTGCCGTTGGGGTACTTTGCGGGCTTGTAGCCGCGGCCGTCGAGGAGGATGGTGGCACCCTCGTCCTCGGCACTCTGGATCAGGCTCTCGATGCGCTGCTTGCTCTGCGGGGAGATGACGGGGCCGAGGTCGGCACCGGCCTCGAAGCCGCCGTCAACCTTGAGCTTCTTGGCCAGCTCGGCCAGCTCGGGGAGCCACTCCTTTGTCTCGCCGACGAGGACGAGGGTACTGAGGGCCATGCAGCGTTGACCGGCGGCGCCAAAGGCTGCGCCGACGACGCTGTTGAGGAAGTGGTTCTTGTTGCAGTCCGGCAGGACGGCGGCGTGGTTCTTGGCGCCGAGGTTGGCCTGGACGCGCTTGCCGTGGGCGGAGCCCTTGTTGAAGATGTACTCGCCGGCCTTGTTGCCTCCGACGAAGCTGACTGCCTTGATGACGGGGTCCTCGAGGATGAAGTCCACCGTCTTGTGGGCGCCGTGGACGACGTTAACGACGCCCTCGGGGAAGCCGGCCTTTTGGACGAGCTCAGCGAGGATCATGGCCGCGCCAGGGTCGCGCTCCGAGGGCTTCAGGATGAGGGTGTTGCCGGTGACGGTCGCGATGGGGATGCACCAAAGGGGAATCATGGCGGGGAAGTCTAAACCCTGTTAGCTTCGCCTCTTGCTTTATTTGGTGCTTCACCAAAGAAACCATGTCGGGTTCACTTACTGAAAGGGCAGATGGCAGACACAACACCCAATGGCTCGCGGTAGCTTCTCGTCTCCATGTCCTTGGCCACCTCCAACACCTCGCCCTTCAAGAGCTCAGGCGCACCGCAGGCGGCCTCAGCAACCTGCAGACCACGGAGAACATCGCCCCTGGCGTCGGCAAACGTCTTGCCCTGCTCGAGGGTGATGCTCGCCGCCAGACGGTCCCAGTTCTCGCGGATGAGGGCGACGAACTTGAACATGATCTGCTGGCGGGCGAGGACGCTCATGGCACGCCACTTGGGGAAGGCCTTCTCGGCCGAGTCCACAGCGGACTGCAGCTCCTCGGTGGTCATCTGCGGCACGCGGGTGACGAGGTTGTTGGTGGCCGGGTCGTGGAGGTCGATGAAGTCGGTCGCGGCCGAGGTCATGAACTTGTTGTCCAGGAAGAAGGGGGTGTCTTCTGGCTTGGCAATCTTCTCGTGGGTGTTGGGGTAGGACTCGGCCGTCGAGTCCAGGGCAGCGTTGAGGTGCTTCGCCGTGGCGTGTATTCTCCTCGCCGCGACGGCGGAGGTGAGTGAGCCGGAGGAGGCCATGATGGTAGGCTTTGAGAAGAGGAGTGACGAGCGGGTGAGAGATGCTCTAGAGGTTCGGCCAGCACCGGTAGTAATGCTTCGAGTGAATGCTCGACGCATTGTGAAAGAAAGAGGGAAAAGGGAGAAGAGGGGAGAGGAGAAGGAAGAAGAGGAAGAAGGGTATAGGAGAGGTCTCTGACGACAGCCAACGATTGGGTAAACTAGAGACAGATAGTGCTACACACTGCAAGAACAACAAACTGTCCGCTCCGTCGTCTTGGGATCGTTCGTCTCAAGCCAATTGCCAGCCACTTCTTTCACAAGAGACGCGGGCACCGGAGTTGAGCGACATCGTAGTCCCTTATAAAGTCCCAGGGAACTCGGCGAGCTCCCAGAGTGTGGGGAAAGGTTGGGGTGGGGTAAGATAACGCTGCCATGGCTCCTACTGATTCCAGAATCCCTGCCCACTTTCCCCCAAGCTCCCAGTTGGCTCCTCCCAGCCGAAGCCGGCCCCAATGCCGCCTTATGCCGAGAGGGAACCGTGCTTTTTGGTGCTACAAGCGTCAGGTGGGCGCTCTTCGCCGGCGTAAACGGCGTAAACAGCGTATCACCCTACTGCGTATGCGGCGGAGAAGCGGCTGGTGGATCTGAGACCTTCATAGCGGGAGACCGGGTGCCACATTTGACCGCGGAGCTGATGACCTTATCTTGAGATGACGGGATGGACCTGGAACACAATTACATTTCGCTTTTAACATGTCATTTCACATCACATCTGAAATCGGAACGTAATGTTGTAATCAATCCCTTTGTTTTTTTTTGGTAGCTAGAATACACCTACGCCATGCTCTCTGTCTGTCCCTCGATGACCAAAAACAGGCATAGAATGAGGGAGTTAAACTGATAAAAGCAGCATCCATGATTCTCTTCGGTTCCTGATACCGCCCTTGTGCTTACGTTGAAGCACGATACTTTTAGGCCTCTGGCCTTCTCCCGGCGACGATATCAAAGAGAAAGCAAACTAATTCACAATTCAATCGCAAGAACCGTTCTCATCTAAGACGAGCTGCGGGTGTTGCGCTTGGTAGCGTCCTTCGCGACGTCGGCGCCAGAGGCAACAGCCTTGGTGGCCTTGTCCTTGACCTCCTTCGCCTTGTCCTTGACATCAGCCGCGGCCTTCTGGGCAGCGGGGGGAGCACCACCAGAGCTGGCAATGCCGACAATGATGGCAATCAGAGTGACGAGAAGAGCACCGATACCGCCAGCAACCTCGGGAACGAACTTGACGGCCTGGATGGGGTCCTTCTGGGCAATGGTGATGAAGAGGTCAAGCTTCTCCTTGATGAAGTGAACGGGGTCGTCAAGGAACTTGAGGTCGTTGGGGGACTTGGGCTTCTCGGCTTCCTTGGGCTTGTCGGCGAGCTCAGCGAGCTGCTCAATGGGGTGCTTCTCCTTGAAGGTCTCCTCAGCAAGCTTGGCAGCATCCTCAACGGAGTGGCCAATGTAGATGTTGTCGAAGAGGATGTCGTTCTGCATGGTCCAGATCTCGAAGCCAATCTGTTGATTCGTTTGTTAGCAGGCGAAAGACATACCGGTACGTTATCGGGGATACTTACAGCGCCCATGGGCTCAAAGTTGGCGGGGGTCTTGTCCTCGAAGTAGTCGGGGTTCTTAATCTTGCGAGGAGCCCAGACGCCCTTGTAGGCGGGGTTGTCAATGTACGGCGCGGTCCACTTGCCCTTGTAATCAGGGTTCTTCTTCATGGGCTTGGTCCAGGGGCCGCATCCAGAAGCCTCAGTGCACTTGGGGTTGGGAACAGTAGGGGCGACCCAGTCACCATCCTCCTCATCGTCCCAGTCCTCGGGCTTCTGGGCCTCAGGGTCAGGGATGGTCTGAGCCTCATCCTCGAGCCAGTCCTCGGGCTTAGTGGCCTCCTCATCGACAATCTCGTAGGGGGCATCCTCATCCCAGTCCTCGGGCTTCTTGGCCTCGGGGTCGGCGATGCGGGCCTCATCGACCCAGTCCTCAGGCTTGGTGTCCTTGGCGTCGTCAATCTCCTTCTCAGGGTTGACGGAGGGGGAGAAGTCCTCAAGAAGGGAGCCGGTCTTGACCTGCTCGCCGTTCTGCTGGATGATGAAAGTGTTGTTGGGGTGGACAATGAGAGTGTAGAGCTCGGTGGTCTTGACAATGCGAGCGGTGGGGGGAGAGGTAAGGTGCTTCTCCTCGTAGTCACCAGTCTTGGGGTTCTTGTGGTTGAAGATGAAGTGAACCTTGTTGGTGTGGCCGCACTTATCGGGACCGAACATGATCACATAGGGAGTGGCGTTCGAGAACTCCTCAGAGTGAAGAGCCTTGTTCTCACGGAGAAGCTTGAGGTAAGCACCACCGCACTCAAGACCGTCTGAGGGAACGATTGTTAGCACTCTGTTGTGAGGCTATAGTTTGAGCGGAGTGACGCGGAACTTACTCTGAAGCTTGACTTCGTACTGAACAACGAGGGTCTTGCCCTTGTTGTCAATCTTCTTAGGGAACTTGGCCGAGATGGCGTGGTGAGCGGCGGGGTTCTTGACAACAAGACCCTTGTCGCCCTCCATGCCCTTGTAGACGGTAGGCTCCTCGACGGACCACTCGCCAACGTAGGCCCATTCCTCGTCATCCTTGGAGTCCTTCTTGGCGTGAGAAGGGCTCCAGCGGCTCTCCCAGTCGTCGGTGAACTGCTCCAAGAAAGGAGCCTTCAGGGTAGTAGGCTGTAGAATAAAAAAACCATTGTCAGATAATCGCTTATTTCGTTGCCTATTGCGCAGGCGCGAAGCTCCAAAGAATGATTCCAGCCCGTTCCCATTGTGCATTGAGCTCATGCGTCAAGCATCAGATTGCAGCGAATGAACAGTGAGGGGGAGGAAGCTTCACTCGGAACAACAAAGAAAGCCATTGGCGAGGAGAAGGGGAGAGCTTACCGTGAAGGTGGACAACTGGGGAGTGACCGAGGTAGAGGACTCAGCAGCAGTGGAGGTCTTATCCTCACTGAGGACCTTCTGAGCATCGTCGGCGTAGACGCCAGCGAACATTGCCGCGGCGGACAACGCGGCAGCGTTGAACTTCATGTTGGGCGAGATGTGGTATCGGTGTCTCGGCTTCAGTCGGGTTCAGGTAGATGAGGGGGGGGAGGTAAGTAGCGTTAAAGCTGTTGGGTTGTAAAGGAAAGATTGTCAATTGAATGACAAAGAGGGTAGAAAGGGCTCCCGGTCGCAGTGGATGGAGAGGATTGGTATTTTCGAGGAGGAAATTCCCAAGGAGAGGGAAAAGAGTTTCGGAAGGAGGAATGGGGCGAGGAAGACGACGGATTTATCAGTCTGGAGGCAGGCACGCGCAAGCGGGTTGTGCTCAACGTGTCCTTTTTTTGCGGTAAAAGGTCCCCAGCAAACCTCAGCGACCAAAAGCAGAGAGCACCCGAAAAAAAGGCCAGGTAGGGGAGAGCTCACTAAGGTGTGGCCCGTCGGGGTAAGGTTCGGCAAGGCAGAGGTTCTAAGCCAATCAAATTGACAGAAAATTGGAGAATTTTCGGGGGTACCAGCAGCGAGAGCAGTTGCCGTAGCATGCAATCCGCTACCTAGCTTCAGGGGTCGTCGGGGTAGCACGCCGCTGCCCACCGCAGCCCAGTGTAGCCAATGCAAAGCCGCTGCGGTACCTTTTTCAGTGGGCTGCTTCTGCTGACAATGACATGCGGGCTGCGGACTGTGGCTCGGTGAGGTGAGGAAAGTGCGGGGGCCCTTGGCGACGGAACGGGATCCACTGGTTCTAACAGTGAAGGGAAGGAGGGGATATTCATGGTGCTTCGACGAGCTTCCAAAGTCTCAATTGCTGATCCTGGTTGATGGACTGAGCTCTTCCGCCCTTGGCTGGGTTGCCATTCTCTCCTTTGTACACCAGTTGGCGGAAGATGAAGAGTGAATGGTGTATCGCTCTCAGGAGCATGCACTCCGCGATGTATTGCGATTCAATCGAGGCTAGTATCTGAGGTTGGCGGCTGATCCCGAAATGTCTCGAGATGGACTGTATCAGTGCCGCGCCGTTGGAGCTGCCATTGCCATTCACTGCTTTACTAATATCACACACAGTCGACCAGGGTAGTATTATGGGTGCGCATTGAGCAGACAAGACTGCGAAAATGCACAGATATGCCTCGGTTTAAGCCAGCGCCTGATTGACACTCGCACGATACGATCCCGGCTGGGGTTCACCGGCTCGATTGATCGAAGAGATATCCGTTTCGGGCAGGCGTGTTTGTGGATTTAATATGACAGGAGTCAAGCTTCTAATTTGTCCTAATATCTCACGAAAGCTTCCTCCTGAATAAGGGCGTCAAGGTGGGCGCTCCCCACCCGACGGGATAAATAGAAACATGGGCGTTCGACCGTCGTCGAAAAAAGGCTAGGTGTCCTCTTTTTTGTCGCATCACCTGCAGGACGCCTAATCAGCCTCAACCAGCGACCGGACTAGCTGCCGATTCTTCACCAGTCTGTCTCATCATCTCTTCTAGCACCACCTGCTGGTACCCGTCCCCTTATTCCAATGCCTGAACCCGTGCCATGAGACTTTGTCAATCCCGCCGTCGCATTTACCAGCTATGACCCGGTGCCCATTTGTAGTTAGGGCTGCCGATGGATCCGAGTTGAGAGAGCTGCGAGATGGCGAGGATTGACCAGTCGCAAGAGCCTCTGTCACTGTCTTCTAAGTCGCAACTCTTTGGAGTGGAGGAGGAGCGTTCCGTGCCTTTGCGTGCTCGCCATGTGGGGAAGGCGACAACTGCCACTGGCTCAACTCTCCTCTCGCCTCACTCAGCCTCATATGAGCTTGTGTGGCTGGTGAGAAAATTTCCCGACTCTTGTGACTGGGAGAACTCGGTTTTACTGAGTTAATATATCGCAACCGTGAGCTCAGATTTTCCTGGATACCCGAGAAACAATTTTGTACCTCCAAACTAGGATCTCCGTATTTTTCACTGCGATCTACGAGTTTTAGCCCGAGCCAAATCGAGCATAACAGAGTCTCACAACTCGAGAACCCCCCGTTCGCTACCCAAATTACCCCGCGAAACTCACCTTAGAAGCCAGCCCACCATGGCGTCCACAACTGAGATTGAGAACCCCGACCTGCTCGTCACCTCAAACGACCCGGAACACCCCGCGAATCTCATTCCTTCGCTTTGCGCAAAGTTCTGGACATTAGGCTGGGTTACTGGTACCGGTGGTGGCTGCTCCATTCGAGATGAGTAAGTCTATACATCTCAAGTCCTACTTGTAAATGGGATATATTTGTCCATATCTCATTCGATAATCACGACTTGCTTCCTCGTTTCACACACCAAGAAGCCAAACATCGCATCATACCCCATTGCTCACAAACTTCACCTCACTTGTTGCACATACACACAAACCTACCTAAAACACATAAATCATGACTCTCACTTACACCCTCCCAGCGACCTCGTCTACCTCGCCCCCTCAGGCGTCCAAAAAGAACTCATGAAGCCTCAGGACATCTACGTCCTCTCTCTCGCCGCCCAAGAAGCATCCCTCAAGAATCGCGTCTACCTCCGCTCCCCGCCCTCCTATAAGCCCTCCCAGTGCACCCCCCTCTTCCTCGCCGCCTTCACCCGCCGCGGCGCCGGCTGCTGCATCCACACGCACTCCCACTGGGCCGTCCTCGTCACCCTCATCCTCGAGGGTCAGGGCCGCGCCGGCGGCAACGACAAGCTGTTCGAGATCAACAACATCGAACAGATCAAGGGCTTCGGAAAGGGGTTCCAGAAGCAGGGCAACCTCGGGTACCACGACACCCTCCGGATCCCCGTCATCGAGAACACGGCCCACGAGGAGGATCTGACCGAGTTTCTCGAGGAGGCCATGGACAAGTACCCCGACACCTACGCCGTGCTGGTCCGGAGGCACGGCGTCTACGTTTGGGGCGACAACGTCCACAAGGCCAAGACGCAGTGTGAGAGGTGAGTTTGAGTATCCCCTTCTCCGGGAGAACGAGATTATCATGTCTCTCTCCCCGTTGCAGAAGAATCGGGACGGCAATCTGCTCTTCCCATCTTGGAAACATTCCTCTTCTTCCCTCATCCCTTGTTCCTGATTTTTCATCATACCGATTGTCTGTCGCACAGTTGAAAGCGTGGAAATATGCTAACGAGGACGTTGCGTAGCTTGGATTATCTCTTCCAATTGGCCGTCGAGATGAAACAATTGGGCATCCCCTGGATCAGCGACATTCCAGTGACTGTTCCTACCCGGTCCTGAAAGAAGATTAGCAGTCGAAGAAACCGCTCTAATGACTGACGAGGGTCTTGTGACGTCCCTGCAATGAACAACGTGATCGGGGTCACTTACGGAGCACCTGTGTCTGAAACCAGACCGCCACCCGTCAAAAAGCAAATCGCATTGCGCACCGAACCAAGATATTCTTGCAAGGAGTCAACGCCTCAGATCCACTTATCACTTGGAATATGCGTTCAACTTGGTACATGGACCACATGTCACACAGAAAGACGAACACCTTCGAGCACGCACGAACTATGAGGAAGACATTGTGATATTGAAGTTTGGCAGACGTTGGTGTCCGCTAGTAACATTAACACATATCCTTGTAATCTGCCTATTAAATCATTGACCACATATATAGCAATCGTCTCCCAAATGGTATATACCCCTCTCCGTGAATCCATACATTCATCTCACTCATCCTCTCATCCACCTTTTATGTTCATCCTCCGAATGGCAGTAAAGGTATCTAGATCAGGAGAGCGGCGCCGATAAGACCGACAACACCGAATGAAGCAGAGCCGACCAGAGCGGGGGCAGCAGCGTTGGCGGTGGAAGATGAGCTGGAGGCAGCCTCGGTGCCAGAGGCAGCAGATGAACCGGAGGCGCGAGTGGCAGTGCCAGAGGCAGAGCCAGTGGCAGCGGCGGAGCCGGTAGCGGTGGCAGCAGTCGCGCTGCCGCTTGAGCCAGAGCCGGATCCAGATCCAGCGGTGGCAGCGGGAGAAGAGCCGCTGCTCCAGTAGTTCGCGGCGATGCAGTCAGAAGTGCATTTCGCGTAGCGCTCCGTGGCGGCAGCACTCCCGTCACCCTGATCACACTTGGCGACGCAGGCGGTGGTCTTGTTGACCTGGTCCTCGTTGGGGTTGGGGACCTGTGGGCACCATATGTTAGTCTTTCCGTGAAATTTCATCGGGATGACGCCGGATTTGGGTTTCGAAACGTACAGAGATACACTTGGCCTGGCAGTTGACGTCGGTGGCGGGGCAGCCAGACAGGCACTTCTCGATGACAGCCTGGGCGGAGGAGGCAGCGGAAGCGGAGGTGGTGGTGGTAGACTGAGCAGCGGCCAGGACGGCGAAAGCGCCGGTGACGATGATGGAGGTGAAACGCATCTTGACTGGTAGTAATTGGTCTGTGGTGTTACACGGGTGTATTAAGAATGGTGTAAGTTGTTGATATCCGAACGAGAACAGCGAATGTAGGCGTTTTGAAACAGGTGATCGAGCAACGAGTGTATGGCGGAGGCTAGAGAGGGAGGGAGGAAAAGAAGGGAGACCAGGAAGAGAGTGGATGGACTGGAGGTGGGTTTAATAGTGTGCAGTGTTCCGAGCGAAAATCCATCTCTGGATCCAATGTCGACCTTTTCCCGCTCGGGGTGACAAGCCAAGGCGCGCCCCCAGGTGCCATGCTATGATTAGCCTTGGTAGTGTGGTCTCTTCCCTGCGCTGCCCACCCACCCCCTTCACCTCTTCAGCTGCAAAGTTGTGTGGCCCATCGATGTTCTCCGTGTGTCGATGGGCCGGGAACACGCTTGTGTCTGCACGCAACTTGCAAGGGCGGATTCTGGGGTGGGTAGACAGGGTGTGGGTTCAACGAGGACCTGGAAAGTTTTACTGCGTACACTAGGTATTAGCAAGAAACGACGACCAAGAGAGCAAAGTAAGTGAGTACTAGGTACGGAGCAGCACCACGTACTAGAAGCCAAGCCGGCCAACAAGACCTGATTCTCCTTCGGGTTGAGCTTGTGACTTGTGACTCGACTCATAGCCGGTTGCCCCCGTCCCTTGTTGTTGATGTGGGCGGAAGGACTCAAAAGCCAAACACAAGCGAAAAAAGGGGAGCCCAAAGCAAGGTTGGATGGAGGTTGACGATCGAATTGGATCGCGCCGCGTCTGGGGAAAGATTGGGACCTGCGCCATGGACTGAGGTCAGGACGTGACCTAAGGCAGGTACGTACCGCACATAGCCTTAAGGTTAGGCACTTTGAGCCTTTTCGAAGTAAGGCAGGAACTTACGGATACACTAGGAAGGAGGCACGGAGGAGAGAACCCACTTCCTTCTTCCCTCCCGTCCGCGTCGAAAGCGAAAGCAAGAGCGAGAAAATACTCACGGTCCAAAAAAACGAGGTACAGCACTTGCAGACCAACCATGCCTGCCAAAGTGGGCCCGGACCAACTGTTTAATCCCAATTTTAAAATTGCACTTTGACTTTTTGCTCTCTCCCTCTGCCAGGATTGCCAGGGCCTCTTCGAATCTCCTCTCATTGTTTGCAACGGCGAGCCAATTGTCACCTGTCTCGTCCCTTGCAATGTCTCCATCCATCAGGACTTGCCGGGTCCAAGGCCAGCGAGGTATTACATCAGTGTGGAGGGCCGTTGGTCTGGTGGTCTGTTCGTATTCCCCTTTCGTTTTGTCGAGGCCCTCGATCGAACCTCGCCACGACTTTAGCCTCCGTCCACCACCACCACGCGGGTACAAGGTCTCATTTGACACATTGAATTTGGTATTCGAGGCATTGACGCCTCAATTTGAGCCCTGTACCCATACAGCACGCTATCGATGCAACCACGGCAATATAGCTGCAGAGGCTTACTTGTGCCTACGTGGTATTAGAGAAGAAACCCGTTCAGACGATGTTGACAGCCAAGCACAGGGGAAACATCAGCAGAAAAAAACAAAACAATAGACGATTTTCACGGACGAATGCTCAACGACCAGCGTGACACGACCCTGGCGCGTCTCCTCGAGCAATGCAGGGTTTCCTGGCAAATGGCACCGTGCCATAGGCCAAGGGCACATGCCCTTGTCTCAGGGGCCAGACGACCAGCGCTGTCGACCTGTCGACCGGACAAAGCGCTGGAGCGCCACACTCTATACCACTGCGCAAGCGCTCCATCGGGTACCTGAGAAAGCTGAGATGCGCTGCCGACTAGCACCTGAACGGCCATTCCAAGGACCCAAGATGAGCACTAGACGAGACGGAACGTCGGAACCTGAGCGAGTCTCAACCTGCCGCCAAGTTTTCTTCTCGACGGTGGGACGGCCAACTGTGGTGAAATGGTGAATAGTCCACAGCATTTGGCACTTTGCTCATCCGTTGGCCTAGGAGCGACACCGGTGACGGGTCATGACGATCCATCAGTCCACTGAGAATCCTCCCCCCTGTGACCTAGGTTCGTTTCGAAGCACCTACTAGTGACGGCTCTTTACAGGACAGGATGGATATCCGTCCAAACGAGCTCATATTCGTCCGGCTTCATTTGGGTCTACTCTATTCCCGACCGACAGCCGATCATCGTCATACGCCGTTACCCGTAAGGCCAACCACTTACACGGGTGAGGGCTGATGGGGAATACACACACAATGCACTCCCAGAGACCCAAGTGCCGTTGCCAGCTGCAGTGAGATTCAGAACAAGACCAACGATCCCAGAAATACATTCCGCCTCATTGAATTTCGTATGAAGCGGATTCTGCATGAATACGAGATGCACAGCAACCACATCGCTCAATGAACGATCTTTGATCTACATCCCACAGACAGTGCCACACGACACCTCCCAACACACCAATGCCGTGCCGGAGAGCCGTTGGACTTGCATTACGGGTTATGGCCCGCCCAGAGGATGCGCCGTCAAGCCTCCGCCTGTGGCGATGCATCACTTCAGTTCTTCTGACTCCCGTTTGCAGTAGGCAGTCGGAGATTTTGGCAACGAACATGATATTGCTACACCCTTTGTCGTCTTGGGTCGTGTGCAGCCTGCCACGGTTTGTCTCGTATATCCGGGCCCTCGAGTACATAGTAAAACATCGGCATAGGTATTTTGGATGGCAATATTCTATGGTAATGGGTCTCACCAAACCAAATCCCACGGCATGTCCGACTTTGCTCCCTGTTGCTCAATCCCAGAGAACGGAAATTTCACAACGTCATGCCGTCCTCCCCCGTCCAAACTCTACACTAGACCGCTCCGGTCCTTTCTATGCTCCTCCCTGGCGCCCAAGTTCAATGCACTGGGAAACTGGCAGAGAAAAGGCACATCCCTGCCTCGCGATCGCAGCATGTCATTGGCCGCTTACTCGCCCGGCTTTCCATGTCACTTCTCCTTTCTAGAAGTTAGAACGGCGCTTCTCGAAATAAGCTCTAAAGGGTACTGCGTGTTGGGAATTTGGGACGAACTTTTAAGCCGGGGTAAGGCTTCGAGATGTGCCAGTATGCGAAAATCATAATTGCTAAATTCCTCATCGCGGCCTGGCCGTTACTATGGAATGCCACATACATGATGAACAAAGGAACGGCGCCTTGGGCGCTTCTCCAGACTTGCAACGGGGGCACCACTAGGTTCAGGCCTCGCAGCAATACAGCTACTTAGTCGCAAACTGGGTCAAACGTACGGGTGCCGGAGATCAAAATCATTGTCCATGTGATGATATTTCTTCTTTTACCGAAACCGCTTAGGCGTTTCGTAAGAGCAGCCCCTCGACATTTGGTCGCCTGAGTACCTTACTTAGAGCTCGTCTCGCTGCCTAATCTCTTCTTGCGCTTCTTGCGCCCCTTGCTTCAGCTCATCAATGGGCACCTGGTCAACGACGGCCTCACCCTCTAGCGGCTCGCCATCGTCCACAGCCGTCTCCTCGCCGATCTCTGCCGGCATCTCCTCCACAATCTTACCCACCTTCTCGACCAGCGATTCGGGATCTCCACCGACCGCCGATCGCTGCGGCTCCCGTCCGACCTCAATGGTAGGCAGCGACTCATCCGGCAAACCCTCGACATCAATCTTGCCCTCGTTGACCACCACGGCCTCGGAGGGGCTTCCGGACCCGGCGTACTTGACCACCGCTCCGCCGCCGCCGACAGTGAGGTTATACACCAGGCGCAACGGCAGCCAGACCAGCCACCACATGGGCCCGTACAGCAACCTCCGGAACAGAAGCCACGCGCCCGTCGCCATGAGCATGTAGAGCGCCGTCTGGAGGTACCACGTATCACTCTTGTTCGAGCGGAGCAGCGTGCCCAGCAGGTCCTTGGAGCTCGCCAGCATCGTGTCGAGCGAGCCGTACGAGTCGTCGAGCTGCGCCAGCGCCGCCGAGGACTCGGTCAGCGTCTGGTGCGCGAACTCGCTGCGGGCTAGCTCCGCCGCGATGAGATCGTGCGTGCGCCGCAGCGCGCTGGTGACGTTGCCGCTGGCGCCGACGGTCTGCTTGTCCTCTTCTGTCAGGGAGCTCGTGTTGTTGTGTGTTTGGTGAACCTGTCGGTGGCGGACGACGTCGGGCTTCTGTTGCGCGCTGAGGGACGGCGAGGACGCTTCGGAGACGGGCTGCGAGTAGGATTTGATGAGGAGTTCGCGCTCGAGGCGTTGGGCCTGGGAGAGGTTGCGCCGAGCTGCGAGTTGTGCCTTGCGGAAAGTGATTCGTGAACTATGTGTGGCATCGCGTGTTAGTGACCTTTGATCTCCCGTTCGAGATCCCCTGCAATTACTGTCAACCGAGGGTAGAGCTAGGGGGATCCTCACCTCTTGATCTCCTGCTTCAACCTCTCCACGCCATCCTTGAGACGGGTCTTTGTGTGCTCCACCTCGCTCCCCGGCCTGCCGTCCCTGAGATCTTCCACCTCCTCCCCGAGAAGCTCCAGCTCGTCCTCCTCTTCCCGGAGGATCTGGCTGATTTCCGAGCTCAGCTCCGCGCTGGCGCTGTTCTCCTCGTCTGCTGCTGCGCCGCTGCCGAGCGGGACCGATCCCGGCTGGAATTTGAGGTTCTGAAGCCGGTCGATGAGGTCTTTGAGCTGGGTCGTGGTCTCTTGCAGGGCCGTCAGGCGCTCCTGCAGACCTTCGAAGGACATGGCTTCTTTTACTTCCTCTTTTCCCTTTTTCGACTTTGTGATCTGGCTCGTTTGGTTCGCTGCGTGCGCATTTACTCGGCTTTTGCAAAAGTCGGGTGGGAATGCTCTCGGGCAGCGGGGGGAGTGTTATAAGTCAAGGTGCGATGATGCAAGGTAGGGGCGTAAAGCTGGCCTTTCGCGGTGACGAAATGTGTGGTACAGAGGGATATTGCCCCCCGTTATACCAATATGCAACTTTCTGCGCCACATGGTCTCCGGCCACCGGGGGATGCGGCAAGCCACACGCGGCGGCGTCCAAGCTCCTCCCCCCGTCCTCCCGAGTCCCGACACGAGCCACGCGACCCAAATTTTTGGCGACAGCTTCGAAGCGCATTGTGAAGTACCTAATCGAAAGTTGAACCACCTCCCGCTTGACTACACCATCACCAATCCCCCCTCTCGTCCGACCTCGCCCTCAAGTCCGCTTTGAACGATACGATACCGCCCAAACACCTCACATTCTGCCATACCTACACCTCCTGCGAGACACAATTGAACCGCCAAGATGATTACCAAATTCATGACCGAGATCACGACAAAGTTCAACCCCTTCTCGCCCGCAGCCAAGTCCGCGCGCCTCTTCATGTCCAACATCCCGCCCACGGCGCGCTCTACGGGCACGACGATCAAGACTATCCTCCTGCCCCGGACGTCGACGGAGCCCGCTTCGCTTTATGTTAAGTTCAGTACGTCCCCCCTTTGCCGTCTGCACCTGCCTATTTCCTATCTCAAGCCACCAGGATGAAAGCATGGATCTTGGCTAATGAATTGCGTGTGTATAGAGGACGGCAAGGAGATTACCATTGACTGCGAAAAAATGGGCGTCAAGAACATGATTGAGGAGGTGGACAGACACTCTCGCGGTCTGCAAAAGGCTGCCGACTTGACCGACTAGACGTAAAGGCCAGAGAGGGAAGAATCCGTGTACTATTATAGCATCTTGTTCTTTTTAACGATAACCCGGCGTTTTATGTTGGAATTGGGAACGATAGATATCCCTCAGGGCTCTCTCGATTGGCTACGTCAGGCAGCTCAATGTGTAGGAGACAGACTAGACGAGTGAAGCAGATGCTGTCAAAATGCTGTTGTACAAAAACGCTTTAGGGGACTAAAACGTCTCCTACGAATAGAAAAATATGGACATCACAAGAAGCTCAAGACTTGGGTCATAAACAGCAGCTCCAATGGCACAGATTTTACGGTACTTTAACTTTTTTGGTATTCTAGTTGACGCCTTTCGGGCCCTCGAGCTCTGACTCCGTTTTCGACTACATCTACTAACAAAGTGACGCAAAAAATATGGTCTGAGCTTTCGTCTGGCTAAAGCAATCCGCCGGTACTACCAATTCAAGAAAACACAAGAGGGAGGAGGAATCCCTTATGCGGAGGCACCGCTGATGAAGAACCACTTGTCGATGGAGGCGTCGATCTTGGCGGCGGGGAGCTCCTCGTGAGCGGGCAGAGGGGGAAGCTGGCCGGCGCTGATGAGAGCGGGGGACTGCTGGACGGTGGTGTTGCCGCTAAAGACATGATTGTCAGTAAAGGGTATTCAGACAACACGTGGCTTGCTGTGCCAAGATATTGCGTGATAAAAAACTTACGTGGAGACGCTGCCGGCCTGGGTCTTGCCGGTGATGAGTCTCTCCCAAGCCTCGGCGCACTCACGGACGACGTCCATGGCGTAGCTGTGGCATTTGGTTAGCTTAAGGATAATAGGTAAGTATATCAATTGTTCAAGACGAACCTCTTGTTCTTGCACTCGCCGGTGAAGGCGAACTGGTTCTCGGGCTTTCCGTCGGGGATCTTGTAGATGCGGAACCACTCGTTGGTGGCACGGAGAAGGCCGGGCAGGTGGCGCTCGACGTCCTCGACGTCGTTGAGCTTGGGGGCGAGCGGGTCGTTCACGTCGATAACGATAACCTTCCAGTCGGTCTCCTCCTCGTCGAGCAGGGCCATGACACCGAGGACCTTGACCTGCTTGACCTGGCCGGTGTAGCCGACAAGCTCACCGATCTCGCAGACATCGAGCGGGTCGTTGTCACCCTTGGCCTTGGTCTCGGGGTGGATGGCGTTGGGGTCCTCCCAGGTCTGGAGCACAGCGTTAGATATTGTTTTTCTCGACCACAAGCTGTTATCTTTTCAGGGGCCTTTTTTCTTTCGTACCTGGGGGAAGGCACCGTAGTTCCAGAGGTAGCCCTTGTGGGGGAAGCAGTTGCGGACGTAGCGAAGCTTGCCCTTCTTGATGTCCTGCTTGATGGGGTTGAGGAGCTCCTCCTTGGAGATCTGCGGGTGGAATTGTCGGTCAGCGTCACATGCCCGTTTTCGTTCGTGTTCGTGTCAGAATGCTCATGGCAGAGCAACAGTAGCGATCACGGCACAATAGAGAAGGGGACACGAATGCTTACCTCGAGCTTGGCGTTGGTCCAGCGGGGGATCTCAACAACCATGTTCAGGATGGTCTGCTCCTGGTTGGCGTACAGAGGAATGTCGTGGAAGGGGGAGACGGGGACGCCATCCTTCTCGATGTAGACACGGTGCTCGAGGGTGTTGGGAGCACCAACCTTGCGGAGGGAGTAAGGGGAAGCCATTGCGGGCGATTGGTGATGGAAACTTGGGTCAGAGTCCTTTGAGATGGTAGAGAAGTGACGGGCAATCTGCGCGGTGCGTTGGGAGGGAATTTTGGATTTAATACCGGGGGCACCAGCAGTTTGTGACGGGCGAGGAGGGGTGCCGTTGGCGGATGATGCAAGGAGGGATGGAGGGGGAGGGGTAGGAGACCCGGACGTTAGCTTGGTGTGTGCCGCCAGGGTTGCAGAGTGATTGGCCCGGGACGGGGCCTGTATCGGGGGTCGACGAGTGAGTGTGGAAACGGGGCTGGGTCGGGCGGAAGGCAC
Source organism: Colletotrichum paranaense (assembly GCF_030867605.1). NCBI lineage: Eukaryota > Fungi > Ascomycota > Sordariomycetes > Glomerellales > Glomerellaceae > Colletotrichum > Colletotrichum paranaense. The sequence goes on along the minus strand of NW_026848960.1, from coordinate 2,900,219 downwards.
GCGAAAACTGAGTGCGCGGCGGCCAGTACCAGTACAGGCGGTGGAAGGCAGAGGCAGTGCGGATACGGGGGTGAATGAGCTGACAGAGCTGACAGTTGTCTTGCGAAGGGACGGGAGCTGCAGCTTAATGCCTCGTAGCAGCGGCATGTGTAGGTAGTGTAGTATACAAAGTGACCTTGGGGCCGGGCCGGAGGGAAATCGGTCAATGGAGAGTAGAAGAAAGGGTGATCAAAGGGGAATTCGGCGTGTGGCGTTTAGAGTTATATCACACAACAGAGGACTCTTCAGCAATTGCGGTAAGACTATTTCGGTCTCATCCGAGGTTCAATGGCAAAAAGAGGGTGAGTGTTGCGCAAGACGCTAATAGTTGTAGCCGTGGCTGGATTGTTGCCGTTCGAACAGGATGGATGCTGGATGGGTCTTTGAGGTACTCGCGGCTATCGGGGCTGCAGAGGCAAAAGGCAATTGCTTCTGGTCAGGACGGGGCAAGGAAGAAACCGGGAGAATCGTTCAGTCTGTTTTTGTCGCGACAGCAACCTGCCGACAACGTAACGCAGCCTTCAGAAAATTCTTCACTAGCCTCACCGTGGCTGGAGCTTGCTGATGTACCCCTGCAACTTTGCCCCTCAGTTACCCCTCCACAGGGTCGAGGTCTCTACCAGATGTCTCTTAAGTCTCAACCCAAGGAGATGCCATTAATTGTTCAGGTACATGACATGGTCAAGGCTCTCAAGCAGTGCCTATTTGAGTTAATTGTGATGTCAGCCTCCCAATGTGCCTATGTCTTATGTGTGCGCTACCCATACAAAAGGCTCGAGTGTCTTCCTACCAGAGTGCACCAACTTGTGCTCATATAGCTGATATTTGTTGAGTTTTTTTCTAGAACACAACCTTTAAAAGGCTTAGCTGTAAGAGGGAATTTGTTCATGATTAAGTGGGAAGGTTGTTGCCTCGGTTTTGTAAGTGAGACGGTCAAAAACCCCAGCAACAAATTATAATGAGAACTTCGGTAGAACACTACTGCACTGGTATTTGGGGAAACCCCCAAAGCAAAAAAACTTCTCTAATCCAGTATTCAAACATCGAGTTATCAAAATGACTTACTGGATGCAACGATTTCAAGTCGCGGGCGGCACTTGACATACAAAAGCAGTGCCCAACTCGCATCCAATTCAGCTAAGCGACGCCAAGCTGAATAGTCAAGAGAACTGCCAGCAGTCAAGTACCTTTCTCAAGTAACTCAAGCAGACGCACATAAAACAGCCAATGACCTACAATCAGATTAAATAGTGATCAGGGACATTTGATGGCAGATTTTCGGTAGAAAGATGGAATTCGTGGCATCTCAAAAACTTTTGGTCGGTAGTTTCCTCGATTGGTGATCCTCATTGCTTGTTCACTCGAACGCCACACCCCGATACTTGCTTATCGATAAGATACCGTGACACTTTTCTCCGTAATGCACTCTAGCCCGTCAGGGCATCGCCGAAGGAGTCAACCATCGGATTGCGCCGACCATTCCCATTTCTTTTGTACAAGACCATGTAGCTTGACTTTCCCCTCTGGCCATGTCCCTTCGCACGCTGCTCAAGACAATGGGTTCAGAAATCAAGAAAGTCCCGATTCCTCGCCGGGGTGTGGACTATAGAGGCAAGCTTGTTCTTGCGCCCATGGTCCGCTCTGGCGAACTTCCCTCTCGCCTCCTGGCCTTACACTATGGCGCAGACCTAGTCTGGGGTAAGTCGCAAGTATGGGGAACACTGAAGATTCGCACTGACAGGTTCAACAGGCCCTGAGACAGTCGACAAAGCCATGATCGGCACGACGCGCACAGTGAACCCAGTTACCAACACGATAGACTTCACCAAGATCCCCTCATTCGGCCACAAGAACCCTCCAAAGCACATGCCCGAGGCGATGATCTTCAGCACACACCCGGAGAAGGAGGCTGGAAAGCTCATATTCCAGATTGGGACGGCAGACCCAGACTTGGCAGTACAGGCGGCTAGGCTCGTGGCGGGTGATGTCGCCGGCATCGACGTGAACGCAGGTTGCCCGAAGCCGTTCAGCATTAGCGGTGGAATGGGCGCGGCTCTTCTAAAGACTCCGGACAAGCTTGTCGCAATCTTGGAGGCTCTGGTTGCGAACATTATGCCAGAATTCGAGATTGGCATCAGTGTCAAGATTCGCCTCTTGGACACACCCGAACAGACCGAAGCCCTTGTGCGTAAGCTTTGCGCTACGGGCATCACAGGCCTCACGATCCACTGCCGCACGACACCTATGCGTCCTAGAGAGCGTGCCATCCGCGAGCAGCTTCGTATGGTCGCGGAAGTATGCCACGAGGCGGGCGTTGCTTGCATCATGAACGGCGATGTCGAGAGCCGAGACCACGCAGTCGACCTGATCAAGGAGTTTGGAGTCGATGGCGCGATGATTGCTACTGCAGCTGAGGCGAACTCGAGCTGCTTCAGGACGGAATTAGACGGAGGCCTGGCGTCCTGGGAGGAAGTGGCGGCAACATACGTCAAGTACGCGCTCGAGGTCGACAACAAGTACGGCAACACGAAATACCTGCTCTGTCAGATTGTCCCGGGCAAGAGCGCGACATATCAAAAGATGAATCAGTGCAAGAGCTATACCCAAATCTGCCGCGCACTCGGGCTCGAGGATCTCATCGAGCTTGCTCAGCAGACTGATCTGAACAAAGGCGTCGACCCGGAAAAGGGGCCTGGCAAGGGTGGAAAGAAGCCCAATTCAACCGCCATGGCGGCCGGCGGCAAGATGGTCGAGAGCCGGGCTGCGCAGGCTCCTCGAAACAAGTCTCAAAGGGGTGTCGGCGCGCCCAAGGAAACACAGCCAACGCAGCCGGCTCCTGCTACCTTACAAACTTGAGATACATCACATAGCACTTCTCAACCGGGTTCATTTACATAGATAGGAGTTTGGGGCCATCGGTAAAAAAAGCATAGCGGCATCCTGGGTCCTTCATTGACAGGCCAGGTTGATGGAATGAGGGATATAGAACCCAAATACGACTTTTATACACATAATATTGGATAATGCCCACTCACCATGATTTGCTTCGCTCTGAAGACAAGCATCGAGCTGATGAAATATGTCAATTACAAAAGGAACCGATGGTAGCGACTCTTTTCGCTTCTATGGTACAGTTCCACGCTTCCTTTATTTGCCCTTCTTCACCCAGTCCTCGACGGTTTCCCGGGCATCCGTGACCTTCTCATCAACATATCGTACACCAATCTCACTGTGGAGCCTCGCCATCCTCCAGCTGTTCTCGATGCTCTCGCGAAGCTTGAGGTGACCCTGCGCAATAACGGGGAAACGCTGCTCGTACTTCCAGGTGAGGTTGGAGACGTTGCCCATGGTGATGGGCAGGACGGTCCAGCCGGCAGTGATACCAAAGGCCAGGGGCGCCGTGGCGCGCAGGATGATGCTGCGGTTGCGGGTGACGATGCTGCCGGCCATGGCGGCGACTAGGACGTAAATGGCGCCGGGCATCAGCTTCTCGCCGCTCTCGCGGGGCGGGGCGAGGGATGCGATTGTGCCCGTGAAGGACTGCTCGAGGTTGAAGGCCTTGTCCATCGTCCGGTTGACGGCATCCTCGGCACCTACGGCGTACTGGTACAGGGCGAGGCGCGCCTTGCCGATCTGGACGGCGAGACGGTCGGTAGGGGTAGGTCCTCGCGACTTGGGTTCTTCGGCCTGGGGAGGCTGCTCGGCCTTGGGGATCGGAGGAGGGAGAGTGCCACTCGTCGCGGGGAGCTCCAGGTCGTCGTAGATGGGCTTCTTGGACTGCATAATTGTCAGCTATGCTACTATCTAGGTGCTGCGAGTCGAATGCGGACGTACGTGGCTGCTCTCGGGAGCTTCAGCGTAGGCAGTTCGGGGTGCCAGGGCGAATCCTCCCAGCATAACCGTCGCTGCTAACGGCGCGGCGCGCTATGGATCTCATATTAGTCGTTACTTCGATTACTAGTTGATTGGCAAGAGAAAATTACCCGTTGTAGCAACACTCTAGCAGCCATGGTCCGCTCAATTGGTCGATTGAGGGAATTGGGTCTTGGTCTCGCGAGAATTATTTGGATGTCACGGAATGATGCTTGTGCTTGCAAGCACCTAACGCCAGGCCCACTGGACGCTGGTGCGGCTATTTCCGGAGCTCGGGAATTCGATTATGCACTGGCCTGAGATGACTGGCAGCACTGCACACCCTTGCACAAAAAATTACTCCCGCCGTCAGTCCGGATACCATCCCGGCTATGGCCTATCGATTGGTTTATCTCATTCCCATTAATTCTCCCTATCCAGAAGCATTCCCATGGTCACGGCCCTTCGTCGCATTTACGACCACCCTCCTTTTTTCTTGCTACATGTTTTACTAGAATTTTCGTCTCGATTCGTAGTTATGGTCGCGCCATCGACGGATTCTTCATAATGATCAAATCTTCAACCCGCGGCCTCTGGGTCTGCACCCAATGCGTTCGGCAAGCTTCCCGAGGCCAGCAGCGCCGGTGGATAGCCGCAGTGTCCGGCGCCGCTCACTCGAGCATCACGGCCGACCACTCACTTCCGGGAAGGAATACCGACGATGCGATCCTGCGCGAACTCTTCGACTCCCCCGACCGAGTGTCCAAGGCCTTTAAGGCGGCCGGCCCCAGTGTTGGTCTCTTCAAGAATCGATATCTCACTAGCCCGAATGGCTTCTACGTATTTGCCCGCAAGAGCTTGGACAAGGCGCAGAAGATTGTCCACCGAGTCCTCCATGCGTCGAGTGTGTCCGAATACCAGGCCGTCGTCAAGGACCTTGACCGTCTTAGCGACCTTCTCTGCCGAGTACTCGATCTATCCGACTTTGTCAGAATGACACACCCAGACCCCAGATTCCAGCAAGCAGCAGCCGGAGCCTGGTCGCTGGTCTATCAGTATATGAACCAGCTGAACACCATGACCGGACTGAGTGACCAATTGGTCAAGGCTATGGAGCAGCCCGAAGTGGTCGCGGCATGGTCAGAGGAGGAGAGGACGGTCGCAGAGATTCTCAAGCTGGATTTCACCAAGTCGGCTGTCGACTTGCCGCAGCAGGAGCGGGACCGCTTCGTGGACCTCTCGCAGCAGATAAGTGAGGTCGGATCCATGTTCGTCTCAGACATGCAGCCTGCGAAGCGGGAAGTTGTGCTTCCCTCATCGAGCTTCTACGGCTTATACCCCGGGATCGCTCGAGCGCTCACAATGAGGGGCAAGTTGCGCCTCCCCACCACCGGCCCTGAAGCTCAGGCCGCGCTCCGGAGCGTCAAGGACGAGGGGACGCGGAAGGAGGTGTACACCGCCATGCGTACCGCTTCGAAGCAGACAGTCGGTCTGCTCGAGACGATGCTCAAGCTTCGTTCTGAGCTGGCGGACCTGGCGGGGTTCTCGAGCTACGCCCACCTTTCCCTGAAAGACAGAATGATGGCAAAGTCTCCCGGCGCTGTGATGCAGTTTCTTCACGCGCTGCAAAAGTACAATACCCCTATTGTTCGCGAGGAAATGTCGGACCTCCTGAAGTTGAAGCAGACCCGACTAGACAGCACTGCTACTCAAGTCCATCCGTGGGACAAGGATTTCCTAATGGACGGCGTGCGGTCCGAGATGAGTCTGCCAGTCCGTCATCCCGATCACCTCCCGTCCTTTTTCTCCATCGGCACCGTCATGCAGGGCATGTCGAGACTGTTCACTCGTCTCTACGGTATTCAGTTCAGACCAAAGGAGTCGCAGCCCGGCGAGACTTGGCACGAGGATGTGCGACGCCTGGATGTTGTGACGGATACGGGCGATCTCATTGCTGTCCTGTACTGCGACCTGTTCTACAGAGAGGACAAGTCGCCCAACCCTGCTCATTTCACAGTGCGCTGTTCCCGAGCCATCGCCCCGTACGAAGTCGAAGAGGCTGCGGAAGACATCCACAACGCCACCTCCGATATGCCCAAGTTTGAGAGACCTGAGCAAGCCGCAAACGACGGTATGGAGAGCTTGCAGCAGGATGGCGTCCTGATGCAGCTGCCCACCATTGCCTTGGTCTGCGATTTCCCCAAGCACGATGCGAAGAGCTCCGCCCCGGCGCTCCTGTCGTACTACCAGGTCGAGACCTTGTTCCACGAAATGGGCCACGCCATCCACTCCATCCTCGCTCGCACCAAGCTTCAGAACGTGTCCGGCACGAGATGTGCCACCGACTTTGCCGAGCTCCCATCCACGCTGATGGAGCACTTCGCGGCAGACCCATCCGTGCTAGGACTCTTCGCCCGTCACTGGAAGACGGACGAGCCCCTGCCGTACCAGATGGTCGCCGAGCGGATCCGCCTGGCGAAGCGCTTCGAGGGCATCGACACGGAGAATCAGATCCTCCTCTCCCTGCTCGATCAGTCGTACCACAGCCCCGAGGTCGCCGGTCCGTCCTTTAACTCCACGCGCGTCTACCACGGCCTCCAGAAGCAGTTCTCCCAGGGCGGCGCCGACCCCGCCGGCACGTGTTGGCAGGGCTTCTTCGGCCACCTGCACGGGTACGGCAGCACCTACTACAGCTACGTCTTTGACCGCGTCCTCGCCGAGCGGGTCTGGCGCGTCGTCTTCTCCGCCGGCGCCGACGGCAAGGCGCTCAGCCGGGAGAACGGCGAGCGGCTCAAGGAGAACCTCTTAAAGTGGGGAGGCAGCCGGGACCCGTGGCAGTGTCTGGCGGATACCTTGCAGGACGACCGTCTTGCCAAGGGCGATGACAAGGCCATGGCTTTGGTGGGTAGCTGGGGCATCAAGGATGACCATGCGTGAGGGACGTATATCAGCCAGTGTATTATATATGTAAGAAGGTCCGCATCGTACGAGACTAGAGTTGTATAAGAGTAGACATGTATCAATGACTAGATCGCACTGATACGCTCATCTTGTATCAATGCCGTGATAACACTCATTCTGTTCCTAGAGGCTCGTACCTGACAGCCAGCTCTGCTTACGTGGAAAGATATAAACCGCGCCGACCGTCCCTGCCTTACCAAGCCTTCATCCGATGAATTTTCCCACCCCCGAATACACAGAGAATTCACACAGGAAGAAGCCTATATACCCCCCCTCAAGTCCACTCGCGACCAGCAACAGCAGGCGCCCCTCTAGGTCGGGGGGTCAGGATAAACTGGCTGGGTGGTGGAGTGGTCCAAGGTCAACAATCAAATTACGCCCACAGCCTACTCAACGATAGGCTCACGAGTTCCCGAGTTCGAATCCCAGTATGAGCACCAAGAGATGTAGCCCCCAATTCAGCACCGGGGGGTGAACTCTTTTTGACTGTTGTTATATCTAGTAGATATCGGCATGGCTATTCGTCTAAGATTCCCATGTCTCCAATACCATTCTCACGACGCCCGCCCCCACCCCCTTCATGAACCCGCATCCCGAACAGAACCTATCACAAACACCTCTTCTGGCAAACATCAACAATACAAGCAGAACACTACAACACCCATCGATTAGCGACACATGACTTCCCAGCAAATGAACTAAAACAAAAGTCAATAACAACGAGAGTAACTCACGTATTTATCACCATTCGCTTCCTTGTACCAACAATATCCGGACCCCATCGCTCTGCAGCAGTCGCACTCGACTCTCCTGGGCAGCAAACCACCGCCGACATTGTTAGGCGAGGAGGATTGGTCGAGAGAGCGGGCTTCTCGGACTTCTGCGGTGTCTAGGGCTGCCGCGGCGGCGGAGGAGAGGAGGAGGGGGAGGATGGTGAAGACGGAGAATTGCATGGTGGGCGATGTGGTGCCGTCTGGTGAAGTTGTAAGTGAGTCTGCCGTGTGTAGTTACACGGGTAGAGGCAATGAGAGAAGTGGGTGATTCTTTGAATGAGTTGGTGTATGGAGCTGGAGTAAAGGAGTTCGATTTGCTGCGATCGTGATCCAATTTATACATAATAACCTCGACCGTTACGTGGTTGGCACAAGTAGATACGGTAGGTGCGTAAAAAGGAGCAAATTCCCGTAAACGATGCTCTAGCCTTTGAGTTGGCTTTTGAGTTGAGCCTAGTCATATTACACGCCGTAACCTTCTGACTCTACAAATCATTGCAATGTCTACAATCTCATTTCTCTGTGTCCTCGCCAAGAGTTCTTCTACTTTATGGTTCTCGTAAAAACCCCTGTACAGCTAAACGGCCAATTGGCCGTGGTGAGAGCTTGGGGCACCAGTCGATCTTTCAAGACTGTGAATCGTCTCGTTATTCTGGGTATTGGGTTATTTCTTTAGTACCCCCAAAAAGTCAAATATAGTTTAGTCAAAGCTAGAGACAACTTTGAGACTCAACCGCCATACGCCAACAATAGACAGACCCCTTTACCATCATCCTCATTTGATTTTCCCCCTTTCGTACCTTTTCATATGATGATATTGGATCGTTGTAGAGTCTCAAGAGCTCCAGCAGTGATTTATAAATAGGTCGCACATTTCACTGTGGACGGCGTCACCGAGGGGCTGCTGCTCATCTAACACGGGCCATTGGGCAATCTTCAGAAAAAGCGTCGAAACCTTCCGGCCCATTTCCCCTGTACATCAGCTATTCTTTAATGCCAATGTGTACCTCAACGTCCACTCCTGGCTTAGCTTAGTAGTTGGTCCTGCTGAGGGCTACTCATAAACTAGAGCCCATGTGTCAGAGTAGAGGTGTTACGTCATATCTACTGGAGAACCAACATACAATCGCATCCTAGCAATTGGCAAGTAAATGGTCAACTTCAAAATCTTTATCATCGTTGTATTCAGGGAAATCATCTCTGTGCCCAGGCGTAGCAGAGAAAATAAACAGAGGACTGACTCTCCCACTGCTCCGCCACTAAACCTCCAGCGAGGCCTGAGAAAGGAATCCTGGATTTTTCCGCAGGCCAATGAGGTGACCTACAAGCTACCTAATACCTCCAAGTCAAAGAGCAGAAGCACATGTTGCGCACCTCACTCAACAAGGTGACGTCGGAAACCCCAGACCCCGCAGGTCCTTAAACTCCGGGGCCTCCTCCGAAGGCCAGCGGCCAACAGCCCTCCGAAAAGCCGGTCGTGACGAGGGCTCCGGTCATCATCCCACCGGAGCCGACTCACCACAGTGGAGTCACCCGGACCACGGACGTCGTCGGCATAGCAAACTTACCCAGCCGGACAGCTGCGCTGACACCTGTCAGTCCATCCCCAGCATATCACCTCAAAAGTCCTCCACAACAAACGTCTACCTCCACGACCACAAAGAAACGAAACAAACCAGATAGGGCAAAACCTCAAGACACCAACGGAAAACGAGGTTGTACAAGCAGGCATCTAAGCAGCGGGGGACACCCCGAGCCGATGCCTATCAGCCAGCAGACGACATGCGGAACAAGGTAGGAAGACGTTCATGAAGCGAACTCCCTCTAGCGCACAATATCCAGGTACATTACAGCTTGGGCGTATGGCATGGCGTGTGAGGCCTAGATCCCCATCACATCAGACAATAACCTTACGCCAGCCCTATCGGAATCGAATCATGCTCACGCCCCGGAACTTCGCAGCACCCTCATTGATGACCAACGGCATGCCGCTGGGCGGTGACGGTCCCCATCCCTCCCTAGACCTGTGCCGTACAAGCTACTCACTCCTCCCTTCTAGCACATGCAGGCTCCGAGCAGGGCAGCGGCAGACCGACCGGTTCCTTCGGAGGGAACAAGATCCCGGATGCTTACTGCTTAGGTTTGGGACTTGGTAAGGGACGAGAGAGAGCTGCCAGGGTGGGTACATGGGGAAATAGAAGATGACAGCTCGCATGAACCCTCCCAAACGTGGTGTCATGTTCTCGCGATCATTGCCCTAGCTCACTGCATACGTGGGCTCGTGGAGCTTAATTTAACCGGGGGAGTTGACCCAAAGCAGGGGATCTGCAATGAAATATTCCATCTATTGACATGTGTCTGCCTCATGTGGTAAATCTCATCCCTGAAAAGCTCAGCTATGGTGGAAAAAAACAAAATTGAGATCCAAGTACCCCTGCTTTGCAACAGAGCGTACTTAGCCACTATCCCCTTTAGCTCCTGAAAATGCCGTGATAACAACCGTACCGCGCCGCCACACTCCCCAACACCTGCCGGATAAGTTGGAAGAGAGAAAGTGATGATTTCGTGTCTGCGTCTTTCCTTGCATGCCTGGTGTCTCTCAGGCTGTGGATTATGTGTTCGCGTTTGTCGTGTGAAGTGGGATTTGTATGATACAAATATGCCCGAGTAAAAATGTCCCTGAATCGGACTCAAAATTAAGGGAATCTGTCTAAACTGCCATGGGGGTTGCGGTAGGGGTAGGCGATGCGCCGCCAGGCAATTGGAGGAAGCCGCCGTAGTATTCGTCTAGCCAGCGGGCAGCCTCCTCGCCGGCGTCGTCCATGCTGGAATCCCATCGGCCAACGGAACCCACATAGCCGTCAGGTCGTACGTTGACAATGGAAACCTCACCGGGACCGAGGCTACCAAGCCACTTGTTTGTGCAAAGCTGGCCACGCGTGTCCTGTTCTGGAATGTCGTCCAGGTAGAAGGTCCAGCGGCTGTCCTGCAGCAGGGCAGGCAGGTCCGAGATCTCCACATCATCTTTGGGCATTGTAGCTGTGGCTAGTGTTAGTAATTAAACTGAAATTCTGGTGAACAAGACTCACTAATCAAGGCAAATGTGAAGAGATGGCTGACGGCCGTGTATCTTTCGGGCCGGTAGTAGATGTCTTCAGACGATGGCAGTCTGGGCTGCGCAGCGTAAGAAGCACTAGCCGAGGCTGAGAGCTTGCTGATGAAAGAGTTGGCCGAGGCGATGGATTGGCAGAAAGTCTCCAGGAAAGGGCTCGACGCCTGGATATCCCACATCAAAAGGTAAATGCGGAACTGTCCGAGCATCGGGATGTCGAGCTGAATATCCACAGGATTTGAGTCGATGTATCTAGTGACCTTGGCCGGGGGAAGCAAGCAGCCAGGTCTGGCATCTCCCATAATGAGGCCTTGAGAGTCGGGCCTGTTCAGGGGGCTCTCAGAGTACTCAGCGCCGATGCCAGAAATGAAACGGACATTCGTCTTGAAGTTTTCTGACAGTGCTACCGCGTCACCTCCCGCAATCTGATTGGCGTGCTCGTAGTCGAAGTTGACCAGGTCAACAGCGATCTTTCTCCGCTCTTCTTCGTAACTCTCGAGCAGGCATTGCTTCGCGAGTCCTCGAATGCTCAGGTTGAGCTTCCACGCAATGTTCCACGAGTCATGCATAGAGGTGTTCATGCCCTGAGCAGACTTAGGGGAGTGCGTGTGACTGGCATCACCAGCGAGGAACGCCCTCAGATGGGGGTCGGTGAACCGACTGGCCACTCTCTGACCAATCTGGTAACGTCCGAACCACTCAATATACTTCCAGTCGACCTCGAAAGGCGCCATGATCTTCTTCGCTCGAGCCATGACGAATTCCTGGCCAAGCTCTCGCTTGTCGGCCTTGGGGTTCGCCTTCAGCTCAATGTAGAAACGGGTCATATTCCTCTCTCTCGGGATAATTAGAATAGAGCCGTATTCCTGAGAGTATACTAGCGTCTTGGACCAAATGTCTGGGAAATCGGTGATAAGTTCGCCATCGAGAACACCCCAGATTGCTGGTTGCGAAAGGCCAATAGCCCGTGCATCAGGAATGCTCTTTCGTACTTTGGAGTGGGCACCGTCACCTTTTTCGGGTCAGTATATGTCTTTCCCAGCGCAGCGGTTTTGTAGTAGTTCACTCACATCCAACCAAGTACTGTGTCAGGATTGTCCGCCGGTCTTGGGTTACGTTTGTGCGACAGTTAACCTGTAGGGGCCCTGCCTTGTTTTCCGGAACGCTGTAGGACTCGAATGCGGTATTCCTCCGTACCTCGACCCCGCGCTTCTTCAAGTCGTCGATGAAGAGGCCTTCAACCATACCCTGATGAACGAGCAAAATGTAGGGATCGAGGACGTCGATGACGGGAGGGTAGTGTACCTCGCGGCCCAGTCTGTGCAGCGGCTCGTCGGCAGTGCTCCGCCAGAAGGAAATATCGTAGACACGAACACCGCGGAGGAGCAGAGGGTCGGCGAGGCGCATTTGACGGAAAGTCTCGATCGTCTTGGGCTGCAGTCCGTCTGCTCTATTTCGGGTATTAGCTTACAGAGGCATGGTAGGTATGTGTGTATGGATTGTCTACCTTCCAACAGGCGTCTGGTCAGCTCTGTCGTCAATAAGCTCGACCTTAATTCCAAAGCGCCCGAGATTGGCAGCCAGCATCAAACCAGCGGGGCCAGCACCAACCACGCACACCTGGGCCTCTATAGGAGGCTCAGGCAAGCTGCGCAGGAGGGTGAGTGTGTCTACAGTGGGATCGATAGCATGGAGACGGCCAGCGGCGGTGCCGGCCAGCCCGTTCGTCGGGGCAGTCTGTCCGTTTTGGTCCTCCATTGAGCCGTCCGAGTTAAGTACACCAGGTGCCATAGTCGAGAGGCGTGTTGTGATGTCACAGTCTCACAGGACTACCGAATCGAGGTAATTGGTCGTCGGTATGTGATACTGGGTGGTTTGCAAAGTAAGTGACTAGCTAGCTAGCTATGGCAGAGGACCAATCGCCAACGAGGTCGAACGAAGACTATTGGAGAGGTAGGTGTAGGTGTTCAGGCTGGCTTGCCGCGCTCGCACGGCTTGCGGTTGAAGACTTTCGAACGTGGGGTCAAGGATGTAATGCGCGGGCTTGAGATACACCACACTGGCGCTCAAAGGCACAGACTGAAGTAGGCGTGGAGCTCGAAGCGAAGCGAAGAGGGAAACGGGATATTTTCGTACGGGCTCCAGCCGTCAAGAGGTTTAGTGTGGTGTCTCTTCGTCCGAGGGGTCTTTGTCTTGTGTGCGACGTAAGGGAAAATTGTTGGGTCCCAGGAGGTGGTATTCGAGATATAATAATAATATGAGATACGGCAGGGTCGCTGAATATGCAGCCAGACCAGGGCGGATTAGAGACCAAGGACCAGAATAGTGGGTGTGTGGTGAGGTGGGTTTGCAAGTTGCAGCGAACTAGCAGCAAGACCAATGACGGATGTTGCTGGACCAGGGCTGCAGCAGCAGACGGGACAGGCACACACGGGGAACGGGGTGAGAGAGCGCAGAGAGGGCAGACAAGACGGTGAGAAAATCAGAGAAGGGAAAGAAGGGAAGAGAGGAAAAAACAACCGACGAGTCCCTACAAGACCGAGAGAGTGGGAAGAGAAAAAAAAAAGAGGGGAGGGGCCTGCAGACTGATAGCTGGGTGGTTCGACAGAATTGGAGATTGCTTCGCGGATGCTTCAAACGATTTCAGAAAGTGGCATGATGAGCTTTTGGAGAGCGGCAGGAATCGAGTGAGAATCAGACCACCACGGATTATTTACCCATGCCTGCCATACTTTCAGCCTCTTCCCATTGGCCGACCCCCCTCCGGAAGGGACAGCAGGGTCCAGCTGGTTGGGCGCTAGTCCCGTTTCGGTGTGCTCCAGAACGTGGCAGGTGCGTTCAGTGCTCCTTCCTCTACCTACGAATACCACTACCTAGGCCTGGCGTGCCTGCTTCACACCTTCCAGAATCCACGGGTTGGACCTCTGAAGGCTGACGGATGACTGCGTTCACGCCATGGCGGGGGCAAGCCACGACCGTTTATGAGGCCACTTTTTGACTTTAGCCTCGTTTCCAGCAACACCTGCCCGGCGTTTTTAGCATCACCACTTCAAAGTTCACTTTCACTTCACCTCTCTTCCCACCTCAAGCTCCCACCCAATCCAACTCAGACCCTCTCCTTCTACACTATGACTACTGCCATGCAAGATATGGATATGGATACGTCGCTGCTCACAAATCATTCAACCTCATCCGGCCTAAGGAGTACCGTCCCATATCTTTCGATGGAGTCTTCAGTCGGATTCCAGTCTCGACCCCTCCGCTGAGGTCCGCCTATGCACCTTGGCAGCTTGTCCTCTCGGCGCCCAAGTGGGTTCTCTCGATAGAGTTGCAACCTTTGGATACCTTAAGCTGCGCTGTATAGAGTACATACATGAACGACACCATCACGAGCCAATTACTCCAGACTTTGCAGACGTCGACATCTGTCACCCTGACTCTCATATCTACCCATCCTACGGTATTATCACTGCACCACCAGCAGACTGCGGAAACATTCCAATGTCAACGTTGGACCATCCTCGTCCGGGATTAGCTCCGCCAGCGGGTACCAAGCACGGAGGTTGGATACGTGGAAACCCCCGATGCCGGGCATGGCATTATCTTCTACTCCCGTCGGCCCCTTCCCCATGTTACGCCAATGCTCATCTCTGACATGGCGAGGTGCGAACGGATACATCATACACACAGCCTAGTGTAGCAGCGCAGCCAGCATCCGACATGTCACTGTCACTGTCCCTGACGGAGCCCTATTCGTTTCTTTTTTCAACTTCTGACACCGGCTTTCTGCAACCTCCAGAGACCCCCTACTTTCTATGTTCCTTCCAACAAGTTCTAAGCAGAACCCTGGGGCCCAGTTCCCTCCCACACCGCTGCAGTAGCCTTCACAACACCATGGCAGAATCCTACGAGACTTCATGTCTACGATGACTTTCCTTTGCATAACATGCGCGGCACAGGTACGCTCTCGTATGGCAATGGCATGGTATGGCGTGGCTCCGGCCTATACCATCTGCTCTATCAACTGCCGTATCCAACGTGCCTCATCCTCATAGCTTTTTCTCGCCCAACTATCGACCAACCCGGCCGGCCTTAACACAACACCACGCGGCTGCTCTCCAGATTTTCCGATCTGACCCCACTCGCCAATGCCATGAATAGCAGACCCCGAGGGTACCGCCAACGTGGTCGTCCCCAGGTTTCTTTCTGGAAAGTCTTAGTCACTAGCACCGTCTTTGGTTCCTCGGGACTAAGACGGCACGTTGAGGGCTTTTTGACTAGACTGGCTAGTTCCATTGCCTCTTTACCCTGCTTGACCTGGCTCTCCTCCTTCTGATCGGCGAGGCCCCGCGCAAAAGGCCTGCCTGCAGACCGGAGCCGACCGTCGATTGCTTGACCCCTAGTCACGGATTGAATGCGTCTGCTTCCAAAATATCCGGATCAAACATGAGAGACAGCTCGCCTATCGGTGCAGCTATCCCAACGCTATGGCTCGATTGATAACAACGTCCCCTACGTCTCAGTGTGAACATTCTGGTTGGCTGTGAGAACGGCAAGTTTTGCCGTCTCATCATGCGGTTTGCGCGTGGACAATCGGCAAAAGGCACCAGGGAGTCTTCCCCTGCGTCACAGCTCCCACTCTCCCCGCGGCAAGTGACTTCTGGGGAATGCGAGTATCAAACACAAGCATATCGTGCGACTTGGCACATGTGTTCGAGCTAGACAAGTGCTCTTCGCTCGAGCTACGGCAAATGAAGAAGCCTTCGTTCTACTCTTGAGATGCGTAGTAGAAAGGTGCCCCTAAATGATCATACCATATGATGATGCTGGTCATACGGTATTGCTTCGGAGTGATAGTATCTTTCTTCACAGTGCTTGGACATCACCTAACCTCTTCCCTGTTTGTGATAACTTTCACATGGTATTCTCTCTGATACTGCTGAGGAATGCCGTCGCACGCATTCTTGCAATATCCTGGCAACATATGCTCAGTAGCCTCAGTCTCGCGTTCGCTTGGTATATTGTTCTTCTTCCTTCCATATGACTTCCTTGAGGACGATATACGTCCTTAAAGGCAGAAGTTGGTGATATGGAATGACCCAGTTTGAGCAGAAGCCTTGGGACAAGATCCTGGATAGTTTCAGAGTTCAAAACTGCCGCGACGGGCGCAATGATGCCAAATAGTGTTGATCTTGGTACACTCTAACATCACCCAGCACTTGTTCATCCATCGCTTTGAGCTGCGGTGCGGTATCTCCTCAATGAATTATAATTATAGAATTACAGACGCGGTGATCAGAGTCACCTAAACCTATACACGCGGACAAGCTTGCGTCTTCAAAAAGTCGACCCGAACCTCCTTCTCCCCTCCCAAAACAAGATCGAAGCTGGTGCTCCAGCCGCTCGTCGCAAGCTGCACATGGGCTTGGAAGAGCGCATACCCGCTATCCTCCTCGCCCGTCGCCGCGAGCTCGACGCTCTCGACGTCGAGCCTCCTGTGGATTGCCTCAGAACGCCGCACGAGACGCACAATGTCCATCGTCACGGCATCTCCCGCGCGCTCCTTCAACACCGCGGCCGTGACGGTGAATGTGCGCTCGTTGTTCACGCTCGTCCGGTTGACGCAAGAGGAGGCTGCTTGGTAGAGCAGCGCGTCGTCTAGCGGGAACCCGCTGCCGTCGTTCTTGTACACGAATGTAGCGTTGCTCGAGGGCGTCGTCAGGTGGACAAGGAAGCTGCTTATACCGCTCGCTGCGCTGATGGCCGTCTCAAACTGGTACCAGGCGAACGTCTCGCCCCAGAGCCCATGCGTGACGCCGCCTTCGTCGAGCGTCGCGGGGACAACAACGGAACCCTCGCCCCCTCGATCTGCGAAGCTCAGATGGACGGCCAAATCGCCAGTGTCCCGCCCCGTCCCTTCCGTCGTCCTCACGCGCACCCAGCCGCTGAACGCGAGGCTCCCGTTGCCGCTCAGCGCCAGCGTGACGTAGGGCTTGATATCGACGGGCTCCACGGGCTCCGTCAACTGCACCGTCGCGGGCACGGTATCAATCATGCGCGTAAAGACGTCGGCGCACGCCGTCCTGAACCCGTTCTTGGTACAACCCAGGTCCCTGATCGTCTTGTTCCCGTCCGACGAGAAGATGTGCTTGTCCGAGTTGAGCGTCTCGTTGTGCCCGACGACCAACGGGTTCGACGTGTTGCCTCGCACGTACTCGGTCGCGATCCGGTTATCAAAGTCGTCAAATGTGCTATCAAACTTGGTCACCGTGTCCGGGCTCGGGTCGAGGCCCGTGATGTGCGGGTTATTCCGGCTGTGCACGCCGCCGAGGGTATGCCCGCACGCCACGAGCGAAATCATCTCGCTCTGGCTGAAGCCGGCTTTCGCAAACGTCGCCAGCGTCGTGTTGAGCGGCGTCTGCGGCTCCGGTACGCCCGCTGGCCCGGCGGTGCTGGCGTCGACACGCCCCGCGCGGAAGGGCATCTTTGCGCCACCGCAGCCCGCGTTGGCGACGACGACGCTCATGGCGAGCAGGTCGGCGGCGGAGGCGCGGATCGAGTAGAGGTTGCTGAAGAAGTTGAAGGTGTTGTTGAAGGCCGCGCCGCCGTTCTCGGCGCGGCCGACCTCGAACCAGATGGAGCCGTCTAGGCCGCCTGTCCCCGCGGCGGCGTCGGTGGTGGCTACGTCGTGGAAGGCGGTGCGGATCCACTCGGCGGCGAACTGGCGGCCGGCGATGTTGCCGCCAAAGGCGCAAGGGGTCACGCCTGGAAGTCATCCGTGTGTGTTAACTAGATGGAACGCTGAGGGAAGGGGAGCGAAGGAGGGGGCGGACGAGAGATGCGGGACTGGGGGCGTAGATCACGAACCTTCGACGAAACCCCTGCTGCGGTATCCCGTCTGTAATGAGAGGATATCCTCAATCTCGTCGTACTTGGAAGGCCAGACATATGCGGCTCCCACGCTGTGCGACAACGCGGCGATGCCGCTGATGACGGCGACGACAAGTCCGTCCCTTCTCATTGTCAGAGCTAGTCTCAAATTACACCTCCAACGAGCGTCTGACCAGAAGAAGAGGAAAATTAATCAAAACGAGAGAGAACGCTGGCAGACATCCCAGGAAATAAACCCACGTCGCACGCGCGAAGATTTGGTGCTGGGTATTCCTTTATAAATCCCCATCATCGCATTGGACCCGACCCTTTTTGGCACTTCATTTTGCCCCAGGGGGTTTTTATTGACTCCATTACGTGGAAGAGGGTCAATTGGTCTTTTTGTTTTTTTCCCACTCGAGTAACTTTTTTCTAAAGAGAGCGAGAGCTCCAGTATCGCCAAGACGTCAAAGGAAAACGGATCTGGCTTGCATCGGGTCCCTGGCCCGATGGAGCATCTGTGCCCGAAACTCGTGGGTTCTTGTTGGCGGCAACAAAACCTCTGCAGTATGAAGAT
Source organism: Colletotrichum paranaense (assembly GCF_030867605.1). Lineage (NCBI taxonomy): Eukaryota > Fungi > Ascomycota > Sordariomycetes > Glomerellales > Glomerellaceae > Colletotrichum > Colletotrichum paranaense. The sequence continues at coordinate 2,882,035 of NW_026848960.1, read as the reverse complement.
GCTGCTGCTTCATAGCCGCAGGTTCGAGAAAAAAACCCTCGCAGCTGAAAAGGTGTGGATAAAACGTCAAATAACTCTAAACTAGTTCTTTAGACTCGGCCGAGTTAGTCCTAGTTCCCATCGTTCATGGGATTAGAGAGCACCGATTGCCCCGGCCTCAAGAGGATAAGGTACAAGAAGAAGGGAATTCCCTTGGAAAGTCAGGAAACCCGGGCGGGATGCGAGCGTGGGAGGCTAACGTACTCCGTAGACCCGCGCGGAATGGCCGACAAAGCTGGACTATCAGATGTAAAAAAAAAAAGTTATCTGATCGACCAGGGGGGCGGTCTGTAATATTAAAGTCCCCGCTGCCGTTGTGGGGGGAGAAGGGGACTCGGCGGCGACTCGAGGGATTTGAGGAACCAACCTAAACAGGTGATCCGGCTTAGCTCTATGGTTTAAAATCTGTTCGGACAATATTCATCTCTCCTTCTTCCTTCGTTGACGGGAAAGTGGTTGATGTTAAAGGTAGGTGTTCATTTCTCCTCAATGGCATGATGATGTCAATCTTGCGTTCGAGGAAGAATGGTTCCCGTCTCAAGTCAGATGTCTTATACCGGATTATCTGTTGTCATTATGATACGGCGCAACTTTGCCATATCACCCACGCAAGACTACAACAACTCTCATCATTATATCCCGCTCGTCACAGGCCCCCTGGTCCAGAGAAGGTAGTGTAACAGCATCTCAATACAAGTACTAAAGCACCCATCTCTACCTCCTCTTGTCAATCAGCTTCCCCTCAAACCAAGCCGCAAACTTGACAGCATTGGCATCCAAATACCTCTGCGCAAAGTCAGCCACGCACACCACGCCAGGCATAAAGAAACACGTCGCCAAAAGCACCCCAAACGTAAACTGCCCGCTCGTCTCCGCCCCCGTCAGCCCCGTGAAGAAGCGCACGAGGTGCCACCCGTACAGCCACAGCAGCGACCCGTGGACGAGGTACAGCGCGTACGAGATGCGGCCAAAGTACTGAATCACCCGGTTCGTGAAGAGCGGCTGCAGGAACGGGGACCGGTCAACCGACAAGACGAGCCAGGCGGACGCGAGCGGGATCCAGAGGTACTCGCCCTCGCCGTAGCGCTCTGGCGTGATGGCGACGAGCGTCTTATAGCCCGGCGAGAGGCCCGCCGTGCCGGTGCCCTTTGGGTACGAGAGGAGCCAGAGCGCGCCGAGGAAAGAGAGGGTGCCGAGCATCTTTTTGGTTACGCTGTAGGTTGGTGACGATGTGAGGGAGAAGCTCAGCCGGGCGAAGCGGCCGTGTGGTCCCGGGGTTGCTGCTGCTGCCACGTATGGCAGGGTGTTATTGGCTATGGCAGGCTGCCAGTAGAAGTGCAGGTTGGCGCAGAGGAGCCCTGCGAGGAAGAGGAAGTACTGCCAGTAGTTGAAGTAGAGGGTGTACGCCACGAGGAAGAGGTTCATGCTGAGCCTAACCCGGGTGCGTAACCTCGAAAAGGCGACGTGAGCGAGGAAGATGACCAGAGAACAGTCAAATTCGATCGGAATCGTCCAGAGCGTAGGCTCGTACGGGTACCCCTCGCCCCTCCGCAAGTTCCTCCCAAACGGGTCCGACAGCCCGATGAGATTCATCGCCCAGTCCCAAAGCTGGTCGTAAGCACGATCGAACCGCGGCGGCCGCAGCGCCGGCACGGCCACGCCCGACGTGGGGATCTCGAACCATCCGAAATACGAAATCCACGCAATCACAAACGTCGTCATCGCGGGCGGCAGAAACAGGCGAATGTGCCGCCGAAAGGCCGACGAGGCGGCCGCGGTCGCGAACTCGGCCGTCTTGTGCTGGCCGAGGAGCTTCAGGGGCTTGTAGCTCAGCGCGAACCCGGAGATGACGAAGAAGACGCAGACGGACCAGAAGCCGGAGATGACGAGGCGTATGATGGGCAGCTGGATGAACATGGGGTCGTCGTCGCTCATGAAGCCGCGATGGATGTTCATGTTGGCTGTGACGAGGGACCAGTGGTGGCAGACGACGAAGAAGGCGGCTACACCACGGAGACCATCTGCGGTTGGGGCGGGTTTCTTGTTAGCTTTTGTCCTTTGAGACTGGAAGGCGAATTGAAGCAGAACTTACCGAGCCATGCTGTAGGATGAAGCGGCTTCTGGACGGCATTCGGATCTGAGGCCTTGAGGAAGCTTGGAATCAAGGCACGGAAGATGTTTCTGGGGTATCGGAGCCACACAGGCAGCTGCCGTGCTCGAGGATGTGTCCGAGGAACAACGACACCAAAGTCGTCGTCGTGATCCACCAGCGGGATCTCCTCCTCTGCTTCATATGCTTCTTTGCTCGGGGTGTCGAGGTCCAATGGGCCGATCCCCTCGCCGTCGTATGAGTTTGGCAAGTGCCTCAAGTGACACTCAGCCTGCGATGCCATGGCGTCAGTCCCAATATTTCCAGGCATGGCTTGTGTCGTCCTCAGTCCTGCCAAGAATGTGAAGCCTCCGCGGGATTGTTCTCCTCGTGGATCGACAGGAGAAGAGAGAGAGAAAGGGGAGCGGAAAACCGATACCAGCATGCCGCACAAGCATGAGCGGACCGGCACCACGTATTAAACCATACCGAAAGGCCGGTGATTCATCGTGCCGCCATCTCTTCCCCGTTCCCAAGCCCTCAACGTTGTTTTCTGAATATCGATCTGAAAACGATCAGCCGGGCAAGGCTAGCGGGTTCCGCCAAGATCGTCGCCGTCTAGGGCGAATCCGACGTCAATGAGGTCGTTCGTGAGGACGCATTGCGGATAGGATCGAAAGCCACGGCGTGGAAAGTGAGACAATTCGGCCAAGAAACTCGCTCCCCGTGCCGGGAATTATGTGCAGACGTCTCGGATATTGGCTTGGCTTTGGTGTCACCCGAGAGGCGGCGTAAGCTCCGTTTGCATCTGTTCCGATGTATGTTGTCAACATAGAATGGCGCGGCTGACGACTACTTACTTGTGCATGAGAAGAAGACATACATCAGCGTATCTCCTTCGTGCAAGATTGACTTATTCCATCGTGCGCGGCTTGGACCTCGACGAACACAAGCATTCCACGTCCACTTGCTCCCCGTCGCATTCATTGCCTCATGTTACACAAAACCAACTCTTTGTGATGGTAATTGGTAAAAGGCATTCATGTCAATGGTCTAGAAATGCAAAAATGATAACTGTGAGATTCGAACTCACGCCTCTTGCGAGACCAGAATACTCATCCGTTGAACGAATGAAGCTTAGTAAGCTTGAGTCTGGCGCCTTAGACCGCTCGGCCAAGTTACCTTGTTGAATTTGGAGAACAGTTAGCGCTTAATAAAGGGCGCGCAGTATTCCACCCCGCTTTCGCCAATGCTGCCCGCCTCGATGTCAACTTCAAACACACCAGACTTACAAACATAACACATAATCAGCGTGGATTTTACCAACATATCACGATGCTATTTTGTTTGTCAGTTCGCCCCGAGTCGCACGCTAGAAGCCGGTGGACCAATGACGCATTCGAATTGATGATTTATGAAAAGGGTGTTTGCGATTCATTCTGACCGTCCGTCTGGTCCTCATATCACGTCTGCTTCTTCCATGTCAGGAGATGCCACCGCGGCGAACTGTCTCTCCACTCGGTTGTACTTACGACATTTTCTGAACTTGACGCGCGCTCTGGGGAGGAGATTGCGCCTGTGCGTAATTGCTCTTTGGTAGTGTATTCCATATGAGCGAACCAAGAGACCGATTAAGTAGACTGCCATCCAATCGTATATCTCATCCTTGCGCAACGTCTCCGATGGCCCATTCCTTCCATAAGCTCGATCTCAATCCTGAGACTTCATTAATCATGTCCCCGGCTATAGAGTGAATAGCCAACTCATTGAGAAATGGAGATAGGGGCCTCGCTACTTCAAAGGCCAACCCCCCGGAAGAGCGCCGAATGGAATGTCATGAAGAGATAGTCACAGAAGCAGTAATATACTCCAATTTCCTTGCCAATTGAACCTTTTGTCTATTTTCTTCATAGAAAGCCACCCATTGTTTTTACTTCCAAAGCCCAAGAGCGAGGACTTTCTCTCCATCAACTCCCCAAATCGACCTGGCTTTAACGTACGCCGTTGCCTGCCCCTTCTCTCCTCCAGAAGATCCGGCCGGAGCCGCAGCAGAAACCGCACACTTTGGCACATTGAGATACACCAAATACGGTTGATCTCCTCCTTCACCAGCATCTCCAATAGACTCCCGATACGCCCTCCTCATCCACTCTTCCACCTCATCAAAGGACTTCGGCGCACGTGTAGCAGGGCCATTGACAGCAAGCCACGCGATTGTAGAATGCACCAACGTCCCCGACACGATAACGTGGCAAACACGTCTGTAGAAAGGAACATCAGCCGAAGGCACCTGGTCCGCTGACCGGTACTCGACAGACGACGAGGGCACCTTTGCAAGGCCGAGGTGGGCGTGCCACTCGACGCCGGCCTGGCGAGGCAGCTCCTCGACCTCGACGGAGAAAAAAGGCGGAACGGAACCCTCGGCCTCTCCGTCGTCTCCGCCGGTCGTCACAACGGCTGACCAATCCGGTAGCTTCTGCGCCGCCGCGGCGTCCTCGCCGAGAGACATGTACGCCGGGTTAAACTTGCGATCCCACAGATCGGGTCCGCCACTTCCATCGCCGTCTCCGTCCTCGTCCTCGTCGCGCTTGTGAACGGCCCTCCACGCGGCCGCGGCAAGTTGGCCTTGCCGTCTCATGTCTGCCTCCTCTGGTGTGCGCGGGAAATATGCTACCGCGCTGGTCCAGAGCTGCACTTTCATCTCGGTGGCGATGCGCCAGAGGTGCTGCAGAGATAGAGTGATTTGCATCTCCAGGTTGCCCTCCTTTTCCGTGGGCAAGATCATGCTGGCCGGGACGAGCGGAATTTGGCCCGCAATCGTTACTGCTCTGATACCGTCGTGTGCCGTATCTTGACCGCCGCTCCTCAGGGGTACATCGATAGCCTGGCTATAGGGGCCGATGTTGGCTGGCGCCCAGTACGATCTCGACTGCACATGAAGTCCATTCCGTTCACGAGGCTCCAGCGCAGGCTTTATTGTCAGATGAACGTTGATGGCACTTCCGGCCTGTAGTTCGCCACAAGAAATCGTTACTCTGGACGGAGGATTAGGGTGCTGGAAGAGTTTACTGTAGATCTTGTTGATGGCTGGAAAATCCGACATGGACTGCAAGACGATGATGGTATTGGTGATGGCCGTAGTCGGCAGCGGCGGAGTGTGGCCAGCAAGAAGCTTCTGAATCTGCTGTACTATCTCCTCAGTCTGCTGCTCGACAGAGGAGCCCTGGCCCGATACCGCTTGAGCACCAAAGGACCAGTGGATATCGTCCGAAGGAGTTCTCGGCAGAACCGGTGTTTTGCCGTTACTTTGCGTGAAGCCATCAACGGATGATGATGAGTCCGTTATTGACACCTGGCTATCCCGAGCCGCGGGCAATGACTCTAGGATAGACTGAAACCGGGGATCCAAGGCATTGGGAACCCGGGGCGGAGAGCAGCTTTCTCCCGTGCCCGCGTCAAGGGTTTGCTTTTCTCGGACACTCGCCCCTTGAAAGCTCAACCACGACGTCCCGCCGCCCTCCCTCACGGTCCGCCTGCCGGACTCCGGCACCTCGATGGCCTTTTTGAACAGCCCGGGCGGGCCGTCCAACACGAGCGTCTCGAACTCGCCCCCCTCGCCAATGACGGCGCCCTCGGCGGCGCCAAAGCGTCTGAGAGCACGCTTCACGCGCGACGCGCCCGCGATGCTGCTCACCTTCTCCCACAAGAAATCGTCATCAAGCCCCGCGCTCGCGACCTTGATGATCCTCGCGTCGAGACCGGCGGCCGCCATGTCGTGGAGCAGCTGGGCGTCCTCGACGGCGCCCGGAACCACCGGGGGCAGCACGGGATACTTCCACAGGTACGCCAGCGGCGTGAGGCCCAGGCGTAGCGCGACGGATTCCACGCGCGTCCGCTGGTACGTTGAGAGGATGGCTCCCGCACAGATAGCGTTGGCCTCTGGGTGGTTCGCCATGACGGTACGGAGGAGGGGCACCATGCTTTCCGTCTCATCCGCGTCGACTTCTGGGCCCGCGTCGCCGTCGCCATCACCGCCAGCACCACCCGACGGCACAGCATGGGAGTCGTAGTCTCTGCCCTCATACTTGGCACCGCCGTAGATGGGCTGGCGATAGAGCGGCAAGCCGGTGGCGTCTGCGTATAGGGGTATGACCTGGTGGCCGACGGTCTGGTACATGAAACTATTCAGGTCGGCTTCATCGTCGGCCCCTTTACCAGCCTCCTCCTCCACGACCTTCTCTTCCTTTCCCGTAGACTGATCTGACAGCTGAACATCCTTTACGTGATCCCTCGTGGGCTTGTAAATGATGGTTGCTGGGGCCGAGCGCGTGGCGTCGGAGCCGGCGCTGACGGAGGCGGAGGGGAAGAGATTAGCGAGTGCCACGAGTCGGTGCCCGTTCCTCTGGCAGTGCAAGGCGGAGAAGAAACTGTCCTTGCCGCCCGAGACCAGGGCGATGACATTGAGCTGTTCGGATGACATGACAGGCAGGCAGACTTCAGCCTGGCGTCCGACGTTATGCAGGCGGACGGTAGGACTGGGGGGACTCGGGTGAGTACGTCTGTCCGTGTGTCTTTACGGATATGTGTGTGCCTTGTGCCCGTGATCCGTGCTGTGCAGCGTGTAATTTCTGTGCAGGCCCTCGCGTTGGCGTATGCGTCCGGGCGTAAGGTGTGGAAAGCCTTTGTGCACAGAGTCAATGGTCCGAGATTGATGGGCTTGTCTGGGTCTCCGCGCACCACGGAGGTATGGCGGGATGGGGACTGACAGATTCGTCTAGACCTCAAGGGGACCCTTGAACGACTAGGAGCTCCGTCTTCGGGACGTCGCGGCGTCGCGAGGCCGGGACTGCGGATGGAGGTTGATGAGTGTCGAAGTGGTTTGAGCCTTTGACGTGGTACAAGACGGAGTCAGTGAGGAACCCGGTACGACGTTTGGATTTCTGACCATGGAGGGGAAGGAGGGGAACGTTCACAGAAAAGAAAAAAAAAAGACGGGCCCACTGACCGTAAGTTCGAAATGGAGCCCAATACGGAAAGCAGGAGGAAACGGTTCAACTTACAACGAAAAGGTCAAGAATAATCTATTGTACCTGCATTATTCACAACTTCACAGCAATTGCAGCTTCTCCGCTAGTACAATGCCCCCATCCTACGTGAGGAATGGAAGTCGCAATTCCTTCTGTTGCATGGATTGATGATGTGGGTAGTGGTCAGCCGTCAAGATGCTCCCCGGCTCTTATCGAATCATTCCCTGGTGACGGTATCCGTACGCATAAGATACCTTACAGAAGGCAAGACAAGCTTGACAAGGTGAAGTGAGGTGAGGCACTCCGTACCCGCCAAAACGGCACGGCAGCTGGATGCAATAGAAGCTATGGAGACCCTGCCCTCCAGTCGTTCCTTGCAGCGATTTCCTTCCATCGAGATCCGACTGGCCGGCCTCGACTCCTTCTTTGCCCATCAGTGGATGCTGTCCCGGGGGCCCTTGGGGGGAAGGGGAGGGGGCAACATACGGTACAGTACCACATTACAAACACGACTGTTGCATGATAGAAAGCCGTTACGACGACTGACTGGAGCATATCCATTCTCATACCCTTCGCTAGCCCTGGGCTATCTCTGGTCTGGGTTACGTTCGGCGCATGGGTGGTTGGGACATGGTAAACAAAGGTGGTAATTTGATATTCGTTAGTCGGGGGCCCCGGTCAGTTCCGCGCCGCTGGGGACTCGGGACTGGTGGACAACGGGTGGGGTCTTTTTCGGGGGTGGCCTGGAGGGAAATTCCAAAACCTGGCCGTCCTCCCGGGGGCCCGGCCGTCTCGAACGCCTCGGTTCCCAGGATGAGGGAATCCCTTCAGCTTTGTCAAACTCCGCCGGTCCTGTTAGTGTTAGGGGACCTGGTCTGGATTTGATTCCTTGAAGCCTTGAAGGAGAGGGGCTTTGGGGTCGCGGGCGGCGACGGGCCTTGTAGATTAGCGGGACTGCCGTTCTATGCCTGTGCCTGAGGTATCCCCCTTCGACCTCTCTCTTTCTCTCTCTCCACATCCGTAGAGTCTCATTCTCCCCTCAGGCTCACATTCAGTCTCCAGTCTCCCGAGCTCCCCCCTCCACCTCGTGCGAGTCGAGAGGTTCCCCTCTGAAGATAACCCTCGCTCGGGCGGGCCGCCCCAAGATTGCGCTGGAGTTGTCACTGGAGTTCGCTTCATGCCTCATGGGCTGATACCCTCCAAGGCCCCTCCAGTCAACCTTACACCGCCGGCACCCTCGTCCCTGAACTTCCATGTGGAATTCTAGAAAAGCTCGACTCGCGAGCGAACTCGCTTAAGACCAAAAAAAAAAAAAAAAAAAAAAAAAAGAGTGAGAGTGAGGGGGGAAAGAGGCAATGGGACGGGTTTGCGGGTTCCAATGGAACATGTACATTGAAACTGGGGCTTCCGGCACAACGGCGTTGGATTACCCGGAATGCCCGCCTTGTCCCTACGGCAGCATGGCTACCTATCAAGTTGCTTGCGCCAAAAGAGTCCAGCCCTTGGATGAACGGTGATGGGCCAGCTTTCATTTCGTTGAGGTATCATCCACCACGGGGGAACTGTCAAAGACGAGTTAGGACTTTTGTTGTGAAGTCACCTGTCCACGTTGAATTCCACCAAGAGTCCGTGATCATCATCGCCATCATGTCCATCAGAGGGCCCTTCTGTGTCATAATCACATCAGCAGAAGAGATACGAATAGTTCACTGCTAGCCTACGAGCACGGTTCAAGCACCATCCCCCATCAAGCAAAACCTACCCGTCAAACTTTCGTGGCAAGAGAAGAGATAATTGTCCGAGACGCGACGACTATCCGCAAGACCCTGTTGATTAAGCCCGGTCAATCAATCTCAAGTGCAACTTCTTGCCAGCCTAATCACATCCACTTGCCCCCGCCAGTCCATCAGGTCAACCTGACAGAGCTTGAAGCCTTGACCAGCGCAATATGGATCTTGGACGGTATCAGAATTTTCACCCAGTATCGCCATAGTTCAGAGGATGAGAATGAGATGAGGAGACGAGCCCATCTGGGATTGCTCGAGCTCAGACCCCATCCCTCATGAAGCGGTGAGAGGAAGCAATCACCAGTCCTGCAACTCTCGTCACATCTCGCTCCAAACTAAACCGTCGCTTTGCCATCTTTTTTAATTTACTGTTCCATCGCGCGGGGGGGGACCAGTAAGATGAACAAGAGCCAATAGTCACCACCAACACGGATTTGCTATTTCACATCCGTGCCCCCCATCCCATCTAAATGTGAAGTTTGCTCAAACTGCTCCGTGCACCTTGCGAGAGCCAAGGCACCCAGTAGGAAGATCCAATATCGAATTTCGTCGATTCGAACCACAGACAGGGCCTGAACTTCCTAAACTTCCTGAAGGATGCAGCGAAAACGGAGCTAGTGGGTGGCTTGGCTACCAGTCTGCGGTAAAGCGCAAGATTGACTTTCTGCTCTTCCCGCATCGTTAGTCAGGTACACGAGCCACGTTGCATGGCCCCCAAAAGACATGACCCTCGATATTAATACCAAAAAGTCAACTGAACCAACAGGTGAACTTTACGCTTTCCAACGAGCCGGGCACCCGGGCAGGCAAGCAAAGCAGGTACATATTACGGATAGGCATCCGTAGATAGGCAGGGCAAAGCCGGGGGGAAAGCTTGTACGGAGTAGTAAATGGTTTGTATTGATCCATTGTGTAACGGTGGTGGTAGTGGTTGGTCCAGGATTTGACTCGATGTTGGGCAAGTAATATCCGCGTCGAACCAAAAAAAACCGAACGAAAAGTCCAATAGCAATATCCCACTCCCGCCGCCCGGCCCCCAATCTCTCGTATCGGTGCAGGGCAAGCCTGACAGCAGTCTTTGGCAGCTCGTCACTGCGACTCGTGAGTGTGTAGTGTGTATACGACCATGCAATGCATCATTGCTGACAGAACAGGCTGACGTACCTCTCCTACGACTCGCGCCTCTCTTACACAGTAGTCAGTGGCACGGTAAAATCAAATTGTTCAACCACCGATAGCTTTTCCTTGGTGCCGTTCCATCGAACCAGAATAAAGAAGAAGTTTCGATCATCCTCCCGCCGGATAGAATTGCCTTGGTTCTAAAAAGGATCAACCCACCTTACCGTCCGACACCACATCACATCACCCCGCCATGCAAAGAAGAAGTGAGTGAATGTGACAGACCTATAGAAATAGAGCAAAACTTCGTAATCCGAAATATATCTGCCGTCAATGGTACGATTGTGGTGAGGCATGCTGTGTGTACTCGGCTAGGCTTTTTTTTTCACTTACCTACCTCGGCACTTACACCTGTAATGTGACTTGTTCATCACGTCTATCGCGCCCTCCATAGTTCCTCTCCGACTCGGATAGTAGAGCTACAGACCATATCACGGAGTATCGTTTAAACATAGCCTTCAGAGTCCTGACTAGCGAAACGACATGCGGACGGTCTTACCGAACCCGCCGGGAGTCGCCCATGTCAAATGTCCACCCAGAGAATGGCAAATAGTGTGGGAGAGAACTTGGCGAAGAGAATAAAAAGAAAAAGTGGGAGAATGAGACCGTTACAGCCGGACCTCAGTCCGCGACCGAAAATGGGGAATGGGGAGCGGAGCCCGGCCTGTCGAACAAACAAAGAAAGACGCGCGACTTACCTATGCGTACAGTCTACCCAGTCAGTTCCGCGGCAGGCTGACAAGTGTGATGACTCAAAAAACCCAACGCGCGCCTTGCTCACTCCCATAACCTAGGCGTGCTAGGCAGGTTCCCAAGTTCCCAAGGAAAAAAAGATAGTGAGACCAACACCCGTGGCGGCGTGACCCAACAAAGAGAAGAAGAAACCAAAAAACGTCACTTCAAATGTCGTCCGCCGTTGAAGGGGGCGGCGTACTGGAATCGTTTCGGGTACCTGGTGCCACACAGCCAGGTGGACTTTTTTTCTCGATCAGTCATAAACGCTGCGGCGCTAAGGCAGGTGTGTAAGTCAGGCACGTCGGGAGGGGGGGTGTTATGTTAGCTACTAAGCTGAGTTACATCCCGCTGGCGAGACAAGACAATGCCTAAGAAAAGACTTGGGAAGAAGAATGGGAATCGGGAAAAGACCTCAGAGATTCAGAAAAAAGAAACCATAAAACATCCGATTGGCGAATACAACGCGTGACGACGGTATCCTTTTCCGGGCTGGAACACCGGTTGATGTCTTGTCTTAGGTAGGAAAAAGCTGAGCCCATGTCGAAGGAATGTAAAAGTCAAGCCCCCATCGATCGATGAACTAGAACATTGTTCAGCCCCCGAGTCAGATCACACAACGCGGGACGCGAAAGGCACTTAGGGAGAGGAAGCATTGATCACAGGAAAGATGCGGGCTAGGTAGGGAAAAGTTTTTGGCAGCGCGTAAAAGTGTTCTCTTTTTTTTGTGTTCAGAAATGTGTTTGTGTGTGTACAGGTTTACAAAGTTGTTTTTGCGGCGAAAAGAAATGAAAATCCATCTTCTGTTTGTCCGATGATGAGGTGACCTGCACTCCAAGCACCCCCTCCTCCTCTGCTTCCGCCTCCGCCTCCTCTCTCTCACACTGAATTGGATCCGCGACCAACAAGATAAGAGCTCAAACGAGAAGAATCCCAACTCGATGGTGAAAAAAGTAAACACATGAAGGCGACGAACCCGCAGACGGTGAACCTTCCCGAGAGAGAGGTATCCGAGCGTCGGGTCGCCGCGCACAAGAAGAAATGTTCCCATATTCCAAATGCGATGCTGGCTGCCGGCCTCCGAACATGCTGGAGAGATTACAACGAGCGTAAAGAAAAGTACGCTTTGGCCGCTGCCAAAAAAATTGGATGGATGTTGAGTCTTGGGTTGTGTCTCTGTGTCTTCCCTCTTCCTCTGTCTCCGAAAAAATCCAAACGAATAAACAATCATGCTGCTGCTGTGAGTCTGTTTGAAACAAAGTCCGCCGTTACACGCCGTTGTCCTGTTTCCGGATTGCTCTTGCCTTTGCCCTTGCGTTCTTGAACTTTTGGTGGTGATCATCAATGCTGCCCTTGAAACAACGCATCCCTTCGACGCTGACTGTTCCGAGACCTGTGGGGGAGTCGGCGAGTCTGGCGTCGCAAATACTGATACAGTGGAAGATAATGCGTTGGTGAGAAAATGCCCAAACCCGCTTGCACTTTTCGCATGTGGCCCTTCCCAAGGCGGATCATCTTCTGGTGGTTCATGATGGTCCTCCTGTGGAAGGGCACCCTGTGTGACCCTAGTGACCTATCCGCGTAAAACATAGCGGGGCTGGCCTGAGAAGGAAAAAATATCAAAAAAGAAGTTGTCGTCATCAAAGTCGTGTCGGGCATGATCGAGAGCGACGGTTAGTCGCTGTCGATGCTGAAATTGAATGCGAAAAAAACAAGTCACTCGGACTGTTTAGTCAGAGCGCTTGCGCTTCTTCTTGCTGTTCTCATCTTCCGAGGAGAGCTCGCTGGCGCTTCCGGGAATCTCAGAGGCAACCTGGAAGAGGACCTTGCCAAGAGTGTGATAGTCTTCTGGGTGGCCCATCATGCTGTGGTCAAAGGAGTGAACGGCTGAGTCGTCGAGCTCCATGACAATGGCGCCGCTGCCGTGGGTTCTAGCGTGCTGAGACAGGTTGTCACTGCGGGAGAACTTCTTGCCGCACTCGTGGCACTCAAAAGGCTTCTCCCCGGTGTGGAGGGAGCGGTAGTGACGCTTCAGGTGCTCCTGGCGGCGGAAGCGACGGTTGCAGAGCTCGCAGACAAAGGTCTTCGAGGGGTCCTCGGTGAGGGACTGCTTGCGGCCGCGGCGGTTGACGGGAGCCGGGAGAGGCGCCGAGTTGGACTCAGAGTCGGAAGAGCTGTTGGCCTCAGAAGCGGGAGCCTGGCTGTTGGAACGCTGCTCGCTGCTAGCAGCCTGGGAAGCTCCAGAAGCTGTGTTCATGCTGGGCGCCGACTCGCTCGCGTCCTTCTTGACTACCTTGCGACGCTTGACCTGGTGGCAGTCGTTGTCGGAGCAGGAAGAGGAGGGGCTGGGAAGGCAGGCCGGCGCAGAGAAATCCGCCTCGTCAAAGTTGAACTCCTCGCCGATGAAGCTGGCGTGGCCGAGAGAGACGACGCTGGAGCCGGTGCAGGCACGGGGACGACGGACCTCAGCAGAGTGAGCGTCGCCGAGGTTGACAAGACCGTTGACGAAGTCGTCCTCAGACTCCAAATCACTCAGGTCCTCAAAGGCGGGAAGGCCGTGAGGGAAAGCAGGGTTGAAGTCAAAGGTCGGTTGAGAAGGGGCTGAGGTAGGGGTCTTGGCAGAAACTTCACTCCTGAGCTCATCACCGAGGGTGAAAGCGGGGAACTCGGGCGCCAGAGTCGGGTTGGACGTGTTGGGTACAGCAGCGACAGTGAGATTGCGAGGATCGCAAAAGTCAAGATCCTGTTCAGACGCGACAGACCTGGCGTACGGTGAGGGAGAGGGAGAAAGTGAAGGGCAAGATGCGGTGGACAGGAGGTCGCTAGTGTTGGTGTTAAGCGAGGGGACCTGGGCTGCTTGGTTTTGGAGGTAGACTGCCAAATTGAGTTAGCCTCCGAAAAACGTCCCTCAGTAAATCCCACGAAGTGCCCCGCCAAACTTGCTTTCCGGCAACCACCACCACCCAGGCCGTTGGGAATGGGGTCAAAAAATCCGCCGAGGCCCATGCAGCGCAAAAGTGTATGGAATTGCAGGTCGAAAGCATAAAAGTCGGTGCACAACGAAGAGGGAAAATTAAACGCAGTATGATTGCAACTTACCAGGTGTCATCGGGGGTGACCCGCAGCTGCTCCAGTCGACAGCGTGGTTCTCAGGCACTTCCAGCGTCTCCTTGAAGCCCTCCAGGCCGTCAATACCCTCCAAACCGGAGAACATGGGGTTCATCGGTGTCTGGAGAAGATCGTAGCTGGCATTGGGGCTGCTGATGGCACTGCCGCAGGTCGACAGCGGCGGTGTTGACGGGAAGTAGAGGCTATCGTCGCAAATCTCCGTCTCGAGCATGATGGCGGGCTTGTGGCTCATGGGTTGGGGAGATGCCATCGGCGTCATGTTCGCGGGTCCGTTACTGTACAGCGTAGGGCCCATGGGCTGCGAGCAGGACGAGTTGGGGCGCGAGTAGATGGGCGTTGAAGGCAGAGTTGGGACCATGGGGTACATGGGCATGTGCTGGGACATGGTGGGCTGCTGCGAGAAGTGACCACGGTGCCTTGAGGTGTCGAGCTTCTGTTCGGGGCGGTAGTAGAGGAAGGGAGCTTGTCCCATTGCCTGAGCCGTCATCATGGTGGCGTCCATTGTGATGCGTCTGCTTGATGATCAGTTCCTAACTTCTTCCATCCGTTGTTCTCTTATTGCTCATGCGGGACGCACCAGACAAGGTTGTCGTGTTGAGCTGTGGGTGTTAGTCGGCGGGGTGTTTGAGTCCGTCTTTACTGATTAATCGTAGGATGCGTGGTGTAGCGTAGTCGATGTTGTACACTTGATCCAAGTTCTTTCGAACTGGGTGATGGGCAGTTGGCCTAATGACGGTGGGTTTCGGTTTCTTCTGTGTGAAGGATAGGACGACGGGTCGTTGGTAGACAATGACCGTCAGGGTGTTGATGACTCGATGAGTGAAAGTGTGGGTTGTCTTAGTTGTACATGGAACTCGTCTGGAGCGTTTCTCTGTCTGTCTTCTGTTCTCGGAAGATGTCGTTGGAAGATCGAAAAGGTATGATAGAGTTGAACTGGCTTGGTGTATTATGTGCTCGAAGACGGTTGATGGATACTGAGTTGTAGTTGTGTTTAAAGGAAGGACGGGATGGTTCGAGCAGGTCGAAGTGTTTCCCAAATGTCGAGTCTCAAAAGAAGGAAGAACCGAGAGGTCATAAGAAGAAAAGATCACAGCGCACTGTAGCCGAACGGAGTGTCGATCATGAAATAGCGAGAGTGAAATGAACGTGGGTGGTGAAGGGGGATAAGTAGAAAGAGACCAAGATCAACCGACTGGCGCAAGATAAAAGTCGTCGATAGGCCGATGGTACAGGACACTGAGTACCAAGCCAAGTGGCAGACCCGACCAGACCATCCCAGACCCTAGCGCGCCTTCGAGTCGACAGACCCTCGTCCTCGAACCCCCGTCCCCTCGTCTCCTCTCTCTCTCACTCGTCTTCCCTCTCCACGCAGGCATGTCTCACCCACACAAGTCGACCAGGGCCAGGGGTAAACGAGTACGTATCTTGTGGATCCGAGTACGTAGACGACCCGGCTAGGGTGTGTGGAGATACGTACCGGAATCCCTCCTCTGTCGGTACGTAGCTCTCGGTCGCTGGGATGGGCTTCCGTTCCTAGCGCCTGGACTCGGAAGGGGGGGGAGGAGGTCAGAAGTGTGAGTGGACCGCCACACTCGTTGGATAGTGGGTGGATTTGGGAATATGTGTGGATGGATGAGCGACGGCGGCGACGGACCAGGAACAGGAACACCAGGCGAACGAGACGGTGTCATGGGTGGGTCCTGTCTGTCTGTACATATGCCCTCTGCATGTCTGGCTCTGGGGCCAAGCGGACATCAGGTGGGTGGTGCAGTTGTGCTGGTGGGCTCCTGGGTGCCACGGTGCTTTGGCCCTACCGCACCGGATGATGAGTTGTGTCGTTTTGTGGGTGGCATGCTGTGTGTGGGTGGGCTGGGACGAGAGGATGGCGCAGCCAGCAGGTCAATTCTAATTCTGGATGAGCAAAATGCAGGTACGGTACAAGATGGATGTTCGTATGGACACACCGTTCAGACAAACCACGAGCTCCCCTTCTCCGTTCTGTGGTCTGTGTTCTTCACTCCGTCTCTGCCCAGAAAGCGACGAAACGGACAAAACGGACGAGACGAGACGAGACGAGACGGGCCATCAAGCATCACCCGGATGTACCGACCGCACTCTGAAGGGAACTTGACAGCTTCCCCGTTCTTGTTTGTGTTCGGGTAGTCTTTTGCTCTATTTTGCTGCCGGCCTGTTTGAAGTACCTGACGACGAGGACCCTCTGGCTGGCTGGCCGGCTGCGTATCCGTACTGTAGGTAGTTTGCTGGGTGCCAACAGACGCCCACATACGACATCTTGCAGGAACACGCCGGCCTCGATGCCGTCAAGGCTCTTGTAAACCCAGTCTTTCAGATGAAAAATAGCCATACGTTCTGCAGGCAATATCAACCCCAACTCGTTCAGCCCAAGGCCGGAATTGTGGCTGATGTCTTCCTCGAGCAATTCTCACTTGCAAGCCGGAGTAGAGAGAAAAAGCCCCAACCAGCCGTCACGTTGCTCTCAGACGGCTACAGCAACCAAGCCAACGCTGGCAGATGGCGTTGACGGCGGCCCTGAACGGGCGTCGGGGGAGCATCTGGACCTGAGCACAGAGCAAGCACTATACATGACTATTGTATGCCGCCGTCCTTAAGAGTGCCATCAGCCGTTTGTTCGTGATTAAATGCCCAGTCCATAGTCCGTTATGCCTTGAATACTGAAAGGCAAGAACCTGGTTGCAGTACGGAGTACCGAGCAGGCCGAAGTACAGCCAACCAAGCCACAGCGGCTTCTCAGTCATTGAACGTAGACAGGCACCAAGCAACACCACCAGGAAAGAGAACGCTTAAGGTAGTTTTAATCGGCCTGCCACCAACAGAGTATACAAGATGAGACAGGTTCGAAGTACCTCGTTCGCCAGTGGGCACTGGGCAAAGAGTATCCGTACGTCGAGGTAACCCAGCGGAGCTGCATAAACCCGAGGACCATGTACTCATTCATAGGACGGCAATTCGAGGCACAAATGGATAGCGCCTGTCGATAGACACATCGCCGTCCACACAACTAGCACAGATGGCTTCCTCGATTGGTACTGGTCATCTCAGCCCAGTCTGGCGCGCGTCCGACCACACTCTTGGGCACCATCATTCGCTGGATGAACCCTCTGTCCACAGTCACACATGCAGACACACTCATGCTGCACGCCAGTCGTATCGCTCATTGTGCTAGCACACCCGCAGCGAAGCATGGTCGACGCGCGCATGCAAGGTACCAGTCCAGTGAACACTGGACGGCGATGCGCCGCTTACTGTTGATCACTCGAGAAGTTGCGTCTGGTAGCTGTAGTTACAACAGCGGCAATGGTGATGGTGAGGGAAACCAGCGTGAGCGGCAACCAGGGGAAAATACCAGCTTGTTTCTTTTGCGGGCAAAACGCCAACTGCCGTTCGTCTCCTTGATCACGGTGGCTCTGCTAATGACCCAGCAAGTTTCGCGGTTCGTGGGAGCATTCGTAATCCATTTTCATGCTTCAGAGCGGCTGAGCAGAGCTATGCTTGCCTAAAATCCCCAGACAGGCGACTATGACTGCTCCGAGATGCTCGAAACGCGGAGCATTGCGGCAATTGCTGGGCTGCCCGAGCAGCATTGACATAGACAGCTAGGATAGCCAGCGGATCGCCGTCTATCATTCATGCCAGAGCCGCAGAAACGAACAGAGCCTGTCAATTGTCATTGAACTGAGGAGACAGTGGGCTTGAGCGGTAGTATTGCAACCGCAGCTCTGGGAAAGCCGTGTGTGGCTCGTCCATCCGATGTCGTCAGGCACATAATTGCTGCGTTATTGGAGTATATTCGTGGTCCCGGCTTTCTAAGAATAAAAGCCCACAGCTATCAAAATGTTAATTCGTCCGAGTATTGGATTGATTGTGAAAATGGCCCTGGCGGAGGCCGCACACCCACTAATCCCCGTTGTGCGCCGCGTCTCCTCTTTCGGAGGCCACCGTCTTCTTCTGAAGTTCTGTACGGATAAGCCCTTGGATTCCTCGAGTGGGAACCAAAGCCAACGGCATGCGAGGGGGGCCAACAACGAGTGCCCCCCCCCGGTTCGTAGCACAACTCGATTTCTTGGAAGCGGCGAACATGTGAGTGTGCTCGAATAATGTCGATGCATACGGGCGTCGTATTCAGCTGGCCAACGCGCCAGTGAGCCCTCTCGGGGCCAGCTATGCAAGCCTCTCATCTGGTGGGTACCGTAGTTGTGCAGGAACACGAAACGCACAAAGGATGTGTGATGGAGACAAGGCCGGGCCATTCAGAACGCTGAGCAGGCGCATCTTTGGCGACCCCCTGCAAAAATTCTAGAGCAACGAGTCTAACGATGAGCTCTGCCGTGAGGTGCCATCCACCACTAGACGTCCGTCGAGTGCCGCTTGGCATATCAGTGGTCGATTTGGGCGTCCGTCACACGTTTGCTATCACCAGTCAATGACCCCGCGTCGCGCTTTGAGGATTTGGTAGTGGCTTTGCGACATCGCGTTGGCTAGCGATGACGCAGCCGCCACTAGCAAGAGTTTCTCGCGCGCCTGGACTCTCACGGATCCATATCACTCGTGAGTCTTAGTCTGGCGGATATGTTGACGGGCGTTGTTTCTGGTTTCGACTTGTTCTCCATTCTTTCACGCGTCTGTCTGCTGAGTCGAGCCGGCGCGGGGGGCGTTGGATTGCTGACTGCGTCACCCGACCACGACCCCGCCAAAGCCGAGTTGAGTTGTCTCGACAGATCTAGCATACCAATTCTGGACTGGCCGTCCCGGTTGGTCCAGCAGCTTGGTGACGGCCAAGCATCAACCCTGACACCCCTGGCATTGTTGACGGATTGGCGGGAGCCTCTTCAGACTGTACTACTCTCGGTTGCCTCGATATGCTTGAATGTTGAAGAGTGGACAGTTAAGACAGGCCGTTCGAGGTTGCGATGGCTGGGACTAAGCAAGCCTCTCGAGTGGCCCGCGGCCCGCGGCTGATGATCATGACGGGACAGGGCAGGGAGCCGATATTGATGGTGAAGCAACCAACGAAGCCAGTTGATTCATGATGCTGTCGAGTTTTGCACGGACGGTGGGCGACAAAGTGACATCCGATCTTTCAGGTCCGAGTTGGGAATCCGACCCTGGCAGGATGGAAAGTATGATTGAGAAGAGCGACAAGATTGTCGCCACCACGTCGCGGCGAGGAGGTCCATGCAGCAGGCAGTCTAGTTGAGGCAGTGCTCGGCGTGCATGCCGTCAAGTAAGGTGTGTAAGGCATGGACTATTGAGGCACCACGGAACCACGGGCACGTAAGTACGCAGCACCCATGGATCCGGAGCTGAGATGGGTTCGGTAGGGCAATGTTTAAATCCATGAAAGTAATGGCTACGGGCTAAGGCACAGGGCGGGCGGGTTGGTCTGTTCGGATGAAGTTGAAAAAACGGTGATGCTCTCTCTTTCCACCTATCTTTCGACAGAGGTAAGGCGGGTGAGGTACTACACCCGAGGTACCGAGTTGTCAATTCGAGGCAGGTACGAGTGCTCAGACTCAGGCAATACGCCACGTGACTACTTGATCTAATAGGATGGGATGGGAAGGGAAGGGAAGGAAGGAGGACTCGATGTCACCACCGTCCATTCAAACACCAACCTGAATGTCACAGGCAACCTAACCTGGAAGGCCTCACACCCCGCATGGTTGGAACAGGAAGGCACCAGACCAAGGATGTACCTGCAGATGCAGGAAGAGGAGCAGGAGCAGGATTACTTCGTACCTTAGGTGCAGATGCAGATGCAGATGCAGTTGCCAGCTGCGGCCAACCTGGAGAAGGCACAGTTGAGATGGAGCCAACTTGCATGCCATGGAACCCGAAGACTCTCGAAAGCCAAGTGCCAAGTTCCTTCCTGCCCACTTCCCTTCCATCTCTTCCCAAGTTTCCATCGAGTCTTCGTTGGCAAGGCGGCAGGGGGAGCAAGGAAAGTTGCTGCCGTTGGGAATTGGGAAACGGGAGTCCCGGTGCCCCGTTGGTCAGTCCCGTCTGCACTGGATCCATGATGCGGGAAAAAGCAAATATTCGGCTGTGAGAAGGCGCTCCCGAGTCCCCATTCTCCCACCTCATGCAGCAGCTACCTACTTCCAAGACCTGAGGTAAGTGACAACTGTGTCATAACTCACACAATCGATTCTCATTCTGAAAGCTGCGTCAACACCAGTCAGGATTTTCCCTTCGTTTTCATGGGCCGAGACTCCCGTATCCACAGTCGATGCGGGTGATGATACCATCAGGCAGGCAAGTCCTTACCTCAGCGGTCATCTTGCAGCTTGGTGCCTGCGATAGGCCCTCGACAAGAAACGCAGCAACGTCTAGATTCTGATGGCCAACCACCCAACCTCACTGCTCAGTAACAACTTACTTTACCCAGTCCCACTATACGCCGTCCTTCGTCCACCAATGCCACCATCCACCATGACATCGAACGAACTCGTCTCGCATTAGACGCATGGAGCCCGCCTTACGTACGCACTCGTTTCTGAATAAGGCATTCTACTATGTTTCTTTACTGCGTACCTTGCCTGCTTGAATGCCCACACAGCTTTGTGGTACGTGTGCGGCGTGCCCCAACTCTGACCACCTCCACCACCACCGAAATGTTGACCAGAAAAGTTTTTTCCACAGAAAAGAAAAATAATTGCTGTACCTTACAGGAAACGCAGATGCAAGGAACACCGCGAGATGCAGCCTGTCTGCGCACGCGAGGCACGACCAGCGCCTTTACCCCTCATTCGCCCTCGTCCTCCCCTTGCACCACCCCGCTTCATCCTCACCACACCCTCACGATACTCGGGTACGGATAGATGGTCGGACGGTATATACCCTGGCACCCTAAACCGATGACCAAGAATTCCCCCGCGACCTGTCACTGCTGTTCGGACTCATGTTGCACCAATTCTTGCCTTATCGATAGATATCATCCTTGACGTCCACCTCACTTGCAAGCCAGGGAGAGACAACGCCACGATACTTCGTATGAACGTTACCTTGGTGCCGGTACGCCAGGTTCAGCCTGTCAGATCTTACGTATCGGCAGTATACACTAAATCACCTTGAACTTGATGCTCGCAGGGACAGCGCTTTGAGAGGGACTCGGGCTTGGCCAGGCTCGTGGAAGTCTGCGGCGCACTAGTTCCAGCCTCCAAGCACTCCTGTCAGGATTCGATCCCTGAACGCTGCGATACTGCGGATATGCCACACTCTATCCTACACCTCTGGGGACAAGGTGCATGTGTCAACTCCACGGCCGTCTCGTCTCGTCCAGATCACAGATCCATCCGCCCGGGCCTCGCAATCTGGGATGTCAGAGGCAACCGACGGGAACGCAGTTTGCATCGGTACAATTCAGCCTATGCGAAAGCTAGCTTGTGCAGTGATGGCATGCTGGTTGGTTTTCGACTTTGCGGACCAACAGCAACTAGCACCAACCGCAAACTCATCTAGCTTCCCGATCCACCAGAGTGTATCGAATGTCGATTTGCCGTTAGCCATTGGTCTAAAGCCTCCAACAGCAAGCAAACAGATTCTGCTCTCTGTGCTGCTTCCAACAACAGCCTCTTTAAACAAGCCTTCAGGCTCTTGAGAAATGACCAGTCACTCGGAGAGCTGCGCCGCTTCAGGTCCTAGCTATAATGTGGCACAGAGCAGAGCGTCGTTTGCAACGGTCCAACCAACTCAGACTGTTTACTTTCACATGTCTCCATCCAACCGTCTGTCTCAAAGGTATCCGCATCTCTTTGTTCGCCGCCAATCCCGCACGTTTTAACGGCTCGACTTATCCTCTCCGTTGCTTTCTACCTTTCCGCATTGGGCGGCTGGGTTGGAAGCAGATTGATTTCGCTGACGCCAGAGCTGTCCCAAGATGAAATGTGGCAGCTCTATCGACTCCTCCGCTAGCCATGTTGGACATGGACAATATCCCATTGGCCATAGGAAGGGCGACGGCGATGACTTCAGTCGGCAGCTCAAGTCGCGTAACGAGAGTCTGGTTTCCACAATGCTGTCGGCTAGACCCGCAAAGGCGGGTTCCATCTCCAGACAACCTACTCAGCCGTGAACACGAAAGACTTTGCAGGAAGAGAGACCTTTCCATCGTCATCGTCAATACCTTTTCAGCTTCAGGCAACTACAAGTCTCGACTATGGTACGGCCTTCTTCCCACTAGTCTTCTAGCTGAGACGTTAGCTCTGTGCATAAAATTGCACCAGAGCACCTCCGGCACCAATGGTGCATTAGTTCTGTGGTTCTGTTGTTTGCTCCATGATCCATCCAGCTGCCACAGAGCGATGGATGGACGATGCACGCACAATGGGTCAAACAGCTGCGCCGCAGCACAAAGCGGGCACAAACCGGCTCGATCCCGCGGCTTGCACCATTGGCAACCGACTCGACTCGTTTCTGGCCTTATCATCTTGTCATTATCGCTCTGTGTGGTCCAGGTCTCTACCCATGCAGCCATGCATAGAGTCCAGGTCTCTCTCGCAGCGGAGACAGCATACATTATCAGCATATCTTCCGGTGCACATCGGTGTCGAAGCGGGCTATGCTAGACATTATGTTGCATAACTTGTATGCACCACCGGCGCTGTGTCCCTATTTGGGCATCTTATCATGATCGGTCTCGCACACGCAGATCATCTGCAATAGGTATTTGACCGTCGCACGCGTGGTTCTCACAGCTGGGAAAGTTCCGGTGAGCTTGTGCCAGGGTTCCATGTCCGGTCAAAACCCTGGCGATTATCCAATCACCAATTTGCCTCCGTTCATGCGACCACGCAACCACGTCAGGGCTTCCATACAAATGGTGTTTATCAGCCCCGGTCTTGCTGCGCGCACCCATGATTCGCCGGACGGTACTTCGGAAGAAACGGTACCACGTAGTGTACTCCGTCCTCACAGCTCAGCGTATCCGTACCTTGCATATTGCAAGCTTCGAGATGCTACAGGCCACTCAGTGCCCCGAAGGTGCCAAGGTACGAAGTACATTTCTCTTTCCATACATATGCAGGAACAGACGAACCGTTGCACCCTTGCATGCAGGTACAGTATGCTGGGCATCGCGGCATCCCACAACTTTCCAAGCTTCCTCTCCCCCTCACCAAAGCAACTAATCCCATTACTCAGGCTCTCCAGGTTGGATCTTGTCAAATCCCTCTACAATGATTTCAAAATAGCGAATGGGTATGCTCTTGGCATCAGCGACTCAGCAGCCCGAAAATGCCAGTATGATTATCGTCGAGAATGCGAACAACGTCAAGACGCTCTCGAGTAGTTTCCGACGGTCATCCCACCCACTGCCTAATTCCTTGGGGTTTGCTGGCTTGCTGAGAAGAAGGTCTCGAAGACCAGCATCGAAGGCCCGAAATCCCTCGTAATAACTTCGAGAACAAGGTGTTCTCGGTCGAACCATGGGTGGTAGTGGGGTCTGGCTGCAGCATCCCAGACTACGGGGAACCGGCAGCATAACGCTTGGGACCGTTCTAAAGCCCTACGAAGAAAAGTGGCTTTTCGAATTGTGGGTTTAACAGTCGAATAGGAGCCCGGCTTCTGCGACCGACATGGGATGGCATGGAGAACGATTGCCTGCTAATAACCTTTCTGGACTCGAGTCCTACTGAAGTTGATGGCACCAGGGCTCAACCATATGCCTGCCGACCTTTTCTGGATTAGGCCAGCAAAGTAGCCTAGGCTTGTCAAATGGCCGGGGCTCATGGATGGCAGACCAGGTGCTATCTCAGCGGAGGCCACGGGGAGGAGCCAAGTGCCTGGCTCAGAATCCTTTCGCCACCGTCAGGGTGGTTGGGCCGTTCCTGGCTGCTGGATCAGACATGAGCAAACACTGACACGATCCAATACACCGGAACACATTAAGCCCAAAACAGCCCGGGTCTTCCAACAACCCGACCTAACGTGTGGATTCACCATGTAGGAATATACTTCCGACTGCAAAATTTTCCTCCATTGACCCCGTTTTACGAAGATGTCCCAACACGGTGGTCGTGTTGGTCAACGCCTGGTCTTTTGCGTTGTGTGATGTGAGCCAGACATGTTCACACTTTAGATGTCCACTGAACAACAATCCACACTAGAATATCAGCTAACGGTCCATGGTAGATCAGCAGCCGACCATTGTCATCCGCTGGAACTCTCCGACCGCCGCTTCCCTAAAACTCCCCACCGAGAGCCATTAAAAGCCACGGATGGCGCAATTTCGATGTCCAAGGACGGAAGTTCAGCAGATCTATTCGCTGGTTGATCGAGGAGACCCCGGCGATCCGTCGTTTGATGCTCATGAAGTTCCCAATTGTACCCGCGGGCCCTTCTTTTCTCTCTGGGAAGTTCCCTTCTCCAACACTCCAATTCACCTCCAACGACTTGGGTGCCTGGCTGGTGGATATGGTACTTTGGGCGGCCCGGGTAGGAAGCCGTGGGGTCCCGGCCCAGCCAGTGGCACCGAGACCCCCAACGGCGACCAGGCCCAAAAACGGGCCTTGTTCCGGTCTAGTTGCCCCGGATTTCTGGCAAATCTAGCAAAGGCCTGCTTCAAATTTAAGCCAAGCGGCGGGCCACACCATCTGTCCATCTGTCTCTTGCTCGGCCACAAGGGTCCTCGCCGCAACCGGGCATGAGTCTGGAAGATCGCCAAAGGGACCCCCAACGGGCCCGAGATGCTTTGGAGCCTGGGGCCGCCGTTTAGCCTGACTGTCCTGACCCGACTACCCCAAGAAGTCGATGAGCATATTCACCGCTATCGCTATCGCCAACCAGTATTGTCTAGAGATAACTGCTGAGGCTAGCAGTCCGGTCACGGACTGGGCAGGGGCTTCACTTGGCGTGGAAGATCCTCCGGGATCAAGTGAATCCCTAGCGTCATTGTCAGGCAAGGCACTTCTTACTTATCAGTCTGCCAGCTAACGGCAATAAGCAACCATTGACAATCAGGAACGTTCTCGGCCAAGTCAAGCCCGTGGGGTGCCTCACTATTGTTCGTACGGTCTAACAATTACACTGAACTCACTTAATATTTGCCATTTCGACAGGGAAGGTCGAGTGGATGAATTATTCATTGGGCTGAATCAAGAACAAACTGACTTGGCTAGAGCAGCCGGAGCACTGGATAGCCGACAAGTTTTCCCTTATTACGGACACTCTCTTCTCTTCTGCCGTGGCACGCGTGGATACGTGGCGTTACAGACCGGACTCATTGTCCTCTCCCGGCTGAACGAAGCCCACATACTTTGCAGTAGTTCTGAGAAATCGGTTAATAATGGGAGCTGTCATCCTGAGGCTTCCCGACGGGGCACTCCAACTCGTCTCGTCAGGGGTACCCCGTCGCACCGGTCAATACAAGGGGTTCCTCCGGAGTGGCCAATGGGCATTCCCGCGGTCGTTAGCCCATAGGCCTCCAGGCTCCAAGACCTTCGAGAAGGTTTCAGGGCCCACATACTCCGACGCCTGAGTCCCCATCACGAAGCATCCCGCATAGCCTTGGGTATGAGGGACTTGCCTGTTTAGGGCACCATGGTTATCATGACGCAGCGCCTTGTGCCATTGGAAACAATGGAAACGGAAGACAGATGGAAGGGGTACCAGCATGAAGCAGAGGCCCCAGGTCACGATGGAGCCGTTTCTCATGTTGCATCCTTCCATTGTTCTAGAAGGCATAGCTTCGTCACCACGTATCAGACTGCCCGAGGTGATGACAAGCGGCCATATCATCCGGCCGATCTATATTGGTCACCGACAGAATACGGTAGTCTAGCCGTGGTTTCTCGATGCCAGCCAGTCGTTGGAACTTGTGAGGCGTTTCGAACATTCATCACCAAGAGCCACGAGGTATCCCAGTATACATAAACGTCTGTCACTAATCGGCCCATCCCCATTGATGACTATGTCGATCGAACCGTCTTCAAAACAGCATTTCGACCTCGGCAGAGGATTCTCCAGAAGCCACCCGCCTTTGCCCGGTCAAATAGTACACGACATTGTTAATTGATTGCAGCTCGGTGCGGTGGAGTCCCTGGTGTCACGTTGCTCGAATGAATAGTATTTTGGTGCCCACGAAATTGACAAGCCCGGAGCTCGCCATCGGCACGACCCATTCACGATTTCCAAGATAGCAACGTGGAAGACGGCCAGGCCAGGGTCCTAACAGGCCTCCCGCTTGTCCCGCCGATGGTTCGTCAGTGGTTCACAGCCAAGCGCGATAGGCTCCAATATCTGCACCAGAAAGGCGTCCACCTTCCGTGGGGTCCACGAACGGGAGATAAACTCATTTCCTTGTCTCTAACTACCGACGTTACTCAACCTTCTAGAAGTGATTAGCGTGGGGAATGGGAGATTGAGCGTCCCGGAATCCAACCTCAGCTTTTGTCATCGGTGCGGTCTCTCAGTGTCCGCACGAAGTACTGTACCGCACACTGCACAGCCATCTCAAAGCTGGAAACGGACAGGAAGCCGATGCATCTATCAACACAACGAAAACGTGGAAGTGACCTCGGCCAACGGCTGGCACATCGGGATACCTAACTAAACTAGTGACAGCTCCACGGTCAGTAGACCGAGAACATCATACCGCCAGGGTAAGAAAAACCATGGCACGAGTCGATGCGCGGGTGTGAGACGGCGGCCGGCAACGTATGCTGAATGCTTTGTCCACCTGAATGAGAGAGCGAGATGCGGGTGGTGGCTTGACGGGAGCTAGCTCGCAATACGACGACTTTCACGTGGCGAGAGACAGCTGCAGTTTGTAGCCTCAGGTGAGCGGTCAATGTCATATGCTGCACCAGAAACTTGGAAATCTTCAATGTCGGGAGCCAGTAAGAAGCCGAGGCGCTTCCAAGATATCAATGTTTGCCGGATGGGTGATCGGGGGCAAACAGCCGTTTCCGACACAGCATGCGCGAATATTGTCAAAAGTTAGGGTTTTCACCAGACTTTGGCATATTGGAATTCGAATACGATGAGAGCTGAGGCATGCCAGCTTATGGACCACAGAAAACAAGCTACAACCCCACCAACAAAACGACTAGAAGCAACAGACACGAGAAAAACTTGGCATCCCGTCTACCTCGGACTCGGAAACTTATTGGTTTTCTCCAGTCTCAAGTCTTGCGAGCCTGCAGTGCCCAACTTTCGAGGTCTTTGGCAGCCCTGAAACACGCTGTCTAGATGTTAGCCTGGGGAGAGGCAAAGTTGGAGGGAAACTTCACCTGCATCATGCCGAGTGATGAATGGCGAAGGAGTGCGTTGGTTTCAACTTCTCGGACCTGCATTACATCGATGTGTGGTGACTGATGGGCAGCCTTACTGCGTGGACAAAGACGTCCGCATGGTCGCAAATGCAGGTGGTTGAATACCTATCTGTGCAAAGTAAGGCGAGCATGCATATGGCAACACTCACTCAGCCTATGCTGCAACTTGCACCCGAGAAAACGAACGGCGTGTTCCTGAAGCAGAGATGCGGTGGAGGGGTGGGTGGGTTCCAGCCTTCGTCCGCCACCAAGAAACTCATTGCTTTCCAGCAAACCGGCTGTCTCTCCGGGCCTCCGGGTACACCGGTGTCTTCTTTCCGGGGATTAGGGCGGGCTTGGGCGGAGTGGTGGGTTGCATTTTGCAGCTTGATGCAGGCAAAGGGCTCGCTCAGGCACACGGCGCACAAGGCCGCATTCAATTTCTTGTCCCGATTTTACTACATCAAAAGTTGGCTACAAGTGGTCAATGAGACATCGCGCGAAGACCTACGTCGACGCAACCCAACGCTTAACGCAGCAGTCTCTCTAGTCAAGTCTCTCTCTCCACACGATGTGTGTCGTCGCCACAAGTTCTTGATGATCAGGGCGCCGGGAGGCATGATGTTGCGAAGCAGGGCTAGGTACTCTTGACAAAGTATCGGGACCTGTGCGGCACTATAACTCTCCATCACTGGGTCTAATACCCTCGGGGGTCGCGGCTGCGTGAAAATCATCCACCAGTCTCGCTCGAGACCCGGCCATGATGAAGCGTTCACTCACTCATGACATATTCCCCGAAATTCTATCTTGAGATACGCCTCTGGCCCTCCAATGGACCCTGAACCTGACCACGTTGATGGCTTTCTGTGCCCGACTTAAGATCAGGGTAATTGGGCTGCTAGCGGCTGGCCTGTGATGGCATCTTCCTGGGTCAAAATTACGATCTTCGGTCTCTAGTTGAAGATCCGAATGGGGCTCTGTCCAACTCGGGCGGGGGCGCCATCTTCATGCGGAAGAGGACCTTGCGTTGCAACACTACCAGAAAGCCCCCGGCGCGCGGAATACTGTGTAGAGGATTGAAGAGGGGCACTGGGACACAGAGAGAGAAACGAAAGACACCACCAGTGACGACCTATGCTTGAACTGGTTCTCACCGCTGAATATCGAAATTCGGGGTCGTCACGTCTGCCGAATAATTCTGTCGATCTTCACCCGTTTGTGCCTGGGGAAAGTCTTCCCTTTTACCGAAGACTCAGGAAAGGTGTGTCCTTCGATGTGTCCGAGGTGGCTCGGATGGGACGTGGATCGCAGTAAGACGTACGAGAGTCACCTTTGACACTTGGAAAGCAAACGCTATCCATCCGTACGGTTACGTAGCATGGGAACTACTGCGAGGCTATGAGCATCCACTATTGCTGTCGGCAGTGGCCTAGATGCAGCAGGCATTGCTTCTTGTCGGTCCTCTGCCGCTCAAGGAAAAAATGATGCTCCCATACCTAGTCAGACAGCGGCTGCGCTTCCTGCGTCCCCCGCCCGCTCGAGCAGTCAACGAACCCCGCACATTCCGGTTTGGCCCTCTGTAGCTTTCAGGCGGACGGCAGAAAGTTTGTCTACGTGGTAAGAGAATTTTTTTTTTCGTTATCAATCAATCAATTGTCGTTGCTTTTCTCGCTAAGAAATGTCTCGCAGATGCTTTGACCTTCCCTCTATCAAGAACTGTACGGCGCGGCAGGCAAAAATGAGCTGGGCAGGCGGAGCGCTGGGGGGGATCCGCGCGGTCCACGCCAGGCGACGCTGCGGCTGCGCTGCTTGACTCGATGAAGCGTCCGTGTCACATGCCGAAAGCTCTTGGGACGACACTGACAAGCCAGGGGATCCTCGAGGGGGGTTGGTGGTGATGGATGGATCATGGAGGGGAGGACCTGCGGATCGAGAGAGAGAGGTACCACTGTGTCTGTTCGCCGGTCTAAGAGGTATTGGATTTTTTGACGTTTGGCTCGGTGGCTCGGTTGGCTCGTCAAGTTCCTGTTGGCTTTGTGGCTCGAGCCCTGATGCTGACGCCTACGCTATATTGCCCGGCGGCGATTTGGTACGGGTGAGAGAAGGAGACGAGTCCGGCCAAGATCTAGGGAATTTGGGATGCCGTGGACCACTCGCTCCGCGGTTCCGCGTCGTCGAGGGGATGCGTGAGGTGCGTTTCCCCGGAGAGGCGGCGCTGTGTCAAGTGACTGGCCGGCGATGCGTCCTGGATGGTGTCGAGGGCCCGTCCTGATTCAGTCTGGGTTGGGTTGGCTCTAGTCCGTCTGACCACCGGAACGGCGGCGAGAAGCGGGTTCGCGGGGAGAGACTCCCGGGGGCGTGTGTGTTTGCTCAGGTCGCTTCTTCGTCTTCTTCTTCTTCCTAAGCAACCTCGTGGCAGCAACGGGTTCCTGGTTGTGGTCTATCAATCTAGACCAGAGTGGCGCCCTATTTTTTCCTCGCTCTCTATCGGCGGTGGCGTTTGAATGGGCTGACTCGTAGCTCCGAGACCCTTACGACCCCAACGATGGAACACACACCAGAGAGAAAGAGAGACCTCTTCTGTATGCTGTCGCCCTATCTCTGCAAAACTCACCGGACTAACGTTCGGGGACCATGAACTAGGTTTTTAGGCCGCCTCACCTTTTTTTCGTGTCTCACACAAGAGGCTCGGGGCGGGCCATTCCCAGCACACCACCACGAATTCCGTTTTTTTCTTTCTCTCTGATAGGTAAGCGGGGACTTTTTTCCCCCCTTGGGCTGAAAGACACCGGCGCGCCGGAGGACAAAGAAGCCGTTGAGAGGGGGGCGCGGCCGACGGGGGACTACGGCGACAGAACATCATGTTGGGCTTTTCCGGCTCACTAGGTAGGTACTCAACTCCCAAAAAAGGGCGCCGCGTGGTTTCAGGCGGCTTGTGGGGTTATCTCTTGTCTTTTTTCTTTGAGGGTGTCGTGATTATGTGTGTGGGTGTATGTAAGCCCGTTCCTGGACGAGTTGGGCTAAGATGTATGTGTGTGTCGTTTGGTGATCGTCGAGGGGACCGGCGTGAGAGGACTATCCCGAGTTGGCGTAGCAGGACCGGTGGGAGGCTGGTTACGTTACCGTGTTTTCTTGATCGGACGCGTTCTGCGCGACGAGGACGCGGTGAGATTTTTGCGATTGTGGGCGATGTCGTCGTCGTCGTCGGGTCATCGGTCTTGTTGGAGATAGCTGTGGCGTTGGGTTGGCGTGTGTATCGCCACGGTGTTGGGCACAGACTCGACGAGGCCGTATCTCGTTTCTGAGGTTAATCGGATGTTTTGGGCTCTCACTCGGCTCGTATATTCAATGTGAGTTCAGGTGGGCTGAGGGAATGGTCTGCATGCAGAGGTCAGGGGCTGTTGGTATCTCGAGATGTTGGGCTTGCTCCTGGTGGCTGTGTGGCCGTGTGGCCTCGGAGACAATCGGGACGTTGCTCTTTGGGGAAAGGGGGCTTTCGTTGATTGTAGGTCATCCATAAGTGTATCACTTGATCGGGAACATATAGATCCTAGTGGTGGTGATGGCTCTGATGGCTATTGTCTCTGCGAACCGTCACCGTGCTCTTGCTCTATGGGCTTTGGGGTGTTAGCGACATGCCAGACAGATGTAAAGCGTTCTATGCGTAGGATTCCTTGTGTCTTGCGATGTGTCTGAATGTAAGCGTGCTATAATCATCCCTTCCAATAAGAGGATTGGGAGAAGCAGAAAAGGGTGACTCTTCTCTGATCATGTACGGTCGATGTGCCTACGTACGCCAGAGGCTTCATTTTTTTTTACCATTGATATTAACCTCTGGGCTTAGGCACTGAGGGAAGAACACCAGTTAGTTACCTTGTGTTGTTGGGATATTGCCGGCTTTTCCCCTTTCTCTAGATGTGCGGGTGGGAGTTTTTAGCCTATACCTCTCTTTACCTACTTGAGAAATGTTTTACTGAATCGTGGTTCGCTGCTGGGTGTCGTTTTCATGCTCGCCTCGTTATTCCTCTGTTGTGAAAGGTGACTTGATACACTCTATTGACGATATGATGAGTTCAATGGGTGAAGTAAGAATCATTTCCAGTGTAGAGGGCTCTACAGGGAGACAGCAACTTAGAATGTTTACACTTCGTATGGTTGTTGTGTCGGGACGAGTTGTGTGAGGAAATGATGGCATGTTCGTCAGAGCCATCATGTCCTTTTCAGTATTCATGTGCTTCCCTATGAGATTGAGCGTAGCCATACCTTGCCATTGAAAGGACTTGAGTTTTACAAGCTTCTTTAGGCCGCCAAGATATCCCTCGTCCTCCTGTGACCTTATCTAACCGTAAATGACCCCTAGATGCCATCTCCCGTGGTGTCTTGTCAGATAAAGTGATCTTGCTGCGGGTCTTTGTGTTCCTTTTCGACACAATTGGGTCCATCAAGAAGAGTGTCAGGTACTTGAGGCAGCTATGCCTGGGTGATCCTCGTCTCAATTGGGATTTGAAGCTGTAGGGGTCTGAGTCCTGCGTAAGTAGTCGGATATATATCGATATGATGTCGAAAGAGTCCGCCATTACGGTGGAAATGTGCTCGGCGGAGATCATCAAGTGGTCTTCCGTGATCGACAAGCATTTCATCTAAGAAACGTCTTTACTCTTATGAGAACGAAGCGATGCTTCGAGAGATCTCCAGAGGTACATGTTATTCGTCCTGGACACCACCCTCCGTAACGTTGGCTCTTGGGGTTCTAACGAGCCTTTACACGTATTCGAGCTTATAGCACCTTCGTACAGGCAACTGGCCGCGTTTGCAAGTCGTAGCGTCTGTTTTGATCCCGAATGTTACGTCACGTAATCATTACTCGTATGGTGTATGGCTGAAAAAATCATGGAGATATCGTCGTTGGTAGAGGTGATCTCGACCCCTGATCGTTTGCAATACTGATCTCGACTCTGGCTGCAAGCAACTCCGTCTAGCAATCCAGTCACATAAGATCCGTTTGTGCTATGCGTTTGAGCTATCTTGTATGCTATTGTAGATGGCTTCTTGCTTACCGCTGCTTATCCCGTGACTGTCTCTGGAAATGAATGAGCATCACCGTGGTCGCATTACGAAGTCTCTTATCTGAGATCAATCATCTTACAGATAAAATGCTTCATGAAGTCATCAGTCATGTGTATCCACCGGTATGCAATACTGTCTCAATACCGCGTAACGAATGTACTTCCTGCCTGCGGTCAGCTGTATAAAGAAACGAGACAGAGAAGAAGGAGACCTTTGTAGTTTACGATGGTGCCAGCCAAGACATGGACATCAACAGATTGTCAAGGCCACAGCATATGTGAGATGGCATGAAATTGCGCTGTGTCTAGAGTAACCGTCTTAGAATGAGAAGAGCTACTACGAAATAAAAAGTCTTGAGCGTACAAGGGACGAAATTCCTGATCTCGATAGACTCGGGCAATCCAAAGAAAAGAAAAACAGACACACGGGGGGACCCTTCCTTGTGACAGGGATCCAGCTTGATGACTCTGTGGTGTCCAGTCTAGAAGGATCGAGTTTCTCAGACTTTCATTTGCTGCGTGTATAAACGTCTCAGACTCTTCTTCATGGGGTCTCTTCTGCGAAACCACAGCCCGCACTACCCAGGGCGGCGGGCTCTCATCATGCCCAGGTTCCACGGATTGAAGTCCAGAGCCAAGGGCTCAAGACCGTCTGCGATCATCGCAATGAGCCAGATAGGCTCTAATGCTAAGTGTACTTTCTTCGCCTCGAGATACCGTCGGTTACTTTCCAAAGTCGGTACAGAGACATACCAAAAGAAATATTTTCGCAACGTGGGGAAAGGTGAACAACTGCGTCTGGTTAAAGTGAATTATACAATCCTGTTCTTCGTCGCTATACGCGCATCTACAGATATTAGACGATCGCTCGGTCTTAAGACACGCCATAGAGGGCATCGCTCCAACAGTGACATTGCACTGGAACCCTTTAAGCCTACAGAATCGGCATTGTCATTTTATAGTGGCCTAGGACGTTCCAGATAGTGTTGATGTTAAGTTTGTAGGCGGCCGGGCGAGTAAGACCGAGAGCAGATAGACGTCAGGACGCAGAATTTGTTGGGACACTTCGTGAACTCTGCAGAGTCATGACTTCTGGTGATTCTGTCCGAGAGGTCACGGGTTTTTTCCAGCGAGCGGATACCCAGTCCCCAACATACACATTCACACACTAAACAAGGGCATGTATCTCCAGATCTCCCTCCCTCTCTTGGTTATTATTGACTGAATACTACGGCGGCGGAGGCAATGAATGAGAGATGCTCTTTCCATCTTGGAGTCACTTTGTGGGCTTCTGAAAACATACTAAACCAGTCTGTAAGATCGTCTTGTAGCGATCCTCGTAGTTGTGGGGGAATGGCAACGACGAGACTCGGGGCTGCTCCGGTCATCGCCAGTCCTGACGTCTGGAGATTCAATCGGCGAGAGGCAAAGAAAAAGCAGCTTTTCAGAAGTTTATTAATCCTCGAGAAAGAGATTGTTGGTGAATCGAAGCGATCATTTAGGTCGTCAGTCTATTATTTCCGCCCGACGTGGATTCTGCACACTAGTGATTACCAAGGGTACTCGAGAATCATCTTGTGAGATTGTCTACTTCCGGCAAATGTCTGTATTTTCCACGAGAGTAACCCTTTCTACGGCAAGACAGTCGTTCAAAGATCACCTCAAATAATCACCAGTTAAATTAGCTGAGAAAGACTGCGGAAGTCCAAAGTCACACAGTAGCATTCCATCTCCGCTGTGGTAGGCTGGGTGACATCGTGCTAGTCCTAGGCCGCGAGCGAATGTACTGAAAGACTGGATGGCGCATTAGACACCCCAAGGCCTGGCGATCATCAGAGTTCCTTAACACATCAAGATAGACGTATAATTAAAGTGTGTTTACTGCTGCAAAGGATAGAAGTGAGGTTGTCAGACGTCGACCGTGGGCCGAAGGTGACCCGTATCCGTCCAGCCGCCCCGACAGCCGGTCCGATTGGCGACGGGTAGGACCAGGCTCCGTGCCATCGGCATCGGCGGGGTCAAGCGGCTCCCCCCAGAATTCTAGGGGCCTAGATCTTGGGATGGTCGGCGACCAACCAGTGAACGGTAAACCCCTCCATCCCAAATTCCCCAATGGATCAAATCAGATAAAGCTCTAGAGGGGCCCAAGCTATGTCATGGGGTCCCTTTTTCCACCTGTACACGTGAAGGAGACAGAAACTCGACTCGTCTCGTCTCATTTCTTTACAGCAAGGAACTGCACTTGCCAGCCTCATATTGCTGAAACTTTATTCCTACGCTACTTTCTTTTCACCACCTTACTGCACGCTTACTCCTCTCAACTATCATCCTTTCAGTCCTCCACTGGCAAGGCTTCCCAGGTCGGTCCCCATTACCGCATCCTCCGCCGCCGGCCGAGAAAGTGCGCTAGCGAACGGCGGCATTGCATGAGGAAAACGGCACTAACGCACCTCCATCAGCCGCCCTGCGCGATCGCCCACCCAACCTTCTCCATACCTAAGCTCAACGGGGAGGAGAGCTTTCCCCAAGAGCCAAATTCTGGGCAAGAAACATTTTAGTGCCATTTTTCGCCATTTTCGCCTTTCAAACCGTCTCTCCGCCTCTTGATCACGTCACCAGACCCTTGTTCTGGCGTGAGGGACGCCATCTTCAAACCGCGTTTTTACCAGTGTGCCTCTCTATCTATTCGGTCTGAGGGCACTCGACGTCAACTGCCCATGTCTCGGACGTGATGGCCTCCGCCAAGAAAGAAGCCGCATCGATGCCGGCAGCGGTACCGGCTACTGCTTTTCCTCCTGCACCTCCTCCACCACCACCACCGTCGTCCGATGCTCATCCACCGCAATCCCAGTCCTCTGCGACCGCCTCGCCGAGAGGGTTAAGTAGGCGCTCCTCTTCCTACGACGGACGCTCGCCAGCGTCCCCGCGCTCGCTCTCCCGGAGGCAGAGCACCAACGAGCGCATTAACGAGATATTAGAGGTACGTTCTTCTACCTGTAGCTCCTTTCGCTTCTGCATCCTACCCCATCGCCAACCGAGGATCTGGGACTGTGGAACCCTCTCTGCGTGTGTTTAAACGTGTGTCGTCTACGAGCATGTACATTTCGCTCATCGCTTGGCACCGACCCTTCTGGCCGCCAATCCACGGCATTTCTCTCTGAACCCTAGTTAATTCAACATTGACCTCGCTTCTCCGTTTCCTTTTTGCCCATCCCCATGTTCTGTTCTCCTTCCTAATTCCGGATCATTCTCCCTGTCCGCCATCATACACATTTCCTACTTACACCTCACTCTCTCGCCCCAAAACAGAACGCACGAGGCCGCGCACAAGCCATGGGCGGCGGACTCTCAACAACCCGCTCCGCTCCCGCCAGCCCCCCGCGGCACTACTCCCGCGCGGACGGCTCTCACAATGAGAACGTCGGCATCATCTCCCGCGGCCCGGACCGCAATTACCAGAGCATGAACTCGGCGCCGCACCCGTCCGCCGTAACCACCACAGCGACGACCCCGGAGCTGGCCGGCATGCGGCCGCGCAAGTCGGTCCAGTCGACGAGGAACTCCCTGCCAGCGCAGGCCGAAGAGGAGGGGGAGGACGAAGACTACGATGCCGTGGTCGCGCGGGAGGAGCGGGAGAGAGAAGCGCAGAGGAAGGAACCCTGGTACACGATCCTGCTGTCCAGCTTCCAGAGCATTGAGCTGGAGAACAAGGGCAGCGTGGCTCGCGATCACCTGGCGCTCGGTACGTATTGCGCTCGCACTTTGTCACGAGAGCTCAGCCCATCCGGGTCAGCTTCCCCCTCAACCTAGACGGTTCAGCCGCCTCTCCAACCCATCACGGTTCAACGCTTCTCTACGGCTGCCAATGGCCACAGCGTATCCCTTCATGAATAACCCATCCTCCTCCATCTCCCAGGCAAACGGGGGCCAACTCCCCCGGGCGCTTTAGCTCAGTGGAACACTCAGCTGGGGACTAGGGATTTCCACATGTCTTTCGAGACGGACCTCGACCCCTTGAGTTCGACTCCACGCTATGAGCTACTCTTTTTTGCGAATTCTTTTGGCACTTTCACCTATGAAGAATCATGACAGCCGTATACAGCTCCAGCTAGCCGGGACTAACTAACTCTTCTCACCAAAAAAACAGAACGAACATTCCTCGCATGGCTCCGCACATCTCTCGCCTTCGCCTCCATAGGCATCGCCGTAACGCAGCTCTTCCGCCTCAACTCGTCCCTCTCGACGCCGGGGACCGACGACCCGAACAGTCACACCCTCCGCCAGCTGGGCAAGCCGCTCGGCGCGACGTTCCTGGGCATCAGCATCCTCATTTTGTTTTTGGGCTACCAGCGTTACTTCCGCGCGCAGCAGTGGGTGATGAAGGGCAAGTTCCCCGCGAGCCGCGGGACCATTATCATCGTGTCCATGGTGGCGTTTGCGCTGATGGCTGTGAGCTTGGTTGTGGTTGTGGTTGTGAGTCCTACGAGCAGGGAGCGGTGATTCATCCATCGTGTGACAGGTTTTGGTCTTTATACGGGGAGTTCATATGTTTGGTGCCTAGATCTGGCTGCATATGTTTGAAATGAGAGCGTTCTGCATTGAGGTGACACTTGGGATTTGAGTTGGTTGAAAGATGCGTTATCTACATTATGTCTATTTGCTTCTGATATGACGCAGTAATGAGTATATAATACCCTGATAATACACAACCGAGGATACTGTAGCTCAACCAGCAATTTTCTACGGTGACGTGAGAAATCCGCCTTGAAAGCTAGGAGACAGAGTACACTTGAATGCGATACTATAATGGCCGCGGAAAATCGACAACGTTAATATTCAAGCAAGTCCAATTTAATCCTTGCAAAATTGGGCGGCTCAGTGAGCACGTTCACTTGAAGACGAATTCGCCATTTGAGCAACCCTTTCTCAACCGGCATCATGCATATTTGTATTACATGTCATCTACCATGCCAACCTCTGTCCGACGCGAAACCCACAAAGGGCAATTGCATAAGAGACACATCGCAAGACGCAGGTATCCGGCCCGTTCGGGTACCTCATCTCATCTCATCTCCTGACCTGAAAGCTAAGAGCTGAGTGTCGAGAGCTTTCACCCCTCTAAAACCCCAACCTATCAGATGACGTCAAAAAAGCCGAGCCAGCTGCACCTCACATTGTGGGGAACCCGCACAGAACCACTTACAACAGGCGCAGACAACGACACACACTCTTTCATCTCGACCGCAGCTCCCTCACCTCACTGTCCCACAATCTCAATATCACCACCCATTTACTTGCGCGCACATGAGGTCATGAGAACTCATCCCGCCAACAAGACAACCTAACTCAGAAAGAGGCGCCAAGAAAGGGAAAAAACAAATCATTGGGACCACGTCAATAAAGGGAACAGAAAAGACCCCCCTCCCCAAAATACAAACATGTCCCCCTCAACAGGACCCCTCTCACCCCCCTCCTTCGCAACAACCCAACTCACCCTCCTCGAAGCCGAACTCGCCGCAGAAGTCTCGGAATCATCCGCCCTCGTCTCCTCGCACTCCCCCACGGCCCTCCAGCGCGCAGGCCTCGCCCTGCCCAACCTCGTCGTCACCGCCCGCCGCACAGGTCTAGGCGGCCGCACCGTTCTCGAACTATCCTCCGATCCCGCCGTTGCTTCTTCTTCCGGTGAACTACCCGAGCATGGCCTCCGTCCGGGGGACATTGTGCTCATCTCGGAGCAGCCTGCGGGAAACGCCAAGAAGAAGGAAGTCAAAGAGCTCGAGAGTAAAGGGGCGAGAGGGGTGGTTACGAGGGTTAGGAGGGAGGTTGTTGGTGTTGCTGTTGATGAGGGGAAGGGGGAGGAGAGGGAGTTTACGGGGAGGGTTTGGATTGTCAAGGTTGCTGACGATGTCACGTACCGGAGGTGAGATCTTCTGTTCTTGATTCATTCCCTTTTCAGTCGTCTGTCGGTCAAGGATCAAATGCTTGACAGAGATGGAGTCTGTCAGCTGCGTCACTTGGTGCGAGACTTCACGGAAGCAGGCTGGGCTCTCCGTGATTGACGACTTGTGGCAGTATCACAATGCTGCAGCACCTAGCGGAGGAGCAGACAGGACTAACAAGCGCCTACAGGATGAGCCAAACCATGGGCAAGATCGAAAAGATGACGGAATCGGAATACACGGCCTTCATGCGTGTCCTCTTCGGCCTCTCGAGCCCGTCGCCAGTGCCCCCGGACCTAGCATCCGACCCGGAGCTCGCAAAGATCCAATGGATCGACCCGTCTCTCAACGACTCCCAAAAGGACGCCATCCGGTTCGCCCTCGCGTCCCGCGAAGTTGCCCTCATCCACGGCCCGCCAGGCGTGAGTCTTACTTAACCCCCTAACCGACCCGATGAAAGAAACGCCATGGCTGACGAAAAAGGAGGAAAAAGACGGGCAAAACACACACCCTAATCGAACTAATCCTCCAGCTCATCAAGCTCAATCTCCGCATCCTCGTCTGCGGCCCCTCCAACATCTCCGTCGACAACATCGTAGAGCGCCTCGCCCCGCACAAGATCCCCATCCTCCGCCTCGGCCACCCGGCCCGCCTCCTCCCCAGCGTCCTCGCCCACTCCCTCGACGTCCTCACCCAGACCTCCGAGGCCGGCGCCATCGTCAAGGACGTCCGCGCCGAAATGGACGCAAAACAGGCCTCTATCAAAAAAACGCGCAACGGCCGCGAGAAGCGCCAAATCTACGCCGACCTCAAGGAGCTCCGCAAGGAATTCCGCGAGCGCGAGCGCGGCTGCGTCGCAAACTTGATTCGCGAGAGCAAAGTCGTCCTGGCGACGCTGCACGGCGCGGGCGGACACCAGCTCCGGGACCAGCAGTTCGACGTCGTCATCATTGACGAGGCGAGCCAGGCGCTCGAGGCGCAGTGCTGGGTGCCTTTACTGTCGGCCAAGAAGGCCGTTTGTGCCGGCGATCATCTGCAGCTGCCGCCGACAATCAAGTCGCTCAATTCCAAGGTGAAGCCGCCGGCAGCAGCAAAGTCAGCGGCCCCCATAGAAGACGTGGAGAAGAAGCATATCAAGGGCATGACGCTGGAGACGACCCTGTTTGATAGGCTTCTCGCCCTACACGGGTCATCCATCAAGCGTATGCTCACCACACAGTACCGCATGCACGAGAACATCATGAGGTTCCCGTCGGACGAGCTCTACGAAGGAAAGCTCATCGCCGCGGAGGTGGTCAAGGAGCGCTTGCTCAGAGACCTGCCGTACGAGGTCGAGGACACGGAAGACACCAACGAGCCGGTCGTCTTCATCGATTCGCAAGGGGGCGACTACCCCGAGAGGAGCGAGGACGACGACAAGGACGCCGTCAAGAAGGCAAAGTTCAGCTTGCACGGGGAGAGCAAGAGCAACGAGATGGAAGGGGCCTTGGTCCGGCAACACGTCCAGAAGCTGGTCGACGCGGGAGTGAAGCCAGAGGACATCGCCGTCGTGACCCCTTACAACGCTCAGGTAAGCCTGGTCAAACCAACGAACCCCCCTTCCCCCCCTTTGATTATGGATCTTCTGTTTGGAAATCTTGGGTCCGTCGCGAAGAGCCGCAAGGCATGAAAGCTGACATCGGATGAACCGAACGCAGCTCGCCATTTTAGCGCCCCTGAAAGAACGGTTCCCTGGCATCGAGCTGGGCAGCGTTGACGGCTTCCAGGGCCGTGAAAAAGAGGCCGTCATTGTCAGCCTTGTACGGAGCAACTCCGTAGGAGAAGTAGGGTTCCTGGGCGAGAAGCGCCGACTGAACGGTAAGCTTCAAACGAGAGATGATCCCGCCGGCCGCGGCCAGGCTGGGAAGATCCCAGTATGCGGCCGACCGTTAGCGCATGAATGTTAATGCGTTCTTAGTGGCGATGACGAGACCCAAACGCTCGCTGACGGTGATCGGAGATTCAGAGACAGTCAAGAGGTGAGTCGGTTTGAGAAAATTGCTTTCTTTTCCCCCTTCTTCCCCCAAACCTTCCCCTTCCCTAGTTGATTTTGGGGCGTGCGGCGCAGAGCACCTCTGCAGTCTGCACAGATGGTGGCAGGCTTATCCTGAGACATCTGCTGAGCCGCGTCAAACGTCCAACACCTCGGGCCTGTTTCTTCTTTTCTTCTTTTTTTTCTCTTGCTAACTTGGGTTGTGTCATGGTCAGAGGCAGCAACTTTCTCAAACGGTGGATGGATTTCCTCGAAGAGAACGCTGATCTACGTTACCCGGATTTATCGTCACTTCAAGGGTCCTGAAAGGTCCCTAAATTTGGGACGGTTGGGGAGATCGTGGGCTGGCGGCGTTACCGACGGACCATCTTCCATGCAAGGTCCGCCCCTCTCCAATGTCGACCTTTATGCGACGAGAGGACTCGTGGCAAGAAAGAACAGACGATCTGGAATACCGACGAACCGGCTTTGTCGATGTGGTGGCCCGCCGTGGAGGGGTAGCTGGGATGAATCCTTATGCGATGGGATGTGCTGGTTTCCCAACGATGCCAAAACAGGAAAAGGCTGCATTGTCTGACTTTTGGCGCGGCGTATCGTAGAATTTTGAATCGGCCGTCAACCATGCTCGCGGCCCACCAGGGGTTCATTGGGGGAGGGTGCGTCCGTTGACGCAAGTTGATGGGCGCCAGGGCATGGACGACTTGGGTCGCGGCTTGTCGTGTCGTGTTCGCGGTCCTGGGCAGCGGACGAAAGAAGACGGGAGAGAAAGACTTTGGGTCCTTTGGAGTGGAGGGACGGGGGCACAGATGTCAGCCGTCACTGATCAGACGAAGAAAGTGGCATCCATGTATGTTTCAGGTTACTTTCCACGTCTGGCGACCTGTGCCATCCTTGTTCGCGTGGCCAGACCCGCCATATTCTCCTACCGAGGAGGAGGGGGATGCTTGACTTGG
Organism: Colletotrichum paranaense; assembly: GCF_030867605.1. Taxonomy (NCBI): domain Eukaryota; kingdom Fungi; phylum Ascomycota; class Sordariomycetes; order Glomerellales; family Glomerellaceae; genus Colletotrichum; species Colletotrichum paranaense. The sequence goes on along the minus strand of NW_026848960.1, from coordinate 2,840,774 downwards.
ACGTTGCCCTCTCGGTGTCGACGAGATTGTGCGCTGGAATTCACGGTGCCTTCGGGGTTATGTACGGAGTCTGCGGACTATTCGTACGGATAAAGTATTTGAAAGCAGACCTGAGACTGCAGCTGATATTGGGTTGCCCGCACCAGAACTCAACAAATCAGTCTTGATCCTTCTTGGCACAAGATATCATCTGTAATCTGACCAGGGCTCTCTCTCCTGTGTTGGGTTGAAGCCATGTCTGTCGTAAAGACAAAACCAAAGTGAAAAAGCCTGTCGCCTATCTTGTACTCTGTATATCTGGTTGCGTTGTCTCTCGCTGCGTTGTGCACTCTGCCTTAACTCCGCGCAGCGAATATATCTCGTTGGCTATCACATCTGTTATTATCAGATTGTAGCATCCCGACTGCTCAGCCAAGTTTGGGAAGCTTAGACATCCGCATGTATAGTGTGAGCTAGGACATTGCACAGCCCAGATCACTCACATTCGGTCGGCACATCAACTCGCTTCCAGAATAATGGTTCATCTCCATGTCTATGAGACATGGCTAATTCCGGGGCAAACCACCAATTGGATGTGTGTTCCGATGGCTGGGAGAGCGCTGGCGAGTAATGTGCTTTGCCAGCAGCTTAAGCCGTGTGCCATTTGTTATACTCGGCTCCTATAGATGCCGGCCGCTCGTGCTCTGGGCTGACGGGCGATCATAAGTCGGTTGTCTCGCTATAAGATGCTCCGCCAAGGTCCACTGTGCAAGACGATCAAACCGTTGCTGGAGCGGGATAGCTTCTCAGGTGTTGGATCGAGGTTGGACTAGGGGGGCTACATTGACGTGATTGACTAGGCACGAGCACTCCGTGTGGGTGATTTGGCATGGCTTTGCTACCTGTATCGCCCACGTAACAGCAATATGCATTGCATGATGTTGGTTGTCCACGAGGGGAGCCGCCGCCTTCCTGGACGAAGCTATACCGTGATCGCATATAGGCACCGAAAATAGCTGACTGGCCAATAATTCTTCCGACGCTTTGTTCTGTGCGGATCTGGCAAGGTGTTTTAAACCAGAACCTCAAGGGAAAAGAATCACGGCGGGTTCGCGGTGCCTTTAGCCGTCGCTGAAAACCCCCCACGAGTCAGGGTGAGCAGGCCAAAGAAGCCACCATATTGCGTTGCGGAGAAGCTGTCCACATCGATACGAGCCGTAGGACTGTCATCGAGCTTCGCCCAGAATTGGAATGTTTTTGATCTAGGCAGACAATAGGGGACAGCGGGGGTCCTGCTCGACGGGCAAAAGGCTTGCAAGCCATGTGGTGGTTTAGCCTCCTCTGAATCCTGCGATGTGGGGCTGTCCCAAATGCAGTTGTATGGATCCTGGCCTGTCTTTTGGACGCGAAGATGCTGCACGTCGTCGACGGGGGGGCTGGAAGACATGGCTTAGAAAGGGTTTCGCTCCTACAAGAAGGGGCTCAAAGTGAGTTGTGATGGAAACTTCTTGATTCCTACGCAGTATTGGAGTATTGAGTGAGGTAGTTGTGCCGCAGCATCCAGAGGTTGCCGCTGGCGTGAACCAAGAATAGGTAATGCAGGCAGGTGGCAGGTGCATGCAGGAGGACGTGGCATGTGGTTGCAGCGATCCAAGTGAGGAAAACTCCGTCGTAACCTGCGGCTCGGTGGCACATTGGATTCGTCCGAGAGGCTAGCAATCACATCTCTGCAAGTGCAGCGTTGCTTCTGAGGAGCTGAAGCCAGCGCTACCACAAAAGATGAAGAGTCGTTGAGCAATCGGGATTCAACCAGCTAGAATCTAGTGTGAATGGCTGTCAGGTCTGACGGCGGCGGCGCCAGTCAGAGTGACAGAGGCATCCAACCGCAAATGAGATAGTGCAAACGGCCAGGCGGACGAGACGAGTTAGTGCCGTTGATTCTTGATGGCAGGACGCTCGAAATGCCAGCATTCCGTTTGCCGGGGCCTTCGCTCACTTCCTATTGGGGTAAGGCAGGCGTTCGCTGATACCCTAGCGCGGCGTCATGATATTGGACGACTAGTTGGCGATAGAGGTCTTGGATGGCGGGATCTGGGACGCCATGTCGGGTGAAGATGCTAGCTAGGCTTGGTCGATTTCCGATGGTGTTGGCCGATGGCCGACAGACTAAGAGGTTAGACGCAGTGTGGATTGTTGGTAAGAATTACCAGCACCCTCGAGCAGCATGGCTTTGACCTCGTCCACGACTCGTCGGTCAACTTGAAGAACGACTCGGATTCATCATACAAGAGCGTGGACTTGAGAGACGAGGCCTGTCGCTGGTCGATGCCTTCACCCGATCAGCACGGATAGAGTCGGGGTTTGGTAGCGACAAGGCCAAGAACCGGGTCGAGTGATGCGAATCTAGAGTTGTAGCGGATGGCAGTATCCGTGTGTAGAGTAGTAGTATGTAGCCGTAGGCGGCATCATCAATCACACACCGACTCTCGATGACTGTCTTTGGCTCTTGTTATCGGTATGTGCAGGCTTGTTGCAACCCGAGGACCAAACGAGGATGAAGGTAGGTACTGGCAGTCTCGTATCTGGCGATGCGAGGTGAGGTTGACACACACGGACCACAAGACACAAAAGTGACCTCCGACCTGTGACCTCAACATGGATTCATGGAATGAGCCACGGCGGGACGGGCAGCGGGAGCGAGTTCCCTTGTTGGGCCCCCATGTTGATGTGGGAAAAAAAAAGAAAAGGAAGCAAAGACTGAAACAAGACGCCAAATGCGGCAGCTCCTTGGAGGAGAAGTCGGACCAGCAATCCGGGTGAAATGGAGCCGGCAGGGCCGGGAATTGCCTTTCCACAGACTCCAAACTCTTTCCACCCAGGCCGTTACTCTTCTTCTCGAATCCTCACGAAGTAGTTACCCACGGAAAGTTCTTACTCAGTGCCGCCTGCAGATATCATGTCAGGACCACAGATGGCGGCAGTCACGCAGGCAGGAGGAGCTTTCTAAAGTAGTCCCCACCAGAGGTACTTCTCAGGCATGGTATCCGTACCTGGTACCCTAGACATCTACAAAAACTTCGTACCATCCGTCGACTCCTCATCTCACAGCTGTCAGTGCAGGTGAGTCGCGCATGTGGGGGTGGTCACGGTCGTTTAACAAGCAGGTCGCGTGGATCACAATGACCTTTTAGGCATTCGGGAGGGTAAACTGTTTTGCGTTGAGGCTGAGACATTGCATATCCGTGGGAAAAGTGTGGTCCTGGAACTGGAACTGCCACTGACGAGATGAGAGAATCCAACGATTGATACCCAGGCCTCTTTTCATCGCTTTGTATGGGCACAACGGAGTACTTGCTTTTGCCAATACACTGCCCACATACCATACCTTATTCAGTCGGTGTAACGAGCCCCAATATTGGCCATTTTCGTGCCACTTCTCACGATGATTCCGCTTCAACATGCCCGCCCCCCGCTCACCACCCGTTCCCTTGATCGACGCCTGGAACATTGTTTGTTGATGGATAGAAGAGCCGACGTCGCTGGCTTGGTGCTTGCCTGGATGGCGAGTATCGAATACCGGTACAATGTGCCCAAGACCTAGGTCACTGTCTACGCCCCTCGTTCTCCCACATTCCACTCATCCCTCACGTCGCTCATACACGCCCACGACGCCCAAGACGCCCTCCTCCTGCGTATGGACGACACACGATATCTCAAACGTGACAATTGGTCAAAGTCAACGTCCACCCACGTTCCTCGTCCAATCCCGACTCATTCTCAACCACACAGACCTACCACAACAACAGACACCACACGCAACTCTTGCAGCTCACGTCTAGTCCCGGCTCTGTGTCCCCTGGCAAATGGCCTGCTCCGAAATGCACAACGAAAAGGTGGCTTGCCTTGGATGGGCAAGGACACCGAGTTCAGTTGGTCGAGGTGTCACCGTCTGCGCCTCTAGCGCGACGACCACCACTTCCAGTCCTCCGAGACTCAAGTCCACGACCCCCAACTGTCCAATGGCTCATCCAATGGCTCATCCAAGAGTCCAAAAACTCCAACATGCTCTTCCAGCCAGGGGGGTCCCACGTCCTTTCTCCTTCCCCACTGCTCTGGGCGCCCCAAGCACTGGCCTCAAACAAGGGCCATCCCCCGAGCCAGGGAAGCCAAGAACGACATGGAGCAGGGGGCGGCGAGCGAACGGCGACGGCGAAGGCCACGAGGGGCGCCGGGGGCACCACCAGGGAGGGCACCCTGACGAAATGAAATGGAAACCGTCGTGGAATGGGATGCATCGGCTTCCATTGCGGCTTCAAGCTCGTCGTTGACCTCGGACCTTTCCTGCTGCCCCATCCCGTTACTCTGCTGAGCAATTTGAGTCTCTGTTCGTTCTCTCTTCTCTCGAATCAACCCTGACAAGTTCGAGGGCAAGACATGATGTGCAAATTATGTACCATAATATGCCATGACCATTCAGTCCAGATTTGGAAAACGCGTCTGCGTGGACGGTGGCTATCCGTGCCGTAGACGCAGAAAACCAACGGCTGGCCTGTCCTTCTTCTCGAATCTTGCGGCTTGCGGCTTGCAACTTGCCCCATCACTGTATCCTAGACGCGGGCCAATACGCACCATTGACGGCGTTCCAATGGTCCGTATCCTCCTGGTCGTGCATGCATACTTGTTTCATCGCGCTAGCATCTGCGTCTGTTCTGCATCTGCCTCTCTGGTCTTCCGTAGTGTACGGATACATGGTCCCCATCAGAGCCTCCCGCCCTTGTCTTTCCATCTCCTCGAGTCCCTCCCCTTCAGGAACCCTTGCTGGTTCGTTGTAAAGTCTAGTGTGCCTCGTAAAGTACATTGTACACATCGTGCGCAAGAACAACCGATACAGATACATGCCATTGCTTTCCCTTTTCTCCCGCCCTTTCTGTCCTTGTTTGTTTCTTTTTCCTCCTGCCCTCTGCCGTGTTGTGCTTTTTGCCGTTGTAGACACGCGGAACAAGGAATAAAGAAGCATCTTCTGAACCAACCGCATCTCTTCGCTTCTTCCCCGACCAGTCTTACAACACATCTACTATTACCTATTACTTGCCTATCGGCTTATTATTCAAGTACGAATACCTGCCGTACCATATTCCTTGCTCCCTGATCTACTTCAGGTACCACTACTTTGCTCTCACGTTCCTTACGCCTCTACCACTATTCATCACGCATTCCTCTCTTGTCGTCTAATTCATACCCTTCACCAACCATTCTTCTTCCACGCCCTACCTCTCAGGCTAAGCGGCGCGCTATACGCTACCGCCCGTTCTAATCAACATTGCTCCTCCGGCCCGCCTCGTCAGCCTGTCGCAGACCTGCCCGGGTGCTCCTTTGATACATGACGCATGCGCTGCTAGGGTCCCCCCTTCTTAGTTGCTTAACTACTACCCCAATCCTCGGTCCCCTCGTGGGTTTCTCTCCTTTTGTTCGCCTCAGTTCTCGTGCCTTGATTGACCACTCGACTTCCTCCTCTCCTCTCGTACGGATACTCAGCGTCACCGCGGCTGTAGAGGGCGCATTTCGCCACCTCTCCCGCCTCTCCGATTCCGACAGGCCTAGACGACAAGCCGCATTGCTGTCTATATGCACCATGAATCAGGTTCCAGCATAGATCACCACCTGGCCTAGACATCTGGGGCGTCCGATCAAGAATCCCACCCAGCCTGGACTGGCGAACCGGGCATTGACATTGGCATTGGAACTAAACAAATCGTCACGGCACGGCACCGGACGCATCCCGTTGGCAATCCTCTTGGGTCTCACCAACAATATCTATACCCTTCTCCGTCATCTCTCTTCGGACCTCACCACACTTCATGGCATAACAGGGGTCAGCTATCAAATACAACGCTCTTCGTCCTCTGGCCTCCTTCACACTCGCTCTAGCCTAGAGCCACGCACGAAGTAATCACCAATTGCTGGCACTGCCATGGGCCTCTTCAAGTCGGCCAACCCACCCGCCGCTCCTGGCGCAGTACCTCGATCTTTAACGGGCCAGTCCATTCGGGGCAAAATATCAGGCCCGATTCCTATCCCTAGCCCAGTCGACGACGAATTCCCAATGCGCAACCCGGGTACCGGGATTGCTACGCCTCTGACCGAGGGCGACATGAAGGAGCAAATGATGCATCCGCCGCAGGCCGAACAAAGGGCCGGGTCGATTGTCTCGGTCCCTCAGCCTCAGCCCGAAGTTTCACAGGCCCCGAGAGCAGACTCAGTGATTGCACCAACGGGTTCCGCCGGTTCTGGCTCCGGTTCAGCATCATCACCAACATCGGCGACACACGCGACACAGGCCAACACGCCCCAATCACAAAGAAGAACAAACGCATCCAGCAATTTGCGATATTCCGCCGTGAGTGCGTCATCTGAACAGACGGGCGCGAGCAAGGATCGTCCACAGCGCAAAAAGTCAACATTGCGCGGCGCGTTGGGGAAGCTTTTTGGTCGCAAAAAGAAGACGGGCTCTCAGGGCTCGACCGATTCGCAGCGCGTATCGACGTACAACGCCTCGAACCAACACAAGAGCGTAAGTTTCGGCACCGGCTGCTCCCGTACCATAGCATTCTTTCTGAACTTGGAGACTGACGGGGGGACCAACAGGACACTTCCGGGTTAAGCCGAGTCAAGGAAGCCGAACCAAAGCGATCGGCGTCCTTGCCGATCACGGAGTACGACAGAGCATTACGGTCTCACTCCATAGGGCCCCAAGACATTACCGCCATTGAGAGTGCGCGCAATTCAATCAACGTCGACCCATCTCTGTATCAAGGCCACAAGAGGGCGGCCACAGCCACGACAAGTCAGATCTACTCGGCTCCTTTCAGGAGTCGCGAGGGAGAACTTGCAGGCCTCTCGCCTCGTCCTGCAAGCACTCACGTCCGCGGGAGCCGCCTTTTCACAGATGACGATGACCCCGAAGAAATTGGGCGAGCCATCACTAGTGATGTTAGCCAAAAGCGCCGATCCAGGAGTCTCAGTGGAATGCAGAATCCAGAAGGACGATCCGAAGTTCGGCGCAGAAGCGACGAAATCCGATATTGGAGAGAGAGCTATGACCCGGCCTTCATCGCATCGCCGGCGTCATCCAATATTCCAGACCATGAAAACCAGTTCACGGGCATGGCCCCTCCCATGAGCATGCCCGAATCCCCAATCGAGCAGGGACAGGTGCACACACCACCTCAACCATTCTCGTTTGGGAACTTGACGCACATGAATGTCATGGCTGGCATGAAGATCACGCAGGCGGCCAGCATCGAGACGCGCATAGAGACGCTGGAGGAGAGGATGCACCGTGTGGAGGACGTGGTGACGCATCTGTGCAACTCTGTTCCTGGATTCCAGATCCACATGAGCCAGCCGCAACGTCCTGCGCCATCGGTACCGGGTTCGAATCCATCTTCTCAGACGACAAGCACCGCAGTCAATCCGGCACTGCAGCAACTCTCGCGCCAGCAAGCTCCAGTCTCTCGGTACAGCAGCTCTGCACACTCAAAGGAGTCTCACACCTCCTTCGGCGAGACGCCCACATATGTGGGCTCTCTTCAACTCCCTGCATCCATGAATAGGCCAACCTCGAATTCCACCATCCGTGGCGTGACGAGCTTACCAGCACTATCTCGTGTCGAGCCGAACAGGGCACAAGAGACCTTCACAGCAGATCACTACACGATGCTTCTCGCGCTGCTGGAGACGGAGAGAGCCTCTCGACAGGCCCTAGAGTCTCAGGTCAAGAAGTTGACGAGACGCCTGAATATGATCTCTGGGCCCAGCGGTCACGGCCGCATGTCTCTGGCAATGGAGCCTCCCCCAACTGCCAAGTCGTTTGGCAGCGTGTCTGCCTTCGACCAGGATTCATCCGATGAGGAGGAGGAAACCGCGTCCAGGAATCGGCAATTTTTGGCTGAAGATTCTGGCGTTGGGACCGGCCCCGGAGACGAGGACTCGTACTCGGAGGTTTTCGCGACGCCAAGGGAAGAGCAGCATCACGGCTACGGCGCGTTCGGGGAGGAGTTGCGCGACGAGGACGAAGACCCCCAGCGAAAGAAGGCAGCCAGGACATTGTCGCTGAGCCAAATGACGCTAGGCAAGAAGCCGTCGTCGACAGGAGTGCGGATTTGATATTTGATTTGCGGCACTGTTTCGCATTGTTTTCCATTTTAGGTTTGTCATTATACCCCGGGAGATGTTCTCCCACTCACGAGGCGACGATGACGATTCTGTTCTCGGCAGCCGTTGAGTTGAAGGCGTCTCCTGTCTTTGCGATTCGGCACTGATCCCTGCCCGTAGCTTCTGACGGGCTCAGCATTGTCATGGTAGCGAAACATTTTTTATTTTAATTTCTTACTTTTTCTACCCGTACATACGACTGCCCATTTCCGTTCTTTACGATCTGGTCGGAACAGTCTTTGTGGGATACATTCCATTGACGAGGATTCTGTTTTCTTTTTGTTTTATCCAAGCGTGCGGATATCTCGGTGAGAGGAAAGAGGGAAAGGCCAGAGAGCCTTCTACCGGTGCAATCGAATTTCAGGACGATAATGCCCGCAAGAAGTGGAAGAGGCGACCGGTCAGGTAGCCACAACTTGGTTCTGCAGGTTGTGTGCGTGTATAACATGCAGATGTGTGCCCTCAGTTGGACACGGATTAGTTCCAATCATGACAAGACCCAAAGTGCTCCGCTGCTTTAGATACAAGATGCACCAGACGTGTGGTATACTCCGAGTGATGCACAATTCAGACAGACAGAGCAAGACAAACAAACAACGGGCCCGTATGACAAGGTTACCCAGTCGTAATCTCCGGATTGTCATCTCGGGGAAGAGAGGCCAGAATGTTTCGAGAACATCTCCAGGGCCCCCATCCTTACCGTCAGGCTAGGTAAGTGTAACGCGGATTCGGGAAGCCTAGCAGCGTGATTAGTGGCTCAGCTCGTCAACATGGTGTCAGCTCGCCCGCACTTGGTGATGGCGTTTGTCAGTGACAGCGTGATAAGTAGCCATATCGCTCCGCTCCGCCCCCGCCCGACGAAAGCCGCACTTTGCAGGTAAAAAACTTTCCACGGCTCGAGAAAAGCCAGGTCAACCGGCCGGCGACCTAGCAGAAGCTCTAGCGGGCCAGCCGTAAATCGACACTATTTGAATAATGTTTCAGTTGGAATTCCTTGGGCTTTCCAGAAAACTAGATGCTAGGCAATCTTAGCTCAATCCACTCATGAGTCGCTCTATCCATAGGTCCAGCCAACTCCGCAAAAGATTAAGATTGAATGATACGGATAGAGGATTTGTGGATAACGTAGGCAGCTTCTCCGCCAACTGGGTTGGGGAGTATGGGAGGACCCAAGGAGTGAGGATTTGAGTGGGCACCTACGTAAGCACAACTCTACCTAGACGGAGGCCGTTATCAGTGGGCTAAGCTCTTTGCACAAAAATGCGAACCACGAATACGGATACAAGGAATTGGGGGGGCATTTTTCTGCGAACAAACAAACGCACATACCACCCAACCTCTCTCTCTCTCTCCTCCGCCCGCGGTTTCTTGCCCCTCTTGATTACTTCAACTACACACGTAACTCCGTTCACCCAACCCCTCGTTGTTCGTGTTGCGCGATTGATAGCTATCAATTGCAATTGAACGTGTCGGCTTTCTGACCTCGATCGAGAAGGTCAGCGGATATCTTTGACGAGTCGAAACCTTTGCGCTTTATAAAGCGAATTCTTTCGTCGCGACAGCAAGCTCGCGCGCATTATCGCTCTCTACCGCATCCACAAAGCCGAATAGCAGAACGAGAAACCGCCCAACATGTCCGGCTGGGTCGATTGGTCAAAGACCACGCAATCCCGCAACTACCGCGGCTCAACCTCCTTTGCGACGTTCATGATCATCGGGCGTACGTCTCCTCTTGTCCCCCTCCCCCATGAGCAACTCGCGCATCGAGAGCGAGAACTCCTTGACCACGAACTCAACCGAGAAAACTAACAACTCACCAAACAGCAACCTGCTTCTTCCTAGGCATCCTCTTCGCCTCCTTCCCCTACGACTTCCCCCTCCTCTGGACCTCGGCCCCCGTCCCAGAAACCTTCTTCGCCCACCTCGAAACCCACCTCAAATTCATGCACCAATCGCCTCCCCTAATCGGCCGCCTCCTCAACATCATCGTCTTCACCGGCTTCCTCGGCTTCTTCATCAAGCTCTTCCGCCCCTCGGAAGCAAACGTCCTCTTTGACGGCGCATCCCTCGTCCTCTACCTCATCGGCGTCGGCGTCTACATTACCAACATTGTCAAGGGCCTCCGGTCCGTCAGCGCGGGCATCTGGGATGACCCCAACTTTACCGGAGAGGTCAAGGATGGCCCCGTTACGGGGGAGATCATTCTGGGCAAGGAGGATAGTTTGAAGGTGCTGGCGGCGAGTAATACCATTTTGGCGCTCGTGTTGGTTGGTGTCCTGGTGTTGCAGGCTGGGCAGTGGTATGCTGAGCGCAAGGACCGCGAGGACTTTGCGAAGCTGGAGAAGGAGGAGAAGGGGGCCAAGGGATCTGCGAGTAAGAAGAAGCAGTGAGAAGCTTTGGACTCTTCTTTCTGGGTGCTTGCGCAGGTGGGCGTTACGCGGATGCGTATAGGTCCTTCGGGGGGCTGTTGGCAAAGTGAGAGGTTGCGACATGTCATGCGATTGGTATGCCCCCTACATCGACTTTGATTGCTTTAGGGTGGCTCTATGTGACATGTGACGTTCGCATCGATGCAAATAAGGATCACAGTATGAAGCGCACCACTAGTGGGCAGAGGCAGATTATGCCTCATTCAAAATATATCATGTCTCAACGCCTATCATTTTGAATTTTGACATTCGGGCTCTATCTAAACCCTAACCTCTCGATAAGGTAACAACGACAAGCAAAGAAATCCTGCCCCCTCAACTAGCAGTCCTATCGCATCTCTACCATAGATAAATGCGTCTACCTTTTTTTTACTCCTTATCCCACTCACACACAAACCCTTACTCGAGCTTGAGCTGCTCAAACTGCTTAATCGTGTCCTCGAAACTCCTGGCCTCAGACTCGAGGTCGACGAGCTTCTGCTTGTCCAGCTTCTGGACGGCCTCGGCGACCTTCTCCTTGTAGATGGGGTCGTTGAGGACCTTGTGCTGCTTGTCAATATTGGCGCGCGCCTTGTCGAGCCTCTTCTTGGCCTTCTCAACCTCGGCGTCGAGGTCGACGCGGCCCTTGACGTGAAGGTACACAGAGGCGGAGGAGGCGACGGGGAACGCGACGCAGCCGGCGGGACGGGCGGCGTCGGAGGTAATGATGTCGATGCCCGTGACGCCCTTGCCGCTAAGGGTTTTGATGGAGGCCACCTGGTCGTTGATGGTCTGGTGCGAGGTGGCATCGTGAGACTGGATAATAACTGATGATCGTGTCAGTGGGTGGGACCTACATCGCAACATCGGCACATGTGACTTACTCTTGCTCTCCTCCTTCTGAGCGTACTCGCTCATGAGGGATCTCGCACCACGCGAGCATCCCAGGACAAGCTCGTACGCGGCCTCGGACTTGGGGTCATCAAACTTGGCGTCGTAGACGGGGTAGCTGGCAAGCATGATGGACCTGGTCTTGTCTTCAGGGCGGCGAGGCAGACGCTGCCACAACTCCTCCGTGAGGAAGGGTGTGAAGGGGTGGATCATGGTCAGCGCACCCTCCAACGCGGTGTACAGGGTCTGGACGGCGCTGGCGGCCTCCTCGGGAGTGCCATCCCTGATGATGGACTTGCTGTTCTCAATGTAGACATCGCAAAGGAAGTTGAGAATGTACTGGTACACGATACCAGTGGCCTGCTGGAAATCTCTCGCCGCCAGAGCGGTGTTGATCTCCTTGGCGGAGTTGTTGAGCTTGTGAAGGATCCACTTCTCCGCGAGAGTAACACCAACGGTGGCCTCCTTGGCGGGAACAAAGTCCGCGGGCAGGTTACCCAGGACATACTTGGACGCTTGCCAGATCTTGTTGCAGAACTTTCTCCAACCAGTCATGACCTTGACGTCAAAGTTGACATCACCGCTCGTCGATGTGAGCGCAGCCATGGTGAAGCGAAGACTGTCAGCACCGTTGCGAGGCAGACCATCAGGGAAGGCCTGCTTCTGGTACTTCTCGGCCTTGGCAACTTCGCTGGGGTGGAGGTTACCGGTGCGAAGCTTGGCGTGGAGGTCCTCGAGCTTGATACCAGCGATGGCGTCCAGGGGGTCAATGACGTTACCCAAAGACTTGCTCATCTTGCGGCCCTCTGAGTCACGGACGAGGCTGTGGCAGTACACCTCAGTGAAAGGAACCTGGCCAGTAAGCTTGATACCCAGCATGATCATTCTGGCAATCCAGAAGAACAGAATATCCCAACCAGTCTCGAGGACAGAGGTAGGGTACAACTCCTGCAGGTCTTGGGTCTTGTTGGGCCAGCCCAGGGTTGAAAAGGGCCACAGACCAGAAGAGAACCAGGTATCGAGCACGTCCTCATCTTGCTCAAGAGTGAAGTTCTTGCCGGGAAGGGCAGCCTTGGCCTTGGCCTCGGCCTCCTCGCGAGTCTTGCCAGCGAACCACCGCTTGTTGTCCAGGGAATCGGACTTCTCGCCCTCAACCTTGGCCAGGTACACAGGGCAACGGTGACCCCACCAAAGCTGACGGGAGATACACCAATCGTTGATGTTGGCCATCCAGGCGTAGAAGCTGCGCTCGGAGGACTCGGGCTTGATCTTGATTCTGCCGTCCTTGACAGCGGCAACGGCATCGTCGGCCATGCTGCGCATGCTCATGTACCACTGGGGCTTCAGCAGAGGCTCAATGACGTCCTTGGAGCGCTCGCAAAGGGGAATAGTCATGGCGTTGTCCTTCTTGTCGACGTAGAGACCGAGCTGCTTGAGCTCCTCCTGGATGGCATAACGCACGCTAAAGAGGTTAGTTTGCATGAGGGTATGCGAGATCTGCACAGTCACTTACTCGAATCTCTTCTGACCCTGGTACTTGCCACCATTCTCGTTGATGTTTCCATCATCAGTAAGAATGTTGATGAACTCGAGGCCATGCTTCTGGCCCAGGTTGAAATCGTTGGGGTCGTGGGCCGGGGTAAGCTTGACGGCACCGGTACCGAACTCTTTGTCGACATAGGTATCCGCAACGATGGGCATCAGACGACCCGGGATGATGGGGTGGATGGCCTTCTTTCCAACCAGGTGCGTATATCTAGGATCATCCGGGTGAACAGCGATACCTGAATCACCCAGCATGGTCTCAATACGGGTGGTGGCAACCTCAAGATACTCATCGGTACCCTCAATCTGGTACTTGAAATGAATCAAAACACCAAACTCAATCTTCTTCTCGTAGCCGGGGACCTCCAACAATGTCCTTCCAGTCAGCTCCTTGTTGATAACCTCGAGGTTGGAAAGGGCGGTGGTGAGCCTGGAGGACCAGTTGACAAGTCTGTTGGCGCGGTAGATGGTACCCTCCTCGAAAAGTCTGACAAAGGTCTCGGCAACGGCGGCGGACAGGTTCGCGTCCATGGTGAAGGCCTCACGGCTCCAGTCGAAACTTCCTCCCATCTTTCGGAGAGCAGCGTTGATCTTGTCGTGGTATTCGCCCTTCCAGGCCCAGACCTTGTTGACAAAGTCCTCACGGCCGAGGTCGTGACGGGTCTTTCCTTCTCTTCTCCAGAGCATGTTCTCGACAACGCTCTGTGTCGAGATACCGGCGTGATCGCAACCGGGGATCCAGAGCGTCGTCTTGCCCAACATGCGGTTCCATCGAATCATGATATCTTGAAGGGAGTCGCCAAGGGCGTGGCCCAAATGCAGGGCACCGGTGACGTTAGGAGGAGGGTGAGCGATGACGAACTTGCCCGCGGGCTTAACCTTGCCCTCGGCAGTGAATTCGGGCTCTGTTGAGGTTGTATTAGCTCACGCAAGACCTCCCACAAGAAAGGGGTGCCACCGGTATCACGTACTGAAGAAGCCTTCCTTCTCCCACCAGTCATACCAGGCACTCTCGACAGCTTCAGGGTGATACGCCTTGAAGTGGGGGTCCTCGAGGGGCTTGAGGCGCTTCTTCTCTCCCTTGGGGGTATCTTCAACGTATTCAGGGATAGCCTCTTCCTCCTTCTTCTCGGCCTTGGCCTTCTTCTCCTTGTTCTTGGATGCAGCGGGGGCTGCGGCGGCCTTTGCGGCCTTCTCGGCCAACTTCGCCTTGAATTTGGCGTCCTTTTCGGCCTTCTTGCGCTCCTTCTCCAATTCCTTCTCGGTCTTCACCTTGGGAGGTGCGCCAGCGGTCGCACCAGCATCCTGACCGGCGGCATGGGTGGCGGACGTCGAGGCAACCTGGGCCTTGGTTTCGTTTGAGACGGCAGGAGGAACCTCCTCCTTGAGGCCCTCAGTAGCGCCGACTGGGAAGGAGACACATGGGTCAGCTCAATGTCTGAAAGCGTCACAATGGCAATTGGGCCGGGAGGCATCGTGAGAATGTGGGGTGTGGGATGGGGGAGGAGGGGCTTGCGCACTGGGGTTTCCGCGTCCGCTGTCGGTGGCCATGGTGGCACGTGTCTGTAGGAAAGGTCGAAGACGGGGAGGACGTGGACGTAGACTGAGTGATGGAGGGCGCACGCGGAGTGCTCGAAGAAATATTGAGTTGGACGTGGTGGATATGGTTGCGAAGAAGCCCGGGGAGGTGGGCTTCGACTGATGGTAAAATACAAAAAAATCTCCAAAGGTCTCCGAGGAGGGGCAAGCAACTATGACTCGGCGGTCTGATTGCAGCACTTCACGGATTTGAGTCACAGGATTGGGTGTTCGAGGAGGAGGGCCTTGGAGGGGTCATGCAGCTAAAATTCGGGTGCGAGCCACAGGCGCAGGGAACCTGAGGTGCTCAAGTCCGATTTACCAGCCACAAGCAAGGGGGGTTTATCGATGACTTTGCCTTATCGATAACGAGTATCCGTTCCTCAGAGCCGATAAGGTACCAAAGTTCCATTGGGATGAGTCGCACGCCGCTTCTGCCCCTGGCACATTTTCCTGCCGACGCATTGAACCTGGGAAGCTCAAGCTCCAGCCACACCAATCAAGGTTGTTGGATAATTCATCATACATTCATTCACTTCCTACCTTCCAAAGCTGGAGCAGTTGCGGGAAGCTGACTCACACAAGACCTCAATTCATTTCAATGGGTTTGTAAGAAAGGAAGTAATCTCATCAGCATATGCGTCTGTGATTATCAATCCAGTCGCGGACGAAGAACAAGCATTCCGAGAGCTCGGCCCAGCTTGGAGGTGGTGATCGTGACGCGATGTATATCCAGAGAGCCATCCCCCGGTTCGTTCAGTGTGCCAGACATTCATTGGCTAGACGAGGATATAAAACTGCATGCTTTTCTGTCCACGGGAATGAAGAGAGCTGGCAGGTGAGCCTGCCGGGAAAAAAAGAGATCTTCCTTGCATCGAGATCTCATGTCTCATTAATACTGACCCCGTGAATAGGGTACCCTCGTTCAGAGAGTGACCAAGACTGTCAGGTCTTTACAGAAAGCAGGCCTCGAGAAAGATGACGGCGCGGTTGTAGTACTTGCTTCCCGGCCATATGCGTCGTGGCTGCTAGATGAAAAGTTTATGGCCGCATTGCTGCGACCCTTTGGGGATTCGAAATCATCCGGCGATGTGGGTCGCGAATTCAACGCTCTTACCGGCGTAGTCGATGGGCTTCACCCCCTTCGTGCATTCGGTGACATCCCACACGGATTCTCATTCTACTACGGGCCAAAGGATATGATCATGCCGAGGCTGTGGCAGGGGAAGAGCCCTAACATGCAGTCTGCTCCTCGTAGCAACGACAAGCTGAACGCTGCCATTACGTTTTCCTACGGGTCGAAGCCTGGCAGTTACGTATGCACACTTCCCTTGGCGAACACGATCTTTCAGAATGGCCTTCAGTCGACTCTCATCGCTAGCCGCTGGAAATTCAACCTGAAGGGGGGTTTGGATCTGGTCGAGCGCGAAGAGCAACGGGCTCAGGAAGTCAACATCTACACCAGAGGGAGCGATCACACCAACTCGATTCAGGCACCCCTGGTCCCCATCACGGCTCCGCGGAAGATCGTATCGGGCCTGGGCAACATCATCAGGCAGGTCGACGTAGATGGTAAAGAGACGCCTGCTTCTGCGGAGCTCGAGACGGCTGTCCAAGCGCTCTTCGATAGGCGGACGGCAGAGGGCCATGAGTTCCCTCCGGGCCCCGTAGGTGTATGGGGAGTTGTTTGTCCCCCTGGCGATGACCAAGCGGGAACCATTGAGTTCTTGAACCGGTTGTCCGAGACAGCGTCAAAGGTACGGAACGCTGGAGACGAGTGGTCCATGGTCCTGAATACGAAGGAATATATGAAATGGCTCATCAATAGGGGTGCCAGGGTCTACAAGATTCGTAAGTTGAACACCCAGCCCAACAATGAGTAAGCTCATCTAACCAGAGAATGAAGAGAGCGGCGGCGGCGGCTGGGGGAAGAAGGCAGGCCTTCTTTCGCTCGATCCCGAAGTCAAGTATTCCGCTTCCTCTGAGGAAGAGGATCTTGACAGCTTCATCCGTTCCTTTGAGAACCGGAACGACGGTGGCGGCGACGCCGAACAAGGCGTCATCGCTCCGGGCTCGTACATTCAATACTTTGTCGCTCCGCCCTTCACCGCCGCCAAAGCGAATACGGCAGCGGAAGGCGAATCTCAGTTCACCGACTCCTTTGGAGTGACGGATGACGCGCGGTTAGAGGCATCGCCAGTTCCCGCTTCGCGAGACTGGAAACAAATCCGGCACCAGTTTGGAGCGGTGACAACCCACGGGCTCTTCCTTGAGTGCAGGTCGCTGCATCCTCTCGTCCGTGAGACGAAGCTGGACGTGCCCGGAGCGTGGATCGGACATTTAGGACTCCCTGACCAAAAACGTTCCAAGTTCAGAAGGCTTAGCCTGCACACGGAGAAAGGCTTGGGAGCCTCAAGCTAAGATGTAAAATCTATGGATGTAAGACTAGGGGGGAAAACTACTGTAATTTTTTTTTAGGGAATGAGCTCTGATACGTATTTTCTCTCGTCGTCGCTGCAAAGCTTGAGCCGGTCATCCGGTGTCGTGGTGTAGGTAATCGGGAGGGTTTTGACGAAAAAGAACTGACGCAATTCTGTAACTTACAGCTCAGATCGCCGCAGGTGGATATGCATACTCTTTCTCTTCCATACATCTCATTCTTTATCAACGGGAGGTAACTCAAGCATTTAGACAGATAATTTAGACGACATAATCCTCAACGTTCCGCTTCCTCGATCATGGCCGCAACCAACGTGACGCCCTCAAAGATTGGAGTCATCTCCATCGGCGACATGGGCGTCGGCATCGCCAAGCTCCTCATTGCCAAAGGCTTCCAAGTCGCAACGAACTGCAAAGGCCGCAGGTAAATTCAAACACTCTCCACCTGTATGAAGTAAACATTCGATATCACCTTGGAACTAACATTGCTACAGCGAGGACACCCTCCAACGAGCCCGCGACGCAAAAGTAGAGCTCGTAGACACAGACGAAGCCCTAGCATCCCAGTGCGCCGTAATCCTCTCCGTCGTGCCCCCGCGCGACGCAGAAGCCACCGCGGAGCGCATCATCGACGCCCTCGCCGGCACTGCATCGTCGCGCGAGACACCCCTCTACTTCATCGACATGAACGCCGTCGCCCCCTCCACCTGCAAATCCATCGCCGCCTCCTTCGCCCGCGCCCGCACCCCCGCACGCTTCGTCGACGCCTGCATCATCGGCGCCCCGCCCAGGCCCAAATCCGCCCCCAACGCCGGCACAAACGTCTCTGCCTCGGCCCCACCGCCCGGTACCGGCGACGACGACAACGACCCGGATGCTTGGTACGTCCCGGGCATGCCCATGTCCGGCCCCGACAAGCTATCCGACCTCTCCCTCCCAGGTTCCTTCCCAGACGACGCAAATGCATCCTTCGGCGCGCGCCTAAGCGCAGCCCTAGGCGGCAACCACATCTCCGACTCCATCGGCGCCGCCTCGGGCCTGAAAATGTGCTTCGCCTCCCTCTCAAAGGGCTTCACCGCCATCGCCACCCAGGCCTTCACCTCGGCCCACAGGATGGGCGTGCTCCCCCACCTGCGCGACGAGCTCGCCGCCCGCCTCCCCTCGCACCTGCAGTCCGCGGAAAAGGGCGTCGTGACGATGCCGCCCAAAGCGTACCGCTGGGTCCGCGAGATGGAGGAGATCGCCAAGACGCACGCCGAGGAGGGCGGGTTCGGGCCCGAGTTGTTTGTCGGCGCGGCGGGCGTGTATAAGTCCGTGGCGGAGGATTCGCCGCTGGGCGGGGAGAAGATTGGCAAGAGGAAGAGGGGCACGACGGTGGAGGACGTTGCTGCTGCTTTGACGGAGGGGTTTGAGAGAAAGAAGAAGAAGACGGACTGAAGACTGATTCACTCTCCCCATAAGTACAACTTGGACGAAATGTAGATTTCAGGCAAAGGGTCAAAAGTAGCTTTGAAGACTTAAACATTGTCTCAGTTACATTTCAACGCTGCACTCGTTTTTTTGAAGTTTTCCAAAGATCGCTCTCGACGCCATTCGTACCATGAACCATATGCTGCCTGCCCAAACCTCCTAGCGCCTCCTATCCCCAGTACTATTACACCATGATCCATTATGCGCCGGCCAGGATACTCTTACACTATATAACATCATCGCACCTTCGTCACAAAATTCGTTGTCCTTATTCCAAGAACAAATATTATAATACTGACAGTGTCAGGTCACCAGAGAGCTTCGCCTTGATGTGCACCTCGACGTCCAGGTTGAGTCTGAGGTCAACAATGAAGCCTCGCTCGCCTTCGTGTAAGATTTCTCGCGGGTTCTTCTCGCGTTGAGGTCGCGGTGTAGAGAAGTCGGGACCGCCAGGAGGGAGCTCGCCACCGTCCTCGGGCATCTCAGTTATCGGAGCTCTCAGGGAGAGATTCATATCCGACGGTCGCCGACGGCACGCCGGAGGCCGCCGGATCGGTGGGAACGCTGATGATGATGATGACGATGAGCTACTCGTGGTGTCCGTGTCAGACGCCAGCGCAGACGCGCTGTTCTCGCCGAGGCGCGGCACTCTTCTAGGTGCGGCCCGTCGGTTTGAATGGCCTGACCGGAGTGGTACCGGGTCGACTAGTTGCTCATCTTCCGAAGGCATCGCTGTCGATGGTGCTGGCGCAGGCCGAGGGGCAGCTGGGCGTCTTCTGGCAGGCCTCGACGCCGACTGTCCCGAGCCTGACTGATTAGGCTTTGGGTTGGCAGCGCCCTCCCCAGCGTCGTCGGTCTCCCTGTCGCGGTCAGAGCCGTCCGACGCAGGTCTCCTACTCGAGTCTGATCCCTGTGGCCGCGACGGTCTCCTCCGCTGCTTGGGTGGTTGAGATTTGGGCCGGGGCCGTGATTGTTGCTGGTAGTTATTTGGTGTAAGTATAGTGTTATTGTTGTGTGAAGCTGGCGACGGGCCCTCCGTGTGCTGGGCTGATTCCATCCCGTGTAAGTGATGAAAAGTCTGCCCAGTAGAACCGGTTGATAGATGATGACGGAGTGTAAGTTGATCAAGAGTTGTTTAGATTAACTGTGTATATGCTGAACACGACGATGGTGGTTGCGTATGTTCCGCTTATGTCAAAAGTTAAGATGTTGGAGATTCGAGGGTTGAAACAAACCCTCGTGTCGCGCTCTGCAGGTGGTTTGCCTCTTTATGTGTCGATCGTTATTCTCACGATTCAGTCGTACAGCGAAGGGCGCAAGACGGGCCTTCGTGCTCGGGAGAGGTGATATAAGTCTGTACTATCACTAGCAGCCGTCATATTGTTGCGCTTGCCCTATCGTCGGTCCGTTTAGAGTCGCCAGGTCGATGGTAGCAATCGGTGTCTCCGTTTGAAGAAAGTGTGGTCGTGTCGGTGTTCACGGTTCACCGTCGACTCTCCATTCCGGTTGCAACGATTTCCAAGGTTTGAGGTGACGGTGGGAAGAGTGAGGCAAGGTAGACGCCGGGAGAGAGCTGGAGTGTTGTGGTGGGAGACTTGGGGGAGACGGGAAGGTGAGAGGCGCAGACTGGGGGCCGGGGGGTTGGAGTGGGCATTTGTCTTAGTGCCAGAGCTTCTTCCTGCGACGTGCAAACGCGGGCGCGGGCGAGGTGCATGCACCCTGACGTTGCAGGCCGGGACGTGCACTTGGCGGGGGACCTGGGGCAACATGGGTGATTTTTCTTGGTTTTTGGAGGACCGTTGCCAAGTTGTATGTCACACTCTTCACATGCATGGAGGGTCCCCGACGATCGCAAACTTGATTTTTTAGGGGGCGGCGCCGCGGCGGCTCACTCGTGGACCTCCCCAGATAGGCATGTCCCTTGTTTTGACGACTGCGATTTACGGACACTGCAGTTTATGTACAGACATCCAGTCAAGCCAGTCTCACCCATACCGAGACATGCCCTGCTCTTTGCCGCATAGGTGAAGGTGAGCCTGGTTGGACAACCAGGCCCTAGCACACCGAGGTACCCAGGAACAGCCGCTACCATCGATAACTCGTCCTTGTTGAGTTGCTCCAGTCTCCAGGGGGCCCAAAGCGGCGAAAACGGGGATCTGCAAACCTACCGAGTAACATCGGCAGGAATATTTCAGGAAATCTTCGGCGGACCACTCGGGCAAGTGGACACAGAAGCCACGGAGGCAATGCCGAAGAAAAGGGTCCAAGATTCCAAAATCCTTGATTGGTGCCCTGGTTCACTCGAGTCCCTGATTTTGGACCATGCGCGGACTGTAATCCGGATTCAGATCAGGTTCATCAACAAGTTGATGGTGTTATTGTTGACTTCTATACTTAATGGTCCACGATGCTATTGGTGAAGGCGCACAATGGGGGGTTTTCTGACAACTGGCTTTCCACGTGTCTCAACCAGGCTTCTCCTCTCTCGTAACTTGGTCTGAGGACTGGCCCGAGACATTCCGTGCAGCATAAACCAAGGTCAGACTGAGCTGGACCAGGGTTTACTCGATCATATCGATATCGTCGTTCGCGGCGGGGACCGCGGCAGCGGCAACGCCACCGTTCGGCTGAGGCGCAGCCTCTCCGGAGTTGCCTCCGCCAAAGTAGTCAGCCATCTCGGCATCCAGTTCCTCCTGTGTCTTCCGAGTACGACCGTCTCTACCCGAGCGGCCACCTCTTCCACCTTCTTGGTCTCTGCCGCCATCTCTACCACCGTCTCTGCCACCATCTCTACCGCCTTCTCTGCGAGCTCCAGGTCTGCGTCCGCCACCACCGCCACCGTTTCCGCGCCGGCGGGGCATAGGGCTTCGCGAACGGTTTCCACGGCTTCCGGGGACGTATCTGTCAATGCCTCTCTCAGCAGCCTCGTCGACATCGTATCTTCGTCCAGGGGACATGGATCTCGAGCGACCGCCGGGAGCAGAGATTCGCTCTGCAAGTGGACGGCCCGGCATCACCGCCGAGTCAAAGGGGTTGCGAGATCGACCGCCGGCTCCACCGCCAATGATTGACAGTTTGATGGGTTGGCCTGAGATGTTAGTCTTTGAACTGCCACTGACAAATTGACTCGAAAAAAGGCACTTACCGTTAGCATTAGCACCGTCAAACTGCTTGATCGCGTCCAAAGCATCCTCGCGGGACTCCATCGTGACGAAGGCAACGCCCTCCGAGCGACCAGCGCGATCATACTTGAGATCCAACTTCGCGACAGGGCCGATTCTGTTAAACAATTCCTGCACAAGCTTTAGTCCGGGCCACGGTATTCGACACCTTTAGGGGAGCATACTTCCAAGTCGTCAGGAGTCAACTCGTAGTGGATGTTCTCGACGCGGATTTTCGAGCTGCTCGAATCTCTGTGACATCCAATCAGCGTATGCTCGGATGGATTACGGCACAAAACTTGCCTTTGCTCAGGCTCGTCGCGTCTCCGTCGAGGGGCCGGCGCACGGCGATTGTCTGCTCCGCTTTAGCTCATGTTGTAGGTGTGGTATAGGATATTCGGTCGTACCGTGCTCTTCGAATCGATCGTGAACCCATTCACTATTCGCAGGATTAGCTCACTGCCACCTTGGGAGTTCATTCTGCGTGGAAATACCTATCGAGGTTTCTAGGCTCGTCACGGAAGGACTGTATCGCAGGACGGCGACACCTGTTAGCTGTGCCATTGCAATCGACAGGTACCGCTCCCGGCCTTCAACAAGACGGTCGGCATGGAAGCGAAAGCTGCGCGGTAGTCGTGGTCGACCGGGATGAGGAGGGAGGAGGGTCATTCAACCTGGACAATCAGCCTGGAGATCTACCAGGTGACGGGTTGTGTATGCGGCATCGTACCTTTCTAACGCCGTCGCGAGGATATTCCTGGCGTTCGCGTTCGCGTCTTCGGGGGGCACCTCTACCGTTTCCACGATTGTTGCGAGGGCCGTCGCTCTTCTGCAATTATTTTGGTCAGATCCGAGGTCGCATATCGTACAAGGCTGCGGGTTTCCTTACCTTCTCGCCAAGGATCTCGTCAAGGCTGCGGTCCAGCTTGTCCGCCATGATGATTTGTTGGGTGGAAGTATGTTCAGAAAAGAATCTATGCAACCCAAGATGTCGAATTGGGTGGTCAAAAAAATCACCTCGGTACCGTGGGAGGTGAACTTTGCTGCAGGATGTAAAAGGGACAACAATGCTGATCGCGACTCAAGTGACCGAGTGCAGTAGACGCAGCTGGTAAAGGCAGGCACGGCTGACCGCGGATTGAATGGAGCATCCGACCGCCAAAGAAGTGTGGCGCACGCTGCGCTAGGGACAAAGTGGGTACGTGGCTGAAGCCCCTCGACTCTGCTGGAACTTTGCTTAAATAGGTTAGCACCAATTGGCTTCGAGATGTAGAACAGGAAATCTGGAAATAGCTCCCCATGTTTTGACGCCTGGCGGGCTCCCCACTACAGGTCTCAGGGGTCCGAGTAATCCACTCCATTTGACCCACCTCAGACTCCCAGTGGCTTCCCATCCGCCCACCGTTATCCACTCAGTCAGTGGAGTGAACCCGCAAGTACAAGCACCAAATAGCGCTGCTGGTCGCAAGCTTTACAGGCGCTGTCTCGCTTGTCTCGCCTGTATCATCCGTGCCGTCAGCGCCCTGCATCCCCTGATGTGAGGCAGGAGGATCTCTCGGCCCGGAATTAGTCCTCGAGGGAGATGAAGCTAAGCCCCTTTTGTCGTCTGAAGTGTAACTTTACTGTAGAGCTGTCCTCCCGATGCGCCTCCCTTGAGTCGACCAGCCCGCCAGAAGTAGGAATCTCGTATCTGGCCAATTTCTTCACTCCCTCGGCGAGAGACACACGGGAAGGAGCGCTCAGTGTCATCTTTCATATCTATTGCACGGCACCCCCGATTCCCTGCGACAAAGGAAAGAAAACCGTACCTGTTCTTCTTAGGACCCAATACCCGCGATAACCAAAGCTCGCTTGCAGCTTCGCGAAAGCCAAGCCAAGCCGAAAAACCATCGAACAACCACCTCTGATCCCTCGACAACCTTTATGATTTCCGCATAGTCTCCCTACTCGTCAGATTGCCTGCCATGGCCCGTCCCATGGGGTCAGTTCGCTTGAAGAAGGCGAACCCGGTGACCCTCGTCCTCGGCGCCGTCCTCTGTATCTTTATCGTCGTCTTCCTCGTCGGACCTTCCAAGTCAACAAAGGCAGAGCCAGCCGGTACCGCCTCCCACCATCTATCACCTCCTACCGCCCCCTACCGAAAGAAGGCCAAGGGCGACACGAGACCGCCGCCCGTCGTCCGCTACAACCTCAACAATGTCACCATCACGACCGACCCCATCGGCAACCGCGAATCCGTCCTCATCCTGACGCCGATGGCGCGGTTCTACCAGGAATACTGGGATAACCTCTTGAACCTCAACTACCCCCACGACCTCATCTCCCTCGGCTTCATCCTGCCCAAGACCAAGGAAGGAAATGCAGCGACCGCGGAGCTACAAGAGCAAATCACAAAGACCCAGGGCTCAGAGAAGAACCGCTTCAAGAGCATCGTTATCATGCGCCAGGACTTTGAGCCGGCCATCGCATCCCAGGACGAGGGCGAGCGGCACAAGATGGAGAACCAAAAGGCCAGGCGCGCCGTCATGTCAAAAGCCCGCAACTCGCTGCTCTTCACGACCCTGGGCCCCCAGACGTCGTGGGTGCTCTGGCTCGACGCCGACATTGTCGAGACCCCGCCGACCCTGATCCAGGACCTGGCGGCGCACGACAAGCCCGTCATCGTCCCCAATTGCTTCCAGCGCTACATGAACACGGAGACCAAGAAGATGGAGGAGCGGCCCTACGACTTCAACAGCTGGCAGGACAGCGAGATTGCGCAAAAGATGGCCGAGACAATGGGCCCCGACGACATCCTGCTCGAGGGATACAAGGACATGCCGACATACCGCGCGCTGATGGCGTACTTGGGCACTGATGAGAAGGATAAGTCGGTGGAGATCCCCTTGGACGGCGTCGGCGGTACTGCCTTGCTTGTCAAGGCAGATGTCCACCGCGACGGAGCCATGTTCCCACCCTTCTCCTTCTATCACCTCATTGAGACTGAAGGTTTCGCCAAGATGGCGAAGCGCCTAGGCTGGCAACCGTTCGGACTCCCGAATTACAGAGTAAGTAGACCTCGTCAAGATGTCATTGATCTACACAACCGCTCACACTACTTCAGGTTTATCACTACAATGAGTAAGGGCTAGGCATCACGATGGATGTGATCTGGGAAACAAAATGACGAGTACATCACGCCTTTCATCTAGAGGTGTTCAATGGAAAACAGAAAGTTGAAACATCCCCCACCCACCTCTTAGTCGCCAACAGCATCGGTGGCGGTATTACGAATTTTACGCGCGGAACAGACCTCATTGGAAAGAAACCTCATATGCTCCTTTACCCCTATGTGCAGATTACCCCCTTTCTTTCGTATCTTGCCAAAACATAATTGCGTTCCACTTTCTTCGGATGGGAAATGGCGGCGGGGGGGTTGGGCAACGGGCGTTCTCTGCAGTACATTTCACACAGCAAACTACATAAACAAATCTGGGAGTCTGGTGGAATATCGGGGGGATTAGCTGGTTGAAGGGGGTGGGAGAAGGCTTCACTTCTGACCATTGGCTTCTTGAGGGTGTAAGATGAAAAACAACGACGCGCCGCGAGGAATCGAGAGGGGGGTGCGGTGACGAATCGTGGGTTGAGCAAGATATCCGCGGCATTAGAGAGAGCACCTATTCCATGTTTTCAAGGGCTCTCGTGTGATAGAACAAATGATATTGTATCTCAAAGTGAGCTTATCGCTGCAATTATACAATCTGTCATTGAGTGATGATGATAGCCCTCTGGGTACTCCCTACCAAACGAGCCTTCCGTCCTTTCCCTTCCCAGCCCATCCCGTTCCATGTACATTTTATGTATGTGATCTTGTCAAGTTATCTTTATCCAAAAACATAAGCCGCTGCTGAAATCCAACCCAAATTCTCTCCCTTCAGAAGACTGGACCGCATCAGTCTACCAGCCAGCTAGGCAGGGTAACGTTCTCCCAAGTCAGACTATGCCGCCTCCAAGCCACGATGACAGCGACAGCCTTCACCCCGCAAATCAACCTCCCCTCGCCTCCCCAATTCCTAACGGCCCTCCATCTACGGTCCTCTACGATCCTCTACGATCCTCTACGATCCCTCTACGGCCCATCATACCGCCCTTCGTCATCGCGGCACCAAAACTCAACCAGCGCGCGCGTGCCCAGCACGTCCCCGCCGCGCAGCAGCGCCGCGACGTCGACGTTGAGCGGCGAGTCCGTCTCCGGGTAGGCGAGCAGCGTGCGCACGGCGCGCACGCTCTCGAGGACGCTGTAGGCGGGCGTCCAGGCGTCCTTGAGCAGGTCGAGGCAGATCTCGCCCGTCTGCAGCGCAATGTTGGCGTGGACCACAGGCGTCGCGAAGCGTATCGTCGGCGGGCGGATGGGGTAGTCTGTCGGGATCTGGATGTGTAGGAGCCAGCGGCCCTCTGTGTCGTTGGATTCAATATTAGCTATGGTCCTCAAGATGGAAAGAGGGGGGCGATTGTGCAAGGGAAGAAGAAGAAGAGAGAGAAGACCTACCATCATACCCGTTCCCGATCCCCCGCCCGTTGACAACAGCCTCCCACGTCAACAGATCCTCATCGTCGACGGGGCCCAACCTCTCGATGCCCCTCTCCTCCTTCTTCTCCGACCGCCACACGTCGAGTTCCTTGATGAGCCTCTTGATCGCGCCGCGCCCGTCCGACGTGGACTTTGACTTTGACTTCTTGCTGCCACGGTCTCGTTCTCCTCCGCCTCCTGGCGCCGCGCCCGAGGGATTCGTCTGGGAATCGGGCAGGTTCTGAATGCGCCACGACATCTTCGACAAGTTGGGATTCCTGTCTCCTGCTTGCAATCCGGGCTGCGCGCGCGATGGATGGACGGACGGACGGACGGACGGAGGGGGGAGGACCTGTGGTTCGACTGATAGGCTCCTGGAGCTTATGGTTCGCAAGTAAGGGAGGGAAGACGGTCAATTGGTACGTAATCGCGTATGAGTTGATGTGGTTCACGACAGTGTTCGAGTAGATTCTCGGAGCAAGCTGGCTGTATGAATAGCTGTTGATAATCTTTTTGGATTGGGGGGAAAGCTTTGGGGCAATCCCCAAGCCGATGGGCTGGGTTTAACTTAGTTACCTTACCTTAGCAGTAGCCGAGCCACGCTCTCCAGCTTCCCCAGGGTGCCAATGAGACGTACCTTGTGACGCGACAGGATACCTAGGTGGGTCCCGTGGGTTCAGCCGAGGTTTCCCACGCCGGCTCTCGACTCCGGGTTCAGTCCGGCATCTGGCCAACATCTTCCGCATCGTCCGTACGCCGTTTGCGTTCCTTTTTGTTCCGTCTCATGCCATCATCACTGAAGTCTTCACAATGCAAATGCTTAAACTCAGTATCATTGGCAAGTGGTCAAGTGGAAAGATTCAGAGTGACTCTCAGAAATATGTTCATTAATATTTGTCTACGTCGCGATTTGTGCCATCTTCCATCGTCTAGAGGGCTGAAACAGCCGGCCGGCCAAAGAACTATGAGAGACACTGCAAAAGTGCCTCGACTTGTCTGCCTCGCCAAGTTTTCGCCTTCCTAAATTCGCATTTCATCCCCGATATGTCCAGAGAACGGAAACAAAACCATTGAACCACATGTTTCCGGCCTCCACAGTTGTCACCAAGACATATGGCCGCGAACCTGCTATGCTCATGCAACTTGCTGCTCATGCTATCATCACAAAGAACGCCAAATCCGTGTCCCAAAAAAGCCGAGTCGTCGGGGTTCCCATCTCTGCGCGTTGCGTGAAGCTTTGGTGACGACCCGGTGATGCTTTTCTTTCGCTAGCCAGGCTGCGTCGGCAATGTAGTTGCAGACGCAAATCCCGTCCTAGCGAAGAAAGACATTGTTCCGCCAGAAGGATCTGGTCGAAGAGAAAGTGTAAAGAGTTGTACAATAATTCCATATACATGCGTCATGAAGTCACATTTGTTGTTTGCGGTGAAAGCTGGCTATATCGTAGCCAGTCACCCTGACTCGTTGGTGTGCGTCTCCTATTGAAGTCTAGGATGCGGCCTCCTCTTTGCTGGGCTTCCAGAATCGCATCATCCGGCTGAGTCGTTTCGATTTGCTGGACTTGTGCTTCTTGTCACCCTCGCCATCGTATGAGACCTCCATTGATAGCTTGCTTCGCTCCCCATGAGAACTGCTGATAAGTCTACTCAGACTGGCAAGGCTGGATCGCCGCCGCCCGAATGCTGCTGAAGATACTGAGACCGGCCGCTGTTGGTCGGGTCGTATGGGCTCCTGTCTCAATTGAGAGCTGGTGGCAAAGGAGCTGTCCCTTGTCATGGTCGAGTGACTGGAGGTCAATGACGGTATATCTACGGAAAGCCTGACTTCTGGGCCCGGCTCCCCGAGAAGTAGAGATTGGAAGTTGTTCTCCTCATTGACTGAAGATGGTGCCGTAGAGATCCGCTGAGCGTCATATGACATGGGCGAACGGGGTGATGGGAAGGATGAGGCGTGGCTCATTGAATAGGGGCTGACGGGAACGTGCGAAGCAGTCGGCAGGTGGAGGGGACTAACGTCGACAGGGGCCAAGTCCTTGCTGGCGAGAATTCTGCGCGGAGACGGGGTTGCGGAACCAGTAGACTCTGCTTTTTCGTTGAAGATGGAACCGGTACGGAACTCGGGGATCTGGGCAAAGGGCTCTTCAACAATGACGTCCTCTTGCAGGGGAATGGGCGCTGTCTCCGCGCTCATCTTGGCTTCTACTTTCGGTGCGTCCGTACCAGTGACCTGATCACGGCTGATGCTGCCATCAGGGCCGCTGATAGAAATATCGTCGAGAATGGGCTGCTGGACTTGGTTGACAGCGGGCGGTGTCGCCTCGTCGCCAGAGGATTCCGCACTGTCGTTGAAATCGCCTCTGTTGGCACGACTGCTCGTGTACAGTGATGCGCACTTGCCAGGGTGCTCGTCGTCTTCTTCGTCCTCCTCGAATACGTCGGCCATTGTCGAGCTGCTGCCAAAACGATGTATGCCAAATCGGCCCACATCGAATGGTACCATCTCAGGGGCGCTTTCAGCGCGACGGTGGTAGTGCATTCCTGGCCCGCTGAAGCCTTTCATACCCTGTGCGCTGTGCAGCTGGCGCTTGGTGGAGGCTGCGGCTTTTTGGGCGGCGTCCCATTCAGGATTATTCG
The DNA here is from genome assembly GCF_030867605.1 of Colletotrichum paranaense. Taxonomy (NCBI): domain Eukaryota; kingdom Fungi; phylum Ascomycota; class Sordariomycetes; order Glomerellales; family Glomerellaceae; genus Colletotrichum; species Colletotrichum paranaense. The sequence continues at coordinate 2,811,907 of NW_026848960.1, read as the reverse complement.
CAAGAGGCGTGTTGAAAGGACCCAGCGCAGCATCCAGATCAATCATGGGGAAAGATGTGTCGTCTTGGGCCGAGGCAGAGCGCGGCTTCCATTCTTGTAAGCTCTGAGGTTGGCTAGATGTATCCGTCACCATGAGTGTAGGTGTGACCGGTTCGACGTTCACTTCCGGTTCCATCAAGAGTGTGAGGGGTTCATCCTTCTGCTCGATTGTCTCGAACTGGCGGGCAGAATCGCCCGTGAGATCCAGGTCTTTGCACTTCTTGTTCCGCGGTTTACTCTTTCGTGCTAGAATTGATCCGGCCCAGTTCTTGACCTTCTTCTTCTTCTTGGACTTCTTGCCGTCTGCTCTCTGGCCGGCGTGGTCCGAAAATTCTGAGAAGCCAACCGATTCCGAGTTGGGCTCCGAGGTTGATGAGGAAGATGAGCTGGTTGGCTTGGATCCAGAATCTGAAGAACTCGAGCTCACGGGTCTCGTGCGGAGTGGTGACGCAGTTGCGTTGAAAGGGTCCAATCCGAAGAATGACCACCTCTTGGGAGTCTTGGTTGGACTAGGCATCGGGAGGCCGACAGAGCCTGCTTCAGGCACGTTGATTAGGGTAGGGATGGAGTTTCTCCTCCTTGGCGATGCCCCGACTGATTGGATGCTCTGGGATCGTTCCAAAACCGCCCCAGCAGTGCTAGGCCTGGACTCGTTGTTCTGGCGAGAAGGTGTAAGTACCAGAGGAATAATAGGCTCGGTCTCCACATGTGTAGTTGTCGTTGGGATGGAAATGATGGACGAAATGCTTCCAGATACCGAATGCCCTCCGGGTCGAGCTGTAACTGTGCTGGAAGTATCGCTTGACACCATTGATAGCGGGCGTGGGATGAACTCGAGGGTATCAGAGAACCCAACACGAGCACGCGTGACTGGCCTGGCTGCGGGAGAAGCCCTGCCACTTGATGAACCCGAATCTGCAGTGACTGGCCTGGTAAGTTCTCTGGGCACTCTGAGGACTGGTTCGGATTCAACACCCTTCAGAGTCTTCTCGACCAGACCCGCATTGTGATGGTCTAAACGCCGATCAAATTCAGCCGGGCTTGTAGGAGCACTGTTGCCCCTGAGGTTACCGGACGCTGAAGGCTGGACAATGAGAGATAGGTCATGGCTTGAGAGCGCAGCAGAGCGTCTGTGTTTGTGGCCACGACCGCCCGGAGGCTTCGGGGGCAATTGGAAGTTTGGGGACGCAAAACCACTCTCGGATCTCGTTGGGCTTGTGCCAGTTACGGTGATGGAATCTCCAGAACGGATGCTTCCTCCTACAAACTCGCTCCCTCCTCTCCTGTGTCCAACTCCAGTTGGTCTTGCAGGTGATGCCGCTAGTCTCGGGGACACAGGCGGAGGGGATAGAGGCGGGCTAAGCAAGAGGGATGTATCTGGAGACAACGAAGCGCCGGGATTGAAGGTAAAGTTGGGAAGCGCGGGTGATCTTGACGGCCGATCTGCTGCTTCTGAGTTCATGTTGAAGGTCGATCGGTCTTGGATTTCGATGGCGGACAGCGGACGTCGCCCAGTTGCTCTCGAGAAGGATGACGGTGCAGAGGCCGAAGAGGGCCTTGCCGGGAAGACGAATGGTGGGTTTGGTAGTGGAGGCATCGTTCGTGGAGAGTGTGGTCCGGAGAATGATGATGTTGAGGAAGTAGAATTATCCAGCATTACTGGAAGAGAAATCGCTTGCATCGAGGGCTCGTCCAAAACCTGTGTACTTGTGGCTATCATCATACTCTCAGGTCCGACAGTGGTTGCCATGCTTTACTGAGCCGCTCTGCGGCTACAGGTTTGATCAGCAACTAAAAGAGGGACATAAAGAGGGCGCAAATGCAAAATGGTCGTCGTTGGTTGAGAATGGAGGATCGTTTGGGTGCTCGACAGAGGACGACGCGTCAGGGGGCGTTTTGCGAAGTGATGGCGGGTTTGGTAATTAATTCTGCAAGGTGGCAGATTTAGCGAGTTGGTTCTTCTTTTCGTTTTTGATATCGCGAAAGAGAATTGGAAGAATCGATGGGCGAATAAACACCTTTCGGAACAAGTCGAATATGGCGCGCTGACGATGGGAATTGGGCGAAATTGGCGTTCACGATTGCGTACGTGACAGAAGCGGTCGACCAGGTAAGACAAATGCTATTTATCGAAGATGAAAATTGAAGGTGTTGTTAAGGAGCGGACGGCACAAGACCAGAAGCAAATCTGCAAGATCTACAACTAGAATTGAACCACGAGACAGAAGTCAAGAAACGACGACGACCTCGAAGGGTTTTGGGGGGAAGAGAGTTGATGGGAAGAAGAGGGGGGTTGCGACGCGGAAGACTAAAGAGAGGATGGGATGGATGGGTGGATTTAGGATTAGAATTGGGGACAGACACACACACACACACGCACACATACACACAACAGCGAAGAAGCGACGAGTCGGGTCCAGCGGTCGGGGTGTGTTGGCGATGGGAGAAAAGGGGGGTGAGAAGACAGGGATGAAGAGGGTGTGTGGGAGGAAAACCTCAGTTGGGTTTGGACTGGCTCGGGGAGAGGGGGGGCCAGTCTGCAGAGGGGAAAAAGAGGGAGAAGTAGTAGTAGCAGGAACAACTACGACCAGGGGGCGTGCGATTGTGATTCCAACCTGGAAGTCACAGTCAGGGCCCGGACAAGCAAGGCAGGGACGACCAGGGGCTGTTCAGGTTGATGGGGCAGCAGCCGTAGCGCACTCGCATTTCATCACTCAGAGTGCCTCAAAGACAAAGTACGAATATCCGCACCGGATTTACTATGCAAAGCAAGGTATCTCTCCTATTCACGCATACGGAACGGGGCAGGCAGACAGCAAAGAGGCACCTCGCGTCGCAGGATTTGACAGAGCACACCTCACTCAGCTTTGAACCCAGCGAGACATGGACCAGTCCTTAGGAGGTGGGTTGGACTCTTGGTAAACAGAGCATATTATGTATAGGCAAGCACTACAAGGTAAGTGTTAGGTATCTGTTGTTCATGAAAGACATGAATCCAGAGAGTCGCGTCGAAGCAAAGATGTGTATGTAAGGCGGTTACAGCTGAACAAAAATTATCGAGTACTCTTTATTCACTGTTTGGGACAGTTGTTGAAACTCGTATGCGCCTACATTTGGTTTTTTGCCTACTTACTTAGTTGAGGCACAACGCGCCGTATGTATACCTTTACACACAGAACAAGACCATGCATGCTCTACAGTTCCAAATGTATCAGTAGTTCATCAGGAGTACCTAGCTGGAAGATTCATATCCCCATCAATGAAGTCCCTGGTTCCCTACTCACTTCGACGCTTCCAGATGACATTGACATCCTCCGTCTTCCGGACCTGTCTTGGTTGTGTCTGTAACCAACGTAACGTGCAGCAGTATCGCTGTGCTGCCCTGCATTCTGCATGAAGCACTGCATTCACGCACACACGTTGCCGCAACTAGACGGGCCCTGACAGGTTGGTGTTTTGCCTTGCAGCCAATTCTGCACTGAGTTGGGTGCGCCGACCAGCCTGCCTCCAGCAAACCGCTCACTCAAAGCCGCTCAGTTCCTGAGCAACCTGACCAGGCGGCCCAGGTCCAGGTCGTCGAGGAGGGCACAGACTGGATTCTCTAGCGTATCATGGAACCTGCTTCCCGTAGTTGTGCGAAGTGTGGTGAGTGGCCGTACTAGTACCGAGTAATCGTCGCTGAGGTGAGTTGACGGTGAGATGTTGGCTGCCACACCTTTTCCTCCCCTCCTCCATGCTAGCGAGCTTTAACACCCGTACCAGTTCGCACTAAGACTCGGCCGTCGTTAGGCGGCCACAGCCCAGACCCATCTTCCTCTGCTTCCTGACCTTAGCGGCGGCCCAGTAGGTTGTTGGCTTGTTTGGCTTGGTTGACTTGACGAGGTTGCCAGGCAGAAGCTGGCACGAGAGGACTAGACAGAGCGTAGTAGAGCCTAGAGGACCCGCGAAGCTGCACCTCAGCCGTCAATGGCAACGCAACGTCTTCACCGCTTCGTGTGGCCTCAAACACACGTTCGCTATTGCTTTCCTTTGTCTCTCATGCGCGTATTTGGTACCTACCTATTTCATGACCCTTCTACTGGTAAGGCAAGATCATGGACTGGGCAAAGGGAATCTGACTTTTATCGAAATGGTTTGACGATAGTTCTGAGACTGGAACAGTGGATCTGGGCCTGCAATGAGTCGGCTTGCTGTAAGTCAAAAGAGAACCTAGGAACGGAAGTGGACTGAAGGCAGGGAATAGAGGCGCTGAGAGTTCAGTGCGCTCTGTGTCGTGCATTGTGTAAGGGACGGAGACCACGGTACCCTTGGGCTGTTGTGTTCAGGTACTTGATCGCGGTACAATAGTGAATTTTCTGTTGGCCACCACCACTGAGACTGAACTTGATTTCCTGCCCTGGTATTACGGAGTATTCCTACCTCTTTCTTTCTCATCTTACCTAAGTCCACCCCAAGCACTCAAGCGCACACACGCACACCAAGCAGGCACGGCAGGTAAGACCTTCCATGCGGGGAGGTAGCGATACGTATCTTTTCACACAGGCGGAAGGAACTCTCCAGGAGCGCTTCCCCGTCGCATCCCGCAAGTGCCTCACGAAATGCACGGTCAGAGCAAGACTCAGAGCGGGAAACTTCCCTTTTCGCAAAGAGAGAAACCACCAGATGTTGACTTTCTCTGATGGATAACTTACCAGCAAAGACTGAGCCAAGTAGGGCTCGGCGAGCGATTAAGTTCAGCCGTCAGCTACGTTAGTATACCTTAGCAGCAGCGCACATCATCAGCTCAACCACAACCACGGCACCTCCGGGTTTGGGGGGATGACAAGAGAAGGTGCCGATGGGAGCAAATCCAGACCGGTGCTATGATGGACGACCGGATGGCCAGCACATGGCAAATGCAAACGAGACGAATCATCGCAACGCCGTGCCCGACTAACAGCACCAGAGTAGCGATGGCAGACAACCGTCTCTGCAGGTACAGCAACGGCGTTGGCTCCATTCGACCACGCCCCCTCCATCTCCATCGCTGCCATCCGCCCCTTGCGGCAATTCTGCGAGAAAGCCACCACAAGACACAACTAAAGCCTCGAGAGAAGAGACGGGACGATGAGGCACCAGAAAGTTAGGCCAAGTCACTTCAAGTCATGTCATATCATGTTTTGCTCGACACCTACCACTTCCCAAGGTTCATACACCCAGCTCCCGCCCAAGCACCACCTCATCGGGGATTACACTTTCGCTTCGTCTTCTAACCTAGATTCAGTCCCGTATACTGAACACCTTCTTTGCTTCTTTTCCTCGACCCGAGCGACCCGGCCTGGTTTCAACCCCAATCAAAGACATCGGCGGCCGTACCTATGTACGAATATTGCGCGGGGGGCTTCAACTCGATTCGAATCGACAGCCACGCCGCATCTCGAAAATGGGCCGACGCCTCGGGTTCTACCTCGTCCACGGCCAACGCCAGAGCCAAAGCGGTCAAGCGATGTGTGTGGGCTCAGTGCAGCGTCCCAAAATGGACTTCTTCGATGGTAACACGGGCGCTGAGGCGGCACTGGAGCCGAATTTCTCCTCCACGTCCAGGTTCAACGGCGGCCTCTGACTGGCTTACGGTCCTGAGAACGAGAGATGGCCAGGGGTGTAAAACATATGTGCCAAGGTCCCTTCGTCACTCTTTATCCACTCTTTATTGCTGGGCTTCAGAAACGCCCGCGTACCCCCAGGCCCAGAGGAGACGATGGCTCCCCCTCCAAGCCTCAAAGACCCCTCCCATCTCCATTTTATTTCAATCGGCCAGATGACCGATAGCACCTGGCAGATCTGCTTGCTTTTTCCTTAGTCTGGAAAGGGAAATCTCTGGATCCACTGGAACCACAGCTACGAATGTCTACGAATACCTCACTATTGTGAATAGGGTACGGAGGACAAATCCACGCGAATTGGAGAGGCGTTCCGAGGGAGACGAATGCCATTGTCAATAGTTGCCTCTTCAGTTGTTCACTTTTCGCATATCGGGATGGTATGCGGACATTCGACTGAATGCCGTCCGTCTTTTCAGCAATTGGCGCACAGCATCTGTCAAATCGTCGTACTGGGACAGCAATGGCGACATGATGATTGAGGAAACATTTCATGTCCTATCATTGGCAACCACCACACACTTTCCGGATGGGATGGGATGAGATGGGATCATTACCTTATTTCTCCCATGTTCCCGTATTTGACGCCCCCGTTTCCTCAACCCACTTGGCCGCCTAGGTAGTAGTGGGGGGGCATGTCACAGTCGGAGCTGATGGAGCATCAAAGGCAACACAACCATACAACCCCACACAGGGCTATGTCTTCTTCTGTCACTGGCAGGCATGGCAGGCCAGTTCGTATGCACGGAGCGCTCGTTTACGTTCACAACGGCAACAATCGATTCCAGGGCTTTGTGCGGGTAGTGCGCGTCGAGCCATCTTTGCACAGCTTCGGCGGCGCCTTCAACGTTTGAGGAAGCCACAAACTATGATAAACCGCCCGAGGGATGGTTTATCTGAGGCTTGCAATTGCTTACAGCGGAACAAAGAGAGTATCACGCGGCTCAACTCTAAAGTCTGTTTTCATTTTCGTTGCTACGGTCGGGAGCCTCATCTTGACTCAGTCGCAAACTCGGGCGTCGGAGCCGGACCAGGAGCTCTCTTGATCGAACGACTGGGCCCGCCGAGTTTCTTCCAAGCCTGGTCTTTCCCTCGCTCTGATCAACGTCCGCCAGCCCGTTGAAAAATTAACAAGTTCTTCGTGCGACGGCGCCGTCACGGTTCAACCCATGGCATCAAAGTATGACAAAGAGGCGAAGCTATCCCCAAACGACTAGCTTTGCTTAGTGGCCTGGCCATCAACTCTTTACCCTTCAAACGTTTCCGAGTCGCCCATCGCGACGAGCATCAACAAACAGGCGGCTTCTGCCCGTTGCTGGCCTACCAAGGCCCGATGCTTTTCCCAAGCCGCCCTCATGCGGCTGCTGCTCACTCACCCTGAGAGTTGCAGATACACCTGCAGAAGCAACAGATGATAACCTTCGCGCCTCTTGCATCGCTCCAACCAATCTGGCCTGTCAATCGCCATGTTGCATTCGAACCCACTACGCGAATTCAAGTTGCATAGTGCACAGACGGACCTGCATGACGCTACGCACCAATCGAACACAGAATGAGGCACTTCGGTTTGATATCGACGAGAGGGATTTTGACAATGGTTCTTCGTTCGATACTAAATACAGGGCGGTGAGGAATAACGCATCAGTTGCATCTCTGCTGTGTATCCGTACGGATATCTATTGCCACCATGTTGAAACCCTGGGTCGATGACATGCCGAGACTGATGGTCGTATTCGATCCTGCCACGGGCAGAATCCTCCATAAGCAAATCAGGAACAGTTCTTCCTTTCAAACACTCATCTCCCAGCAGGGAACAAAAATCATCCTCGTGATGGTGCTTTGCCTCCTTGGCTGACAGCCATCTCCACCCCGACTGGGATGTTCAGTCCCCATCAATTCCCATTTCGTACTCTTCCCTTGTCAAATGTTTCTTTCCCCCGAACTCCCACCAATTTTTTTGCAAGCGCGGCTCCGGCCCAAACCATACTGACTTGCATCATTTCATATCCGATCCGATCTGCCAACTGTTCTAAGAATACCTCACCCAACTGTCCCCTACGCTTCTGCCAGCTGGTGGCCCTCTGTCGACCCTTTCAACGTTTGCTGGCGGCAATTCTGAACAAGCCGGGTCCGGTTGAATTGCGGGTGACCCAAACTAATCTCGCCTGCAAGATTGACCAGCAGCTGCTTTCAGCATGACCCCACGCCCTCGGTAATAAAATGAAGTGGTGGCCAAGTCATCACAAATTTTAGGTGCCGCCGTTGTTCAAATTTTTTATGCCAGCTGTCTTCACCTAATTCCCCGTCAATATTTGCTCCGGTATCCCTGCGCCGACCAGTAAAGACATCATCTTTAAGGATCACTAGAGGCTCTAAACATCGGGAACCTAGGGTTTAATATCTGGGATATCCAAGTTTGACGTGACAAGGCACGCGTTCGATTAATTCGGGCGGCAGGGATGCCGACTCCAGAATCTGATAGTCTTGGCCAAGTTGGCAGCTGGGGAAAGGAGGAATGTCTTTTCAGTGTCATTTCGGCAGCCTCGTGCGCCGCCACATCGTCGGACATGAGCTTGCCTGTCTAGAGGCGGTACATCTCAACCGCAATTTGATTGGTTTGTTGTTGTTCCCTTGACAAGAACCAAATCTCAACGCCATTCATCTCTGCCGACACTACACACCAGTCCTTCATGCGAGCTCCCGGCCGAAGTTCGTTTTCCTTGAGGCACCAATCGATATGATGTCTCAAAGCCAGGCCCAGCCATGAGCCACAGCCGTTAGACGGCGGCGCAAAGAGAATAACACAAGAAAAAAAAAAGGACTCAGGCTTCGGACGTCATTTCAAACGGCGGATACATCGGGTTATTGATGACGAGACTCGTTTGGAAGGCTTCTCGCAAGCGCAACAACGTAGCGAGTCAGCTTTAGGCAATAGATCCAAAGTATATCGCGAAACCAGTTGAGCATCGTCATCTAAGTCATGGAGATCGTACTCCTTGTCGGTTTCTTTCTTGATTTCCCACTACTCCCAACCTCGAGGGTCGTATCAATGTTGCTTCTGTCACGAAGCGGCGCCATTATCATGCACATCTGGCTTCTGAGCGGAGCAAGGACCCTGAGAAGCATCTTGGCACCCTTTCCTCAGCCACATGCACGGTAGCTTATTTTCTGGGTACTCGCACCGCCACAAGTGACAGCGTGCATCTTAACTGGTTGAACGGCAGAGCCTTGCGCCCCGCCCGCCGCATTCCCTCGCTTTGCAAGAAATTTTCTGTTCGGCGTGAGGGACCTTGAATGCCGCCCGCTGCACATTGAAATCTCGACTACGCAAATTAACGTTCCTCAGCCTTTGAAGTCTGCAATTCTTCAACACCTGTCATCATGTCTGCTGCGGAGCCCCAAGCTGCTACTGCCGCTGTCGACAAGCCGCTTGGCATGCGAAAGAATGGTACTTTCATCTGCCCCATTCTTGGGCTCATCCGACAGCTTGAAGCTAACTTTTTCTCCCTTTAGGCAAGCAATGGCACGAGACGAAGAAGGCATTTAGGCCGACGTCAGGCCTGACTTCCTACGAGAAGCGCGCCAAGGAGCGCGTCGCAATGGCGGCGATGAAGGCCAAGGAGAAGGAGATGAAAGACGAGAAGGAGGCAGAGCGCAAGGTATGATGATGCTTCCCTATGCTTGTTCTCCTCTCTCGGGCTACTCGGCTAACAACAATTACAGCAAAAAGTCCAGGCTATCAAGGACAGAAGAGCCGCCAAGGAAGAGAAGGAGCGATACGAGAAGATGGCCGAGAAGATGCACAAGAAGCGTGTAGAAAGACTCAAGAGAAAGGAGAAGCGAAACAAGCTCATCAATTCATGAGCTTGACTGCACACGGGCAGAGTTGCTATTGGAACGGGCACTACGATCGAATCTCGGCGCCGACAAAAGTCAGGAGTAGCGCCGGTTCCCCCGTGACAAATTCCGAAACAGACTCCGGTGGTGGAGGGAAAGAGTCGGGCCTAACGCGCCCATATTTTGCACAGCTCAGTCGACAAACGACTCGACACACACGGGGCTCATGCGAGGCCGAACGCTATATCGTCAAGCGATACCCCCGTGGAGATACCAAGGCTACAACAAGGAGCAAACCCACAGAGCGGGCAACAGGCGACAGGGAGGCGGATCCGGAGCCGGCGGGACGGAACAGAGGAGGGATGGAACTGCTGATCCCATCTGCGATGATCTACGATGTGTACTACGAAGAAAGCCCAATGAGGCTACTCATCCGAGCTTTTTCGCTCGGTGAAATCGGATCAAAGGGCCAGATGGCGGCAATGGAAGCCCAGCCAAACGTGGGCCGCGATTCATAGTTACATAGAAACAATAAGCGTATGACTTGACCCTCATTTTTGGGAAGGGGGGTTCTGGACCAGCAGTTTGCAAGTCCACCAAGGAAAGTGCCGGTGGTTTCGTTCAGACGACGTTTCATGACAACGGGGAAGGACCCCGAGAGGCGCATGTGAAAGTGCGTCATTGGCCCATACATAGAGAGGTATGCAGAAAGGCAGCAACAAACGACCAGCTTTCACTGGGGATTCTGGGAATCTCCGTGCACACTCCACCTCCACCTTTTTTCCCGATCTTCCACACTGCGACCTCCCTTCTGCAAGGAAACAGCCACACACACAAACCCAGCGCATCGCTTTTGCCCCCCAAAAGCCCAAAGCATTGACCGTTCCAGGCATAGGTCAAAAAAGTCTAAACTACGGATAGGCCGTCCCAACCAAAGAAATCGTCTGGCTCGGGGAGGGTCTTTTTTTTCAGCGCTCTTTCAGCGGGCGGCACTGGGCAACAAGCATAGGTACTCGCTGGCGTGTGCGGCTTTGCTTGAGCGCGGCGGAGCCGCAGCTGGAGCGCCTCTCTCTATCGTCCAGTTTCTTTGAAAGGGGGTGGTGGGAAAAGGACGAAAAAGCACAGGGTGAAACCATGTCTGCCAACGGCGACAGTGCTCACGGCTTTGAGCTGCCGTCGGCATCGGCCTCGACGTTGATGACGGCAGCCGCTATTGCCAACTTTTCCCAAAACCACGGTCAACAACAGCACCTATCCGTACACCACAGCCACAGCAGAAGCAAGAGCAAGAGCAGAAACAACGATAAGATAGCTTCGGTCCCGATCTCGGCGCCCGTCACTGCTGCTGCTGCTGCTGCTGCTGCCCCTCCTACCACTGCTGCCGCAACCTCGACGGCCACCGCCGCCGCTGCCGCCCTACTCCCCGCGCGACGACCGCGGCACCAGATCACGCGCTCCATCACCGAGTTCTCGCCGCCGCTGAGGATGCATCGGCACCGGCACAGTCACCACCACCACCCGACGCAGCACGCGCTGCACCTAAACGCGCAGAGCCGGAAAGATAGGGACAGGCTTCTGCTCTTGGATGAGAGAGCGCCCGGCGCTGCTGGTGCTGGTGGATTGGGTGGGCGAAGCTCGTTCGACATGACGAGGTCGGAGTATGGGACGCCTAACAGGAGTCCGGACTCAAGTCGGAGGACGAGCGCGCTTGTTGGGCCGATGATTGGGGGTGGAGAGAACCCGGCTGCTGTTACGCCGCCTTCGAGGAAGTTGAGGAAGGTGAATAATGAGGCTGCACTGGTGGAGGAGAAAGGTCGGACGGCGAATAGGGTTGCGTACGTTCTCTTCCGTGATGGTCTTTCTTTGAAGAAGCTTGGGACTGACATGTCGGTGTTTCTACGTATAGCGGCTTGAAGAACTCGCTCGTCGAGCTAAGCGGATTCTCAACAGCGACAACCCGACGACTAGACGAGACGTACTACTCGGTCCTCGAAAAGAAGAGCATGCTGCAAAACACAATCTCGGCGATCCGCGAGCTGACGGAGGCCTCGCGGCAGATGACGGGCGAGTTCGTCTCTGAGGCCGACGAGATGGCGCGGGACGTGGCGGGCCAGCTCGACACTTTCGGGCAGTTCGGCGAGCAGGAGTCGCGCATCAAGACGCTCCAGGGCCGCATCGAGTCCGGCCGGACGAGGATCGAGGGCTTAAGTGGTCGCGTCGACCTCGTAAGGCGGCGGATCGAGGGGTGGGAGAGGGCGGACCGGGAGTGGCAGGAGAAGACGCGCAAGAGGCTGCGGGCCGTGTGGATCGTCACGTCGGTGGTGTTTGCGGTGCTGATTCTGCTGTTTGTGGGCGCGCAGTACCTCGGCGGGCCGGCGGATCCCGAGGGCGCTGCTGGGAGGGTGTTGAAGGGGCTTGAGAAGGGGGCGAATCGGAGCGTGGATGGGGCTGAGGGGGGGCCCAAGTTGTCGCCTTTGTGGGAGGATAGACGGGGGCGGGAGGAGGAAGAGGATCGGTTGAGGGTGTTTGACGAGCTTTGAGGAGCTTCGAAGGATCGACTTGTGATATACTGTGTTTGAAAAGGGATTTGGCATTGCGGTTACTGCATATTAATATGATACCCACACAACAGAGGCATTATTAGATTGGTTGATTACAATATAGCTTCTTTTTCGTTTGCAAGATTGTGACTTGTTTCAACTCTCAAAGCCATTCAGTTCGCAATTCTACATAACTTACCCCTATTTCATTGCCAAAGCTTCTGCTCACTACTTTCATCGAGAGAGCTTCACGTGGGTCTGACTACCCACACCCGCGATCTTCGTGATATACAGAGGCTTTACCAGGGGGTTTATACCTCAAGCTTCATCATGGCAACAGTTGCAGATGTCCACAACCCACACCTTCTTCTCAACCTCGTGTGGCATCCTCGAGTACGATACGGCGATAATGCTCAGTCGACATCAAGCCTTGTCGTATTGTCCAAGGGCCTTGCGTTCAGGCGTATTCTAGGAAATCGGCCGAACTCTGGGTATTACTCGGTTTCTGTCTTGCTTGGGATTCTCTGCTCTATGTATCGTAGTAAACTGGCACTTGCCCCCTGTTTGGAAGTTATCCGAGCTTGTCGGCATGAGATTATCACGTAGAGTGAGATTAGACGCGTAGCGATGAAACACGACGAGAGAGCCATTGGGCCTATGGTTTTGGCTCTTTTGTTTGCAATCTCGGTGTAGATATTTGCTCGCGGTGCATTCTGATTCTGAATATCTCTTCTCGGTCTTAGCTAGACTACTGAATAGGGTTCTATGCCTTGACAGGTAGAAAGCACCGCAGAGAATATAGGTTTGATTTACCTCCTCGTTTGTCATGGCCATGGGTATGGCCATGAATCACGCGCAGTTGGTTCCGCGCAGTGCTGGATACTGCCCACACTTATCGAACCATCCAAGTTTCCAATGATTGCTCGTCAGTTTTCCACTTGTGTTTCAAGGAACTCCGACGTGAGGGAACGGTATCCTGCCATCGAGGCAATGGAATACCGAAAAGGCAGGAGCGAAGAGCGCTCGTAGCAAACTTCCGCCTTTAGCCACCTTCTCTAGCACAAACTTGTATACCTAGCTATCACCCACCGTGTTGTCTGGGGTGGCGTTATACGATGTAGTCGAGACCGGTATCGAAGACGAAGAGAATCCCCTCATGAAGCAGAATCGAAGGGCATAGCTCTTTGTTTGACATGGGGGGCTGATGCCCTGTACCTAGATTCGTCCATTCTGTTTCCTGATTGAGGCAGGCTTCCCCTTGTTTTCATGGGCGTGCGATAGACCAGCCTTGGTAGATCCTTTTTGAAGCTCAATCATTGGTTTTTATCTCTACCTAATACTGGACATGTATACTGCTCCTGTATATTACGGTGAGAGATTGCGATGGCTTTGATAATGATTTGCTTAGGATCCAACTTCGCCAACGCCTTTTCTATAGTTTCGAGCTGCTATAGTATGATGTAAAGCAAGTACTATAATGATGCAGGGATAAAGAGTATGCCGCAGTCAGAGATCGTAGTGGGTAGGTGAATTAGCAAAGTAGGACTCAACGTCTGTAAGTTCTTGGACGTGATCGGAATGAGGTTCCCGGGAAGACCGCACGTTTGTGACTCCCAGACCTGACAAAAAAGGGGTAACCCTTCGAAGGAAATGCAAGGCGGTGAAGAGGGACAACGACCTTGTTAAGAAGGAGCCATACAGTCACTGACTATAGGTAGCTTTTAGCAAAATTATTTGCTTCACCTGTCACCATCGGGTGAGGAGCCTCCTGGCGCAGTAGCTGCGACTGGTCACTTGCAACAACACACAAAGAGAGTCGACCCCGGATGATTTTGTTTTTGTGAGGTCTGAGTTCGATTCTAGCTTGCACCGCTTTTTGTTCTTTTTCTTTTCACTCCAATGATTCTTTTGACTTGATGTCTTACCACATTAGTTCTATATTAGCTTCCATACGGGCTTGAGATGATACTCGAGGCGGCTTTCTATTGATAATAACAGACGAATACACTCTTAGAATAGATTGTCCCCAACAGCTCTCTGGCAGATATGAAGCAATCAATATCGAATGAGACACACAGCCGACTGAGGAGCAGCTTTTGATACGTGATCATTTCCCCACGATCGATAAAGCAACTCGTCTTCTGAAATTGTGCGACAGGCTGACGTTTAATCTGACACATGGTCAGAGTCTACATTAATCCATCACTTGCAAGAGTATTGACGATGTAGCTTAGGGATCTGCCCCTGATAAATACTTTAGCCAGTATCGTATGCTCACAGTTTCACAACGAGAGCTCGACCGCATTCTATCGTGAGAAACCTCCACATAGGCTGCTTAAGATGGTATGCGGTGGAATTCGGCGACGATGTACCGGGTTTCTCGCTAAACCAGCGACCTACGTCCAACTCGAACATCCCTTGGTGTCACCCTTCTGCTCGCATCTGGCCCTCGACCAGCCTGACCTTTCTTCATACGTATCGGCGAGCTCTTGACTACACTGTACCACCCGTGTGCCCTGATGCTCCAAGCGAGTACGACATGAGACCTCTTACGACAATCGGAAACAGTCTCGATTGTTATAATCAAACTCATGGGTCCCCCCCCCCCCCTCTTCATCTCTGGAAATGGAAGACGCGTTCGACAAAAAGTCTACAGAGCTCACAAATTTGCAAAACAGTCATCAGTCATACAAATTATCAAATCGTGGGAAAACAATCCTCCCGTGAACTAGATCGGTAGTTGTGAAAAAGATAGTAGAGCCGGCGATGTCCCGAAGCGATGTGACATCCCGTCCGCGGACAGCCCTACGAGTACTCCGTACCAGGTACGCAATCGGGCATGCCGAGGTGCTTCCTTAAATGAGATATTATGCATGTTGTTTAGGGCCCTGGACGATCACCGAACGGGCGCCGGCTCCGAATCCCGACGGGTGCGCGGTGACCCACACCCCGTGCGTCTTACCTACAGCGTCCTTCAACTCCTGGGCTCCCGGCACCGTAGCCGGGTAGGCGCAAGGATTGGGTGGTGCGTGTGGGATCGGGGTCATTCCTGCCTCTATCTCTCTCTTGATACTTCCCTATCTGGGCTGTTCTAGCCGTTCCGATTTCCTCGGAGCGCGACAGCGTATAACACGCAGGCTGATGTTGGACGTTTGGCACTACCTTACTTACCTTACTTTTTGAACGTCGCACTAAAGGTAGATCGTCCGGGCGGGTGTCCGCAGGCCGCGGGTTCCAGAAGCCCGTCTAATGAATTCCATGCTTCCGTCGTATTACGGCGCCGAAAGAGTTTGGCGCGGTTGGGGGAACAGATTGGGAAACATAACTAACTCCCCCCGTGTTTTGGCGAACCGAGCCACGTTCTGGAGACTCTGAGCCTGAAATCAGCCTTGGAATGTTTATTGATCAATGGGAAAAGCAAGTGTTTTGTGATGTCTTTGCGAGAGTGGATACGGCGGGGATAGATGGGAACAAAGTCATCCAAAAAAGGGCCGTAGAATCTCACGAAAGAATGAGGTGTGCTTCTGAGAGCGGATACGTCAGTAAGGAAGTGGGCGGCGCTAGACGTCGATTGCCCCATAAGGCGATTCGGTCTCGTCCGGAGCCAAGCACCCAAGGAAGAGCTGATGGCGACAATGATTGCGCGTCTACGGCCTTGGCTCTTTTGCACAGCTTCGCGGCTGATGACTGAGTTGTGAGTTGACAACACAATGTTTTTTCTGGTGGGGTCAACCAAGGGAGTCTTTTTTTGCTCATGACTTGTTCGATTCGTGTCAACGAATGATGTGCTACGATGTGCAACTTCTGCAAGTCATGCCCAGTCGCCTTCTGCAACCTGATGACTATACTCTGTAGTTCCTACTTGCTTGCTTTGCGGGTCCGGTGCATTGCCTCTGTGAATCGTGTAAATGGTTTGAACAAGGAAATGGCAAGCGAAGCACGGCCAAGACTGGACGCGTCGTGTTGCCCAGAGTTGAGGTGTGGTCAACCAGGGAAGTTGAAGAAGCGGTTGTGGCTGAAGTGGGTGAGGCGTGTCGAGGAAACAGCGGCTGGGCAGCCTGGTGAAGAAGCTCAGTGGGCGTTGCGTCCGTGTCTAGCATCTCTACTAGTATTGTGTGGTGTCTCTTGTGTCTGGTCTCGGCACTCGGCTCCGCATCGCTGGGGTGGATGAGAACTTGAGAAGGTACTTGCACAGCATGCAGGTGTGCTACCCCACGACGTCATGCATCCCATGGCCAATTCTCGACAATATGGGGAGATAGGTCATAGTCACCGCCACGATTCTCGGCGCCATTCGGGTGTGCCTCCGACTCTCGAGTCGTGAGTCTTTGAGGTTATAAGGTATTGCGGTTGGGGGGCTTGGCCTCCTGCGGTGTGGCTGGGCTGTTTGAGCCCTTGGAGAGAGAAACAATTGGGAACAATTCGATGGCACACAGCCAGGCGCAGCAGCAAGTCATCGTCAGCGTCAACGAAGAATACCGTCGGGGATTACGGGCAACCTACATACAAAGTACACACATTAGTAGGAAGGTGGGCGGGGCCGGGCAGTTCCCTATCCATCCCGGACTTCCACCCAGCGCCAGCGGTGACTAAAGAGGCATGCGGGAGCGGAAAGGCTTGGCTTCTTCGTCCACCTCAAGTTGAGGTGCGAGGTGTTGCGCAGTGATAGCAACATGGAACGGATCCCTGCCCTGTCTGTGAGCTTCTTCTCTTCTTCGTTGGTTCTTATTCGCACCTCCAACTATTCTCGCGTCTCCAAACTTCGCTTCGCATCGCTGTCAGGCACCCGCAAGCCGCAACAGGAGGACCCTGAACATTGGAGTCTGTCTGTCTGTCTGTTCACACAGAGTTTACACCAAAGTTGGGCGTACAAGTACTGCGCTCAGTGTACTGGAAGAGAGAATTGGGGACTGTTGGTTTTTTTTTTGGGGGTACTTCCGCGTGTTACGGAAGATGTTCCTTGCTTTTTTAGAAACGACCCCTGCCTCGTTTTATCTGCTTTTGTCAAGTTTTGCTGTGTTTTCTCACCCCGCCAAACGACGCTTGCGTGCCGTCTCTCCGTGCTAAGGATATCCAACGTCCGTCCCGGCCGGGTTTGAGCCTTTTTCGAGGCGACTCGCGACGTGAGAAAGAAATGAAAAAACATCCCGATCTATCCCCTCCCCCTCACCTCCCATCCGTCCATTCAGCCCAGCCCTCTTCGCCTCTCGCACAGCTGACCTGACGCACAGCACACACCTACGCGCTCCCCCTTCCAACGCCCAATCACATCTTTTGCTTAGCTTCACCGAGCTCTAAGCTCATTCTGTCTCGTCTCATCCAACCTCTTGGGCGCTACGTAACCTGCCGAGCTCCCGTCATAGGTTATCTTGATGCCACCCAGCTTCTAGTTGTTAGTAGGAGCTAGCTAGGTCTCAACATCCGGGAGGGGGAGCATCTGAGGCAACACCAAGAAAAGGAGGGCTCTGGGTTCCTTGCGATTGATAATAGACACCAAAGACGGCGAGGGTAACGAGTGAGGAAAAAGGTTAGGCGGTTTGGGAACTGGGACTAAAATAAGGCTCCGGCCGGGCTCCCCCCCACTTGCTTGAACCCAACCTACAGGGCCCCGCGACGAGCACCTGACAGCACTGACTTTTGGCCAAGGTACCTTCACACTACCAAACCAAGTACCTCCTCCCTCCACCTCACCTCATTCACTGTTGCTGCCAGAGCTAGGTGCACTTCACCGCAGCACCATAGTGGGCAGCGCCTGTAACTACCCCGCCATACGCGCGTTACGTACAGCGACCCTACAGCCTACCGCCGCCTGCGCCCCCACTGCGATCTGGGCCCGCTCCCTGCCCGCCGCCCTGCGACCACAACCTAACCATTGGGATCTGCCGCG
Organism: Colletotrichum paranaense; assembly: GCF_030867605.1. NCBI lineage: Eukaryota > Fungi > Ascomycota > Sordariomycetes > Glomerellales > Glomerellaceae > Colletotrichum > Colletotrichum paranaense. The sequence goes on along the minus strand of NW_026848960.1, from coordinate 2,793,965 downwards.
CGCACTACACACTATTGAGACCCGGCTCGTGCCCAGCCCCCAAGTACCCAGTCACCCCCCAGTACCGCTGTACCGTCCGTAAATTGATTATTACGTCGCGGGTCCCCAGCTGTTGCTCTGACGCCAGTCAGCTTGTCCACCTTCTCTCGACCCTTTCTTCCTTCCGCAAATCCGCAACCACCTTTCTCTCCTCTCTCCCACGATCTTGGCACCGAAGAAAAACGAGGGCATTCTGAGAGACCTTTGCCAGCCCCCGAGAACGGCTCAAACAACTCGAAAGAAAACAGAAACGACGCTGATGGCTTCGACATCCCAAGAACAACCGCAGAATGGCGCTGCTGTAGACCCAGCCCAAGCCCCGGTCACCAGGGAGCTTCCCCTTCGTTCAAAGAGCAACATGTCTATTCCCCCGCCGGGCCAGTCCCTGACAGGAAAGCAAGAGCATTGTAAGCCGCCTGTCATTTTCGACATGATCCAAGAAAGAGGAGAAGGTACTAACATTCCACCCCGCCAGACCTCAAGCGCGAGCTCGTTTCTGAGCAAGTCAAGTACGAAATCTCGGAGCTCAACTCCCCCACGGCTCTCAAGCGATTTGGCGCCCCCTTCAAATCCGACGTTGGAGAGGTATCCCCCCTCGACTCGGAGCTCCCCATCCTCCGCTACATCTTTGTACACCATGTTCGCGATTTCCCTTTTCTCGACAAGGCCAGAGAGAAGGAGTTTTGGCAAGACAAGCTCCAAGTAGTAAGTGCAAAAGACAAGAGGCTTCCCCCGCGCCATTACAAACCGCCCTCACTTCCTCCGGACTAGCTCCGCTGACTCGTTCCACCACCCCCAACTACAGTTCCTAGAATCTTTTGCGACAAAGAATATTTCATCCTCCGAAGACAGACTCGAAGAGACCAAGCGGCGCAAGTTGGCTATCAAATGTCAAAAGCTCGTTGAGCTGATGATGGTGTCTGGTTGCAAGACTTCGTCCGGCTTTGAGGAGAGGATACGCTTTTCCGAGATCGAGGTCGTCGACAGCAATGCCATCGACACGGGCGTCATGCATGCCTTGCCGGAAGGCAACTACATCAATGGCTGGGATGTGAACATCGCTGCCGTTCGAATCACGTCGGAGAGGAAGACTATTAGATCTCACAAGCATGCCGTAAGCTGGCTCTCCCGAGTTGTCATTGCTGGGCGAGCAATGCAGACGCTAACATCGATTTCAGGAGTTCATTATGCGCATTCACCGAAAGGGCGAGCTCGAGTTCTTCATCGGTAGAAGATATAGCGATTTCGCCAGGTTACATAAGAGACTACGCCTCGAATTGCCGGGCAAGGTTCTGCCCACTCTGCCGAAGAAGAACAAGTCGGATACGACGACTACGGGCCTGTTCTCTTCTCTGACGGGAGGTGGAAGCCCGGATTCTTCTGCCTCCTCGGTGTCGTCTGTTTCGACCATGATGACTGGTCTTACTCCTCACGAAAAGGATACCCACTCCAAGTTGTCGGTGCTAGGTGAGTATTTCTCATCCCCGTACGGTGCCGTGGATGCTAATCAGTGTAGGACACAAACGTGCTAGCTCTACTACTTCAGGTCGCAACTCGCCTCGCGTGTCAACAGACAGCAGGCCCAAGAGCCCCCTGCCATTCCTCGGAGGAAAGAAGAACGAACAAGTGACGCTGTGGCGTGAAAGCCAGCGTGTCTCTCTCAGAGCTTTCATTCGCACACTGCTCTCGAACCCCCAGATTGCGCAAACAAAGGCTATGGAGGAATTCCTCACCAGGGACCAGATCACGCCGACGGATGCCGATATCGACGATATTGAACGGAGAAAGGCAGTCGATGCGATGCGTGTGGAAGAGCAAAAGAAGTTTTACGAGGTGGCAAGGAAACGCGCTGCCGAGCTCGACATCTACATGGAGGAGTGCGTAATCCTGCACTCTGTACTCCCCACTACCAAGTACTAACCGCGTTTAGATTCCGTCAAGAGATTGTCGAGCGCAACGGTCTTACGTCACTGTTCAAGGAGATCAAGGAGAAGGAGACCATCCAGGACCTGAGCATTCAGTACCGGAAGTTCGCCGAGTGGCTCCGGATAGAGGTCGCAGCTACGATTTACCACCTGTTCCTTGCAGAAGACAATTCTCCCGAGCTTTTCGCCCAAGCCAAGAGGATCCACTCGCTCATTCCTTACACCGTCATCAAGAACGTTATCAGAATTGCGAACCCGGCTGCTGTCATGTCCGGTGTCTTGGACGTGTTCCTGGCGCAACCTTTCGGCACCCGATCTCTTCTTCAGCGCATCTTCTCATTGACCCTCAATGACGGCATCAAGAGCTTCCAAAAGTCTATCGACACGCTCGGCGCTAAGATCGGCGATGCGGCCTTTACTGGCAAGCTGAAGATGTATACCGAAGCCGAGGAGCACATCAAACTCGCAATTAGGGAAGAAGCGACTGCTGAAGATATTGACTTGATTGTCGTGATCCTCCGCTCGGATTACCTTGAGCCTGGTCTCACCTCGGAACAGATTGGCCGACTCTACAACGCCTACGTCGCTTTCAACAACGCTGTTGAGAACATTGACGAGGAGTTGAAGCAGGGTGCTCAGCTGTTCTCGTACCTCAAGCAGTACCTGAAGCTTTGCACAAGACAGCATGACAAGGCCATGATGTTGCAGTTGGTAGAGCAGCCGGTCACACTTCAGCTTTTCAGAGATCTCTTCAGCATCTTCTACGAACCCCTTGTTCGGGTCTACAAGTCGGCAAACGTTTACAGCAGTGTCACGGACTTTGCTGTGTTCATTGACGACATGATTCAGGTAGGCAGTCTCGTGAAAAACTACTGTAACAGCACTAACATGCAATGTAGGTTGTTGAGAAATGCCAAGAGCAGGACGCATCGGCGGACCCGAACCAGACCGTCCAGGCCTTCATTGATCTCTGCCAGAGACATGAGCACAACTTCTACAAGTTTGTGCACGAGGTCCACACACACGACAACGGTTTGTTTGACCAGCTGATGGGCTGGATTGAGGACATTTTGGAGTTCTTGAGGAAGGGTCCCAAAAACGGCACCTTGAATGTCAATGCGCTCTTCGAGGGAGGTGTTAGCTCCGGTGCCATCGATAAGGCCAAGGTCATCGATGAGGTTAACCAACTCATTGCATGGCAAGAAGCCAGGAAGAAGTGGCATCACGACAAGACGAGACAAAAGATGGCGGCCGAAGGAAACGGAGGTCCCGATTTGGTACCCACTGGTTTCTCTTCTTCCGACTTTGGCCTCGACCAGATGGACTTGGAGGACATGGCGTATGACGACGAGGACGGGGATGAGGAAGACGAGGCGGAGGAGGAGGACGAGCTCGACCCTATCGAGGCCGAGCGCCGCCGCCGGGCCAAGAGACGCGATAGACTCCGTCGGAGCGCCGGCGAGCCGGCCAAGCCGCCCGTGTCCGAGGTTCACAAGCTCAAGGATAACTTCCTTGTCATGTTGCGCGAGGTTCTTGCCCAGTAAGCTTTTAGAGAAAGCATGATATCCCCTGGCTCGTAACTTGGGTTCACATACATGGGTGGTTGGGTCGGCTGGGACAGGTTTCATGGGTTTGGCACATTTGAGGGTATCAAGCCGCATAAACTCTGGCGTTTAATGGTTTTTCGCGTCTACAATACCTGAATTATTTTGAATCAGTTGACGAGATTTATACATTTCATTGAGTTTTGTGACATTATTCTTCGATTTTCCCGAGGTTTGTCAGAACTCTCCGTTTCTTTCTCTGCCATTCGTTCGATACTTGGGAGAGGCGAGACTAGAGTTGATGGTACTTCAGCATATGCGGGAGCAATAACGTCAGTACATATAACTTCATTTAGCTAGCATTCTCGAGGGAAGTCATGTACTCAAATAAGGAGGACTATAGCGTGTTCTATAACGACCGAAAGCCGATTCATGTGACGGTGCTAATCTCGATGGGAGTACCTCTCATTACAGAAAAGGGGTTTTCAAACGGAAAGAAGGTGCACTGAGAATGAGAAATCATCTTCTCCATAGTTGCTATCTACTTACTACCAGTAAACCATAACAGAAGGGCGTGCGAGCGGGGGGTATCCTCAATTCCAAACTCCATTATAACCCATCTTCGTCCAACCTTGGGAGAATGGATCACTAGCCCACCTCACGGGGTAGATAGCTCTCCATACCCGAGTCTCCATCCGAAGCCTCTCTTCCTTCCCTCCTAGACCGCCTTAATCCAGACAATAACGAAATATCAAACACACTCCAAAGCAAGAAGGGACGTTGTCCGAGAGAAGCGGAGAGACACCCTCAATGCTTCGAATACAAATCCATCATGCCAGCCTTGAAATCCGCAATCTGCTCTCTCTGCGTCCTCGCCCGCGCCTCCAGATTCGCGACCCGTTCCTGCAACTCCGCAATCTTCTCGTCCTTGGCCTTGAGCGCCGTCCGCACCGTGTCCCGGCCCCGCGCCAGCCCCTTGGCCTTCATCGCGAACCGGCCCAGCACGGCTCTGACGGCGGCGACGTCCACGCCGTTTTGACCCTGGTGGATTAGGGCCATGACTTCCTCTGTTGGATCGAGCTGTTCTTCTTGTGGGGTCGAGGTTGGCGGCGAGGAGGAAGGGGGCACGGTTCCCGCTCCTGCTGTTGAGCGTCCGAGTGTCGCTGACGAGGTGCTCGTCGAAAAGGAGACATTGCCTGGGGAGATCTCCCCTACGACGTCCTCGACGACCTTGCGGCGTTTCGCGTCGGGGAAGAGGGTTCGGCTGACTGTCTGCGGCGTAGGCAGCGCACCGCCATGCACCGTACGCTGCGCAGCGGGCGTGGAAGGCGCACCGCCGCCACCACCACCAACACCACTATCCTCGATGCGGAGCTTCTTGGCGCTGCGTTCCATGGCCTCGGTCATGGCCCTCTCCTCGTCCGAGGAGACGTCGTCGTCAAGACCGTAGTCGTCGGTCCCGGCTCCTCCTCGCCCCTGCCCCTGTGCTTCTTCTCCGTTGTCGTCGTCAGAGTCAAAGTCGAAGAGGACTCTCTTCCTCTTTCTCTGCGCGGGTGTCGCGTGGAGCTCGGCTTCTTCGTCCGTGACCATGAGATCGTTTGGCTCTTCTTCCGCGGGCACCTGGACAGGTCTGTTCTTGAAGTAGGTATCCATGAACTTTTGCTTGGCGGCGCTTCTCTGCGCCGTAGGCGACGACGGCGGTTCCATCGTTGCCGTTGAAGAAGCCGCCGCCGCCGCTCTCATCGCAGAGGGTTTGATAGTGGAAGCCGTACCCGGCGTGAAACCACCTGGAGTCTGGCCAGTCGCCCGACGAGGCGTTGCAGCAGCAGCAGCACCATCTTGCGGCATGGGCGGCAACGTCATGGTCGCCCCCTCGGCCCTGTTCTCCGCGTCCTCGGCCCATAGAAAGAAGTTGCAGCCGCCGCGCCGCTTCTCGCACGTGTAGAACCACCGACCCTTGTTGGCCGTGTTCTTGCTGACTTGTAGGAATTTGGCCGTGTTTCGCGGCTGGCAGTTGCAGTACCAGTTTCCTTCGAGGAAGAGCCCGTCGAGACGCTTCTTTTGCGAAGGAGGGGGCGAGGGGGAATATGTCCTGCCGCCGCCGCGATTGGGTGTATAGGGGGTCGTCGTTCTGCTGCTGCCGCCGCCGCTATTATACGTTAGCCGTCGGCCGCCGCCGCGGCGCGGGGTCCGGTAGCTCATTTTTCTCGTAGCTGTGAAGTAACTGCTGATATCGCGGGTTCCGGTATCGATGATGGGGGTGGTAGCGGTAGCGATGGCCGTAGACGTAGCCCGCTTCCTGGATATTGGTTGAGTTTTGCTTTCGACGGCGTGGCCGACTTTAAGGTGTGGATGCGTCCACGGGAGGCGGCGGACCATGTGCGTTGTCCGGAGGGGGGTAAAAGAACGTTGGTCCGTGGTTGTCGGGGAAGCTTTAGTTTCAAGGGCGGTAGGTGCGGGAGGGTGATGTCATACTTGGGACATTGAACCCTTTTTTTGTTTACTTTGTCTCTGGTCCTGATGAAAACTTTCAATGTCGAATCCAGGTTTGGTTTTGTTGTGTATGGTTTTCCAGCTCACAACGGCTGAAGCGTTCGGAGTCTCGAGTTGCAGGTAATCGATATTTCGTATATCTCGAGGGGGGTTGAGGTTTGGTTTGGGAAACTGCCCCGCGGCTGAAGCTCCGATATTGAGGGGCTGGGAAGCCAACAGAGCAGGGGTGGATATTGGGGGCCATTGTCTGGGGCCTCCGGGGGTGGTGGATAGGATAGAAGCTTCCCCAGCCCTACGAATACTCTGAAATCCCTGTCCGCAAGATAGGTCTAGGAACTTGAGTCTGGTGACACCTCTGGTGACACCTCTGGTGATTTAGCATTTCGAATCAGATGCAGCGATATCAAAATTGACTACATTGACTGCGCGCCGCCAGCCAAACGCCCGAAGTCAAGGCCCCCAACCCTCTAACAACCAGCCAACCTCAAACTTGTTATTGAGAAAGACTCACAGCACTATCCAAGATGATCAGGAATTTAAAAAATAGCACGCACTTATATCTGTACTCACTGCTAGCCCACGGATGAGGAGTTCTTTAAGAACCGTCCCGCGCGGCTGGGATCCTCTAACCCCAGTTCCTAGATAGTGATCTTGCCGCCGTGCTCCACTATTGCACATTAGCCTGGAGATCCCGCGCGGGACCACCTCCGGCACTCTTCAAATGTCCGCTGTCCAAATTCGTCCGTCCTGTAGACTCTTTTCTCATATGCGACAAAGCTCCTTCATAGCTGCTTGATCCGCTCCTTTAAGGAAGACATATGGCATTGAAAAAGCATATTGTAAGCATTCGTAAGCGTTAGGTGAGGTGAATAGTATTTATAAGCTAAGTGCTACTGTATTGACACTGGCTTAGAAGGGCACTTACACGACTTTGGCCATGATCGTGAGAAGCTCGCATACAAGTATCATTCGCCTTTCAGACAAGAATCAAGCTGAACGATTCCATGAATGATTCATTCCATTGACTGACACTACAGCCGTGTGTTTGGAAAACCTTCCCCTTTTCTGATAGAACTTCAACACCTACAACACCGAAGCCCGGACGAAAATCCAACAACAGTCAACTCTTACATCATGTCAACCCTCCGAACAGTCCACACAATCTTCACCGCCCCCGAGCAATCCGAAGGCGCAGGCGCCCGCGTCCGCCGTTCCATCGGAAGCAACCACCTCCGCGCCTTTTCGCCCTTCCTCATGCTCGACCACCTGGACGGCGCCACCGGCGAAGGCTTCCCGGACCACCCCCACCGGGGCCAGGAGACCGTCTCCTACATCCTCAAGGGATCCGTCGAGCACGAGGACTTTGCGGGCCACAAGGGGATCTTGCACGCCGGCGACCTGCAGTTCATGACGGCCGGCAGGGGGATCATGCACTCCGAGCAGCCGATCCCGTCCGAGGACGGGAGTAGTGGAGCGGGATTGCAGTTGTGGGTGGATTTGCCGCGGCACTTGAAGATGTGCGAGCCGCGGTACCGTGATCTCAAGGCTGCGGAGATCCCGCTCGCGAAACTACACGACGGGAGGGTTACTGTGAAAGTCATCTCGGGCGTATCTGGAGGTGTCGATAGCGTGAGGGACCTGACATATACGCCGATATGGTACCTAGACATTCAAATCCAACCGGGCGGCGAGATAGCCCAGCAAGTCCCTAAGGGCTGGAACGCGATGGCGTACGTCGTCGAAGGATCTGCGCAGATCAGCTCCTCCACCGAGGACGACCGGATGGAGGCACAGCAGTTCCAAGCTGTCGTGTTTGGGTTGGAGGGCGACGCGGTGCAGATGCGAGTTCCGGACACGGCGACTGTTGGCGCGCGGATGCTTCTGATTGCGGGTGAACCCCTGGACCAGCCTGTCGTGCAGCATGGTCCGTTTGTGGTGACCAGCAGCCAAGAGGCCCGGCAAGCGCTCGAGGACTTTTATTTCCACAAGAATGGGTTCGAGAGGGCGGCGGGATGGGAAAGCCGGTCCTCGAAAAGGCTGGCGAGGTCGTAGATGGATAGGAGTACGGGTCACAAGCTTTGAGATAATACAGAACTGGTTTGAACCTACCTGTTGAGCTCGCTCCCTGATCACTCCTTGCCTTGCGGAGTTATAAAGTAGTGGCACAAGGAACTCACGTTGTAGAGAAAGTCGGCACCAGAGAAGATGGGGTAATTGGGACTTCCATCTCAACCTATAGTCGCGCGGAACCGTGGGCAAGAGAACCACCACTAGCACGACCATCTGACAATATCGTACCGACTTACAACATTGCTGAAAAGGAACAGTACGCAATCTCAAGCCAGGAGAAGCGTGTAAGTCCAACGAATCGTGAAAACCCAGCAGCCGAAGACGTCACGCGCACTCAAACACTTGGTATTCCCTTCACCTGTCCCAACGAGAATATGTTCATAAGTTGTAGTATTGGCGTCTGGAATATACTCGAGCAAGTCTTCAAGACCTAGCTCTCGAGAGGCATGAGCATACATGAAGAGAGAGAACAAAAAAAGAAGCCCTGCCAGCACAGCTAAACAAACCCACGAAAGACCTGTACACCATATATGGTAGCATTCTCGCCATTGTAAGAAAAATCGTCGCCTGCCAAATCCAAGCCTTTCCTTCCCATGATTACCTAACGACGCAACTGGACCGCTCGCTATGCTTCATTGTAGGCGGCCAAGCCAGAGAGAACAACTGATCAAGAGTTTTTTTTCCCTGTCTTGGCTCCATTTCGTTACATCTCTGGCCGGTATAGAGCAAGAGGAAAACGCGGGTATATGTAAGCCACCAAAGAAAAAACCAGCAACACAAAGGGAAAAAACAGCGATTTCGGACCGCTCTCCATTCCATGACCTGAGCCCTCACCGTCCCGGTCATACGAAATTTCTCACACGTCGTAGAAGTAGTCTTCGTCGAGGCCGTCCCTGCTAGGTATCACTCCGGCGCCTGGTGGTGGCCCGGTATACGCAGCCTCGATTCTCACATTGAGAAGCCTAATCTTGAGCCCAAAGTCGCTCACGAGGTTCACAAGCTTGTTCGTCTCGGCTGTGATGGGGGCTTGGTTGAGCAGCATCAACAGACCGTCAAGCCACTCCGACGCCAGGCTGTGCGAGACCGGGTTGAGAGTCAGGATAGCCTGCTCCTTGGCATCGCCGCCGTTGGCAGCTTCCGCGGGATTGGCGTAGCTGAAGATGGTGATCTTGGTTGTCGATTTGACTGTCACGTTGTTCTTGAGCGTCGAACTACTAGTCGCGCTGCGGCTTTCCTCATTGGAGGCTGACACATTGGACACGACTGAGCTGATGGTGCTGAGATCGACCTTTTCCGTCAAAATGTCAAGGCCCGGATCCTGTGCTGTTTGTGCCTCGAAGTCGGCGTAGTGTAGGTACCGGCGATTGTGTGACAGCTTAGCGAACCGCCAAGGGCGCGGCGTATACAAACGACGCTTGAGGTTCTCGTCTCTAGGGTTGGTGTCTCGCCGTGGTAGCGGCTTGGAGAACCAAGATCCCTGGAGCAGACATCGGATCCGCTGCTCCTTTACAAACTGAAGTGCCTCTTGCCTCAACTCCTCTCGGACTTGATATAAATGCTGACCCCACTGATCCTCAAACGACAGTTCCAAAAGCTCCATCTGAAGCTCTCGTAGTCTGGTGCAGTCGTACTCAAGCAGCTCCTCCTCGACCTCCAACACGTCCTTGGTCCGGCTTGCCTGGCCGACAACTTGCTCGATGAGAATTCGGACCAGCTCTGCCACCTTTTCAAAATCCAGGTGCTCCGCAGCGGTGGACTTCCATACGCGGAAGAAAGCTTGCAGGCCGGCCGTGTGGAGCCGCGACCACTGGAGGAGGAGCGGACGGAATAGCTTTTCGTTGTTTTTAATACCGTCCAAGCCTTGGTAACCCTTAATGTCCTCAACGTCCGACTTCTCCACCTCGAAATGATCGTATAGGATCATCGTTACTGCGAGACTTGCCCTAGCGACCGGGCACCTTTCGTTCCTTGCTTTTGTGGATTGTTCCAGAAGCATCTTCTGGAAGCTGTCCTCGTTCTTGCGCACGTAGTCTGTCAGGTCCATCATGCCCAAGAAACCAGGGACCTCAAACTCCTGTGTAGGACTCTCGGTTTCGAAGCCCAGTCTCCTCCATTTCTCAGGGTTGTGACGCCGGCTTCCCTTCTTCCCAAGCTCATTGACCTCGTCCAACCGGTGAATGCCATTGACTTGCTTCTCTGGGTTGCTGGCAAGGTGAAGTCCCTTCAGTCCCCGCCTGTGCTCGGGCCGCTCAAGGTCAACCCTCACCTCCCGCCACTTTCTCAGGAGAACCTTAGTCAAGGACTGGAACTCAAGCAGAGGATGCGCAAGATCCTGTAGTGACGAGCTCTGCATCAGGTTGTACACTGCCTTGATAAGACCGAGATCCTGCAAGCGCTTGATGAATTTTGACCACTCTTCCATCGCAGGGTTGTTCGCCTTCGTGATGTTGGTGTCACTGGATACAGCGTCGCGGATCATGGCATTGATGAGCATGAGGGCATTGGCGCACAGCGCGTGGTCGGCGGACTGGAGCTGGGCGATAACGAGCTCAAAGAACTGCGGGTAGACTGCGACGGCGGGCTTCAGGGCTCTGAAACCAAAAGATCCCGGCGTGCGAGGGGTCGTCGGGCGAGAAGACTGTGTGTGGCCGACGAGGGCGACCAGGATCGACATAGCACCGCGCAAAATGTTGACAAGAGGGTTCGTAACGATCAATTCGACAATACGCTCCACGAGATCCCCTGACGACGATCCCTCAAATATCTCCCAGCCCATGTCTACTTCCAGTAGGCGCGTCAAACTCTGCAACGAGTACGCCAACGTGTTTCCTCCCGCACTCATAATCAGGCGTCGTAGAATGACCAGGCCTCCCGAGGATATGAAAACGTCGGCAAAGGCAGGGTCGTTTATAGAAGACTGCAGCTTGAAGACGGCCATTTTCCTGGCGGCGTCCTCGTCGCTCGCGAGGCGCGACAGAAGCGCGGGAATATCGGCCTGATCCATGGTAGCGGCGTCGAGAAGGTATGTACAGGTTCGGAGCGGGAAGGAAGAGCGTCGGTGCTGTGACCGATTGTCGAACAGAAGGTCGTCAGCAGTTGGAGTACAGAGTCGCGTCCGTCGTAGTCATGGCCCACGGCTGTGAGAGAGAGAAAGCGCTCGGGTCGGGTTATATAAGGCAAAGGGTATCGGACGGAAGATCTCGAGGATTGGCGGAAGAGGGTCCGTGTCAAGCAAGATGGAACACGGGCAGAAGCTTCTCTGTAGATCCCTCGCAAATGTGGACGGAGGGAATGGCGTCGATCGTGGGTATAAAAAAAGAATTTTAGGATGCTCCGTCGACAAGGGGGAAATAGTGTACACTGAAGAGTCAAGGAAGGATTGTGAGGGTGGTGTAATTATTCGTACACTAAAAAAGGGGAGAGAAGGAGACGGGACGGGAGAGAAGAGTGTGCGTCGAGGGCTGTCGAAGCAACAGACCAGTTGTGTTGACTTTGGTCCGCGTTAGATGCGCACGGGCGGGAAGTTTGCGCATGTCCTGCAGGAGGTGGGAAAGCACAGATGCAGCGACAACGGGGAGGATCCCAGCAAGCCTCCAACTGATTTGGGGCCGTTTTGGGGTTCACTTTCACCACAGTCAGCCGGTGTTGCACCAATGGTGCTGCACGGCTTGGTCTTCTTTGCTCCACCTCTCTTCTCGGGGATGTTTTAGTGGATTTTGGGGTTTTTTTTTGCTTGGCTTCAAGTCCGAGAGTGACTGGAACGGCGGGACTGCGGCGACTGGTCGGGAAGTGAGATAGCGCGTCCAACGACTGGTTTCACCATGTCTTCCCACCGGAGACCGTGAATATTTTCATCATCTCTCGGAAGGAACCTTATTGAGATTGTTCAGCTACGCGCGGGTTTGTTGATTTTCCATCTAAGTGTGGTCTCGTGACCTGAGGTTAGACTGTACACCTCGGAATTTTGACTTCTGTCGACAAGTCATCATCATCGGATGAGTGAACCTTTAGTTACGGTGGGCAGAACATCATTTAGTCTAGCAGACGCACAAACGAATCTGAAAGCCGGTCCATAGCATTAGACCAAAATGATGATCCCTCTGTTGGCGTCTTTCAACTAGTAGTCCGATATCATTGGGTTGAGGAGAACCCAGTGTTTCAGATGAGGAGCTCAAGAAGCAACTTGTCGAAGCCAGCATTGCAATGAGGTTGAGCAAGGCGTTTTGATTGGTATCAAGCCTCTATGGCCTGTTTAGATGAGGGGAACATTGAATTGTGCCAGAACCGAGGATCATTGTCTGGACCTGGAATGAGAAAAAGCCGTTGTAAGGCTGACCTGGGAATGTTTGGATTCTATCGTAAAACAACGAGAAACCACACAATTCGCCCAAAACGTTCTAGACCATCGGCTGGCAACGCCGGTACGTACTCTGTTTATTCCAGTCCCTGAACACAATCAGCGGGGTTCCATAAGCAAGAACTGCCTAGAACCCACCACTGCTCGAGCCACACGTTTCCAGCCACAGGCCGAGCTCCAGCCTCAACATTACTAATCGTCGTGGCGCGCGAGGCTGCTAGAAATTCCAACCTCTGGTCCGTCGCATTTGTCGCGCCGCAAGCAAGCCCGTTTCCGCAGCTCCATCAAAAAACGCGGCCGCCAAACGAGACAACAGAATTTCTCCCTCCCAACGAGCAATCAAGCATCTAGAACCATCGTCCATCACTTCACCACGCGGGAGTTACATATCAGATACAAGCACACTCGAAACCCACGTCGCGACGACAGTCTTAAACCGCAACCATGGCCAACTTCCTCGCCTCCATCTTCGGCACGGAGCTCGACAAGGTCAACTGCTCCTTCTACTTCAAGATCGGCGCCTGCCGCCACGGCGACCGCTGCTCGAGAAAACACGTCAAGCCCAGCTACTCGCAGACCATCCTCATGCCCAACCTCTACCAGAACCCGGCCTACGACCCAAAGAACCGCATGAACCCGTCCCAGCTGCAGAACCACTTTGACGCCTTTTACGAGGATATCTGGTGCGAGCTCTGCAAGTACGGCGAGCTCGAGGAGCTCGTGGTGTGCGACAATAACAATGACCGTGCGTCGTCGTCCTCTTCTTCCTTCCCTCTCACCCATTCTCTTGTGGTCTTGAGAAGATGATCGTATACTAACCAAAGACACACAGACCTCATAGGAAACGTCTACGCCCGCTTCAAATACGAAGACTCTGCCCAAAAGGCCTGCGACGACCTCAACTCGCGGTGGTACGCCGCCCGCCCCATATACTGCGAGCTCTCCCCCGTCACCGACTTCCGCGAGGCCTGCTGCCGCCTCAACTCGGGCGAGGGCTGCGTCCGCGGCGGCTTCTGCAACTTCATCCACCGCAAGAACCCCTCCGAGGACCTCGACCGCGACCTCACCCTCAGCACCAAGAAGTGGCTCAAGGACCGCGGCCGCGACGAGAGGAGCCCGTCTCGCTCGCCTACCCCCGAACCCACGCGCCGTCGGTACTAAAGAGCAAGAAAGGGTGGTAATTCGGTTCAGGGGAACACAACGATTGAAAGCTGTTTGTTTGAAGCGTATCGTTGTCGTATGAGGCGGAACAGAGCGCGACGTTTCCAGACGACAAAGGATGCGGACGATGATCAAACTCTGGCATTGAAGCTCGGCTGAGCAAAACAAAGCAGGCTGTTTGGAGATTGCCGGAAGCCGGGCCGCCGGGCATTGGCATGTCGTAACATGTCTCGACAGGTCTAATCAGCAGAAGGAGGAAGAGGAAGACGAAGAGTGCAAGGCGAAACCCCCAGAAATTGAGAATTTGATACCCATCCCCCGTACCTGTCTCAAAGGGGTGGATTGGAAGACCAAATAAAAAAGAGGGTGAGAGCGGCGTTTATGGCGTTTCCGGGATGGGTTGGGGTACTATGGGAGAAACTCTTGAAAGGGCAGAGCACCATGTAACAAAACATGTGAGATTAAGTAGTGCCTCCAAATCGAAGAGTAACTACGACCCCTGCATCATCATCAACCCTTGCCTCGAATATTGGGAGTGAATCATGTCCAAAAAACTTCTCCGCAGTTGAGTGCCGTTATTACTGAGCAGTAAGCAATGCTATACATATCTACAGAGGTATCCCTTTTCTACCAAACCCCTTCCCCGGGTGTTCGCCAATGCAAAAGCTTTATAGTTTGTTACCCCCCGACCAGCCTCCCTTTCCTCCATCCCCTCTAGCCAGAGATCCGCCTCCCATGGTGAATTAATGTGATGTTTGGCAAAAAAGGGGTTCGCCAGATGGGGTGGGAGGGGAAAACAAAAACCAGAGGGACGGACGTGCGTCCTAGAATAGCTTGGCTCTGATCTACTCCAAAGCATCATGGAAGCTGTCGTTACTCTCATCGGCTCTCTTCAGCGGCGGTACGCTCTTCTTCATGTCTGTGAAGTCCATCAATGGTCCCTCTTTTGCTTGCGTTCCGGTGCTGTTGAGCATCCCTTCGATGTCCTTGGATCCACTCCGCGCCTCCTGAGCTGCCGGAGGAATACCGCTTGGTGGCTGAACAGCAGGCGCAGTTGCTATTGGGGCTGCTGGAGTGGTAGCTGGCGCGTCGCCGAAATCGATCAAGTCATTGCCTCCAACATGTTGCTGAGCGACCGGAGCGGGGGCCGGGGCCGGGGCTGGGGCCTCTGCTGTCGCAGAGGGCTTATGGGGAGGAATGGCGTTTGTCGTAGAAGGCTTCTGGCCCGGAAGAATAGGGTATATGGCCAAAATTTGCTCAGTCTGCTTCTCTGGGTTCGTGTGGTCACTATTTTGTGTCAGTATTTCTTGATCCGATGTGAGAGTTAGATGTACTCACATATGAGCATTGATGATCCACTCCAGCTCTTCCTCGCCCTCTTCAGGACCACCCGGGCCGCCCTGAACAGCTCTGAAAAGCCTAGGCTTCCATTCAACGCCTTCGCGAGCTCTTGTCTCGCGTTCCTCGCGTTGTCTGTCCTCAACCTTGGTCTTCTCGTCCGTCGCAAGCTCATGGTTGCGATCCTTTACGGCCTGAGCTGTCGGTGCCCAGAGCTTCTGAGATTCGCGCTCATCCTGCTCTTCGATGGGCCGCACCAGGGGACTGCTGGGCTTCGACCGTCTAGCGTTGAAGAACATCTCCTTATGACCGGTCTGAGGCTGTCAGCAACGTGTCAAAACTGCAGCATCATCCTGAGCCTACCTTGACATCCTTGACAAACATCTCATCGTTCCAAAAGCCCGAGAGCTCGTAAAGGACCTCGCCTGTGCTCTCATGCTTGATTGAGCCACCAATCGCATTATAGGTACCGCTGACCCAGCCCTTCACCTTGAACTCAATGTCGGCGACCAAATCGAGCTCTGGGCACCGGACAAAGCTGTGGTCGCCAAGCTCATACTTCATCTTTCCAAAGAGAATGCCTCGAGCGTACATGTTTGGCTGTGTCAAGATACTGGTCTCAAGGTCAGCGTATTATGTCACGAGCGGATTCCTAGCCAACATACTATCGTTCGCCCTTTGTCTTGTCCTTGCCCCTATTCAGGAACGACAAGACCGCTGTGCCCTCCATCAAGCTCGCCGCCGAGTTTCCGAGAAACTTGCTCCTGGGCTTGAGTGTGCCATCAACACGGATGTTGTGCTCGGGGACCATGTAGAAGTAGCTAGACTTGGGAGGGTGATGCGATGTTTGCTCGGAGATATAGTATGCCCTGGTGTTATCGAGCAGATCCCAGTAGCAGGAGAAAACCTCGCCGAGGATCGGGTTCAGGGGTTTCTTCACTCCTCTGGGTACAGGTTAGCAACGTATACGGCTTATACGGGTGGCTCGGAAGAACCGACGGTGGTTTAATATGCCATCCACTGAGGTAGAACTTGACAACGGAGACGAATCGTAGTACAGGGTCGTCGATCTCGGGTATAGGGAGGAGCATTTCGGGGTGGCACATGAAGCTACGACAAACGCACATAGTCAGCGAAGGAGGTCTCATAACCCGCATCTTTTCCGGAGACTACTGACTTTGTAATCCTCTCGAGCATACTACGGGGCTCAAGAATGAAGGTCGGCAAAACAACGCGACTCAAATCAGCTCCCGGACGAAGCTGGGAGATGATGTGGCCGAGCACTGGACTCCATGTTAGCCGAGTGCGCGTGAAGCACCCCGCGAGCAGGCAAATGCGGGCGCAACGTTTCTTGCAGAGGCTTCACTCACCGTTGCCCTGGTCGGCCTCGACCACAGTCGTGTCGTCATCTTCAGCAGCGCCTCTGGCCTCGTCGATGCTCGAGCGATTGCTAGCTGGTGGGTTGGAAAGCCAAGAGGTCAGCATGGTTGGAGGCAACTTTTTTTCTTCGATTTGCGCACGACAGAGGTCTGGAGAGTGGGAGTGGAGGCTTTTCGGCTCCCGGAAGACGCCAGAGCCAAGGTACGCGACTAGGGAAACAAGCAGGGTATAGCGAAACGGGCAACGGGCCGTAAGGGTATGTAAAGGGAAAAGGGTGTTAGAAGGCGCGCGAGTTTGCCGCTGTATGAAGTCCACAACAGGCGCGACGAGGAGGGGACGACTGGTATTATCCAGACAACGGACCAGGCAGTGACGCTAGGGCTGGTAAGACTCACTGAGGCTGGAGGCTCTGGAGCGTCTTCCTGGCACATGGACCAAACCCATGACTGCGACTGGCTCTTGGTGGGCGGTGGGTGCAGCGATGCCCCTCAGTTGTCTTTCAGACCGCTATCGGTCTTATCGGCGCGGTGCCCGGGATGTGCCTTCTTGCTGGAATGAGGGGCAGTGCTCCCCTAAAAGGCGTCTGCGGGTTGCTTGAAGCTGCAAGTAGGGGTAGAGTCGGCAAGTAAAGGATGGGGCCTCGCAGCCCGGTACGTAGTCGAGCGAGAGCGAGGGGACGGCAGTGAAGAGTGGCAGCAGTTGAACAGTGGACTTTGTGGGAACCTGTCGTACTAAAAGTAGTTGTTGGTCGATAAAGCCGAAGATGGTTTGAGTTTCTCCGGGGCAAGGGGTTTGCTGGCGAAGGAAGCGTCGGGAGGATAAAGGTTGGGGACGTATCAGTCGGATGCAAAAGTGGGAAAGAAAGAAGTCGGGTTTAATGATGTTGAGTTTAGAGAAGCGAAGGGTTGGAGAGAGAAAAAGAGGCCCGCTTGGCGAAGGGCACTGGCGGGAGGAAAGATGACCTATCGATGTCTCACTCGCTTGCTGTTTTCGATTGGGCGTTGCCGCCTCTGACAACCTGAGCTGGAACGTAAACCAGAGCTGTAGAGAATAAAATGGATGAAAAAGGTAACTGGGCGCCCACTGGGAGACCGGGCGAAGCGGAAAGGGTGAGGCGGATGTCAGATGAAGGTCGATGAAGGTAGGTAGCTGTTCCAGGTTGTTGGTTAACCAAGGCACGGCCGGAATTTGAGAAGAGACTGAGGTCAAAGATGAGTTCCCATGTCTGAAGTCGTAAGGAAGGAGCACAAAACCGTGTACAATGTAGTTTGGTGACACAAGATGACGATTGCCTGGCAGATTCCTTAGCAATTGTCAATGGCGAGAGCAGATTGGTGTCAAAACGAGGCAACTTTGGGTAAGGTCGTAGACGGAAGCTACCTCCACGCCTACCTTAGCAGCTCTTAGCTACCTGTGATGGTTAGCACCAATACAGTCGCCAGTGGCCTGGGCTGGGCTCCCATGCAGTCCTTACGTCGCTGATGTACGGAGGGGACCCCACAACAGAGGACGGCGGAGGAGGAGGGGTGATGACGTCGCGCCATTCATTGGAAAACTTTTTTTTTGTCCATTTCTCCAATGCCATCATGTTCCATTAGCTCCGTGCACCTGCCTACCTCGCCGTGCTTTCCCCAACCTAGCTGTCATCATCTCTAAAGTCCAGTGCAATGGCACCCAAGAAGAAGCCTAAAGTAGCCCGACGAACCCGAACCACCTTATGAAGAGTCACTCAAAACACTGGGGTGTTCATCTGCACTTCCGCAATATTTCCCACAAGTGACAACGGGCGGGGAGGAGCGAGCGAGCCATCGAGATGCCAACCCGCGCATCCGCATCTGTTCGCACGGGAGTGTCTGTCACCCCAGCTTCCCCCCCTCCACTCCTTTCTTCCGTCCCATCCCATGTTCAATACCATCAAATGCTGTGCTACCCTGCACCCAATCACATGCCCGCCGGCTTCTCTTCATAAGCCAATCATGCAGTGAGCGACTCCCCCTTCTGTTCAAAATGCTTGAATCCCTCGCCCACTACACGGTGCGCCCTGCTGCAGGGTACTAATTATTGAGACTTATGCGGAAAGGTATCTCATCTTGAGGACCTGGCCCATCTCGCGTCTATTTTATACATGAAAGCTTTCGACCAAATCATATGTATCAACCCAAATGAAATGCTCTACAACGAGCTAGCAATTGTCTATACGTGCATATGTTAGGTACCTAAGGGAAGCATCCCAGTTGAAGATGGAGAGGAGAACGCCGAACAAGATCTCAACAAGACCAGGTCACCTACCTTACCCAGGTGATTGGCGTGCCCAGGCATCTCACCCCCATTATGCAGGTCAATTGTGGCAGTGCTGCTACTTCCAAGCAATATTAACCACTTCGAGTTGCAGACCGAGACCTCATACCCTCAAAGTCCCACGCCCTTCGACCAAGAGGTCCACGACGTTCCAGTCTGGTGGACCACTGAATGGACAGCTCTGTTTCCATACACAGCTTACTGACGAATGGCCCGCACGGGTACCATAGCCCATGTCACTCGCGTTTTTCGGCACCATCGTATGTGTCGGATACCCGTCGTATGTCACTTAATACGCGTATCATTGTCAAGCTGTTGTCCTTTCTACCTAAGGAAAGGCACGCTGCTCGTAAGCGCATGCTTTGATGCCTGCCCTTTGCTCTACAACCACCATGATATCCTGACAGGCAGCCAAACAGTGACCAAACCCTGATGATCCGGTCGTGTTGCTGCTTAAAACCACACAAAAAAAAAAGTAGGCCGCTCTGGAGAGGCTCCCAACGATGCCTAGCCTCGCAAACCATGGCGGCTGTCCCGGGTCTTCCGGCCAGACCTGCCACATCATCCGAGTGCCTAGGCACTTGTCATCTCGGTATAAACCAGTGCCAAATCCACCCGCCATCTTCAGGCTGCGGATTCTGCCCTTTTCCGTCCCCGTGCTTAATCCATCTCTCCTTTCTCGCTATTCGTTGTTCGCAAAGCAATGTGATGAACAGATTGATGGGTATCTTGTTTTTTCCGAATGTCCAGGTCTTGCTTCCAACCACAACAATGCTTTGGATAATTCTTCGCTTTTCTCACAGCTCCTTACTTGTCAATTCGAGTGGGCTTCGTCTATCGGCCTCTCAGTGACCTGGAACCCTTGACGGTGGCCGGTAGACACTGCGTCAGCCGGTCGCGTTCTGTTCGGGAGTTAGCATGAGCCCGAGTCCATTCGGCAATGGGTCTAGGAAAACTTACCCGCTTCGTTTTCGAAGAGGAGCGTGATGTCGTCGTGCTCACCCGGCAAGTCCGGCAGGTCCAGACAAATGAATCCCATGTCGTCTGACGGTCCGTCGCTGCCGTTGGGCATGCGTGGCATGGGGAACTTGGCGTCAACAAACTTGATACCAGCTTTACTGCTCCTCGAAAACGTCTCGTATACATCCGTGCCTTTCAAAACGAAGTTCATACACTGGCCGTGGTGAAAGTCTGGGAAGAACGCGAGGAGTTGCATGATTGTGCCTTGTTGCACCACTTGGACTCGAGTCAATCCCGCCTCCCATTTCTTGTGGATCGGAACCACCATTCTTCGTCGAGAAATTGCAAAGGTAGCGGCGAGGCCGTCGAAGACGACTTGGAATCCAGTCAATGCAGCCTGGAAGGCATGGAGATCTTTCTGCGTCGGGAAGCTGTAAGTGCGAATTGTTTGGGTCGTCTGCAGCATTTGGAGCATTTCGGTCATAGCCTTGGGGATCTCCTTGCCAACAGTTCCGTCTGCTACGTTTGCAGTCATGTCGAACTGTGGCTGGCGCATCACCACGAGGGACTTGGTCTCTTGAACCTCGAGCCTCACTCGCAATTCGCCAGGTTGCAGGTTCACTCGGTCGGTGAGTAAACCCTGCTTGGATTCAACGATGACTCGTAATCTGTCGGCTAGAACTGTCCGAGGATATTCGTCGTCGGCATCTTCGTTGATGACTCGAAGGGATGTCCAGGGGATCTGGCTGACGCCTGGAAGATACTTGCTATCCTGCAACGATGTCGACATGGAGAATCCGATAAGGGGCACATCTGCGTAGATCGTCTCATCCTTTTGCACAGAAGTACCGGAAATGAGGCTGTTAAGCTGGGCCCGCTCCCCCTCATCAGCGAACGAGAGCACCATGCTCACCTTTATGCGCTTGTTCGGATCCGGGTTGACATTGTCGTACTTGAGCATCAAGGCAGCATCACCTCCGTCCGACCTAAGGAAACTGAAGGGGATTGGCATCTGTGGCGTGTAGGTGTGGTTGACACCACTCAGCGTTCTCGTGCGAGGGCCTGTCACCACGACGATTCTGTACCCCCTATGGTAAGCGCGTGGACCTGCAGCAGCATGCTCCTTATGAATCTTCTCAAACAGAGCCACATCGCAATTTGCCACGGCTTCCTTGGGAAACGCCCGGGAATTGGGATTTGAGTCGAAGTACTGGAATGACCGAAGGGTAGAACGGAAAACGCAGTGCTCGTCGGATCGAGCGTACAGTGTCGACTGCACCTGGGCACCGAAATCGTACATATTCCACAGCATTCGGTAGTCCTGCTGTGAGCACTGAACGACGATCATGAAGCCTCTGGGCAGTTTGATCTCGAGTGAGTGGGTTGAATTGCGCCAGCGGACATCGTCCCAGGTCGGGCCCGAGTTCTTATTTCCTTGGATTCGTAAGTTCACTTCACCGTGTTGACTAGCGATAACAAAGACCAAGTTATGCTGTTTGTTAGGTCGGACCATGGTCAGGAGGCAAGGGAAGTAGAATCTCTGAGAATCCATGCCTTGTTCCATCAAGAACACGTCCGTGCTCACTCTGCCGAATGTGAAGTTCTCAGCAGTATCGTTAGGGGGCAGAGTCTCCAGAATTTCGAAAGCAGAGGGGGTGCGAACAACACCCGTCATGGCTGCAGATGAATCGGCCGTGAGCAAGGCAATCATGTCAACGCTCAGTCGGGGATATTCAACCCAGATAGACTTGTCGATGGTCTGAGGCAAGAACGCCTCTTCAGGCGGAAGGAACCCGTTTCTTTTCATTGAGACGGCAAGCTTCTTGAGAGCGCCGACCAACGTTGAGCGAATCTCAGTAATGCCTGCATCGGGCGCAAGGCGCTTGTTCTCCTGCACCTCAGGTATGGCTTCCTCCACCAACCAGTAGCCTTTGGCAAGGTTGGCATATGCCTGCTGGCGATCATTCTCGTTCTGCATCTGGTCTTGAGGACTACCAGGTCGTGCACGAACTGCAACCTCTAAAGCAGTGCGTCCTTTGATGAGCCACCACAGTGCAGCACGTGATAGCTCTAGAGGTGAACAGGCCGAAATGGGTTTGATTGTCTCGGCATGCAGCCTGAATAGTTCATTAAAGTGGCGAGTGCGAGTGACGAATGTGTTCAGAGCGTCATCACCAACTGCAAGGACTGCATCATGCAAGTTGAAGGATGCCTGTCTCGAGGCAACTGTCGCAGATGGGGGCGCCATGTGGTACTGGGAATTGACAGAAGGCTGCCGAGAGAAGTTGGCAGCTGTGTTCTGCTGCTGGCTGAATTCGGTGCTGCTGGAATATATGGATGAGGGGCTTTGCTCGGGAGGCTTTCTGTAGTCATCTGGGGATCTCGGCTGGAGAGGCACCTTGCTAGGTGGCACTGGAGATCTGGTTGGGGACGCGTTTATCTGCGGTACGAGAGGCGTTTGGCCTCCATGCTCCTCCCGCTCAGCTTGACGTGCGGCCTCTGCAAATGCCTTGCCCTCTGCTTGTCGCATCTCCGCCTGCTGGTGCTCGATGAAGGACTTTCGATTCTCGTTCTTCGCGGTGGTCGGGGTGTCTAGGAATGGCGCCGAAACTGCGTTACCTGGTGCCACCTCTCTATAAGCTGGAGGGGGTTCTCTGGGCTCGATGGGCTCGTTGCTGACAGAGGAGAAGCCTGTCTGTGTTCGTCGCAGGCGGCCAGGCATGAAGTCTGAGTCCTCTTTCGGCGCTGAGGGCGCTCTCGGCGGGGAGTCGTGAACAGCAGCCACGGGTGTACGTCGTGGAGACGGAGGAGGTCGCTGCTTCTTGCGCCTCGATACCTCAATGGCTGGGATCTCCGACTCATCACCACCTTCGCCAATGATGTCGGGTTTCTGGTCCACAAAACGAACGGTCAAGCCCTTTCGGTTGCTACGCCGCGGGCTCCGAGGTGGGATGCCCGGGCTTAGGCCAGGGCTGCGGGCGGAGTACTGGTTCGGGGGGTTCAGGCTTTGCTGTGAGTGACTAGCAACAGACAAGGCTTGTGGATAGCGAGTAGCGGAGGAGATATCGAGCTTCGAAAGCTGGGGGATGGCGGTGGAAGGCGAGGCATGGTTGACCTGCAGGGTATCAGAGGGGCCGTTGAGGAAATCATTGATATTATTGCCCGTTTCTTCGGCCGTGGGCTTGCGATCTTTCTCTTTGAGGGCAAAGAGCTTCCCCATTAGACGACCCCGCCTCGAGGTCGCGGAAGGCGGCTCGTTCTCCATTGTTTGAAATCGTTATCGACGCGCGGTAATATCGAAACCATAGGAGTAGGTGGGATCCTGCGCAAAGTAGGCAGCGTCAGCAAAGTCAAGCAAGGTAGGAGGCGTGAGCTGCCTCTCCGGTGGGATGTAGTTGGAGGAGGAAGGAGGTATGGGTATCAGCAGCCAGACCAGAAATTGAAATACCTCGAAGAGTTACAGAGCAGACTACAGTCGAAGCTGCTAAAAATGTCCGCAACCACTCGTGAGCGGAAAGTGCGGTTCTTGTATTTTTGACAGTTGGCAAGTCGATTTGAGAGAAGGACGCGGCACCCGTGATAATTGTGCGAAGTGGCCTACCCAAGGTTTGGCGGTAGGTAGTCGTCTGTCAGCCCGGCGGGTGCGAAGCAAGGTAGTTGCAGCGAGAGCAGTGACAATTCAAGGTTGGAGAAGGTCTGGGTTTGGCACAACGAGCCCAGACGAATCGGGATTGTTTGCCTTGCAGCAGGTAAGTTGGTGGTGCTTGCTGCTGGCGTCACTGCAAATGCGACCGTGACTGTGAAAGAAAGGCGGTCGGTGGCTTCAGCCCAAATGGGGTGAGATTTCGACGTTGGGTTATTCAAGAGAAGCAAGGGGTTTCAGTTTCGGAGAGATCGCAAATAGGTACGCAGTGGTATTGTATTGGAAGGTGCGGAGCGGCAAGGTAAGGTAAGGTAGGCAGGCACGCAGGTAAGGTGCAGAGCAGTGCAGTCGACGCGCGGGTCTGCGGGTGCGGAGCTTGACGACGACACAGGGAAGGTAAGGTAGGTACGGATACTGGACCTGAGTCTTGGCTTCTTCACTAATAATTACCATGCGGATTCCAGGCGAAGGACGGCCACATGCACCACGTCGAGGAAGGAAGTTCCAGCGTCCTCGAGCATGGAAGTTGCAAAAGATGCAATAAAAGGCATGGGGGAGTTGAATGTGGGCAGGCGCCCGTGAAGTGCGGATACGTGAGGTGGTGAGGTGAGATTTCCAAGTTGTCTTGGACCGACTCCTCGCTAATACCTCGAAGTACCTTACCACGGTGCGTACAGCGCGTCTGTCTCCAAGTTCCTTGCCTAGGAACTTTACGCTACTTCCCCCCTCATGCGTGGACCCTTGAAGACTCCAGTCCGCCCTTTAAGTGGCCAGGGGCCGTCATTGACACTACAACAAACTCAACCCCCCTTTCCGATCCCCGCCCAACCAGGCCGGGTCGACGTGGTTGCACGTCACAAGCGAGACAGAACAGGTACCTTCTTCTGTACCAGACAGTGGAGGGGCGTTAATGGAGGTACAGCAGGGCGGGCACACCAGATGGTTCAAGTACGTACTCGGCTGTCAGGTCAGGTTGCCCCAGTATCAGCACCAATCTCGAGTGGACGGCAACCGCATCGTTTGCAAATCCCCAAGAGGGGTCGGATGGTATCTGTTCTTTCTCCACTGATTCTGATTGCGGTACTGATTCTCTTCCGACTATAGGAACTTTGGCTTACGGCTCATTTTACCTGCATGAGGGAGGGAAAGAAAAACAAAGGCAGCAAGGCGATTGTCGAGGTGTCCAGACATGGGTCTTATCAACTTGATGGACGGGCACTTTGATCGGGAAGGCTGCCCTACCCATTCGGCAACGCAAACGAGACATAAGTGAGCAGGTGTCTGTCAACCTCAGTGCACCTCACGCCATCTCCATCGTGGGACATCGTACATGGCCATTATCACGCCGCACGCACAGCATGACACCAGAGGCACGTCGCAGCACGAGCACGTCCTTCCCTCCATGGCGAAGCTTGACTCCCTCGCTGGGCTGTAGGGCGGCCATTCCGGGTTGAGTGTCCGGGGAGGATTGGAATCCCAAGCCCCAAGAGCACGGAACCTCTCTAGGGACCTTGTCCCTACCGTTCCTGGGTACGGGTGGCCTACGCAGTAGGTATACCGCACTAATACTTAGGCGCCGGCCGAAGGCAAATTCCACACTATTTTTGGGGTCCCATTCTCCAGCTCCGAGGCCCAGGGTGCACCAGGTGGGAGGGACCCGTTGTGCCGTTGCAGTTGGGGGCTCCTGCTGGACGACTGAGTCGGGTCTTGGGGCCCTGGGGGAGCATTGGATGGTCTCACTTTCGGGGTCCTCTTTGCTGGGCGAGAATAAAGCTGCTGAGTGGTGAGAATGGGTGAAGGGCGGAGACGAGAGAGCGCAGGCATTGCCGTCATTGGGTCGCGTTTTAAAATAAGAGGGAGGTCTGGGGGGTCTGGGGAGGGGCTCTTCGGCCTTGAGCGGTTCTCAACACGAACTTGTCGTACTCGCCCGTTGACAGTTCTACCTGTTAGCGAACCGAGTGAATTGGCCGCTTACTATCCGTAGATAATTGTTTCCTTTCAAGGTTGAGTGGGCTCGTAAATTCTCCCTCGTGTTCATAGTCTGCATACGACCTGTTTCCATAAAATAATTCACTTCGTATCCGTTTTAATTCCTGACCACCACCTCGCTCCAACCCAACACGGGCTGGTCCGCTGGCATCAATTCTTCAGCTGCTACTGCAGTAAGAGGTACTGGGTAGAAGCAACTTTGTAAGGTCGGTCGCCGGTCGTCTATGGAGTCGTGGTCGCGCCTAGCAAGTCGCACGTGTAGGTCACAGATCAAATGCAATGCGATACGCAGTCTCATGTACCCCTTGATTTCACGGGTTTGCATACACATCGGACAATTCAAGGTTCAGAGTTCAGACGCTACTTACATGATGATGTGCAGCCCTTAAGTTTCAGACATGGGACGAATCTATCAAGCTGTCCGAACCTTAGCCTACTTGAGCAGCAGCGTCCTTGGCGAGCCGCAACTTGGCCATCCCATCTCAAAAGGTACCTTACACTGCGGTAAGCATGTGGGTGACAAAATAAGATGTCTGGGCCGGTCAACAGACAAGGAGCCGCATTCTCAAAGTCATTGTTGTATCATAGTTGCCATACGCTGTCTAAATCGTGTTCAGTGAGAAAGACATGAGAAATGTGAAGCAATCATAGCAGCAGTGGCAATAAGTAGAAACAAGGCCGAGGAAAGTTTTGACCATGTGTCTTGTAGATTTCCTCCGAGAACTTAGGAGGCACTCTCAGAGAGGCCACATGTCGCGTGAGCAACACCCGGACTGTCCAGCCGGAGCTGTTCCCTGCGACCAGCCAAAAAGAAAAGCTTCCCGCAACAAAAACAAGCAAACAGCACATGCAAGATCCCGTCCAAGACAAGAGGTGTGGATAACAAATCTCTTCAACCAGAAAACTTAACTGCCTTGTCCGTTGCATACAGCACGTGGCATTGACGCCGCTTGCCTTTTTCTCTACACAATTCTGTCCGATGCAGCAGAAGTTCTCTTCTCCTCCTTCATGAGACATCTCTCCGAGACAAATCGATGAGGAACGAGCAACTTGGTCGATGAAAGGCATCCCGCTAAAGCATTTCGGAAACCTCGCAAGTCATGCAAGCCGCCTATCGAGCCGCTAATACGACGCAGAGCCGAAACTTCTTCACCTTAGCAAAGATACCTACGAGTCATTTTGCTTCTCTTTTCACGGACACGACGCAGACAATTACCATCAACTCCACAACACACAAAGTATGTCGAAAATCAAATCGCTTTCATCATTTCATTTCCTAGCTGTCGCTCGCACCGCAATTAAACCCAACTCAGGGATGGCCACCCGACCGTGTCTGTGTTACTCCGTACGGCTACAACGTTCAAACTCGCCCCGATCCAACAAACTAGATGCCAAGGCCCGCCACGCCGTTATCAATAGGTTCACGCATGGACCATTTGCCGGAGTCTCTTCTCAATCTTCTGACGTCCATCCAACGTCTCCCACACGTTGTGAGGCGCGTCGTCGACCGTATCCCAATGCTTCAGGTTTCTCGTCAGATGGCTGAAATCTCTCTGCTTATCCTCCCATTCGCTGTCCTTGCGAATGTTGACGCCGGAGCTGATGACCACCAGAGGGGTATTCGGGTACTGGATGGCCTTACTACTAATCACCTCGCGCTTGGTGAGTGAATCAGCTACGAGACTCTCCTGCAACTTTGAGAACAGGTACTTTCCACTCTGTCTGGCCGAACGACCCCAGACGCGGTCTGCGCTAGTGCGTCCACGGAAGATGGCGCCTGGGAGACGTTCGATTCCGAGAGGGGAGAAGACGCCACGAAGCCAGTAGGAGAAGCCTCTACCGGGGTCAGAAACCCGGTGAAGAAGGTCTTCGTGAAGCGGATCGATCAGAAGAAGGCCGTTTACTTCTCTGCCGTGTCGAGAGGAGAAGATTTGAGAGTAAACGGAACCAATTCCAGCGCTGGCAAGGATCCAAGGGCCCTTCTCACCAGCTCGTGCGAGAGCCTCGCTAAGGGCGTCAGTTGCCATGCCTGCTGACAGAGGGCTGGGGGCGGTATCGCTCCATCCGTAGCCCGGACGGTCGGCGAAGCAGTATCTTGAGATGGAGTCGTTCTTCAGAGCGTTTTGCGCAAACTGCCACAGTCCATTCTCGACTGGCAAGTCACCTCCCTCGAAGAAAACAGTAGGTAGCTTGTTGCCCGCGGCATCGGTGCCGTTCCCATCGCAGTAGACGTGAATGCGGTATTGGTCGCCATCGACCCAGTACTGCTCGCCCGGCGGGCCAAACCCGGCATCAAGAGATCGTAGAATCAGAGTGGCAGTGATAAGAATGATGACCAGAGACAGGACGATATAGGCCACCGTTGAGATGAGCACCTCGGTCCATTCCCAGACTGTGCGTCTCGTCTCAACGCGGCCAGTCAGCCTCTCCTCCTCTTCAGCTTTGCCCCATTTCACAGTTCGGTCACAGGCGAGTGCCCACAAGCTCACGACGAATGCCCCTGAGGGTGGCCTTGTCAGCAAAGGACCGGTCACATCAGATGCCAAACTCTCAACTTACAGACAACACTCGCAACTCCCACTCCAGCCTCTTCGTAACGGTTCTTCTGCACCGCAACAATGAGGATCATGTTGACAAGTAGCATGAGAGCCATAAAGATGGCCAGAACCCGGACAGCCTTGGACGGAGCCGCAAAGAACACGAGAGTAAACAGAAGCGTGAACAGTGCCACGCTCGAATAGCTGAAGGCGTAAAATCCGGAACCGCGGGTGTGCATCCCAGGCGGCGTAACGAAGGAGGAGACCAAAGTCAGAGTCCACCACGTGAAAGTGAGGGCCGTGAAGAGAACAGTCACCCATCGCAGCAATCGCACCGTCCACAGATTGTAAGGAGACACCGCCGGGTCGTCGGGCGTCAAATACTGGCGGTTGTCGCTGTCGAGCCGGTTCGGTAGGAGCCGAGTGTGTTCATCGGGTTCCCGTGCCGCGTACTCATTCGAACCTCTCTCTTCCGGAGGACCAGGTCCATCACGAACCTCCTGATCGTCGTCCTTCTTGTTCCTCGAACCCCAAAGCGAAGACATGGCTGGCGTTTTGTGTCGTAGCTATCGTCAAAGGCCTGGACAACGGGGGGGATGTTCGCACCAAGTGGCACAAGTGATATGCGGCAGGGTATCTTTCGTAAATGCAACCTTGACCGAAAAGCACAGAAAACCGATGCAAAAAAGGAAGAATACGAGGGAGAGAAAGAGGGAGAAAGCTGAGAACTGGGGGACACACGTCCAAGTAAATGGCGGTAGACTGAAGCAGCTAAGACGAACGACCGTGGACTAGGCACTAATACCTACTTACATCCCGCTCACAGACGTCTCAATGACGGCAGGGGGGGTTCCAGAGCTTCATCGAATCAATGCTGCAACCACCACTCACCAGAGGGCAGAGGCCAGAGCTTCCTGGTCATGTACGTCATCCTCTGCAATTGGGGGAACGCGACACACAGCGCTGTCACCGAAAGCGGAAAGGTGGGGAAAACAACCACGGCGCTGGCGCCGTGAGGATCGCCGATTTGAAGGCCCCATTTTCCAGCAGTCCAGTCGGGGGAGCTGGCCACTGGTTACTGCTTCAGCATACTGCACGTCCGAAATCTCCACACCCGACTCGGAGCTAAGCTCCGGCCTAGCGTGGGGGATTCACGAAGCGGTGGTAGCCAACGCGGGAGCGAGTTGTCGAGAAGCAAATGCTCGCGCCTCACTTTGGGCAGCATGGAAAGAAACAGGGAATTCAACGTTTGGTGGTGGTGACCCAGCCAGCCGCTCTTTGCTGTCCTGCAAATGCATCTGCATCTGCGGGTGCCAATGACAGTTTTCAGCTCCATGCCTGAGCTAACACGAGCATCAAGTGGTGTCTTGGTGTTCGACTTGACCAACCAACCAACCGCATGCGATCGAGCTGTCACTCACGCAATCTTGACGGGTAGGCCTCCTCCACACCACTGGTGAATCCCATCGTGACTAAATCTCTCAATCGTCCCACCCCAGTGTGCCCTACATGACTTCCGGCAAGTTTGTAGAGTTATGCCGCGATTGGGGACCGATATTGCGATACATTTTGTGACTGCCCCAATTTCCTGCCCCACGACTGCTCCAGATCTCCAAATAGGAACTATTCATCGTCAATACATCTACAGAGTAACGGATACAAGTTCCACATCATAAGACTACTGACAATTCAATGTCAAGTACGCATGTACCTTCAACGTCCTCTGTGACCGTCACCAGCCGTCAACTATTGGGAACATTACGTTGGCATGTGAATTTGGCACTCAAGGAGCATAGTGGGAAATCTTCCGCTTTCATCAGACTATGGTACTCTTAAAGACAGTCGTTTCAGGCCCTCCATCCTGTGGCGCACGAACGGCCAACAAAGTTTGAAAATTCCGCCGTAGCTTCTGTGACAGGCTCATTGCCGTGGCATCTAGAAGCAGGTATAATGCAAACGCGATTCAAGCAAATCATCATCATCTTTCAGTCGTTGTCTCGTTCATCAATCCACATACTCCCGCGTCTGCCGTGTCACAAATAAAGGCATGCCCCTTCCCCAATTTCAGCCTGTTGAATATCACGCCTATGCCCATGGGGCAATAGGGTTGACCTCCCTGCTACCCGCCGAAGACTCAGAAGAAACAGAGCCGGAGATTCTCTCGCAACCGCCATATGCTTGGCGAACCTGCTTTCGATTGGCAAACTTCTTCTTGGCAATCGTCTCGGGATCAGGCCCGCTGGAAGGCTTGATGGCCTCTTCAGGAATTGCTCCAATGGGAGCGTGCAGCTTTGCGCTGGCATCTGGGTCATTCATCGCGATCCCATGTTTGTGGTACTCTTGTTTCTTGAGCTGTTTCCAGTCTTGAGAGGACGGCTCGCCAGTACTGAACCAGTCTTTGAGCTGGCTCACCCAATGATGCTTGCCGTCTTTGGGTTTGGTCTTATCACTTCGTCTCTTCTTTGTAGGGCTTCCACTGACACTAACTGTAGAAGCGCTGTACTCCGATGTCTGAGAATGGTCGGAGAACATGCGTTTCGGAGGGGACATTCTCAAATCCATCTCCGAGATTCTGCGTCTGAGACCCATCTCGTCGTCTGAGAGATCGAGCAATGTTCCTGGATGGTTATCTTCTTCGTCTATCGCTAGCCCGATCCTATGAGGGGCAGTTCGCGTGTCGACTGTTGCTATTCCTGAGCTAGATGCCGGGCGAAGTGGGCTCGGCGGGCGTAGGTGGGTGGATGCAAGATCGACTGACTTGGCGAACTTGTGACCGAGAACAAAAGCGCGCTTCTGAGGAGACGCCTTCTTAGGTGAGCTTTCAAAGATAGCCCGAGCTGATGGATGAGTAGTTTGAGATCCAGTAAGAGAATCTCGGTCAGGATTTTGCGGCGCACTTCTATCGATTCGGGGCAGTCCTTCGGATTCAATGATCTTTTTGGTTCTCAGTGGTGTTGAGATTCCGAGTAGACTTCGCCGTTTCTTTTTCTTCTTCTCTGGAATCGGCCCCTAGCCGTAGACAAATGCCTCTGGACCAGTATCGGAAATGAAAGACTGCGAATCTGTCGATGGTTCGATCTCTTCCTCCCGTATGGGTCTGTACGATGACGCCCAGTAGAACGGGGGCTCGATGAGGCCACTAGGTGTGGATGTTCGTGCTTCTCCAAAACCGGCAGGAGGTAGGTGAATACCCAGCTGTGCAGATGAAAAGATGGAGGGTCCCGACGGTGGTCGTAAGGCCGCGGTTGGGTATGAGAAATTCCGAATGGGAGGCGAAGGTGCTGGTGAGTCGAAGGGTGAAAGCAGGTCTTCTTGGATAGGTTGAGGCGGGTTCTTCTGCTTGTTTCGATGTCGATGGAAGAGCCGCATTGTTCGGTGAGAGAATAGACTAGTCAAACTGCTATTCAAACATTCGAAAAAGACGCCCGAATTCCCCGAGATTTGCAGAAGAGACGCCAGACAGTATTCTTTGGTAGGTGAGGACGGACAGTGTCACACAATTTCCGTATAGGGCAAAGGTGAAGGTAGCTTGGAGGATTTATATGTGTGCGGAGAAGGCGAAAAGGAATGGTAGAGTTTGATAACAAGTATTCGAGGCAAAGGAGTTGGGTGTTTTGGAACTGAGTGTTGAGAAATCTGTATATTCAGTTGAGGCCGTGTCAGAGAGAAGAGAAAGAAGAACTGGCGGGCGAGGAGTAGAAGTAGAGAAGATCAGCAGAGAGAGAAAGAAGGACCTCGTGGCAGTAACGTGTAATTTGACGCCGGCCCAAAAGAAGCGGAATGGAAACAAGAGCATGGGACGGAAAGGTCTCAGAAGCCATGCATGCTCGCAGCTCGCTGGCTCGCTCTTGTGCTCTTGCCCCGCTCGTGTTGATTACCTTCCACGCTCTCCCATGTTTTTCTCAGGAAAGAGCAGGCGGATTGGCTTAGCCTGCACCTTCCATGCTTTCTTTTGGTGGATGCCATGCCTTGTCCCGCATGCCACCCCGGCGTTCAGCACCTCGTGCCCATTAGCTCCTGCCATGTTGAGGGCAGAAAGAGCGAGGCATCACGGACACCATCTACCCGACCCTGTCGATATGCCAGCCCTGCAATACGACTGGACGCCACATGTCACTAATCATACGCTAACGCCAACGTTGGCAAAGACTGTGCGGTAATCCATAAGAAACGACGTTTAGTATTCATTGTTAGGGCACCCTCACGAGATGAGTGACGTCTTCCCCGGCCGCTCCACTACTGCGGCATCGTTGAACTATGAGCAGAGCCCTTGCCTGAAGTTGTTCGAGGGCTGGGTCCATGCAAGGAATGGGACTTCCACCGTCGGACTCCTCGGTCGACCGTCGACCTAGTCATCCCTTGGTTAGGTGTCTCGTAGTGTCTCAGGAACCAAAACGCAAGACTGGCCCAGCAAAACCAACTGCTAGCCCTTTGACGGCGTGTCGTTTCGTCCTTTGTTGACCGTCTGAGATGGGGAATGTGGTGCTCTCAGCTTGAAAGCACGGCCAACCCAGCGGTATGGTACAGGGACCAAGATGCATCTCACACACTTTAGGCTTCCCGTATCGGGGCGCAGCATCCTTTGTCTACTGGCCAGCAGGTTGAGGGGGCCCGTTTGTGCGGTAGTTGGATGTTTCGAAGGAAGAAGAATGCACTGATGATCGCCAGAAAGAAATGAAACAAAATCTTCGCCGATTAGATTCAATGTTGAAGACAGACCGAGTTCAAGCTAGATATTGGCGGGTCTTTTGCGACAAGTTTTCCTTATTCGGAGTTGTGGTGCTGGGTCATATCGAGATTTCGATAGCGTGGGCTGTAAAATGGAAGAAGCAAGTTTTCTTGCTGCAGCCACAATCTGATGTATCACAGATTCAACTTGCCGCCCGCGGATTCCGTTCCTCGTTCCGGTGCACCAGATGTGCCCTCTCCTGCGTTAGGTAAAATATCACATCTTCAAGAGGCCGTCGAGCTTCTCACGAATCTAGGCAAGCTCGGAAATCTACCATGGGCTGTGCGGGAATACGGACGTACGGTAGAACAACGTTGGACGGATTCTCAGAAGCTCTGGCTAAAAAGCTGAACTGCTAGACCTGAACCGCACCAGTGCTTTCGACGTCATCGCCAGATGATCGAGATTCGAGAATACGCTCTTTTGTTGGACGTGAACTCAATGCCCATGAAGTTTCTCTCCGGAAAGAGGTTCATCGTCGATTTCTGCATCGGCGACTCTCCTCACAATAGCGGCTGAACAGAAGTCTCGGGAGGACAGCCAATCAGTCTAGTCCACCTCTGCACTTCGGACCCTGACGAAAATGAATGGAGCACCTGGCACGTGCACGCTCTTTCTAAGATGTGCTTACGGATACCGAGTGCCTAGGTAGGTAGGTAGTAAGGTACCGGTAGACCGTGCACTGCCTGCCTCCCGTCGGCGACGTGATTCCGATCTTGACAATCTTCTGCAGGCGCCCTGCTCCAATCGAGCTAGCCAGTGGCGAACCTGCATTTGAACGTCAACCTCGGAGCGCTGTTTTCATTTCCCTGTCTTGCATCCAACCTTTGACTTTGGAATCCGTTGAATGAATCGGGCGGGCCACACAAGTAGGTAGGACAATACTTCCAACAACATCAACAACACCAGCAAAGTCAACAAACAGAAACCGTCGCTTGGCGCACGCACTTTGAGTTCACCCGACCCCTACGTCCGTTGGCTTACGCAGCCCGCTCTGCGCCCTCATCGTCGAACGTATCATATCACAACGCAGTTCCTCTCTAGAAGCTTCTCACGGGCACACAAGCCCACAGGCACCTGCTTGAGAACCTGACTTAAGCTGAATGCAGCCTTCCCTGCACGGCGCTAGTATCCGAAGCTGACAAACTTCCCGAGCCATCTGCACGCGCGGCGCGCTAAACGCACGGTGCACATTCAGCTCCGATTGCACTCCCGTTCCCCCTCCTTCCCAACCCCACCACGAGACGAAACACATTCCAACTTTCAACCTTCGATTCTCCCGCTCACACACCCAGGCGCCGACCACAAGAAAACAAACCAAGAAGCACCGCTGCTCCCGAGAGCGAGCCGCAAGCCTTCTCCCAACTATGCCCGGACTCACGATACAAACAGACGCGATCTCACCGCGCACATCGAGTGCGCCGGCACCCGCGCCATCTACGTCTGCGGCTGCTGGTCCGACTGCTGCCACAACCTCTTCGGCAGGCGGAACAAACCCACCACATGCGCAGCAGACCCCTCCGCGATCCTCTCGCTCCTCATCCCCCGCCCGGCCCCCCATCAGCCCCATAACCCCGACCCTACCCCCGGCCCGTCTGCCGGACCCTCCCGCCCCTTTCGCTGCCGACCGCCCTGTCCTCACCCACTCTTCCCAGCCGTCCGCCGCTACCGCCATCCCCCCTCCGCGTCCCGAACCCATCGACTTTGATTCCAACCCCGATGTCCTCGCCCTCAAGTCAGCCATCTCCATCCTCCAGATGCAATCGAGAAAGGCCGCCGCCGATATCCAAGGGCTCAACGCCGCAAAAAACGCCGCCGTAGAAAATCCGTCAGCTTTCCTCGCCGACCTCGGCGCAGGCAAAGTGCACACGCAAGGCGACAAGCTGTTTGCTGAGTCTGATTCGGACTCAGACGACGAGACAGAGGGCAAAGCAGATGGGAGTGCCGCGCAAGGCAAGGCGAAGGAACCGCCACAGCCGTGGGAGTCACTTCCTAAGCCCCAGAACGTGGTGCGCTGTCCGCCCATCAACTGGTCACAATATGCCGTCGTCAGCGAGTCTCTCGACAAGATTCATGCGGACCAGCTGGCCAGACCAAGCCAAGGCGCTCCGGCAACGTTAGGACCCAGCGGGACATACGAGTTCAAAGGGGAGCCCGGAGGTAACCAGAGACCCTTCATCGGCGTCGCGGCCCCTTACACACCTGGGAAGGACAGGATCGAGAAGAAGGCAAGGGGAAGCAAGCGATGAGACGTGACGTTTCTTCCGTCCGAAAGATTTGAGAAAAGCCGGTTGAGGCAAGGTTGCCGGAACAAACATCCCGGGAATGGATGTATGATTGATGCTTTTCTACTGAGGTCATGAGATTACGAGGCGTTAAGCATGAATAGGGTGCATGGAAAGGAAGGCGTTTTGATGTGTTAAGCCAGGGCCATATTTCCATTTCGAGTCTGAAGAAGAAAAAGAAGAAGAAAAACAACGATATCAACTTTCGAACGTAGCTACTTTCGTCGCGTCATTATCCGAGGTATCTACTGGAGTCTAGCGGGACAATCCCAAGCCCGTTCCTGAATATGCATGATTCCTATGCCGTTAACGCCGTCCAGCCCTCTGAAAGCAACTTGAACTTGGACAAGCCAAGATCAATTTTCACTACCATCCCCGTCATGACCGGGGAAACCGATAACCGGAAAAATGTCCACCTTTGGTACCGCGTTGGTCGCGTGGTGAACACCCGCGCACCCGTGGTGATGTGCCTTAGCCTAAAGGTGGTCATGAGAAGCAATATCAAAAGTCACTGAAAAGTTTAGCTTGGAAACATAGGGCAAGATTCCGAGAGCGACTTACTCCATGCTCTGCTGCACAGATCTACGAAGCCGCCTGTTGTAGTTCTTCCGCGCCTCGGCACCTCCCCAGTAGAGGGTGTGCGCCTCAGGGTGTACCAAAGTTCGAGGGTCGTAAGCCGGATCTTCTTCTTCCAGTGCCGTAAACACAGCCTCGATGTGAGTTCGAACGTCCTCCTTCCTAAGTGAGTTCGGGAAATAGCACACTGTCCCGTCTTCTGCAATGCGATGGTGGAAAATGCGTGTGTGAAACTTGACTCGAGGTTGCTCCTCGGGGAACTTAGTACTGAAGTGGATTTTGAAGCGGAATAGGCCACCGTCGAGGTTCGTCATTGGACGCCCGAAATAGGTGATGATCCAAACGAAAGGATTGTTGTCCTCCAACTGGACGTCGTGAGGAATGTCTTGACGTTTGAATGCCTGCACCACTTGTTCATACTGGTGGCGCAAGTTGACGGAAAGTGTCATTTCCTTTTCGATCGCAACCTCGCCATCCGTCGCCCACTTGACGAGCTCATTGTCAAGCGCGGCCTTGACATTCCGCAGACGTCTTTCCAATTCTGTGTAGTTGAACTTGCCATCCATGGTGTTGCTAGCACCTTCAAACGGCATGCGAACAAACGCCTGGTGGTCCTTGACCTCGGTCTTTGCCTTCTGCACAGCAAGGAGGTAATTGTCGTAGTACCATAGGAACCGGCGCTTACATAAATCCTTAAAAGGCTCGAAAGGAACGTTCGTATCGTCGATATCATCGTTGTCGATATCCAGTTGATCTCCGTCCGCCGCAGACTGTTGGGCAATAGCGTTGCCGTCGGGTGTGAGACCAAGGTATTCCTCCATACGCTGGATGACGGAGACTCGAAGTGTTTCGTGACGTATCTAGAGCAATCATTAGTTATATTGTCTCTCATCATCCCCACACACCAGCGAGTCAATTCACCTTCTGGACGTAGTCTTTCTGATTCTTCTTATCCGATGCTTCGTTGGCCTCCTCGAATCCAGGCTCGTTCTCGTAAGGGTTTCCGGACATTAAGCTCTGGATTGAAATGAGGATAGATTCGAGGCCCTGTGCCGCAGACCATTCCTCTCCACGCTCTCCACGCCATGTGCTAGGTTCTGTTAGTCAAAAGTCCCTTGGCAAATCCCAAGCGCCTGGCTATACCCGAGGATGGACCTGCAACACACGTTAGTGCTCTTTGCTACTGAATACTCATTGCGGGAGGTAAACCTACAAGCAAACCTTGCCAGACGAGTAGATGTTGGGGTTGAATCGGCATCGACCTCCGTTCGTTGTAATACCGTTGACATTGGGCGACTTCCTAGGGTAATCTACATTTGCGTCAGTCCAACCCACCCATAATTGCCACATTATAGTAGAAGTGTACCCTTGTTGAATCTGATCGCAAACTACTTTCCCGTTAGTACTGCGAGCAAATCGGGCACTTTCACATCAAATCAGTACCTCAAAGAACCCAAACTCGTACGGAGTGTCGTGAGGTCCGATGATCAAGGCCTTAACATTGCGAACATCGACATCACGACAAGCAACAGCTATGGCTGGCAAGGAGGTCAGCATGTGGGCTCGACTGTGTTCGCGGGGAGGCTCGTACAAAGATCCGAGGTTCGCTGGATGTCGCCGAGTTCCTGTTGTGCGATCAAATGTCAGCCTTGCCATTCTTGCCCCTCCTTCATCGCTCTGGTGAGGGGCGGGGCAGCTAAGGTACCTTGGTAATCCGAATGATGGATTGATCCGCCATGATGCCAGTTGGGTCAGGCACTGCCCCTTGACAGTCAGTGAGCGTGCTTTGGCAGAAGCTTGGTTGTAGGCAGTGATCGTAGATTCTCCTTGACGTGGGGTAGGTAGTTGATGGAGAATCGAAGATGTGAGTGCGGCCTGAGAGCCTGGGAGAATGGTAGATGTCTGGTCAGTAAAGCGCTCTCTGCGACCGGGCAGATGCAACTTGAGGTGGGTTCTGTTGGTTGTCGGTTGCTTGGTTGGTGGTCGAAAACCAGGGTAGGGAGGTGGATAGGCACTACCACAGGCTACCTTAATGCTGCTCGGGCTGGTAGAAGTACA
This sequence comes from Colletotrichum paranaense, assembly GCF_030867605.1. Classification (NCBI taxonomy): domain Eukaryota; kingdom Fungi; phylum Ascomycota; class Sordariomycetes; order Glomerellales; family Glomerellaceae; genus Colletotrichum; species Colletotrichum paranaense. The sequence continues at coordinate 2,756,583 of NW_026848960.1, read as the reverse complement.
AGTTCTGGGCGGTAAGGGCTCACCTCAGTTGATGGGACACTGGGACGAGGCAGCTGCACCAAGTGCCTAAACTGGCAGTTTGGCGGGGCAGGAGGGGTAATTTTAGGGTGCGTTGATGCAGGTGAATCGCAGCGTTATTGTATGGTGAAGAGGCCTCTTTGAACTTCACAACTAAGAACTCCTTTCAAGCCCCACAGCGTAAAGCGGTGCTTTCATTGACGCGAAATTTGAGAAATGCGACGGAGCAACAAAATGGAGAAATGCCCATAGGATATCTTCTTACCTCAGCCTTGAATGAGATGTGGCTGAATGAAATACTTGATGTCACACAATCACCTCTACTAAACAGAGCCTGCTTTACCTGGAGAAGTATTGATGACAGTAGCTGAGGTGTGGCACTTGCTTTAGGCGGTGTTCACTATATTTGTCAAAACGATCCCTTACCGCTCCTAACCTTTCAAAGGTCGCCTCTGACCAGGTCTGAGTCCTAGTCATCTGGGTAAGGTCTTACTCGAAATCTTACATCGGATGCCATCGGGTTCCGTATCGGATAGTGCTTCCTTCCCCCCTTATGATATCATTATCTTACGTGTGGGCCCAAGCAGTTTCTAAGGAATTAGTAGTATATCCCTTCCACCGTACAATCATGCTTGAGAAAACGAGAACGCGATGACCAGCTTGCTTCTCGTATAGGAACCCTTTACGCCCATTTGCCCATCTGGACCTTCGTACTGTTCACATTCTCAGCCAATGGGCGATTTTTCTTTGATTGAACAAAGTGAGCCGTTGAATGAAATGAACTAAACACAAACTCACAATGAACAGAAGTAGAGCACTGTGAAAGAAGTGATGTTATGGTCGCTTTCTTGACAAGTGTAAGATAGTTTCAACATTGCACTGAGTACCTAGGTATCCCGGACTGGAGAGCTTCCGGTACGTATCTCATGTAAGGTTCCGAGGGTACCTCGAAAGTGGGACGGTCGCGGGGTTCCGTCGACGCGGTGGGTTTACACCCCTGTCGGTCAAGAAAGCTCCAATACGCGTCAAATCGACTGGGCAGCGCGTCTGACAGTTTAATTGATTTTCTACGATCGTCACTACCGCCACACACCTGAGGTGCAGAGAAGAGCTACGATTGATAGAACAGGACAAGATATCACGACCTGCAACGTCAAACCTCCAATTGAGATAACGATCAATTACACATGGCGAGCTTTTTCGACCTCAAAGCCAGGAAGGCCGCCGCGGCAAACGGCACATCGACCCAGAAGCCAGAGAAATCTGCGCAACCGCCACGAGCACAGCCGTGGGTTGAGAAATAGTTTGTCTTCCCACGAACTTGCTAGAAGTCGTACGCGTTCTCATTCACCATACTGACGTTTACCGACAGCCGTCCCAAGACTCTCAGCGATGTCACAGCACAAGACCACACCGTCACGGTTTTGCAGAGGACGCTGCAAGCCTCCAACGTACGACTGCTCCCTGATGCATTGAGGCATTGCTAACCCCGAGACGCAGTTGCCGCACATGTTATTCTACGGCCCCCCAGGCACAGGAAAGACCTCTACAGTGTTAGCTTTGGCCAAAGAACTCTACGGTCCCGAGATGATCAAGTCACGCGTGCTCGAGCTCAACGCTTCCGACGAGCGTGGAATCTCCATCGTCCGAGAGAAGGTGAAGGACTTTGCTCGCATGCAATTGACGAACCCGACGAATGAATACAAGAAGAGATACCCTTGCCCGCCATTCAAGATTATCATCTTGGACGAGGCCGACTCCATGACCCAAGACGCACAGAGTGCCTTGCGCCGCACCATGGAGACATACAGCAAAATCACGCGGTTCTGCCTGATTTGCAATTATGTCACGCGAATCATCGACCCTCTCGCTAGTCGTTGCAGCAAGTTTCGCTTCAAGAGCTTAGACCAGACCAACACGAAGAAGAGACTGGAGGATATCTCAGAAAACGAGGGCGTACAGCTGGAGGAAGGCGCAGTGGACGCCCTCATCAAGTGCAGTGAGGGCGATCTGAGAAAGGCTATCACATTCCTGCAGAGTGCTGCGCGACTAGTGGGCGCGGGCGAGAAAGACGCCGCCGGGGGTGATGCTATGGACGTCGACAAAAAGCCAGTCACGGTGAAGATTATTGAAGATATCGCTGGTGTCATTCCGGACAAGACCATCGACACATTAGTCTCTGCCATCCGCCCGCAAGGCGCTGCAGACACGTACGCAGGGGTGGCCAAGGTGGTCGAGGACATGGTGGCAGATGGCTGGAGCGCTGGGCAGGTTGTTACTCAGGTGAGCTACCCCCCAATATTTGACTGCTCGTCGCGTTGCTGACAGTTTCCCAGCTCTACCAAGCACTCGTATTTGACGAGACTATCCCAGATGTACAGAAGAACAAGATTGTTCTCATCTTTTCCGAGGTCGACAAAAGACTTGTGGATGGCGCGGATGAGCACTTGTCTATCCTCGATTTGGCCTTGAGGATATCGGGGGTTATGAGCGGTCGTGGCAACTGATCAGTACTCATATTGGGTCATGGGCTTGGTCAACACTAAGCGGCGTCCGGGTTGGCAAATTAGAGGCGTTGATAATGGCAAACAAAATCCATCTATGAGGGGTATGTAACAACTGCACAGAAAATCAAATATGATCTTCATGACCGATGAGACCGAGCTTCCCATCAATGACAGACCAAATATCATCATGCGTAATCGTGGATCCCTTACTCTGGTGTCTGATGTGCTGCCTCGCCTCCGTCTTATGTTCTGACCCTTGCGTCAACCATATGTCTTCCTCCGTCGTGTCTCCCGCCTCCATCTCGGCCTGTTTCGGCTCGTGACCTAGGAGCTTGTCAATTTCCTGAAGCGCCGTTGTAGAGCCTTCCAGTGCGACCTGGCCCTCCTCAATCTTCTCCGCAACAGTCTCCAACGTCGCAATCTTGGCCGAGTCTGCTGCGAACACCCAGGGCTTGACTCGGTCTGAAGGCACTGGCTTCTCAGCCATGGCTGTGGAGAAGTCCTCTCCGAATCCTGACTTGGGTCTGCCCGCCCCAGGCATAGGATGTCCCGGAAGAAGCTGACTTTCTTCAGCAAGATGATCCAGCGCCTGTCGAGTTTCCCTCGCCTGCTTAGCTAGAACATTGTGGATGTGCGATTTTTGTGTGATCATCCCCTTCTGTTCTCGAGAAAGCGAGAGAAGCTTCTCGAGGTAAGGTAAGAGAAGGTGCACAGTGGGTGCTGGGGGGATGGGCTGGCTTCGGCCGTTTGAAGATGAGACGTCACCGCCAGGCTTCAGGACTGGTTGCGTCTGCTCTGAGACGATGTTGAGCAGCGCTTTCCTCGAAGCTACATATTTGCTGTATTTGCTCTTGATATCGCCCAGATGCTCGTCGATAGTGGCTTGTTCGGTATGGCCGTTGTATCCATTTGCCTGGTCGTCTGCTTCTCCCGAGGCCTTACTGAGCTCCGTCTCAATCCAGTTGATCAATTCAGCTCGAGTAGCATCCAAAGCATGCGCCTTGGCCTCGTCGCTAACTTGGCCTGCCAGTGATGCTGTGTTTTGTCGAACACCATTAAGGAGTTGCTCTTCACGCTGAAGCAGAAGCTTGGCTCTCAGCACGACTTTTTCGAGCTGATCAGCTAGACCTCCTAGATTTGTCTTCGTTGCACTGGCGCTAACAGAAAAGTTGTTCACAACCTCTTTTGGAACTTCTGGTAAGGACATTGACTTTCTGAAAATATCTTCCAGGTCGAGAAAGTCTGGTGATGCTGCGGGCTGGCGTCCCAAAAGGTCCAAGTACTTTTGAATCGTCAACAGTCGCTGTTGCTTCTGGCGTAGTTTGACAAGGGCCACATGTTGCTCAATCTGATCCCCAGGGTCGGCAGCCTTGGGCCGGGATGGGGCTGCCGTTACCGCTGCATCCCGCGTGATCTCGTACTCATTGCGAGCCTTGAGGTTCGCATTCAAGGCTTTGAGGTATTCCTTCTGTAAGCCTCTGACCTCACTTGTTGGCCTCACTCTGCAAGAAGCATCAACGAGAGATAATGGCTCCTGAATGGGCCCTGGTTGACGACAGGCCTGAAGATGGAGGGCCAAGGCGCGCCGGATGTACGCTACCTGCTCCCGTGGTTTGACGTAAGGTTCAAGTGATGCCTGAACCTTTTGAATGGATTTGGGAACTGGATCCATGTCGCAGAAAGCCTCAGTTTATGCCATAGAAAATGTTCCAGTCGTGCCAAGGTAGGATGTTTCCGCCACATCAAAATTTGGCCTCAATCCTGCTTCACGTGTAAATGTTGATGGATGCTGGTACCGTGATTTACACAGCTCGGTGGTTCAGGGGTGGTGTGGATTTCTTGGGTATCGCTACTCCACCCTGTGTCGATGCAGTGACAGGTCGACGCCACGACGTCACGTGCAGCTATCTGCCTGGGCTGGAGTGCTACTAGCGCGTTTGCCGCCTAGCGCCATCTCCCGGGTTTTGCCATTGCAACCAGCAGATGAAATTTGTTTCGCGCGACAGGTGTCGAGACATCTATTACACGCCTCCACCCACCTTAGCCACATCGCGATACTGTTCTCATTGAGTCACTTGAACTTCGGGAACATACTAAAACGATACTGTAATATTTGACGAATCATCAATTTTAAGGTCAACACGGCGTTATAAACGGAATAAAGACACGGCGCGAGCCGCTCGCTGCTGTCGCTCGACAAGCTCCTGCACCAATTCGATCATCGAGCGCAATCGAGACAATACGATACCCTCCAATTCATCGCCACAATGTCAAACCAAGACCAACACCGCGATGTATCCCAGTATAAGTACTCGGCCATGTCCAACCTGGTCCTCCAGGCGGACCGTCGTTTTGTTTCAAGACGAAATGATGAGGCCACGGGCGATCCCGAGTCTCTCGCTGGAAAGCTGAGCATTCGCGACATGGGAGCTCGCGTCGCTCGCGAAATCGCACCGAAACAAAAGAAGTCGACTGGCCTTACCGGCGTGGAACGCGGTAGCTTACAGGAGGGTGAGGACGTGCTAGCTCGCGAGCAGAAGAAGAAGAAGGGCGAAAAGGCACAGCCGAGAGGTGCTGGTGTCCTGGGAACTGGAGACCTGTTCGTCGAGGGCATCCGATACCGCCCGCGCACACCGGCAACACGGGCGACGTTCGAATTGATACTGAAGATCGTTTCTGACAATCTTGGCGATGTCCCCCAAACTGCCGTGATCAGCGCCGCCGACGTGACTTTGGAGTTCCTGAAGGACGACGACTTGAAAGACACAGAGAAAAAGAGGGAAATTGACGATCTTTTGGGTGTCTCAATGAGCGCGAAGGAATTCAACGAGCTCGTAAATCTCGGAAAGAAAGTCACAGACTACGACGCGCAAGACGAGGACGAGGATATGGACGACAATGCAGAAGACGCCGACGGAGCCGAATTAGACGAAAGACAGGGTGTCGCAGTCGTTTTCGAAGATTCCGATGATGAGGAAGGAGGCATTGTGAATGAAGTCAGGGAAGAGTCCTCCGAGGACGAGGAAGCGGACGAGGATGAGGACGATCCCGCCGCCGACACAAACGATGCGATGGACCTGGAAGACGACGCCATGGTCATCGATTCAGCCCCTCGGAAGCAAGCACAGGAATCAAAGCAGGCAAAGAGTGTCTCTGCTCGAGACATCGATGCATTTTGGCTGCAGCGACAGATCGGAAAGCTCTATGCGGATTCCCACGAACAGCACGACAAGACGACCGACGCTTTGCGCATTCTTTCCGGCGAACCTGATGAGCAGGGCGGAGAGGACAAGTCACTCAGAGAGATCGAGAACGACCTCATGGAGCTTTTCGACTACGAGCATCACGAATTAGTCCAACTCCTTATTGAGAACAGGGAGAAGGTGGTTTGGCTCACTCGTCATTCAAGGGCTGAGACGGATGAAGAGCGAGCTGTGGTGGAGCGCGAAATGGCTTCCGAAGGTCTGCAGTGGATTCTTAATGAGAAGTTTGGAAAGAAGGGCGACGACCAAAAAGGACGGAAGATGGAAATCAAGATGGACCTTGATGCCCCATCATCACTCACAAATGCTCCCCCCGCAGAAGACGAGCGCCCCCAGGGATTGGTGGGTGGTTTGCAACCGCGCAAGCTCATCAACCTGGAGAACTTGGTCTTCGACCAAGGCAATCATCTCATGAGCAACCCCAAGGTCAGGTTGCCGGAGGGCTCAACAAAACGAACTTTCAAGGGATACGAAGAAATCCACGTGCCCCCTCCCAAGAAGCGCAGTGATGCCAGCGACACACTCGTTCCCATAACCGAAATGCCAGAATGGTCTCGCCTGCCCTTCGGTACCACCAAATCCCTCAACAAGATCCAGTCGAAGTGCTACCCAACAGCCTTTGGCGACGATGGCAACATGCTGATTTGTGCACCCACTGGTAGTGGAAAGACAAATGTGGCAATGCTCACAATTCTTCGAGAAATCGGCAAGAACCGCAATCCTGAGACTGGCGACATCGAGCTGGATAACTTCAAAATCGTGTACATTGCGCCCTTGAAGGCGTTGGTACAGGAACAAGTTGGCAACTTTGGAAAGCGACTTGAACCCTATGGTGTCAAGGTCTCTGAGTTGACTGGTGACCGTCAGCTTACCAAGGCTCAAATCGCCGAGACCCAGATCATTGTCACTACTCCTGAGAAGTGGGACGTCATCACGAGAAAGGCTACCGATCTCTCTTACACAAACCTAGTGCGCTTGGTTATCATCGACGAGATCCACTTGCTCCACGACGACCGTGGTCCTGTTCTGGAGAGCATCGTCAGCAGAACCATCAGGAAGACTGAGCAGACTGGCGAGCCCGTCCGTCTGGTTGGTTTGTCTGCGACACTGCCAAACTACAAGGATGTTGCTAGCTTCTTGCGTGTGGATATCAGCACTGGTCTCTTCCACTTTGATGGCAGTTTCCGTCCTTGCCCCTTGCGCCAAGAATTCATTGGAGTCACGGATCGCAAGGCCATCAAGCAGCTGAAGACCATGAACGATGTCACATACAATAAGGTCATTGAGCATGTAGGAGCGAAGGGAAATCAGATGCTCATTTTCGTCCACTCACGAAAGGAGACTGCCAAGACTGCGCGCTACATTCGTGATAAGGCTCTAGAGATGGACACTATCAATCAGATTCTTCGTCACGATGCAGGAAGTCGCGAGGTGCTCAACGAAGCGGCCAGCCAAGCCACCGACAAGGACCTCAAGGATATCCTTCCTTACGGTTTCGGTATTCATCATGCTGGTATGAACCGCATCGATCGTACAGATGTTGAGGACCTCTTCGCCCGTGGCGCTATTCAAGTCCTTGTCTGTACCGCGACCCTTGCTTGGGGTGTCAACCTGCCAGCGCATACCGTCATTATCAAAGGCACTTCAGTATACTCTCCAGAGAAAGGTAGCTGGGTTGAGCTCAGCCCCCAAGACGTCCTGCAGATGCTTGGACGTGCCGGGCGTCCACAATACGATACCTATGGCGAGGGCATCATCATCACAACCCAGAACGAGATCCAGTACTACTTGTCGCTCCTCAATCAACAATTACCAATCGAGAGTCAATTCGTCAGTAAGCTCGTAGACAACTTGAACGCCGAGATTGTGCTCGGCAACGTCCGCAGTAGAGACGAGGGTGTCGAATGGCTTGGCTACACCTACTTGTTCGTTCGTATGCTACGTTCGCCCGGCCTCTACCAAGTTGGCGCGGAATACGAAGATGATGAGGCTTTGGAACAAAAACGAGTTGATTTGATTCATTCTGCTGCTTCAGTGCTAAGGAAGTCAAATCTTATCAAATACGATGAGAAGACCGGCAAGCTCCAGTCAACGGAGTTGGGGCGTATCGCTTCCCACTACTACATCACACATGGCTCTATGGAGACTTACAACAACCTGATCCAACCCTCAATCACAACCATTGAGCTGTTCAGAGTATTCTCTCTGAGTGCAGAGTTCAAGTACATCCCCGTGCGTCAGGATGAGAAGCTTGAGCTTGCCAAGTTGTTGGGCAGAGTTCCGATCCCAGTTAAGGAGAGCATCGAGGAGCCTCACGCGAAGATCAACGTGTTGCTGCAAGCCTACATCTCACGACTTAAGTTGGACGGTCTAGCCCTTATGGCTGATATGGTCTACGTCACTCAATCCGCTGGTCGTATTCTCCGCGCCATCTTCGAAATTACCATGAAGAAGGGATGGGCGTCTGTGGCCAAGACCGCCTTGGATCTTTGCAAGATGGCAGAGAAGCGCATGTGGCCAACCATGTCACCACTTCGTCAGTTCCCCAACTGCCCTAGAGACATTGTGCAGAAGTCGGAGAGAATCGAAGTGTCTTGGAGCAACTACTTCGACCTCGACCCTCCTCGAATGGGAGAATTGCTTGGCATGCCCAAGGCCGGCAGAACTGTCTGTGGCTTGGTTGCCAAGTTCCCCAGAGTGGAGGTTCAGGCTCAAGTTCAGCCACTTACGAGATCCATGCTTCGAGTCGAGTTGAGCATCGATCCCAACTTTGAGTGGGATGTCGAAATCCACGGCCCAGCGGAAAGTTTCTGGATCTTCGTCGAGGATTGTGATGGAGAGGATATCCTCTTCAGTGACCAATTCTTGCTGCGCAAGGAGTACGCCGAGTCTGAGTCGAACGAGCACATTGTCGACTTCACCGTGCCGATCACAGAGCCAATGCCCCCGAACTACTTCATCTCAGTTGTGTCTGATCGCTGGATGCATTCCGAAACAAGATTGCCAGTATCATTCCACAAGCTGATTCTTCCCGAGAGGTTTCCTCCCCACACTGAGCTCCTTGAGCTTCAGCCTTTGCCTGTTGCGGCGCTGAAGGCCAAAGAGTATGCCAAATTGTACCCTGACTGGGACCACTTCAACCGCATCCAGACGCAAACTTTCAACTCGCTGTACAACACCGATCAGAATGTGTTCGTGGGTGCGCCGACGGGAAGTGGCAAGACGGTATGCGCAGAGTTTTCTCTACTGCGACACTGGTCTAAGGCAGACGCTGGACGTGTAGTCTACATCGCACCCTTCCAGGAGCTGATCGACTCACGCCTTGATGACTGGCAGAAGAGGCTTGGCGGTCTCCGGGGTGGAAAGACTATCGAGAAGCTCACGGGAGAAACCACTACCGACTTGAAGATTCTGGAGCGTAGCGACCTGATTCTTGCGACTCCCATCCAATGGGATGTATTGTCCCGCCAGTGGAAGCGCAGGAAGAACGTTTCCACTGTCGAGCTTTTCATTGCAGATGAGGTTCATCTGCTCGGAAACAACATGGGATATGTCTACGAGATCATCATTTCGCGGATGCACTACATCCGAACCCAGACTGAGCTTCCAATGAGAATTATCGCGCTTGGTGTTTCCCTTGCCAACGCCCGCGACCTCGGCGAGTGGATCGACGCGAAGAAGCACGATATCTACAACTTCAGCCCGCACGTCCGCCCTGTACCCCTCGAACTTCACATCCAATCTTACACCAACCCTCACTTCCCTTCACTGATGCTGTCTATGGCGAAGCCGACTTACTTGGCCATCACGCAGATGTCCGCTGACAAACCCGCTATTGTGTTTGTTCCGAGTCGGAAGCAAACACGAGCGACCACGCGTGATCTGCTGACAGCCGCCTTCATGGATGATGACGAAGACCGTTTCCTGCACGCTGAGGTGGAGCAGATGCGCCCTCTTCTTGATCGCATTTCCGAAGAAGCACTCGCCGAGTCTCTTTCTCACGGCGTGGGATACTACCACGAGGCTTTGAGTCAGAGCGACAAGCGTATCGTCAAGCACCTGTACGAGCATGGAGCTATTCAGGTGCTTGTTGCTTCTCGTGACGTTTGCTGGGAGCTCAACAGCACTGCCCACCTCGTCATCGTCATGGGCACGCAATATTTCGAGGGTCGCGAGCATCGCTATGTCGATTACTCCCTAAGCGAAGTCTTGCACATGTTCGGCAAGGCACTCCGACCTTCCAAGGACGGGAGAGGCCGGGGCGTTCTTATGCTTCCCTCAGCCAAGAGAGAATTCTACAAGAAGTTTTTGAATGAGGCTCTCCCTGTCGAGTCACATCTCCACAACTACCTTCACGATGCCTTTGTCACCGAGATCAGCACGAAGATGATCGAGTCTGGTGATGATGCCATCAACTGGACGACGTTCACCTACTTCTACAGGCGTCTCCTAGCCAACCCCAGCTTCTACAGCTTGACCAGCACTACGCAGGATGGTCTCAGCGACTACATGTCGGATCTCATCCAGACCACCCTGCAAGAGCTGAGCGACTCCAAGATCATTGAGCTTGACGAGGACGATGGCTCCGTTGCGCCGCAGAACGCGGCCATGATTGCAGCATACTACAACATCTCCTACATCACTATGCAGACGTTCCTCTTGTCTCTGAGCGCCAAGACCAAACTCAAGGGCGTTTTGGAAATTATCACATCGGCTACTGAATTCGAAGCTATCCAGATCAGGAGGCACGAGGAGGGCATTCTCCGCAGGATCTACGACCGTATTCCTGTCAAGATGGCAGAGCCTGTGTATGATTCGGCCCATTTCAAGGCCTTTGTCCTCCTGCAGGCGCATTTCTCGCGAATGCAGCTGCCGATTGATTTGGCCAAGGACCAAGAAGTCATCATTTCCAAGGTTCTCAGTCTCCTGAGTGCAACGGTTGATATTCTCTCATCTGATGGCCACATCAACGCCATGAACGCCATGGAAATGTCGCAGATGGTTGTGCAGGCGATGTGGGATCGCGATAGCCCCTTGAAGCAGATTCCTCACTTTACACCTGAGGTTGTGAAGGTGGCAAACGAATTTGGGTATGTACCAATTTATGCAGTGCTGATTTGCAAAACTAACGTCGAATTTTCTCACAGTGTCAAGGATATCTTCGATTTCATGGAAGCCATGAACCCCGAAGAGAACCCGGATTACGCCAAATTGGTCAAGCGTCTTGGTCTCTCGCAGAAGCAGTTGGGTGAGGCTGCCGCCTTCACCAATGACAAATACCCCGACATTGAGCTTGAACACAGTGTCTTGGATGAGGACGATATCAGAGCCAACGAGCCTGCGTACCTTAGTGTGCAGATCCAACGACAAGTGGAGGAGGAGGAGGAGTTTGACCCGACTGTGCACGCACCGTTCTACCCAGCCAAGAAGTTGGAGAACTGGTGGCTTGTTGTAGGGGAGCAGACGACGAAGAACTTGCTTGCCATCAAGCGTGTCACGATCGGACGGGAGCTGAAGGTGAAGGTGGAGTTTACGGTGCCAACAGCTGGTAAGCACGACCTTAAGCTGTTCCTAATGAGCGACAGTTACGTCGGAGTGGATCAAGAGCGCGAATTTTCCATCACGGCTGCGGAGGGTATGGACGTGGACGACAGCGATGAGGAAGAGGACGAGGAATAGACGGTTCGGCAGATGGCAGAACCATCTCGTCCGTACAATATCGCAATGTGTACTATATCGATCGAGAGAGGAGTTGAGGGTAATAGACAGATTTGGTCACATTCAGTTCTTCGCCCTTATCAGATGAATCATCTACAGGCGGCTCTTGTCCTCTTTCGACAGGGTTGAATGGCCTGAAGACCGGTTGCGCAGACAGTGTGCGGTGCGACAGTAGTTGCGGTGGTGCCTCAGCGGCCAAGGTGGCATAGGAACGCTGAACAACGGTGATTGATAACCTATCTCAAGTGGGAAAGGCGCAACTAAAGTCAACGACGCATCTTGATTTCTTTTTCTTCAATAAACCACAAGAGGCAATGTAACCTGATCGCGGTGTATCTCTGCCGGAGGCGTTCGGCAGGGGTCAAAGTGATATTGAAGTGAAGGAAGCGTGGCTGAGTCGAGGCAGCGAACGTTCGGTGGGCTGGGCATTGACCGGGCCACGTCCACGTTCCCTCTCACAGGCGTCGCGCAACTGAGACTCCGCGATTTAACTCGTCCCTTGGTGGATCAGCGCTAGTCACGTGTCTCCGCCGTCATCCGCGTCCAACTCCAAGAGTTTCTGCGTTCATCTTTTTCCAGGCCATTGCCTTTTTCTGCTACCACAACACGGGGAGCTCCCAATCGCGCCCATCATCCTTCCTGCAGCCAGATTATCTTCTACCATCGTCGCGACAACAAAAAATCACGAACCGCGCGTATCACGACGCGTGTTTCTTCCTTTGACCCATCGCCATTAGTCTTTGGCGTCGCGACTTGCCTATTTACCCCATCCATACCCTTGCAACCCAGCTTCCAAGCTATCGCCACATCACCGACCATGTCTGACGAGCCGACCACCAGCGGTCAATCCGCGCATGCCGCGACTGAGGAGGTGGAGAAGAAGGTTGAAGGAACCTCGCCTGCTGCTGAAGCTTCTGAGGCGCCCGCGACTGCTGCCAGCGACGCGAAACCATCTGAGTCTGAGGCAGCTGCCAAGGAGACCACCGAGGATGCGCAGAAGGACGACTCCAAAAACAAGGATTGTAAGTCCCTTTTCCGTCGCCACTTAACCTTGATATCAGCACTTGCATACTCAATTGACCATCTTGCTGACGCATTGCTTGACAGCAGCTGAGACCAAAGACGCGGAATCATCCGGCAAGACAGACGAACAATCCAAGGACGAGGACGTCGAGATGAAGGACGTGACAGACGGAGCTGAGGCGAAAGAGGCATCTGATGCCGTTGCCAATGATGCTGAGCAAGCGCCTGCTGCTGACGCCGACGCCGCTGATGCGACAGCTGATAAGTCCAAGTCGCGTCGGAGATCGTCCGGTATTCCGGAACACAAGGGCAAAAAGCTTAGCAAGAAGGCATCGAAGGCGAAGTTCTTCAACACCAATGCGCAACCCGGCGATCACTTCCTCGTCAAGCTCAAGGGATACCCTCAATGGCCCGTCATTGTCTGCGACGAGGAAATGCTCCCCGAGACCCTGCTCAAGAGCCGTCCCGTCACCGCGAAGCGTGCCGACGGCACGTATCGCGAAGACTTTGCCGATGGTGGCAAGCGTCAAAATGACCGCACATTCCCCGTCATGTACCTCCGGACGAACGAATTGTAAGTCAATTGATGATACAAGCTCCCAACCCGACCACAAGACGTTCGATGCTAACTCGTGATTGTCCAGCGGTTGGGTACCAAACTCTGCTCTCCAAGAGCTGAACTCCGAAAAGGCGACCGAGCTCCTCACCGACAAAGTCAAGAAGGTCGAGTTGCGCGATGCCTTCGAGCTCGCCATCGAGCAACACCCCCTTGATTACTACAAGGACGAGCTTCAGAAATACCAAGATGAAGTAGCTCAGAAGCAGGCCGCCAAGGATGCCAGAGAGGCCGCAAAGAAGAACAAGAAGAAGACTCCTGCGGTCATTTCGGACGATGATGTCGACATGGCTGATGCTGCGGACGAGGAGGAGGAGGTCCCCGAACCTAAGGAGAAGACCAAGTCCAAGAAGAGAAAGGCGGACGAAGAAGCCATTAGCGTAAGTTACTGGAGACGTAATAGGATTCGTCCTAAAGCTTACTTCCTACAGACCCCGGCACGGACTGATTCTGCCAAGAAGCCTAAGATCAAGCTGAACACATCCTCCACTCCTAAGACGACAAACGGGACAGCTACACCAAAGTCGGCTAAAGAGTCAGCCGCTAAGCCTGCGAAGTCCAAATCGGCCAAGAAGGAGGGTGCTGAGAAGAAGGCGGAGAAGGAAGTTCCTAAGGAGCCTGAGCTCACCGCTGAAGAGAAGCACCAACGCAAGGAGGCAAGTTAAGATCATGACACGGCTCCCAGCCTAGATGCTAACACGGACTACAGAAGGAGGTTCTCTTCTTGCGCCACAAACTTCAGAAGGGCTTGCTTACCAGAGACCAAGAGCCGAAGGAGGAAGAGATGAAGATGATGTCAGACTACATTACTAAGCTTGAGAGCTTCCCAGATCTTGAGGTCTCGATCATTCGGGCGACCAAGATCAACAAGGTCCTCAAGGCTATTCTCAAGCTTGATTCCATCCCCAAAGAGGAGGAATTCAACTTCAAGAGTCGTTCGCAGACGCTCCTTGACAAGTGGACCAAGATTCTCAGTGGTGGTGATGCCGCTGCTGCGTCCGCAACTCCGGCTCCCACCAATGGTGTCAATGGCACCTCCGGAAAGACTGAGGAGAAGAAGGAGACTTCTGCCACTCCTAACGGTGCTAAAGAGGAAAGCAAGGAAGCTGAAAAGCCCGAGGATTCTGAGAAGCAGACCGAAAAGGAGGCAAGTGCGAAGAAGTCCGAGGAGCCTGAAAAGGCAGAAGAAAAGCCCGAAAAGGCCGAGAAGCCCGCTGAAGAGCCCAGTGAGAAGGTGAGTAACAGTGTCTCATGAACATGCTGAGATGAGCTAACCAAATTCGTAGGAGGCATCTGCGGCCCCGGAAACGGATGAGGTTAAGTCTTAGGGAACCCGTTCACGTTCCCAAAAATCTTGAAAGTGAAGACAAGGCCCAGCCGACTGTGGGCGTCTCGGGCCATTTGAGCCTGGGCTCTTGCGTTTCCTGGCGTATACGGTTTCTCTCGAATCGCAAAGCGATCTCAACTTGGTTTCGGTGTAAAATTACTTGTTCCCGTGTTTCTAAGCGGTGCAGCTGGGAATCGTTAGACGACAAGCAACTGCGGCAGTGCTGATCTCAGACGGCATGCATCGTCTTCGTCCAGTGAAGCGGGTTCATTGTACAAAGGGGTGAAGGCGCCCCCAAGGGAGAGGAATCCAGCTCAGAAAGGACAGTCTTGGCATCCACGGATGCTCGCATTGCCTGCGGCGACCGCTTGTTTGGGTTATGATGAGGCAGGTGTAGGATGGCAATGGCCTAAAGTTTTTGAGGTAGAATGAAGCTCGCCTCAGGTCAAGGGTTTGCGATGTTAGGAGGGCGAGGAGACTGGTAGTCACTAGTTCAACACGGCCTTGGAGGATTGATTTAATGTCATTTATATGGAAAACGCCTTGAAAGACGTGCTTGCGTCCCGACGCACTTATCTGCCAATTCCTAGGCATCTAAATGTGCTATGTCCGTGATATTGTCACCACGGGGATAAAGGTATCCCAAGCCTCTACACACTGTGCACACCAGCGTTGCTAAGGGGTAAAGTGCAGTGCTCCACGTCTGCGACACTGTGTAAGTCCGTGCTTTGAAGATGTTGGCGACGCGTGCCAGTCAGAAAAGCGCGACCTCCATTTCAACGACATATCTTCTCACCGCCAACCGCCTATGTCAACCCACAAAATGAGTGTTGAAGATGACCAAGAACCCCAATTTAGGCAGGAAGATCACCAGGTCAGTGGTTCTGCTTCTCACATGTGTAATTGATGCTGATCTCCGTCTACAGGCCGCCTTCATCTTCCGGCCTCCTGGTGAGGAAGCTGGAGTGGATCGACCGGCCAAACGTCGCCGTTTGTCCAACAAGGCTGTCGTCGAAAAGGCGAATATCGCAACCTCGTCCTCGTTTGTGCCTTTATTGAACGGCGAAGAGCTTCCCGAGTGCGTAGCGCTCCGCGAGAAGCAATTCCAAACGAGCTGGGACCATCTTGAGTCCAAAGCCCAGGTAGGTAGAGCATTATGCCCAATTACTAGAATCTTACGCTGAGCACGAAATCTGGTAGGAAAAACTGCGTGATGCCAACTCGGCCACTCTAGATCAAGTGACTGCTTTCATTCGTGACCAGTCTGGTTCACAGTGAGTGAGAACGGCGTGGGGTTGACTTGCACGACTGACGGCACCACAGGAGCAAAATCCCGACTGCTTTTATCATCACCGGCCCAAACATCTCATCTCAAGACCTGCTGTTCGAACAGTTATCCGAAACGCTTGAGGGGAATACGCGAAGCAAGTTTGTCAGGCTCAAGTCATCGGAAGCGTCCAATTTGAAGGCTGCTCTCAAGAAGATCATTGAGGATGCCACGTCTCGGGGATCTCTGGATGACGATCATGTCGAAATTGCATCCGGACAAGATGTGGGTTTACTTTCCTTCAGCTTGAAGAATGCAATATTAAGCTCACAAACATCAGGGCCGGAAGTATCTCAACTACGACCTCGAGGGTCTGTACGCATTCTCAACGGCGCAGAAATGTGATCACATTTTTGTCTCTTTCCAGGATAGCGAAGGATTTGACAGCGCTCTTCTCTCCGATCTGATCATCCTCTTCAAGTAAGTTGCTATCACAGCAGACTTCTGAAGCATACTGACGTTTTGAAACTAGCTCATGGAGGCCCAAGATCCCATTCACACTTTTATTTGGCATCGCAACATCAGTAGAATTGTTGCAAGCGCGATTACTCAAATCCGCGTGCCAACATCTTTACGGTGCTCAGTTCGATGTCGTCCAAACAAGCGCGATTTTGGAACAGATCTTCAAGCCGACTATTGCGGGATCGGATGCTGCTCTGACTTTGGGAGAGAATTTGTTGCATAGTTTCGTGGAAAGACAGCAAGACCAGGTCGCCAGCATTCAGTCTTTTATCGCATCAATTAAGGTAAGGCTTCCAAATGAATGCTGTAGCGGCCGGGCTGACATTTATAGTACGCATATATGTGTCACTTTTATGCAAATCCGTTGAGCGTCTTTGCTGTGGAGGACGATGAAATGAACAGCGAACTTGTCCAGGACGTACATATCGAGTCAATCCGGTCGCTTCCTTCATTTCGGCGCGAGGTTGAAAAGGCCGTTGAAGCGAAGGATCTGAGATTGGCGAGGTCTTTGTTGGAGGATGATGACCTGTTGCGCGAAAAGGTTTTCGACATTCCAGAGAAAAAACGGGAATGGGTCACCCGCCTTCTCCGCTCGCTCAAGCTCATCCAGGCAACGGGTGTCGTTCAAGACGACTTTTCCTCAATGTACATGAAGGCGGTGGCCGAGGGAATTTCCCCTTCGTCCGATGGCTGGGACATTGTTGAAAGCATCAAGCGGATGCAACCGGATGACTTTGTCTCGATGCTGCAACGTGTTCAAGACGCCGTGGCCAGCGGAGATGCCCAGCTGTGTCTCACCGGATGGGAGTCCGAGGCCGGGGACCTCCCTTCTCTTGTAGAAAGCCTTCTCCGCGACTCAAAGGAGCTTCTCGGCAGGGCGCAAGAGGACGGCAGCACTTTGCGGAGCGCCTACAGTGGCCACAGCCGGGTCCTTCGCACCACCGTTGTTGCGCAAAAGGTGCAGCTCAGCCACGATTCGGCAGCCCTTTCCGAAGACGATAAAGCTTTTACTAAAATCGTGGACCGTGTCGCGGAAGTATTCCAAGACGTCATACACTGCGAACCGGCCGCAGAGATTTTCCTGCACGAGACATGGCTCTACGATTCCAAGACACCGTACCGCGACGTTTTCGTACCTCGGCCCCAGGATGTCTTTGAGCGGAGCCTGAAGCGACCGCAAGACTACCTCGCGTGTTCGTGCTGCAGCACCGACGAGGGCATCTCCACGACGATGCCCGTCACGTCGCTGCTCTATCATTTGTATTTGGAGACGGGTAACCTCATCAACGTCGCAGATCTATGGGCCGCCTTCTACGCCATGGTTGCCGGCGATACGGAGAGCGAAGGGAACGCCGATGAGCGGGGGGCGCTGGTGTCCTTTTACCGGGGCCTGGCGGAGCTAAAAGCACTCGGCTTTGTCAAGATGAGCAGGAAGAAGACGGACCACATTGCCAAGCTCAAGTGGCTTTAGGAGCTGAAAGGCTTGTCGACGACGGCCTGGGACTGTGAAACGAGGCCGTGGCGTGAGGTTGCACGTCAGACGCGGAGTCCAGGAGAGATAATTCGGCGTTTGGTGATGTTATTTTTTTGTTCAGTATCAGCAGGCAAAATTGATGCTTTACCTCTACAGACCACTCTGCGAATGATCAAAAAGACGGGTTGTAAGGCTATTTTGGAGGGGGGGACGGGTGTCTCTTTGAAGGAAATTTGTCATTGACATGGTTTTTTTAGGGTCGAGCACAGTGTTTTCGTGTTTGTGTCTGTCTAAACCTCGGACAAGGCTATTGTACGTTGACTTCTTTGTCTAGTAGTCGTCCGGGACACCACGGAACCGACTGCTCAGCCCCCCTTCACAAATCCAAGCTCCGTCCGCAAACCGCTGAAAGCACGGCTGTCCGATTTACCGGTCTTTGGCCGGGCGAGGGACTGTGCTAAGAGTAAGAATTGTAATTGAGGATAAGTCAATGTGTAGGAGGGTAGAGGAAGCATGGCGAGGAGGGAAAACGGAGTGGAATGGGCGGATCTTGTCTCGGAACCTCCATATTCGGGGCGGGCGGAGCTGGCTTCTTGTTGCGGCCGGCACGCGACTCGTTTCTAGGCCGGCCGGACTGGAATTTCTCAGACATTTCATACGCAACGAGAAGCGCGAGCCCACCACCTTGTATCCTTTCCGTCGCTGTGTCTCGCTCCTCCACCCCCTGTCGAGCTGTCACTCACCCGACCCTCTTCCTCCCCGCCCTCCGCCATGTCTCATACTGGATTTTAGGCGTATCGAGCAGATAAAGAGAGTCGGCACACCAAAACCACCTGGACTTGTAAGTCCGAATAGAGAGCGAGAGAGAGAGAGGGAGAAAGCGAGAGAACCGGCAGTCTGGGTAAGGGGGCTTGTTCTTCCCAAGCCCTCTCAGGAGAAAGTAAACGCCGCTTACAACCTCGCCTGACCTTACCCAGGATAGCAAACTCTGGCCGTCAACGGACAAAGCAGTCGTGTCTCGCCTGACGTATTAGTCGCCCTACCGCAGCCCCCCTCCTCCTCGTTTGACTTCGGGTTCCAGTCGGTCGGGTCGCTCTGGTGGAGTAATGCGTGCGAGGAAGTGTGGTCTGGATTTCTGTTGTGACGGTTTCTTTCCCGTCTTTTTTTCACTGTTCCAGCTGCTTGTGGTGGGCCCCCCATTGCCCCATTGATCCATCATCTTTCCCCCTTTGGGGGCGGGGGGTTCTGTTCTTGTTGTTTTTGTCTCTGATCAGGGTTGCTGTTCCGGATCAAAGAAAGCCATATCGAGGAAAAAGGGGGAACGGTGTGATGGGAGGGTTCAATCGGCTAGTGGCCGGGCCCCGTCCCTTTGGGTTCGGTTTGCTCACGAACATACAAGAGAGGCGGTCTTCCGCATCCTCAAGTGTGTATAGATGCTTCAACATCGATCTCTTTCAGATTCCATTACCACAAGTTTCCTATCTCGAGAATCTATAGAAGTCAACAACGTTTTTTTCACACAAACACGTATTACTTTCTAATTCCCTCTCCCGTCTGTGCAGGCATAGATCTAAAGCACAGAGCCTCCTCTTCTATTCTATTCAAAGGAACCAAAAATAAGACGGGGAGAGGACAGCATCAAAGCTGCAAGACGCCACAGTCTGTTCTCACGGAGATCTTCATTTTATATCTCTCAAAACACTTTATTCATCACTCTACTTTTTGCTGAAAACTCATCTCATCACTTGAATCACTACTACAAAATCAATTTTCTCTCTGATCGTTGCCATCGAACCGTGCTGCTGGTACCTTGATATTCATAATACTCTTTCGAAAGCATACACAAAGCTACCGAACTTAAGACACCCAAATCCCTGGAGACGAACCGCATACTTCGGAAGAGTTTGACAGGAGGATAAAAGGGGAGCTGAGAACGCAAGGGAGGAACCATAGAACTCAAGGAGGAAAAAAAGAAAACAGAAGAAAAAGATGGCAACCAGACACCACCACACCACCAGCGGCGGCATCGGCAACCGGCGAGCGGCCCGCAACGCGGCTTTCCAGGAGAAGATGCGCCAGATGCGCCTCCCCCTGGCCCCTCTGGTCCAAATGTCGACGGGCGCCGTCCACCCGGCCTTCCCCGCGACGCTGCTCAACTTTTGGCTGCTCACCGAGGACCAGCTCGACGACCTTGCGCGCTTTTACCACCAGCGCAGTCCCTCGCCCTGGTCTGGACAGTACCCCTGCCCCATCACCTGGCAGTCGGGCCTCACCGTCGAGGAGAAGCGCAGGAAGATTGGCAAGTTTATCGGTCTTAGGTACGTTGAAACGTTATAGCACTTTGAGTCTGGATTTGCGACTGACGTATATTGCGCAACAGAGGCTGTGAGACTCCCATCCGGATACGTATCAAGACCGAGGAGCAAATCATGGAGGAGGCGCGGCAGGCGAGATTAGCCGAGGACGAAGAGGCCTTGAGAAGGAAGATGCCGTGGTACTTATGATTTTCGAGACCACGAAGGTTGTCATTGATAGTTTGGGTTTGCCCTTTGGTTTTCTTGCTTTCTTGCATGGCATTGCGTTGATATCACAACACATTTCAAGGCGTTGGTGGCATAGCTTTCCACATAGAATTAGACCATCTATGGACTCACGTCTGGGGAAAAGAGGGGTCAACCAAGCATTTTAGAGACTTTCAATCAATTCATGATGCAAAACGTGCCGACTATGACCCTTAACGCCTAAAAACCGTGAAGCCGTTGAATGCTCTTTTTCCATACACCGGGGGGATGAGGTATCTAATGACAATGTGGACGGTGCGGAGCGCCTGAGCGCTTATTGATATGTGGACGGGACGTATGATGTGTGGATGGAGGTGAATTCGTGGTATAGTAGAGATGATGGCCGTATTGCTTATTTCTTGCCCTTCTTCTTCTTGGAGGGTGTGCTGGTGGTAGAGGCGGTAGAGTCAACGAGAACGGCGTCGCCATCAACACTGGGAGGGGCGGTCGAGCTCTTCTCGGACTCGTCGAGCTCCTTCATAAACTCGGTCTGGATAGTCGATCTGCGCTTCTCCCACCACGCCTTCTCCTGCTCGACGGTGTTCTGGACTTCCTCGAGGCGGTTGCGCACAATAGTGTTGGCGGCAATCTCGTTGGCGGACTGGAAGATGGACTGACCCCAGTTGGGGGCAAGGGCGTTGGCCTGGGTATTACGTTAGTAGGCAATCTCCTGATTTGAACAGAGCCCTGGGCTCTGGAGTAGGTATACTGACCTCCATCACGACGTCGCGCAGTTCATCCTCCATCTCCTTCTCTGCGCGCTGGAAGCGCTGCCACAGATCATCACCGACGCTTCCCCGCTGCAGCAACGTGCTGCAGGCCTGCTTGGCGGAACGAATCTGAACCAGACGGTGGATATCCTCGACGGCGCGGCGGAGGAGGGCGGCTTTGATGACGGTGGAGGGGATCTTGGGGGCCTTCTCGGCGCCCTCTTCCGGAGATTCGAGGTGTAGCAGCGACAGGTAGATGTTGCGCTGTAGATGGGGACCGAACCAAGGAGCAAGGTTGGCGCTCTGAGCTGTAACAATGAAAGAGCCTTGGTCAGTATTCTTGTTTTTTGAGGATATCGTCGGCATCGCGGGCTGTTCTTGCGCGAAAGAGGTCGGTAGGACTTACTGGCTTTGCGCTTTCTGTAAATCGTGGAAAAGGTCATGAAGACGCCGCCGAGAACCGTGAGGTAGGCGAAAGGGAGCACAAGGCTCATCCAGTCGACATCGAACATGGCTGCGGTTTATTGTGCGCTCGTAAGGATCGTGGTGGGAAAGTAAAGAGGATGAACGAAGGACAAGGAATTTGTGGTTGCAGGCGATTTGTCGTTGGTGTTGATGAAGCGTGTCCAGTACTGTACCAAATTGACAGGACAGCTTGCCCGTCGCATTGGACACTTTTTTGGCTGCCCACTGTAAAGTCAAAGGCCGTCCCGCTGCTTTACTCCGCCCTATCCCTGAGCCCTTGCACCTTGGATTTTCTGGCCCGAGTAATTCACAGAAAGACCAAAATCGACTGGCAAACTGACAATACAATAATTCAAAGACATATTCAACTTTCGAATCTTCCACAATACAAGTACATCTTTCTTTTTCCATGGTTCTTTGGGTGCTTGATGAATGCAGCTGGTAAAGCGGCAGCTTCCTGGACCAGGTACAAGGGTACAAAGAGCCCTTAGGTCCTTGAGCAGGGCAAGTGTGGCTGCTGGTCCGGTCGCACCTTGCCTCGAAAGCCATCCTAGTACTGTGTAAGCCTGTAAGGCCGTTCCCAACTGCCCCTGCTTGGGTGGTGAATAAGCTATGCCAGGGGCCGCTGAAGGAACGTGCATCCCCCTCCCCTCCGTCGTTTTGCCGGTCCCACAATAAGGCACCACCTTTGATGACGCTGTTGCAAGCTGCGGCGATTCACCTTTAGGTTGGCCAAGTGGTACGCACTGGAGCTCTCATGAACCCATCTCATCCCACTAAGCAACAGCGAAAGCAAAAGCTGCCACAAACTCGAGCCTTCTTTCCACTCCTTCACTCTGCTACAACGTCTCTTTTTCACGCACCAGCTTCGAAACGACATATGCAAGGCATGGGCGCTCTACTCTGAAATCAATTCTATAGATTTTCTTATTTAATCCTTATACCCCCCGACCTTTTTTCGACATTGATCACACCTTCCAGAGCTTCGATTTTCGCCATCCAAGATGCTCCTCAGACTCCGAGGGCCCGACGGCACAAGTCGTCTGAATATAGACGCCAACGACACATTTGGACACCTGGGCAGTCTGGTATGAGGCATCTGTTCTACAAGCTGTGGGAGGTCCGACTGACCCTTCTAGTTGATTCCGAATCTTCCAGAGACCGTCGACCCGAACTCCATAACCCTTTCAAATGCACCTACAGGTGGCGATGCTAAGAACTTGGTCGAGATCGCCTCCTTCAAGGTGGGACAGATCGGACTGAAGTAAGCCAGCGTCTAGCCTCTAGCCTGAGTACAATACTAACTTCTTCGCAGACATGGCGACCTCATCTTCATAAACTACAAGCTCAAAGATGGTCAAGCCAACGGTGATGCGAACGGCACCGAAGCAAGCCACCCTTTGGCATCTTCAAACCGACTCAACGGCAAGCCCATTCTGCCGACCGAAAACCTGCCGATCGATCCCCCGCCCGTGACGTCGCCGTCCGAGAAAATCAAGAATCCCTGGGATGTTGTCAGGCAGCATCCACTAGACGATCGGTTAGACAAGAAGGATGGGAAGATTCCGAGAGGCCGCGATCACAAGATGTGCCGGCACGGACCGAAGGGCATGTGTGACTACTGCATGCCTCTGGATCCGTTCAACGCGAAGTACCTGGACGAGAAGAAGATCAAGTATCTGTCGTTCCACTCGCATTTGCGGAAAATCAACTCCGCCACGAACAAGCCTGAGCTTGGAAGCTCTTACATCCCACCCCTTGTCGAGCCATACTTCAGAGTCAAGCGCGACTGTCCTTCGGGCCATCCTCAGTGGCCTGAAGGTATCTGCACCAAGTGCCAGCCGAGCGCCATCACCTTGCAGCCGCAGCCATTCCGCATGGTTGACCATGTGGAATTTTCGTCACCTGCTATTATCGACACGTTCATCGACGCTTGGAGAAAGACGGGAGGTCAAAGATTGGGCATCTTGTACGGCCGGTACACAGAGTATGAGGTTGTACCTCTCGGCATAAAGGCCGTCGTCGAGGCCATCTATGAGCCGCCCCAAATCGATGAAGTGGACGGAGTGTCGTTGAATATGTGGGAGAACCAGAAGGATGTTGACGAGGTCGCAAGGCTCTGTGGGCTGCAGCAGGTCGGCGTCATTTTTACTGACCTTCTGGACGCTGGAGCAGGCGACGGATCAGTCGTTTGCAAGAGACACGCTGATTCGTACTTCCTGGCTTCGCAGGAAATCTGCTTCATCTCACGTTTACAGGCTCAACACCCAAAGCCCACCAAGTGGAGCGACAGCGGCAAATTTGGATCCAACTTCGTCACTTGCATTGTCTCGGGCAACGAGTCAGGGGAAATCTCGATTTCATCATACCAGGCTTCTAACGATGCTGTGGAGATGGTCCGCGCCGATATTATCGAACCCTCAGCTGACCCCAACGTGATGCTGGTTCAAGAGGAAGAGGAAGACGACGGATCCACAAGCCGGACAAGATACATCCCCGAAGTTTTCTACCGTCGGATCAATGAGTACGGTGCCAATGTACAGGAGAACGCAAAGCCATCGTTCCCCGTAGAGTATCTCTTCGTGACCTTGACACACGGATTCCCGGATGAGTCCAAGCCTACTTTCACCCAATTGGGTTTCCCCATCGAGAACCGCGAGTACATGGGCGAAAGTCAAGAACACTCTGCGGCCGCTAGGATCCTCAAGTTCTCAGGCGGTCAGAAACCCGCCGAAGGTGGCTTGGAAATGTCCAACTTCCACTTACTCACCTTTATTCGCCAGATGGGCATTCTTTCCAAGGTGTGTTGGTCACGCTCATTTGGAAGTTTGTTACTTACATATTCTAGGACGAGGAGTCGCTGTTATGCCGAGTTGCATCGCAACACGACCTGGCTGGCAATTACCAGCTGCGATCTACCGAGGGCTGGAGGACTTTGCAGGCGATCCTGCAATCGACCGGTGAGCGAATCCCCAAGCGCCCACGGCAGTCCGAGGGCCATCCCGCTTCCAGTGAATTGCATGATCCATTTGGGCGCCAGTTCAGTACCACAGAAGAACCCCTTGCTAAACGATTTGCTGCCTTCAGGCTGAACGAGCGTCGCCCACCTCGGTAAGCAGAGCAATTTCGTGAGATGTGCTCTGTGAATCCGTATATTCTACGCAACTGGGTGTCATCAAGCGATGATGCGGACCCTGGGAAAAGGCTCTCTCAGAACTCTCGAGAACTCTAGATGGGAAAGGATCGGGAATGCATGCTTATGCGATTGGCCAAAGGTGACAGGCTTGGTGTTTGGGGATCAGGGAATCATGTGATGGCATGGGAGGCACAAATGGTCCTCGGGCAAGTGGAAGCGATCAAAGGCACCTGTACCTTAGTCAACAATTTCTCCGGATTAAAGGGGGGGGGGGTGGCTGGGTTCAAATAAGAAACCCAAATGAAGCGGCCTCGTCTTCTAATCCACTGTTCACGATCTTCAAGTTCAAGTCATTTCACCTCAGTGTCTGCTGTGCTTTACACGTCACAACATTCCGATCCGAAGGTGGCCATTCCTGAAAGCATAGCAGTACTCCTCATCACGACGTCTCCAAGTTCTTGATGATGTGAAAGGCCATCGTATAGTCGTTCTTGTTGCCATAGTAGTTATCCAGAAACGATTTCAAGATGGGAATAGAGCAAGAGCATGAAGTCACATACAGGAGCGGAGCAGAGGAAGAGATGTTGTTTTAAACAAGTTCTTTTCTTTTTCAACTAGAAGAAAAAGGGGTAAAATAAAAACAAAGTTCCTTATTTTTTTTAATCCACCCCCTTTGCCGATATCACCATCGCCCTTCGCCGATTTCGAGGTCTTTCTTTTTTCTGTTCGTAGAAACGAGAACATTTCCGGCTAACCTAAAACTCCAAATTTTTGAAAAAAAGATACGAATAAAGTTGGTGGTATTTACAAAGGCTTGCCGCCGAGGAAGTTGGACCACGGGCGGACTTCGGAGGGGATTCCCTCCTTGCGGGGGAGCTTCTCGCTCATGCACTGAGCAAAGAGCATGGCAGTCTGTTGATTGTTTGTTAGCAAAATCATTCACATCAAGTTGACTTTTTGTCATGGTGATCCGGGGAACTTACCTTGGGCTCCATGAACAGAGGGACGCCAAAGTCGACGGCGTTGCGACGCATGACGTAGTCGACGTCCATGACGGTCTTGCCACGGGCCTGAGCCAGGTTGAAGACACCGCGGATGTCGTACTTCTGGAAGACCTCGCGGAGGGCGCGCTTGTCCTCCTTGGGGAACTCAATAACCTCGACAGAGACCTTGCCCTTGGCGCTGGACTCGATGAACTGCTTGACCTCGTCGTCGGCGGCGAACAGCTTGTAGCCCATGGGGGCGAGGTAGTTGACGACGGTGGGGAGCCAATCCTTGTTGAGCTCACCGCCGAAGAGAAGACCTTCACCGGGCTCGGGCATGCGGAAGTTCATGGTCGACTGCAGGGAGGTCCAGTAGGCCTCGACGAGGTCCTTGCCGAAGCAAGCAATCTCACCGGTAGAGGCCATTTCGACGCCGAGGAAGGGGTCGGCACCGGCGAGACGGGTCCAGGAGAACTGAGGTACCTTGGTGGCGAGGTAGTCGCGCTTGACGGCCATGAGGTCGACGGGCTTGGGGACGTCCTGGCCGACAAGAGCCTTGGTGGCGGCATCAATGAAGTTGGTGCCCAAGACCTTGCTGACGAAGGGGAATGAACGGGAGGCACGGAGGTTGCACTCAATGACCTTCAGCAGAGGCTCGCCGCCCTCGGGGTTATCGGCCTTGATGATCTGCATGTTGAAGGGACCGGTGATGCGCCACGCCTTGGCGACACGCTCAGCGATGTCCTTAACACGGTCCATGGTGGTCTGGTCAAGGTTCGCGGGGGGGAGGACAAGGGTAGCATCTCCAGAGTGGACACCAGCCTGCTCAACGTGCTCAGAGACGGCGTGGAGGATCAGCTTGCCCTCAGAGGCAACACCATCGACGTCGATCTCCTCAGCGCCCTCAATGAACTTGCTGATGACGACGGGGTGGTCGGGGGAGACATTGGCCGCAGCCTCAAGCTTCTCCTTCAGGTCCTCCTGACTGCGAATGACAGTCATGGCAGCACCAGACAGGACGTATGAGGGACGGACGAGGACAGGGTAGCCGACCTGGTCAGCGAAGGTTTCGGCCTCCTCAACGGAGGTAAGCTCCTTCCAAGCGGGCTGATCGATTCCGATGCTGTCGAGAATCTCAGAGAACTTCTGTCTGTCCTCGGCCTTGTCGATGTCCTTGGGGTCAGTGCCGAGAACCTTGGCTCCGCCAGTCTCCTGCAGACGGAGGGCGATGTTCTGGGGCAGCTGGCCACCGACAGAGACCACGACGCCCGAAGCGCTCTCAAGCTCGTAAATATCCATCACACGCTCGTAGCTCAGCTCCTCGAAATAAAGCTTGTCAGCAGTATCGAAATCCGTGCTGTAGGTCTCAGGGTTGAAGCTGATTGCTTGTTAGCACTTGGCATTACATAGTTGAATCTTTGAGACTTACTTGATCATCACGGTCTTGTGGCCCATCTGGCGCAGAGCCTGGGTAGCGCTCACAGCGCACCAATCGAACTCGACGGAGCTACCGATACGGTAGACACCGCTACCAAGAACGATAGTGCCCTTGTCCTCAAAGGTGACGTCGTGGGAGGAGGCGTTGTAGGTGGTGTACAGGTAGTTGGTGTCGGCGGGGAACTCAGCAGCGAGGGTATCGATCTTCTTGACCCATGGGCGAATGCCGAAGGCAAGACGAGCAGCGCGAGCCTGGTCCTCAGTGCTTCCAGTGGCAAGGGCAATCTGGCGATCAGAGAAACCGAGCTTCTTGGCCTTGGTGAGCTGGTCCTTCTTGAGGTTCTCCAAACCACCAGCCGCCTCGAGCTCGTGCTGGCAGTCGACAAGGTTCTGCAACTTGTACAAGAACCACTTGTCAATCTTGGTCAGGTCGTGAACCTTCTCTACTGAGTAGTTCTCGTGGAGCATGGCCTGACCAACAGCGAGCCAGCGGCGGTCAGTGGGGTTCTGCAGCTCGAAGTCCAAGTCCTCGAACTTGTCACCCTGGAAGCCAACAAACTTGGGGTCGACCTGACGGATGGCCTTCTGGAAAGACTCTTCGAAGGTTCTGCCGATAGCCATAACCTCACCGACAGACTTCATGGCACTGCCAATGTCGCGCTTCACGTGCTGGAACTTGGAAAGATCCCAGCGGGGAATTTTGGTGACGATGTAGTCAAGGGAAGGCTCAAAGTTGGCAGTAGTGGTCTTGGTGACCGCATTGGGGAGCTCAGGGAGGCTGTGGCCCAGGCCGATCTTGGCAGCAGTGTACGCAAGAGGGTATCCGGTGGCCTTGGAGGCCAAAGCAGAAGAGCGAGAAAGACGGGCGTTAACCTCAATGACACGGTAGTCAAGGCCGTCGGGCTGGAGCGCGTATTGAACGTTGCACTCTCCGACGACGCCAAGATGACGGACAATCTTGATGGCGGCAGATCGCAGCATGTGGTACTCCTCATCGCTCAGGGTCTGACTGGGAGCAACGACAATACTGTCTCCAGTGTGGATTCCCAAGGGGTCGAAGTTCTCCATGTTGCAAACAGTGATGCAGTTGTTGTTTGCGTCACGGACAACTTCGTACTCGACTTCCTTCCAGCCCTTCAGAGACTTCTCGACCAGGATCTGGGGGGAAAGAGTAAGGGAGCGGGCAGCCATGTTGCGAAGCTCCTCCTCGTTGTTTGCGAAGCCAGAGCCCAAGCCACCGAGTGCGTAGGCGGCACGAACAATAATGGGGTATCCGACCTTCTCGGCAGCGTCGAGAGCCTCCTCGATAGTGCCAACGGCGATGGACTTGGCGATAGGGATGTCGATCTCGCCGAGGGCCTTGGCGAAAAGGTCACGATCCTCACTGGTCTCGAGGGTCTTGACGCTGGTTCCGAGAACCTTGACTCCGTACTTCTCAAAGAGACCCAGGCGCTGCATCTGAACACCCAAGTTCAGGGCGGTCTGGCCACCGAAAGACAGGAAGATGCCATCGGGCTTCTCCTTCTCGATGACATACGTCACGTACTCCGGTGTGACGGGGAGGTAGTAGACCTCATCGGCGAGCGAGTGGTTGGTCTGGATGGTGGCAATGTTCGGGTTAATCAGGACAGACTTGACGCCGGCCTCCTTCAGAGCCTTCAGAGCTTGTGATCCTTTATGAAGAGTCGTGTTAGCCAGAAAGCTCCTTGGTGTCTGTGACTCATTCTCTACACTTGTTGAGCGCGAGTTCGGCAAGCAAACGAACCTGAGTAGTCAAACTCTCCGGCCTGGCCAATGGCGAGACCACCACTGCCAATGACGAGCACCTTCTTGACATCGACGCCCGCTGAGGGCTTGATCACACCGCTCTCAAGATAAGCCTTGGGGTTCGGCGCAGATTGCGCGGCACTGGGACGAAGTGCGCTCGCGGTAAAGAGACGCTTTTGAAGCAGCTTAGCACTGCTGTTCTGGAGTTGGGCTCTGGCCAGGCCGTTGGAGGCGGCGAGGGTGAAGTTGCGGCCGGTCAGAGCCGTAGGGACTCGGCGACCATGTCGGAGGACAGCCGGAGCTCGACCTGCCAAAGAACTTGACATGGCCGACGGCATTGTGAAGGATTCAAGGGATCAATGCGACAAAGACCTTGGGGAAGAGAGAGAATACTCGAGGTCAGAGCCAATTGAATGGTTTTTGGACCAAGAGAGAAGAGGTATTATGGCCGCCGGGGAGGGAAGGTTTGTGACTCTTCCGTGAGCTTTGTTAGAGTTGTGGGGAGGGAAGATGGTCGCAGCGGTCTTCGTCTTCAGCGACAAAAGGCGGTCCGAACTGTGATAAGATAAGGAAATTTTTCTCTCAGCGGTTGTTGAATTGGCCGATCGGGGGGGCCCAACAATGGCTCAGGACGCTAACTGGGGTGGTATCACATCCGTCTCTTCCCTCAAGGCCCCGTCTGCTGCCCCGTCTACTGCGCCAGGGACCACTTGGGCGCCGTTATCGCAACTTTCTGCGTCACCGCAGTGACTGTACACACCCTCGCACATCCATCTCTCTCTCGCTGAGGGACCACCCTAGTGTCTCCCGCCCTCACCTCTAATGAGCGAGGCTTGGGATTTGGCGAAAATTTCTGACAGTGCAGGTACTGAACAAGGTTTTACAGCGTTGTCAAAACTCTCAGCAACGCATTCTCGTCTGTAACCGACAGATGCCCCGAGCCGTTCCCTGGCTTTTGGTTTGTCTTAAAGCGAGAGAGTATTTGAAGCTGGTGGTTCGCCCACTGGTTCGTCCCAGCCAACTCGAGCTTTGTGCATACCTTGCCTTCCATTCTTTCCTGCGTGTCTGCGGAGGTAGGTAGCCTTGAGCTCAAGGTGCCCAGACATTGCTGGCAGCTTGGACAACATGCACTGTTGAGTCACGGAAACAAACTCTTTCGGGATGGAAATAATGCTACATGTACAGTACATATCGGGAGTGTACCTTAATGATTGACTCAATTGAGACGGCTGGAGACCCATGGGGACTTGCAAATATTCCCCGGGCGTGCTGCAGCTGCTCCAGTCAATCTGGCAAGGACTACTCGACATTGGAGTCCTGGGGGAGTGACTCACGGCGCTCGCTCGCTCGCTCGTTCGCTCCTGCCCGTCTGCCGGGTGGCATCCCGTCTGTCGTCTACTCTCACTGAGGCGCGACGGTGCTCAGTGAGTCTTACACCCTGTGCCAGAGTCGGATTGCACGCACCTTTTCGTCCTGAATGAGGGCCCGAGCTTCTTACCGTTTGGGATGCGATCTGACGTTTGGCCTAACCAACCCCGCTACATCTGGCATTTGCCCCGCCTTTAGCACTCAGTGCCGGGGAGTCGTCAATTTTTCATCTCAACCATTGGCCAATGCCTCAACTACAGTCCGAGCAAATGCCGCTGAACGACTCGGAGGCGGCCGAATCGGTCCTGGCGCCGATGACACCAATGACACCGATATGGGATGTCAAAATCTATCATGAGGATCACCTGCCGACCCTTGCCAGACGTTGACAGCTCATTTAAATCGTCCACCTGCGGAAGGGTAGCCGTGGGGCAGCTGAATCTCACGATCGTCGATGGGACAGACCTGAGTCCTAACACCCTGGTAACCTCATGGTTGACAGCGTGACAGTACGACCTTTCAAAACGTGATTGGTATTCCATTCGCCAACATATGCCAGCCCAAGCCCATCTCATGTAAGTCGTGTCCCTTTTTCTACTTTCCCATGCCGAATCCTCTAGTTTTTGTCAAGTCTTACTGCTGGGTTTCTCTCAATGAAGTTCAAATCCACCTTGTGTCCCAACAGCTCACGAATGTTGGAGATGCCGTACTTGATCATAGTCGGTCTCTCCAGGCTCAAACCCCAACCGTATACTCTCAAATCCTTGGGCAGACCCATTGCCTCGAGCATTTCCGGTCTGAACATACCGCTGTTACCGATTTCGACGAGCTTGTTCAAGCCCTTGTGGAAGCTGAAAATCTCCATACTCGGCTCCGTGTACGGGTTGTACGCCGGCTTGAACTTGATGTCTGTGATACCCATCTTGTTGAAGAAGATCTCCATGAACTCCATCAAGCCTCCCAGTGTAAGTCCGTAATCCGCAATGACACCCTCGACCTGGTGGAACTCAGCCAGATGCGTAGCGTCGACACTCTCGTTACGGAAGACTCTGTCGATGGAGAAGTAACGGGCCGGAGGAGGTCTGCCGTCCGGTCCCTTTCTGGAAGCCAACTGATGAAGTACTGCCGTGGAGATGGCTGTCGTGTGCGTGCGGAGAACAAGCCTCTGAGCCTCGTCCGCAGCCCAGGGGTAACGGTAGCCGATTGAGCCAAACTTGCCATCCTGGTGGACCTCCTTGACGTTGTCCCAGTACGTCTTGTAATCCTTCTTGTCGTCTTCCGACTCGGGACCAGGCTTGTCCGCAACCTTGGGATCCGAGATGTAGAAAGTATCCTGGAGATCTCTCGCGGGATGTTGTTGGGGCACGAAAAGGGCATCGAAGTTCCAGAATCCAGACTCGACGAATTTGTCGGTCGGCATCTCCTCAAAGCCCATCTCGAAGAAGATTTGACGGAACTCGTGGCGGACCTTGTTGAGGGGGTGAAGCGCGCCAGAGTTCTGGTCGGATCCAAGAGCCTTGAAGTTGTACGGCTTGAAGTTGGCAGTCTTCCATGAGCCAGACGCAATCATGTCAGCCGTCAAGTCCGTCTCCTCCTTCTTGATTTCCAATGCGAACTCAGGTCCCTTCTGGATCTTGTATGCGATGACCTTCTGGGTCTTGATGAGTTTGCGCTTCTTCAAGTCGGTGATGATCTTGGGCTCGTGGGTCTTTGTCTCCAGGATCTGCTTAAGCTGAGCCTGAGTAACATCTTGAATCGAGTCGGCCTGCGCACACGGTATTAGCATGTAGTGGTGACATTTGGGGCAGACAAACTTACAGTCGCAATGAGCTTGCCGTCGCCACCCTTCTTGATCCACTTCTCCTTAAAGGCCTTGCCTTGGCCGACCTTCGTCACATTCTTGTCTCCCACAGCAGCCTCAAGCTCTTGAACCGTCAACCCCTCCAAGGCTTTCCGGACCGCCTCAAAGACACGAGCTTCGTGGCTGCCGTGCTCAGCAATTTGCTTGCCCTCGGCCTCAAGGACGGCTTCCTCCCGGTCAATTGACTCGTATGTGACCATGGAACGACTAGCGAGGCGGTCTAGTGCGGCCTTGACGTCCGTGAAGTGGAACTCTGGGAAGTGCTCGGCAGACAGGATGGGATCCTTCTGGGACAAAGCCAAAAGGATCTGGGATGTAAGGTCCCCAGAAGGACCGTTGCTTGCCGTCGCCATGATTTCGTGCGTTGTTGTCTGGATAGGTGGCTTGCACGTCGAGATGTCGATGTTCGGCTCGTTGAGTCAGAGGGGCACTTGTAAATTAGGCGGGAACTCCTGGCAGAAATTTGGCCGCTGCGAATGTCGAATCGGAGGGGAGTGTGGACCCTTGCGCGGGATGGATGGAGGGGTACTCGTATCAAAGATTCTCCTGTTCCGATATCAGCAGGTGCCCGCGCCAGTGGATCTAGCTCCTGAGCTTACCGCGTCGAGTCCTGGACAGCTTGCCTGCGTGCCTGCCTTCCATTCCTCAAGCTGTGGCGTCACACTTGGTATCCCTGCAGCTGGCTTCGGTCGGCTTTTATCCACATCTGTTCGCATCACGGTCCCAACGGTCGGGAATACCTTCATTCGTGCTTTTATCTTGACAGCCAACTCCACTTTCCCTAGCCGTCATTTGCCAATCTGCTGGAGTATGTGAAGCATCGCACTTGTCGCCACGCTGCAGGAATCCCCGCCGACACCAATGAGGCCAACGAGCTATGGTCGATGATGCCGCGCCAGAGACCCTGCCAGGCCGATCAATCCCTTTCGGGAACGACCAGGAGGATGGCAGAGGGGATCCAGAGCCTTTAAACCGCGCCGATGATGCAGAAGCTAGAGGTTCTAGAAGAAGGCGACGGCGGAAACATCGAAAGATCAATCCCGGCCTGGCAAAGAAGTTCGACTTCTTGACCCAATTACTGCGGAATCTCGACTCCATAGTCTACGCAGAGCTATGCACATTATACTACATGGAGTATGCCACTCTCCCCTTCTTATGCTTCGTCATCTCATGTTCTGACTATTATTCAGGTGCTCCATCTTCCGCTTTGCAGTTCGCGTCTATGGACAACACCACTGGCTTACACCCAAGCCTGACGACTACCCATTGACTATGGCGGCAGCCCGGTCACAAGTCATATCAGTGTTTGTCCCGAACTTGCTATGTATCTTGCTACATATATTTGCATCCCTACCTGTAGCTGGCGAAGCTGCGCGTGGCTATCTTCACGGCGGCGTCATCGTCGACTTCATCGGGCAGAAACCACCAACCTCGAGGCTGGCTTTTCTAGCTCTCGACTGTATAATACTGGCTGTGCAATGTCTCATGCTGGCTGTCCATGCCGAGCGAGAGAAGCTACGGCCTATTGTAAGGCCATTGCTTTTCCGCCTGCCCCCGGCACTAGAAGAGACGATCGGTCTTTCGACCCAAGATCACGACGCCGAAGAGCGGGGCGTTTTGAGAGATGCACCTGGACTGGACATGGAAGGCGCAGACAGTGTGGAGCTCCAGTCTCTGAGGCCTAACGGCGAAGCTGAACATGGCCAGGAACCTTCACGAAGGAGATCCTCAAGACGACGCTCGTCCTCGAATGCAGCCAGTGGGATGCATTTATTCGATGTCTTCAGTTCAGGAAACGGCGATTTGGGGGAGTTCCACATATCTCACACTATTAGACACGCTACCACTGATTACTGGGGAGCGGCAGGTCACTCGCTTCAAACCCTGGGTTATACCGCGACATTGACGAGACTGTCCGCAATGAGGAGGATACCGCAGCTAGAACGCAACCAGAGGAATCAGAGGTAGTCTAGATGGTATCATGATCGCATTCTGGTATCTTAAGCAATTTTGCGACCAACATTACCAACACCGCTTCCCTTGACCGAAACAAGTATATCGTTCGACTCGTCGTCTTCAACGTCCCTTAAACCCCAACTACTCGCGCCGAATGTCCGCAAGTCCCTGGCGAGCCCAACCATCTCTTCTGTTCCGATGACATCTCTTCCTATCCTCAATCTTCCTACGTCTTCAGATCCCATAGCCATCAACGTCATGACGGTGCTGGCTGATGCTTTGCTGACACATCCACCTTGCGCAATGGTTTCCAGCAGTTGATAGGCACAATTTTTGCCAATATCTTCAGGCACTACGCCGCCCACAGGTGGCGCTACTACATCTGCCGAGTAGAGAACACCTACAGAGCTCGACTCAGCCACCAAACTGAGACCGAAGCCAATGCCCGTTCGTGTCTTTGACTTGTCGGCCGCCGTGATAAGAGGTGCTGTATCGTACTGCGCTGCGATATGAATGTCTGAAACGAGAGCATTCAGGACCTCTCTTGCCGAGTGAATCATTCTGCTGTTGTTGGACGCTGAGACTCCCGTACAGTATGCGACTCCTCGTATCCTCCTTATCTTGCCGGGATTGCGGTTTAGGTGCAACGTTTTCGGGAGTCGGACCTGGCTTGCGAACCGGAGCTCAACGACACCACCGCCACCTCTACCATTCTTTCCAGGGCAGGATCGCGACAGCACTCTCAGCTCAATTCGCGCAGGCGGGATACCGAAGAGCCCAAAGAGTGGTAGGATGGCTGTGCGGAAGGAGTCGACAGAGATATCGCCAGTCTCAGTCGCAGATGTGATGACACCCGGGCCAGTGAATCGGATGTTGACATGCGCCTTCGAGAATGGAGCGAGGAGGCAGATTGGGAGGAGGAAGTAGGTGACGCCGCGGTTGTTGTTTGCGGGTAGGTTGTGCTCGATGACGTCGCCGTCGGATGCGCCAAAGCCAGCCATCGTTCCAGTGATCAGACCGGGGTGGTACGTGATGGTCGTACCGGTGTACGAAATTTGCATAGAGCTACCATTGGTGACGGCTTCCAGTAGTCGGAGGAATGAAATCTCGTGGGGCGCAAGACCGGGGTGTGTCGGCGACGAGCTGCGAATCTTAGAGATGTGGACTGGCCGACCAGTCAGAGTTGATATGATTAGTCGCTGCGCAAAGGACCTGTGTCCTGTGAACCGCAGGTACTCGGGAGCGGACGCCATTTTTGCCGTGGGTCGTTTGGGTGCTGGTGATATCCGCGGCCAGAAAAAAAAGAGTAGACGAAGGTGGGATCTAGAAAATTATCTTTTTCTGCCGGGATATGACCGCTGAATCTGTTACAAGTGGTAGGCGGTAAAGTGATCTAAATGTCTCTGATAAGATAAGCTCTTAATGATTCGCGACGCGCAGATGCAGGTGCACCTAGGTTCAGGGTCCATCAAAAAATCTGACCCGTTTCTCTACGTGCCATGAGCTTCCTCTCTGCTTGAAGCGCCCATTTTCTTCGCTTTCTCCTTTATCTTTATGTTGACCAACTTCGCCTCTCCTTATGTCTCATAGAACTTTTTTTCGTGACATAGCATGTCGAAACACATTCATTTGCCAATCATGCCAGTCAACTTTGGGCTCTTCTGCCCCGCCGCCATGGGCGATTCGACATAGCTCCCGTATTGCTCAACTAGGAGTCAAGCCTCGACCAGGTGCTCAGAACGCACAGCGCAAATCTTCTCCGACGCCCTCCACCCAAACCGATGCCGATCCGAGCAGAGCAGCCGCCGACCTTCTCAAGGAACTGATGCAAAAAAGAACCGACGAGCCTGTTATAAAGTTCTTCGAGAAGGGTGAATCCGGCCAGATTGAGCGGCTGGGGGACGAGGATGCTTTCAGAGAATCTATGGGTGGCGTAGACGATCTGAAGAAGGAGCTGAACCAGACTTTTGCGGCTGATATGCGGCGCACGCTCTCTCGTTTCCAGAATGAGGGCGGCTTGGGTGCTTTGGGAATCAACGATGTCGACTCGATTGCGAAAGATTTCGAAGACAAGCTCGGGAATGCCAGGAACCCCGAAGACACATTGGAGAGCTTGAACGCATACATCAAAGACTTAGAAAGCCAATTCGAGGCAAGAGGATTCGATGTCAGCCAATTCGATTACAAGAACCACGCGGCAACACTGGGCGTCATACAGGCGACTGCTCGCGTGGACCCCTCACAACGAAAGAAGCAACCCCCAATTCCGCAGATCCCTGAGAAAGTGTGGAGCTTCAACCAGCGAAAACGGATAGTACGATTGAACACGCTCCTCTCCCGAACGACTAAAGAGATGCGACGAGGTGAGGATGTTACGGCAAAGACTGCCCAGACGGTGTGGAAGACGTACGGCGCGGCGAGGCAATCTCTAGCCAAGGCTTGGGCGCATGTTCCTCAAGACGTTTGGAACCTTCTGTGGGACATTCTGTCACTTGACGATGCGAAAAACCCAAGCCGTCTCACATATCTTTCGCTGCTAGCAAGAGACATGAGCGAGGCGAAGGTTGCTTTGAGCCCTTCGCAACAGCTTGTCACAGTCGAAGCCATGTTTGTGGACGGATGGGAGGCCAAGGCCATCGATAACTGGAAGCGATGTATGTCCACCCTCGGCGACAGTGGCGCAGATACCTTCAAGGAGTTTTGGGAGCTTGGAGTGCGCATGTTCTGCCAACAAGGTGATCTTGTGCAGGGAGAACGCGCGGTGAACAAGCTGCTCGAGCGCCAACTCGATCCACGCATTCTGTTGCCGTACATTAGGAGTTGTGCAACAAATCCGAACGCGGAGCCAAGGATAAAGGCCTGGGACGCATACCGTCGAATGAGGGACCTTCTTGGCTCTTCAATGGGGCTCGAGGACTACGACCAGGTGATCTCTTTCTTCCTAACGACTGGACAAACGGAATACGCTTTGCAAGCCTTCGTCGATATGATGAGCTCTAGTACGGTCGAGCTGAGTGGACGAGACCGATTGCCTTCTCAAATCGGCAACAAATTCTTCTTCGGAAAATGGCTGAAACGACTTATCGGTGCTGGAGACCTCGATGGAGCGCATAGCGTCTTCGAATTCATGCGCTTTAAGGGCATCGAAGCGGCCAGCATTCAGGTGAATGGGCTTATTGGTGCCTGGCAAAGGTCAGGTGGCGCCGACAATTTGGAGAAGGCGGACAAGTTGGCATGGCAAATGATCGATGCTCGCGTGGAGTTCGTCGAGAATCGTCGTCGACTTTCAACCATGGAAGGGCCGGTTCGTACAGTCGAAGTGTCTGTGAAATCTCATACAGCTGCCATGCCCAAGGCCACGCTCGAAACGTTTTCCCTACTTGCGGAGAATTATCGCCTTCGAAGTCTTCATGCCGACTTAGCGAAGTTATGGGACGCTTTCAGAGAAGCAGAAATCAGCCCGGACGCCTTCATGATGAACCAGTTGCTGGAGTCCCACTCACAGAACGGCAACATCTCTGAGGCACGCCAGCTGTACCAGACTCTCGTGTATGACCGTCAGGTCAAACCTGATCCCTACACATTCATGGCATTGTGGAAGATGCTTGGTGCCAATCGTCTGCACAATATCGCAGGCGATGAGCTTGTCAACGAAACCAGAATTACACGCGAGACTTTTGCAGAAATGGTTCGCTTCGCGTCTGTGTTCAAACCAGACGGTCTCGACGGGCAAATTGCGAGGAAGATCCTCCACACATTCCGCCGACTAAAGGACAAGATCGGCATCGTCGTTGCCCTCCAGGCTTTTAAGGCTGTCTTCGACTTCACTCCGCCCGAGGTGTTGGCCCTCGAGATGATGATGGAGACTACAAGTCTTGCCTGGGAGACAACGCAGGCGCGACAGAAGCTTCGCCTCATTAAGCGCAAGATTGACTCGCACGTCGAAACCCGACAGAAGTCCATTGGAGGAACTCTGACTCTTGACGAGATGTCGCTCAAGCAGCGTGGCGAGGAGTACTCGTCTTACTTGCAGACGGCGTACATGCAAGAAGCTGGTGAGCTGGCCAAGGGCCAGGTGTCGATGGTGGCCAAGGAGATGGGCGTGTACGATATATTGGCACGCAAAGGCAGGGGCTAGACGCCACAAGTCCTCTCTGTAATATCAAGATGTAGATATTGTACACTATAATGACACTCAATACTATGATACCATGCAAGCAAAATTCCATTCCCACTTAGTCGTGATCCTCTTCCGTAACACCAGGACACCCCTCCAACTCATCGTCCGGATACGTGTACTTGCACCAGAAACAGTACCGATGCTCCCTCCTCAGATACTCCACCAGCCGCCGCAGCTTCTCAGCGTCTTCCAGCTCGTTGAACTCGTCAAGCTCGGGATCCTCCTCGTCCAGGTCCTCCGCGGTGACGTAGACAACCTGCTTCTTGCCCAGTGCCGTGCGGTCGTCGGCGTCCTCATCGTCGTCCTCGTACGTCGGCAGCCGCGACAGGCTCTGCTCCAGATCATACCTCATCCTGCGGTCCCGCTCCTTTTCCTCGCGGTGGCGGGCGAGACCCCTCCAAAGGACGTTGATCGACTTGAGCGGTCTCGACGCCGCGCCGGCCGCTCGCGTCTTTTTCGTCGTTGTCTTGTCCTTCTTGCCGTCTCCCTCGTCGTGATGACTGGTGCCGTCCTCCGCTGCCCCTTCGACAACCAGCGACTCGGCCACCTCCTCGCCCTCCTTCTCCTCCGCCATCCTCTCCGAAACCCGCTGCGCCGCAAACACCTGCGCCTGCACCCTCGCCGCCTCCCTCTCCATCCTCACCCGGTCCCGATACTCCAACGGATCGACCCTTACCCTCTTCCCCTCCCTCACCTCCTCCTCGATCCTCTCCGCCGCCTCCCTCAACTTGCGCTTCCTCTCGCTCTCCATCCCGATACCGCCCCGGTCCGCCTTGACCTCGACGGCAATCGGCTCCGTCCTGGCATCGTTGCCAGCACCAGAGCCGCCTGTCGCCCCGGCACCTGCACCTAGCGCACTGCCCGCCTTGAAGCCCATCTTGGCCATCATCGCGAACCCCTTGCTCTTCTTGGCGGCCGCGGTCTCGAGGAGGGACCGCGAGAGCGCCTTTTCGCGCGCCGCTTCCTCCTCGGCGGCGAGCTCCTCCTTGGACTTGGGCCGGCCGCGGATCTCGCCTTCGCGTTTGAGGCGCTGGCGGCGCTGCAATGAAGTTTCTGGTTGGGATTTTGCTTTGGTGGAGGCGGCTGGTTCGTCAAAGGTCATGTTCATGTAGTCGTCTTCATCGTCGGAGGCTGCCATGGCTTGCTGGATGGTGGCGGATTTGCCCTAGGGCCTGTCCACCTGAAAGTTTTGTATAGGTGTGGGGTTGATTTTTGAACGCAAGGCTTTCGCGTTCTTGGGTATTGGGTTTGTTTAATGGTGTGAGTGAGGCCGTGTAAGCGTGGACTCGGTAGGTGGTTCTTCAGTGTTATGAGGCGCAGTGTTGGTACGTTGAATCCAGATCTTCTGAGCTGGGGAATTCACGGCTGATGAACAGCTGGAGAGATCTTGAGTCGTTATACCGGGGCGGCCTCTTAGACGAACATCTGTGATAATGGTGGCAGTTCGCCTTCATCGCAATGTTGAAGTTGAGGGATGTCGAAAGAGCTTGTTGATGCACGTTCTGGGGTACCTTGGAGTGGGACCGACGTCAGCTGGCAGGCCAGGCAGTCAATGGATGGTGGAAATTTAGCTAGTTACACTGTACAAATGCACTTCATATGGACGACTTCGAAGCACCTCACACATCCGTATTACAAAACCATGAACGCTGGTGTCTCCGGGCTTTATAATGGCACTCCGTCTGCCGACTGGTCCATTTGGGTGTGGAATTTTGATTAATGGCCCTTTGCCTAATCATGTATATGAAGCCACGACTGAGCTCTCCACCCCTCTACCTCTACTGGTATTGAATACAAAAAAAGGGAATAAACTATGCCGAAAAGCACCCGTCAACTTTTTCATACCGTAACACAAAAGACCGAAGCGCAAACCGTCTACCGGTTCCTGGCCCTCTTTCTGCCGTCCTTCTCCCTCTCGTACGCATTCGCCTCCCTGCCCTCCTCGTTCTGGATCTCCGCCACGAGCCTCTTGTACTTCTTCTCGTACGCCTCGTCCTTGGCCTTCTTCGCACGCAGGTTCTCGCGGGCCATGAACTGGGCATCCTTTCTCAGTTCTCTCATGGCACCCTTGCGCTCCTTCTTGTGCTCCTTCTTCAACTTGGCCATCTCCGCACGCTCGCGATCCGGGTCGTAGTGCTTGTTTGGGTCGTACGAGTCCTCGAACTTGGG
Organism: Colletotrichum paranaense; assembly: GCF_030867605.1. Classification (NCBI taxonomy): domain Eukaryota; kingdom Fungi; phylum Ascomycota; class Sordariomycetes; order Glomerellales; family Glomerellaceae; genus Colletotrichum; species Colletotrichum paranaense. Next base: position 2,716,255 of record NW_026848960.1, on the reverse strand, counting down.
GATAAATGTCTTGATGGCAAGCGGGCGGTGGTGGTGCAGCTCAAGCGGCCGTTTTGAGAGCTGGGCAATCTTGAGCATGCGCTCCATCTTGAGCTTGGACTTGGCGAGCTGTCCACCAAGAGCCTCAGGGAACTTCGAGCGGCTTGACTTGCTGCTCAGGTGAGCCACAATGTCAAGTGCTGGCTGGAACGTCTCATTGAAAGCAGACTTTCCAGTCCAGGTGTCTGCAGCAGCACCCAAAAGCTGAAGAGTTGTGCTCAACAGGGCAATTTTCTTGGATTCAGCTTCCGCACCGCTCACCTCTAACTTGGCACAGTCAGCCGGCGAGAGCTGTCGGAGCTCCGTCTTCCGCGCGTTTGCGACGCGAATATCCGCTGCAGGCTCATGAAGAGGGAAGTTGCCAGAAAGCTTCGAGATTGCTGAGGGAGCCAAAGCACACAGGGTGTTGAGAGAGAAACTCATGACCTCTGGAACGTAGCGCTTCGAGAACTGCTGATACTGGACTGCCAAGGTCGAAAGGTAAATACCAGTGGCATAGTCGCTGAGTGTTTGAGGGATCTTACCACCGAGATAGCGCCCGATGGTAAGCATAGCAGGAGTTGCGACCTGGTGGAAGTGATCTGATGTAGGGAATGTCGATCCGATAGCAGTCAGTAGTGTCAGGTCGCCAACATGCACTGCGAGAGGGCGTTGTTGGCTGATCTCCTCAAGATGGGAACGGTACTGGTTGGCAATGTCGACGGGGAACATCTTAGCGAGGGAGTGGATGTGTCGTACCAAACTCTCCAGCACTTGGAAAGATGGGCTGCTGTTGGTCCGTGGGCCGTGACCGATCATGTCCACAAGCGCCTGAGCAAACTTGCCGAGCTTCTCCTTGTTCGCGCTGTTCAGCTTCGGGTGGTACAAAGCTCGGATACGCTGCACGATGGTAGGCAGCTTATCGCTAGGGTACTTCTGTGCCAGCGCCGAGAGTTCATCGTAGCTCTGCGGACATGGGAAAGTGTAAGGCAGCTCAGAGCTGTCGAGTTCCGCGCCTCCTTGTCCACCAGGGTTTGCAAACACAGAGCTCTTCGCTTCCTCCTCGTTGAGCAGACCTTTGGTGAATTCCTCGTCTTCGGAATCGTCGCCTTGATATTCCTCCTCTTCCTCCGATTCTTCCTCTTCGCTCTCGATAGGCTCCAGGTCCGAACCGCTGGCAATCAAATCGTCCTCAATGAGGAAGTCGTCTTCATCGTCAAAGCCGAGCTCTGTCGCCGTCGGGCGGGTCTTGGTCTTGATGCCCTTTCCGAGACCGAAATCCTCTTCCTCCTCCTCAGGAAGCCACTGGAAAGCAGGATCTTCGGCAGGTTGGTCCTCCATCTCTTCATCCTCCTCGCTTTCTTCGTCGGAAGAGACAGTTTCGCCGTTCATTCTCTTTAAGCGCTTCTCTTCGAGCTCCTTCAGCCTCTTGGATTCCTCCTCTACCAACTCCTCGTCGGTCTTTGTGCGCTCTGTTGGGGCTGCACGGCGGTCCTGAACGAGCTTCTTCAGGCGCAAATCGAATTCCTTATCGAAAGTTGCCTTGTCAACTCCAGCAATCAACTTGCCACCCTCATCCTTATTCTGCGCATCCGATTTTCCATGAGCCATGAGGAGAGCGTGGAGGTTTGGCAGCTCCTTGTCCAATTGCATTCGCAGGTCCTCATCCTCGTCCTTGGCAATCTGCCGCTCGTACTTATGCATCTTCGATTTCGCAATGACTTCTTCCATGACCTCCTTCTTGGACTTTTTCCTGTCCGGCTCGTCAACCGCTCCCTCTTCGTCTTCACCGAAACCAGCTTCGCGCAGGCGCTTGAGCTTTTTCTTCGCGGAAAGGGAGGAGTCGCTGTCGTCGTCTGAGCCAAGGTCGTCCTCGTCGAAATCGTCGGCCATATCCGGATGGTGCTCAAAGTTGAGAGCCTGACCCATGTGTGTCAATTCGCCCAGTGGTTCGGCTTCCTCGAGATCGAATAGCGATGTCTTCTTGTGTGACCTCTGCTTTTCGCGGGCGAAACGTTCGAGCATTTTGTCTTCCTCGGCCAAGGAGGGGTCGTTTTCACCGAATCGACGATCAAGAATACCGCCGACTTTGTTGCGCTTCTGCATCTCGACGAGAAGTGTCTCTCGGCGCTATCAGATTTATTAGCATCGCAAAGTGCTGCGTAGGAGCGGTAATGTAGTCTTACCCTCTGCTCGCCCAGAGACTTGGCCTCGGTAGGACGGCCATTGACTCCTCTCGCTGCGGCTCCAGTCTGAGGCCTGTTGGTTGTAACATCGAATTTGGGTCCTCGTGGGTTGTGCTTCAGGTCAAAGGGGTTGAATTGTTCTCTGATTTGTCCCAGCGCAGCACCTCTTTGAAGACGCTTGTCAGTCTTGGCCTTTTCGTCCTGCGCGAATTGGCGTTTCTGCTTCTTAGACTTCTGAGGACCAGTGATTCCCTGCTCCCTCAGGGAGGCTTTGAGCCGCTTGAGTTGCGAGCCGGCCATTTTGTCGGGCGTAAATGATACTCGGCGTTGTTGTCGCTGAGGTACGAGCAAACTCCATCAAAAAGCAAATCAGTCCTCGCACTTGCCCAAATTTTTTGAGCGGGACGGTTGGCTTATCTTATCGGGATGGTGGGGATTGACTAGGCGGTGGCGCAAGGCAGAACCCATGGATGCTTTGGCTTGAGCTCCAAGCATCCATCGTTACAAGCTACATACTCCGTACAGCTGTGTGCCTTGAGAGTTTCCCACACGCGAAAGCTCAATGCTTATGTATCGATAGGCGACCATGCTTCATAGGGCCGTTTTTCAGCATCAAAAAAGATGACTCTCATGTCATTTATCCGCGATGAGCGCATCATCCTTGTTGGCATTGGGGCCGCTACGTTTGGCCTGGTCACTATGATGACCCAGATGCTGACGTACATTCGCGACGATAACGAAGTAAAAGTCACTCCGCCAAAGACGCAGTACATTACACAAGAAACCGAAGACGCGCTTGGTCTTGATACTCTCGACAAGCTGCTATGCCACCCCAACTTCTCCATTCGAGATGTTGCCATCAAAATACTTTGCGACCGTGCTGTAAACGACAGCGGTACGGTGCGACAGCTCCTCTACGGCATCACGCGACCGGACTACGATACTCGTATGAAGAACCTTCGTGCCCTGGCAACGCTTACTGGGCAGACTAATGGTAGGCAAGGGAACCTTTCTTACGAGACGGACGAGCTGACTGACTTTTAGACTTCGCAGAGGGCCTGTCGAAGTTGCACACATGGAGAGCGTACTCTGCCCTCGTCAGATCCCTTGAACTAAGTCTCGACGATACGGAGCAAACGAAACTCGACGACAAATACTGGGACGAATACTACCTTCGCGATATGGCTGAGAGGTTCTGCCTCATGTTCGTACTCGAGCTCATCACCAAGTACGGTGCCGACATGTTGGTCAAGGCCAAGTTCGTGGAAAAGTGGTTGGCCAAACAACACTGGGGAGACACCGAAGCCGAAAGGCAGGAAAACTTCATATACTACATGGAGCACAAGAATAACCGCATCGTCGACATTGTCACGAGGATCGCACACACTACCCAAGGCGCAAAGGCGATCCTCGCCTGCAACCTCGCCGCCAAGACGAGTTTCGACCTCAACCCAGACACCAACTTGGCCGGATTCACCATTGCCTTGCAGTCCACATTGTGCAATGCAGACGTTGATGACGACGCGGAAGCGCTGCAAGCAGTCGAGCAAGTCCCTCGGACACGAGAGCACTCGGCCGAAGAACAGCGTCTTAGGCGGCTGCACCGTGAGGCAATGGTGTTCAACGACGGTACCAGACCGATAGGAAGGGATGACATAATCGAGAGAAGCCACGATTCGCCAAGCTAAACAACAAGCATGGTTCCAGCAGAAAAGCAAAGAAAAGTCCCAGCAGTACGGGCGGGATCGCGAAAGTGCCCGACAGGGACACACAATGTACGCTCAAGTATGGATTCGGAGACAGCATCAACATCGCAATGAGTAACAGGCGACGTGCCGTCAGGTTCCCTGTGGAGGAACTCCTACTCAGCACAGACCAGCGAGAGGATGGATAGCCAGGGACACTCTTAAGCCATCGATATTGAGTAGGGTAGGGTAGCCTCATGTCGTATGACATGAGTTGGACTAAAGGCACGCGTCAAGACGCGGCATATGTACTCCGTACGGAGCCTGGAGTACAGCATTCGCGTCTAATTGACTCGGGAGGTGGGAGACTCGACCAGAGAAATAAAGGGGCGGGGCTTCTTCCGCGAGCAACAAGCCTGCATGGGTGCAGCCAGCTTAGCAGCATAACACCAGCGATAGAGTTATGACAAGATACAAAGAAGAGGATCGAATTGCTTCTCAGGTTAGTACGTGAAATGCCGTTTTAACCCCACCGTCTGCAGTGCACGATGGCCCAAGGGGTCAAGGTGATAGATTCGCGAACCCAGGTAATTTTCATCCGATGATGGATGCCCTTGGGCGCTGGGGAACTTCCAGGCTCCGGCGTCGAGCTTTAAGAAATTAGCGCGTAAACGCACTGAACCGGTGGCACCCTGTGACACTGGTCAAGCCCAGCTATCCGCACCCGATTCGGAGGCTTGTTTCCAGAAGCTTTGACACTAGACCCCGGGACCCGTCTTTCATCTTCGGCTTGTACTGTAAGTTGTCGGGTACCCATTTCTCGACCGACCAGGCGGTCCTAGTACGGCTCATCCGGTTCATCGGGTCTTGAAAGCATGTGGATTGATTATCCGTGGAGTGCTCTCAGATGGATAATATCGAATGGGAATATGCATTGGGTTACGAACAAGCTGAACATGACTTGCGCCGTTCTGACTCGGATCAGTATTGTTTACTTGAGCTTGATGCAGGGGTTTGATACGAGCAGCACGGCGACGAGCCGGAATGCGGGCTCTCTCAACTTCTTGTGCTCCGTACGGAGTACTCTGTGCCTATTCTGTAGTCAGCAGCGCCGTTTGGCGGATCTGATGCGACGCTGTCCTTTCCTAACTGGTGCTGATTCGCATCATGCAGCCGCGTGACGGGCTGCAGGGAGGATCCATCTTCTTTCAACGGATAACCTGGAGGAGCCTCTTTCTCTTTTGAGAGCCGAGGACAGTCCGGAGTAGCAATGCCGCAATGCTCGGTACTACGACACGACTCATTCCCTGGCTTTCTTGGAGTCGGTTCGACCGTTGAGGATGAATACACAGTAGGTTTTCATGGGCGGGCTGCCGGGATGAGGGGGTACTGATGAGGTAACATTTGTTGTGGTAATTATGTGACCCTCCAAATCCATCAGAATTCGACCGGTGTCTGTCTAAATTTGGGAGGCGCAGACGGAACGAACTGGTGCATCGAGCCAAACTTAAGATTGCCTGGCGATATTGGACTGTGAGTGGTTGCTCGCAATAACTGCTCTGATGCTACGCCAGTCACAGTGTAAGTTGCATTGATACATTGGATAGTAATTGTTTTCCAGAGATGATAGGGCCCATGTGCGACTGCAGAAATTTTGATGAAGCACACCATCAAGATGAGAGGAGGCAGATTTTCCCACCCATGGTGTGAGTAGCTCTGCTGGTGAACCACCCGCTGCATGGCAACGAGCAACGGCGGCGTGAGGAAGAGACAGGTTCTGTACGGATACTCCTCAGACGTCGAACACGTTGAGGTGCATGTAGGCGGTCAAACTGCCCCTGCTGGACTGGGCTGGGCGTCTACATACACCTCCGCTGTCTGCATGCAGCGTTAAGCAGCCACCGGTTCGGACGATGCAAAGCTACGACAGCGTCATGGCAACCGCGAGGGGAATGGGGAGCAGCTGGGGCCACTGACGAGCCTCCTTTTGTGCCTTCTCGACGTTCCAGGGTCTTTTTTTTGTGAGATCTGCGGCCGCGCTACGATGTGTGATGGGGAAGATGAAGGAGCAATGCAGGCTGATGGCCCAATTGCAGGCGGGCATCTACTCGATCCCCTACCTTTAGGTACCTCGTCACCTCATGAAGCTTCAAGACCTAGTAAGGTAAGGTAGACGAAGCTGCCTGTCCAGTCCAGCGAAGGACTGAATCGGGATCCACGTAAACAAGTAGCTGAGCTGTTGCTCCGCGATACAAAGAGACAGCTGTGGAATGTGCCCGACCTGACGAGACCAAAACCAAGAAGACCAACGCAGACGCAGACACAGTTGAGTCTTGCTCGTTTTGTCTCGTCCCAACTCAGATATAGCTCTCTCCTTCCCAATCATTCGTCTTCCGTCTGTCTCGCCTCTTTCTTCTCAGCCCGTGTGCCACGGCGTATGTGTCTTGCTCTTGTCATTCTTTGCATCCCACCATCCCACCATCCCGCCATCCCACCTCATTTGCGAATTTGCGACTCCTACCTCTCTTCAGTCCTCACTTCAGTCCTCACTTCAATTACAGACAGAGTATTGAGTACTCGCCCGAGAATACCACCTTCCAACGACCACACACGCCTCCGTCACGGTACCTGATCCCACCGCAAGGGTAACGCTACTCCAACTGACGGATCACCAACCCATTTCCCGCTCCCCTTGACATCCATCACCCCTGCATCTCGCTGGTCTACGGATCCTTACCTAAAGAGCTGAACCAAAAAGTGGTCAACGTCTGAGACCCCATCCCAAGGAGTCAGGACGGCCGTGCTCTCTCACAAGGGCTCACAAGGGGAAAGGAGGCTCAGAGCGTCACAAAAAGCCCCTCGTCTGGCGACCACTTTAACTCTTTTGCTTGCGTCGGGCTTCTTTTGTCCTTCATCTTCTCATCGTCGCCGTCGTTGCCGACTGCCCTGGTATCTTTGCCCGGGCCTCTCTCTCTCTCTCTCTTTCGCTCTCCCTGCGACTCATACGGAACCCTTGGTATCAGTCGGCGCTGGTCAAGCTGTTCGGAGCTGTCAGATGATCTGTCAGGCTCATTGAAAGACGAACTCGCAACGACTGTTAGAGACAAATCATTCTCCACGTCAAAGACACGCCCAAGGCCCCGAGACGATCACACCTCACGGTTCTTTAGCTCTTAGCGCTCTTTCGGTATAGCGTCCGCCTGTCTATCTGCCAGTTTACCGCCTACCGCCCAATCGACCGGAATTTGTCCTGTCCGCCACGTCTTTGCGCTTGCCTTTCCCACCTAAGGCTGTCAGATATTTACGAATTAACCCTCCCGTTCTATCGCCCAACACGGCCTGCCTCGCGCCTCTCATTCGCTGCTCGGCTGCAATTGCGACTAAGGCAAGCAACCTTAGTTGACGTTGGCCCCAAGATACCTTACCTTGCGGGCGACGAGTGGGGCGTTCGGGAATCAACACCACCACCACAACCTGGAACCTGGTCTTACCCGCGCCGCCTAGTAGTGAGCCAAGGCCAGTAAAGCTGCCATCCGGCGCGCAATCTAGCTGTCGCATTACTGGCCGGCACCCTGTATGCGAGCACCCGCGCCCAATAATATTCTGGACCTGTCTGGCCTTAAACACCCAAATCGACCCGACCTGACTGTTCATCATGTCCGTCACCACAACAACAGCGACCGCCGCATACGCGCCGACCCATAGAAGTCTCGCCCACCCGCCGCGAACTCTTCGCAAAGCTACCAGCTTCACTAGCAACTTCGCCTCCTCCACAACCGCTTCCTCTCCCAGTCTTAATTCCCTCTACAACACACATTCGCGACTTACGCCCTCCCATCAATCGCTTCCGCGCAAATCCTCCTTGGCTGCTCTTACCCCCAAGTCTCTCGCCTCCATCCCCGATGTAAGCGAGTCCTATGCCTACAACAGCGTGCTAGCCGAGTCGCCCGATCGCAAAATGCCACCCGCCACGCCCGGTAGGGCCGGGACCGATTTCGTTCTCGGCGATGTCGTTGAAGTCCCCGGCAACATGTTAGGCACTGTCCGTTTTATTGGTTCGGTGGATGGAAAGAAGGGCACTTTTGCTGGTGTCGAGCTGCATCCCGAGTTCTCTCAGCGGGGCAAGAACTCGGGCGAAGTGGAAGGGTAAGTTTGCGCCCAACCAGTTTGTCAATAACATTCGCGCCTGACTGCATCTAGTGTTTCCTACTTTACTACGACTCTTCCTGGCGCAGGCATCTTTCTCCCTCTCAACAAAGCCGTGAGACGAGACTCTCCTCCTGGCTCGTCTTCCAGCTCGTTTCCTCACACTCCCACTGCCAGCACCATGGGCGGTCTCAAGGTCGGCACGCAGAACTCCACGAACACACCTCCGACGCCGTCAGTGCCGCTATTCAGCAAATCTGTTGGCCCTGGCATTGCCCCCGGCCGATCAGTCAGTCCTCAACTGAAGAAGTCGATGAGCAGGCCCTCTGTACGCCCGGAGTCGCCTGTACGAAAATTACAGATGACCCCAGGACCGAGACCATCACTGGCGACACCCGGAAAGGTGCCTTCCAAATACAGCTCTCCTGCCCCGAATCGCTTCGCGCAGAGCGTTCGTGGAACGGCTGGAGACCCGAGCAAAGGTTCACGATTAGATAGGAAGCCAAGTGTTGGTCCGCGCAGTGCCTCTGCCCTTGGCCAAACGTCAATGTTTGACGAAGAGCCGATGCCCCAGCCACCAGCCACTCTGCAGCGAACACAGACCAATGGGAGCACCAATTCGGTATCTTCCTACAGCTCCAAGTTCAGAGTACCGTCGCGGGCTGGAGCCGGCTCAAGGGCCGCGTCACGAGCTCAGAACGACGACGAGGTTGACCGGCTTAGAGCACAACTGGACGACCGTGAAAGGCAGTTGAGGGATCAAGCATCTACGTTGGCAGAGATGGAGAGCAGTTTGACCGAGCTTCAGACTCTTATGGAGAGTTCGGATCTGTCAGCACCCAATCGCAAGAGTCTCGACGATAAGGACTCGATGCAACTTCGCGCATTGGTCAGAGAAAAGAATGAGAAGATTGCGATGCTCACTGCCGAGTTCGACGCACACCGAGCCGACTTCCGAAGCACCATCGACACCCTCGAAATGGCTAGTTCCGAAACCGAACGAGTATACGAAAAGCGCATCGATGAGTTGATGATGGAAATGCGTGAGCTCGAATCGCGGACGGATGACGTAGATTCGGTCGCTCGTCAGTTGAAGCAGCTTGAGGAGTTGGTTCAAGAGCTCGAAGAGGGTCTCGAGGACGCACGACGCGGTGAAGCGGAAGCAAGAGGGGAGGTCGAATTCCTCCGTGGTGAAGTCGAGCGTACACGAACTGAGCTGCGTAGGGAGCGCGAAAAGGCATCAGCCGGAACGAACGGCACCACAGGTCCAAGCAACGGAGACCGTGGCTCCATTTCCAAGGAATTGGAGCAGAAGGAAGATGAGATTCGGGGTCTTAAGGCGATCATCCACTCTCTCAGTCGCGATTCTGTTCCTGGTGCCGACAAAGCTGAGGACCCCTCCGTACGCGAGAACGCAGTGGCTCGTGAAAGGCTGGAGCTCGAGTTGGCAGAGCTCAATGATGTCGTGAAAGACAAGAGCCGTCGCGAGGAGGAGCTCGAGCGGGAAGTGGAGAGACTTCGTAGGGGAAGCGTCACGACTCAGCTTACCGGACCTCTGACCAACGGCGGTGCGCAGCGTTCTTCATTGCGCGATTCTCGAGATACCGTCATCTTGATGCGCAACAGCGAGCCCCAGTCTCCCACGACGACGCACAAGCGTGTTCGTACACTGGACACGATGCCCGAAAGTGACGCCTACTCGTCAGTCACGGATAATAGTACTCTTTGGTGCGAAATTTGCGAGACTGGCGGACACGATATCCTTACTTGCACCAATATGTTTGGCAACGAGGGTGGCAAGACCAACGGCGATGCCGGCAAGGCCATCAAGGAGGAACTGAAGCCCATCCCCGCAGAAGACAAACCGGCTCCTCTATCGCCAATCAAGTCTAAGCCGCTTGCTCCTCCGCCGACCGTCAAGATCTTCCCAAATCCGATGGATTCCGGCCCTGTGGCTGGAAAGGAGAGCGGAATTGTCGACGTCTCCAAGTGGTGTGCCCTATGTGAGAGAGATGGACACGAAAGCGTCGATTGTCCATTCGAAGATGCATTCTAGGCGGATGGACTTTGAATCTCGACAGCAAGCGTTGTTTTGGGTTGAAAAGAAGGGCCTGGCCACTCTGGTGTGCTTGTCTTGGCCGGTCTTTCAATGTCAGAGTGCGGTATATCCCATTTTGTGTAGGATTCAAGGGCGGCTAGAGCGATGGAAGTTTTTCGTTCGTGACAGCATTTGTAGCGATGATACCACAGCTCGATGAGAATTGTGTTTCGCGGAGTTGGTTTCGCATGTTGAAGTCAACCGACAGCAGGGGATGGTGGCATGAGGTCATTGGCTTGCTTTGTTGACATTCAGTTCACCCCGAGAGGTTTCTATAATACTAATAGTAGTAGACCTTCAAAACATGAATAATGAATCCATTGCAGACACCCCTGAATCGACGGGAGATTCTCGTGGGCTGTGAAGCTCTTCGGTCGAGAAGTCAATATCATCAAATGTTCCTAGAGGACGGGCTGCATTCAGACGACAAGGGTCTTCCCGTCGCTGCCGGCCGGGGGCCTCTGGTGTTCAATGCCACTCTCCAGTGTGTGCCCTTCCACGTTTCTCCACCTCAGAGGGTCCCTGGTGACGTTTCACGGCCTTTGCGCACGACGGGGGATTCGTACCTCAAATCCTCAGCAGGGCGCAGCCCAGAGCTGGGTAATGGGTGCCAGGCACGTCTGGTGAGGTACATACTCCGTTGTTGGTCTGATGTGTCTATCCCCTTGAAGAAGTCGCCTCAGATCATGTCAAAGTTTTCGTCATATTTTTTCCCTTTAATTTCCCATTGAGAATAGTGATCTCGTCCTTAACAATTGCTTGCGGCAAGCACAGAATAATCGCATTCTTTCCCGGCGACTATACACTAGAACATCTATATACTCGATTGCAGACTCTACAACGGCCCTCCCGAGTCCCGCGTTCCCCGAAAGCGGATCCTAGGAAGCGCACTACTGGGACGTGGACCGTACCGCAGCACTACGGACCTGCGTCAGCGTCCCCGTCAACCCGTCAGTTTCCTGCCCACTTTGGTTACCGGGGGGAAAGCAAGCAAGCAGTGGCACAGCACACAGCATAGCAGCAAGTAAGCGGGCAAGCTATTAGCTGTCCTGATTCTTGTTTCTTCAATCGCGCGCCAACGCAATATCCCACGATCTTACAGCATTCGACCCCGTTGGGCCTCTTTTTGTCATTTCAATTGTTGTCCGCGTAGTTCAATCGCGAGACTTGCTTAACGACACTTTTCTCCCGACCTCATTCGTCACGGACCTCCAATTCCGGGTAGAGAATACGCTTTCTCTTCTCAAAGTGTCTGATCACCAATACGCCGACCAAGAACGGACGACTACGGAATCTCTTTGGTCTGCAACACCAGCGCTTCAACGTCTACCATACGCGAACTCGACGACAATTCCCTAGACTACCGTATCGTGCCGGGTTGAACCCCCCAGTCGTCTTTACGCAATCAATACACACCCGCCCTTCAAGATGGCGCAAATATTCCTCGACGTGCTCTATTCCTTTGGCAACTGCCTCAACTGCTTCCCCGGCTCGCCGACACTCAAGATCAACAGTCGGAGCTTCAAGATCCTCCGCCTGCTGGGCGAGGTAAGCTTCCTTCGCGCTCTCCTCTTTTCCACGCTTGACGAATTGGAACATGTACTAATCATTGAGAAAACACACAGGGCGGCTTCTCCTACGTCTACCTCGTCCAAGACACCCAAACCGCTGAAGAATTCGCCCTCAAAAAGATCCGATGCCCCTTTGGCGCAGAGTCGGTCGCCCAGGCCATGAAGGAGGTCGACGCCTACCGCCTCTTCGCCCGCAGCCCGGGCATCATCCACGGTGTCGACCACGCCATTGCCACCGAGCGCGGCGGCGAGCCCGGCTCCAAGACGGTCTACGTCCTCCTCCCCTACTACCGCCGCGGCAACCTCCAGGACCTCATCAACGCCAACCTCGTAAACCACACTGCCTTCCCCGAGCGCAGGCTCATGCTCTTGTTTCTCGGGGTGTGCAAGGCGCTCAGGGAGATGCATCACTACACCGGCGGTGGCGGGCAATCCTCGTCACAGCCCGCCGCAATGGAGAGGATGGAGATGGGCAACGGCGACGAAGACGACCAGGGCGCCGGGCCGAAGCGCAAGAAGAGCGGGAAGAAGAACAAGGGCGGGAAGCGCGTCTCCAGTATGGCGGCCGCCGCGGGCGCAGACGAAGAGGACGAGAACGAGCAGCAGAGGCCGCTGATGGAGGGCGAGACGCCCGGGTCCGGGGACGTAAAGTCGTACGCGCATCGGGATATCAAGCCAGGTTCGTTGCTCCCTAATCCCTAATCGCCCTCGTTTGCTCTTCAGAAAGACAGACGCCCAAGACTAACATTGCGACCAAAAACAGGCAACATCATGATTGACGACTCGGGCTCAAACCCAATCCTAATGGACCTGGGCTCCATCGCCCCCTCCCCGATCCCGATAACGTCCCACTCCCTCGCCATCGCCGTCCAGGACACGGCCGCCGAGCACAGCACGATGCCCTACCGCGCCCCTGAACTCTTCGACGTCCGCACGGGGACCGTCATCGACACAAAAGTCGACATCTGGTCCATGGGCTGCACCCTCTACGCCTGCCTCGTCGGCAAGTCTCCCTTTGAGGCGCGCTCCGACGAGACGGGCGGCTCCCTCAGCATGTGCGTCCTCGGCGGCGACTGGCGCTTCCCCGACGAGGGCATCAAGCGCACGGGAACCAGCGGCGGCATGAAGGGCAAAGCGGCCGCCACGGCGGACGCCGGTGCGGGAGCCGGAGAAGTCAAGATCAGCGAGCCCATTCGCGATGTCGTGAGGAAATGTCTCAATGTCGAGCCTACTGAGAGGCCAGACATTGACGAGCTCATTGACCTGGTGGAGAGCGTCATTGAAGACCTGCCTCAAGAGGGGTCGCTGTGAATGAGGTAGACGGACTCAAAGGACGAACGAAACCAAGAGGCTTGCGCAAAGAGTGATGTATTGTATAACGATGTTTAATCTTTCTACTATTCCCAAGGAAGATTCGATGGGCTTCATGTCACCACGGCGTTCTAGGGAGGGCGTATGTAGGCAAAGGAGCTAGAGAGATATTCTGGGGTCTTTTTGGGTTTTTTTTAAGAGTTTTCTGAAGTACAGGTATTCACGTCCCAGGCGCCTACTAAAAGCCTTCATTATCCATCGCAGCGCCTCCTAGCCCAAGTGTATATATTCGTGGTCCAAGATCTCGCTCAAGGTGGAGGCGAGCTGTTCGTTCACCTCGTCATACTCATCCTCATCCGAGGGACACTCGTGATCGAGACCGCAGTCGCTCAAATCTTCGTCCTACAACTCGAGGCGGTATGTTGCGATCTCGAAGGGTCGCAGAGTAATCGAGAACTTTCCACCGTCAATCTTGATTTCCTCAATGTCGTCCTCCAAAAGGTTGCACTTGAAAACGCGCTTGACGTCCCAAGTCGTCTCAATGACACCCTTGCTCTGGCCGCCGAGACTGTCGTAAACGCGAAGAATAACGTTGCGGCCCTTGCGCTTGGGGAGCTCGCCACGCGTCACATCCTCGTCGTCCTCGCCACGCTTGACGGTATCGAGGATTAGGGAGCCATCCCCAGTGAGCTTCACAGGGCTCTTGTTGAGAGATGCCTGCACGGCGCTGGGCGCAGAGAGTAGCTTCAGAGGGCTGTTGAAGGCGTAGGCTGCCCGTACAGTGGAGGAGCTCAGTGTTCCTTCGTGAGGGAAGATCGCCCAGCGAATTTGGTGCGTTCCCATGTCAGCGTGAGCATCAGGAGCCTTGGGAGACCGAAGAAGAGAGAGGCGCTGCAGGTTACCGACAGTGGCGAAACCATACTTGCTATCGTTAAGGATAGAAACTCCGTAGTTGTGCTCAGAGAGATCGGCGAAACGGTGGCAGCAGACCTCGAACTTGGCCATGTCCCAGCTGCACAATTCATTAGCAATAGCTCTGTCATGACATATTGGAAAAAGCATACCTGGTGTTGTAGTGAGTAGGTCGCTTCACAAGACCATACGCTGTTTCGTAAGAGGCCTCGGTATTTCTGACATCCACGGGGAATTCGACCTTGAGGAACTTCATAGTCTCGTGCCAGTCAACTTCAGCACTGCACTCAACCCATGACTGTTGCCCCTTGAGGGCGGCGGAGAGAGAAATAGTGGACTTGATCGAACTTTCTTCGCTGATCTTGATCTGAGTAGTCAAGCTGACGCGATGGGCCTTTTGCTCAGTAATTGACGTTGTGCCACTCGGGAGCTCCTTTCGAGTGTCGAGATGGTACACCTCGACATCCCAAGCTTGCCAGTAGAGAGGCTTGTCATCAAAAATGACATACTGATTGGCCTTGCCTCCCTTTGCGATCACCTCGCGATCGGCATTGCGGTCGTAGAGGGATGTAATGGTGCCATTCTCGACCTTGACCTTGAGCTGGTCGTTTTGTAACACAAAGACGCCGCTGCTAACTTCTTCAATCGTAACAGCTGGTTCTTCTTCAGAAATCTTGAAGGGACGAATGGTCAACAACTGGCCCTCGCCGCAGGCAACACCCGCTTCGGTCTCGGATATTTCGACAACCTCCTTGCGGTGCCAAGGGAGAGTATTCAGGGCAACCGTCTCACTAAGACGGCCGGTGGTGGCGGCGGACGCTCCAAAGACACTGTGGATATCTTCAAGAATCTTCTTGCCCGTCTTGAAGACCATGTCATAGAGCTAGCCAATCTAGTCAGCAATAGTTCAGGTGAAATCCGCTGTGTCGAGACTTACCTCGTCTGAATCATCGTAACACATCTCGATGGAGCTACCCGGAAGACAATCGTGGAATTGGCAGAGCAGAACAGCCTCCCACATATCGTCAATTTCCTTCTTGGGATACTTGTAGCTCTTGCTGGTATCACTAAGCGTCGCAATGGTGGCAAGCAGTTCAACTTCCCTGAGCAGGACCTCCGACTTGCGGTTGTTGAGCTTGTTGTTCGCCTGCGTGGTGTATGTACCACGATGAAGCTCGAAATAGAGCTCGCCGTACCAGGTGACAAACTCTGTGGCTTTCGGCTGCAGCTTGTCGAAGAAGTCATCGACGCTGTTGCCCATCTGCACTCTAGGCAGCATGCCAATCTGATCGGAGATACCGCGACACCGGCGGAGCTTTTCGAGGTGCTGCCAAGTAGGGCCGCCGCCACCATCGCCCTTTCCGAATACAAGCAAGGAGGTGTGGTCCTGGTCCATCGACTTGTGCTGGCTGACACTGCGCTTCACGTCGCCAAAGTGTGCTTCGGCAGTATAGGTCTCTGATGGTGGCATGTGGCAGATTACTTGGCTACCATCAAGAGCAACCCAGTTGAAGGTGGTGTGTGGGAAGTTGTTGATGTTGTTCCAGCTGAGCTTCTGGGTGAGGAAGCGATTCATGCCAGCAAGTCGGCACAGCTGTGGAAGCTGAGCAGCGTATCCAAAGGTGTCGGGAAGCCAGAAGGTCTGGCAACGCTCGCCAAAGTTGCTCTCAAAGAATCTCTGTCCGTACAGGAATTGTCGCACAAGAGACTCTCCACTGGGCATGTTGGTGTCGTGCTCGACCCAGCTGCCTCCGATAGGATGGAATCGGCCCTCCTTGACCTTCGTCTTGACACGATCAAAGGCGTAGGGGTACAACTCCTTCAACCATTTGTATTGCTGGGCTTGCGAACAAGCAAAGTTCAGCTCTGGGTATCGATCCATCAAATCGCACTGGTTAGACCAAGACCTGACGACTTTGCGCTTGGTCTCAGCCCAAGGCCAGAGCCAACAACTATCGATATGACAATGGCCAATGCCGTAGACTTGAGGCTCTTTGTCATCGCTGTAGACCTTGTGCGAGTCGACATTCGAACCAAGGTACTCCTGAGCAATCTTTCGACACTTTACGATCGATTCCTTGTTGCCGAGCTCAAAGGCGTCAATGACATCGGTGGCAACCTTGAGAGCTCTGTGCTGCTCCCACGAGTCCTGAGGAAACTCCCGTGCAGCATCGCCAATGATCCAGATATCAAAGTAAAGTGCTCGTGCTTCGGGGTTGACAGCAACTATGTCAGCCCGTCCCAGTTGGAAGTACTTGTTTGGGTCTGGAGGCTGAATTGAGTCTCCACCGGGAGCGTTTCCAAACATGCCGTTGCAGGCCATCTCGATGTAGATGATGTGTTCCTTGCCGTCCCTGAACTCCTTGGGCAGGATCCATTCTACCCGCTCGCCACCCCCAGTAAGACCCTGCAGCGGCTTGCCATCATCGGTCCAGATGAGGCCTTCATTATTGGCATCCCAGTGAAGTTCAAGCAAGTCCTTGTCACGAAGTTCTTTCGGAACGGTCAAGACAACCTTGAACCAATGTGTCGACCATGATGGGCCAAACCAGGCGCCCACCTCGGTCTTTTTGAATTCGTGCGAAACAGCGTCCTTGAACGTTGGTCGAGTGGTTTCGGGAGCGTCCCAAACGGACAGTTTAACATGAGGTTCGCCCGATGCGGTGCCCTCCGTCATCATGCTATAGCGCAGTTAGCGGGACGTTCCCCAGCTTTACTACGGAGCATTGTGGGGGGTTACGCACGCCAGGAGATTGTGCTTCTCCCATTGCCCGGTAGAGTAGAATTGGTTAATTCTATCCTTGTAGAGCTTTGAGATCCATTGTCCGACAGGTCGAGACGCGAGAGCTGGGTAAGAGCTCTTGCTCTTGAGTTCTTTTCCGCCGCCCATGGTGGTCTGTCCAGCGAAGCTGTCGAGTAGCCTGTCTTCGGACTGCTTCAATTGCTCGACGGTACCAGGTGGAGCTGATCGATTGTTCAATCGGCGTACACGATGGGGCACCGATAAGTGGTGATGATCGGATCGCGAAGCAGTTAAAGGTGGGCCGGCGCCTTGTTCTTCTGAAGACTGGGAAGCTCGAAAGGTGTCGTTGAGGTGTTGATTAAGGGTTTTGGAGTTGTTATGGCTACGAAAGGAGGGTGTTCTTGTTAGCTTTGACCTCGGGATTGTCTGAAAGCAGAGACGGACTCGAAGCTCTTGAGGGGGGAGCTAAGGTAGAGCACGGGAGTACCCCTGCAGTACAGATAGACAGACACTGAAACACAGCCAGTAGGAGCGTGCGGGGACAGCTCGGTGCAGCGACAAGTGCGGGGAGGTTGGGCAAAGGATGGGCGTGTGATGGAGGTGACGCAGCCATCATGCGATCCCCCTTGGAGAAGCTAAGTAGCTCGGAACACCGGGCGGAATATGCTCGGTGGATCGTCCACCATTGAGAGCACCTCACATACCTCATCTTGTCGATGTGGTGATACGAATACAGCGCCCAGCGGCTGAGAGGGGAAGGTGACGGTATAGAGGATTGTCGACAAGACCGATGTTAGGATTGTGATTCGATATCCGCCCGGGCTGAGATGGCCAGAGCAAGAAGCGCCACGGATGGAGATGAGGTAGACGAGTACAATGAGGATACGGATGGCCACCAAAAAGGAACAAGTGCCCTCGTAGAAAGGAAACAAGAAACGATGCAGAGCACAGCTTGTTATTGTGAGGTGTCGAATGCCACCTTGCAGTAAGTGTGATGTTGACGATAGAATTTGGAGACAGCCAGGATGTACCTTCGTCGGTGTAAGTCATACTTTCATTGCTTTCGACCGAGTGTACTTACCCCCAGCCGGTATACACCAACACGCAAGTACGGTTGCTTTCGACTGGCGCAGTTGCAACTTACCTTGGTTCATCCATGGTCATACAGGTATCGCGGTCCAAAATGCTCCTGCTGCGCCTGAAGTGGGCGAGTACGTAGCGCTTCTCAGAAACCTAGGTTACACATGAAGGGGGCTCCGCAACGAACTACCCTGTGGCTAAATATTGTATTTTGGTTAGAAGCACCTCCCTACCCGGATTACTCGTTCACTATCTCGACCACGTTGCATTGTTTCCCATACGCGCTTTCGACTTCAATGTCCATACAACGGATCAGATGGATAGAAATGGTGAGAGAGGGAAAGTCATATCATACAGTCAGGGTACTTGGTCATAAATATTCACAACTTCGAATTGGATCTCGTGAACAGTTGCCCAGCCATCAAACGCAATATCACGCACCACGATTTGACAAAAAATGGTCTTGTGAGCTTGAGACGCAAATACAGTTACACCAATACAACAACAAGAAGAGGTCACATCATTGGGAGACATCGGGCAGAGCAGGTGTCAGTTCTGTACGCCTTCGCTTGCATGTAAAGGTAGAACGAGGTGGATATCCGGGGCAACCTGTAGGGAGTGGGAGACGTGCAGATGAGTGCGCATATCGCTTGTCAGTCAAATGGGGAACCGGCGGCAGCTTGATCGCGATGACCAGATCACCAGTTAAGAGCCCGAGGGCACACTCTTTCATAGGAGACCCCCTCCACTTCCCATGTGCAAGAGAACAGCACCGGAAAATGTCAACCGAAGGAAGTGGCGCCAATAAAAGACAAGCCCAACCCCGGTTGGTTGGAGGGCATGGCTTGCTGTTCGTAAGCGAAAAGCGATGGTTCGATTGTTCCACGAGATTTAAAAAATCGGTGCCCGCCAACATACGATCCCCCGATTTAAGGTTTCCCCCCCTCTACTTCTATCACTTTGCAAGTTCAGAGGCAGATATCCATCAGCTTTTCAAGGCTTGAGATGATCACTCATCAGCTGAAACTTGTAGAATGGGATGATGTCAATATGTTGTAAGAATATTCGTCTTTGTTTCCTACAGACGCGGTCCAGGATATATAGATACTATGTGCAGAGTGGCCAAAATAGCAAGGTATGTAGATCGCCCAGGGTAACTAATCCAATCGTCACATCGTTGTCCATGCCCGCCGTTCAACGCCACACATTAAAAAAGCCAAAAAGCCGAGAAAGAAGCAAACCTGAAGTCCCCAAACACCAAATTCAAGATGACAAGCCAGAGTCCTTGCCCCGACTTCCGGTGCCAGTGCCTGTACCGCGGTGAACGAGTTCGGATCCATCTTCTTCGTCCTCCTCATCGTCTAGGTCCAAATCTTCATCGTCGTATTCTTCAACTTCCCCATCTTCGAGCTCATCCTCCATGAGCTGGTCAAAGTCGTCGTCGGCCTCGCTCTCACTCTCGCTTTCGTCCTCCTCGAAGCCTAGCACGCCGAGGATGGGCACTTCCACCTTGCGGTACTGACTCCTAATCATGTTGTCGGCCATCTCAAATAGCTTGGTGTCTTTGTCCGGTGGGACCTCCTTGTCCATGGAGAAGTGGGCTTCCTCTTGGTCAGCGAGGTCATCGAGCCCCGGGATGTGCGGTGATGACATGCCCTCGGGCACATTCATGACCCAGCGCCGTACTCCTTCGCCCTTTGTAACGCGGGATCGGGTGCTCTGCGCCCTCAAGCCGGTGCGGAACTGCTTCTTTTGCCTCCGGCGTCTCCGCTGAATCCGGTCGCGGATGTACCACGCCACCACCAACATGGCTGCCTGCATCATCTCTTGACACTTTTGCCTGTGCATGTTGGCCCAAGCCTGGCATCTTTGCTGCTGCGCGTTGGAGATAGCCTGGCAACGTTGCTGGTAATAGGCAGCGATACGCGAAACCATGGCGACATATCGGGGATCCATGGGCGGCTGGTTCGGGTCTGCATTCGCACTAGGAATCGACGTCGGCTTTGGAGGGGCCATGGACGGGTTGTTTAATGGGGATTGCTCCTTCTTCATTGTGACATGATCATTGGTGATGTTGGCCTCGGCGGCCTTGCGTTTCAGTTGAGCAGAAAGGGGAAGTGCAGGTTTCCGGAAGGAGAGATGCTCGGGCGGAGGTGTGACGGGAGCTAAAGGGTTGAAGTTGATTGTAGGTAGATGCGCCGCCATAAAGGGTGGATGTGATGTGAGCAGCGTTGCTCTATCGTGGAACGTGGTGTAGTTGGTTTGGTGTTATTGAGGTTCAAGTTGCAAGTGCACCGGGGCGTGTAAGCGAGTTCGGTCTGTTGTCGATCGAAGACACGTTCGTAACAGCAACGGGAGAATGGTGTCTAATATCTGAAATACTAGACAAGTCGTAGGATAAGGTATTCAGTAGTGATAGATAACAGAGTGAGGTGAGTCCGGGAGGATCGAGGACCAGGAAGGAGTCGTGGATGTTGGGAGCGGCGGGAGTAATAGTAGTGGTTGTGGTGGGCGGTGGTGGTGGTAGTAGTAGTAGTGTTGGCAGCAGATGAGACGGATAAGGGTGTGGGATGGATGGGATCCGCTGAAGACAGACAGACAGGCGAGGTAGACGTATCTAACCAAGTGTTCGGTAGGAAATGAGGGGTGACTGATTGGAAACGGGGGGCACTGAAAAAGAGATATATACCTACAAGGCGATATTTCAAATGCAAAGGGCGACATGACGGCGCATGTTGCCATGTTTGGGCCAAGGGTCTGATGATAAATTTGGAGAGTGAGCGAGAATGGGCTGAGAAGGAGTCGAAATCGGCCGATACCGAATGGCAACCGCGCCGTACTTTTGGGGCCAGGCCCGGTACGTACCCCACGTACCTCAATGCTGTAGGGCGGGCGTCCCAGGTACTTTCACCGACTTGTTGCAACTCCGCTTACAACGGCCATCCCGTGAGCCACGGGTGGGTCCTCTTGTCTTTCTCTCTCGAAGGTGCTCCTTCTTCCTTCCGTCGCACTTTCCATCCATCAAGCGGACATCGGGATTAGGGGATTGTGCTTTCCTTACAGCCATTTACCGGTCAAGCGCATTACCTTCCTGTAAAGTAAGGTACCTGCTTACCAAGGTGCCTAAGGTAAAGGGAGGTAATGGCGGTCAGACTGTACTTTCCTTTCCGTCAAAAAGCGATGTATCCGGCGCAGGTGAGGTAAGCAGTGGGTGGCATTATTGTGCTTACACGTCGTCGCAACTCTCCGGGCCCAACCTAACCTCATTACACCTCACCTCGATAGCCAGCCTGGGTGAAGTGGGTGGACTCTCATCCAAGCATCATCCAGTCGCCTGGTATGAGTGTGGCATGCTACGATCCGAACCATCCATTTCCCCATAATCCCATGTTGCACTGTCCCATCGTCTGCCTTGCGTCCACATGCGTGCACGTCCGACGATGTCTTCTCCAGATAGCCTCCAGCAGCCGCTGCCAGACCAAGCCACCCCATTATCACACATGCCGTCTCAGTAGCCACACTCGCACAACATCAACGCAACTTTCGCTTTTGAACTCCATCTTTTGTTCACATTGGCTTTCTCCCCCTTACCAAACCCCCGTTTGCAGCCCCGCACGCTGCGGATCGGGTCCTGGCATGCGGATTCTTTTCTCCATCCATCGTCAATGACAAAACACAACAGCCCATGTCTTTCCATCTTAACCGGACATTCCCATGCCGCCGCTGCCATGTGTCCAGGCCCAGACACCGCCAGCACACATTACATACAGGTAGTTGTCAAGCTAGGAAGACACCACGAGCAAAGCTACCCTGGAAAGGGCAAGAAACGCAGGGTGCTGCCGCACAATGGAGATTGGGTGTTCTGGGGCGGCGGCAACCTCTGCCCGTCTGCCCATCTTTGATTGTCTCCAGCCCACCCTCATCCGCCTTCCTGCAAGCAGTCTCAGGCTCATAGGTTAAGTTCCCCCTAAAGACCCAAAAGACCCGAAATGGTCAAGGTGATGGATCCAGCTGTTCGTTGATCCCAATGGCCGGTGAGCCACGATATGGCCATGACCGCTACGTATGATGCGACCCCCGCCCTGTCAATCTCAACATGACGGTGTTATCATTCGACCATCGCCCGCAGAGCTATGCACTATAGCACCAGCCTCACCACCAACAGAGAGTTCGCTTCCTCTCAGTGGTTGTCTAGGCGCTGTTGGCATGTCAGACACTGTGTTTTTGTGCCCGAAATTCTGGTTCTTTCGTTCACCTCCTTGCTGCAACGAGGCAACCACGATGCCGGATCGTTCCGCAACTCTGGCCCAAGAATACCCGAACCTTCCATCCAAAACAACCCGGGGCTTGAGATCTTCAACCTCGAGACGAGTTTACTGGAAAGAAATACAGTCATCCATTACAGGAGCGCACTGTTACCCACACACCATGATCCATTGAAACTCCCTATCTTGGCCAACAGGTTGTTGTAATTGTGGCCCTTTCAACTCCAACGGGCCTCCACGCTTGTCCCTGCTACGTACGACCTCTCCAACAGAATGACGCTAGACGAAACAGAGTCTCGTAAGACGATGATGCACACCAGGCAGGTACCCGTAAAAAAGAACCAACGTGCCTACCCAAATGCAACACCCTACAGCAAACGCAATCTTTGATCGTCATTGATGCTGTCCTTTCTTGGCTTTTTCGCGCTCACAGCAACTGCGATCTTGACACATCCCTCCCTTTCGCCGCAAATCTTGCTTACAAGACCGACTCTATCTGCCTCGATGGGCCAAACAAGACCTTACTTCTGCGGGTACAGGACCCCTAATTCCGATATTATCCCCTTCTCCATTAACCCCGTTTCTTCTCCGCTTGGCAACTCCATTCTTGTTTGGTCCTGCATCCGGTTGGCGAAGCTGCCGCAATGATTACGTTACCACTGCAATAGACTGGCTTTATCCAGATCCCAAGGTATCCGCAGGCATTCATTATTGCCCGCAGTCCGATTGCCTCCCGTCTATTGTGTAATTGTGTTGGTGTAAGCAGGCCCCCCGCCGTCACATCTCCGACGACACAGAGGGCCTCGTTTAACTGCCTGTTTATCGCCGATAGCCTTCAGGAACATGTCATGCCATTTCCACCCCGGTCTGTATGTATGCCATGCTACCTCAACTTAAGGCACCTCAACGCGGTGCGAACCACAAACCCGGACACCTGGACCATGTGCCCCACACAGCAGTTCACAGCGACCGGCCTGCCAGGCCCGTCTGCAAAGAATCCTCCCAATGGGAGCCAATCGATTGGGGCGGATTCAAGCTACCGTCCCGAAAAATCTCGCGATAATTCACGTCCGCGCTGCCGCTCGCATGATTTCCTTTCAACCCATTTCAACCCCGGTTTCCATCTATCTTTTACCCGAATCATTATCCCATCATTCGACTGTAACCTCCGCTTGCCGTCACAGCACCATACTACATTCCTAAGCTCCCTTGCGCATGTACCTACACTGACTAACCCAATCAACCAACAAGGCCAAAGGAAAAAACTTGGATCGACATCGCGTCCAAACAGCTCACATTCATGATATGCTCACATGTTACCCCGACCACTCACCACACTCGCCTGTCATGATCTGGTTATTCCGTTACTGACTACTGCCCGATCTTGTTCTGTCTCCGCACCTCACCTCCGCCTACGCCGCTGCAATGGAGTGACTCGCGGCTCCAGCTTCGGCCGAGAAGTTGGAGTTTCTGGACTGCCGGGCGGGAGGAGCTGGCACTTGTCCGTCTTTGCCAGGGGCAAGAAGACAAAGTCCAAAGTGAAGCTGGATGATCTACCCCAGGGCGTTTTGCCGCTGGATCCCCGTCCCGTGCAAGATGAGGGCCCGACCTATCCAACCGTGGTGCTGCAAGCGCGCCGCAACATGCAAAAATTCGACAACTGCGTGCTCTTGACGCGAGTCGGCGGTTTCTATGAGCTGTACTTTGAGCACGCCGAGGAGTTCGGCCCCCTCTTGAACCTCAAGGTTGCTCAGAAAAAGACGAGTGCTGGTCCGGTTCCCATGGTAAATTAGTTCTCCTCTCGTGTACCAGAAAAACGTGCGTTGTTAGTCTCGTGTTCTTTGGTTCTGATATGTGATGGTTACTAGGCCGGCTTTCCCTTCTTTCAGCTGGATCGGTTCCTCAAGATGCTGGTCCAGGATCTGAATCGCTATGTCGCCATTGCTGAGGAGTTTCCCAATAATGCGTCCGAGAAGGTCAAGTCCGGTGGCCTGTTGCATGATCGGAGAGTTGCTCGTGTCATCACGCCAGGAACCTTGATTGATGAGAACTTCATGGATCCCTATGCCAATAACTACGTGCTGGCTATCCATGCGACGACAGCCCAGTCCGGGGGAGGGGTAGACGAGACAGGAGCCCCAGACTCGTCCCATTCAGCCGCTGACCGGAGCCTGACTCCGGCAACTGGTGACTCTGCCGCACCACCACCGCTACCCCTGGGCCTCGCCTGGCTAGACCTGTCCACTGGCCAGTTCTACACGCAGGCCACCGATCTGTCGGCTCTATCTTCGATCTTGTCGAGGATATGCCCCAAAGAAGTCGTGCTTGACAGCGAGATCCAGGCCCAGACCGACCATGGCCTGTTACCCATTCTCGCAGAGGACCGTCATCTGGTCACGTACAGTCCCCTCGGCGACATCAGGCGTCTTTCTGATTGGACCTTTATGCTGGAGAGCGAAATTCCTCAGGCCACGCGCGATGCCTTCACCGAACGCGAGGTCACGGCCGGCAGCCTCCTGCTGCATTACGTCAAGGAGAGGCTGCTAGGGCTGAGCATGAAGCTGCAGCCGCCGACGCGACACGAGAACATGCAAATCATGAGCATCGACAAGAACAGCGTGCGCTCACTCGAGATTAAACAGACGATCCGGGACGGCAACTTTCGCGGCAGCCTCCTCCACGCCATCAGACGGACAGCTACCAAGAGCGGCGCCCGGCTCCTCAATGACTGGCTCAGCGCGCCGTCCACGTCGCTCGACACCATCAAGCTCAGGCAGGACCTGGTCGCCCGCTTCATCGAGGAGCCGGACCTGCGCGACGGCGTGGTCCTGCTGCTCCGCCGCAGCCACGACTCCCAGCGACTCGTGCAGAAGTTCGCTCTCGGCAGAGGCGACCCGGACGACCTGGTGGCCCTGGCGAACACGATCCATGCCACCAACAGTATACATCAGCTGTTGGCGGAAGCAGCCGACGAGACAACGTGCCTCGCGCACATGACGGCCCGCCTGAACCTCAAGGGGCCCCTGAGTCTCGCGCGCCGTATCAAGGATGCCATCGACGAGGAGGGCATCGTCCACCAGCATGAGATCGAGGCTAGCGAGGCAGGGCAGATGATGGCCCTCGCCCAGGAAATCGTCAGTAACGAAGGCACAGAAGACGATGCAGCTGCTCTCCCCAAGGGAGCCTCCGCCGCCGCGGCGAAGAAGAAGCGCCCCACCTCGGTCCGGGAGGCCTACGCCGACGACAACGAGACGTGGATCATGAAACCCGAAGCCAGCGCCGTCCTACGCCGGCTACACGCCGACCTAGCAGCCCTCCACGCTGAGAAGGAATCCCTCACGGAGACGCTCCGAGACCGCCACGGCGCCGCTTCCCTGACCCTTCGCTGGTCCCCGGCCCTCGGCCACTTCTGCCATATCAGGGGCAAGGACGCCGCCCGCGCCTCCACCAGCATCAGGGCCCTGAGTTCCAGCAAGTCGACGAGCTCCTTCCACGACCCGGAGTGGACGCAGCTCGGCCACCAGCTCGAGCACGCCCGGCACAGCATCCGCACCGAGGAGCAGCGCGTCTTCCACGCCCTCCGCGCCGCCGTCGTGCTCAACCTCGTCAAGCTGCGTCGCAACGCCGCCGTCCTCGACGAGCTCGACATCGCCACCTCCTTTGCCAAGCTCGCCGTCGAGCAGGGCCTCACCCGGCCCATTGTCAACAACTCCACCGGCCACACCATCATCGGCGGTCGGCATCCCACCGTCGAGGGCGGACTCCACGAGCAAGGGCGCACCTTTATCCGCAACGATTGCCTAGTAGGAGGCGGCTCCGGCTCCGGCTCCCAAGGGGCGAAGCTCTGGCTCATCACGGGGCCCAACATGGCAGGCAAAAGCACCTTTCTCCGCCAAAACGCCCTCATCACGATCCTCGCGCAGGTGGGCTGCTACGTGCCGGCCGATTACGCCGAGATAGGCGTCGTCGACGCCCTCTTCAGCCGCGTCGGGTCCGCGGACAACCTCTACCGGGACCAGAGCACCTTCATGGTGGAGATGATGGAGACGGCGCACATTTTGCGTAATGCGACGCCGCGGTCCTTTGTCATCATGGACGAAATTGGCCGCGGCACGACGCCCGAGGACGGCACAGCGGTCGCGTACGCCTGTCTGCATCATCTGGTGACCGTCAACCAGTGTCGGACGCTGTTCGCCACGCACTTCCACCGTGTTGCTGACTTGGCGGTGCGGGATGGATTGGGCGGTGGCGAGGGTGAGGGTGTGAGCGAACGGGTACGGGTAGAGATGTATTGTACGGATGTGGACGAGGATGAGGACGGCGGGTTCGTCTACATTCACAAGCTGGTCAAGGGCATCAACAGGCAGAGTCACGCACTCAAGGTGGCAAAATTGGCCAATCTGCCTGAAGCGGCTGTAAGCATTGCGAAAAAGGTTCTAGGTATTGAAAAAATCTAGGCTAAGTAAGGCGTGGTGGTCATCATGTTTGGCGGCATGGGGAACGGTGGAGAAAAGTCACTGTACGATAGGGCGGTGTGTTGTCAAAACCTGTACACTTTTGTATGTTAGCCATGATACCCACGTGGAGCTGAGGCTGAAAAGTAAAGATAACGATTGAAGTTGCTCTCTCATACGGAAATTGTGTGTGACATCAAGTAGATCAGGGTTAAAAAGCTCTTGAACATTTAAATAATCATAGGAAGCGAGGGGGAGGTTATAGAAAGAAGAAATAAGCAAGTACTAACCTTCGAGGGACGGAGAAGTGAATGCTTACGAGCATAGTCACATCACCAAGAGTCAAGAGCGAATCGTTTTTGCCGTCAAATGCGATGTGCTTGATTGACCGGCAACCCATCTATACAGCGATCAAGATCCACGTATCTTCGTAAACCCATTCGTAGCCCAGATAGTAGCCGTAACATCACCGATTTCCCGTCAAATTTAGTCGCTAGAAAGGATGTTAGCAATGGCAAACCGCGCAGAAGGGTTGGGTGAACATACAAGAGACCGCCGAAGCCGCCATCCTCATCGGACTCCTCCTCCTTCTCCTCCTCCTTCTCCTCGGCCTTGGTCTCGGCAGCGCCGCCGGAAGCAGCACCGGCAGCGGGAGCGGCAGCGGCGTAGGCGTCGGGGTTGGCGATACGGTCCTTGAGCTCCTCGATCTCGGGCCAGGAGATGTCGGTCTCGATGGCGACAGCGAGAACCTTCTTGTATCCGTTGAAGAAAGAGTGGATGACGGAGGGAAGGGTGGGGAAGTTGATGGCCAGGGAGACGGCGGCGATGGCAGTGACAGCGCCGGCGAAGGTCTTGAGGAGCTGGTCCTCGGAGATGTCGAGGACATCAGCGGGGAAGCAGTTGCCCTGGTCATAGACCTGGGCGATACCCATGCCGTAGGTGAAGGGGGAGATGTTCAGCATGTTGAGGAGGGTGGCCTCGGAGGGGCCGACCTTGGTGTTGGCCTCGACGAGCTTCAGGTCCGACACAATTTCAATGGTACCACGGGCAATCTTGGTGGGGACACCGAGAGCCTGGAAGAAAGAGGTCTTACCGGGCTCCATACCGGTGTTGCCAGCGGGAACCCAGACATCCGCGGGAGCGAGAGCACCGGCACGGGCAGGGGCGGCGACCTTGTTGGCGAGAATCTTGTCACGGACGTCCTTGAGCTCGCCGTTGGTGAAGACGAAACCGACGTTACCCTTGACGAAGGGAAGGAGACGCTCGTACTCGGGGGAGTCGGGGATGAAGGTCTTGAGGGCACGGCGAACCTAGATTTCAAACTTAGGTTAGCAAACGCGTTCTTCCAAGGTCGGCGATGCGCGATTGAGCTCCGCGTCGCGAAAAACGTACCATGGTGTTCTTTCCCATCAGGACGACACCCTCACCACGGAGGGACTGTCTGATCTCGTGCATCTGCTGAGAGCTGACATTGTCGACGGTGACGATGAAGATGGACTTGTACTCCTCGAGCAAGCCCTTGAGCTTGTCGAAGTAGCCGGCCTTGTTCGCAGTTTTGCCCCCCATATCTTCTTATTTACGAAGGCAGGTTGTTTAAGGGCAAAAGAAATTTTGGGTATTGGTTGGTGATGGGAATTTGGGTATCAAAAGTTGATGTTGTAAAAGGCAAAAAAAAGGCTGTCCCCAGAATTTGCGCTTTTTGCTTCACCAAACGAAATTTCGGTGTGTGTTGCGGCTGGGCGCCGCTGCCCCCATCAGGGCAACCGAGTGGGTCTAATCCCAAAGGAGGACAAGCGCGGGGCAGCCTGCAGGCAGATTGATGGCCCAAGCTTTGGAGAAAAAAGATACATGTTAGCTTGTACCGCTCTTTTTCCTCACAGAGATCTGGTGGTGGGGCATGTGCTCAGATGCAATGAGTCTGAAGTGAAAGTTCTACGTCCCTTGCAGGCGCAACTTCAACTCATGCCAATTGAGCGAGGACAACTTTGAATAAGTCGCATTTTCACGATGAAGGCTCCCTACAACTGCCTCGAGCCTGCGGGTAATGTGATCTTTGCTGCCAGGGGTGGAAAGATTCACTCTTTCAGCCTGGAAGACGGCGCTCACATCTCAACATGGAAGCATCCCGACGTCGAAAAGGCTGCTGCTGCTGCTGCGTCAGCTGCTGCGACGAAAGTTGAGATTGAAGTGAGCTCTGGTGTTCCCACGCCTGCAACCCCAGCCAACGAGGAGGATGGACCGCCCGCCAAACGTCAGAGAGTCGATAGCGGCGAGGAGGGGAAGGCGGAAGAGGCCCAGGAAGAAGTCAAGGATACCGATGCCATGGTTGTCGACAGCGAACCTCAGAAGGCCGAAGAGCAGAAAAGAGATAGGAGAAAGGGAACCAAGAACATGAGGCGCAACAACCGGGATGGCCAGCAAAACAACCGCGGCACAGCTTTTGCGAGAGTCCCGGACTACCCTGTCATCACTATCATGACGACCACCAGCAACGGAAGTCACCTATTGGCCATCTCGGGTCATGACAAGTCTCTTTGGGTCTTTGAGCACGACGGCAAGGGAAACTTGAAGGAGTTGAGCCAGAGGTACGTTGTCCGACTTACACCGTCATGTACATTAGCCTTAACACATAACTCGAAAGACAAATGCCTAAACGTCCCTGTTCGGTCCTCATCTGCCCAGACAGCGAAACCATCTTGAGCGCAGACAAATTCGGAGACGTCTACTCCCTGCCGCTAATCCCCTCGGAAGCATCGCAATCCTCCGACGCCGCGGCTCAGCCCGAGGCTGCCTCCGAAACGGCCCCCGCGGTTGCCAAACCATTCACGCCGGAAGCCAACTCCTTCACAGTGCACTCCAAGAGCAATCTCCGCGCTCTCCAGAGCCAGCTGCGCGAGCAGCAAAAGTCGAAGCGCGACGTCACAAAGGAACAGCCGGCGTTCGAGCACACGCTCCAGATCGGCCACGTCTCCATGCTCACTGCGCTGACGCTTGCGTCAAAGGGGTCCCGCCGGTACATCATCACGGCCGACCGCGACGAGCACATCCGTGTCTCGCGCTTCATGCCGCACGCCCACGTCATCGAGGGCTTCTGCCTCGGTCACGCCAACTTCATCAGTGCGCTTACGCTGCCGAGTCAGGATGTCTTGGTCTCGGGAGGCGGAGACAGCGAGCTATTCGCCTGGGACTGGGAGAACGGCAAGGTCCTTTCCAAATTCGATATCCTGGGGCAAGTTCAGCAAATCGACAAGGAGACTACAAAGGTCGCTGTCGCCCAGCTGCTTTCGGCCAATGTCACGGAGAATGGCTTACAGGTGCCTGTCGTCCTGGTAGTATGCGAAAGGTTCGTCACTCTTATCTCTAACACCAAATCCATGATAGCTAAGTCGATAATCAGCGTATCTGCCATCCTCGTCCTTCGTTTGGCGGAAGACAACACCCTTTCACACGTACAGACCATCTCGCTCCCTGGAAACCCGCTTCACGTAGCACCTATTGCTACCGAGAACTCAATGACGAGCATATTGGTGACCATTGACCCGTCAGAGAACGACGCCGCACTCAACGGTATCGTCTCTTTTAGATGGACCGGCGCCGCCTTCTCGTCCCAGGATCTTGGAATCCAGGACGCTAGCGTGAGTGAGGCTGAGTTCGATATGTCTCACGAGCAGGTGAGGAAATTGCTTTACAATACCGAGGACTTGCGCAAGCGAGGCGATGATGAGCATGGCGAGGAGGGAGAAGGCGAGGAACAAGCGCAGGCTGAAGGCGAGCCTGTGTCAAAAGAATAGACATGGGAAGAACTTGCGTCAAAATTTACGTTGCGGGGGGCTGCATATATCAGGCGGGCAAAAGCAAATCAGGCACGTTTATCATCAATTCGATTCAGCGAATTATCCTCTCTATGACCGTGAACGCCTTCCTACCAAGTCTCGAATGTCCGTCGAGCAAAAGAAGCCAAGTGATGTTTTGAGAATAAGCACGCGCTGGACCAGATTTCCCTGTTAATGTGTGCTGGTCCACTTGAATCCAGCCTCCATTCTCGACGAACCCGACACGGGCGTCTAGGCGAGACGTCGTGGCTGGTTGATTTCCACCATCTGAGAACGGTCTCCCAACGGCGAGCCCCTTCACCGTTTTCATGCAACCGTGTCCGTTCATTCGTGACTGGAGAAAATATGCAATTTCGTTCTGTCGAACGGGTTTGTGAAAAGAAATCTCGCCCACGCCCCCTTCCCCCCACCACGCCAGAGATGCTCGTAATACCAATACCATCGGAACATGACGTCATTTACTGAGAAGCGCACTGCACGCGCTCGGCACCGGGGTGGCCGTCCTCGTCGTCCTCGTCCATACCGCCAGCACCTCCGAAGACTCTAGCCTGGGAGGAGTTGTCGAGATCCTCGAGGTCGGCGGGCTCGGTCATAGCCTCAGGGGGAGGAACGGTTTGCAGCGAAGGGGCGGGAAGCAACTTCTGGAGAGCCTCGAAGGCCGCGGGGTCCTCTGTCCAGCCCTTCTCAGGAAACTTGACGTTGAACTGGATGTAAAGGTTGCCGAAGTCGTGGTGTCTAGGAGAAGGCATACCCTGGCCGCGAACCATCTTGACAGCGTCTGTGACGTGTTAGTAACTACGAACATGAAAGGCAGCACGGAATTTGACATACCAGGTGCAATGGCTTCACCAGGAAGGATCTCGATGCTGAGCCACCTGTCGTCGAGGTGCTCAATGTAGATAGTTCCACCGGCCAGCGCAGTCACCAGCTCAATCTCACACTGGTACAGAAGGTCGTCCTCCTTGCGAGTGAAGCGGTTGTGGGGCTTCTGCTCGATCTCGAAAACAACGTCACCAGCCTGGATACCAGGGGCCTGGTCACCCTCACCGCGGAACTCAACCTTGGTGCCACTCCTGACACCACGGTCGACGTGGACGTGGAGAACCTTGCGATCGACAATGGTCTTCTTTCCGTTGCACTGCTTGCAGCGATCCTTGTCCTTGATCGTCTCGCCCTCTCCGTTACAGTCAGGGCAGACGGTCTGGAAACGCTGGATCATAGGACCCATTTGTCTCATCATGGTCTTCATGCCGTGACCATCACAGCCAGCGCAGCGCTTGACAGCACCCTCCTTGCCGCCACGGCCCTCGCACTTGGAGCAGATGACGGACCGCTGGAGAGCCAGCTTGGAGATCTTTCCGCGGTAGACATCCTCAAGGGAGACCTTGTGAGTGTGGTGAATCGTGCGAGCCTTGGGGGGTCCGCGGTTAGGCATGCCGCCGCCACCGAACATGCCTCCAAGGCCGCCGCCGAAGCCGCCACCGGAACCGAAGAACTGAGCAAACAGATCCTCAGCAGCCATGCCGCCACCACCGCCGGCACCGCCTTCGAGACCAGCCTCGCCATATTGGTCGTAGACAGTACGCTTCTGGGAATCGGAAAGAATTTCGTAGGCGTGGGAAATCTCCTTGAACTTCTCCTCAGCATCGGGGTTGTGGGCGTTCTTGTCTGTGGAGGTCTTGTCAGCCGGCCCGTGAGGATGCGGCGGGTTTATTGGTGCTTACCAGGGTGGTACTTCAGGGCATTTGTCTTGTACGCCTTCTTCAGCTCCTGTTCGGTCGCCGTCGGCGCAACCTGTTTCAATGTTAATGATCTGTCCCAGCTCTTTGGAGGCACTTCCGTGTTCAACGTACGCCGAGGGTTTCGTAGAGCTTCGTTTCTTTGACCATCGTGCTGGTTGGTACAGTAATCCTTATCTAAGGCTTGACGATAACCGGAGTTCTGAATAGGAATCTATGGAGGGGCCTAGGTGACCAAAAGTCAGCTGAATGAATCGAAAATGGTTCGCCAGGTTTGCAGTGTCGTCTTGCGCATTCCCGCTTTTGTGATGCGAACAAGACAGGGTCGAAGCAGAGAAAACCATCGTTTTTTGGCGGCTTCGGGGTAGAGCCGTCTCAGCAGGAGAAAGAGGTAAAGCGGATTTAGTTTGGCGGGTAAAAACATAACTCCGATTCGCTTTGCGCTGCAGGAAACACCGAGAGGTACTCACTTTCTGAAAGAAGCCGAGAATGGCGATTGCGCAACTGGGTATCTGATGTAAAACTAGAAAGAGGGAGATAGTTGCGGGGGAAAGTAGGAAAAAATTGAGAGGAGATCTGTAGCCGGGCTGGCGAGGAAGTTATTGATGGGTGAGGTTCCTGGCGGGGAGGAGTACGGTGGAAATGTACCTTGGCTGAATGGACCGAAGTGCGCTAGTGACGGGACACTGGGACACTGGATTTTTCACAATAAAGGGAGAAGCAGGCTGCAAAGGCGGGTCGCCTTGCGCATGTCCCGCGCCCAAATGGCCCCAAATTGAAATCGATGGAAGAACATGGAATTCTTTCCAGCCACTGTGGCGGTGCTGATGATGCAATACCTGCAGCCTCTCCGTCCTCTCCGTCCATAGGTACCTGGTCCGAGGGGTCTTTGACGGTCCTTCGACTCCTACCTGGAGGACCAGCAGGACCCTGATCGCCCCAGAAATAACTCTTTGTCCGCCTTCCAGGGGTCTCTGATAACAATCTGTGCCATCTCTCAGCCTGGTTTCCCTTCCCCAACCAGCCTCGAAGCCTATTCTTATCCCACGCATCCGACATATCGCAGAAGTAGCCCGTTAACAATTTCCGACAATCTGGTCCCCACCACCCGACGGGAATCTTAGCTAAGCGGGGCAAAAGGTAGAGGTGGATTTCTCATCCGTCATCGTCATTCTGCACTGCGCAAGAACGGCGGACCAGTCTCCATAGGAGTATCAGTCACCGTGGGCGACTGCCTGCTCGGTGGATAGCTCAGCCTCCAGCAAACAGACATGCTCGCTTACACCAGTCTCTAGCTGAGTGCGAGACAACCTCCTTGTCGTACTGTCACATCAGCGTTCCGAGGCCGGCACTCACCCTACTAATTGCTCATCAAACAAATATGCCTGGTTGTAAGTATTCATGTTTCAACAGTTCGTTGAACGTGTGGCAACACAATATTAACTGTAAACCTCATACCTAATACTGGCAAAAAACCCCCACGACTTCGGCCGATGGCATCAGACTACGCTCATCTTTAAGTCATGCGTAGTCGCACTCTATTGTGTCGCATCGTCTCATATGGGCCGTAAAATATTTGTTGAGGTTCCCGGCCTTCCAGAACGTTGACCCGGTTGCGGGTGTGTTCAGGTCATCCTCCTCATCCTGCAGATGTCCGTGATTTCGGACCTTTGGTACCCAATGCACCTCTGGTCGTGCTCGGACAGTGTCGTCCTAGGAACGGTACACTTCTTGCTCCTTTGAAACTCGGCCCTGAATAAGCTCAGTATCTCTAAGAAAGATAATCAGCACTCTTGGGCATACCGATACTCGGTTCTCTTACCACAGTATAAATTCCTCCACTTCTCATCGATGGAAATCAGCTGGCATAGACACCAGCAGAAGCTGGCGTCTTAGCCTCACGGGTTTCGATACTTGGCCAAGGTATTCCAGAACCGTCGCTGCCAACAGGGCAAACCGATTTCAAGAGTTACACCGGCTTACTTCCCCTGCAGTGGGTCACATTGAATGAAAGAAAGTTCGCGCGATTCCTCGACGTATTGTTCACCTTCTAAATGCTTGACTACTCTAGGCTTCAAAGGCTGCCAAAGTATGATCAACAATTGCATTAGGGTCAACAGCACTGCAGGACATTATGATGATCAGCTCATACAATAACCAGCAACCGTCAAAATGCATATGATAGGCCGATCTGTAAGGTAGGTATGCGATCAAATTATTACTAGAAGCTGGTGGGGGAGATATGAGCATCTCCGTCGTCCGGGCCTACGACCAGAATCCTCCAATCAGACAAAAATGATTTGAATGTCACTGATATCGGTAGTAGGCGCGGATCTCAATGGACACCCCGCGCGGGCTGAAAGCTAGAGCCAATGCCGGCCCCAAAGCAACGAAACCCACCGTTAACTGGTTTCGCAGACTGAGTTGAGCCATGTTCTTACGGCATGTACAAAGACTGACTTCTCAAGTCAGCGAGTGGAACAACACCTGAGTCGATGGTTTTTAGATTGATTTTGCAATACCTTATCTCTGACCAAAAAAACAGCATAAATCTTGCACTGGTTGGAGGAAGTTTCGCCTCCACAGTCTGGTAGCTGCAAAGGCTGCCAATCCCCTCGGAGAAGCATCATCTCAGTTCGCGTGTTGGTGACGGCATTGGCCCGTTTGGGCATGCAAGGTTGAGCCGCTCAGAGTCTAGCCTCGAGTGTGGCACAACTTGAGTTTACTTCTTCTGCTCCTGACTTTTTGTATCGAATCTGAATATTTCAGCTCGGCCTCCCTTGTTTTATCTGAGAGGAGACTCTGTTAGGTTCTGTTCTTCTCACGTATATGTAATTACGGTTCACTTTAGTTAGCACATCATCTCATAAATTGCGAAGATGGATACGACTGTTGACTTCAGCCCCTACCGCGCCGATGGCAAGCTTGTACGTCATTGCTACCATTAGAAGTTCATGCATGGTGTACTAAGTATCGTGGCCAGTATGGCTTCGTCTGCGTTGTCACAGGAGCCGCTCAGCCTGTTGGACGGGCTATCATCGAGGAGCTGGCAGGTAGGAGTTTGTTCGCTACCTCGAAAAGGCGTCACTAATACATAGACAGCTCATGGGGCCGCTTCTATATATGGTAAGATGACAACCAAAATCTTGAACGAAACCGAGGACAGAAAATGAATGACACGGTCCAGCATGCGACAAGACGGCCAGTGATGAGACGTTCAAGCCTCTCGTCACCAAGGTGCACCAAGAGCACCCCAACACCAAGATTATTCCCTATCCATTCAACGTTGCCAAAGAAGAAGAGACTCTGGTTCTCATTGACGAGCTTCTCAATGCCTTTGGGCGCCTCGACATTTGGGTGTCATCCGCAGGCCTGCTCGGGCCCCCGTCCATCAACGAAACGACACCAGCCGACCTCCAGCGGTGTTTCGAGGCACATTCCATGGCGCCCTTCTTCGCGCTCAAGTATGCGCCTCCCGCCATGGCCAAACTGACGGAGAAGCAATCGTACCCGAACGCGGCGCCAAAGAGCCAAAAGTACGGCAGCATCATCGTCATCAGCAGCGTGGCATCGACGTATGGCGGGTGCTGGGGGCCGTGCTACACGATGGCGGCCCACGCCGCGCTTGGTGTCGTGAAAGCCGGCGTTGCTGTGCTCAAAGGTTCGGGGGTGAGGATCAACTGCATTTCTCCGGGCCAGATCGACGTTGGCCTAGATTTGAACGGGGTGAGAGTGCTCTGCTTCCCCAAGCTGAGCAGAACGGTACTGATCAGTGTTGCCGTACAGGTCGATATGAAGGGAATGAACTCCCAGTTCCCGCCTGCGGTCTTGCAAGGAAAGGAAGTAAGTCGAAAACCCCACAAAAACAAGGGCGAAGAAGGGAAGGTTAGGCCCGACGGATCTATAAACTGACACTCCTCATCCAAAGGCATCGGAAGCAAGCGTGGGCCTCGAGCGACCAGGTAACCCTCAAGAAGTAGCTCGAGTAGCCGGATTCCTAGCTTCGGGCTTCAGCTCCTATATCACGGGAGCAAACCTGGTGGTCGACGGCGGCTCTTCGTAAGTGTATCCTGTCAAGGCACATCTCGTGACCCCATAACCAAGGCATTAGCTCACGGATATCGATTACCTAGTGCCATGAACCCGCTTACGATACCCCTCGGCAAGGCGTAAGTTGGCGTTGAAGGTAGGTAATCAGCTAAGGATAGACTGCGGGGTTGTCCAGTGGTTGCAGAACGGCGAGGCGTACATGCTAAGCCATGGTCATATGGGGGGGGGGGGGGATGTCCGTCCAATCCGGGGGTCTAATGTCATGAGTGTAAGCAGCCCAACTAGGCAGGAAGTTTGGAGGCGGATACGGACGTCTGCGACGGTTGGGAGAGGACGGGAGGGTTCATGGCAAGTGCGGGTTTTCGGTTCCAAAACTGATAGCAAAAAGATTACTTTGAGGAGACGCAAACGGAATTCGGAGACGGCCGGGGGGCGCTTTTGGCACCCGGACCCCCCATAAATGGAGCATGCCAGTAGCTCTCACAGAGGGCGTTCCCACCGTAGAGACCGCCGAGAACAAACTAATAGCAGCAGCCCGTGTACCCATCATCCAAACTACACACATAGGATCATAGATTCGTCTCATACATCACGTCCGTTTCCTCATCTCTCAACCTCATTATATCACTTCCTTCCCCACACATATCTTTGCTCTCACTTAAGATCAATATGGGCTTCACACCAGAGGTTTTCGATATCGCCAATGAGTCTCAGACGGCCGAGACAGCCAAAAAGTACGGACTTACTCCAGCCGAGGTGACTGAGCTTCACCAAAAGGCAACGGCAGCAAAGGCGACGGCGTACTGCCCTTACAGTCAGTTCCGCGTAGGAGCCACACTATTGTCTAAAGATGGACAGTACACATCTGGAGCAAACGTTGAGAATGCCTCTTATCCGGTTGGCACGTGTGCCGAACGAGTAGCCTTTGGCAAGGCCATCACAGAGGGCATCCGGGGTTTCAAAGCTGTCGCCGTAGCCACCGATATTGAGGCTCCGTGTAGCCCGTGTGGCATGTGCCGGCAGTTGTAGGTCAACCTCTTGAAGATACCCTAGTCCCGCAGCCTTCGGATACATATCATGAACCATCAAGGCGACCCTTGACTGACATTTCTTTTGTTAGCATCCGTGAGTTCGTGGACCTGGAAACGCCCATCCTCATGTTCAACAAGGACGGAAAGTATGCAGTCATGCGACTGGAAGCCGTAAGTTCACAAAACCCAAGTCATTGAGCCGAACTCTTGGGCTGATCATCGTGAATAGCTTCTCCCGCTGTCGTTTGGCCCTGAGTACCTCCCACCACCAGACGTTCTGGAGAGGGCCCGGGCCGGCGGAAAATAGGCCGTTGAACGGCCCGTCGTCGTGCTATACAAGTAGGTGAGAACCTACGAGCTCATGCGCTCATCAGCGATAAGTATGTGGAAAGAGCTTTTTGCTGTAGGAACGAAACGTCCACACGGCCCCTCGTGGTACTGATGGGGATCAGATCATTGGCGCAAGCTGGTATGGGGTGATTTGGCGTTGAGATTGGGTAAGGAAAGGGAAAGCATGCTTGGCCGGGGTGATGAGGAGTGAGCTGCCCGAGTCAATCGACTTGATGCAGATGGGCAGTCGATTGAAATTCGAACCCATACATGTCTTGAGTAGGATATTGCAATAGTTTAGGACCGATGGCTACGGTCTTCAGTCATCCAATCTACAAACAGATATGTCACTCAACATGTGCCTATAGCTTGTCGTGAATTTAGGACACATAT
Organism: Colletotrichum paranaense; assembly: GCF_030867605.1. NCBI lineage: Eukaryota > Fungi > Ascomycota > Sordariomycetes > Glomerellales > Glomerellaceae > Colletotrichum > Colletotrichum paranaense. The sequence goes on along the minus strand of NW_026848960.1, from coordinate 2,678,410 downwards.
TCCCCCAAGCAAAAGTTCCGAAATACGATTTGCCTAACCCACGCTAGGAAATTAGTTCTTAGCTTTTGGGTGTTGAAAGATGGGTCTCATTACCAAGTGCTTGGTGTCTCGAGTTATTATATAGACTCGTCCGTTGAGTATCTGGGAGCCAGGCATCACGAGCGAGTAGCTTGGGAGTTAGATATCCGGAATAAGGAGAGGAGCCGGCAGGATACCCCTTGAGTATCACAGGCGTGAGTGGGAACCTCTTCTGTCAGTTTGGTCTCCTACTATTTGATCATTTGAAGACATTGACTGCATGTTGACCAATGTTCGGCGGTATTGTGCATTGCATAGTGCGCAACATCTAGCAAATATCAAGCAATGTCCGGACGTCTTGCGGATTCAACAAGACTTTACGACGGGTGCAAGCCAACGATGACTGCGAACACTCTGGCCCAAATATTCATAGCAGACATGTCCTATCAACAGATCCGGCATTGCACCACTTTGGAACCCCACGGATATGAATAGCGTCTCTACCTGGCAGTTTACGGTGGATGATGTGCTCTCCTTGAACAGACTTTCATTTTACAGTCCCTCTTTTTATTTCTTTTTGGCACCAATAAATAGCAGCCATCGCCATGTATCTGCCAAGTGTATGGCAACAAGAGTCTGTTTCTTTCAACGGGCGAGATGCTTGAATCACCTTTCAAGACCTTCAAAGAACTATGCTTTGTACATGATCTACCGCCGTGTGGTTGGCAGCGCCTACTCTTACCGCCTTCGCAATGAGACTCCTCAGGTATGCAACTTGAGGAGATCGCGCTTCTAGAAACGCACATCTTAATCAAGGCCGAAAGAAAGCATCGTCAGAACTTGTCCAAACATGATTGCTGATTTGAAGGTGCCAATTGCACAACCCGGAGATGTACTGCCAAAGCAGCCCCGTATAAGTGGACAGGGGCAGTTTCCCCATCTCACGCCCCCTTGGCAAGGGCCTGGTTATTCGTTTAGTTGCATACACTCAATAGTTTCAATGCAGGTTTCAATCCTGCTTCCTTGCAACCCTAACGAACTGCCCAAAACGAAACGAAACAGAAAGGGGAGGGGGGTTCCCAGGTGGTCCCCTCCCCGACACCTCAGACGGTCCTTTGACAGGACGGAGGAGAAAGGGAGGAAGGGAAAGGCCGGAAGGGCCAGGGCAAGGAGGGGAGGGGAGGGAGATTCTGCTGTAAGTCAGCCGCGGCGGATGAAAAAAAATTATCCCCCGGGCATGAAACTTTTCTTCCCCTCAACCAAGGTCTATCCCGCACACAACTCGAAACCCTCATCGGCCGGGCCACAAAAAATTGTCGTCTGCGCGCCGATGCACTGCACCGGTGTCTCCGGGTTGTTCAACGAAAAAAATATCATGTTCGCCATGTCGAGTGTATCACCAAGTCTGAAGGGCAATATGAAAAGGTATTGATCTTCTTAGTTTGTGGTAAGCGACACTGAGTCTCGACGAGAATGACTTTGGTGGTGACGGGGTCTTGGTGTGTTTGGCGGGGTAAAGACCGATGTTCCGCAAACGCAGCAAATCCCCCACCAAAATTTTGGCAGCACTGACATTCAGGTTCTCTCGCTGAGGTGAAGGGGGAGGAAGGGTTGTTGAGCTCTGGCCTGAGGATGAAGCCTAAGAATTGCCTCTGCCTCAGGCGCTGAGCACGGACCGACTGGTGCGGAACCTACGCCCTCTATAGGGGGCCAAATTTGCTCTTGCTTTCGCCTTCGGGCATTTGGTCAATTTGAAACGATACAGAGAAGATGTAAGTTTATTCTGAAAGACCCGGGTTCGAATCGTGCAACAGTTACTAACCTCCCTCGCAGTAGCATGGCCCCTGCACTAAGGATGACACGCTCAATCAAAGAGAAGCTACCAATTTTTTTGAACTTTTTTTTCTTAACTGGTTCGATATAACGTAAGGCGATTGATCGTGATTTTTTGGTAGAATTTTAAAACTGTGTTACTGCAGCACAAAATTCGGTCTAAGGGAACCTGAAGAAGAAAATGTTGTCGCATCGTCCATGAGCCCCACAACTGCACGCTCAGGCTCCGACTGGGCTATGTCGAGCCACGAACGTTGAGAGCCTTTACCCAAGCTGGGATGCGACCAGAGAGACATCGAATTTACGGCCTGCCCACGTGGCGCAGCCCAACCTCGTTTGATGGGCGGCGGTTTCTTCCAAGTGCCTTGACAACAGGACCCAGCTAGGCCTTGCTCAACGGCCCCATTCACTGAACGCACTGCGTGTTAGTTAGTGTCTGAATGGACTCCAGCCACTGGCAAGCCTGTATGGTGGAACATCCGAGGGCGATGCTCCATGTCGTGGCAGCAAGTCGCCCTGCCATTCCCAAGTATCCAGCCTCGTGCATACTCTCCCCCGCTTCCTTCGTTGGAACCCTGGTGGTATACTGCCTTGCGATCAGAGTGTCAAGAGGGGGGTTTGGGGCATTTCGCCGTAACGTTCTGCTACGACGTATGCTCAGACACAATCACTTTGAACAAGAGAGACACAGAGAGTATTTTTAAGAGAAGATTCATCGTGACGTGGCCCCTACGTACAGAGAGACTAGGAAACCGAAAATCAAAAACTAGAACCCTTGCCAATGATTCTTTTAGGTACCAGTCCGCCGCACCTTCGTGGTATTAAGGTGCCAAAAGACTCGTAAGCCGTTCCGCATGCAAGCCAGTTTTCAATTCCACCCATGAGTCGGGGCGCGTCCAGCAGTCAACCAAGAAGATGGTCAGCTGGCCACGCCCTGTGACTCGCCAGGTAGCCTTCCGCGATCTATCAACAAACAAGTCCTGATGAATCTCGAGTAAAATCCACCCTCAAGCGTCAGTGCCAGATCCGGTGCGTGATCGATCTCGGCAGACAACAGGGCCTGTTCCGTTCCAAAGAGAAAGTATGCGTGTATCCGTGAATTCGTTACTTAGATGAGGTCGGCAACGTTCATGGGCATCTCCTCAATCTGGGTGCTGTAGAACTGCTCAATCTCTCTCATCATGCGGACGTCCTCGGCGGTAACGAAGTTGATGGCAACACCCTTACGTCCGAAACGACCACCACGACCGATGCGGTGGATGTAGTTCTCGCGGTTGGCGGGAAGGTCGTAGTTGATGACCAGGGAAACCTGCTGGACATCGATACCACGGGCCAGAAGGTCAGTGGCGATCAGGACACGGGAAGATCCGGAACGGAACTCCTTCATAATCAGGTCACGCTGAGCCTGGTCCATGTCACCGTGCATGGCGGAGACAGTGAAGTCACGGGCAGTGAGCTTGTCGGTGAGCCAGTCGACCTTTCTGCGGGTGTTGCAGAAGATGACGGCCTGGGTGATGGTGACGGTCTCGTACAAGTCGGAGAGGGTGTCGAGCTTCCACTCCTCCTTCTCAACGGCAATGTAGAACTGCTTGATACCCTCAAGGGTAAGCTCGTCCTTCTTGACGAGAATGCGGACGGGGTCGCGCATGAACTTGGTGGTGACCTCAAGGACGTCCTGGGGCATGGTGGCGGACAGAAGGACGACCTGGGTGCTCTGGGGAAGAAGCTGGAAGATGTCGTAGATCTGCTCGGTGAAACCGCGCTGAGAAATTGTATTAGTACGTAATCAAGAAAAATTGCAGTCTTTTTTATAGCTTACAGAAAGCATCTCGTCGGCCTCGTCAAGAACGAACATCTTCATGGAGTCGGTCTTGAGGAAGCGGCGCTGGATCATGTCGTGGACGCGGCCAGGGGTACCGACAACGACCTGGGGGCCGTCCTGGAGAGCCTTCATGTCGTCACGGACGCTGGTACCACCGATGCAGGCGTGGCACTCAATGTTCATGAAGTCGCCGATGGCGACAACGACCTTCTGGATCTGCTGGGCAAGCTCACGGGTGGGAGCAAGGATGAGGGCCTGGCAAGCCTTGACGTTGGTGTCGATCTTCTGGAGGACAGAGATGGAGAAGGTGGCGGTCTTGCCAGTACCGGACTGAGCCTGAGCAATGACATCGTGGCCTGGGCAAAGCGTGAGCAATGGAGTTCGCAAAACAAATTAGGTATTCAACGTACCCTTAATGACAGGCATGATGGCACGCTGCTGGATGGCGGAGGGACGCTCGAAACCGTAGGCGTAGACACCTGGTGAGGCAAAGTCAGCAACATAGTCCACAGTGAGGGCATTTACGCCCGAAAATTTTGAGCGCGGGAAGACATACCACGAAGGAGCTCCGACTTCAGGTTCATGTCATCGAAGGAGTCGACGGTCTCATCGTAGTTCGACTCGATCTGGCCTGACAGGAGATATTTGTTAGCGACTTGTCGTCTTGAAAAAATAATGCACTAGGCGCTGGGTAGAGGGAGGGGGAGGCGGTCGGTCGGCGACTCGTCGACGTCCTCAGTGTCGAAATACGAAGCCTTGCACAGCCGCGCCCACGTTCTCTCATATGCTGTCGCAAGACTTACCCTCAGGCACATCCTCAAGACCCTTGTCAGCCATGATTGCGGTTGTGTTGTGGAAGAAATCTAGATCACAAGCACAGCTTGGGATCTAGAAATATCGTCGTGAAGGTGGGGTTTGGCGAGGGGTTGGAAAATCGCAAACGTCTCGTTGGAGAGTTTTGCGAAATATGTCGACGAATCGAAGTCTAAGAATTAAAGTCTCAACTAGATCCGATACTCTTGGCGAAACGCAAGAGTAGAACTGAATCTAGGAAAAAAGGGTGCGTTTGGTTTGGTTGTTCGTGGGGTGATGGTGCACGTTGATTGTTCGGGGTGGGAGACGAAGTTTTTATCAGCAGCTGCAGGAATTCTTGACCACGTAAAAAATTTCCTGGCGGCGGGCGGCCCCTCGATTTATGCGGTAAGCGAGGTGGCGCTAAACGGAACAGGCAGGATGGGTGATTAGGGCACACCCGCCGTGCCTTCCTTAGTGAATGAGCGACCACTAGCAGTGCAGCTATGAGAGACTGCTGACAGCGGGACACAGCGCTGGCAAGGCCGGAGATAGCAGGAACGATACAAGGCACAGCAGCCGCACTTGCCTACTAGGTTTTCTTTGCTCTGTCGCCCATCCCATCCCCCTCGAGGGTGCATCGTGGCGGAATGCCTACCAGATTTTCTTCTAGACAATCTTCATGCATTAATTGAGTCACAGAACATGTTTATCGAAGCATGTGTCCGCCACGCACTGCTGCCACCCACACCCGGCTCGTACCACCTGCACCTGCGATGCCACTACGCCCAGTGACATGATTCCTTGTACAGCTATTTTCTCGTCTCATTTTCACACCCTTCTTCTTTGACTTTAGACTGTCAGGTAGATTCTTCAACCTTTTTGCATGTCTGGTTTCTCCAACGTCATCCCCGCCACTGTTTTTTCCCTCCCTTTAGCCAAAAGCAGCACATACACATGTCAATGTCCTTCCAATGACCCAAGGATCCTAGTCACTCGCCTACCTACCACCTTACATGGCAAACGATACCTCATCTGTGCCACACCATGGCACTGTATCCAATGGCCGGACCAACAGCCATGCTGACAACACCAGCCTCGACGACTATGACTCAAAGGCCCTTGAAAATGCGGTCACGTCGACTGAGTCAATTCCAACTCATCCTTTGGGAGTGAAACCGCTGGGCAACCAGTATCTCTCGGACCGTCCGAACGCTCGGAAACACATCGGATATCTGAAAATTTTGCCCGATGAGGCTCTTATGCTCCTTTTGGAGTATCTCGATGAGAATCGTCTTCGAAAGCTAGGCTACACTTCCAGGTTCCTCTACGCATTCTGCCGATCGGATGATTTGTGGAAGACGCTATTCCTTCAGTAAGTCAGCCACTTTGTTGAGTAAAGGAAAATCATGAGATCGGGTGTTATTGGTGTCTAGTGGCAAGCGCTGCGACTTACAGAGTCATCCACACCCCGGTGGTTTTACTCAATCAAAATAAGAGCTGTACTCGACTTGGCATTCCTGGTGACTCTTATCCTAGAAGGATCAGAGAACGTTACCGTGATCACGTATCTTGACTAGTAATTCATTGACTTTACTAACGCAATCTTAGATCTCACAGCTCAGGAAGATTTGAGGGCAAATGGCAAGGATCTTGGAGGGCTACCCAGCTGAAACTCTCGTCTGAGCAACAAGCAGTCATTGATTGCAGTGATGTCTTCTCCGACGTTCTACACAGACCCTTTGTCTGCAGCCATGTAGATTTGAAGCAGTTCACCTCAAGGATACCAACTCACAACACGATTCAGCGCATGGAAACCCTGACCTATGAGGAGTTTTCTGAAAACTGGACCGATACCCCTTTCGTTCTCACCAACTACATCCAGAAGTGGCCCGTTTGCCACGGATGGACTATTGATACCATATCGAAACGCTACCACGATGTAGAGTTCCGCGCAGAGGCTGTTGACTGGCCCTTTTCGACATATAACGAGTACATGAACAACAACGATGACGAGAGCCCTCTTTATCTATTCGACAAGAAATTTGCCGAAAAGATGAAGATTACGATTGGCCAAGAGGAGGGGGCAGCTTATTGGAAGCCGGAGTGCTTTGGTCCGGATTTATTCGAGCTTCTGGGAAAGGAACGGCCTGCCCATCGCTGGCTCATCATCGGGCCTGAACGGAGCGGATCAACTTTTCATAAGGACCCCAACGGGACAAGTGCATGGAACGCGGTGATCCAAGGTGCGAAATATTGGATCATGTTTCCACCCGCGGCTATGGTCCCCGGAGTGATTGTCTCGGAGGACAGCAGCGAGGTTACCAGCCCCTTGAGCATCGCAGAATGGCTTCTCGAGTTTCATGCTGAAGCACGTCGGTCACCCGACTGCGTCGAGGGTATCTGCCAAGAGGGGGAAATCCTACACGTGCCTAGTGGATGGTGGCATTTAGTGGTCAATTTGGAAAGCGGAATCGCCTTGACCCAGAACTTCGTGCCGAAGAACCAGCTCTCCGAAGTCATATCATTCTTAAGGGACAAGCCAGACCAGGTTTCTGGCTTCAAGCAAGAGGTAGCTGATCCATACGTATTGTTCATTGAGCGACTCCGCCAGGAACAGCCAGATTTATTAGAACAGGCCCTTCGGATTCTGGAGAAGAAGAGCATCCAGAAAAAGAGGAAGTGGGAGGAAGCAGTAGGCGGAAGCCAGGCAGAGGCCAACGGAGGTGGCTTCAGCTTCGGATTCGGGGATGACCTGGATGATGAAGAAATCCCTTAAGCTGCCTATTGTACATGGCAATACGGCGTACTAGAGCAAGGATTTGTTCGATACTGGGCGGCAGAGACCCTTCGTCGTGTTTGTCTTTCGAGTACATCACTCATTGTTTTCAAAGACATGGCTGATTTATCGTGGACGAAGCAGAGCCACCCTTGTATCTTCATCTCCTGGCTGCAGCTTTGTCCGACACACCTCGTAGGTAGCCCTCAGCCGAATGGGATTTGGAAACAGAGTACAAAAATGGCTCCTTGGTTGAACCTTGCTCGGGTGTCATCAAAGTCAGCTCACTCACTAAGACGGAGCGACTTGAGTCAGAATAGTACAAAGGGCGTATTGTGGTCGGCAAGGGCAGAGCTGAACAGAGGATCGGCTTCAATGAAAGCACCGAAGAAACGAGAATCTGTCTTTCAATCTTGTTCCGCTACCGAGTACCTCGCCGCTTAGCATCTAACATTGGAAAGACAGCATTACCATGTTCCCTTTCCAGTCTAAAACGTATTCGAGTAATTCCTCAAAAGCAAGAAGAACCCACAACATATAGCATACCAAGATGTTGGATTTCTTTCCAGGGTGCAGGTATAGATAGCTTCATACTTCAGATATCGGGTCTCACGCCATGACCCGCTTCAAGCTGTCGCTGAAGTCAGAACCCTGGGCATTCTTGAATTCGAACAGTTTAGATGAAAATGTCACTGCCCAGGATAGGAGGGTGTCTACCGAACTTGAGGTAAGGCGAGGTACCAAGCAAGGTACGTACATCATTTTCCCCACCCCGTTGTGGTCGTCCCTGAGGACTCCCATCAGTGGATCACTGGGTGGGCAATTGGGAGGTGTGCTTCTTGGGGGTACGTCCCGGTTACCTATCCTAGCGTGCCTCGAGATTGGCTCCTTTCCGGTACGTGCCCGCTAAGCGTGAGTCCACTGACACCGGGTCCCAGTTCCCCGACCCCCAAAGAGCTGTTGGCCAGCTGGTGGGTGGTGTGCATCATCCCTTCCTACCTACCTTTCTAGACTCTCTCTCACCTTGCCTCAACCTGTTTCCTTGCATCCACAGGAGCGGTGCAGCAGCAGCGCAGGAAGCACGCACGCACCAGTACCCGACCGCAACTCACCTTACCTCTGCCGCCCTCAAGTGGCCCCGTCCTCAGCTGAAGGGGAACGACGACGTGCACCTGGCTGCATTTCCGCCATCCAAACCACCATCTCCAAATCTCCCATTTTCCTCCCGTCGTGTCTCGCTTCTACATTAGCCTTTCAACGGCTGGCAACAAAGGCTCAGTTTGCGAGCAACCCAAGCCCACCTAAAAGGGGAAGCCTCTTTTCTTTCGCGTACTTTATGCCCGTAATACCGACCGCTTCATTCAACAGCAAGCTCGAGACGATCCCCCCTCTGCCCCTGGCTCCGAAACCATGTGACGGAACCATCGACTCCCGCCCACCAACTTCGCTCCCATCGCCAACTCGCTCGCTTTTCTTCGATTACTCTTTCAAGTAAACACGAGACTTCAGCGCGTCCTGCTTCTAGTAGTTCTGACTTTGCGCTGGCGGACAGAACTCGTCTACCCTCAAACACAACCCCCCACGGCCATCCGCGAAGGCTGACATCCGACGTCAACTCCTACCTAAACCCTGCCTGACGCCGCTGCAACCGCTGCTTTTGCATTCCCGCCGTCAGCCTTACGTAGTAGTTGCTCCGCTTCAACCCAAGACCGAATACCATCTATAGACGCGCCGTTACGGTCTCGGCTCTAACCGTTACATACGCACGCAATACATTACTTTTGACGCACCTTTGCTGCCTCTATCTGCTATACCCAGGCCCGCGTCTTGGCCTCCAACAGCGCAAACATGGTTTCCGACGAGCATTACGAGATCTGTCTACCGATTCTCCAGGATGTCACCCTCGAGGATGAAGACAAGACGGACAAGCTAGAAGATCTCCTGCGAAACCAGACGACTCTGAATGGCTCCTCACTAGATAATGCGATCCTGGATGTCCTATGGCGATACCGTGATGGAGGTGGACTGGCGGCCTCCCCTCCTCCTATCCGCCAGACTATCTTGCGGCGACCATCACCTGCATCATGGCGCGGCAATGCCACTCCTCTGTCTGGCTCGCCCAGACTTGGGGTCAGTCCTTTGGCCCCTCCAGGCTTTGTTCCGTCCTTTACTCCATCTTTCACGAGAACGAAATCGTCTGCGGCCTCTCCCTTCTCCTCTCCGAGGCCCTCTCCGAGACTCGCATTTGCGACACCCGCCATACCCAATAGCCCGAACTTGAACGCATACGAGTTCGCCAACGACAAATCACCTTCTCATGAAACTTTTGGCGACTATCAAACGGAAAACGTGGAGTGGCTTGTCGCCGATGATGCTATCAGCGTTACATCATCTGTCGGAACCTCAAGTGGCCTGAACGCTGCTGCACCCGAGTTTTCCTCCATGTCGTCACAGCAAGCTGACATGTCTCCATATGACATGTTGCGTTCAATACTCGGCCGGACGCGAACTGATGAGGAGATTGAAGCAGCTCTTGCCCTCCATGGCTACGACCTAAGCGCGACGATTGCATCAATCATGGAAAGTCAGGCGCAAGAGAACGGATATAGCAGCTCGCAGCCTGACGACAATAAGGTGTCTCTGATAGGAAAGGCGCTTGCTGCAGAAGGACGGCCCAGTACCCCAGCTGGACAAAGGTCGGGCGTTATCTGCAAATTCTACATGTCCACGGGACAATGTTTAAGGGCAGATTGCAGGTTCAGTCATGACTTGAGCAATCATTTGTGCAAGTAAGTATATCCTACTCCAGCTTTAAGTACAATTTCAGCTAACATGACTACCAAGATACTGGGTAATGGGCAATTGTCTAGCTGGCGAAACTTGCATATTCTCCCATGACCCAGCACATCTAATGAACAAGCTGGCGCTGGACGGGGCCAGTACTCCGCCAACAAGGCAGGCCAACTTGTCCGATCTGAATCTGTTCCCAGCACTTCCACCCGGCACGCCTGATCACATTGGCAGTTATAGCGGAAGCCCAGGTGTTACAATCGGGCTTACGCCCCCACCCGGCCTGAAGCCGTTCTACGCGAGCGACAGCCCTCGGTCTAGATCTCGTCCAGGAAGCCGACACCAGCAAGCGAGGGAACTTGTGGCTCCGTCGCTGGACGATGCAGATGCATTCCCTACTCTAGGCTCTGCTGCAGCGAAGCAAGGCAAGAAACACCACGGGAAAAGGGGTGGACACGGCCACAATCATAAGGAAAATTACGCACCAAACTCCCTTGCTGAAATCGTCAAAATGTCGCCATCTCCAGGGCCAGCTTTGCTCCGTCAAGATATAAAAAAGATTGGACGAAATGGGAGCTCAACCAATATCCGGAACGGGGAAAACAGCGCGGCAGCACAGGCGATCCAGAATCCGAAACACATTCCGTGGTTAGAAACCGGCGAAAGAGCCAACAAGGCCTACCTCAAAGCTCGACAAGAAGCTATTAAGCACGGCGGTCTCAGGAATAAGTTCCTCCAGAGGTAAGAGCAGCAATTTTTGAAAGATACTGCGCCAAACTAACCACTAAACTAGCGCTGCTCAAGCATGGAACCGGAACGATGCTAGGGCTGCCAAAGCTCTGAGTCTGCGAGGCCAGAGCGAGAATGACTTGATGCGGAAGGCACATCGAGAAGCAGCGCGCGAGCTCTATGAGGAACGCAACAGAGGCATTGCGAACAGTTCCGAGATATATGTAGACTTGCATGGACTTCACCCTGAGGAAGCCGTGGAATACCTTGAGCGGGTTCTAATGGAGAACGGCAAGGAGACTCGACCGATTTACGCCATTACCGGTACTGGTCATCACAGTAAGAACGGCAAGGACAAGGTCGGCAAGGCGATTCGTAACTTCTTGAACGAGTGGAGGTACGCCTACCGCGAATTCTCCGTCCCTGGAGATCGCAACAATATGGGTGGCATCTTGGGCATTGATGCTCGAAGCTACGACAAGTCGTTGGCGCGTGAAGGAACGTCGAGTGCAGACGACAGTAAAGAGGAGGTTGATATCTTGAGTCAGGGTGTGGAGATTGGGGACGGCAAAGTCAGGATGCTTGTTAGGGATCCTCCGAAGGGGCCTAGTGGACGGCGATAACAACCGGCTACCTAGAAGTGATGAAAAGACAATAAAGTAGAAAGAACCGCAAGTAGAAAATGTCAACAAGACGCTCCAGGAAGCGAACTCCTCTATCAGAATTATCTCAAGGCCCTAGCGCGTAAAGTGATGCATTATTGCTGATGACGACGGTGGAAGTAGAGCCGCGTCTAGGTAAGATCGGGCGGGTATCCGTACCTTACGGTAGGTTGAGTTCATGCAGGGAAGAAGCACTTTGAGCTTTCCAGCTCGAGTGGAGCCCCCACCGAGGTTGGAGAGCGCCGGACACTGGGCCGGTCAGTCGGCAGGCAGACCGACGTGGACGGGATGCACAGCGGCTGCCATTTTGGGACGTGCGAGTGCCTTATGCATCGAACCCCCTGTATGCCATGCAATTGAAACCGTCCGCAGGAAACATGAGACATTCTCATTGCGTTTTCCCATGAAACGGGCTCTTTAGGTAATGCTCTGTAAACGTCGTCATCAGGAACGGTAGCAAGCCTTGGTGTTCCAACTCTGAGTTTCTTTTCTGCGCAAGTTCACGTATTTTGGTTTCCTACCACGGCCCTTCTATACGTGTAACCGTACATTCTGGGGCAACTAAAATAAGGTACGTCGTACTAGGGCATTTCCAACGACCCTGGAGAACCCCGGTTATTTTTGGCAAGGTAGCAGCCCGCCCGCATTGACGGGCCCGGCGATCCATGGAAGTTAACCGCGGACCTTGCGTAACGCATGTCTCTAGGTGTGGCTTGGGGCACTCTGGTTAGGCAGCTTACCTCATCGCGGTGGGTGAGTGAGGTCAGCTCCTTCAACATTGCGACGCATTCTCCTCCCTCATCACTATTCTCTGTGTTCCATTTCTGTACTTCCATCAAAGATTATCCCATTTTGTCGAAATGGCCTCGGAAACTTTTGAGTGAACCAGTTATAATTCTAACTGCGAAAGAGACGAAATTACGGTAAACGAGCGTGCAATCCACTGGTCGAAGCCCCACGAATAGCTTCCTGTATCCGGAGCCTCCGGGCCCCAAAAAGCCACCACGCTTCCATTTGTCTTTGCCTCCTCCGATCCCCGATCGACTACCCACGATGCCGGCCGACTACGAATCAGCAGCGAGGGCGCTTTCCCTCTCGCCGAATCCCCCGTCCTCTCCCTCCGAAGCCCACGCTGACGTTCGCCCGCCATGGATCCGCAACATCGGCGGTAACTCGTCCTCCTCGAGAACGACAACCACCCGCCGCATGTCCGCGGCACGCTTCGGCCGCGGGGGCCAATCCAGCTCCAGGCGCACCACGGCGCTATCGGGCGTGAACCGCGCGGTGCGCTCCGCCGTCAAGGCCGGCAACCGCCTCTGGAGCATGTACCTCGGCCTCAGCCCCGTCCAGCGCGTGGCCGTCGCCGCGTTCCTCCTCGTCGTCAACGTCCTGGGTCTTCTGTTCCTCATCTACTCGCACGCAATCTTCAAGTGGCTGGCGCCCGTGTCCCAGAAATGGCGCGCGCTGCCGTTCGGCTGGCTCATCATTTGGGCCTTCACCTTCATGACGGCCTTCCCGCCCATGATTGGCTACAGCACCGCCATCTCGGTCTCAGGCTTCGTCTACGGGTTTCCACTGGGATACCCCATCGTCGCGACGGCCACGGTCGCGGGCAGCTTGACGGCTTTCTACACGAGCAGGGGCATCTTCAGCGGTTACGTGCACAAGCTCGTCGGGCAGGATCACCGGTTCATCGCGCTAGGCCAGGTGCTGAGGAAGGACGGGATCGGCATGTTGACGGCGGTGCGCTTTTGTCCGCTGCCGTATAGCTTGTCCAACGGGTTCCTGTCCACGATCCCTTCCATCAAGCCTTGGATGTTCGCCGTCTCAACGGCCCTTGCCAGGTGAGCACGGCAGGGACACCTAATTGTGTCCTCGCTTCACATCCCCAAGTTCTAGCACAACTAACAGAGGATCCCGAATAGTCCAAAGCTTCTCGTCCACGTCTTCATCGGCAGCCGCCTCGCCCTCATTGCCGAAAAGGGAGACGAGATGACGGCCGGCGGCAAAGCCATCAACTACATCTCCATGATCCTCGGTGGCCTCGTCGGCCTAGTCGTCGGCTGGCTCATTTACCAACGCACCATGGCCCGCGCTGCCGAGCTGGCCCTGGAGCAGGCCGAGACGGAGGGCGGTCTGGTGCCCGGCCAGGACGCACCCGATTATTCGGATATTGAGGCCGGCCTCGTGGACCCAGAGGATGTGGCGGCGCTCATGGACGATGACGATATCTCGCTGTGGGCGCGTGAGGCTGATGAGGAGGGCGGGTATCATGATGACGATGACGATGAGAATGAAGGCGGCGGGCAGAAACTCGGGCGTGAGGGTCCCGTGAATCCGTTTGATGATGAGCACAACGGAAAGGGGGGCGGGTTCAAGGATTCGGATTAAGGCGTTTTTTTGTTTCTAAACGGACAGCAACGGCACTGTAGACTTAGAGCTGATGTGGCACTAGACACTGCTTCTAGACATCAAACATGACTGCAATGTTTCAGGACAAATGATGCTCAGGGCAGCGTACGGGGAAGCACCAATCGGGCAGCAATAGTACGGAGTATTCTCGTGATATCAATGTCTCATTTCGGGTCTTGTGTGGTATCATACGGACGAGTTCTGTCTGCTTTTCCTCCTGGGTCCACTCATACCATACCCTCCCGTTCTGCCTCATCAATCCGTACATCAAGCTCGTGCAGTACACCGCGGGGTGTAGCTGGAATAAGGAAAATCCACGAAGGTGGACGAGGAAAACTAGCTCTGGATTAAAGGTCACATCCCAACGCCTTCGCTTAAAACAGACAAACGCCGCCCTTTCCCGAAAATAGAAAGTCGTATGTGCAAAACGGAAAATGGAGAGAAACAAAGATTAGAAGGTGTCATGAGCTCAGACCACTATTGCCTCCCCTGGAAGTGTTGCATAAACTGGATCGCCTGCTCAATGGGATAGCCGATGAACACTGGACCCGTGAAGACCATCTGTGGCACGCCGTTCGGCGTGTACTGCTTGTTCGCGTCGAGAGATGGGTTGATGAATGTCGGTTGTTGAGGGGGTGCGCTGTAAGACGGCTGCTGCTTCACAGGCGTCGACGGTAGTTCGATAGGTTGAGGATCCGGTTCAGGGTGGACAAAGGTTTGATCGCCAGTATTTGGCGGAGGCGACGCGAAGCCCATAGCAGCAAGTTGAGCGTGATCGAAAGGGCATTTTCCTGCAGGCTTTGGCGGCGATACATCTTCGCCTATCTCGTTTGACATGAGCTTTGGAGCTGGTGTAGGAGACACAGGCTGGGCCGCTTCACGAGCGGCTGCCATCGCTGCCATCTTCGTATGATCGAAGGGGCATTTGCCAGTCTTTGTCTTTGGCGCTGGTGTTTCTTCGCCTTCAGAACCAGATGGCATAAAGACGGGTGCTGGAGGAGGCGAAAGAGGACGCTCTTCGTCGCCCATACCATGAGGCTCGTAGATTGGGACCGAAATACCCCATGGACGGCTAGGAGACTCGCCTACTCGAACCTCTTTTAGCGTTCGGTCGAAGTGGCTCTGTCGGGCCTCATCTGCATCTTCGGGCTCCGGCTGAGACTGCTCGGCATCTTCTACCGTCGTGTCTGTGACAGCCTTTGCCCAGTTGTGAACCCTCTCATTCGAGGCCCGTTCGATTTCTTCCTGCTCCTGCTGTGACTCTGGCAACATTGGCTGATGTAGCGCACTAAGCCCCTGAATCATGTTCACCAGATTGCCATATTTTGCGTCCAACTTCTTGATTTGCACTTCGTTCTTTTGGTATCTCCTCACACAGACCTCGTGACTGCGAGGCAACTCGTGTTTGTGTGTCTCAACGTAGTGTGCAATCTCTTCCGGGGAGTGTTGGTCTAGGTAGCGAATGGGACATTTGGCCGGGGAATCGGCAGCGCCGGGAGCCGGTTGAGATGTTGATTCCTCGAACATGGCGGCACAGATGGGGTCCGTAGAGTGGTGCGGAGTAGGGTCCTGGGAGCCCTTCTCAGCGCTTTGCGCTTCACCATCGCCCTCGCCTGCGCTGTCCGCCTTCTGAGAAGAGAAAGGACATTCCAAAGGCCCCTTCTTCCCCTCGATCGTAAAGTCTTGCTCAAGGACGGTAGACATCGAAGTTCCGGTCTGTGCCTCACGAGAAGAAGTCTCTCTGCTAGAGTCGCTCGTCTTACTCGTTTCGCCGATTGACGTAAGCTGCTGAGCAACGCGCCGGCCGTCTCGGATGATGAGAGCAATCTGATTTCGGGTATCCAGCTTGTTGCGCTTCGGTAGCGGTACGGGGTTGGCGTCTTCTAGCGATGGATTCGCGAGTTCTGGCGGCAGCTGTAACTTTGCCAATACTTCGGAGATTTCGGGGGCAGCAGGGGCATGTTTGTCGGCCAAATACTGGTACTGTGAAGGTCGGCCGATTAGCAAGGTTTACCACCGAAGCTGGCCCGGAGGCGAAAGTGATGGAGGAGTTGCAAAATTGCAAGTCAGAAAATGGTAAGAGGAATCAGTCTTCGCCCCTTGTGGAAGGAGCTCTTGATCTAGAGCTAAGGTTGTTCATCATGTTGGAGGTGGTGAGGAGAGTGTCACAAAGCAGTGGCTCTGCTGACAAACCCCTGCGCGTTTCGTTTCAACTCACCTGCTCGTGGGCGAATCTGAGCTTGTGCTCCAGGATCGTCTTCCTGTCGGTCAGGATCTGGACCTCATCGGCAAGAGCGTTGAAGGATTCAACAAGCGTCGTAGTTAGATGTATGTAATTCATCCCACTGTTGGTGGCTTCGCGCTCGGAACATGTGGAATGGGGCATGAAGTGGCGGGAAGAGAAGGTATTCGATGTTTGGGTGGATGGGGAGACTTTCCTTTGGCAGCCCATCGTGCACCAGGCGCTTCCCCAAGTTGGGACTTGGTAGGTTCGCTAAAGAGACGGCGCGCGTGGAGTCCGACCCAGGTTTTGCCGAGCCGAGCACCTTCGGATCGTACGCGGGGGTTGATGTCATTGGTGGATTGTCACCCGGAATCGGAGCTGAGCTTATGTAAGGAATCTAGAACATTGCTACCTCTAAGAAAGTGAAAGTGAGGCAAGGAATGGGAGTTGGAAGAAATTCCTGCCTAGCAACGGATGGCCCGCAATGTCGCCAGCATGCTTGCTTCTTTCTACGCGCGTATTTCATCGTAATTCCAGTTTTGTGTAATTGCATTGTGCGATCATATACAGGTCTTCTGTTCTCTCTCTCTCAAACCTCATGTATTACCAGTCCATGTCGGTCCCTATGCTCGAAATTGTTCAGGACGCCAGCACCTTATGCTCTATTGAGCAGTTAACATCTCTTCTTTCTAGCCAACTTCGAGAATATATAATCAGTTGCATATGCATATTTCCGTGACTTTTGTAAGAAGTCATTAAATGCTTATCGACATATACCTTCGCAAATAATTTCTTCTAAATTGAGAGCGAATTCAAATTCTTGGAAGTGGAAAACCTGAGGAGTTCAGTGATCGAATCCTTTCCCTGAAGGTGCTGTTCCTGAAATGCGATGCTCACAGTGTCACACTGTGACTGACCCGGTTACCCAACTGAGAAGGTGCGACATCTCACGGCACTTTATCTTGCACCGCCATCTAGGCGGGGTTCTCAAGGTCCTCATGCTTGCGTAGTTGCCAGCATCAAGTCTAGTGTTCTTGTTTAAGCAGTTTGCTCTGCGGTTTTCCCGCTTTCCTGTGCCGTCACCAAGCCTTCACTTTACCACCACCGGCTCAACATGGCTTCTAAAGTAATTAGTGCGGCGAAACTTCTCAGCAAGAGGTCGCATGTCATCCCAGGTAATTCTCCATGTAGGATCGTCTAAAGATCAGCACTGATCAAACGACAGGTCAATTCCTCGTGTCTGAACTCTTCTTCGAGGTTCCAAAGGACTACAGCAATCAAGCTTCGGGCGTTCTTCAATTGTTTGGCAGAAGTGTCACTAAGCACGAGAGGCCCATAGTCCCTCCGACAGAAAGTGAGAAAAAGCAGGCAGAGCAGAAACCATGGATGGTATTTCTGCAAGGCGGGCCAGGGTTTGGTAACCCAGAGCCTCAGGACAGTCCCATCACTCGCACTGCCTTGGATCGAGGATACCAGGTCCTGTTCTTGGACTATCGAGGAGTTGGACTTAGCTCTCCCGTCTCCGCTGCTACCTTAGCCCTCGAGGGCAATGCTCAGAAGCAAGCCGATCATCTCAAACTACTTCGCCAAGACAACATCGTCAATGACCTCGAAGCCGTTAGAGCCTATCTTACTGAAGACTTCCCGGAAGAAAAGAAAAAGTGGTCCCTCTTCGGTCAATCGTTTGGCGGTTTTGTGTCTCTCACCTACCTTTCGAGGTTCCCTCAAGGCCTTCGGGAAGTCTTCCTCACTGGCGGTCTCGCACCTGTCGGCAAGTCGCCCGAGCAGGTGTACGAGGCAACCTTCAAGAAAGTCCAGGAGAGAAACCAAGCCTACTACCAAAAGTATCCTGAAGACATCGAAGCCGTCCATCAGGTGGCTCGTTTCCTACAGGAAAAGAAGCAGGTCAACCTCCCTGGCGGCGGATACCTCACCATTCCAAGACTGCTCACTCTTGGCCTTGCCTTTGGTGCTCATGGTGGACTCGACTCGGTGCATTCGACCATCCTCAAGCTGAAGACGGACTTGGACCAGTTCGGCTTCTTCACGCGCGCGTCCCTGACGGACGTTGAGACGGCAACGTCCTTTGACAGCAACATCATCTATGCTATTTTGCACGAGGCCATCTACACTGATGGACCGGGTTCTGTCTCCAACTGGGCAGCCTACAGAGTCGGCAAGTCCTTGGAGAAGTTCTCCTGGTTGGCGAAGGAACCCGCTATCTCCGAGTTCACGGCCCCGCCCCTCTACTTCTCGGGCGAGATGATCTTCCCCCTACACTTTGAGACATACCCGGAGCTGATTGAACTGCGCGAAGCCGCCGAGATCCTGGCCAAATTTGACCAGTGGCCGGAGTTGTATGACCAAGAGAAGCTGCGCGAGAACACTGTGCCTGTGTACGCCGCCGGCTACATCGACGACATGTACGTCGACTACGAGTTCGCCAAGGACACGGCCGCGCTCGTCAAGGCCAAGGTGTACGAGACGAACCAGCTATATCACTCCGCGCTGCGCGCCAAGACGGAAGAGGTGATGAGGGAGCTTTTCAAGCTTCGTGACAACCCAATCGACTAGTTTGTACCTCTATTCATCACTTCACGCATGTACATATCTAGAATCGCCTCAAATGGGTATCTTCGCAGCCGTTCTTTTCCAGAATCCACATCTCTTCTCTAGTTGCCCCAGGTCAGTGGTCGCGAACCCCTCAGGGTTGACGACCCATTCCTTGCTGTCCTTGAGGGGCGGCACACCAGCTTCCGTTGATGCCGACAGTTTGAGCGCATTCGGGTCACCCGTTTGGAAGAAAGACGCAAACGCCCCTGCAACAGTAAGTGTTAGTGATGGTATTTTACCGTAGGCAACATGCAATCTTGTGTACTCACCGGCGTAGCCCTGGTAGCGTGCTGGGTCCGTCTTTTGCACGGCATTGACCTGATTCCACTGCATACCTGTTAGCAACCCACCGACTAGATGCTTCCCTGAAGAGGCACCAAAACTCACCCAGACGGTATCGCTAGCATGTTTGGACGGGTTGAGTGAGTATTCGCCCAACCAACCCCCCTTCGGCGCTGCGCCCGAAAACCAAAACGCCGGACACGACAGAACGACGTCCCGGTAAATGAGTCCGGCCCGCACATACGTCGTGTTATACGAAATCGTCTCCGTCGTGCCAGCCGCAGGATACAGCCTCTTGACGCCCTCAATCTCGCAGTCGCCAAAGCCAGGGAGGAACCCCCTCAGCCACTTGTCAAACGAGGCCTCGCTCGAGTTGAACGGCGGAGACCCGACGTCCGTCGCGCTCTGGAGCCCGCCGGGCAGGAAATTCTCGCCCTCGTGCGTGTTGTGCATCGCGAACGCCAGGTCCATGTTCACCCGCCCCGCCGTGGCGGCCTCAGAGAGCGGCTCTCTGAGGAACTCGCCGTCAATGACAGGTGACCACGTGAAGGACGATGTGTTCGTGACATGCGAGCTCGAGATGGCGAGGCTGGCGTCCCGGATCGTCTGCACGTCCGCCTTCTTCAGGCAGGCCAGGCTATCCTCGGCGCCGGCGCATCCCGTACGGGAGGCGAGCTCGTCGTAGAGAGCCTGTGCCTCGGGGCTGTCGTGGGCGTACGTCTTTGGCCAGAACGGGCTGCTGGCCATGGCCTTGCGGAAGAGCTTCTGCTGCCCCCCGCGGCCGATGGCCTGCGCCAGCACGCTGCCGCCGCCCGCAGACTGGCCCCAGATGGTCACGTCGTCCGGGTCACCGCCGAACTGCTTGACGTACTTTTTCGTCCACTTGAGTACGGCCTCCTGGTCCAGCAGGCCCGGGTTCAGATCCGACTTTGGGTCCGCGGCGATCTGCTTCCCGGGGAGGAGGCCAAAGGCGTTTGTGCGGTAGTTTGGGTAGATGAACATCATGTCGGACGAGCTTGAGACGTTGAGGATCGGGTAGGCCGAGGGCGGGATGCTGAAGTAGGCCGAGCCCTGGATGAAGCCGCCGCCGTAAAAGGTGACGACGACGGGCTTCAGGGGTTGGTCTTGCGTCCAGGGGCGGGAGTAGAGGCCGAGGTACAGACAATCTTCGGAGCCGTTGACCTACAAATGCGCCCAGGATCCAGTCAGCACAACATCTTCTTCTTTCAATGACTCAACAGCCACGGAACCACAAGATTGAGAGCATACCGTCCGTTGAGGGCACATATCAAACGGCTGGCTAGAGTCATACACGACACCCTCCACCGCCGCGGGGGGCTGCGGCCCCCGGAACCGGTTCTCACCCACGGGAGGCGCCGCGTAGGGAATCTTCTGCCAGTACGAGATGTTATACTGGTCCGAGTAGGCGCCCTGGAAGTTGCCGTAGTCGAGCTCGGCCAGGAGGTGATTCTGCTCCGCCTGCGCCTGCAGAGCGGGGCCGGAGGTCCTAAAGGCCGCCGTCAACGCCGTGATCACCGTCGCTACGGTTCCTGAGATGGGCGCCATTGCGGTACACGATCGTCGGGGAGGGTGGAAGATCCTCCTTTCGGCGTGGGGTGGCGGTGTTCAAAGAGGGAGGAGGGTAACTTCGATGAGCAGCGGCGGACTCGACTCGACTCTCACGAGGCTTCAGCAAGAACGCCGGAAACGAACTGGATGGACTTTAGCTGACGCTGGTGGCTGGAAGACGATTATTATACCTATGTAGAGACAGTTCGCCCCCCGTTGCAACCGATGGCCGCCCCCCAGGGCAGCCTAAGGAGGAGGAGGAGGGGGTCAACCAATGGATGTAGGTAATAATCTAATCCAAGCCTGTCTGCCCAATCTACACTAGTTTGCATTTCCACCATACGTAGTACATCCGCCGTCCGGGAACAGAGGACCAATTCGGGGCCTGTTCCGGACGAAAGCATCGCGAACAACCCCCAAGAAGCAGGAAGAATGTAGAAGCTGTCATTGTTGCTTTCCTCGTGCCTGGTTCCGTGTGTGGGGTAGCTAGCGCCGATGGTGGGGATCTTGGGCGGACAAGGTTTCCCCTCTTGATAAAGCTGTTTTTCACTGGCTTCCCCGGAGCTGCGGAGCTTCGAGCAGCGCTGAACAGCCTGTGAACCAGTGTCCCCGACTCCCCCAGAATCAGCAAAGCTGGGGGTGACGGGGGGTTGGGGTTCGTTCGGGGGTGGTGGGCTCGCGCCGCTCGGTATTTCTGCTCAATCATGCCCCGAAAGTATTCGTATGGATGGCAGATTCGACCATGCAATTTCTCCGCCGCAACCTTTTACTTTTTTCTCTTTCTACTTGTGATGGATCAAATGGCATCAATGACTCTCTTACCCTTCGCTTCTGCCGACTCGCTTGACACTCGCGGGCCCGCGTGGATGCGACGGCTAGAGTCTGTTCTAATATCGCGATGCAACAAACCCTACCTTACTAACCTTCCACTACCTATTCATTCCAAAATTGACCGACCGCTTTTACCCTGCCGCCACGGCCCCGGCGCAACGCAGCGCAGCGCGCCGAACCGGGCTGCTGGCAAGAAAAAAAAGGGTCACATGGGCCAAAGACCTGCATGGATTTTGGTTCGATCGGATAAACGGGATGCGCCTTTGTTTTATTTCAGTAATTTCTTCCCTCGCTTTCCATCCAAATAACGGGGTAATATCTCTTTCCACAATGAGGGACCCGTCGCCGTGGGACAAAGGCTCCCGAACATGGGGCTCCATCGAACAGAGTTTCTTTCGCCTTGACCACTTGACCACCCATGTAGCAAGCAACGTCTTCGCTTTCCTCCTTTTTCCCAACAACATACAGATACAACCGCCTAATACCTAGTCATGTCGACGACGATTTCTTGCCTTCATGTGCCGCCGTCTCCATATTCTCCTCTTTGTTGAATAAGACAACCATGGCAGACAATCCCTATAGTGCAGACTCCATCAAGAGAAAGCCGTGCCTTTTCCTAACCACTTAAACACCAAACGGTCCTGGATGCCAATGATGCGGCGGCGGAGGCGGCGGAGGCCGCATATGAGGATGCATAGGCGGCGCAACCGGCCACATAGGCATGACGTGAGGGTGCGTCGCCCGTTCCATGGACGGTAGCGCCCTACTGCCTAGATCCTCCTCTCTTCGAATGGCTGTCTCGCGGAGCATAAGAGCCGCAACTTCTGGATGCCCAATCAGAAATTCCGACGTGAACTGCGGCGCTCGTTGCCAGAGCAGAGGCTGTAAGAAGCCAACGCGCGCAAAGATCATCCTCAATAATGGGTCAGATTCAGGGACGCCGGCGTAGAGCTTCGAACAAAGTTGCAACACAATCGACTGTGCTGCATCAGGTCCGGCGGATTCGAGCATGTCGATGCAGTGACGCTGGATCGCAGTTTTGAAGTCATCCATGAGGAATTTATTGGCAACAATGTATACCTCTAGACTTAGCTCGTATGTGAGCAGAAAAGTCCGCATGTCTTGGCCTCGTATACGGTCGCCATCCGCATACTCGTCGTTGGCAGAGACTGGTAAACCGACCGAGGGCGTTGACTCTGGCGGTGTGATGACTTGCTGTCGGCTACGGCGTCGGCTGTGTGGCTGTAAACCTAGGGGCCGCACTGGTGGCATAGGGTTGATGATGTGCGGCGGAAGGTGGCCCGGAATCGGCCTTGCGCGACCAACGCCACAGTTCCAGCATGGCGGGCCGATGGTTGTGGTGCAGCGCGGACATCTGCAATCTGGGCGGTGTGTACCTGGCTGTTTCCGGTTCATGCGGTCCCATTGCCGCTCCCGCCGCCGTTGCCGCCTCTGCGCCCGGATTCGACTTCTGGCACTGGCCTCACTGGCCTCCGACGATGACACCTCCGACTCCGATTCGCTTCGGTAGCCAGAGTCTTGTGCTTTCCCTCGTTCTGATGCCTCGACAGCCAGTGCTGACGCTGCTGGCTTGATAGGAATAAAGCTTCTTTGGTAGAGAAAGGCGACGAGAAAGTGGAAAATGGCCGGATCCTCTTCTGGAAAGTCCATGGATTGGGCCTCAGCTTCTCTGAAATCTCCGCAAAGGGCTTTTCGGAAATATTCCGTCGCTAGCAAGATATTTCTGTGTACATGGAAAATCTCTTGATTCGGCGCTCGTCCAACTCGCAAGGGGACGATGGTCGAACTGTATCGACCGTCTGCTGAACTGAGCCACAAATCTTCGCTAGGGCTAGGATCATCTTTCCGTTTGTTCTCTTCGTGTGTCTGATCGATGACAACGACGTCCGGGAACCCGGTCGGTCCTGCTCTCATAACATCGCCCAGCGTTCGAACGGCATCATCTGCATCAGCACTGCTCCCGCCAGCACTATGGGCATGGCTCTGAGTGGACATTTCGCAATGCAGTCAGTGTACGAGGTTGAATCAGTTCGACTCTGTAGGAACTGTTGCGAGGCCGGACCTCACGATATTGTTTTCTGATGAGCTGTAACAGGTGACCAGAAGAGAAAATGAACAAGTCGAGTCGAAGAACCACGAGAAAACAAAAACAAGAAGGAGAGAGAGGAACATGAGAGCGCATTTCGGAGACAAGGAACAACCGCTTCATATAGCTTAGACTTGTACCAGACCGAGGTCAGGCAGCCACACCCACAGCTATATGCAAATGTCGAACAAGACGGATGAGGGTGGGTGGCTCGGTGGGCGGTGGCTGTCAGACCTTTGTTGGTCGCGAGCCTTCTGGGCGCGACCGCCAACTACCTATGGCGAGGCGCACCTCGGTCACTAGAGGTCCGCCGGACAAAACCCTTTCGGGACAGAGTCAGATTCTTTGCTTTTCCCGTCTCCCCTGCTGTGTAACTCGCGCATGAACGGTTGTGTTGTCGCATAGAAGAATCGATTGCATGTCAGGTGCCACCCGGGATTTGCGCTGGGTTTGCCATTCCTAGGTCGATCGGTTGTGGCTCTATTTCTCTAGCGAACATTCCCAGGAATGCCACCCACCTCGGTCTGCTTCCTATGCAATCCGTCGCCGTGGGTGTCTAGGACCCAGGTCAGTCTTGGTGTGGGTACTTGTCTGGACCTATGCGCACCTCCGGAACGGGACGCAGGCAAATGCAGCACCGTACTGCGGGTGCCATGTGATGAACCTGAGTTGCGTTTGGTTGTCTTACACCGTTGCACCTTTTTTTCGTGTTGGTTGCTGTCGGTCTACGGCTTTGTTCCAAAATCGCGGCTAGTCAGACCACTGAGAAGCCACGGGGGCCCAGAGTAGCGGTGGGAGCGGCCCTCTATCACACGCACTTCGCGTTAATATCCGGCCCTGCGAATGCGGTGGGAGGGGCCACCATCCGATGCAATGCAGGTTAGGCATCTTCGTCACCAATTATTGGCGGATGTGCGGCGGCATGCATGCGCATCTATTGCGGGAGGTAGTAAACAGAGCCTATGAGCACCATAGCCAAATGCCCGGGTACGATGTACCAGCTTCGTAACGGCCGCGGTGCTACCAAGCTGCCAGTAAAGAGCGTGCTCTAGGCCGCTCCAACCGTTGCCAACAACCTCCGACATGTTGGTCATTCTTCCTCATAGACTTCCTGTTGCATTTGAATACCTGTACGCAAGTATAGTCAGCTGCTGTGCTAGCCCGACTTACAGTCCACCAACGGCGCCGATATGTCTCTCGGTTTGACTTACGCCACAGTCGGTTGGCCGAATCCGAGATGACCCTGGCCTTGGCCATGAGTTTTCCTTCGTATTTGATACTTTCCTGCTCCTTGATGCGCAATTTACTTGGTTGAGCCTGTCAAACGATGAGTTTGTTATCAATCAAGAGTTCCGTCGCCTGCTTACCTGCATCAGAATTGGTAGGAGCTCGTTGGGATCAGCATTTGCGATGGCCGCAATGCTGCGAAAACCGTTCTCCCAAAAGACTCTTCTGTTCCACAAAGTTAGACGATATTCCGACGCATTCCCCGGTCGCGCAACTTACGCTGTCCGACTCTTCACAAAAGTGATCTTTGCCAAGGCCAGCAAGTCGGCTTTTGCCCCAGCTCTTAAACGGTCCGAAAAGTGATCTAATGCAGCAGACATAACGCTGGCCGATGCGATTAGCGATTGATCTACTAACCGTGTGGCGAGTAGTTCGACTTACCCCCAATCCATGTATTCGCAGAATTTGATCATTCCAGCCGCAAACCCATTGCAAGTTTGGGATAGGGTTTGAACGGCACCTCGCGGCACATCGTACTTTCGCGCCACAACGTGAATGGGCATCTCGTTACACAGGTCTCGTAATTGAAAGGCCATGTAAAACCGACGGTGTACACGAACTACTTCTTTCTCCTCAGCAGTCGTTTCTTTGAGTGCACTACCCTGCGCTCTGATCACGGTTAGCGACATAAAAAAAAGGCGCGAGGGGTGCCTACAGCCGGTTGATTACAGCACGCTTGAGCCCAAGGAAACCGAGAACTCTATGTCCACTTTCATCCATATTGTCCATCTCGTTCCTGAAGACTTGCCAGTTGATGTTGATGCCAGAGTCCTGGACGGGTGTGAAAGTGTAAAGGATATGCATCTCTCCGTCCATAACAAATGCTTGAAGCGCCCTTTCCAGTTCCTTGTGGATGAAGACACCATCTTCAGGATCCAATGCAGAAGCTACAATGGCCCTCCCAAGTTTTGTCGGTTGGTAGTTCTCGCAGTCGTCTACGGACACAAAGCCCATGTTCGTCAGGTTTCTGAGGCTGACCTCGACGCAGTCTTGGAGGGACTCCAGAGGCCCAGAGTGGCTTAGCAAAGTCTTTGTTATGTACTCGTCCAGCGCATCTCGGCTTGTTGCTAACCGTATGGCAATGACTTCCAAAAGTGCTCTGAGTACTGTTAGCACGATGGATACTACTGCGCGTTTATGCCGAGTCTCTGACCTTTGTATTCGCTTTCTGTCCGTCATCAACCCGCTTGTGATTTGCGGTATCTCAGCGTGCATCAAGTCGACAACCTGCTCAAGATCGTCCTTTCGGCAGCACAGGTAGGTTTCTCCGACTTCGTCCTTTCCCTTGCGACCGGCCCGTCCACGCATCTGTCTGAGCATCGATGGCCCTACAAAATCTCTTCCCATACGAGCATTGTGAAGAATTACTCGTCGTGCCGGCCTCAAAGCTGTCAGCAAATCAACCCACGATTGTGCCACACCACTGGACTTACAGGTTTATGCCAGCTGCTAAGCTACATGTTGCTACACACACTTTGAGTGTCCCAGCATCGTATGCATTGGCGATGATGTCTCGTTCTTCCGTGGTAAGACCCGCCTGCAACATTTAGCTACTGATTCGATGACACGGCGTCTAATGTAAACTGACATCTGAATATGATTATGTTAGTTCTTAAGCTTGTCAAAGTTTCGTGGTTGGACTGACGGTGAAATGCAACGCCCATGGGTACCGTCTCTTCCAGAACAGGATCGATACCTGTTCCGAGACTACGCAACTCGGCCATGAGTTCAGTCCTCTTCTCAACTAGACCAGATTCGAGCTCGTCTAGAGCAGGCATGACTTTGGCAATCCAACGGGCGTCTGCTTCACAGCCGTAACGACTGCTGGCGAAGACCAAGGCTCCGTAGCCAGCCTTAGCAGTCTCGCTAGCAAGTGAAACAACAGCGTTGAGTACGGGATCTTGGAATTCCTTGTGACCGGAAGGTTCTATGCGTCTTGTGGCTCTTGATCCCGTCTTTTGAGTGGCTGTATTAAGGTTCTTGGCCGTCTTCAGCAGCTCGCTTGTCGTTGTCGCTGGGTATATGTTGCCTTCGTAAACGAGGTGTTCTTCGATCGGCACTGGACGATAGCGCGTTTCATACGAATGAGCTCCCAGCCACGTAGCCAAGAGACTGATGTTCTAAGATGTCGTGTCAGAATGTGCCGTGGCTGAAAATCTGCAGCAAGATCGCACCCACAGACATGGTAGCGCTCATGCCGATGATTTGCACCGGTTGAGGCAGGGTGAGCAACTTTGTGCCCATTAATTCCATCAGATACCCGCGATGGTCATCGTCGATCATGTGAAGTTCGTCAAGGACAACTGACTTTAAATGTTTAATGGTGCAATCATCTATCGCCGTATTGACAAGTGCGTTGGCCTGTCGGGTCAAAGTTAGCTGAATCCAAGGCGTCGGCCGTATGCTTCCCACCTTCTCTATGGTACACACGCCAATGTCAAAGTCGGACCAAGTTGGCTTAATCTTGCTTCCCCCAAAGAACCCAATGACCCTGATCGTGTCTTCATCTGCTCGCTGCCTCCAGATGCGTTTTTCGTCGTCAATCTCATCTTTTGGTTTCATTACGCCCTGGACGATGTTTCGAAGCCAACGGACCTTTTCCTGTACAAGGGCGACATAGGGTAGAACCAAAAGGACCTTGGCGTTCTTTTCCTCGAGCACCCTCTTCAGCATCAAAACTGTCGTCTAGTCAGTCCTGTGTCAGCCAGAATGATGGACGAACTTGCCGTCAGCCACGAGAGACTTTCCACCTCCGGTCGGAGCACTATAAACGAGGTTTCTTTCGCCAGCGAGAAGCCCCGGTCCGCGAAGGCATGCTTTTTGCCATGGATACATTATTTTGATACCCAGGCTGTAGAAGTTCCGGACCAAGGAACGTGGAAGTCCATAATACGGATGGGCAAGAGCGAGTAAGGGATCCGAAGACGACGAAGGCGTGGGCTGGAGCTCTCTTCGCTGTGTGTATTCAGATGGACCTTGAGTAGCCGCCGGGCTCAATGAGATGATCGGGCTCGCGACAAGCTTCGGGGGCCCAGGTGGTAAACTTGATGCTCTCTGCACTAGCGAGGTGTGACTGGGCAAGATTGTTGGTTTCGGCGCAGTGGGATGGGCAGACTCAGCACGAGGTCGTTTCTGCCCAGCAATTGTGGTTGTCACGGCGTGATATCTCCGGCCTTGCTCCTCGGCAACCTCGACGGATGTTTTGTGCCAGATGCTGTTATTAGTGGCCATTGTGAAGCAAGATGTCACCAAACGTCAAAATGCAGTCCATTGAAACAGGGCAAATCCAAATTTGCAGTTAGATGCAAAAGCCAAGGCAGCAAAAGGACGAGCAGAGAAGTGAAATGGAACGGGTCCCAGCATCAGACTTGAATGTTGTTGTGCATGGGGCTGCATCGGCAGGCAGCTACTTCCTGTTGGTGATGCAACGCTTGTTGCTAAAAATTGGGGAAAGCGCGTCCTGCAGAACGTGTGGAAGGCAGCAGCAGGGATGACCCGCTTCTGCTGGGCCACGCGAAATCATGTGTTGGAGGATGTGGTTTGGTTACCTTAGCATTAGCACCGTGACGGAAGACGGTCGGTGTGGCAGGTATTACCTCATGTGCCGCCCGAAATTTAACCACCAGGTGAAAGTCGAGCTTCTGGAATCGGCCGGTCGACGGGGTCGCAAATACGTACTCTAGGCGCACCGGTCAGACCGCCCCCACTTGAGGCCGAGCCACACTTCTCACACCCAGTCTGGTGGAGTACCACTGGTGACCTGCGTGGCTGACTACCTACCTTACTCCATAGATCAGACGTGGCACTGACCTTCCATCGCTGTTGCAGAAATCTGTTGGAATCGGGGCCGACTAAGGTAGGCAGTCAGGGACTGGACTAGATAACCTTGAGCCGATGGGGGCTACGGGCTGCCCCAAGTGATGATTAGATTTTGAGGGGAGACCAAGTTCGCTTGGCCCCCGGGGGGGGGGGGGGCTTGTCTGAGCTGTAAGAGACTGGACGGGATGGGATCGGGGGTGCGGAGGGTAGAAGTCTAGATAGGTAGTCTCCGTTTAACGACCATTGGCAATGGAAGACAAGAACCCGCAGTCGAAAAAGACAAAGGGCAGGGCGGGACAGGTCAGCCTCTCAGCGCGCGTTGGGGGCAAGGGGGTCCGGTTCCTTTGTAAGAGGCACCGGACAGGTGGCCAGCAGCAGCCATCAGGAACCCAAACTACACCGCAGAACAAATTCGTGTGGGCGAAGGATGATCCAGGTTCCAGAGCAAGTGGTATTGGAGCATTGGAACCATACGGTAAGGATTATACACAGTAAGGTAAGGTAAGGGAATGGAAAGTATTGGCTCCCCAATGCCTAGCTTTGGTGAGGAGCAAGACCCTGTCACAATACAGGGATCCTCAATTTGGCCCCACATATCCCTTAACGCTCCGTCATGGCCTGCCACCACCAGTGATCACGACCCCATCTCCCAATGACGAAGATGGTCAGCCAGAACGGCTCCCCTCCTTCGATGACCAACACTGTCGCCGACGTAGAGTGAGGCTATTCGTCAACCTGATGGATACAGCGAGCTAAAGCCTGACTCTATGTACTGGCAGCTCAATGACTGCATCGAAAATTGTCACCTCGGTCAAGCCTATCCCACGTCTTGGCCTTCATCTTATACCTTTTCCCACATCGATACAGCCAGTTGCACCTGTAGAGCCAGTAGCAGTACATCAGCTGGAACATACCTTGTGCATGTCACGCTCGGAGCACCAGATTCGAGGGCAGACATATGCTGCGTAGGGACTAATTCCGGCACAGGCCCAGCCAGGTTCGAGGTCCAATATTGTCAATTCCAGTCGGGGCGTCGATGACTCGGCGCAGGGCATATGGTCATTGGTCCGACCGGGTGAGCGATTGCCTCGTGTGCCTTGGTGCGTTACCGCTGACATTTAAGTGAAAGTCGGATCTTCAGGATAAAAATGTCGCGCTCTCCCACTGCCTAAGTTGCATACGCAGTATTGACCTTGGGTTCCATTCGATGAAACGAGTCGGGGTTCAAGGCAGCGCATAACTTGGAAGCCGGTAGATTAGGAGTGATTGGAAATGGCCGGGAATGCGCTTGTTGCTGGTCAGCGATCGGCCCCTGGCAACATGTGGCATGTGGTGCCCTTCCTTTTTTCCCTCTCTTGTGCGGCGTGCCGGACCAACCGACAAACGCGGTCAATCTTATCTGGTTTTTCTGACGTCCCCCGTCTGCCGCTAGTGGGCTTCACCACCGATCGCGAAAGCCATTGCGTCCAAATAATATCCAGTCGACAGAAGCATTCCGGACAGCCATCACGATTTTGGTCGTTTCAATCCTTTTCATCTTATATGTCCCCTTGAGAGCAATCGTGGAAAGCTGCGCGCGATGCTGAAATGTAGGCGCTCGATTGACTCGTGAACGAACTGCTTGTATTTCCGACCAAGGTAGCCACACGTAGCTAAGGGTGGGATTCGATATCGTGGACATTGCTGAGAAACCCGGCAAATGGAATGGCAGGATATCCCCATTGCCAGAGAGAGAGCATTCGATGGCGACAAAGGGGGTAAATGGATTTTTGGCTCATAAGAAGAAAGACGTGGCCCATTCGTCGTTCGGCTCCAGGGCTGCACAATCCAGGCTTAGATTGGAAGCAGCTGCTTGTACGCCTTGTGGGTGTACACACCCGTTGTCGATTGCACACCACGGAGAACTCCTCACCTCATTAGTCGCGCTCGCCGAGGCTGGCCCCCCGTTTGTTTCGCGCGATGCGGTCGCTGCCGCCGATGGCTTGCGGCGCGGTCGTGGCCCAAGCTGTGAAAGCACCAACTTCACTCCGCAGTATCTCTGCTAGAGACAAAAGCAAGTAGTGCCCTTTTGTTTCCCTCTTCAAATAAAACTGACTTGAAGGTCCTGACACCGATTGTGTAAAACCTTCAAAACAAGCGTCTTGGAGGTGAGAGAACGAGAGAGAAAGGTTCCTCCAGGTCTCCCATCATCGTTGGGATAAGGTACGTTCGAGTTGTCTTAGGTAAGGTAGTGCCGCAACTCCTGGAATGGTGGAGGAAAGATACGTACCTCTTAGTCGTCTGCCAGCGGTCCCTTGCGGCTCCACTCCGACGTCCAAGTCGGTACGTATCCGTTGGGATACATGACCATGTACTACGTACCTTACCTGTCTCTCCACGACGCCTTAAACCTCAGCGCGCTGAGTCTCCGTGCCAGGAGGGAATGGGTCGAGCTGGCTTGTGGTTTGAACTTTGAAACACATCGTAGTATTGTTTGCGCTGATGTGTCTTCAAACCGGACGGTCGCCAGAAACGTCAATAGGATATTGCACTCGCCTCAGAACAAGTCCCGGGAATGCGGGAGCGGGACCCAGTGTGCCTCGATCTCATCTGTAGTCCTCAAGTGCTCTGTGTGGTGGTGCGCGCGCCTTGCCTCGGAAGCTGGGCGGGCAACGGTCGGCATCTGACTGCTCTGTCGATGCAGCTCTCGCTCTGCTGATTGAAACTGTCGCTCTTTACCTCTCATTGATTCTCAGACGGGAAACTTGGTCGCGTGGCTTGGGCGACCCGCCATTTCATATGAGAACGTTACAGTGTCAGACGGTAACTCAGAGTGTAGGTTTCCCAAGAAGCTAAAGACCGATGCAAACATGGTCGAGGCCCAAGGCTGATCTGCCACCAACAACGTGCAGTATCCGCACAGCTCACGTGCAAAAATCCATGTCGTTTGATTCCGCAGAATAGTGATTATTAGGAAGATATTGACGATGTGGAACTGCATCCATCAGAAGCATCAGCTGTGTCTCGACTTGGCTGGGTTTACAACCAGTGCTGGGGCTGGTAATTGACAAAAACCCAGATTGCATGCCAGGCGAACTGGTACACGATGGGATAATCCGCCGAGAGGTGAGGTTCAGATTAAGGAAAAGGGTGAGGGTGGCAAAGGAAGGGTGCTCAATACCGACAGCAGGGGACATTGGAAGCGTTGCCGTGATAACCTCCGGAATTTGTTACCCCATGTCGTGCATATAAGTTTGACAGGGCTTTGATGCACATAACCAAGCTCAGTGCGAAAATCGTAGTAGGGAATGGCGGATCAATACGGTCGGTCTGTTGTCCGAAGTCATGCTATGACTGATTGGAAAGGGGAAGAAAATTGGATAATGGGGGGGTAAGAAAAAGAGTACCAAGGGAAGACAGCATACGTATGAAGTTGGGTGTCATTAATGAGGCACCGTCCCATCCGGTTGGTGTGCAGGTCAAGTTGAGCCAGAAGTGACCACCTCATGCGGCCACCATTTTGTGGAGAAGACAGCCATCTAATGTAGGGCGTCGATCGGCCAGCCTGGAGCAATATGCGAATACAGACATAGTTGGCTAGGAAAGCAGAAACAGGCTCGGTTGAAAAGGCGCCTATTTGATTGAGGGAAGGCGAAAGAGAGGGAAAACCCAGGCGCTAGACGGCGAGAGCAGGAGGTGCTGTTGATTTGATATTGGGGTGGGCGGCCAAGAGCCACTGAGTATCCCAGGAGGTGGGATGGAAATGGAACCGACACACATGGATGATGACGGGGGTATGGACGACATCTCGTGGGCACATCCCTACGTGGTAGGGAGCCCTTCGTTTCCACAGGGTTGGACAAGCCGGGGGTGCAACGAACCTAGGAAGGGCATCGAAGGAAGAAGTAGGCGAGTCGTTAGCCTGTTGAACATAAGCAGCAGCCTTCAATCAGCAAGCAACAATTGAGGCAGAGGAGGCGCGGCGACTGCGATAGTCAATGTTGTCAGTCCCTATGAGGGCCTTCGCACCTGCATTCCTTTGCTGTGCTCTTTGTCACCGGATGAGGAGCAGGAAAGATATCGCGGTGGCTCTTCGGGTCAAGACGATCAAGACGCTGATCAAGATTTGACTGGATAATGCCGGACATCGTTTGAGACGTAAACTGAGTGATGTGACATAAGAGTTGAAGAGGAAAGACTGTCGATACCTTGACCAGATTCAAAGGCAGGCGCGATTGGGAATGAAAGTGAAGGAGGAAAGCAGGAAGGAGAACTAGTTGGCTAGGAAAGGCGGGCGATGTCAAAACTGCAGGGAAAGTGCCAAAACAGATGGCGAGATGGAGGGACAGACAGGATGGACATGGTCCTGCTAGGTAACAATTGTGTGGTGAAAAAAAAAGACAGCCAAAAGTGACTTTCTCGCACCTTGCCATGAAATGCCCAGGCAGTCGCCTCGTGCCGCGCTGCGCTGCGTGTCTGCCAAAGTACTCGTACTTCCATGCCAAGTACTGTGTGCGTAGAACCCCGACCCATACCCAGACCCAACGAGCCAGCTAGCCCCGGCCGGCAGGCTCTCTGAACGTCAACGTCGTTAACTCGACTTGATCGCGAGCGAAGCAAATTGAAGAGACTGATAGCTCGCATCCGATGAGGCCAAATTGCTGGCGCGATTTGATGGCACAAGGTGCGAGATATAATTTATCCAGAATTGATTCGGCAAGTCGGATAGCAAGAGATGTGGTCGGGGCAAGGTATCTGATGTCCGATGAAGGCAGGGTACCTAGCGTATGCACGGAGAACGGGTACCAGCCAAGGTACGTCAATACCTTAGCTACCAAGCGAGCGAGCGAGTGAGCGGGACACGGAGAGACAGAGACATGGCTATTTTGCTAGTGTAGTTAGACAGGGACAGGAGACGACGGAGACCATAGGAAGAGAGAGAGAGAGAGCGCGCGCGCGCGAGAGAGAGAGAGACAGAGACAGAGAAAGAGGGCGCGCGTGCGGAGGGACAGACGTCGCCTCATGCAGGTCTTGGGCATCGTCCACTCACACTTTCGCTTTCTTTCCCACTCCCCATCTGTTTCTGTGTCTCTTTCTCCTCTTGTGGGATATTTCCTTGACAACCTTACCTTGAAGGTGCCGCACTCAATCGATGGAATCTGTCGTCTCTTTTCCCTCCCTCCGTCACGCACATACACTCGCGCGCACCTCTGCGGACGCGAATGAGTAAAACTATGACTTGCTTTGACTGAGTTCGGGGCTAGACCCTTGGGACCGATTGAAGAAACTGAACGAAGAGCAAAAACCGCAGCAAAAGTACGGTGACGATCTGATAGAAGGCAACGGGTGGTGAGATGGACGGGGGCGTGCGGTTGGATTCTGCGGCGTTGGCAAGCCTGTGGTGAGGTGTGAGGTCGCCGGGCCCTTGCCCGGTCTTTGGTGCGAGAGTGATGACTGCGGGAGCGGGTACAGAGGTACAGAGTGGATCCATCTGTATCATGCAGGTCGTGGAGACGTATCGATACCCAGAGTTGCGCGTACTTTGTGTGTAGCCGTGAGTAGCATTCCCCGACCTGCAGCAGATCGATACTTCTCACCTCCCACGCAGCCCCATCCATCCGCAAGAGAAAAAAAAAGAAGAGCGAGGGGGGCCTGCCGCTGCTGCTTTCTCTCTCCTGCTTCTGTTGCTGCTGTTGCTTCTTTCCTGCTCCCGCTGCCGCCCTGCTGGCCCAGACGGGACTGGAGAGGCATTATGTACTTTAGCTTACCTTAGCATTGGTCTGTCGGTACGCAGGTACGTATCCGTACATTTCCAGATTTCCATATGGCGCCCACACACGCACTCTCTCTCCCTCCCCCCATTCTCCCATATTAATACTACTTGTCCCATCAAAGTCCCTGGGCCCTTGCCCCGTGTGTGTGAGTACCTTGCCATAGATTAGCTGGGGAGAGCTACATACCCACCCGACTTCATTGCGTTGCGGCAGTGGGAGCCATCCATCGTAGCAGTCGGTCTCCGTAGCGGCAGCCCAGATTTATGGATGAGGCAAGACAAGGCAAGTCGCAAAGCCAGGTTAAGGTGGGAAGAGCAGGTAGGCCAATCTATCGGTAGGCAAGTGGATGAGGTAAAGACGGATCAGGTGCAGGTTCGTCGGTGCGTGGTGCTTTTGCTTTGCTTTGCTTTACTCTGCTGTGGTTGCTGGTCCTGGACATGGACATGGACCTGGACCGGACGGGACTTGGTGCCATGCCGGCGCTGCAATGAAAGGTACACCGTACACCTACACACCTCAGAACAAAAGGCAGGTACGGGGTCGGTCGACCTTCTTCGACGTTTCTTACCATTTTGCCTTCCGCTTGTCTGGACCTGGACCCATCTTCTTCTTCCCGTCACCTTCCTTCCTTTCCACATCACTTCCTCCCTGGCCCATCTTGACCACCTTCACAAACACGCTCGATTTCGGCTCTCCAGCTGGCTCCATTGCTTCCATTCTCCCTGGTCGCGCGGATCCGTCGAACCTTCCTCGTCGGTTTCCTACCTACTGGGGTCCCAGCTTCTCACTCGCCCTTTGCTTTTCCATCGTCTCGTCTCTCACACTCACATTCTCATTCATCTACACCACCACACCTCACTCACTTCACTTCACCTCACCTCACCCATCACCACCACCACCGCCCACCACGCTCAAACCCAGACGCACATCTCTACTTCTCCCACATTCATAATCCAAATTCCACACTCACCCGCGTCACTACCTCCACGCGCCTTCCCCCCGCGACTTTCTTTTCTGGTCGATAGAGCTCCAAGCCTTCTACATATACCGTTCTTCCACACCTCGACACGGTCACTCACACATATCCATCTCCATCTCATGGGTTGCGTCTGGCTCACGGCCGCCTGCCTCACCGGATAAGTCGACGTCGGGT
This sequence comes from Colletotrichum paranaense, assembly GCF_030867605.1. Classification (NCBI taxonomy): domain Eukaryota; kingdom Fungi; phylum Ascomycota; class Sordariomycetes; order Glomerellales; family Glomerellaceae; genus Colletotrichum; species Colletotrichum paranaense. The sequence continues at coordinate 2,642,935 of NW_026848960.1, read as the reverse complement.
CCCATCTGGCTCAGCCTATGGATCGGAGCCTCCGCCGCCTTGCAGACGAACTTCACCCTGTCGGCCCTCTTGCATCTCGTCACCCGCGGGAAGGGCCCCGACATATTTCATCTCACCTCCCGCCAACGCGCAGCTAGCCACCGCCATCATGGCACAGAAAAACCAAACCGCCAGCAGTTCTGACGACCAATCTGCCAGCGCCACACCGTCTGCACAAGACGCCTCGGATTCCACGCAGCCTGCCACTTCGGGCGCGTCGACATCCAAATCAACATCTGCCGCCCAGAAATTACATCAGACTGAGCTGGACGCCGCCCTTCGCAACGCTCAACCCACGACCAAGTCATCTGCCATGGGCTTGGACCAGTCTTCAAAGGACGCTGCCGCCTTTGAAGCTGCAAACCCTTATGGGACGCGGTCACGAAACCGCACTGGCTCATCGCGCCCAAACTACGCCGAGGACAAGGATCTCGATGTCGACATGTATGATTACGCCCCAGAGAAGAAGGATCAAGAGTCCAAGAAATCGGCGCGTCACAGTAACGTGTCGGCCGCGTCCATCCAGGAGAACGCGCGACCCAACGGCTCAACCCGCAAGGCCCTGCCATCTGACGACACAAAGTCGACCGTCCCTCAGAACGGAGCAAAGGACGTGCAGCCAGCAAATTCCACCCCGACCACGCAAACACCGGCTTCGACAAACTCGACGCAACCCTCAAAAAAGCGCAAGGCTGCTTTACACGCCGCAGCTGCGACTTCTCAGGCTCATGCTTCTGCGACGGCCTCGTCGTCTGGCGCCAGCACAGGGGCATCACGAAAAACGGCGTCGGGTCCTTACGCTAGCTCTTACGCAGAGACGAACATGCTCAGTTTCGAGAACTCCGGTGCAGTCCCCAGAGATGGAAAGTTGGTGGCGGATGACGGTACCGTACTAGCACCCAATGGTAAGACAGCAACAAACCACACACGCACCTTCACGTACCCTCACTCATCATCCTTACGCCTCGTCTTAATTTTTTTACTCCTTCTTCCTGGAGAGGATTGTTCGCTGATCTAGATTCACAGACAATGTCTATCTCGTGTGTGAGCCTCCGGGCGAGCCATATTACCTGGGTCGCATCATGGAGTTTCTCCACATGCAGAATAACAGCAAAAAGCCGGTGGATGCACTTCGCATCAATTGGTTCTACCGACCCAAGGATATCGGCAAGAAGGTCAATGACACCCGACTAGTGTTTGCGACGATGCATTCCGATATCAGTCCTTTGACAGCCTTGCGTGGTAAGTGCCACATCCTGCACAAGGCGGAAATTCCCAATATGGACGAATACCGAAAAATTTCAGACAATTTCTGGTACGAAAAATTGTACGACCGCTACATCCAGAAAAATTACGATCTGATCCCTACGTCGACAATTGTGAACGTGCCTGAGAGGGTGAAGAAAGTGCTAGACGAACGCTGGAAATTCGTTATTGTGGAGCAGGGCCGCGGAAAAGAGTTCACTAGTGCGGTGAAGTCCTGCAAGCGATGCAGCGGCTACTGTGCAAGGTTAGTCCGCCCACGCAGCAGTCTCATGGAGAGTTGGGGTCACTAACAGCATTACAGCAATGACTCGGTCGACTGTGCTGTGTGTAAGAAGACATACCACATGAACTGTGTCAGGCCGCCCCTGCTCAAGAAACCCTCCAGAGGCTTCGCTTGGTCCTGCGCTGCTTGTAGTCGTGCGCAGGAACGGAAATTGGAGGCTCGGCATACTCCCAACCCGAACAGTCTCAAGGAAAATGCAGGCGATGCTGATGATGAGGACTTGTACGACGACGATGATGATGAGATGCAAATCGACACCGAACGGACGAGTCCTGCTGAGGACGACGACGCCCATCGTACGGGCACTGCAGAGCAAATCTACCAAGCCAGCCTGTGGCCTTGGCGCTACCTTGGAATGCATTGCAGGCCCGAAGATGCCCTCGATTACGATGACCGAATTTACCCCCGCGCTAGCACTCGCATAGGTCCCAAACATCAAGCGCCCGTGCTTCCTTGGCCCGGCCAGCCTGTACAGTATCAAAAGCCTCTGGAGTTCAAGAGGACAGGGAAGAAAGGGCCCGGGCTATCGAAAGAAGCGCTTGCCGCTCTGGAGGCTGAGAAGATTCGACGTGAGAAGCGTCCTAAGTGGGTTCAAGATGAACCTGCGGGTTATGTGGCGAGAGGAGAAGACGACGACCCTGACGACCCGAACGCCACAGCTACACGCATCTGGTTGCCTCCCCCAGCAACTGAGAAGAATACTGGGTGGGAAGCCAAGCTCGACCGGTACATGAAAAAGGCGGAAGAGTTGACGGCCAAGTTTGGTCTGGCAAAAAACTCGACCAACTTCCACGATATTGCTGTGGCAAAGTACTACAGCAGTGACTATGATGAAGATCGCGCACTGAAGGCGCTCTCGGAAGTGAACAAGGCGACTTTCAAGGAACCCGATCTGACGGCCACGGAACAGAAGAGGTTCGAGGAAGGTGTCAGCAAGTACGGATCCGAGCTTTATCTCGTCAAGCGACACGTCAAGACTCTTTCGCCTGGAGAGATTGTACGATATTACTACAACTGGAAGAAGACCCCGCAAGGCAAACAGATCTGGGGAAATTTCCAGAACAGAAAAAGCAAGAAGGAAGCCAAGAAGGCAGAGGTTGCTGCAAGCAAGTTGCAGGACGATATCGCCGATGATGCAGACGACTCTGCATTCGATTGCGACAAGGCGGCAAGCAAGAAGAAGAGCTTCGTGTGCAAGTTCTGCCACACCAAATATTCCAGGCAATGGAGGCGAGCTCCCAATGCATCGGGAACACCTGTCAGCGAGGGCAAGAATTCCACCAAGGACAAAGGCCAGTACATCAATGCTCTTTGTCGCAGATGCGCGGAGCTCTGGCGGCGCTACGGCATTCAATGGGAAGAAATGGATGAGGTCGCCAAAAAGATCGCTCAAGCAGGTGGTCGAGCCTGGAAGAAAAGACAGGACGAGGAACTCCTCAAAGAGCTTGAGGCAGCTAAGGAAATGCATACTTACTGGAACACCCCTCCGCCGGCCATCGCTCCAGAGCCGGTTGTGGCAGTTTCAGCGGCACCTTCGAGCGAACCTCCGCGGAAGAAGCTCAAAGGATCAGCCCCAGAGAGAGACTCAGAGTCGCTCGCCTCAGACTCAGCTCCTGCTGCCGCTCCACCGAAGAAGAAGGAAAAGGCGGTCGAGAAAGAGAAACCAGCGCCTCCACCAGTTCCAGAAATCCCGAAGCCCAAGACTATGCCTTGCGGAATTTGCAACCAGTTGGAGCCCTTGGGAGATCAGCATCTATCGTGTAAGGAATGCAGACTGACAGTCCACCGCAACTGTTATGGAGTTGTCGACAACAGGCACCCTGGCAAGTGGACCTGCGATATGTGCGCCAATGACAAGAGCCCACAGGTTTCGATCGTAAGTGGTTTACCGCCCTTGACTAATCTCGTTTCATATGCTGACTTCTGGATAGCAATACAAGTGTGTCTTGTGCCCGATTGAGCATACTGAGCATGACTTCGTTGAGCAGCCTAAGATCTCTACTTCCAAGAAGAAATCAGAGAAGGAAAAGGAGCGCGAGAGAATGGAACGAGAGCAGGCACAAAAGGCTGCCGACTACTACAAGAAAAAGCAGGAGGATGCCAATCGCCCAGTCAACCCCAGGGAGCCTTTGAAACGGACCGCAGACAACAACTGGGTCCATGTCACCTGTGCTGTTTGGACACCTGAGGTCAAGTTTGGCAATGCTAAGGCATTGAGTCCATCTGAGGGCATTCCTTCTATCCCTCGTGCCAGGTACGATGAGGTTTGCTTGGCCTGCAACCACAAAGGTGGTGCTTGCATTACTTGCCATTACTGCCGAGACCCTCGTAAGTACTGCTCATTCAACTTCTTGGATGCCTACTAATCGCTATTCCCAGTTCATGTTGAATGCGCTCGCCAAAAGGGTTATCTCCTCGGCTTTGACATCACCCCTGTAAAGGGGTCTCGTCGTGACCAGTTCAATCTCGTCACCATTAATGGCGAAACTGGTGTCATGTCCGCCACAGTGTGGTGCAAGGAGCACGTTCCAACAAAGAGCGTTATTCATCAGATGCACGACATTGTTGACGAGGATGGCCTCACTGCTCTACAGTACTATGTACAGAGCTACAAGCAGGCAGATCTCACCTTGACTGGCACAGTCAGAAAGGCCAACCTGATGACGAATGCTGCGAAGATGGGAGGTGTTCCTGTGACGCCAAGCACTCGGCGAGCATCAACCACCACTGCACCTTCTAACGTTGTTTCTCAGAGTGTGAACAGCGAAACCCCGAGCACTCACCAAGCAGGGGAGAAGATATGCATTACCTGTGGCATCGACGTCGCTCTCAAGTGGTGGCCCATTGAAAACTCCGATGAGCGGGAACTCACCAATGGTCACTACGGAAGCCTTGGCTCAGAGGCTCAGAAGTTTGTCGAGCAGAGAAAGTTCCAGTGTCACAAGTGCCGCAAATTGAAGAGGAAGCCGGTTCCCCATGCACCCAAAGAACCATCTCCAGTCATCGAGGCTGCTGCGAGGTTGGTACCACCTCCACCTTTACCGGTTGTCCCCGCACATCACGCTCTCGCAGCACCTCCTCCGCCCTTGAGGAGCCCACCAACGACCGGCGCAGAGGCCAGAGCTCGAAGCCTCTCTTCATATGCCTGGGTTGCTCCGGCACCTCCTCCACAGCCGTCTGCCTCCCAGCCTGCAGCTCCGCATCCAGCGCCTGTGCCTGTGCCCGTGCCGCCGCCAGTTCAGGCTGCTGCCGCACCACCGCCGCCAAACCCGGCTCCAGCTCCTCACCAAGCTCCGGGTCCCTATGGCCCTCCTCCGGCACCAAGATACGAGTGGAACAGTCGCCCACCTCCACGTCATGGATCGCCACCACAGCGTCCTATTTTCCAGCCGTTGGCTAACCTACGTCCTCCGCCAATGATTCCAATGTCGATGGCCCCTACACCACCATCCGGTCCCAATGGACATATCGGCCAGCCTGTGCATCACGGAATGCCGCCTTCGCCGCTGATGGCGGGGCCCATGTCTCATGGATCCCATGGTCCACACGCACCGCCCTATGTGCATCCTTATCGGCAACCTCCTCACGGATCACCTCACGGCCTACCAAATGGCGGGCCTCAGCCTAGAGGCCCCGATGCGTTCGCTCAGGGACTTCTTCCGCAGCGTTCACCATACGGAAGTCCCCCAGCTCATGATGCCGGAGGTCCGCTGAGGACACCCGGCATGCGCCCTTCCAACGAGCCGCCTCGACCCGCGGGAGCGAGCACTAGTCCTTCTCTACGCAACTTGCTCTCTTGAGAGACTACGGCATGTTTCTTTCATTTTGCGACTTTGGGGAGTTTTGGAAGATGGTATGAGGTATAAGGAATGGTTGAAGTCCAGGGCCGGAGAGCGGAAACTCCCGCCCCGCTAGTGTAGATTATGCATTTCGTTCAAGCGCGAAAGAAAAACTTGTGTCAAGGTACAGACACGTTGTCTTGTGATAGCAACTGGCTGCACCGGGGAGGCTGGCAGAACGGGATGAGTTCCTTGTGCCAAGGGCGGTTGCTAGATGTCCTAGTGTTGAATAAAGCAAGTTCTCGAGTAAAGCTGTAGCTCAAGGCTCTGGTAGCCAACATAATGCGTGATACGTTGTCAAACGCTCACTACCTATACATACGTTGTCCACCTTTGGCTATTTACTTCATTCCTCCCCAATATCCTCGTTCCTGGCTTGGTCAGTATTTTTCTCTCGAGGTGCTTTAATGGCAAGATGTGCCGTCCGGTTGGCAGGGGACGGGCATCTTCCTTACCAGACTTCAGGCTTTTCAGCAATAAACTTGTCCATGAGAGCCTTGCATTCTGCGCTATCGACGACGATGACTTCCACGCCGCGCTGCTTGAGGTACTCCTCGCCGCCGAGGAAGGTCTTGTTCTCGCCGATGACGACGCGAGAGATGCCATAGAGCAGACAGGCTCCGGTGCCTGGTGGAAGAGGTTGAGAACCGGGTTCAGCATTCAAAGGGGAAGAGAGGGGAGGGAGACTCACACATGTCGCAGGGGGAAAGAGTCGTGTACATTGTGCTGCCCTTGTATGCCTTTCCGGGCAGACGTCCTGAGTTGAAGAGGGCGTCGGTTTCGCCCTAGTATCCAAAGCCGTTTGAGTTTTTGATACGATTTGTGATTGGGGGAAGGGGGGTTTCATCGGAAGACTTGTTTGACTTACATGGTGAATAGCCGAGCCCATCTGGACGCGGCGGTTGTGGCCGCGGCCGAGGAGCTTGCCGTCTGCGGAGACGAGGGCGGCTCCGATCTGGGGTCGGGTTAGGGGTCGTACGTTTTCCCCGGATGGTGATGAGTTTTAACGTACCGGGACGCCACCCTCTGAGGCGCCGGTCTTGGCTTCCTCGATTGCGATCGCGAGACCTTCTGTGTCGTTCATATTCATGGGAAACTGGGTGGCAAGGTTGTCAGTTGAGAGGTGGATGGATGGAAGCGAACGAAGTGGGGGCGGGGTTACTTTGGGATTGTTTGGTATTGGAAGGGAAATGGTCTCACGTTTGAGTTGGGATTGATCAGGATGAGAGTATGCCGCAACTCTTGCTCAGCAAAGCAGGAAAATAGTGTCTAGTACAAAGGACGCTAGAGCCGTGTTGCTGAGTGTGCTTTTGAGTACGATAGAGTCTTTGGTGGCGAAGATAGGGGTGGCGTATGAGATGGTTTGATTTGGGAGGGTCCTTATCGGTGTACTCCACTTGGTGATGATGGGTTACGAAAATCACCAGATTGATGGGCATCAAGGCCTTCGAAACTGTGAGGTGGGGGTACTTTACTTGAGAGCGTTGGAGAGGACTTGGGCTCGTTGTGTTGATGAGTTGTTGCAACGCTGGGGTGAAGTCGGACGTGTGTGCGGTCGTAGCTCCAGCACGGGATAACCAGTCGGCAAGATGTCTACGCGCGCGAGTAATAAACGCGTCAATTAGCAATTATATAGTCGGTTGATCGAAAAGCATTGATGTGGGACTTTCAGTTAGTGTAGTTCCGTAACTAAACATATTCAAGTTGGGTCTACCTCGTCTATCTTCACTCTCTGTATCTCCGGGACAAGCGCTCTGCTTCCAGGGGCGAGGATGGTGTGTTTACGAGACTATGCCACGTTGAGTTCGCTGCATGGTCAACACGGTACCCGAAAGCTTCGATGGTGGATATCAGCCTCTTTCCCTCTCTCAATTATCCTGTGTGCGCTGGAATATTCACAAAATGCTTCAAGAGATATCGGGTTGGAAGTAGTTGGAGCCCTTTGCCTTCGGCTTAGGACGTCTCTCACCGAACGAAATGTGTCAAACTCACGCCGAATGACCGACTACGTCAAATCAGTCATGTTAGATGATAGACTCACTGTACAATTAGGGTGGTGAGAAGGGGTGAAATTAGTTCTCACTTCCTTGCGGAAACCCACTCGGCCGATGAGGCCATTTCAACTCTGGTCATCTCGCCTTTTCAAGATCATCCATCCTAGGGAGCAAGTTGCAGCAACATGAATAGAATCAGCTCGTCATGTTAAAGAGATTGAAAATGGCCACAATTGGTCCCTCAACTACGAGGGTCCCGAACATGATGACCATAGAAGGCATTTGCGATGGTCTCATTCCAGGGGCAGCGTACCTCTTGAGTGAGTCGTGCCTTGACACATTTGACAGCAAACCGCCAGGTCTGTCCACAAGGAAATGCGGAACTAGGCAATAATGGGGCAGATCAAGCTCATACTCTAAAATAAAGAGTTTGATATGACTGTGGCAAAGAATGCCACTCTGAAAACCGTCAGAAGGGCATAGATAGCGCAGATGTTCAATGAGTACATCACGATACTTGGCACCGGGACTTCTGGAGTCGTATCTTATGGAACGATGCTGAATTGAGCACTTAGCTCATAAGAGAACAAGGCATAACATTTCTCGAAGAGCCCGAGATAGACTATAGTCATAGGTAGTGTTACTTAAAAAAGCTCAGATGGTACATCTAGCAGATGAAGTTAAGCGAAAGTGATACCTAGCTGCATCACCATGTCAGCTCAACCCATGTTCCTCTGTCCCGCTGGGAAGCTGAGTCGTAGATTCTCATCTACACAGACCACGATATCACTCGAGCCAACCTATTCACCTAATGACCGAAAACCAGACGTTTGTACGGCGCATGGGTCGCTGTAGCTTGTTAATAGCTGTTCGGACCGTAGCACCGGTCGAACTATCGGACGACGCAAAGCAACGGGTAAGCAAGACCACAGTCTGGACCAAGCATATTTTGCAGCTACAGGTGGCTGGCTAGGCATCACATAAATTGTCTTCTCTGAAGACGACGCAGGGCAAGATGAGAGGCAAGGACGCAGCTGAAGATGCAAACATATTTTCGGACAACGCAAGATGCATAAGAGACTGATGTAGCAGTCAGAAGTGATCTGACTGAGGTTGAATAAGTAAAAGGGGGTTGCAAAAGACCAGCACGCTTGTGAGAAGAAGCCGGTGAACAAGTTCCGAGACCGAGTGAGGTCCCTGGTCTCGTCCCGAGGCTCACGATGAGTCGTTAGATGGGTGGAGCAGGCCCGTTGGGATCAGCAGATTACATACGACGGCAATGTTACTTTAGATCAATCTTTCCCGAAGCTTGCATCGGCGTTTATCTAAAGTAAACTCGTATATCCAAATTTTGGTGGAGCCCCGTTTCGAGATCATCCCAAGGAGGGAGATGGCCGAAGATCAGCCAGATCCACGTGATGTTGCAGGTGATCGGATGCTTTTTTCCCCCTTGCGATGTTTACCACAGCTTTCTCAAAGGCAACCTGGCTTAATTGATGTTGTGACTTTCTCTTATTGAGGAATTGGTTGACTGTCATCATCGGACTTGAAAATCAAGGTTCTGTACTGTGAAAAGGTGCCTTGGTGTCTTATGTAAGAAACTTTGGGGGTAAGGTTTCGACAGGAAGGCAACCTCTCGCGTCCCGGGTCAGATTGTCTGCTCCTGACCTCGTTCCTGCTCAGCCAAGCGCCCAAAAATGCTGTGAAGCCCCTCCTACTTCTCCGCTGCGCGGGCATCTTTGCGGTGGACCGTGCACCGACGTCAACTTGATTCCTCGGCTGAAGCGCCAATGGGGGCAAAGGTATGGTATCCACACGCTCGTCCTGGCAGGAGCATTGCAATTCCACTGTAAATAGCATTGGATCCCCATCATCATCACGGGTTCCCTTTCCATGTCCAGTGAGAACGAGACAGACTTGTCCCGTTCTCCGCTGGGAGAAGAGGGGGGACGCCCAATGAAAGCCCCACTGGCAAGGCATTGCATGGCAGACGGCTTCTGCTGCCAGGTGCTGCTGGCTGTTCTACTTGGATAACTTCCCCTCGTTAGAGATTGCCTGACAGGTATTCATCCACGGTACAGACGACAGAGGACTCACCGTCTTAATTGGGCTGGGAAGGTGGGAGAGGGCGGAAGTGCCACCATGCAGGTGCAGGCTCAATAAGGTACCTACAAATAGGTATGGGCAGCAAAGCCCAACGCCGATGACTTGAAGGCCAAACATGTTGTCACCTTCGTTCTCATTGGCCGGGGGTATTTAATCTGTACATCACGTACTGCGTAGGTAAGCCGTCGTATCTTTCGACCTCGTTGCAGACAGACTGGGGAGGCTTGAAGGAAGGAGATGGGCAAAATAAAAAAAGAAGTCATCCTCTGGGACGCCACAAGCCAGCGTCTCTGAAGAACCCAAACAGTGCATAGAGATGATGATCCCCAGTGTTAGCGCCTTACGGCAGTGAGGAGTAATTTGGGTATCCGAAGGAGGAAGGGACGGGAAGGTACCTTACACTTTCCGTAGTGTGGCGTGCCTGGGTGCTGGCTTTTCGTAACGTAAGGAACCTCCCATGCACTTTGGGTACCTGCCTGAAGGTAATACCCAAGGTTAGGTAAGAAACCTGACCCAGTCTCACTCTCTCGCCCTCTCTCGGCTCTCCCATTCCTTGCCCGCCCAGCTCTCACTCCGCTCTGTCTTGCTCGCCTTACCGCTCGCTGCCCTCCACTGCCTTAGGTACTTACCTTCCACCCGCACAAACCATACCACACAAGAAGCAGGCACGGCAACAGTGCACACCACTTACCTCACTTTTGGCGACTCATATCCGTACCTTTTACCTACGTACCTACGTAGGTACCTCATCTTCCCATACATACCTTGCCTTACTTTCTTCCTCCCGAGGTACCTTTTCTGCGTGCTCAAGGCTTAAGGTACGGACAAACAAAACGCAAGAGAAAAAGAAAAAAAACGATAGAGGGTTTGGATTCTCTTGCCCATTTATTTACCTTCACATCACCCACATCTGCACCCACAGTACAGCCCGGCCCTGGGATTCGCCCATCTTTTTGGGTGCAGCCGATCAAGCCCACACTAAATCTCCCTACGGCCAGCGACGAACGCCTCACAACAAAACCACCACCGCGCCTTCGCCCACACTCCTTTGATCATCCTCGACCCGGCCCCTTTTTTCCTTTTCTCCAGCCGGTGTTGGTGCTGGACTTTGGACTGCGACCACTACCACTACGTATACGACGCCCAGGACAGGACGTTTCTAGGTTTTACCTATTTTCCCCCTCCCGCATCACATAGCCTTGCATTACTACTGTGGTCCGCCCTTGTGTGGTTTTTTTTTCCTTCTCAATCTCATTTCCGCCTTCCTTTCTTCGGACGAGACGAGACGAGAGACGAAAGTGTTCGGTCGGTTGCTGGCAGCATTTCAGCTCCTGCTCCAAACGTCGCCCTGTCGCTGCTGGGCTGCTCCACTACCACAAGCCAACAACCTAACCTCGACGACCCCGACCCATTCTCCCCGACCCTCTTCTCACCCACGCCCTCACTCTCACCCTGACCCCCGACTATTCGTACTCGACCGACTCCCAATCCCAATCCCAACCCCGACTACCACTACTTTCACCACCACCATCCCCTTCAGGCCAGCGCCTGCGACGTGGCTACCCGTCTCCCGCCAGTCTCGCGAGTACCTGACGGCCGTTACCCGAATTATTTACTATCGCCCAGCACGATACCGCCGCCGTGCGACGACGACCCTTTTCTTCAATTCTCGACCCCAGTACATACCTACCTACCCATTCCACCACGACCACCCCCCGGCATTTTCGCAGCCCAGCTGATGCCGACCGATAATTTCCTGGCAACTTCCACCTCCGACACTCAAGGCTGACGGGCCGCTTTCCAATCCATCCCGCCCTACCAGTGAAGAGTCGCAATCGAACACACTACGCGCAGACAAGACGACGCAAACATTACTGCACCATGGCGTCGGATTACGATCATGGGGCGCCGGACGACCGCTTGCAAGCCCACCCCGCCGTCACCCCTATGGAACCTGGTTATCCCAGTGATGGAGTCTGGCAGAACGGAGGAAGGAGAACTCCCGAAAGAAATTACCGCTCACAACAGCCCTCACGTTCACCCGGTCCCAGAACACCTGGTCGAGAGGGCGACTCAAGGCGGAGCGGTGAACGCAGTAGATCCAAAGGAAGAGGAGGTGGGCGGTCAGCCAGCGGTCAACAGAGGACCTGCAAGAAGTGTGGAGAGCCTCTCACCGGCCAATTCGTTCGCGCACTGGACGGAACCTTTCACTTGGATTGCTTCAAGTGTCGTGTACGTCTTCAGAATATCCCCTGTTCTTCTCTAATTGTTCTAACCCGGATTTTACCACCAGGATTGCGGCCAGATTGTAGCCTCCAAGTTCTTCCCCGTCGATGACGAAGGTGGTGAAGGACAGTATCCTCTGTGCGAGACAGACTACTTCCGCCGGCTGGGTTTGCTTTGTTTCCAGTGCGGCGGCGCCCTTCGAGGCTCCTACATCACCGCTCTCGACCGAAAGTATCACGTCGACCATTTCACATGCTCCCTGTGTCCCACGGTCTTTGGCGCGCAGGACAGCTACTACGAGCACGATGGCAACGTGTATTGTCACTACCACTACTCTACGCAGTTTGCGCAAAGATGCAATGGCTGCCAGACTGCAATCCTCAAGCAGTTTGTGGAAATTTACAGGAACGGCCAGAACCAGCACTGGCATCCCGAGTGTTACATGATCCACAAGTTTTGGAACGTGCGACTTACGCAGCCGAGTGACCCCTCCGAATTACCTCAGGAGACCGACGACCCCGCGACGCGCGACATCATTAGAGAGGAGGAAGAGCGCATGGAGGAGAAGGTCTACCGTATTTGGAGCGTCCTGTCAACTTTCGAGGAGTCGTCCGCAGCATGCATCTCCGATATGCTCCTCCACGTGAGCAACGGCGCCTATGTCGACGGTGTGCTGGTCGCCAAGAAGTTCATCTGGCACGTTGAGATCTTGTTCCAGTCTGCTGATCGCCTGGACTACTCCATGGATCAACTGAAGCTCAAGGGTGAGCTTTGAATAGCCATACTCTCAGATCACGTTCTTCGCTAACAGCCCAGAAATAGGATTGTCGTACGGTCGTGAGGCCAAGCTTCTGTGCAAAAAGATAGTATCTTTCTTCTCGCTGCTGTCCAAGACCCAGGACACGGGAGCCCGCAAGCTTGGCGTCACTCAGGAGTTATTGTCCCTAGTCACAGGTCTTGCTCACTATCTCAAGCTTCTCATTCGAATCTGTCTGCAGGGAGCGTTACGCCTTGAGAAGGAGTCTAAGAGCTCCGACGGCATTTATCAGTTCCTGGATGACCTGAGCGAACTGGACAGCGTAAAGCCCGACGACAACACCCTACAGGCTATTACGGGCAACTCGCGCCTTTCGGCGAAGGATTCTGATCACTGTGCACTCTGCAATAAGTCTGTCGAAGACGAGTGCGCAAAGAACTCCGACCGGCGATGGCACATTGCCTGCGTCAGCTGCTCACGTTGCACAAGAGACATCGGTCGCAAGCTGGAAGATGCTCGCTACAATGCCTTTGACAAGAAGATCTACTGCAACAACTGCATCGGCGCCAACGGTGATGATATGCCGCCTTTTGAGCATGTCACCAAGCTCCAGCAGTACGTTTTCTTGTTGAAGGTGGCGCTCGCGCGGTTGTTGGACATCCTGCGAAGCAATGGCGCTTTGCCTCGGCAAAACGATGACCAGAACTCTGATGGTTATGGTCCAGGCGAGGGTGCCCGAACTTTGGCTCCCGGAGAAGCACCCTACCTAAACTCAGACAACCGCTCGAAGTCGTACGCTGGAGATCAACGGGAGCACAATCGCGAGTCTTCCTACGAGAACACGCTGAATGATGTTCGCCGATTGAGAAGTACTCGTCTCGACAAGCATTTGTCTTCAAGCTTTCGCAAGGCCAGAACGTCGCGCATCATGGACGGGCCTGAGGGACGTAGCGTTCGCCCAGGATCCGCGGGCGAGGATTTAGGCCGCGCTGATGGGGACCTCCATATTCTCGAGGAACGAAGAGGCCCAAACGACGAAGGCACAACGGACAAAATGTTCAACCACCAAGACGCTCTGACGCTGGATGATATCCCGCGAATTGTTGCTGCCGAACAAGTCAAAGAGCAACAATATAAGCCCAACCGCCAGGAACTCTTCCGGTCCCCCGCAACCGACCCCATGGGACATCAAAGATCGCAGTCGGCAGGTAGAGAGGCTGAGTTGCGCATGGGCGATGCGATGCCTCAGCGTCTGGGACGGAAGTACTTTTCGGAGCTCTCGGGATTGGAGTACTTTATCGTGCGCCACCTGGCAGTCTTGACTCTGGCGCCTGCCGTTGAGAACGAATTCCCTCTGGAAGAGTTATTGAGCTTTATCGAGTCGAGAAAGCAGCCCACGTTCTGGAAAAACTTGGGCAAGGCCTTCAAGAACGACCGGCCGAAGAATGTCAAGAAGAAGGGCATTTTCGGAGTACCCTTGGACGTCATCATTGACAAGGATGGCGCCGAGTCAACAGACGGTGTAGGCCCCGGAACACTCAAGATTCCTGCAATTATTGACGACCTCATCTCATCCATGAGAAAAATGGATCTTTCCGTTGAGGGTGTTTTCCGAAAGAACGGCAACATCAAAAAGCTGTCTGAGCTCTGCGAAAGAATCGACCGGGAAGGCTGCGACAGCATTAGCTTCATGGACCAGCCTGTTGTACAGGTTGCCGCTTTGTTGAAGCGCTATTTGCGTGAGCTGCCCGATCCACTCTTGACTTTCAAGCTCCAGAAGCTCTGGATTTCTGTCGCCAAGATTCAGGACGATGCAAAGCGCAAGTCGTATCTGCACCTCATCTGCTGTCTCTTGCCCAAGGCTCACCGAGACTGCTTGGAGATTCTGTTCTGCTTTTTGAAGTGGGCCGGATCCTTCCATCAAGTGGATGAGGAAGCCGGATCTAGGATGGACATCAAGAATCTGGCAACCGTTATTGCACCGAACATTCTTTACAACAGCAACAAAGCGCCCGCACTGGACAGCGACCCCATGTTCGCCATTGTCGCCGTGAACGATATGATCACGTCTATCGAAGAAATGTGCCTGGTAAGATTGCTGTCCCGTCATCAGACATTTCGCAATACTAATTAGTTGTAGGTTCCCGACGAGCTTATGGAAATGGTCAACGATCCATTCGTGTTTGGCAACACTGCCGATCTCACTACAAAGGACATCCTTAAGCGTTACCAGGACCGCATGGGTCAAAGACCAGGGTTGGGCGAAGTTAATGAGGTCTTTAACAGACCAGATAACTCATCCCGGCCCCCTCCCCGAAGGGTTGAGACTGACCCCGCTCTGTGGCAACAACAAGAGAGTAGCGTCCGCACTGTGCAGGAACCGCCCATGCCCATTCCTCCTTTCAACCAACCCAATCCTGGTACACCACCCCAAAGATGGCGGCCACATGAAGAAAATGGCCACCCTTCACCCTATGGTGGAAGCCAGTATGAGCATTCAGACACCGAAGGCCCTTCGGAAGCTCAAAAGAGAGAATGGCGCCAGTCGGGTGGGGTTTGGGGAAGACAGAACAGCGGTGTTGGCGTAGGTGGAAACACATAATCCAACCAAACCAAACCGCAACAGCAAAACTACACACATATCGAAGAGTGATTTCCTACGAGGCTCACATCACTTGCTACGCATTCTATTGGGACTGCGATTTGGGGTTTCGGAGAGTCACATATCCATGCATTGTTGGCGGCGTTCCCAACCGTTTTTCATCAAAAGGACAAAAGACTTTTCTTTTGTTCGGCTACTCAACTCACGACAAGGCGGCATGAATGATTTTTTTATTTCTTTTCAAAGTTCTCTTCCAACACTTTGTCAAACCCTCTGCTTCTTGGCTTCTCCGAGAGTGAAGCATCGGATCGATATGGAATGAGGCATCCTAACGGTCTGCTGGTGTTCCTTCGCACAAATTACGATCCCGTCGTCTACTGGAAAGGGGGGGAAAGAGGACTGGTGGTCTTGGTTTGACCCTGGCTTGTTTGGAGTAAAGGCCCTGTGCCCATTGACTTGTCGATGGGTGATACCGGTCTGATTTGATTGATATGTCTCGAGCTGGACAGCTGGCCTCGTTTCTTCTTGGCTTGCGCGAGAGACCTAGTATAGCTTCGCTTCTTTTGTTGAAAGAGGGAGATATCGGATTACATTTGTGAGATGATCTGGAGCCAGGGGGGAGGGAGGAGGCCGAATAGTGCGCCACGTTTGCGCGCATCTCGAGAAAGGGGTCGGGAGGAATGGGGAAACCTCGTCCATTGTTCGCCTTTGAAAGACGCTCCTCCGCGTAGCTATGGATGGAGTAAAAGGGCCACCTAGGTAGTTCCGCCAACGCGAATAGGACAGGCCAAGCATTGCCTGCAGGTTTTCTCCAACTATTGCCTCTGAATATGTGTGCAAACATGTTGCTGCTCGCGTGTCCTACAATCATGTTTCACAGCCCATTCGCAATGCCTGCTTACACGCATAGAAAGGCAAAGAATACGGCCTGAGATATGTTGCTCTTGCTCATGATGTGGCCGCTTATTGGCCGTTTATTAGTTCCCTCTGGCATTGAGGGGTGGTTTATGTATATATACGATGAAAAATCTCTGAAAACTTTTTTTTCAACATGAAGGTCTCATATCCCTAAAACACCACCGCCCTTCATCATAACCATCATCGCCTTTGTAACAGCGTCCTTCATGCCTTGACGCTCACCTTGCCAGCCTTCTCCTGGTCGAGGAACCACTGCACGCCCCTCTTGATGCCGTCGTCAAGGCCGACAATGGGTCGGTACCCGAGGAGGCGCTTGGCCTTGCTGATGTTGTAGTAGCGCGTCATGCAGCTGTAGATGCAGCGCTGGCGGTTGAAGATGGGCGGCTTGCCGATGATGGCAAAGAAGATTTCGGAGCAGAAGCCCAGCGCGATGCCGAACTCGCGGGAGATCTTCCAGGCGTGGTCGGTGCCCTTGTCGGAGCCGGCGGCGCGCCAGATGGCGCGGGCGAAATCCCAAAAGTAGATGGGGCTGTCGTTTGTGACGAGGAAGGCCTCGCCGTCGACCTTTTCGTGGTCGAGGGGCGTGATGGAGGAGGCGGCGGTCGCGAGGAGGAGGCGGGCGGCGAGGAGGTGGGCGTGGGCGACGTTGCCGACGTAGGTGAAGTCGAAGAGGTTGTCGTTGTCGCCGAGCTGGACGCCCGTCTTGCCCTCGCGGTAGATCTTGACCATTTGGTGCGTCACCATGGTGTCGCCCTCGCCGAAGATGCCCGCGGGGCGGATGGCGGATGTGAGGAGGGGGTAGGGGTCTTGGCGGTTTGCCTCGAGGACCAATTCTTCTGCGGCGGCCTACGAATGGTCACATGTCAGTCATTGGTAACGCAACAACACTTGAAGGAGAAGAGCAGGAGATTGGCCATCGCATTATAAGAGCAATGGAGCGTGGGAATTCGTAGGCTGGCGTGCGCACCTTGGTCTCGGAGTAATACTCCGTCTGCAGTTCGCCGCGGATGACGGGCCAACGCTCGTCGGCATTGATAAGGTCGGTGGCATTGTCGCTAATGATACTCGCGGAAGACGTGTAGACGAGAGCCTTTACGGAGGCGGCCTGGCAGGCGGCGATGATGGAAGCGGTGCCGTCGACGTTGACCTTGCGGAAGAGATCCTTTGCGATGGCGCTATCGCCCTGGGGCGCGGGGGAGGCGGTGTGGACGACGACGTCGGGTTTAACGTTCTCGAAGAGGGACTTGATCTTGTCTACGTCGGTGATGTCCGCCTCGTGGTAGTTGGCTTTGGGGTTGCGGTTGTTGGCGCAGCGGAGATCTACAACGTCGACGGATGCGACGGCCCAGCGGTCGCCGGCCAGGAGTTGGTTGACCACGTGGTGGCCGAGGAAGCCGTTGCCGCCGACGACGAGGACCTTGCCCAGGTTGGGGGGCGTGGTGGGCTTTGCAGACATGTTCGCGGCGCTGCTGGTTTTCGGGTGGGAGAGAGGGTGGTCGTTGGGGTGTTATCACGGGCTGAGGTGGAGGAGTTGGAGGAGGCTCTGGGAAAGGAGAATTAATTGGCGTGGTCTGTTGTCTCTGGTCCCCTGAACTGAGGATTTCTGGGGTAATGGCACAGCACCAGAGAGGCCAAGCTTCAGTTTGTTCGATCCAATTTCAAAGTACAGCTTGAGTACCTAGTACACAATAGCTAGGCAATACTACTCCTCCAGGGTTAGTATAACTACTTTTGAACTTTCTGAGTGGCGCTAATTGCATTTAGGCTACCCGTATGGAGAACATGCCAGAGAATACCTCGCAGAACATCCAACCTCTACGACGCTGTTGTGGTGGGGCCGGTGAGATGCGTGTCTGCTTCCGCATTCAACATGACATGAGGTGCAGGGGGGAATACAGCAAGGTGCCCCACCTCGAAGAGCACTGACTTTCGAGACTGCTATGCAGGCGCGTCTCTTAAGACTTCACTTTCACTTTTAAGTCTGACATATTCTTAGGCGAAGAGTGACAGACGGAATTGCTTTATTCTCCTTCTCACCTCTTTTGGTCAAAGCTACCATCACCTATCATCTTCGTAACCTGCTTCATCTTTTTTGGACCTTACGAGAGCACCTTCCATTATTATGCATCTTGGCGCTTGCTCTTGGAGATGAATGTACTCTCCAGTTTCCCAGTGAGGTTGTCATGGAGGCACATGACGACGTCGAGATCCTAGTGCACGTCACAGCGCCGTGCAGAAACATCGATGATGTGCGCTACCGAGCCCTTGCCCAGGCATATCTCGATTTTGCACCAACGAGACAGACCAATATTTTCAGCAAACCTTCAGAAGAGGAAGATGTCGAAGCTATCCACAGCTCAGAGGCCGAGCCACCAGCGTTGCCTGCTTGGTCAGATGTGCCGAACCTCGATAGCGAAACAACGCAACCGGCAACCTCATCACCACCACATATACCACCACCGCCACCTCAATACCCCGCAACTTTTGGATCTTTCGAATCACAGCAACTGTCCTTTAGGAGTGTCTTGGATAACAGAAATTCCCCGGGTCTCGGTCAGCCACTTGCATCTAGAGACTTACCACCTTCGTCTCAACCTGTGGCTGATTCACAGCCAACGCAGGCTAGCTGGGTAGCTCCTCCCAGTGTCGTCGCTGATTCTCAGCCGTCATATGACATCAGTCTTGCCGAGTTCTCATCCCCGAGCCGGCTCTTCGAACATCTGGCAGGGCAGTTCGATAGCCAACTCGATGGGGAATCTCCGCAACTGTCCTCAGAGGGAAGCCAGCAACAAGTTCCAGAAGTAGTCGCAACGGCTACGCCAGTCATAGAGGAAGACTGTAATGAAGATGAGGAAGATGGTCAGGTTATTCTCGTAACGTCGAGCAACTCCCTGGCAATTAAGAGCAATGCCACCCCAGTTCCAGCGGCCTCTACTATTCCCGCAGATGCTATAATCCTCAACACGCCGTTCCCTGCTCTGAAGCGACTGCCTTTATTCAGCTCTCCTTTTGAGCAGATAATACAGGACACGCCTTGCCAACCGTCTCGGAAGAGAGCAATACCGTCATCGCCAAACCGAGCCGGCTCCGAGCCCCTACTTCCATCGAAACGGCACAAACGGTCAGCGCCCATCTCGGAATCGAGGTCTGTCATCACGAGAAGCTCCTCAGATGTAGGCCCTGGGCCCAGCGATCTTTTCAGACCTCAACGGCCTCCTAATGAGAGGCACTTGAGCTACCTCGCACGTCTTGAGATCCACCCCGTTGGCCCCCCCGTCGGCACCAGCGAGCTGACGCCAGATGATCTCCTGACGCCCAAGCTGAAGGAGCTGGCCCGCCAACTCAAGATATCGAAGCGCTTTGCTCCGGTTGAACAGACGAGGGAACTGCGTCCATTTGAGCGAGGCCACTGGCACTTGGACTGGACCGGCTGGCGACCGAGTCTCCGCGAGCGAGCCTGGCACTTTTTGACGGATTACATCCTCGAAGGGTTCGCGGGATGGGGCGTCTGGTGTAAACGCGCAGAGGACTGGTCCTGTATACGCGTGTACTGCTGGGGCCACATCGTCGGTCACATCTATCTGGCCTTATACCTGGCGAGCGAGAGGGCGCTGAAGAAGGATGCGGCGAGGTGGCTGGACGGTGCGGGTGAGGTTATTGTCATCACCAATGGCCACGAAAACTCCGACTCTGGGGAGAGCGTGGAGGACGATCCCGACGACGGAATGTAGTAAGATGGGAGACGACGCGGCGGGCTGTTTTCATTTCGTTTTACTTCTTGTTTTCCTTGGCTAAGCGAGGCGTTTGCATAAGGTAAGGGGTTCGACAGGGCGGTACTGCTTAACAAGTTTGGATACGGGGCAAACAACCTGATTAGCATAGAAATAAACAATGGGCGCACCTTCAAAATGGTATATAGGGAGCAAATTGAACATTTCGTCCTAGTCGCGAAACCTCTCTTTGACATTTGGTATCTGAAATATAGCTAAGAAACATCAACCGATCCTTCTAGCAATTCCTACTCTGTACAGAACAAGGAAAACCAATAAGCATACCCTCCTCTTCCCGGCTTGCTCCTCCTCGTACACGATTCATCGCGCTGCTGAACTCGCTCAGGCATATCCTACTTTTTTGACACTTGACGCCGTGGGGTGGAATTTATTCCTCAAGGGGAATCCTCGAGGAGAGAAAGAAAGGGGCTACCGCTCAGATTCGTGACCTGAACTGGGTGAATTTTTTCTTACTCGGGAGAAGGGCTACGCTTGACGACATGGCCCAAGACTTCCAGCGACTCGCGCTCCCAACGGTCAAAGTCAGCCTTGGCGAGCTCCTCATACGCGAGCTTCTCGGGCGGTGACATCTGCTTCCACTCGTTGCCAATGGCTTGCATGTTCTCACTCGCCTTGCCGGTGTGGTTGGAGTAGTCGCCGCTGCCAAACCGCGCCTTGACGAAGAGCGCGTAGGCGTTGTGCGGCCTCTTGGGGAGGCGGTCGTCGCGGATGGCCCGCGGGACCTGCTTGCCGGTAAGGTTGCGGAGCCTCGCGCGGGCGCGGTTGGCCTCGGCCACAACCGTGGGCTGGAGCGACTCAACCCACGACTTGTAGGCCGCGTTGTTGGTCAGCTTGTTGGCTTCGGCAGTCTCTTCGAGACGCTATGTATTCCAGGTTTGTCAGTCTCTTGTTTGATATGGATCGAGGGGCTTCTGTTGGAGATTCACAGCAGAAGGAATAAGACAGAGGGTCAGGCCTTACCTGGACTTCGTATGAGGACAGGTTCTTGTAAGACTCGGCAATGCTCTTGACCCGGTCGGTCAACTTCAAGTCTGAGGTGGGCTCCGTAGCAAATTGTTGCTCAGCGTACACCCGGAATGTGTTCGTTGGGAGCTTCTTGGGCTCCTCCAGCAGCGCTGCCGTCTTCAACTCCCGCACCCTGAGCCTCTTCTGTTGCTCGGGCGTGAGCACCACCTTCTTGACCTTCTTCTTGGGCACAGCCTTCTTAACGGCGACCTTCTTCTTCGCCTTGGGCTTCTTAGCAGCGGGCTTCTTGGCCTTGGTGGCAGGCTTCTTCTTGGCGGCCGTGGTCTTCGTCTTGGTCTTAGTGGTTGTCGCCGCCTTGGTGGCAGGCATGCGCGCCCATTGCGAGGTTGAGAAGCCGCGGCAAGACGCTGCGCGCACGACGGCAAGCTGAGTTCGCGGTACTGCCAGCGGGGCGGTGCGGAGGAGCACGCGCTGAGCGGCGGCGCGGCCGATTGCTGTCAACATTGTTGTGATCTTGTGAGTGGGCTGGTGTTTGGTGTTTTGGAGCGAGCCGGGAGATGTTTAGTGGTGGTGGTCGATTGCGATAGGGCAATCCGGAAGGGGCTGGATAGGGCGAGTCGAATGCGAGCGGTATTGAGGCTAGGATCAGGCCAATCGTGGGAGTCGGGGGAGTCGGGGGTGTGTTTTCGACACCACAATTGCCGTCCGTGGTATTGACGGAATGACGAGGGACTGTGAGCAATGCGACTGAACTTGGTCGACCTCCTTGTTTGTTTGACCATCCACCCCTGGAGCTCTGATGTACCGAGTACCAAAATACTATGATAAAAGGGTGCAAAACAGAGTACGGGGTACGCCACCTTCAATCACCCACCACAACAGCTCCAAGCTGACCATTTTTGGTAAGCCCACCCCAAACTTGCGGCCCCGTTTGTCAGGCACCAGAGCCTTGACGCAGTAGCTCTAGCGGCGGCGGGAGCAACTGGCCTGTCAGCCAGTCAGCCAGGCGGCCAGCCAGGCGGCCTGCAGAGGCACCCACGGGACGCGAAGCTCACCCCGGACAAGCTTCAATCAACTTCACATACCGAACCATCACCAAACCCACCCACGAACTTGCAACAACGACGAAGCCTATCCTCCTTTCCGACCACATTTTCATCACCTTGATCTCCAAACTACACAAAATCCAGCCACCATGGATCACAGACCGCAAGCTTGGGGCCGTGTACGCAATCCCCAGTCTCCCCCCTCCCCTCCTTCCCGGGAATCTCAGCCTCGCATTGTAGACTAACAAGCCGGAACCCCTCCTCATAGCCTAGAGACGACGTCTACGGAGCCTACGATGGCTCGTACATGAACACCAATGGTCCCAACCAAGCGACACAGGCCCCCATCGTCACGGGTACATCAGTCATTGCCATCAAGTTCAGCGAAGGTGTCGTCATCGCCGCCGACAACCTGGGTACGTCTTTGTCTTTGCTCGCCCTTCAATGCCGTCTTGTGCTGTCATCATACTGTTCCAATAATGAAAGCTGACAATTGTTCTATCATATAGCATCCTACGGCTCCCTCGCCCGTTTCACCGATGTCAAGCGTCTCCGCACTTTCGCCAACTCCACAGTCGTGGGCTTCGGCGGCGACGTCTCCGACATGCAATACCTCGACCGCCATCTCTCAAGCCTCGACATTGAGGAGTCCTACGACCTGGCCAACGACGCCCCCGCCCGGCTCAATGCCGCGAACCTTCACAAGTACCTCTCCAAGCTCCTCTACAAGCGCCGCTCCGACTTCGACCCCCTCTGGAACCACCTCCTCGTCGCCGGCCTCGACGACAACAACAAGCCCTTCCTCGCCGCCGCCGACCTGCTCGGCACCACCTTCACCTCTCCCTCCCTGGCAACGGGTTTCGGCTCAGCCCTCGCCCAACCCATCATGCGTCGCTACGCCCCCGATGAGGAGACCGCCGCTAAGCTCTCCAAGGAGCAGGCCGTCGACGTGATTAAGGAGTGTATGAAGGTTCTCTTCTACCGTGACGCTCGCAGCTCGGATTCCTACTCGATCGCTGTAGTAACCAAGGATGGAGTCGACTTGAAGGAGAGTGAGAAGCTTGAGAAGCAGAGCTGGAAGTTTGCGGAACGGATCCGCGGCTACGGCACGCAGGTGAACTAAGCTTAGGGAAGGTACGGACACAAGGATCTTTGGGACATAGAGAGACAGGCAGTGAGAGAATGGGTGGAAATGACATGACAATGACTGGGTATTCGGCATAAGCTCTGGCAGTCCCGTGGGTGGGAATACTCATGAGACGCAAGTAGTAGAAGAGAAGCACGAGCCCTGCAACCCAGGGCTTATCGACATCACGATGAAATCAGGCGTGTGCGAGCAAGCATGTGTAACACCAAATGAAATAGACAATATTGTTCTTCATTGCTTCAGGTTGCCTGACTACGGCATTTAACCTCAAAAAGATACGCTCCTTTATCTTGACCGGCCCAAATCTACCATGCTGGACCATTCCCCCATTTTCACAATACCCAGTAATACATCAGAGGGCTCCGAAGTTGCCATCGCCTTTTTGTGGCCCGCTGTGACATCAAAAGCATCAAGGGCTTATCCTCCCTTTTGGCAACCCAACTCCAAGGGGGCGAATCACCCGACAATAAACCAAACTTCACTCAGGCTATGTGAGCAGTTTACTCGACAGTGACAGACTTGGCCAGGTTACGAGGGAAATCGACGTTGAGTCCCTCCATGACAGCCAGCCAGTAAGCAATCAGCTGCAGAGGAACGACGTTGAGGATACCCTGGAGGGCATCGACCGTCTTGGGGATCTCAATCTTCTCAGCCTCGCTGGTCTTGAACTCCTCGTCACCAGGGTTG
The DNA here is from genome assembly GCF_030867605.1 of Colletotrichum paranaense. Taxonomy (NCBI): domain Eukaryota; kingdom Fungi; phylum Ascomycota; class Sordariomycetes; order Glomerellales; family Glomerellaceae; genus Colletotrichum; species Colletotrichum paranaense. Next base: position 2,619,268 of record NW_026848960.1, on the reverse strand, counting down.
CAGATGACAATGGGCTTTCCGCTGCGAGCAATGACTATTCAATTTGTTAGCAAATTATCAAGCTTGATGTTGGCTAATATTCTAGACTTACCTTGCTGGTAGGCGTTGAGCGACTTCTTGAAGAGATCATCACGGGTGAGGATCATGATGATGGGCAAGTTCTCGTCAACGAGAGCAAGAACACCGTGCTTCAGCTCACCGGACATGACAGCCTCGCAGTGAAGGTAGGAAATTTCCTTGATCTTCAGGGCACCCTCAAGGGCGGTAGAGAACTGGGCACCACGACCGAGGAGCAGAAGGGACTTCTGGTTCTGGAAAGTCTTGGAGCAGAGCTCCTTGATGGACTGGTCCTGGGTGAGGATATCCTTGATCTGCTCAGGGATCTTGGCGAGACCCTCCATGATCTCCTCGCGACGCTTCTGCTTGGATGCGCGGTCCTCACTAAGGGAGAGGGCGAACATGACCATGGCAATGAACTGGGAGGTGTAGGCCTTGGTGGAGGCAACACCGATTTCGGGACCGGCGTTGACGTGGACACCGCAGTGGGTGAGCAGGGAGATGGAGGAACCGACGACGTTGACGATACCGACGGTCAGGGCACCGCGCTCCAAGCAGTAGCGGAGAGCCATGAGAGAGTCAGCAGTCTCACCAGACTGGGAGACGAAGACGCAGGTGTCGTCACGGAAGACGGGCGCCTGTCTGTCGAGGAAATCGGAAGCCAGCTCAACGGCGATGGGGATCTCGGCCAGCTCTTCGAACACGCCGCGAACGGCCATGCATGAGTGATAACTGGTACCGCATGCAATGAAGATAATTCTGCGGCAGCGGCGGATGGTAGAAATGTAGGAGCGGAGACCACCAAGGGTGACAGTCTTGTTGGCGGCATCGAGACGACCTCTCATGGTGTTGACGACGGACTCGGGCTGCTCGAAAATTTCCTTTTGCATGAAGTGATCGAACTTGCCCTTCATGATCTCCTGAAGCTCAAGCTCCAGGGTCTGGATGGTGCGCACATTGGAGCTGCCGTCCGCCTTCTTAAGACGGTGAATGTTCAGCGAGCCCTCGTGAATGTGAGCGATGTCATCGTCCTCAAGGTACATGACCTTCTTGGTGTGCTCGACAATGGCAGACGGGTCAGACGAGAGGAAGAACTCGGTGGGCATGGGCATGCCGTCATCGGTCATGAAAGCGCGCGACTGCGAGCGGTGCAAAAGCGACTTGTCGGGGGCACCCAGCAGAGTGTTGGGGTTCAAGAAGTTGTCCTGCTGCTTCTTGAGGGCAACGTTCTGGGAGGCAGCCTCGGCAGAGAGGGCACCCTCCTCGGAGTACTCGACATCGACGAAGTCGACCTTCATGCGCTTCTGTGTCTTGACACCAATGACAAGAGGAGAACCCTTGCGGGCAGCGATGACCTCATGGGGGTAGTGAACGGACTTGATCAAAAGTCCGTAGGCGCCCTCGAGCTCGTTGATGACAGCCTTGGCGAGGTCGGTGAAGCCAATATCGGGGTGCTGGTCATACAGGTACTTGGCGAGCTTAGCAATGCATTCGGTGTCGGTTTCGGTCTCGAACTTGAAGCCCTTGGCGCTCAAGAGGGTCTTGAGCTCCTTGTAGTTGGTGATGATACCATTGTGGACGACGGTGAACTCCCAGGTAGGGTCGGATCTAGGAGATGGGAAGTCATGTCAGCTACTTGAGAGTTTGATGACAGGAGAGCATTCAAAGGGGAAAGTTTGCTGTTGTTTTTGCGGGTGTGCAAACGTACCTGTGGGGGTGGCAGTTCAGACGAGACGGGGGGCCGTGGGTAGCCCAGCGAGTGTGGGCGATACCGGCATGTGAGTCGAAGTACTTGGTCTCGTCGACCTTGGACTCGGCGATGAGCTCCTTGAGCTTGGCGACCTTGCCAACCTCCTTGAAGGCGAAGACCTCATTCTTCTTGTCACCGTCGACAGCAAGACCGGCCGAGTCGTATCCACGGTACTCGAGACGGGAGAGACCTGTTGGAAGCAGAGGCCCGTTAGCAAAATAGCTCTCGAGATAAGGTGGAGCTATGTGGCTCCAATTGGAAGTATTCAGTAGGAGGCGGTGTGCTCACCGTTCACCAAAGTGTCGAGGATGAACTTGCGGTCCTTCTCCACCAGGTAGTTGACGTAGCCGAAAATGCCACTATTAGGAGAGAGGTGCACGTCAGCTTACTGCCTGCTTACTGTGCTGCCAATTGCCTTTGTGGCTGTCGGCGCTCCGACCCCTTTTTTCAGCTGGCAGAAGCTGGATAGAGGGGAAGGGGAGGATGCCGGCAAGCTTTCAGGAGAGCGGGGAGCGGAATTGGGGGGACATACCACATGTTGATTCAACGCAATCGAAGACCCTGACAAGAAACGTAAAAGACCAATTAACAAAAAGAGGCGGAGACTCGGGTGGTAGAGGCGGCGGCGAAGGGTATCAAGAAGAGCCAGAGAGATGAATAGTTGGATCAAGAGAGAATGAGTAGGGTAGAGCAAGATGCAGGAGGCGGGAGCTGAGCAGCTTTATGTGCAGCTGGTTCAACAGGCTGGAGAGCAATGGGAGGGGAGTGTATTGTGTACGTGGAGAGAATACGCAGTAGCGCCCAGAGGCGTGGAGGGGGCGGTGGGCGGGGTGTGGCAGGGGCGTGCTCGTATTGAGGATGACCGAGAGGGCGCGGCGCGGCACGGGTTGAGGGGTGAGGACTAAAGATGACGGAAGGATGGGGGTGAGTGGGCAGGGCCAGGTACACTATGTGGTGGTATTCGTTCTTGTTATGGACGATGATGTCTTGCTATTGCCCAGAGAAAGCCAGGGAAGGAAACAAGGCTGTAGGAAACAAGCGCGCAATGATTTGCTGAAGTGTTGTTTTGAGTGTACTGACTGTTTACTTGCTGTTTGGTAGGCAATGCCTTCATCACAGGATAGCAAGCAGGCAAGTTCGGATAGCGTGTACGGATACCTACAATTCAACTGATACATCAGCAGAAGACTTTCGTCTCTGAGAGCAGTGAATGAGGCCAGATGCTTTGAGAGACGGTCATGTTTGTTTATCGAGCTAGTTGCCTTGCCCGTTTTCTTTTTAGCTGTAGAAGTTGGCAGGAAGCAGCGTCTCATTGTCGTTTTCGCTTGCTAGATATCATGTCTAAGTCATGGATTCGAGTGCCTCCAGGAAAGTCCAGTAGACTCTTTGCTGGGTCGGTTGACAAACGATGATGGGTAAGGCAGTTCTCGAGTCACCGAGTCGGAGGTGTCTAACACTTTTGCAGCTGGGATGGCATATGCCAGGACTCGGAGCAGACAGGCGCTAGGGCAACGGAATGGAGAATGGATCTAGATTTCGACGGAGCAGAAATACCTACTCTGTGTACTCCGTAGACTGCAGAGAGACAGACATAGACCTATCCGTACCGGTATCCGTAATCCGCACTTCTTTGCAGTTCGATGTCTGGGGCGACCCGGTCAGAGTTGGGAAAGACAGACGTGCTCAGCCAGTGGAAGAGCCGCGAATGCAGCGAGTGAGGGGCAGCAGGTTTCTGGAGACTGGAAAGGCCCCCACCTCACCGGCAACAGCAAAGGAGCTGCAGCTTCTGGCACCACTTGCCTGCAGCAACACACATCGCGATATTCCTTGGAACCTTGACTTAACCACACATCTTGAAGAACATTTCTAGCCCCATCCCGGCGAAATCCGTTGTTTCTTGTGTGCCTGAGCAGACTGCAGACAAGGAAGAATACCTACAGCCCAATGTCTGACATGTTGTCTATGCTGCATCATTGACTGGTCCGTCGTTTTCTGTGCCATCCCACCTCTTGCTTTCATTTCATCCAGAGACAGACACTATTTCAGACTATCCGTACGGTACCTGGACGCGGCCGCAGGCGCAGTGCAGGAATGCCACCCACCGCTCCCATCCCTCACCTCCTCCAGGCTCTCCCAGCGGGTTCCTCTTGGGTTCCTCCTCCTCCCGTCCTCCTCAAGCCCCCCCCCCCCTCCTTTCGTGGACTGTGGCGCCATTCCCTGGCTGAGCCATTCGGCTGCTACACTAGCTCCAAAGATCGCCCTCGGTACGTACCGCGATAACATCGTGGGCTTTAGAAAAGACTTGCTTCTTCATTTCAACTGCTGTTACGGATACAGTACGACCAATGCTGTTGGCCAAATGGTTCACAGTAATATCTCCATAGCACTTACTTGCAAGTACGGAGTCCTGGATAATACCATATGTGCTATGCGCATTCACCTTTCTCGCTTGAGGAATTCTACAGATAATCAGCCAACCAACACTTGATTGAGCACGATTTGGCATCCATCTGACTCCGATGCTGCTCTCGCCGCTTCCATTCCAATCCAGCCGCTAGAAAGGCACGATTTCCGCAAGCTGCATTTGTAACGCTAAAGCCTTCCGAAATGGTCAGCTTGTGATGAAGCCCGCACCAAGCAGGCACCAAGCAGGCACCGAGTTAGGAAAGCTGCTGCCATCAACTTCTGCTGTAACGCCTCACCCGCCTTGCCATCCATCGAATTTCAACACACCTCTTTCTCTGCCACAGCCCGTACCTTTATCAGCGCGTCTTTCCTATGGACTACTATGTACGAAGTAGCTGCGGGAACTTAACTTGACCCGAGCTCCCCCACTCTCCCACAATACATGCACACGCATGGCATGGCAGGTACGGTGTACGGAGTACTTCGTACCTATCCGAGCACGCGCCTCCTGAAGTGCTCATCCCATGTGCCCCCAAACCCGCCAACACCAAGATCTGATTCAGTTACCGCCTTATCCCAACAACATCTCGTCATTAATTGGGAATCACAATCCTACCAAGCAAATCAACAACTGCACGTAATGTGTACTAATAGTCAGGTACACAAGAGATCAAACATGACAACTCGCTACCTTAGTTGTCTAACGTCTGCGATACGCTCCGTCCACCCGATTTGTCGGTTTGATTATTTCTTGGTGTTGCGTCAAAGACGTCCCCTATTCTCGGGCATCGGTGCGACGGCTACCTACGTTCGTCATGCCCTGTCCCACCCTCCAACGTTTTTTTGAGGATTCCATCACCGACATCATCGCTTTTTCGACCCCTTCTTTTCGTATTACCTGGCTCCGACGTGCCCCAGTCCCCAATCATCTGGGTGCGGACACCCCTTGGTTGTCAAGCGCTAGAAAGAATCCAGCGGGGATCGTCGCCAATGTGACACCAAGCGACAAGAATTCCCAAGCTCGGGTCCCCTGGTGTCCAACTCTTGCTGCTTGGCTCCGTTGCTGGTTGCACCCATGAAGCATGGAGGGGCCGCACAGGGGAGGGAGGGAGTGGGGCCCCCAGGTACGAAAAGAAGCGGACGAGAAGGGGAAAAAAACAGAAGAGAAGACAACGCACTAAGAAGAGGTACAGCCTCAATTGCCATCGTGAGAACGGGCCACAAAAGGGGCGGCTTGTCGTCCACTCCGTATACCAGTCGCCAAAAATAACATCTCGCACCGAGGAGAGAACCCTGCTAGACCGGCCTCTCCTGCAAATCATCATCTGGCAACTTTTCCATGCCACCGCCCATCTCGCCGCCCCAGCTTGACCCAGATCTTCTCGAATCGGTCGCGAGTCCACCCAGCCGAGGCAAACCCTGAAGTTTTGAGCCAAGCCCGGACACGTCGAGCGCGCCTGTTTAGTATCATACAGCCGCTCGTTGCGCGCTATCCAGATCTTTCTGATGTCGATTTCGTGCTACGCACAATCCACGTTCCACGGTCCCTGGAATCAGCAAATAGGCCGAATGGAAGGCCAGTACGGCCCACACAGAAACCATGCATCGCACAACTGTATGAGGTACCTCGCCATGGCTTCAGTGTTGCTCAATCCGAAGAAAAGCGAACGCCGTACCCACCAAGCCAGATTCAAACAAAGTCCAACACCTCATGCGTGGATGCGCTCATATCAGACGGCCGCCGGGGTACTCGAGACGCCGCCTGCAGAGCATGCCCCGGTTGCAGTCGCTCATCTCCAGTCTTACGGCAATCTTCCCATCGAAAACATGTGGCTAACCTTTGTCTCTATTCGTTGCCGTGCGAGATCACCCAGCACATAGAGGTGGTCTCAGCTAGAGCCCCGCCATCCGCTTGCAGCAGCTTCAACAGCCTCCTTTGCACGGCATGGCGGATTCGTCGAATCACAAATTCAGGACCAGACCTTCGATCCTCCCGGGCTTACAATGTGCGACCTCATTCCCCACCCGTTTTCTTCTCGTCAGACAGGATTGTAAGCATGTGCTTCCGTCGTCTGCCTGCAGTGTAAGCTGTTAGCGAAGGAACAGAAAGATCATGTAAGACTCGACTAAGAAGCACAACCCGCTGTAGCTTCGCTTACACCAAGCCATGTCGATGAGCAGTACCTAAATACACCCCCTGAGCTATCTGTGGCTTGGACCACAAAGGGTACACCCCCCGTTCCTTTCTCCCCAGCCCTACGCTTACTCGGGGGGCCTGCTGTAGATATGAAGGCCCGTGTCGAACTCGACATTGGTGACTGGCCTAACACGGCATCCTCGCCGTGCACCGAGGTGGATGAGTAAACGGAGGCCTTCTGCCAGCGAGTAGCGCTCTCGAGTACAGACACACTATTGTTTGTTGAGCAGTTCAATAAGATGGCACTCTGGCACGTGGCGCCGCCGCGCCGGACCACACCCCGTACCCAGCCCCCCAGCTCAGTCGAGGCTGTGCAATTATCAATAGCTTCAAAAATGGAGCCTCACAGCTACGGGCTACCCTAGACTCGGGCCCCCCAAAAATACCTACCTACCTACCAGGGAACATTCTAAGGGCGCAGAGATAAGAAAACTCACCATGGCCATGCATTCTTCATGATATTTCTTGATACAAACGCCAAAGCGCTTCGTATAGGTCTTGTTGCGCGGGCATGGAATGCAAGCTGATCATACGGGTTAATATACATCCGTACAATGTCGCCGTCAACGATGGACATTACTGCTTGTGCATGCGCTTGTTTCATCTTTGGGATCCCGTAGCTGCTTCTATTCCACACCGTACGTCTCTATGATCCCATGGCAAACAACCCCAAACCTGGACTCGGGTATTGTACACTGTTTAACACATTAAAAGACCCTCTAAACGGCTGAGAACCGACGATGCTCGATCCAGCCGCCCCTTTCGATGTCTTTCCTTTGCTCCTCCGCGCCTCATCCCGTGAATCACCATGTCGCCTCCTCTCTGACCTTACAACTTCTGGTACTCGAGCTTGCCCTCCAGCTTCTTCGACTCGGCGACCTTGCGTACTGCCTTGTTGAAGTCGTCCTGGTTGATTGCGTCGCGGTAATCCTTGATGGCAAACAGACCACTGGGCATTACTAGTTAGCTTCGGGTATTACGGGTGCTGTCAAGATGTGCAGTCACTCACGCTTCTGTCACGACGTTTCTCAAATCCGCACCATTAAGACCATCGCTCATCTTCACCACGCTCTCGAAGTCAATCTCACCCTCCGTCACCACGCCCTGGGCATGGATCTTGAGAATCTCCAAACGGCCGACCTCGTTCGGCAGGGCAATCTCAATCTTGCGGTCGAGACGTCCAGCACGAAGCAGCGCGGGATCGAGGGTATCAGGTCTGTTCGTGGCCATGATGATTTTGGTCTTTCCGAGGTAGTCGAAACCGTCCAGCTGGTTGAGCAACTCCATCAACGTTCTCTGGATCTCACGATCCGCACTGGTTCCCTCAGAGAATCTGCGTCCACCAATGGCGTCGATCTCGTCCATGAAGATAATGCAGGGCTCGTGCTCCTTGGCGTAGCCGAACATCTCGCGAATCAGGCGGGCAGACTCTCCGATGTACTTGTCGACAATTGCTGAAGAAACAACTGTTTGACCTCATTAGCACACTTCCTTCTACCGTCTGCGACCACTCCCAACGGAGTAGACCTACCCTTGAGAAAGTTGGTCTCGAGACTGCTTGCCACGGCACGTGCAAGCAACGTCTTTCCCGTACCAGGAGGTCCGTAAAGCAAAACACCCTTGGGCGGCTTGATGCCCACACGCAGGAAGAGCTCGGGGTTCTTGAGTGGCAGCTCAATGACCTCGCGGAGCTCGCGAATCTGGTCGTTCAGTCCACCGATACCAGCGAAGCTGACTTGACCGGGGTCTTCCAGTGACATGTTGTAGACGAGGGGGTCGACTTCTCGGGGAAGCATACGCATGATCGTGAGTGTCGTCATATCGAGTGCCACGCGCGTGCCTTGCTTGAGCTTGACCTTGTCAACCTTTGATCTGCATCCGACGACATATCTGGGACCGGAGGAAGCCTTGACGATGACTATTCGTGAATGGGAACGTTGATTAGCAAAAGTTGAGTCCTAATCATTCGCGTCTCGTTCTTGGCGGCAATCGTGGTAGGTAGTGGTGGTGGGGCGGGGACGGTGTCCATCGGAGGCGGAAAGCGGGATGGGGATGCCTTCACTTACATCTTTCGTCATCGAGCTGCTTAAGGACCTCGCCGATAATCTGACCGACACTCTGCAACGCCTTAATGTTGTCTTCGGTTCTGTCAAACTCCCGCTGCAAATCCTTGATCTCGAGCCGCAGGGACTTGAGCTTAGCTTCCCACTCCCGGGATTCGAGCAGCTTGGCCCGGTACGAGTCGAGAGCCTTCTGGCGTTCCTCGTCGGAAGACATCTCTGAATGTGGGAAGTTGAAGAGGAAAGGGCTACTGCCTTGATCTCGTCGAGGAAATGGAATGACTGCGGTTCGGAAGGGGGTGCTGTGGCGGTGGATGATCGCGTTCGGGTTTCGAGTTTCGAAGGTTGGGTCGGTTGGTGGATGGGAGTGGGTGAGGTAGCTCGTGTGGTAATCAGATCGTTGTTTTCGGAGGTTGTGGTGTCGACGTACGTCCCACTGCAGCCTTCTACCTCAAAGGGAAGCACGGCTCAGCTCCGACTAGCGCCCTATCCCTGTGGCCACCGAAGCTCTGCCACTTTGCTCTGATTGGTTGTAGTCTCGGCCCCGGGAAATACCAGCTCCCGGCCAATTCTTAGCTCCTGTCATCGTCAAGGAACATGACGGCTTCAGCTTGAAGTGCTGTGCATTGATGAGAAGTATTAGCGAAGCTCACTTCACCAGTAGCCTATTACTGTGGCTTCGATGGTCTGATAAATCGGCCCTCTTTTGAACGCGGCCTCAAATCTCTATCAATGCTGGACTATGAGAGATGGAATGAGTTCAGGTGGGCAACATTAATACGGGAGCTTCAATTTGAATAGCTTTCCCGAGTGAAAAGCACATTAATGACTACTCAAGCCTCCCTCTCGTCAGGAGAACCCCACAGAATATGTTATACATCCAGCAAATCGGGCACCGAAATCTCAAGCATTCAGATATCGAGGCAGGTTCAAAAACGCAGTGGTCGTAGATCAATATCAATTGGGAGGGACAAGCCTCCAGTAAAGTTATGTACTAAGAATGGTAGGAAACAACTGTCCAACGCCCGAATATCCTATCTCGCGTCCATTGATGGACCATCAATTTTCCACACTTCAATCTCCTGAAATCTCCGTAATCTAGATGGTATTGCGAGATAACATGCAAACCGTCGAGTGCGTGTGTAGTGCATAGATCCGAAGCCTCTTAGGGGGTAAACGCAACAAATGAAAACCAAATTCCACCACAGAACTCCAGAAAAGACGGGTATTTGGGTGCGTAAATCATAACGACAGCAGCCTAGGACAAGCAAAAGCTTAGCCCAAAAGTTCAGAAGTGATCTCCTCGCGGACCTTTCGACTCCAATCCATGATGGCCTTCTCAAAGTTAACCCAGACTTCGGGAGAATTATTGTAAACAATACCCAAGGCGTCCACCTTGAGTAGCACTTCCCAGCGCAGCTCTGCTGCTTTGGCCCAGTATCTGATATTGTCTGCAGACCGATACGGCTTGTCTGTGTCGGTATGGAATGTAGTAATCAAGCCGAATCGCCGTTTTGACCTCTTCACCGCCGCATTGTGCAGTTCAATTAGGTGAATGCCATTCTGCAAACTGATGAGATAAGGCGTCGGACACTCGCTTGCGTGAGCTGCAGGCGTGTAGTCTGGTAGCGGGTCGGCCTGAGGGACGAGAGAAGCCATGAAAGCTAATTCTCTTTCCACTTCTTTGCCAGCCCAGTCACCCTGCAGCCATGTCCAAGAGCTTCGCTCCGCCTTTTCTGCCTCAATCATCTCCTCTTCAATCTTCAACATGCTGAAAAGTCCGGAAATCCACGATTCGAGGATGCGCAGCTCCTCGTCTTTCATTCCGCCTGACCATTGTCGAGTTGCCATCTGCTTCAAGGTCTCCATGACAGAGAGCAGTTCTGTGCGGATTTCCTTTTCAGATTTGATGGCGTCCAGTCGCTCGGGGACTTCATGCGCCGTGTAATAGTTCCTGGCAGCTCGAATGGCCAGTGTCATGACATCAAGAATGTGCATGCCCTGAACCTCGTGCCAGCCTGTTGACGTTTTCTTGGGAGGCTCGCTTTGTCCTCTTGTAGGAATCTCCGGCAGTTCCGGCACAGGGCTGCTATCCCTATGCTTTTTTGCGTGTCTCAAGGCCTGAGCCGCCTTCTCGAGAGATCCTGTCAAGTCCGCCTTGAGCTCTTCGATCGTAGGAGGCTTCGGCACCGGCTTGTTTCTGTGAATGTAAGTGCTCGCGGTCGGAGGCAGAACATCCGGGTCCTCTTCGAAATCGTCAGAGTAGTAGTGGTCATCGGTAGGCGATTCCACCATGGGTCCTGCGCCAAAAGGTTGAGAGCCTAGTTCTGGGCTGTTCCCCCCCGAATCAACAATTCCTGGCGAGTTCGAGCTGGAGCTGCTGACAGAGGAGAGATCCAGTCCTCCTTTGGCTTTGTTCTTTCTTGCTAGCTGAGCACCCTTGCCGTCGAGAAGACCGGTCCGCGCAAAATAATACTGTAGGTGGGCGATGCTTCCCAGGCTGAGTACGCTTTCTCTGTGACGAGCACTCGCAGCGAAGTCGGTGCCCTGCGGTCGAACAAAGCCTCGGCGGCGACTAGAAGAGCGGCCAACTTCCACGCTGCTGCAAGTGGACTGTCGAGACGATGCGAAGCTGATATCGGAGCGGCGGCTGTAGTTTCCAGAGGACTGTCTGGAGTAGGTGCTGCCTCGGAAGCTTCCCAGAGATTCGCGAGAGTTGCCCTCGGTGGCAGATCCGTGGGAGACGGAAGAAGCAGTCGAGACGCAGCGAGAAAGCTCGGGGCAAGCGCCAATAGCTGGGGTTGGAGATGCATCTGATGATGGGGAGTCGCATCGGAACGACGGCGTCTCTTCGTTTGCCGTGGCCATTATTTCGGTTATGCTGAGAAAGTCGAATGCTCTGAAGCTCGAGAGCCTGGTTGGATTATGTGTAAGCTCTTGGGCGGGTACGTGATATTGTGGAGGGTGCGGTAGCGGTCGAGCAGATGATGTCGACGTCTCGTCTCAGCTAGGTATCGGCGGTGGTCTCAAAGCTATGCGATAGGCAACGTGAGGGGGTGCGATGACCAATGTAGCAACGATTCAAGGTATGTACAGGTCGGAGAGGTCTATTTGCAAATGAAACGGTCGTATAAAGGAAACTGGGTGCACAGCAGCGTCCAGAGGGTCGGCAAGCAAGACGGTTGACGCTCGCGAAGAAACGTGTGCTGGTGGTTCGAGGGACGTACGGCGAATTATTTGGTCAGGTGAAAGCCAAAAAAGAATGAAGCGAGCGAGTGGTGATTAGACGGTCCCCAGAATGAACGAAGCGGACGGAGAAAGTTTCTTGGACTAATAACCCCGGACGGTAAACACTGGCTAGGCAGGGTAGGTTGGCAACGGTAGGGCAAAAGAAAGCTAAGTCTCGTCTCTTCAAGGCTCGTCGTGGGCTAGGAACGGTCGAGGGTAAGGCGTGCCTGCGTGACTGCGGGCTGTGACAAGACGCGACTCTCTGGTGTCAGGGGTTTGTGTTGAGCTTGGCCACAGCGTAAGGCACTGGCAAGGTACCTAGGTGAAAGAAAGAGTCCGGTGCGGTGTGTGACGGGAGTGTGTGGTCGCCTGGCGGTCTCTGGCACCAAGATCCTCGTCCCGGTTGCGTCAGTGGAGATGTGTGGAAAGGCCGAGGGCGAATCTCTGACGAGGGAAAGTCTCCAGCGGGCAAATTGGGGGTCCAATCGAGTGGCTCGCGACTTGCCAGGAAGGGACGGTTTAAATTGAACGTCGCGTCTTCTCCGAAGGTGGGGTGCGTCGAGGGTGCCTGTTGCGTGCAAAGGAAAGGAGAGGGGAAGGTGGGACGTAGGATGCGGGACGCGGGACCTTGGAGCTTGCTGCTTCAAGTGTGAGTCTGGAGGCTGGAGCTGGAGGGATACGATGGAACGTGTGAAACGGAAGCCGTTATCTTCGATTGTGTGTGATTGCCTTTTTTTCTTTTCGGAATTCGGAGAGATATTACAAAACGGCTGGTTGGCTCTTCTCGAGTTCAAAAAGAAACGCAGCACCTCGGACAGGTACGACCGTATGGCCTACTATAAAGAATAACGGAACAAGTTGGTTTCCACAACTGGACCTGAAGGTGGGTAGCTAGCGTAGGTACCCGAAAGAACGATTGGCATATCAGCAGCTTCTCCAACTTCATGTGTTCCTCACTAAGGTACATACACTAGGGCAGAGGGGATCGCCGACTACTCGTTCCGCCACAAACTCGTCAGGATGCGCTAAGTGCGAAGTAAATGACCGCTGAATCTCAGCCAGACATTCTCAAAGGGAACTCATGAACATCGACTCAGCAACGCGCAAATGGCCAAGCTGCGTAAAGATGCCCAGAACGAGCTCAACCTTTATCCTAGCCATATGATAAAGCTGCCCTAGGCATGAGAAACATCAGCCCTCCTGCATCGCAAGCAGCTCATTATCCCATCCCTCTACCTTGTTGCAAGTCGGATTCCCGTGGTGATGACATTTTCAGGGGCACAAATCATAAATAATGTCCAGCTGGCAGCAGCTCGTCCGGCCAACAAAGCACAAGTGGATAATCTCATTCCGCCAAAAGCCTCCGTGTTTCCCGATATCGAGATGAACCAGACCAACAAACCCCCCTCTTTCTTCGTCAATCCCAAACACGGGCTCCCTCCCGCATCGCTATCAACTTCCTCGCTGGTTGGTCGGCAAATATACTGAGGATTTCCCACCCAGAATGCACGAAAATGATGGGTGCTCTCCAAGGAGCGCAGAAAGACAAGTTGCGAGAGAAACAGGACTAAGCATGGCTGTTAATTATCGCGCAACCTCAGCCACATGGCGCCAAGGGCCATACATTTCTGCTTCTTGCCCTATCCGTGTCGCGGCTCGGCCATTCCCGCCAGACTCTAGACCATTGCCCCATGCTTGACCCTGTCCCGCAGAAGCTCTATTCGTCTGCTGGCCGACCTTTTGTCAGTGTCTCAACATCTTGATTCTCCGAGCAAGTGGATCGATAGGTTCCGAAGAGACATTCTGCAAGTTCGCTGCGGCCTCGGAATATGAAAGATATATGCTGCATTGAAAAGTCTTAGGTGAAGTAGTGCCTGCCTGTGTCTTGCCCTCACCCTTGTTCTTCTGCTTCTGTGCTCTCAAGCATGGTATGTTAGGTATGCTGAGTGCAAAACTCTCCATTTCCGCATCTCTGTCATTTTCCATTCTGGCCCCCTGGTGATTCCGGTAATGCAAGTAATATGCAAGCCATCGCGTCAGACAACTCTATGTCAGCTTGAGGGGCTAACCTCTCCACTCACGACTCCTCTCCCAAAATAATCAATGGCGTTGTGCTCAACCTCATCCGTGATCTGTACCAATGCGTATATAAATGAGGAGCACAAAACCTGTGCAGGCAGAAATGGGTATGACGTGCATCCAAGTTTCTCAGGAAATTGGGCGAGAGACATTCATCCAACCTATTGCCGTTAATAGAACTGCCAGTACCTTGCATAAGCCCGACGTCTTAATATGCAGCATGCTATGCAGCACTAGCCGTTGGTGTCGCGGCTCAATCCGACAACACTTGTCCCGAAATGTGTGAGTCTTTGTTAGATTCTGTTAGATTCTGTTACCTGACGTAGTATCAGCGTATCAACGGCTATGCCTGTTGGACTGGCACATGTGAGAAACATCAGGCGCCGAACGGTTCGTGCTGCTGGTTCTTGAAACGCAACGTGTGCATATGAAATACCGATCAGTCAACTGTGGTTGATGCAACAGCCCTTGCCCAAGCCGAGAAGTAAGAAGGACATGTCCGGGTCTCTGGAACTGTGCGCGAAGCGTCGAGGCCCTACGGCCCACGGCTCCCGATCCGCTGGCCCACGACGCAGGGTCCCCCCGGCTCATCCAATCTTCCACGGGCTTCCGAAGAGCCAGGACTCCCGGCCAGCTAGCGGGTGACCAGTCCAGAACGGGGAACGAGGTCTGCCGCTGCGGTCAGGGTCGGCGGAGAGGAGAGGACATCAGCTGCCACAAGTGGTGATACCACTGCAACGTCGTAACTTGCGGAAATATGGTCAAGGCTCTCTAATAAGAGCTGTCTCGAGCAACGTGGTGGTCCACTCGGGGATTGCAAGGGCACTAATGTTAGACCCTAAGAGCAATAAACTCTTGGTTCGTGAGCGACATGGGGCATGGTCGCCGGTCGATACGTTGACGGTTGAACAATCACTACTCTGTTGACAATTTGTTCGAGATTGTGCATTTGGTGGCGGCAATCTAGAGACGAGTACCTTGAAATCCATCTTTTGAGACGTTCATTCGTTGTCTGAGCATAAAACGACATGATGAACAGCTATGTCCGAAGTTAGCTTGTGGTAGTAAAGGCTAATGCCACCACCTTGCTCCCGTACAAAGGGAAAACATGTCTCGACGAATGCTTCAATAGATGCGGGCGTCTTTTGTGTCAAAGACGATGATTGTTGAATATGGCGAAACTTTTCGGAGGAAATCAACAAGGACATGTGCAAGGAGTCGAAGGATGTTTCATCGTCCGGGGGCCAAGGAGCGAGCGTCGAGAACGACTGGGCAGATAAGTAAGCTTGGGCCGATGTAACTGTGGTCGAGGAACAGACGGTGTTAGTCGTCAAGTGTTGACGATGGCGACGCACAAAGATATATGTATTCAATGGCTGCATGTTATGTCTGTGAGACAGCTTGCTGTGATGTGTCGTACTGGTAGAAGGAGGCCGCAGATGGGCGTTGTAGCTCATGCTTGAGTCAAGTCTCGTCTTGTCACAATCAGTCTGTGGCTCCATGCTCTATTGAGTTCTCCGTGTAACATTGACGATGGGTCACGGAGTCGAGGTAAGGTTAGAGAGATGAGGGAAAGGCTCAGCTCCAGAATAAGGTAGAGGCTAGCTTGATGTAGCTTGCGCAGCTTCGTGCAAATCAATAAAGTATCACAATTTACGGGACGCCGTTGATGAAGGGATAAGAAAACGAGCCCGCCGCGTCTTGTGCAAATCGCCCAGGTCCTCATCGCCTTCCTTCCCGAATTCCTAAATCGTTCCCCTCCAACCCCCCCCCCCCCCGATTCGAGTTCATTCTCGGAAGGCACTCGTTTCCCTTCCCTTCCTTCCTTTTTCCCTTCTTCCCTTCTTTCCTTCTTTCTGGCCAGTGCTTTCTTTCCATACCTTATTCCACCTCATCTTGACTAATACGAATACTCCGCCAGAGGTAACACTCCGGAGAACGTTTTTGACTTTCGTCGTCGCTCCCTCACACACTGTTTCTAGCATTCCTGCTGCCCAATCCCTCTCGTCTTCTTCTTCTGCTTCTTCCATTCCTTTTGTCCCTTCTGCCTCATTCACCCAGTCGACCCGGGCGCCTTACTACAAGACACGACGCCTTTGAATTCATCGCTTCGTCCCTCCTCGATCGCTCTTGGAGATTCCTCGCCTACATTAGTCCTACTCCTACTTGCGCCGGAGCAAGGACCAACCCAGCATAATCGCATGCGACCGATCCGAGCAAAGAACGAACGCCAATTAAGCCAGAGACTGAATTGACATCCTGCTGGTCTCCAAACTCCCGAGGTCTTGCGAGACCCGTCCATCTCCCATACGTACCTCTCACCCTTACCTTTCCGATGCCGCGCTAGGCAATCCATTCAAATCTTTGGCGCTTTGTTGGACGAATTGCCTCTGCATCCCAGCCCAATCGCGTGGACGCCCAACAAAGAACCACACCAGTACCGACCGGCGTCTGCACTCCCATACCTAATACTGCGGCGTATGTCTTTTGCCTCCAACAACGATTACATTCCCTTCGCCGGCTCCCCCAGACTCCCTGGTCGCTGAATGCTGCGGCGTACCCCACCGACTAAGGCACTGACAACAGTGCGCTTGACGAGCTCGCCCAGGCATCCAGCAATCCCAGCATTCCAGCGCCGCTCATCGATCCTCCTCATTCGACAACCCGCAGATGACCCAACTGAACCCGGCGAGGATCAGTCTGCTAGACCCAGTTATCACTCGAGCTCAGGACCACCGGACCCAGCCTATCCACGAGCCAGCTCAGTCGTACTCTCATTGTCATCCGTCTCCGACTGGCCACGTACCGTACTGCAGCAGAATTAACTGCAAGAGGCGATTGTCTCTACAGAGGCGCGCGGGGCCTGCGTTAGAATCAAGGACAGAAAACCGCGAAAGGGCTGTCACGTCAATTGAAGGTTTGCCCACAAAACACTAAGAACAAATGTCAGCCACGGAAGGATCGGTTGCAGAGGCAGAGGCCAGCTGCAACAACACAAATACAACTGCTTGTGCCGTTGTCCCCTCTGGAGACTCGTGTTCCAGCCACCAACCACAGCGCCTGCTGCACGCGGAGGACCAGGCGCAGGCCCAGGAAGCCACTACTACGGCAGACCACTTGACCCTTGGCTTCTCTGACGTCTCCAGCCCGCAACTTTTCCAGCTAAACCCGCAGCCCCAGGTTGTAAACAACAACATCATCGACACCACCGAAAACAAACCGTCCTCACGACCGACAAATGATAACACAGTAACTTCAAAATCCACAAACACCACACCAGCAGGCTCCCCTACAACGAATAAGGCAAAACAAACTCGCAAACCCTCACCCAATCTCGCCGCCCGATTGAAAGCGCTCGGCTTTACCTCGCACAAGAAGTCAACAGACCAACCACTTCAACAAGACCAAGTTGGGCGCCTGCCTGAAGACCAGATTCGCTTGATAGACGAGAACCATAAGGCGAGTTCCGTCGAATCGAAGATCAATCGACGCGGTCGCCCTTGGAAGGGCTTTACATCGTCCGACGACCCGAGACCACAGACTGCATCTTCTACTGCTTCGAGAGAAGACCCCAACACTTGGATATTGTCATCCTCGCCAGACGTTGCCCCGGGCGCGTCTCTTGTCCTACCCGAGATCATAACAACGGCGCCCTTGGACATGGAGACACACAAATACCGTCTGCCTGACCACACCAATGGGAACGGTACCAAGGTACAACTTGAGACTAGACGAGAGCATCTCGAACGCAATGGAGCCCTTCCCGCCTCCGATCAACCACCACCTCCACCTCCGAAAGATACACCGCCGGTGCCAGCGGTCGAGTTTACGCCTGATCTTGCGTCATACTTTACTCCCGGTCATCAGCGACCCGGTTCCATCTACACGCTTTCCCGCGCATCCTTCGCCAATCAGCTAGCTCAACTTACATCACTCCAGCTTCCTGATGCAGAGTCCTTGTCCAGCAAGGTGTCTGCCATCCCGACAGCACAGGTCGCATCGAAAGCTTTGATCAACGCTGCGGAGCAAATTAGAAGTTGGATCTATAAGGCATCAGAGGTTATTGGCGGTCTGGATAGCGATGATGACGTTGAGTGGGCCGCGGCGGGAGGTCGCGAAGGATACGAAGAGGTCGAGAACGCCATACATCGCTTCGAGAAATTGATTAAAGTGTACGTCGGTGCTATCGAAGAACTGCAAGGCCGCGAAGACATTGCCGACGTTCCGCCCGAAGATCTCCATCGCGCCGTCTCCCAAATGGAGTCCATCATCGAGGAATGGGCCAACATCAAAGCAGCACTCAATACCGTCAAAGGACAAGTCGAAATCGCGATGGAGTGGGAGGAACTGTGGAACAGTGTTCTGGGAGACATCCAAAGCGAAATGGACGAACTGAGCCGTCTGGTCTTCGAGATGGAAGAAAGACGCCACAAGTCTTTGATGGCTGCCGCAGGTGGCGACGGCGTCGACATTGGAGACCTCGAGAATATTGTTGAGGATACTCCTCCTCCCGTCGCCAGGATGCAAGCGCAAAACCGCTTCAGCCTACCTGGTCTTCCGCTCAGTCCTGGATCAACGTCTCCAGGAACCCCTACACCCACTTTGTCACAAGATGATTCTAGTCTTCTAGCCCTATTCGCGCGGATGCAACCCTTGCGCGCATCGCTAGACTTCCTCCCTATGCGGCTCGCGGTGTTCGCTGCCCGAGCCGAGAAATCTTTCCCAACTGCTTGTGAGGAATTGGACATGCGACGCACAGGTCTCGATGGCAGTTACAAAAAGCTGGAAAAGGATGCCGAATCACTGCGTAAGGAGCTGGGTGAGGATCGCTGGGTCATTGTCTTTCGCGGAGCAGGACGACAGGCCCAAAAGATGATCGAATCAGTTGAGAGATCGATGATCAAGCTAAGGGAAGCTGTCGACACCGGTATGCATCTGAGCAACCCACCGACAATGATCAAAAAGATCGAGAGTTACGACGCCAAGAAGACGCATTATGGCCCAGCTATCGAGCGAGTTTTGGCCATCATCGACAAGGGTGTTAAGGACCGCTTAACTGTCAATGGCGAAATTCTACGTTTGCATGCCGAGATGCAGGCGAAATGGGAATCGATCAAGGATGAGATGAGAGAGATGGACGTGGTTGTGGACGAAGTTCACGTGGATACCAGAGGCCAGCAGTTGAGGGATTCTATCTCCAGCATGCTGTCAAATGATCGCTCCACGATTGGTAGTGGCCGCGATACTCCCGGCAGCTCCCCTCCTTCCTCGGTAATTATGTCGAGTCTCGGATTAGAGCCAGTCACTCCCAGAAACAAGATGGCCAAGAACCGTTCTGTGAGCACCAACAGTCACTTGCCGCAGCCATCGGGAAGAAGACAGTCGTCGTTGCCAACACCTTCCTCTCAAATGCCTCGCAAGCCCTTGGTACCTCGATTGTCGAACATGACTTCGAGGCTTGGCACTCCATCTGCGGGCAATATCCCCAGACCTGCTTCCACGCAGCCTAATCGGCCCAGGTGGAATGGTTCGACCAACACTACTGATGTTGGTATCGGTCACAACTTCAAACCCTTGACCCTCACCTGCCCTAGCCCCTACGCCAAGAAGACATCGCCAGCCGCCCGTCCATCATCCTCTTTGACCCCGCGATCTTCATCGCCCGGCGGTACGAGGTTGCCAACCCTTCGGAGCCCCCTGACCAGAGATTCATCCGCGTCGCCCATGCCCGAGGACACACCTACGAAGAGAGCCCCATCGAAGTTGTCTTTTAGGGAGCGTCTGGCCTCACCTGGCCCGTATTCTCAGCAGACACTCTCTAAGCCGCGTTTGTCTTCATCTGTCTCTACGTCCGGTCTGGAGTCTCAGTCCAGCCGACGTGCCTCTCTTCAACCACCCAAGCTTCACTCATTTGCCGACAGAGCCGTACCAAGCCGTCCTGCAAGCTCGTTGGCATCGACGCGTCGAACTAGCCAATTGCCACAACTCAAAGCAAGCAGTACGACAGGTGGCATGGAGACCCCTCCAACCCGATCAGTGTCGCGGAATACTACACGCAAGACTCTTCCAGAGCTGTCTAAAAGCACCTCTAGCCAGAAGCCTCGATGGAGGGGCTAGGAGTCTCTTTTATCCAGGCAAAGGAGGGTTTTTAGTTCTCCGTTGGCAACAATTACGCAGCAAAACGAGGCGGTAGCTGAGGTGACAGGCAAACCCCGCTGGCGGACTTGACGAAGCACCAATGGCAGAAACGGAGGACAAGGCTTGAGTCGTTTTCGACTTGCTTTGCCTCGGCCGGATTGGCATCACACCACGATATTGAATTTTGTACATATTCGAATACCCTCTTTCACGGCAGTGCCACTGATTGATCCTACTTTATTTGCTTTATGGCGAGGCGTCGGATTAGGATCCGTCGAGGGGCGTTTGAGTTTTCAATCTTGGGCAGGAGGATACCTGCCTGACGGTCTTTTTAGTATTATACCAGGAGGGGAAACATGGAGTCTGATTTCGGACGAATGTGGGAAGGTCCAATATGATCGTGAGCCATCACCGTCACGATGCACTGCACGGAAACCCCAAGTCGCGCTCCGATGAACCCGAGGCTATACCCTCAAAAACAAACAAAACAAAAGACACCACTTGTATTGCAACGAATGGATCGGACCTCGCGAACGGACTTTATACCCCTCATGACACTGATATCTCACGGGAATGGTGGGATGGGCCGGAGGGCAGGAGACGCGTAGAGGGAGGGTTTAGATAGCTAGCTACGCGAAAAGACGCAAATTGATAATCCGTATTTTCGAGTCCCAAAGTTACTCTCATACATCATGGTCGAATTGGGACTGAGTAAAACCTAGCGCTAGTCTGGTCATGTTATGAAGCAAGAGAATCATTTGCCATAAAGGTTGTGGACATCGGGGAGCATCTTGAGTACGGCAGAGGAATACATGTCTTAATCATTCATGGTCAACATTAAAATGCCAAAATGTGCCTATGCTGCGCCTGAGAGAATGCTTGTAGACCGGGCGACGCCTGCCCCTAAAATCATCATCGTACGGAATCGCTTGCTCCATCGCCGCCCTGAGACATGAAAGGTATAAAACTTCTTCTCCCCCAACTTGTCACGACCGTTTCCCCCCTGCCTCATGAATGTTTGCTTTTCGAATAAAGTGGAGCATGTGTCTTGTGTTCCTGACCCCATCCATGTTTGATGTTCCTCTCGTCCGTTGTATCCCTTTAGGTATGTCTAGTTCCATACCAACACATATATCATATGCTAGCCCGTCTCACCGGCTTCTCAGTGTGGCATTAGCCCGATACCGCTGCCGCCACCGCCACCACCTCTCTTTCCCTTGGAGAAGTAGCTGGTCACGGCGCTGTTTCTCGAAGCTGATGCTCCGCCGCTGCTTCTTCTGTTTGCCCCGCCAGAAGCCTTTTTCTTGGTAACGCCGCCTCCTTGTTTCTTGCTTGCCCATGAGCTGGATCCCTTGCGACCCCCTGATCTCCGACCGCCTCGAGCACCACCACGCCCCCTTGTCGAAGTTGACGATGAGGCTCGGCTCGGAGGCGCCGTATCTAGTTCCTTCATTCGCTGGTTCCATTCCTGGACAGAAGGCGCGAGGGGAGGCGGTCCACTACTGAAATACTTCGAAGATTCCTCTTCCTCTTCCTCATCATCCATGTTCTCGTCTTCGTCGGAGCTAATCAAATCGACGATGCTCTGCTCTTCGGCTTCCATGTCTTCGTCTTCGTCCGCAAAGCTGAGCATTGCCTTGTAATTGCTGTGAAAACGCTTTATCAGGGGCACGAATTTGCTCCCAAACTTATCCACCTTTTCTGGCTCGATCCCTGAAATTTGTCGCATTTGAGGGAGAGTCTCTGTCCACCGGATAGCCATTTCTTGGAAACTCTTCTCGGAAAACAGAGGTTTTCGGAGCCCTTGCGCATTCCGCAGAGACTCCTCGAGCTGCTTAGCCTCCTGGACAAAATTGTGGACGACGTCTTGGTGCAGTTCGTCAAGTGCCCCTAGTCGTATGTCCTCCTCGATACGGGGCCCAACCGGCTTGGAGGCATTCCCACGTTTTCGAGGTGGGGGCAGTGGCTCAAATCCATCGTCAGTTTCATTGTCGGACATGACAAAGCCATCCTTGATGTAGCCGTTTGCGTGTAGCGAAAGACTTTCCTCTGCCATCTCTTGCCTTAGCACCTCGTCTTCCTCGTCAGAATCGATGACGGTCGCAAGGGACTTGCCCTTTGACCTCTTGTCTTGCGTTCTTCGAGCTTGCGCTGGCGAAGACACGTTGGTCGAAGGCGGCAGGCGTCTCCTCGGCGGTTCTTCGTCCAGATCCTGCTCTTCGTTCTTCTTGCTCTTTTGGGTCCGCTTTTTGGGTTTTGGGGCCAATGGTTCCCTATTCCTATCAGAAACCTGGACCGATAACAATAGTTTGCGTCGGCCATTGAGAAACAAGTGGGCGTTGCGACCAGGCTACGAACGTGTTAGATTTATTGAATAGAGCCAGATATAAGCAGTAGAGCAACTTACGATGAGATACTGGATCGCGATACCGGCCCTCTTGTTCACCACATTCTCCTCCTCTAGGGCCTCCTCAGCTGTAAGTCTATCGATGATGCGTTCGAGTTCATGCTTCTTCATCCCCTTTGCGATACCATGAGGATCGTCAGGATGCGGATCAATTGTCTTTTGGTACTTCTTTCCCATCAAGATTTCACTGCACTGGTTTATAGTCAGGCGCTCGTGAAGTTGAATGGTCTGTATAGCTCCAACGGCAAGTTCAGAGAAGTCTTGCTGCTCAAAGACAGCGCCTGCTCGACAGTTGTCGCAGGTCTTCTCGCACTCGTCAGAGTTGAACTGTTCGCCAAAGTAGCGAAGAATCTCAACGCGGCGACAGTCTTCCCGGTTGTCGCAAAACGCAGTGACTCGATTGAGCATCATTCTTTGCCGTTCTTTTTGTGCCTCGCTTCCTTCGCCCTGCGAAATCATCTTCTTCAGTGTGGCTACATCCTGATAACCGAAATATAGAATGCAGTCCGAAGGATTGCCGTCTCTCCCAGCGCGCCCTGTTTCTTGGTAGTAGCCTTCCAAGCTCTTGGGGATCGAATGGTGAATAACGAAACGGACGTCAGGCTTATCAATGCCCATGCCGAACGCAATTGTCGCTACAACGACATGGATCCTATCCGCTTGCCATTCCCTCTGTACTCTGATTCTGTCCTCAGGAGTCATCTGCGCGTGGTAGTGACTTGCTTTGACGCCATACTGAGAACGCAGCTTCTCGGCGACTTGCTCTGCAGTTTTCCTTGACAAAGTATAGACGATTCCACATTGTCCGTCGTACTTGGACATAATCAAATCAGCGATCTTGTGGATCAGTTCCTTCTCTTTCCGTCGAACCTCATACGTGAGATTTGGGCGATTGAAGCTCTGGCTGAAGACCTGGCAGCTGTCCATGCCTAGGTTATGCTTGATGTCGACAATGACGTTCTGAGTCGCTGTGGCCGTAAGTGCAATAATGGGAACAGTAGGAAAGTGGTTGCGAAGTTTGCCTAGTGCCTTGTAGTCTGGTCGAAAGTCGTGACCCCATTGACTGACACAATGTGCCTCGTCAATTACGATTCGTGCGAGCCGCTTGTTGGAGTAAAGACTGGTCAGGGCCCTCATGAAGTTGTCACTGTTATTCAGCATCTCCGGCGTGACGTAGAGCAGCTGGATGTAGAGTTCCGGGCTCCTCTCTTTGAACGAAGAGAAAATCTGACTTCGCTTCTGGGAACTCGTCTCGCCATTGAGCGAAACAGCTTGAATATTGACAGCTGACATGTGATCCACCTGGTCTTGCATAAGACTAAGCAGAGGGGAGACGACAATCGTAATTCCCCTCGTCTTGCCGCTAGTAACAATAGCTGGAAGTTGGTAGCAAAGGGATTTACCGCCGCCGGTTGGCATCAGCACGAAAGCATCTTCGCCTCCGAGTGTGGCGTTGATAGCCTCAAGCTGATTAGAGCGAAACCCTCTCATCCTGAATCTGTCTTTCAAAGCCTTCCTCACGTCTGCTGACCAAGGGTGTTTCATCAGCTCTGGTGGCATTGACAACTTCGCTTTCGAAGGCTCTCTCTTCTTCAGTGGTTCGACTGCCTTCAAAGGCTGAACAGCATTGCCCGATGTCGAAGTCAGTGCACTGCGGCCTCTCGTTGTTTCGGCAGACGAAGACTGCCGAAGCTCGAAGTCGTGAGCCAGTGCAAGCATGTCCGCGTCTGCATCATCGCCGTAGTCGCTGGACATGTCTTGAGCACAATGACCCGCTTTCTTGGGAGGACTCTTTCGATTTGGTGTTGGCCTAGACACAGGTGGCGGGGGAGGAATGAATGCGCCGTAATCGTCTTCAATATCATCGAAGAATTCATCTTCGAACTCATCGCGTCGACGGGGCTTGGCACTTGGTGCAACAGGTTTCGCACTCCTTGGAGCTGCCGGTCGACTCCGGGGAAACGGCGGCGGCGAGTGATCTCTTGGGTCAGTAAGCCTTGACGACCCGGGGAACTGTGTCTGGTGAATGACTTGACTATCCATTTCCGTGAGTCCTGGTATATCCCTGGATGCCCTAGAAGACATTTTGTGGCCAGGCTGCGTGCTCATGACCACGGACTTGGATCTGCGGTATTCTTCGATGAAGGTTTCGTCCACTATGCCGACACCAGGGAGAAGTTCATCGATGGACTGCTCCAAATCTTTGACTTTGTCGGCGATTTCATCTAAGCGGTTCTCTTCCTCTTCAGTATCGCGACCTTCGCTGTATGCATCGGCAATCTGCATTGCGAGAGACTCTCTCTCATCTTCAAGTGCCGCATGTGCATTAAGCAGCTCAGAAACTTCCTCCAGCCCAGCCTGTTGTTTCAGCAACAATTCCTTTGCGATCTTAAGTTGGGCACGATCTTCTTTAGTGCCTTCTCGTAAGACCCTGGCATAGTCCTTCAGGTTCTGATCGCGCTGGTCTTGAATCATCTTCTCCCTAGCCTTGAGGGAGTCTCTGTTATTTAGAATGAACTTAAGCACAGCAGACTTTTGCGTTTGTGAAGAGGTGCTTTGCTGGGACGTGGAATTCGTCGGTTGATTCCGGGATGGCAAGGGTGCATAGTTCGTCTCGGCTGAAGCCTCGTGGCTTTCCGGTCGCAGCACCGATGAGGTAGGTTTGGAGGGGGTATCAGGAGCAACAAGCCCATCAGATAGCATGGTGTCATCGAGAGGAATCGATGCTGGCCTTGACCTAGGATTCGTAAACGGCATCGTTGAGCCTGTGTGGCGGCTTGGTGTAGCAAGAAGCTCTTCATCAAGATCCCCGTCATCGAACTCGTCATCCGTATCTTGTATTACCCGGGGTTTGCTGCGTTGCTTCTGTGCTTGGAGATCTAGTGACCCGACTCTGGAGTTCGACTCTGGACTTGACGATATCCGTAAAGCCTTGCTTGGTGTCCGACCAAGCACCTGCTGACCTCCCGAAGCCATAGGTAATCGTCGCGGTGTGCCGTTCCCAGTAGGCTCTTCAGACATTCTATAGGTACGCTGGGTCCGACTGATTGTTTGTGTAATAGTACGCTCTTCAATGACCCCTTTGTCGGTAGTTGCTCGACGAATACTGGAGGGAATCGTCCTCGGTCCCTTAACCGAACGACTACCCTTTGGCGCAGGTGTTCCTAACGTCTTGTAGATGTCTGGGAACTCGTCCGAATCCGACTCCAAGTCACCCGCTTTGCTCATCTCAGTGCTCTTCCGCTTCTGCCCTCGTTTGCTCAGCGGCTCCGGTCTTGACGCATGCGCCTCGTTCCATATGGTAACCCCATCATCAAATCCCACTGAGTCTGATGACAAAACGGTATCATTGCCAGTCAGGTCGAGAATTTCGTCATCGTCGTCGTCGAGGAAGTCCGGCGTGGGTGCCGGCGCCGGCTTGTGTCTTCCTTCTTGCGAAGATGATGGAGCAGCCCGGTTCCGCTCGTTCTCTGCATCTACAGTCGGTCAGTCAGTGTACTTTCAGATGGATAGTCTGTATTCACCTTCTTGCCGAAGCTTAGCTGTGTAAGCTTGCTGAAATCTGCCACCACTCGTCGTCGAAGAGGGCGTCAACAGCTGCTGTGGCGGTTGCTGCTGTTTCACCGCCAGCGAGGGCTTTCTAGGCCTTGTGGAAGATGTCAATCTCGCCATGGACGCGGAGTTTCCCGTTGTTGCCACCCTAGAGTCCCGTGGCTGTTCCACCGCGTCCAGGACATGAAGTGCAGATCCTGCATGCGTCCTGCCAGGTATTGACTGGGGATTTGGTCGAGTCGGAAGCTCTTGTTGGGAGCTTGAGCTACCAAAGCGGCTCTGGGATTGTGAAGAGTCGGCACCGGAGGGGTCGTGGGCTGGTGGAAAGGCGAGATCGGTGGGTTTAGATAGCGCGACGTTGCTTAGCAGCCAGGAGAGATGGTCCCCAAGGTTGTTTCGAGTCATTTATCCGACTGCAGGTAGTATACCTGGGGTGTTCCGAACATCATTGGGAGACGTTTCTGGGCACGGTCGAGGCTCTTTGGTGGTCGTTGCAAGATTCGTCGTTGGTGTTTACACCCGGTCCATCACGCTGAAAGTGCGTACCGCGTTTGCTCCCCCACCCACTTTAGCTAGCGTGTCGTCGCGTCTTGGCTTAGTCAGTTGCCCAAGGAGCATCTCGTCTTCACGTGATCAGGCGCTCGAGTACGAGGTGGGCCTACCTGTCGACGACATTTCTCATGCAGCCAATCACACTTGCTCATCATCCCGACGCTGTTCGCATGATGATCAGCATGTTAGTTATGATTGTCTTGACTTCCAATCCACACCACGATTAGGCTGGAAATGGCGTTCACTGGCAAGCGCTCACAAAACTTTGCAACGGAGATGGTTGGCAAGACGAAGATCCGTTCATTACTGGCTAACTTATGATTTCGAATGTCTTTTCAAAGGATACCCCGTATACTGTAGGTAACTGAAATGTCGTTCCATCTAACTCCGTCCTGCCAAAATCCCTGTCTCAGATGCCATTGCTGCACAGAGACCTCCGGTCATGATACCAAGAGTTTTCTCCCGCAATGTTGTTAGCAAAAGAGAGAGAATAGTAGCATAATTTACACGCAATCTTTATGGCGCTTGTGCAATCGATTCCTATGCATGACGTACCTGAGTAGCGAGGTGGCTTCCTCGGACGGAGCAATGTCCCTCCTATCTTTCAGACCCTCAGTGGGGGGAGTGAATAGAAGGACGGGAAGCCGGGACCTGATGATGTGGAGGCGGAAAGGAAGAACAGGAGAGTGGGGAGGTGCTTACTTAGAGTGTTGGCGGCACTCCGGGAAGCTACCTGTTCCTTTGAGATCCACGATGCCGCAAGTTCGACGTGGGTCATCAGACAAGTCTGTTTGTGAGGTACGTACGCCTCTTTCCTCATATGCACGCATGTTTTAAGCGTCAGTGAACTTCCCACTTGGGCTCTCACTCACTGGTTCCCGGTTGAGGTACAATTTCTGACACTCCATCACTGTTCTGTTCGGTGCAGTCGAACCACATCAGCCAAGCCATCAGTACAAAGTCACGACGAAAAAGGCCCAGAAGTGGTTGTATACGTTGTAGACGGAGCTAAGATTGCGCAAAATCGAATTATTTACTAAGAATGCCAACAGTGGATATCATTTTTGTCCGTTCCATACTCCAGACAGACCCCCAAAAGCCAGTCTACCGGGCTCAGACCCTATTCAAATAAAGCGAGCTATGAGACAAGAAACCAATCGTAACCAAAAGTCATTAATGTTCGTGAACGTCCTTGCGCTCAGTGGCGCTGAGCCTTGGGAAGCGGGTGAATCCAAGAAACCAATAGGTTGACAGCAATGTGAATGCAGCCAATAACCCAAAAGCCCTTTGCATAGTTCGTTCCCTGGTCCATGAAGCGGAAGATGATGGCGAAAATCACACCGCCAAAGTTTCCGCCGGCACCGGTGACACCAGACACGATACCGTTGGCATAGCTGTGAACGTGCGGGATGAGACCAAAGTTGGCTCCGTTGCCTGCCTCGTGGAAGACAGCCATCAGGAAGACAAGACCAAACATGGTTGATTCGTTGTGAGGGTTCAGTTGACCGATGAGAATGAGCAGAGCGCCGGTGAGAACGCCGCAAGTCGTGATCCAGCCCTTCTTAAGCCAGAGGTTCTGTCCACCATAGCGGTAAAGCAGATCAGACACGACACCGCCAGCGGGGCGGGTGACGACGTTGAGGAAGCCAAACATGGCAGCCCAGTTGCTAGCACCAGTCTGGCCCAGGGAAGGAAAGTTCTTCAGGTAGTAAGAAGAGAGGATGGCGTTGATTGCGAGCTCGCCGCCAAAGGAGCAGCCGTAGGTGGCTACGTGGAAGATGGTTTGAGGAGAGAAGACGACCTGCATGGCCTCCTTGAAGGACGGGTTGACGATAGTATCAGCTTGAGCCGTCTCAATCATCTCCGTGCGAGAGAGGGTGGCCTCATGGTCGGAAACGACACCGTTCTTGCCGTGAGTGCTGTTCTTCTCCTCATCGGATGCCATGGAGCCCGTGTTGTTGCGGTCAGTGATACCGCCAGGAACATCGACAACGTCGGATCGCACAGCGGCATCAACGCCGTGAGAGTGGAGGTTCTCTTGGGCATGAAGGTGGCGATCTGCCCACTTGCCCGTCGGTGTGTCCTCGCACAGGAGAAGAAGACCCATACCACAGCAGAACAGGCAGATGACGGGTACGATGAAGGTCAACCGCCAAGCTTGACCAGGGGAGTAGCCGCGTGCGTGAACAAAAGAGTCGTAAACTGCGGGCATGACGAAGTAGGTAATTCCACCACCAGCGTTGCCCCAGCCGCCGGCCAGGGCATTAGCGGTTCCAACAACATTCTTATCGAAGAACCCAGTGCACCACACCTGGCAAGGAACGAAAGTAGCACCGAGAACACCGATGAAGAAGCGGGAGATGTATAAGCCTGTGGCGTCCTTGACCAGCGGTGCAAGGCCAATGGGAATAGTGCCGATGAGAAGCAGCGAGCCAAAGACGATACGCGAACCGAAGCGATCACAGGCGGGTCCAGCGATGAGCCGCATGAAGAGTGTTGCGACCAAAGAAACAATGTTGGAGTTTGCGACTTGTGCCGTAGTAAGGTTGAGGTCCTTCTTGATTGTGACTGTCAAAAGAGGCGGAAACGTGTACCAGGCCCAAAACTATCGCCATGTCAGTCCACATGCACGGAAGAGACCACCAAGACTTATACGCACGGCAATCATAAAACCGAGCCACGAAAAGTGGAAAGCTCGTGCGTAGACATTGAAAATGTTGAATACAGGGATACTGCGCGCTTTGCGATTGATAGGGTTCACCTCAGGTGCCCTCCAGAGAACGGAAAGCTGCATGGTGATGATGATTGCGCTGTTTCCTCGTAGTTTTCGGTGTCGTGTGGTTTAAGGCGTAGGTAAACGTCGTGGGTTCGTGTTAGTCGCCAGTGATGACCCACGTAGAAAAGGATTCCGAAGCTCGAGGCTTGTTAAAAGAACCTGGTTGCTGATGTTGTCGATTGTCTGGATGGTGAGATCTACGGTTATGGCTACTGGGAAGGCTCAAGGAACACTCTTATATGAATGCTTGCAACAGATAGTCATATGCTTCTTGAAGATCGAAGACGGTTGATGCATCTCCGGAACAGCAAGACGCTAAACCGGATTGATTATCCCGCAAGAAATCCCCTGCCCTGCCGCGGGGATACAAGGATGAAGGGGGGGGGGGGGGACAAATGTGAAGGTGACGGAGACGTGCTGACGGGATGGAAGGCGGCCAAGAGGCGTAAAGGGACCGGACCACACCAACTGCGTGGTAGACTTGATACTGGGCAGCAGGCTGGCTGGTCGATCTCTCAGATAAGAATACGTCGACGGGAGAAAGACGGAGATGACACAATCTTTCCTGTAGCGTAGGTAGGCCGAGGCACTAGGGCGATGTCTTGAATGAGAGTGCCGATACTGCACGTTGTGTCTCTAATCCTCGACCCAACGTGGCTCCTAGGTCATGGTAGCCGGAAGCCAAGGAGAAGCTCTAACAAGTGACAGCTATGAGCTGCGAATTATTGTTTGAGGATCCAACATGAAGTGAGCGAGAGACAGCCACGATCTTGACGAGACACGGGCGAATCTCTTCCAGAGCCGAGAGGAATGCTGAGACGAACGCCAACGACGGCGTACTTCTTTCCTGGGCCTTATAAATCAGCTAGAAATTTCTTCTCCGTTAACTGAGAAGCGGCCTGAATATAGCAAGAGGCCTAAAACTGCGCTGTCGCAACCTTCAGTGTAATAGGCAGTGAAGCGCAGTGATGTGATGAGCCAAAACGGGTGGCCTCTGACGCTAGGTTCATATGCCTTATCTCGACATTCCTTGCCTTATTAAGATACTCAGTAAAGTGCTTTAAAAGGGGAATGATTGGACAAGGGGGCAAAGAGAAGGGGGAACAATACGACGAAACGGAGGCTTCTGAGCTTATTGCTTATCTTTGGTAGGTTCACAGAAGGCGCTCAAGATGCGGTTGTGACGGTCGAGCCCAGGCCCCACCCCTGGCATCCAAGAGATAAGGAACTGACTCTGGTATCTGACTGGCGAATGCTTAATCGTTGGCGTCGATCTCCGCGGGGCTCATTCGACCATGGATGGCATGTGCGTCAAGTTTGTAGCAATGATTTGGAACCAACCGACTTTGAGGTCTGTAATAATGCTCTCCTGCGTTGTTGGCGACTGAAGGGCACAGAATATCAGGTGAGCAACGTTTTGTAAAGGTGAAAGTTGATGGAGTCCTGGCCGGCGACGATTTAACTTCAAGCACTGGCTTGGCTCCCTAGAAAAAACTAGACTAGGTAAGGACCTGGCACTGGTCTTTGATATGGACTAGGCCCGTCCAATTGGCACCCGACGGCCGTGTCTTCCTTGGTGATGGTGCCGTCTGCGCTAGCTGGCAGTCATCACAAAGCGAGGCCAACGTCGTGGAACAATAATGTCATACTTTGTCATTATTTGACGTCGCAGAGGAATTGGCACAACGTTGATCCTGATCATGGACCGCGTGCCGCTTGCTGTCCCTTAAAGACTGGCCAGAAATAAACGGGGTGGTGTAGTCCGGGGACCCGTAACTGGGGCAAGGTTGTGGTATCCTCCGCCGGCTCTCCCTGATACTCTCTTTCCCCACGTTTCGTTGGCCGTGATGCTCCCCAGGTATGACGGGAGAAGCATGTTGGGGTCCAGCTGCCCAAGAGCTGATGAAAATTGAGGATGACTAGGGAGATTTAGGTTGCTACGCTGCATTCGGAGAGGGAGGTTGAGTTGAGATAAGATATAGAGACGACGAAGGCCGGACAAAAAATGGAAGGCCCTACCTAGCCGCACAGAAGATCCACTAACAAAGGGTTCCGATGGATTATGTCAGCCATTCAAACCCCCACATCAGTCCCATTTGTCTGGTTCAGGTCTTCAGTCTTCCCGTCTCCCGTCGCGACGTGCATAACCCCGGTTTGCCGGCTTCCATTCCCTGCCATCCACACCCGGCGTGGCGAAGGTCTGGACTTTACCACTCGATTCCGACCTCAAAATCCAGGTCTATCAACTTGGAGCTTGTGGCTTAAATGTCAACATTAGAAGCATCGTACAAACTGACGCTACCGCATCTGTTGTGTATGGATCCGGCACAGCGGCCGTGGGTTGCGGGCGTTTTGAACGGCTCTTTCAGCCTCCACTCAACGCGGCAATGCGGACCCCCTTTGCCATTTCCACACGTGTAAGTCAACCTCCGCGGAGTTGTCCAATCCAAGATAACGGCACAACCAACATCCAGTCGCCAGCCCTCAGTGCATTCAGAGACCCATGCGCTTAAGCTGCGGCTGCATGGACATATCCAGTTCTCTTCCTTGACTTGAGATGAGAGTAATGGATAAAACCTGTCCGAAGATTTCGTGACCATACAGGCGTTGGCTTGTACTCGACTGCATCACAGGTACAACCTGGGAGCAGGCGCTCAGCATACGTAGCACATTCAGGGCGCAGGAAACGTGACACATATGTAGTGCTGAGCAAAAGCATTTCGTCGGGTGCTCTCTTATCAGACTAACGACGACCTTTTGTTATCTGAAGTTGAGACGGAGGGAGCCTAATGCTTCAACATTTCACAATGGCCGCTATTTCCTGGCCAAGCGGGCCGCACTGGACAACTAACTTTATGCTTTTCTTTCCATTGTGAGCGGCGGCAGGGACCTGTGTCTGAGTGTTTTCGCCTTTCGCCTAAACCCTGCTTCAAGCTGGCCTCCTTTGGATCCCCGGCCTGTTGAGGACACCCTTCCCTTCAGCCAAGCACGACAAGTTCCGATCACAGCATTGGGAGCGAGTAATTCTACTGGCATTCGTGAACTTAGCCGGGTCCAGAACTCCCTATCTGGCGCCATCGTGACGACGCTGTTGAAGTTTTCGACTTGTCATGCTCAAGAGCATAACGCCAGAGGACGTGGGGTCTAAGATGCAAGTCTTAGCTGCCCGGAGCTCCACGAGCTGGCCGGCAGTGGGCACAAAACTGCCTTCCTCGTCTGAGCAAGTGGATCGAAATTCGTATCTCCGGCTAACGTCCACACCCATATCTTTACTCATAGAGACACCATTGCGTCCAATATTGATTTGAAAATCCGATTAGCCTACTTATGTATAGCCTTACGTATTATCTAGGCGAGGTAGGTGTTGTTTATCTCTTCCAGGAGCGGAGTCACTTGGACTGATTGGTGTTGAGGACAGGCTCTGAAATCAGATCGCTATCACATCTAAGCCTTCAGTCGGGGCACAAAGTAAATGGCACCTTGTCCGTACATATGCCACCTAAAAGCGGCTATGTACCTTGTCCCACAAGCAGTCTCGTCGTCGAGAGCGAACGATTTGTGTCCAGCCGAGCGTTTCGAGCCCAATCATGCATTTGCCACGTTCATGATGTATCTGCAATTTCGGGCAGTTACTGAGAAAGGGTGCCCCAGACCAATTACCAATTAGCTCAATAGCATGCCACATGGTACGGCCAGGATTTCTCGTAATTGTGTGACCTGGTATTCTCGCTGACATGCACATCTGACCCGGTTAGCAGAATCATGGGAAAGATGCCTCGTAGCAAAGCGACCACTCACAGGATTCACAGTTCGATGAGAACAGCTTTCATCCGATGTCTTCGAACCGGAGTCTCCGTGCTAACCTGTACGACAATATTTAGGTCCCCCCGAATCTTGGCCGGAGTTTGCCATCAGCGAACAAAACGTACGATGCGATCTATTCAGTGTTTCTGATGCTGTCCAAACTGCGCCGCTTTACTTCTTACGTCCGAGACAACAACGGCTAAGGACATCCAATGATATCAAACCAGCCTGCGCGAGGCTTTTGTCTCGGCGTTCGCGCGGTGAATCACCATCCGATACTCGTTCTTGTTCTACAGATGAACGCTCCAGCAACACGCAATGGTCACCCTTCAACGTCATCTCTGAGAGCCAGGCCATCAGACACGAGACCACACCCTTCGGCCAATAGCACTACCAATGCCGAGTTCAACTGGCGCGTCTAGATCTGCAGGAAGTTTTTCCAGTTTCTCGATTTCGAACCTGCTTTACTGAAGTTGGATATGCAGTGAATCATGAGACAGGCTAGCGAATTCAACGTGCTCTCTGGGCATGATAGTAGGTCTCTTCCATTTACACCACTTTGGCAAGCCTACGCTAATTGAGAATCTCAACCTTTGCAGAGGCTGAATGCCCATGTTGATACTAAGGCTATTCCCATGCCACGCTCGAAGGCCCTTACGCGTAGTAGCGAAGCAAATCCCATTCCTAGTCATCCCGTTGAAAGAGACACACCTCGCGAGGCACACGATACACAGGTCTGGACTCTCCAGTCTCGAGGAAGGTCTTTATGACTGGTACTTAGAGACATTGGCCGCCGCCTCTTAGCTTATTGAATCAGGTGCTCTCCCTCGTACTATGGAATCGTTCACATAGAAGACGGAATGTGCCTGTGCTCAAAATTTGTGCCTGATGGTTGTTACCATCTGAATGGCCCTGACCAGTGCTTGCCGGCCGCACTTCCTTCGCCTCACATGAATATCTCCCGCAAGTCCTGCATGTGGCAGACTTGAGACAAGAGATGGTCATGGCTACACTGAATTGTACGAAGCTTAGACATGTAAGAAGCATTTGAATCTGTCCAACATGTTTAGACACCTGGCATGTTGATCAGGGACAGTTTCACAGTCACGCCAACGCCGTTGCTTGCACGGATAAGGTCTTACCTCATGACTATATGTGAGATACTAAATACGTACGACTAGACATCTCAGCATATCTGCCTGGTATGTCTATAGGGGGCCAACCTCCGTCTCACCTTACCTTGCTACCTACAAGCTCCAATAAGTTGGCCATCATGTTCAGCATTGGAACTACTCGAGAAGTCATGTACCTCAAAGCACTTGATACCCAGGGACTACACCATTCCATGTATATATCCTCCAAACTGCTACGAGGGGCCCGCTCAAGACTACGGAGCCCCCTCCCCTTCGCCCTCCATCCATAACCGTCCACGGCCCTCGACCCGTCACCAACCATCAGGCAGGATTCCATCCGCCCGGCTAGCTCAATCGGTAGAGCGTGAGACTCTTAATCTCAAGGTTGTGGGTTCGACCCGTAAGCTTCATCCATCACTTGAAAAACCTCAAGGATAACATCACTAACATCAACCAGCCACGTCGGGCTCAATTCCCGTCAGCGATTGACGCAAACACTTCTTTTTTTCGTTTTCGACTTTGCTTTCGCCTTCTACTTTTGACATTACTTGAGGATCTCTTGGTTTGATACATGCAGTAAGTTTTCCTTTCCGCAAAGCAGCCCGGCTCGACTCGCCACCGTTGTATGTGTGCGTTTAGGGCTTTGGGCAGATCTCAATCACGGGCTGGGATGTGTGTGTTCAAGTGTGAGCTTATTCGGTGGGTCCCTGTTGATGACACTGGCATCCCCTCACCTGCACATAAATCATTCGCCATGTTTATTTAGTGACTTTCTTGTGTTCTGGTAAAATTCTCCATGTTTTGGAGTCATGATGGATTTGAAGGCGTCTGTCGTTTCGTAGAGTGATGCCTGGGTTGATATGGTGTACCAAAACGGGAACGTTGACTTGTGTTCAAGTTACTTCTCTTGCGCATGGCCGGCACTTGCAATCTGTACATCAGTGACTTCAGAATTGAAAGACCACCCACCGGTAGCTTATCTCGGTCCGTTGGAAAGCTGATCGGGTTTCGTTTCACGATGAGCTGACAATAGTCGTAGAACGTGAGCACTCCTTGAAGATCATGGACCCACTCGTTCCGGAGGCTGGGCTTATGGAAGGCAAGTAGCTTTGCTTCGCGCTTTTGTGACACTTCCGAACGCTTTGATTCAGTACAAAATACAACTTGGCGCTCTTGTGAAGTCAGAAGTGATAGATGGCTTCTTGTTCACTTCGTCGCTGTACTTTGCTCGGTACCGTGTTTTACATGCTGAAGCCGATGAGATTGTCTGCTTCGTGAAATTGAAAGCAACATCGTTGAAGACATGTGAAATAGACTCACAAACGCTCTATATTTTCTGCATACAGAGGGGGTAAACTTATGACTAGGAGGTCCGATCTCATCACAGCAGATTCACCAGGAGTGGCTCCATATGTTCCGAGTTGAATCAGGCAAGTCGACACTCTGTACTCTCTCAGCCTTAGTACACTACCATCGTTGGTATTAAGACTTCTCGCCCTGTCAATTTTTGGAAATAGAGGGAGATGGCGGGGGTGCCAGACCTCGCAAGTGATACTGATAGCGTACACGACCCTAGGGACCTAGCTATATAAGAGCTTGGAACTGAGTTCTGCTTGTGTTTCGGCACAGAGGAACGGGGGCTTATTCACTCCTACAAGTCTCTCTACCGAGCGCCGACAATGAGCAGGGTCGCTCTTGACTGCCTGGAGGAGATGAGTGTCCGACATCTGCCTTCGTTAGGAGTGTATTCCCGTTGATTATGTGCTTACATACACCCTGATAAGACTGACGACGAGATACATGGCCATGAGTTTGGGAGGCTCTGCTATTCATACTCTTTGAGCAGATACTTGTGGCAACCTGGTCAGATGTTCAGGCTGACCTTTGAAAACACGTTGAGAGGAGCCGAAGACGCTACTATGAGAGCACTCCGGCATGAACAAGTTTAGCATGTAAGTTAGACCTTCAGCCTGGCATATGTAATCGCGATTTTGCGAATTGATTGAGAAAGATATTCTCAAGATGAATGAACTTCCTAAACATCCACCCATCAAGAGCACACCCTCCTTCGTACGCGCAGCCGCGTCTCCCAGCACAAGCATGGCAGTGGAACGAACAAAGTGATACTATGGCTTCGTTTCAAGGAGTTCATTCCATCCACGGAAGTGCTCCATCAGCACGACCCAGACATGATCCGTGGGCTTTAGCAGATCTAAGTGAACCCTTCCCATTGCAAGAATTTCGCAAGAATCTAGCTCTTGCCACAAACCACGGCCGAGTTCTAGTCAAGTTTGAGATGATTCCCCTAGGCGCCCCTGGACACGCACCGTCAAAGAATGTGTATCACGCAAGCAGGACGGGTTCAGGACCGTGGCAGACATGATTGGAACGGACGGGGAGTGCGTTTCTTGCGGGCTCAAGGGGGAGACGCGCGCCTACCTACTGCCCATACACCCAGCGCCTCGAACCCGGATATCCAGGAAGAGTGTTTCCCTCCGCCTGACTCTCAGCTGGACGTAGTGTCAGCTGATTAGACCGGCTCAACGGGCATTAACCAGTTCTTCAATATACGACCGCAATACCGCACTCGCAGCTTTCAAACAAGGTCAAACCCTCCAAGGAACTGGGAGAAATAAATGGTTTCCCCGCCATTCAGCAAAGTGAGACGGTATTGCTGGCGTGCGTGAAAGAACCGTTTAGCCTGGGCAACGATGTCACCGTGGGAGGGGGTTGCGGTAGTCGGTACTGCCGCGCCGGAAGGCCACGCATACTCCCACAACGTTCCTCCCGAGATGAGGAAGCCGAAAGTATAATACATTGCACACGCAGACGCAGATGCAGTCGCACTCTTTTGATTTCCTTTATATTGATGGTAGATTCCCACATCAGCGCCGCTTTTTCCGTAATCGTATTGGATACCCGTGATGAATCCGAGCTCTTTTGTCTTCCAACTGCAGTTTATTATCGAGAATACCTGGTGATTAGGGCCTCTCAACCAGTCTTTATTCTAGCTGCAGGTAAACCCGGAACCGCCGGAGTGGCCGCTCCCAAGAGAGCAGAGTTGCTGCCGTACCGGTATCTGAGGGGGTAGTGACAGAATCCGAAACAAGGGCCGCCAGGATAGATTGAAGATTCATAGAATGAGGAGTTCGGGCGGCACCGAAAGCGCCCAAGGAGAAAAGAAGAAGGAAAAAAGCAAGAACTGCTGCATACGGATACCTCGCACTCAGCAAACGGAGTACTCCTGGAAAGGTTTCAACAAGTCTGATCCCGGACCGCCGGACTTCTTACAGAGTTTCCAACCGTCTCCAGAAAAACTGGAGTTGCAATCTAAACCGGCCGAGTCATGAGCCAGTTCGTGTCAGGTTTCTTATTCTGATTCTCGAACTACTCCGTACTCCCTGTGTAGGGAAGGAAAAAACAACACATACACACACACAAAACCTTGTCTTGGCGCGAGCTGGCCGCTGCTCTCATGTTGTTATTGAAGATTATTGAAGATTGCCGTGGGGAAGCAACAGAGGGGGCTTTGAAAATTTGGCGTTCGTTTGTCGTTGGCCGCTAGAGCCAGACCCCGACCGCCACCTTCCTGAACCCGAGTCCGACCGGGCCCGGGAAATCGTAGCCGTTGACGGCCGGGGGCTTGCTTTGTGGGTTTTTGATCGGCGGCCTTTGTAAATTGCCTGAACAATAGGCATCGTGGAAGAACGAACAAAGACGTCATTGCTGAAATTGAATCGGCAGGTGTCATTTCAAGAATTATAACAACACAACAGGAAAATGTTACCTAGCTTCACGGTGTAGAATTGTCGGTACCAAGCAGCAGGATCGCTGTTGTGGTTGCAGACCCTTGCCACCTGTGGTCAACACAAGAAAGTCAGCCCGCCGAGACAGTGTGCTGGGACCTAGGCGTGGTAGGGAGCGCAGTTGTGCCTGAAAATCCCACCTGTTCACGTCAGACAAGCTGCGGCCGTCCCATGGCAGCTGCAAGGTTATCTAATCGGCATCTCAGCATTACCCCAATGTGACCGACATGTCACAGAATTCAGTTGAATCATAGGCAAGAAGACTCAAAGCATTGTAAAAAGTTGTTTTCTTTTTCTTTAGAAACAGACTGAATCGTTCTCTCTCACATTATCAACTAGAAAGGTATCAACCCGTCCCTCGTGATCACCCACGTCCACGGGGACACTGGTATCGAAAACACAGGAAAACGCCATGTGCGGAGGAACCCATTCCTCAAGGCAGTAGTGATACGGTATGCCCGAGTTCATTAGCCTTGAAGCCGTGTTACCCGTCTTTTTATCCATTCATGACCAAATATGCACGTTGAAACCCAAAACCAAGCTCAATGCAGTTTTAACAGATGTAGTGAATCCGAGTAAATGCTGCAACGGAGGTTGCTTAGAGAAGGGCAGCAACGGCGAGACCACCGAGGACAGCGAAGACACCAGCAGTAGCCTGGGCACCAGCAGCAACACCAGTAACGGTGGCGATAGCAGAGCGGGTAGCGGTGCCAGTGCTGTTAGTAGCAGGGCGGGTGACGCTGGTGATGGTGGAGGCAGGAGCGCTCAGTGTAGCGGGGGTCGGGACAGCGGTGGTGGAAAGAGCGGCGGTGGAGTTTACGATGACGCTCTCAGACTTGGTGACAGAGGCGGAAGCCGAGGCAGACGCAGAGGCGGTAGGAGTGACCGAAACGCTGGCAGCGGACAGGGTGACGGTAGCGGTGGGCGAGGAGGAGACAACGGTGGTGGTGCCGGAGGCAGAGCCCTCGCCAGCAATGATGTGGAAGGGGTTGGAGTACTGGAAGTCGACGGTGGGGTTGGACTCAGACTTGACGACCAGGCCGTAGAAGGCGTCCTTGCCGAGAGTGCTGGGGATGGTCCAGGTGTACTTTCCAGCAGAGTTGGGGATGCCGGCTGAGAGCGTGTTAGTTCTCCTTCCTGATCTCATCGCGAATTGGCTACCGGGAGGATGGTAGATATCTCCATCACGTCCCACCCAGCCAGGTGACTTGTATACTTACAGGCAATGTCCTGAAGAGGAATCTGGGTGTTCTGGGTAGCACCACCGATCAGGCTGATGGAGACGGTGACGTCCTTGAAGGCATCGGGGGCAGTCCACTCGATGGTGTAGGAGGTACCAGCGTTGATCTTCTCGTTGGGAGTGGGCTTCGTGACGGGGTCGAAGTTGGCGTTCTGGGCCAGGGCGGAGGCAGCGAAGGCCAGGAAGGCAGCGGCGGAGATCTTGAACTGCATTTTGATGGATTGAGTCGACGAGGTCGTTTGAGTGTTGGAGAGGTGTTGATTAGAAGTTAGGTCTAAAATAAAAAAGACTGAAAAGGTCCAGGAACGAGCGACTGGAAGTTAGAAAGTGAGAAGGTTGGTTTTGGAAAAAGGGAGAGTGAGGTGTCTTTGCGACGGGTTAATGAATGACTATATTTAAAAGAGTGTCAGGCTGAAGCCAGATGATGAGACGCACAACGGCACGGGGTAAAGTGACTGGGACTTGGGTTGAGGGTAAGGAGGGAAAGAGGAAAGAGAAGGAAAGAGCAGACGATGACAGGAGGGATAGGAAAAGAAGAGGAGGTGAGGTGAGCATGACCCCTGCTAGTACTGCACCCCGAGGGTGAGGGTGGTGAGGTGAACTGTGAGTGCTCCGGGCGCGCGGCAAGGGGGTGCAAGGCAATGGCCCATGGCTTCCTTCCTCCTCTCTTCCATGGTCTGGGGGGTCCCATTGACATTGACATTCAGCGAAAATACCAGGTTCTACGGGTGTAGACAGAGAGAGGGGTGAGTCGGGGACGTCCTGACCCAATTAGGCAAGGTACACACGATGGCCTCATGGGCATCACATTGGGAGGGAGCGAAAACCTGGAGAGGCACAGGCACAGGCTGTGACGAAGTAAGGCACAGAAGGGGGAAGCCCAGCAAAGTTGGGCGCAATGTTCCCGCCGTCTGGTGAAGTTGTGCATGCCATCGTCGCAATTGTCAACTGCGCCGCCGACAGTGCAGACATGGGTGTGGAAATTAAAGACGAGATTACCCCGTTCTGATTGGGTGGAATCATCTAAGCCAGGGGGTGTGGGCCATTGAATTTCCCTGGCGCAGGTACCTAGGGCCTAGAGGCAGGCACCTCCTTCCCGACTGCAACTTCCTCCATTCTCATGTAAGACAGGTACGTACCTGCACCTGAGGACTCGAAGGACCACCCAACCAGCCGACCTCAGTTCTTTCCATCTCTAACCCAAGGTCAGGTAACGCTCCATTTATTTGACCGCGGCGTGAATTGAAGCGCGTACGTAGATTTCTAAAGGTTCCCACCGACAATTCGTGGAGCTGCAGCCTGACGGCATTACACTATTGGCATCTTCTGCAAGAAGAGTGCCACTGGGTGCCACAATGCGGCGCGGATACTCTCCCAATTGCAAAGTAACTTTCCCACTCAGTGCAAGGAACAGATCACAACCGAACAGGGCTGAGCCAACACGATTTCCGCTTCCTGCTCAGTGGACCGCGATTTCACCCAATGAAGCGACCAGCGCAGCACCTCGCAGGCTCCCAGGTAACCCACTCGTCCCATTCCAGGGGGTGACGAGACGTCGAGATCTCCCGCAACCCACTTGCTTCCGAAGCTGCTCCCATTTGCAGGCGGACACTTTTTTTTTTCTTTAGTGCAGTGGTTCGCCTCAAGGCAACAGTACCACCGAGGCAACCAAAGCTTTCGGCAACTTCGAATTCGCTTCGTCTTGCAACTCTTGCTCGCATTCATTTCGAAATGCCCCCCATGTTACGGATACTCACCCATCTCACGCGAGGCCTCGAAACGGAATGGCTACGTTTCCCAACAGCCGGGATAGGGCGGAACCTAGTGTACGAAGCACGGTGTAAGCTCTGGAAACTTGGAAACAAACATCAAGCCTCGAGTATCACTTCACGCACGAGGCCAGCCTAGCCTAGGCCGCCAACAAGAGCCAAGTTTCGGGCATGGCGTGCTAGCCAAGGTACATCGAGGAAGAGATGCTTCGAGGCGGAGCAGCATTGTTGACTTGACCTCCAACCTAAGCCTGGAGACAACTGGAAGAAGTCAAGAACCAAGACGGGGTTGCGGCCAGCAGTTCCAACCGCTAAATCGACCCTCACAAGGTAGGTAGCTTTACCCACATACCTCTATGCTCTGGCGGTCTCGCCCCTCAAGGGAATTTCCCCGGCCATCTATCCGTACGGGTGTGGGCAACAAACCTGCTACGCTGACATGAATACTCATTATTATCCAATTTCCAGCGGTCATTGTTGGTGGTGTCTCGCTCCCGATGAGCCCACACATGGCTCAGATGATGCGACGTTCTGCTACAGCGTGTTCCATATACTGACGAGAGAGCGTTTAAGCTAATTAATTACCTTAACGGGGATCTCGAAATAGACACTGCTGATTGCTCAGTCACATCTCTTCGTTGGTACGTACCGACAGGAGCAGACACGGCCACTGCAAGGAACGAGGAAACGGTTCATGGGACCGCCTGACTTGGCACCAGCCGCTGCCGCCAACTCTCCATCCCTCAGCTTTCGCCGACACCTATGCCATCCACCTGGCACCAGTCCGTCTCTCATCCGTCTCCTTTTCACCGCAGTGCTAGGTGGCCGACTACCATCGGCCTAGCGTCAAAGCGGCCACTTAAATTTGCCATGCCGCATCCTCTAGTCTGTGCTTCATACTCTAGTGGTCAACCAGGGGAAGAGACGTTTGGAGACCCCCCCCCCCCGAGGGCCCGAAGTGACGATACATCATGCACAAAAGGATCTTTTGTGTCCTCGGCCCTTCCAGAACCACACGAAGGAGCGACACTAGCTGCCAAGCGAGAGCATACACGCTCACAATCCAGCGAGAAAATTCGAATCAGTAATGTGTCCGATTGATCCATTTTGCAGCTGGAAATCCGTTGCCACCTTGAATTGGCCTTGCGAGTTAATTCACATTACAGATGAAGCGGATCCAACCAAATCAATTACTTGACGAAGCATCCAACTCTGGATGTGAGATGTCGCAATCACGGAACACCAGACAGTCTCCCCGCTGGCAATTGCTTTTCAACCCCTGCCACTTGGAGTCTGGAGATATATCCATTTCCACGCCGATGACGACTCACACCCTTGTTTGCGGAATGTGAGGACATCGTGGACCTGGGGCAGCTTGAATGCAGCACGGATGGGCGGACTGGGCCTCAGCTTCGCGCAATGGTTAACCCAACGTCTTCCACTTTAAACCAGCTGCTCCAATCTAGACCTCGGACAGAAGCCGATGGGCGCTGTGAAGTTGAACTCGACTATCTTGTAGCTTTGCGAAAACACCATCTCTTCGAAGACATCTCATATGATGGCTCAATTACGAACCTCAGCCCTCGCAATGACTTCCAGCTTGCAGTCTTCCGCCCCGTCTCTGCATAATCCGATGTTCTGCACTCACCACTGCCACAACCCAATTTTGGACCCAAGGAACGACTCGTCCGACGCATCGGGTCGGCCGTCAGCAAGGTCCCCATCGCTTGCGTCCCTTGTCAGAGTTTCAACACCAAACTCTATTACCCATAGTCAATTAGCTAACGACCCAGCAAGCAAGATCCATCCACAACGAGTCGCAAACCGTGGAACCCAAGTCATGGAGGCATTGACTGGCAGGACATCTGAAGCTGAGAAGCCCCTTGACCTGCCACTACATTCAAGCGACGTCATGGGCCAATGGCAGCAAATTCGACAGCGACAGAAATAGTCTCTGCATAGGTGGGCTCGCACATATCTAACTGAGGCCATTTTCAAAGACACCCAGACCTTGAAAACGCATGCTAGGTTGTGGTCCTTGTAGCAC
Organism: Colletotrichum paranaense; assembly: GCF_030867605.1. Taxonomy (NCBI): domain Eukaryota; kingdom Fungi; phylum Ascomycota; class Sordariomycetes; order Glomerellales; family Glomerellaceae; genus Colletotrichum; species Colletotrichum paranaense. The sequence continues at coordinate 2,576,267 of NW_026848960.1, read as the reverse complement.
GCTCGACAGCCGTTGACGAGTTTGCTTTTTCTCTGCAACTCTACGATGCAGTCAGCGTGCCTAGCAGCTCGAATACGGCCGAGGACGGACCACTGGTATTTCGGCTACGTGCAGTCAAGTGGCACAGCGATAGCGCTCACTGCGAGATCTGGTGTCACAAGACCGCCTTTTTGCATTCCAGTTAGTGTGGTCAAGGACCGCCTGTCGTTCTTTTCCCGCGACAATGCAGGCGGTGCTAGCGAGCAAGCTTCACATGCGTGTAGTGGTGCCACGATGCTGGGGCTCTCGCACAACGTTGCTTGTCATTCAGTGACTGCCGAGTGACGGTGAGGAAGGGTGTAGCATCGTGGTCAACACGAGTCAACCTTGTAAGCTTCCTGCAGGTTAAGAAACTGGTTGCGACATCAAAAGCAACACCAAAAAGCCTTTTATTGATTTCACCTCAGCCCTAAGTCAACTTGCGATGCCCGAAAGAGGCCATTCAGCAAACCTGGGCGCGCCTGGGCAAGCACGGTACTTTCTCCCGCCCCCATGTGAGGAAAGCGCAAGCCAGCCAGGCCACTGCCGATGAGGAGAAGCAATCGTCGGAATGGTGGCATTCCTGTGCCTCACCCTTTCGTGGTTTCAAGGCCAGACAACTTCTGAGCCGGGTCTCAACCGTTGGAATGCCCTGCCCACAAGAAGGTGCGCTATTACTAGCGTCAAGCTATGATCAGATTTGGGGTGTTTTTTCCATTCGCATGTTTTGATGTCATCATCTGTACGAAGAATGCCCATGGGAGCAAGTGCCGCTCAGGATCATCTAGGTTGGTCACGCGCCCGAACTTCATCACCGCCGTCGCTGGGCGGAGGTTCCGTGGAACTGGAGAGAGCGGGAGTGGATCCGGCCGGCCTCTACTGGTGCGGAGCCCGATGCATGGCTGTCCCGTCCGTCATTTCAACTCCCGCTCTTTTTCTTCAGCAATCCGATCAAAGCCCGTGGGCCTGTCTTTCTCGGCTCCTGTTAACCCCTTGGTAGAGAACATGCACACCTACCGGGCTTGAGGAACCGGCAGAAGACATGCCGCAATGTGGCTTGCGACATTCGCAAACCTTGAGACTCGTGTCACCAGAAGCTTCGCCCTGCGGTGCGGAGTAGAACCGCACCACACCACGTGACCTATACGTCCCGATGCGGCCGGATGGAAGTGCAACGTCCCGCCTCGAATGTAGAACCTTGTAGAAGGTGCTCGTACTACGTGACAAAGTCAATCACTTGTTGATTGCAGGAAACCCAAAGTCGTGAATAGCATCATAACTGTCCAAGATATAAAGTCCAACCCAACCCCGGGGAAACACTTACATATCCGAAGTGTCTTCGAGGACCTGATACCTATCTCACACACCTTTCTCACACACCTCACCCATCTTCCACCTCCATCAATCATACCAACCATTCTACATTCTCCAAAGTCAACCGGATCACAAACAATGGCCTCCTCCGCCCCAGTTACAGAATTCATAACCTTCACCTTCAAAAACCACAACACCTCGCCCCCCTCCCAACCGCCCGCAGCCTGGTCCGACGTAACCTCGACCCTCAAATCCGTCCCCGGCGTAAACGCCCTCTACACGGGCACCCAGCTCGAGGACCCATCCAAAACAGTCCTGGTCATCGAGTGGGCCTCCCCGGACGCCTTCTCCGCCTTTGCCTCGTCCGAGGCCTACATGCCCTGGTTCGCCTCCCTCAAAGCCGTCGTCGCCGCCTCCTCGCCCGTCTTCTACAAGGTCCCCCTTCTCTCCGCGAACCAGGACCCGCCGTCCGTTGTCCTCCGCGCGCCGTGCACAGAGGTCTTTGTAGCGTACGGCGTAGAACCCGAGTTCGCGGGCAAGACGGCCGAGTTTGCCAAAGGGTTGGCGGAGGGGCGGGCGAGCGTCGCCGGGTATCACGGGCACGCGTACGGCGAGATCTCGACGCCCCTTGCCGTGGACGCCGCCTCCGGAGGCGGGGACGGGGAGAAGGGCCCTGCTGTGACGCTCTTGTTGGGATGGGATAGTAAGCAGGCTCACCTCGACGCCAAAGCCAAGGCTGGACGTAAGTTTGGTCAACATTAAGCCCCTGCTGAGGGGGGTTTTCCCACGTAGGCTCTAGCAAGAAAGCTGACTGAGTTTGTTTACAGCCATATCTGATAACATTCACTTGCTGAGATCAGGCCGCAAGGACATTTCCATGGTATGTTGTTGTCGAGGCCATCGATATCTTTTTACTTGCCTGCATCACTGACTGACGATGAACAGTATCACGTAAATCTGAAGCAAATCTGAGGACCGAATATACTGGATGCTAGTTCCATGTGAAAGTTTGTTCCCTGGAAGAAGAAAGCTACGAGGATGGGATGACTACGATTACGTACTGTACCTTTATGATGGGATTACGATGAGACGAGATGTGTAATATACTTTTGTGCCCCAACCACCGTCTATCAACACGATATCCTGTGTGCAAACTTGTGCGGCTTACTTCTGATCCGAGGCAGGATTGCTGCGCGTCATCAGCACGTGCAAATCGAATGTCAACACTTACCGTCTCCTACGTCCATCTCATGAATTCCGAGTTGTGGATGCGTCTCAGCCCCAGCCAACAAACTTCGTCACTGCCGCCTTCGTCCGATGCCTATTGGGAATCGATTAGCAATCTCATTCTCACGAGGCCAAACTATCAGTGTCCACGGTGACCTCGTCTCCTGCGCCAAGGCGCGGGCAAGGAAAAGAATTGATCTGCTCCTCAACAAGACGAGATATGCGCGCGTGTCATACGGCAGGTAGAGAGAATGTAGTAGGGCAGAGTGCACGAATGTATGTGGTAAAGTTGATCAGGACGATGTTGGGGAACGGGTCACGATATTCTAGGGGTCAAGGCTGTCATAACCGTCAGGGCTGTGTGAGTGAGGGTGATAGGACGACAAGCAGGGCCGAACAGGGCGGCGACCGATGGGGCGCGCGACGGTGATAGTGATGAGAGTGGGCAGGAAGTCAAGATGTGCTGGAGAATGGATGAAGTAAAAGAGAGTAGTGCACTATTAAAAGTAGTACCTCCTCTAAAAGCACCTTTGATCTGCCGAAGCTGATCGAGACCAGTCCCCCTTTCCAGATGTAGCCGGGGTCTCGCGGCGTAGATGTCGCTAGAGACCAATCCGATATCCCCCAAACACGGCGATGATGTTTCGCGAAAGAAAAGAAACTGTGCCATTCCGCCCGAAATTTTGGTTTGCCGAACTAAAATTTGATAGTCAGTAAAGTCATGAACGTCGTCAACGCTAGATCCGGTGTTTTTCCGATTCTGTTGTACTTGTTAGCACTTTGCTCGGCCCTGCTGACCTTGGCCTCAATCTGCTTACCAAGACGAGAGTAGAGCATGTAAAGCGCCATCCTGTTGCACTCCTCTGTGCCCGTGATTGTGACCAGGCGTTCGTTGCTGTTGTCTTGCGGCTCGTTAATCTTAATCACACTACCACTGATCTGGCGTATTTCGTTGATCTTTTGCCCGCCCTTTCCGATGATGGCTCCAACCATATCATTGGGGATGTAGATCTGCTGGGTCAAAGGCGCGCCTGGCATGGCTCCTCCGTGAACGGGCTGAGCTGGGTGAGCGCCGTGAGGTTGAGGTATAGCAGCACCTGCGTGGGGTTGCATAGGAGCAGCGGCGCCATAGCCGCCAGCCTGCGCCGCACCGTAGTGAATGGGCATGGCCGGGTTGGGCTGGGCTGCCTGGTGAGGGTAGGGCTGCGCGCCGTACGGAGCAGCTGGCAGGCCGTGATGTTGGGCGCGAGCGTCGTGTCTGCGGTTGTAGTTATCGCGGTTACCGTAGTTGCCAGTGGTTGGCTGCGGGCTGTATGGGACAACTTGCATGCCGCCAGGGACAACGCCAGCGGGGCCACCACTCCTTGTCGCATATGCGGAAGCAGCAGGTCCACCGAACCGGTCATTCAGCTGCTCTAGCAGGGTGCTGCCGACGTAGTATGTAGCGATGTGAACCGCGTCAGCAACACCCATAACCACCAGCGAACGCTCGGTCGACAGAGGCAGGCAGGAGTCGGACGCGTTAAGCCTTGCACCGGAAGCCTCCTGGATCTCGCGGATACGAGCGCCGCCCTTTCCGATGATGGAACCGATCAAGATGTGAGGGATGAGCAGGCGCAGAGGGTACGTCTTTGACTGGGCACTGGATGGCTCGGCCAGAGGCTCATTGTTGAGAGTCCGAATGATGAGACCGAAGGCCTATTCGACTGGGTTAGCTACGACCCCTCTGGGCAAGAGCGATTCAGTTACAAACCTTTGCAGCAGCATCGACAACGCCGCTAACGGTTAAGATGCGCTCAACGGCCCCCTTTTGGTAATCGCTAACGGTGCACTTGGCACCCGACATCTTGCGAATGTTTGATACATTTTCTCCACCCTTTCCAATGACGGTGGCAGCTTCCGGGCTGGAAATGACAGCGCGAATGTGAATCCAATCTCTCTCATCGTGACTTGCCGAGGGCGTGGAGGTCGCGGGAACGGAGCCGGCAACGGAGCTCTGGATAGGCTTCGTCTCGGAACCTTCGGCGCCTTCGTCGCCAGCCTCAGACTTTGTATCAGCGCCGTTGGTCTTGTCGGCACCGTTCACATCCGTGGATGGGATGGTAGTTGCGTCGAGTGGCTGCGCCATCTCAACCTCCTCATCGCTCTTCAGTATTTTGTCCAAGGCTGGGCGCTTCGCGTCGGGCTGGTCGTTGCTACGCGAAGGGGACGAGGTCTCCTCGAGGGGGCGCTTGGCCGAGTTGGCGGGTTGGGTGGGCGACGCGGACATGATGGGCTAGTTGTTAATGTCTCACACAAGTTTTCGCAATTCCGTGTATGTTCAAGAAGAGCTTGTTTGTATTCGACTATCTACACCACAACGGTTTTCAAAGGAAAACGGGCTGGTGTAGTGGCGTAGTCGGGATCGGGTTCAGAGAATGTCTCTTCGGTGAAGTGGCTTTGATCGTGCAGGATAAAGGTCGTAGGGTAGGCAAAGATCGTGAAGTTGAAAGATCGGGATGTGGGTTCAGGATGACTCCTATCCTATCAGGTTCGAGGTAACTTCCGAAATCGTGAGAATCGCAAAGATACTCAGGTCAAGCGGAGGGAAGGCGAGGCTGGGCGATGAGGCAGCGGACGGGCAGGAAGAAGGTGGATGATGGAAAAGAGGTAAAGAAGGTGGGAGGGAAGGAGCTGATGATTGACAAAGGTTGTATCTGGGAGGCGATTCGGATGCAGAAGCTCAAACCTTTCTTCCGAACAGTCCAAGCTGCGATGTATCGCGACGTGGTGTCAAGTCTGCAAGCAGAGCTTTGATGTTTCCTTGCGTGAGGTTCCTTGTCTCCTTGAAGCTTGTCGAGCTGTTAAGCAACGAAACGATGATGGCAACGCGCCGACCGTCAAGCCAGAGTAGTCGGACCTGGATAGCTTTTGGAGGCGACACGTGAGAGGGAAGCGAAACTGTGGGGGACCGATGCGCTGCGCCGTTGGAAAAACACAACCCACCAAAAGCTTTCGACAAACGAGGAGAGAGACGAAGAGGCGAGTCGGTGATTAAAAGAGATGGGGAGAGAAAACCGTGCAGGGCAAACAGATGGGTTGGAAGGGGGCTCCGGATGTCTCGAAGAGGTTTGAGAAACGGGATGGGAAGGCAAGATATTCTCACGCTTTCTCCTCAGAACAAGCAGCGCAAGTGCCAGCGCGGCGCCAATGCCAGGAGCCCATCGGTGCCCGCCTGGGGGCAAGGGCCAGTACAGTGTCTGAATTGGATGCACGGCCTCCACATTGACGCAGCCAGTGCCTTTGCCTCATTTGCTGCCTGGCCTCGACAAGTCTCCACTCTACACCAGAAAAAAAGAGGTATCCACACAGTGAGAGACGATGCCTTTCCGGCAGATTAAGCAACATGGGGGAGAAGGTGGCCCCCGCTCCGGAGGTGCCTAACGTACCTTCCGCAGCGTGAGGTGCGCAACCAGCTGGTCCCTATGGTACTCTTATGCCGTACGGATACCTGTGTGCCTTCCCACCTACGTGCCTATGCTGGGGATTGGATGTTTCATTGGGCAGATCCATGCAGCGAGCCGCACAGTGTTTGCTATTTCGTGTGCATTTCCTCCGCACATCTCCCGCAGACTAATTGACCAAAGGAAAAAGGTGCGGGAGGGAAATGGAAGCTGCGCCTTGCGCCTTGCGACCGACCCTGCCTCCAACGCGGTGCTCTGCATTGTTTCCAATGCAAGGGGATGCTCCCATCGGCACCGACACACCTCCTGCACACTATACTCCGTACGGGGTATTACAGAGTACACAAAGCGAACCGGCACAACGTCACGACACGTCTCGTCAATGTGAGAGAGATAGGCATCGATTGCTTTTCAACAAGTTTCCTCGTCGCTGTTAGTGTCATCGTTATGAGCAGCCACAGCCCTACCGACGACTAAAACAATACCTTCTTTAATCCAGTCCACCGAGTCAGGAATCGCGATTGACAGCGCGCCAGACTGCTTGACAGCCAAGACAGAGCCATCATCTGTGCAAGTCGCGGACTGTCTGCGCCCCCGGAAATCTTGATAGCACCCGACACACAGTGACACCTCGTATGAAACAAGCAGAGACGATCTAGCGCCCGAAGTCGCCTTAATTATTCTGACAAGGATCGAATCAGACGCTCGACACCATTGGACGTGCCCATTGCTCCGACGGGCCGTGAGCTTAGGACGGATTGAAGACCTGCGCGTGCTACCGTTGCTTGAAGTGTTTCGTTTCCTCCGGGAAACCCTCTCGAGGTCGCGTGCGCCATTCTATCTGATATTTGCACCGTGTCGCCAAAATACCGGATTGTTTGGCCTGTATCAGGGACATACAACAACACACAGCAGCCTCTCACTTTGAGCGACCGCTTTCAGCACAACATGGACGAAACACCCCGTCCCGTCAGCGATAGGTACACCTTGAGCCTGGATCAGAGCTTGCGAGAACTCCAAGAGAAGATTGAGCAACACCGGGAAGAGCTTGCCGCAGTATGCATCCTAATTTATGCTCGTTGAGTTCTATAAGTTAATACGTGAACAGCTTCAACGAAATGCCAACTCAAGCCAGAATGTTGCTGGACCAGGAAAAGAACCCTATGAAGTCATGAGAGGCGCTTTCGAGCAAGTTGCCAGCACGCCTCCCTTCGTACCTTTCTCAGAATCCGTTCTACCCGCGCTACTTGCCCTGCGAACGACTCGTCAGACCGTTGTTGAGTCCCAAAACTATCTGACGAGTCAAGGAGCCACTTTCGATCAGACCAAACGCAGGCTCGAAGTTGAGCAGGCGAATTTGTCTGACCAGAAAACCCTCCAGCAGAGTTTGGAGAAGCGAGTTCTGTTTCTCAAAGACGAGGCCGAATCTAGGATGGAATTGACGCCCGAACAGGCAGCCAAGAAAAGACTGGACGAACTGAGGCAAAAGAAGAAGCGTTACGACAAGGAGACAACCAAGCTACTCAAAGCTTTGAGAAACTTCATTGACGGTCACCTGGGAGGTCAACTAGCTGCGGAAGACCTCGGCGGACCTGTCGTGGGCGACATGATGGAAATTGATTCGGATCAACTCGGTGCTGGTTTCAACGCCCAGGGCCGACCTGTCAAAGTCAAATCCAATGTGGACGAGGATAAACGACAACGACGCCTCGAGGAAGTTTGGGGTTTATCCCAAGAGGATGCCGGCCGCGGAAAAGGCAATACGGACGAGGCAGCGGCTGCTGGTCGCGAGATGCGCGATCTTACAGAACAGCTTCTGAATCAACATGCTGAAGCAGCTGGCGATAGCACTGCGGCGTACGTTAAGCTCTCAAAGGAAACAGCAGCGGCGCGATTCCTCGTCAGGTCCAAGGTCGCGCAGTTCCATCCTAGGGACGCGACTAGGCTCAAGCTCATTGATTTTGGAAGAGAGCTGGACGACTAGCAGGGCTTGATCTGCCGCACATCCGTGCGAGCGTGACTGCGACGCAGTCGGCGCAGATCCCCCGTGTGGAGATGGCCAACCAGGCAATCAAATGAAATTTTCACGATAGCATGTCTACCCTGGGCCTTGCAATGTCAGAGAAAAGCTCCTGTTGTTAAGCGTTGAGTCTCTTGACTCAGGGCACGCAGTTCTCATAGGCTCACTAGGGCCATTGCAGTGTACAAATGAGGCTCCGATGTTCACAGTGCGCGCTCGTTTTCGATAGTGCGTCACAGTGTATGCGATTAACTCTACACTTGCCTCCGGGTCTGGATAAAACGGAAAAAAAAAGTTGGTGTCCAGGTTGGCACCTTGGCGTACGAAGCATGCGTCTGAAGCATCTCCTTCCTCCCTCGTCAATGCAAGAAATCAGTATGGAGAATCGACAGACTTTTGAGATTTCGAGCCTTTCTTTCAGGAGGGGTTCACAAGGCAACTCTGAGGCTATCTGATTCTCCTGAGAGAGATCGTCGCAAGATGAATGAACTCTGCCATGCCATGAGGTAGCTTATGCCCTTGCATGCTACCTTAAGTCGGATGACGACCTCTTCATAGTACGGAGTACTTGATATGTAAATGGGCAATTGGCATCTCTGGTTCTGATTGGTCAATTGCTCTGCCGCGTCCTGACGCGTCTCGCGCGACACCGCCAGAGTGCAGACGGTGGGAGAGTGTCCACTGACAACCCAGCAGTGGAAAGCTCCAGCAGAGCAGGCACCTAGCTTGTCGATTCAAAGGAGTAGACTCTCGCTCAGCATTCGACTCCCCACTTTGCTCTAGCCCAGAATTCAAACGGCGAAAAGGTAAACTCTACTCTGTAGTCTTTACATCCCCTAACGTTCCTCTCAACCCAAAATGACCTCTTCTGAACCCGTCGCCGCACAACAGCAGCAGTCCGATCCTCCCGCCAAGCGAGTCAAGACCTCCTCCAACGACGCCCCCGTCCCCGCCGCCATGGAGCCCTGCCCACCTCTTCAGATCAAGAAGCTCTCCGACAAGGCTCGCCTGCCGACCCGCGGCAGCTTGTTCGCCGCCGGCTACGACCTCTACGCAGCAAAGGCCACCACCATCCCGGCCCGCGGCAAGGCCATGGTCGACACCGACATTGCCATCTCTGTCCCCGCTGGCACCTGTATGTGTTGAGACCTCTCCTGTTGACAGCTAGCTCCTCAAGAGCTTCCCCCTTCTTGGCACTTGTAGTTATGGCGATGTACTGACCACACTTTCTCGTACACTATAGACGGCCGCGTTGCTCCCCGCTCTGGCCTCGCCTCCAAGAACTTCATCGACACCGGCGCCGGCGTCATCGACGCCGACTACCGCGGCCAGGTCAAGGTCCTCCTCTTCAACCACGCCGACACCGATTTTGAGGTCGCTGAGGGCGACCGCATCGCCCAGCTCATCATTGAGCGCATCTTCACCCCCGAGGTCGTTGAGGTCGCCGAGCTCGAGGAGAGCGTGCGCGGCGCTGGCGGGTTCGGCAGCACCGGCGTTTCTCTTGCGCAGTAGATACGGTAGCGTTTGGTAGATTCGATAGGGAGGCCTCGCGCTATGGCTTACAAGAGATTGAGCTCACGGAGATGAACCAACCGATGCCATCACATCACCATGGGAACGATACAAAAGTTATGGATTTCTTATAGAACTGGAAATGGACGAATAATGACAAATGCTACGACCACCACGATGTGCCTTTTTCTAGTCCTGATCCACAGGCCGTCTCTACATGCAGGTGACATTTATCTACCCAAGCACGCTTACTTTCAAATCTATGAAACAGAAAAGGAACACCACACAAAAGCGCCTTTCCAAAACCAAACACGCCTCTATAGGTCTTTCTCTCCCTCTTCCCCGTCGTAAAGATTTCGAACCACGGCCCCCCCCCCGGTCCCCTCCAAACCCCTGACTCTCTGACCCCTATCGTCCAAGGGGAGCACCCTCTACAACCTTCTCGCTCTCAACTCCACAGTCGGCTCCCGCAAGCTCGCAAGGTTTCTCACGAGCTTCAGCTCGGCGCTCTTGCTCTTGAGCAGGTGAAGCTTCGTCCTCCCTTCCTCCGTCTCCGCCAAGGCGTCCCCGCCAGCGGCCGCGACGACCTCCTGCATCCCGCGCGCCGTCTGCGTGAGGACCTCGTGCATGCTCGCCAGCACCATCTCCGCCGCCTTGGCGAGGGGCAGGTCCAGCGCGTCGACCTCGTCGCCGCTGAGCCAGGATTCGCGGTCCTTGAGCTGCTGCTGTTCCTCGCTGTTGGCGCTGGCGGCGATGACGGCCTCGCGCATGCGCACCGTCATGAGGGCGGCAAACATGTCGCCCGTGCCGGAGAAGTAGGCGTCGATGGCGGGGAAGACAATCTTGAAGAGGCGCGGTTCGCCAGTGGAGGGCGACATGCTAGAGCCGACGACGGAGAGGTGGGAGGGCGGGTGGTCGGGCGAGGCGAGGGAGACGGAGGTGATTACGACGTGGGGGATGCGGTACTTTGTGTGCAGGGCGCGGATGGCGGTTTGGAGCGTCTGCATGTCGGTGATTTTGACGCCCGAGAGGAGCCTTGGTGTTTTCCCGTTCGTCAGTCTTTTTTGTCTTGTGGTCTCTGTTATGCGTGTGAAAGAGGGGTATGACGTTTCCTTCTTCATATGAGGGTTCTTTCACCGGAGTGGGCATGACATGGACGCCGAGGTGCTGTGGATATCTGGCCATTTACACAAGAAGGGGAGGGGGGAAAGGAGACAAAGGGAGGATAGAAAACATACTCGGCCTCAAATTGGTTGGGAAGAATCAAGTCGGCGTGCTCGACAAGGCTCTGATACGCGGGAACGACCTCCTCGGCGACGTACAGCTTCCCGTTATCGCCCATGACGGGGTCCAGGACCCAGAAGAAGCCGCCCGGCGTCCCCGCGGCGGCCTGCTTCCGCTTGAGCTCCTTTGCGATATCGCCGACGGCCACGACGGCCTCGGCGCCGGGGATGTAGCCCGAGAGCATCATGTCAAAGTCGTCTAGGTACGACTGCTTGAGCCCCTCAAAGAGGTCCCGGATCTCCTGGGCGGACACCCTTGTCCCCTTCCATTGTTTGTAGCCTGTGTGATTGCCTATCGTTTTTTGAGAGAGTGTGTGTTAGCAAAGTAATACCTAGGATAATGGGGAGGAAGGGAAGGGAAGTCAGTCATGGAGAGAGGGAGAACAGAGTGGAAGGAGGAGGCCATACTGAATTGGACGGTGTTGAGAGCCGCGACATCGCAGCCAAGGGACTGCAGTGTGAAGACGGCGATTTTGTTTCCTACATTTCTGCGAGAGGCTGTCAGACCCGCGGTCCAACACTCTGCCTATTGAAACGCCTAGCGCACATGGGGCGTATGTGAAAGGGCGCGACACAAACTCACCCGGACACAACCTGTATCGGACCGTCAGTCACACATCTCGGTCGAGGTTGTGAGAGCTCAGAGAAAAAGCCTTACATGACTGGCGACGGCCAGGACGCGTGTATCGGGGATCGGGAGTTCCACCGTCATGATCCTGTTGCGGGACTTGTGACGTCTCAGGAACAACACCTTATTGCTTGCTCAAAATGCGTGGTTATGGTATACTGTAGGTATGTTTTACTGAAGGCGTGTGTATGTAGTTTCTCAGATCTCAAAAGTCGGTTATCGGCGGGATCCTTTATCGGGAAAGATGCCGATGCGCGGAATGATTACAGATGCTGGACAATGAGAAGGAGTGTTGCGTTGAAGAATGGTGCAGAAATAAGACAAACAAACTCGATGCGTTGTGAAACAAAAATCTGGGCAAAGTAATAGGTCCTGTATCGGCACAATTACCCGGATGTCTACCTATTCCGGAGATATCTCTTGATCTCGTGTGAAGACAAGAGAGAGAGGTAATAGATGGGAGTGACTAAGTGAGATTAGAAAGGATTCAAACGGGTGTAATGCGGTTCCAGGTTCTTCCACTTGGTTAGCTTCGCAATTCCCGCTCTGGCAGTGGCTCTTGCTCTGACTCTGACGTTGCGACGGCCGATGCCCGCCCAACCCGATGTGACATTTCCAGAGAAAAAATCGACCCCGCCAAAAAACCAAAGGGCGCATCGAAGAACCCCGCACTAGCCCGAGATTGGAAAGCTCTGACGGTAAGGCAGCTCGCCTCATTGCAGCTGCTCTCAGCTGGCGCACTCTTTCAATTGAGAGAATCCAGTAAAGGACTGGACTCGATGAATGGCGAGCACACTAGGTATCAAAGTCATGGACCCATGGTCTCATATGTAAGGTAGGCGGAAACAGTTATTTCATTATCTTTCGTGGTCCCAAAAAGTGCTTTTTGCTCTTCCTTCACCAACGTATTGCGTATCTTCTCTAGAACATGCAAAACTCAATCCAGAGTGAAAAAGGACAGGCCCTTTGCCCCGTCCATGATCCCGTACAACGCCAGCAATATCAACTTCATTCCGTCGTTAATCGCCGGATTTACTCCTCGTCACCAATCTAGGATGCACGTTAGCTTTTTGTCTTGATGGTGTTGAGTGTCATGCAAGAGACTAGACTTACCTTCGGCGCCAGGTAGAAGCGCAGGTAGCTGGAGCCCGCCAGAGCGTACTCGACAAGCAGCGGTACCTCGTTCGAGAGGCAGATCTTGACTTGCTTGGAAATTGCGGCGGCCTTGCAGAAGTTGACGAGGTACTTGAGAGAGAAGGTCAGGGAGACGGGCTCAGAGAGCTCAATGTCGACGTTGTTTTCGGGCTTGTCCACGTTGGTGTGGCTTCGCAGGGTGACGGATCCATTGCCAATGTCACCGCTGGCAGCGAATTTGACACCGTCCTTGCTCGCGTCGATCGTAACTGTACGCGGCAGCAAGTTAGAATTTGTATTTTCAAAAAAGTGTTTAGAAGGGACAGCGCTGCCTACCCGACTCGCTCATTGCGATCAAGTCCGCGCAGATGCGTCTGAACTCGCTGCTCGGCATGGTGATAGTGGAGGCGTAGTCCGTCTCGGGAATACCCAGGTGCTCCTGGTCAATGTCCATCAACTTGAGGTCGTACTCGCTGATACGGTCGTTGGCTGAGCTCTCGAAGAGGATGTTCAGGCTGTCGGGGGCATCCTCAGCCTTGAGCGTCAGGATGTCGTCGCCTTGGGCGGCGCGGAGGACCTTGGTCAAGGAGCCAAGGTTGACGCCGAGCGCAATGTTGCGGTCGCAGCGGAAGGGAGAAAAAGCCTCGGCCTTGAGAGCCATGGAGACCAAAGCAACGTGGGAGTTGTCCATGGCCTGAAGCATGATGCCGGAGTCATTGCAGTCGAAGTTGCAGTCCTGAACGAGATCCTTGATGGCATCGACAACCTGGGCAGGTTAGTCACAGAACCAGCAGCCATGGCTATCAAACCAAGCTAGGAAAGAATTACCTTCTTCAGGATATCGGCCTGGTCGAGTCTGGCTTCCAACATCTCTGCGAAATGTCAGCGTCATGCACTTGGATCGAAAACTGGGAGGATCGTGGAAGAAAGAAAAAAAAAATTTGTGTGGATGGTACGACGTACTGACTGATTATATGTTTGTGAAAAGAAAAGGAGCAGAGGGGTATCTTCGGGTATCAAGGAAGCGGAAGGGAAGGCACAGAGATGATAGTGAGCTGTTGTGAAAGTTGAGATCGTCAAGTCTGTGATTGAGGGGTTGATGAAGGGTGGAAGGTCTTGTCGCGGAAAGCACTTTAATGGGCAAACACGGTCGCGCGTCGTAGTGGGCTGGCGAGGGAACGACGCGTCAAGCGTTTAATAGGGCTCAACGCCAACAACGCGCGGGGGGGCAGGAACACTCACTCACAGGCACGCCAGCCAGCGTCCGCTCCGTCTTTGATCGCTGACGGATGGCTCGTGCACCGTTCACCTACGTATCCTTGGAAGGACAAGCGAGCAGCCTGCCAGGCGCATTTTGCCCTCCTGAGATAGCAGCTGGTCCGGGCTCACCGAGCTCTCTCCACTTCGCCAGGGGTGTACGTTGATGCTCCAAGCCCCTGAATTGTGGCTCCCCCTTTCTTCTCCCTGACGACCGGGCTTCTTTGTTCAAGCTCCGGATGGCAACCGTTGGATATAAGTAATAAAAACGGCACAAAACACTGGAGTTGTTGCAACCCTGTGTGGCTGGTGAAGACGTAAACAAAATAAAGTACAGATCAAACAATAGGGCTATTGATTTCTCTCGCTTTTAGTTCCCTAGTAGATACTAACTTTTTTTGCTTGTAATACTAAAAGTAGTCTCCAGAGATTATCTGGCCCGATCTCTGAGCCTGCACCAGATGTCATGCTGGGCATGAGTGCCATTATACAATACAAATGGGTCAACTGGAAGCGATCGATACCTCCCATCCGGATTCCCTGAAATCCCCTTCTATATGCATCCTAAGTGCGAATGTGTTTGCAGAGATTATGTATCAGAAACCAAGAACAGAAAAGGAAAACGAAGATTCAAATGACTGTGATTAGCTGAATCGTTGCACCAGAACGCCATGTCCGTCATCAAATGTCATGTCCTCATCACATCGAAACAATGCGTGATGGATTCGTCCCGGTTCGTGGGCGGGGCCGGAGGTTGATGACCATCTCAAGTTCCTTGAGCATGCCTCTGTTGGCATCCGCCTTTTCTTTGGCGATCTCTCGTTTCTCCCGGTCTTCTCTCATCTTGACGATGCGCTCGTCTCTCGTCAATAAGCTGCGGGGCCGGAACGGCTTAGCGACCGCCTCAAATATCTCCTCCGTGTCGGGCTCTCCTGTGCTGCTAAAGTCTAAGCTTGAGGGGGACTCTCCGTTCAAAGCTTTGAGGGCTTCGGCTGCTCCGCCTCCTTCATCAACTGTCGTGAGCCCACTGAGAGAGCTGGTCGGAGACAGCAGTGTGCTCATGGAAGAAAGTCGCTTTTCGTTCCGGTCGATACCCAGAGCGAGTGCCGCTTTGCCTTCCTCCCAGGCCTGCATCAGAATCTTCAGGTCAGCCCCTATGGACTCATACTGTGACATGAGGTTGGATCCGAGCTCGGAAATGTCGTCAGACTCATTGAGGCTTCTGTCAGACTCCTCCCTTAACAGCGTCAATTTAGCCTGTAAGCCGCGAATACCGCTGGACAAAGAGTTCAGTTTCCGTAATTGTGATCTCCATCTCTCACGACCAGGTGTTAATGGCATCTTTGGAGTTGGCGGTGGTGGGAATGCTTGCGAACGTTAGTCAACACGCCTTATAGTGAGATGAAAAGATCACTTACACTCCTCATCGCTCAGAAGTCTTTTCAGGTTGTCGAATGCCTTCTGGGTGACCGTATTGAGAGTGCGCACCGCTTCTACTGTGGTAGTCCATTTCAAGAGGTCGTCGCTCTCACCGCTCGCGTCCAGGGCCAACAATGCACACAAGAACATCTTCCGGATGGTGTGAAACCGTGCGGCGAGGATCTTGAGCGTCCTCAAAGACTCGGTGTCCTCAAACTCATCCTCCTTGAAGCCTTGCTGGGCATCGGACATGTCGAAATCGCTGATATCGTAAATGTCGTAGTACTTCTCGAGGTCGAGTTGTTCCGAGAACCCTTTCACTACCGCCACGGTCTGATCGTATGCGGGAATGACATCCGCGAAGCACGCCCTCAGAGCCCTGCGGAGCCGCACGCACTTGCGAGTCTGTGAGCGATCCTCTATGCGGCTGATGGGCGGAAGAGGCGCACTCCTAAAGTTTGTGTCAGCGCATCACGGACTTTCTCGCCAGCTACTGGGCCAGAGGAGAAATTGAACTTACAGACGGTAACCTCTGGAAACAAGTTCCACCTCCTGCACCAGAGCAATCGCTGCGCCAGTCGCGCTGTCGAATTCCTGGGAGTTTGAAACAAACGCAGTGACCTCTGACAGTGCTTGGAGCCGTCTGTACCTCAGCCATTGTCTACGCATAAACACATGGGCGATCCCTGCAGCGATCACAAAAACCAACAGAATGACGAAAGTGCGCCGTTTGTTCAATGGCCCGATTCCTGCAAGCCAGTTGATCGAGACGACGAGAGCCAATGCCCCTAGAACGACGACGACCGCGCTCGTTGAATCCAGCAGCTTGTCGGCCGGGTTTCCGTCAATGGCCATATTGGCGGACCGGGATGATGCATGGTTCTGGGATAATATGGAGTGCCCACTCAATAGCTGGGATGCGATAATAGTATAGCGAAATTGCTCGAGGAATTTGGAGTTGTCGGCTCGGTCAATCCTGGATGCTACCGCGGTCTGGAAAGGACACACATCAGTAATTTCCCCATGTGCCAACAGATAGGGGATTTGCAATGCGCACCGAATAGCTGAGTCTGTAAGACTTGTCGGAGGCCGCTTTGGTAGGTATGTCGACTCTGAGGGGATTATTGCGGAATCTCGACCTCACCATCGGCCGACCTGTCGGCGCGAACTCAGGGCTCGAAGGAGGCGACACATCGTAGGTTGGATCGTCGTGCGCCCATCCTGCCTGCTCCTCTTCGCCTTCGTCTACAGCATGCGCGCAGATTATCAGTGGGCGAGCTCAATGGCATGACGGGTGTTCGCCTATGAGGAAGTTGCACTCACCACGAAGGTACTCTGCGAGCGGCGACTGGTCAAACACAATAGGCTCCATCTAGCGACCTGGCAAGTATCGAGGAGGCACCTGCAAGCAGCACGGCCATCTGTCGCCCCAAGTCGTCGCGCTGGCCGCTGCGTTGTGGGATCGTGAACGGTTTGAGGGGTGGTGAGGTGATTTGGTCGACTAATGATTAAAAGACTCAAGGGAAACGCAAAACATGAGCAAACGCTACTCTCTAGTAGGCAGACGGTGCTTCGGGGGATATATACGGATTGTATGTACGGAGTACGGATACGTATTGTGATTGCGGAGGGCTCACCAGGGGGGAAGGGAGAGTTCGCTCAAAGCGCCGACCCGAGAGTGACCAGCCCGCTCGCGAATGGGGAAGGAAACTGGACCCCTGTAACCGATTAAGGTGCTAGGGGTACAAAGTCGGAACCTCGGTGGGGTGGTTGCATATGATCTGCCCCAGCTAACGGAGCGTTCTAACGGTGTCGCGGTGAGGTTTTGCGCACCGAGAATGTGGCTTGTGCATCACGTATTGCGTACCTGGGGATTATTATTTGCATATTTTTAATTTTGGTACATTGAATGGGACGACACGGGGCGGAGCCGAGACCGACATGACTCTCCACCCACCGATCTGGGGACACTAACGCAAGATTGGATAGGCAGGTAGGTACTCCGTAGTTAGTCTGGAAAATTATCATACCGGGAACCGATCTCCAACTTTCCTTCGCGGGATTAGGTAAGGAATCATACCTACCTAGAGAGCCAGTGACCTGCCAAAACCCCAATCGACCAACGTGCATACCTTATTCGTTTGGAAGCTAGCATTACATAAGCCACAACCCGCTTTGTGACGGAGGAGCTCAACGAACAGAACAGGCACCACCACCTAAGGTAGTCTACACAGTATAGACCCTCCAAACACGAAGTGCATCGCCGACGGAAAAGAGACGACCGCGAGACTTGAGATCTCCCGTCACCCCCTGATAATACACGAGCTCTCCGGCGACCTGATATACGTGCACCCAATACCAGCAATACCGCAACGATGCCGTCGGAACGCGACTACCAAATTTCCCCCATTGTGCAGGAATCCGTGATGCACAACACCAAGGTGGGATAGGTCCCTGAAGCTGACCTCAATGGCCGACGTAATCTTTGTCGCTAACCATATCACGCCTTCTGCAGACCCTATCAAACTTGCAGAGTCTTTCAGCATCCCTCTTTGGTGTCGCAGCCGGCATCCTCGGTCTCGAATCGTACAGCGGCTTCCTCTTCTACCTCGTCTTCTCTTTCATCACCGCCGCCTTGTTCTACGTCCTGCGCATCGCTCCCGAATCGACATCAGCAGGTCTCCCATTCCTCAGCACGAGCCGCTACTTCAAGGGGCCGTTCGACTTCTGGACGAGTGGGCTGCTCGGAGGTCTTTCTGGTTTCATTCTCACCTGGACTTTGTTCTACGGTTTGGTGAGGGCATAATAAAATCGGATAGTCAAGGGGCATTTCTGGCGTCAGGCGTTGGGGAACCAGCATATGGGTCTAGTCGCAGGTATACATCATGGCAGAACCATAATCTGAAAATGAACATGACAACGCTGGTATAACGATACCTATAAGTGAAGGATGTGGTAACATGCTCAACAACGCCGCTATAAAGTCTGATCAAAACAAAATTCCCACGCAAAACGCAAACGCAAAATGCAAAACGCAAGAAGCAAAATCAGTCCACAATCTCGACGACAGTTCCCATGAAGCCCTCTAGACCAGATCTATCATTGCGGCCTCCCTCGAGCACAAGGATTTGAGAGCCCATTTCGACCCATTCTCGACTGGTTAGCAGCTCCAATGTAACCTGAACGCCGCCCGAGAACTCAAGATCATATGTAGGGGCTGACTCGTCATGTTCGTTCATGTCGAAGATATCTTCAGTCTCTTCGGACTTGGCTTTGTTCGAGCCATTCCTTGAGGCAAGTCTGGAAACACCCTTGACTCGGGCCGCCGCCCGAACGCTACCGACGTAAACATTAACAAGAGACCCATACGCCAGCGATGCAGTGTTGGGGTCTCTGAATGACACCGTAAGTCCACTAGCTGCTTGGAGGGACATGCCGGTGTCCGCCATATGTTTGGATGGAATGGCCAGGACCATGCCTTTCCGGATTCGAGGAGCTGCCAACGGTGTCTCGAAAGCCGCTTCTGCCGATTTCTCTTGGGGCATTTCCAGCACGATTCCAATGGTGCCGACTTGACCAGCTTCAAGTGTGTTCACGGGGAGCCGTAAATTACGTATGCTGACAATTTTGGCTTTGTGCCATTCTCCTTGGATTGTGGAGGCTGCCACTGTATTGCGAATTGCAATCTTGGCAAGTTCTGCCGACGATGGGTGGGATATTGACAGCCCATAATTGCCAGGAGAGGCCCGGTCCTCCGGTGTCATGCCTTTGAAGTCGTCCTCGCCGGAAGGGAATGGTCCAACAATGATGCTGTCTCCGACCGAAAGCTGGCCAAAACGTAGGTATCCGGATACAACCGTTCCCATGTCATTCTGATCGGGATTCTCAGCAAGAGAAGCGTAGGACGCTGGAAGGCTAAAAGTGTCGTCAATGTGGAACAAGCACGACGGCTGTTCGGGATTCAATGCCATCCCGACGTAGTCGTTGGCAGTAGGGACTGGTGGCAGGGGGAGGCTCTCCAAGAGGGCATGTGTCATCCCAATACCAGCACCGCTGACAGCACTGGTAAGTATGATTGGAACGAATTTGAGGAGGTCCCCATCCCGATCCATCTCTGTGGTGACAGCCTTCACCTTGTCGAGATCTGCTGAAGGAACAGCTGCCCATTCCTGAACACTGCCTTGAGCTGGTTGGAGGATCTTGGGGACTCTGCCAGCTGCTTTGATGTGTGTCAAGAGCTGTCCAAGAATTCGATGCAGACTAGCTTTGGTTGCAAGGTCCATTTTTGTGATGACGATAGCCAGAGGAGTCTTCAGTTTTAGGCATAACTCGAGATGAGCTTTGGCAAGATCCACGCCAGCCCCTGCGACTCCAAGGACGTCATTGGCGGTAGAACTCGCTCCGTCTTTTGTCGAACTCGCGTCGGCATCGTCAGCCGCCAGACAGAGAATAGTCCACTGTGGAGCCCAGCCGAACAAACCGCGGAGAATGGTCCGGCGGTAACGGGGATGGCCGGCGGAATCGGAAACAAAAACCAAGCGACCATTCTCGGCACTGTCGTGTATATCAATCCACGACTCGACGTGATCTTGCGAATAGTTGAATATGGCGTGGTCCTTGTAGCCGATAAGCTCCTGTGCTACAGAGCTAGTAAGCCCAGATGCGACCTCGTGCCGATGTTTGAAGAGACTGATCCGGCTTTTTCCTCGTCCGTTGTCGACAGTGCCCGTGGACAAAGTACCCAGCAAGGTAGATTTCCCGGACGTCGTTGGTCCAGTGAGCGTTATCCTTAGCTGATCCGTGGTAGAGCGCCCTCTGCTTGGTTGCACAACAGACTCGGTAGCCCTTGGCGATTCTTTCACTTCGCGACGCCCCTCTGCCGAGCCATCTGGGTGCCCGTTCTTCATTGAGTAGTCGGGAGTAACGAGAGCCTCTACAACCCAAAGTCTTGCCTGTCGAGCAATTTGGGCAGGGTGAGTGGCCACACTATCCACCAACTCGGACGTCTCTAGCCACTCGCACTCGCCAACAATTACATGGCGTAGGATTTCGACGCGGCAGCCTAGCGTGGCTGCCATGACCTTGAGTGTCGTAATGCTCTCGTCCATTTCGTCTTTGGTAAGCCCCACCAGAGTCCCGTCATCAGCAACACCAATCTCATACAATGCTCCACGAGATTCTTCCAAGCCTGGGAGAGGTTTCTGCGGAGTCATCGCCTGGCTCAAGTCGTCCGTATCATCGGGTAATTTTGGTATGATGAGGTCCTTGGGATTCAGAGCATGGTAGGCACAAGATTGCTGGAGCCTCCAAAGCAATTGCGTAGTCAGTTGTTGTAGACGGACCTGTCGGCTCTGACTAGAGGCCGACAGGGCAGCAGTTGCAATCTTTGAGCGGCTGGCGGGAATTCTGGAGTTTTGGGTGGAAGATATGGTGCTCATAGCGATGTATGTCCGTCTTGGCCGCAATAAGAGGTGAAGCTTGTATTCAGTGGGACCTTCTTGCGGCTCTGCTTCCAACTTGGTGACGCCGTAGTCTGAGAGGTGCCCCGGCTGGATTTGTCCACTATCAGAGTTGGACCTCTTCCCGGAGTCTTCAGGAGCCAGCCATGGGGATGAGACCCGTTGAGGATCCGTATCGAATGTGAATATTGAGCCGGAAGCCATGGTTCAAGTACAAGGGTGGCGATAGGATGGGGAGTGTGGTGGCGAATGTGTGGCAGTTTCTCAGGCGCGTGATATCGAGTAGAAACAAACTCGCGATGAACGTCAACGCCGATTTTGAAGAGCTATTGCAGTAAAAAGGGCAGAGGAACGAAATGCTATGCGCGGTATCATTTTGATAACTGAGCTGAGTGGTGATATCTGCGACGTGCTCAAGGCGCTGTTGCTGACTTTGGAGTGACGGGGAGGAATCTCAATTGGATTCCTAGTTGAAGGCCATGGCGATCGTTATCTATGCGCAGCTGTGTCTGATATGTGTGGTGTAGAAGTTTGCAAGTGCATTCAAAGATTGGAGGCTTTGGACAGAGAGAGGCTATGGATAAGTTTTGACGCTGCAGTCTGGCCAAAGCAATGACTCGAAGGACGGTGAGAGGTCTCAGCCGAGGTGTGACGCAGTTGGCCGGAAGTCAAGTTCAAAGTGACAAAGATACCTTGTTGGGTAAGATGGCAAGATGGGACACTGCCTTCGCACTTCTCTGAGTGGCTCGACTATGAAGTCTCCGGGCGGGGAAAGTCCGGGTATTCCACCACCAGCTTATCCAGCGACCATGGGGCACCATATAGCAGCCACCTATTACATACACTAGGTTACCGGCCGGCGGTGAATGACTCCATGAGTCCACACTCCACAGCGTTGAATTGCATCAAAGTATCCATAGCGACGACTCTGACCAAGGACCTCGAAACTGGTCTACGCTGCGAGTACCTGAAGTAGACTCACTCATGCCAACGTGCTCCACAACTCTTCCACCTGCGCTTGTTGAGATCTGTTCAGCTCCTACATTGTTGGCCTCGGGCTTGGCTAGCTATGACAAAGCCAGTCTTGCCATTGAAGAGAGTTCTTATAAATGGTTGACATTAAATTTTGAATACCAAGTAGGCAATCCTCTTTTTGTTGGTACTGTTCCTAGGTAAGATAACTTGGTCATTCGCCATGCGTTGAATCTTTGGACTCCGGTCAGGTTTGTACGTATTTACATAAGGTACCTGTGTCAGTGGCCCAATAAATCTCCCTGCCTAATAATAGCAGTCAGGTTATCTTTGTTCCCCCTTCCGTACCTTGGTTCTGTAATACCCGAGGATCCGGTACAGCATGAAAATAACCACTGCCTGCAAGCAAACATGTGCACCAACTTAAGGTACGAATCTCCAAGTCTATCGGAACATGGTAGAAGAGCCAACGTGTCTTGCCGCATTCACATGCACCTAGGGTCTTGCAAGGCTGCATTCGCTTGGCCTCTAGGCACAGACACTGTCGAAGTACTCCGCAGAACCATTCTCACAGACGAGGCTGGACTCATTTGCTTCGGAAATCAGTCCTAATCTTATCTCCTTGCTACCTGGAAAGAGTAGGTAATCAGCGCATAATGCCACGTTCACAGAGCATAAGCGATAATGCTACTGCACATTTGGCCATATGCTTAGATAAGATGCGTATGGCGAATTGTGGAAAACCACAGAGCACGGATACATTATCTAGGTAAGGTAGGTATACGCAGATGCGACCGGCTTAGGTATTCAGCCCAATGCCGTCTGATACCGAATCTGGTTGCGGCACTACGTAGTAAGACAACACATCCGGAATACGCAGTAAGCTGAAGAGCGACCAAGGAAAAGCGATGATTCCAGCGCTAGGATCAAGGCTGAGTCCAGCACGAAGAGCTGCTATAGGCTGATGATGACCACCACCATTGTATAGCCCGCTCCTTGCGCCATAATCTGATTGTCAACGGAGCGTGTACGGAGATCCGTACCCCAACTCATATGTCGGTACGGAGTACCTGGGTAGCTAACATTCCCTGTCATCTCGAACGGCCCCGATGACTTGAGCAGGATAACGTCTTCTCCATTGCCGCAGCCCGCAACACTGAACCCAGGCCTGACCCAGGCAGTTTGCATATTTGATTCGTTGCGCTTCGGGTCGTCGCTGGCCCAAGCCCAATTCCCCAAGTCAGGTCCAAACCATTAGAAGCCTGACGAATGTTTTATGGCTTAGACCCTGAAGCCTGAGGGGGGCACTTCCGTTCGCCTTCGAAACACACCCAAGACGGGCCCGATTTTGCCACATTAAGCTGCTACTGGACGCCCCTTGTCCAACCCCGCTAGGTCCCCGCTGGGCGCCCGTCCCTTGCTCGTACCTCCTGCATCTAGCCATCTACCGTGCTGTCCCTCCACGACCTGACTTCTCCTTATTTTTATACATTTTCTTTACCTTACGTTCTGTTTCCTTAGACAAACCTTCAGCGGCACGTTGTGTTTTGCTTCCTTCTAGAACAAATTCAATTGTACAACCACATTCACCATACCTCGACGAAACCTAAGTTTTCCACTATATCGCTCCTCACCATGAAGAAGTTCGGCTTCGGCAAGAAAGGCGGCGACGAAGGCGACGATGCCAATCGCTCCGCTCTCTTCGGCCGAAAGAGCAAGTCTCCTGCTCCGGGCAACGACAACCCCTACGCACAAGCTCCGGCTGGCGGCGATCCCTACGCCCAGGACGCGAATAAGTACGCCGGCATGACGCCCTATCAACGAGCACGAGTCGGTGCGCCCATTAATGGCGGTGCCCCTGGTGGCCTTCCTGGCGGCCCTCGGGGCGGTGCTGGGTACGGTGCCCCGCCACAGCCTGCCGGTGGCTACGGGAACGAAAAGTACGGCGCCGCAGGAGGATACGGGGCGAATCGCTACGACGATAACCAAAACGCCTATGGCGCAAATCAGCGATCGGGTGCTAATGGTGGAGCTCGCGGACCAGGGGGCTACGGAGGTTTGGGCCGAACCAACAGTGACAGCACCGATGCTGTGCGCGATGAGCTTTTCAGCGGGGCTCAAGACAGATATCAGCAGAACAAGCCGCAGGCTGGAGGGTACGGCCAATCGACTCCGTCTGGCGCTGATGGGGGATACGGTGGGTATGGAGCCCCTCGTGAGCTCACAGCCGAAGAGCAAGAGGCGGAGGAATACCGCGCGACTAAGGCTCAAATCAAGGAGGTCAGAAATGATTCCGTTCAGACCACCCAAAGAATGCGTCAGAATGCGAGCAATATTGAAGACGTAGCCAATGCGACACTCGCCCGCCTTGCTGCTCAAGGCGAGCGTCTGCACAACACAGAAAGGAACATGGATATAGCGGCAAACCACAACAAGAAGGCGGAAGAGGGTGCCAAGGAGCTGAAGACCGCCAACGGAAGCATGTTTGCAGTTCACATCGCCAACCCATTCACATCTAAGAAGCGTGCGGCAGAACGAGATGCGGCGATTCTCGACCGACACCGCCAAGAGCGCGAAATTCGCGAGACAACCAGACACGAGGCTTTCAAGTCCAATCAGCGAATGGAAGATACCTTTAGGGAGATGTCGTTGTCCGGTCGTCCTCAAAAGGGGGCGGAGCAACGCAAGCCAGCAGGGAAGGACCGATACAAATTACCTGGTAGTGATGATGAAGAAAATGCCGAGGAAGACGAGGCAGAGAGGACGATCGATGACAATATCAACGCTATTTCCGGCTCCGCTGCGCGTTTTGGCTTGGCAGCCCGCGCTCTAGGAAAAGAGATCGATGAACAGAATGTTCTCATCGACAACATTGCCAAAAAGGTGAGTCAACCACCACATTCTATTCTTGTTTGGTGTCGATGCTAAGTCACATTTCCCAGAGCGATGCTGTGGACGACGGAGTCAGGATGAACAGAGAGCGTCTGAATCGCATCAGGTGAACGGTCGGGAGCCAATTCCACCGACTATCCTCTTCGTGAAAATGCCCACAACGAACATAAAGAAGAGCAGGGTCGTTTACTAAATGTTCTCCAATTTGTAAACTTCATAGGCCGGGGTTTCGTAAGGGTGTGCGCTACAGAGAGCATATTGTCAATCGAAAACAAGAAGAAGCTTGAAGTATAAACTTGATACCTTTTGAGAGCTGCCACAGCGGCTTTCGCAACATTTCTGTCAGAGCATAGGATTTCGACTCGATACTCTAGGACTCGCTCAAGTTGGTCCACTGCGCCTGTGTGAGGGTCTGCCCCAGCTGCCGCTACGGGCCTGAATTGGCCTTGGCCGGTAAGTTCGAAGGCCACTTGAACATACTTGCCCTGGTCATAGACACCGGCACCCGTTTCGAAGATGGCGTCTTTGGTAGCGACCAAGTGGGAAGCTGTTGGAATGCCACAGGACGAAGTCAGCATGCTTTAGTTTCTGTTCGATAATATTAAGCAGACCGAACCTGGCACGGTGTAAATGAGCTTGTAGCGGTCCGTCATTGTTTGACTGAAGATCGTATGTCGACGAGAGAATGTCGTCAGGCTAGCCTTACTATATGAGAAGGCGCGAGCAAGCAAGCGATTTGTATCAGTACGAGTGAGGGGAAAAACTTGAAAGCGACCAAAGTGACGCAATTTGCAATTGGGACACAGTATTTTCGAGGCTGGGCGTCTGACCAGCATGATGTACACGGGCAAAGTCAGTTACAGTTTGGCGACTTGACGGGAGTATTTATTTCGCCAATTGAGAATCAACTACAGGCTACCATCCCTTATGTATTTAACGGATTTCTGCTAATTTTCTCATTTCAACTATCCTATTTAAGAAGAGGCTCTGGAGGAGACGTTGCGGCCATGGTGATGAGGCGGCCAGGTACCTACCTATGTGCATATCCCAGGTGCCCTGTGCAAATACGGGGTAGATGTCTGAACGGAAACTCACCAGGTGCGAACCCAAACCCAGTGGTCTCCCCATAAATTTCTTCATGTCTCCCGCCCGTTTCTTCCTTATCCGCTGACTATACATCACATCGCAAATTCTGTCAGCAGCACTCAACATGTCATCTGTACTGGACGCTGAACGCGCCCCCAAAAAGAGGAAGCTTGACAGCAAGAATACTATCAAGGTTGGCAACAAAGTCATTTCTCTCGAGGGATATCTCAACCCCCCAGCAAAGAAAAAAGAAGCAGAAGTTCAGCAACGTCCATCAGAAGAGCTGCGGTCTGTTCAGGATACAGAAAATGATGCCACGTCAGACGCATTAGTCAAAGATTCAAAGGATTCGCACCAAACAGCTCCGACCTTCATCAGGCATTCGTCGAAAACATCCCAGGATCGAGACAGGCCAAAATTTGACAAAAGAGGCCCGAGATGGAGAGAAGATCCTGCCTTATTGAAGATCAGGCAGAAGTTACCCATCTGGGCACACCGGGAGGAGATACAAGCTCTTGTACGCCAAGATGATGTACTCCTTCTTGTTGGAGAAACTGGTTCCGGAAAAAGTACTCAGGTACCTCAGTTTTTGGTCAGGGAGCCGTGGTGTAGGAGACAAACTGTCAGTATCCCAGAGGCAAGAGAAGTCAGTGTTGGTGGCATGATTGCAGTCACTCAACCACGTCGAGTTGCCGCCACGACTTTGGCGCATCGAGTTTCCCGCGAAGCAGGGACGCCTCTCGGTGAGAGCCGCGACGGACTAGTTGGATACTCAGTTCGTTTCGATCACCAGGTCCCAAAGGGCACGAAGATCAAGTTCCTCACCGAAGGTATGCTTCTTCAAGAGCTTCTAAGAGATCCAGATTTGAAGCAATATAGCGCCGTGGTCGTCGACGAAATACACGAGAGAAGTGTTGACGTGGATCTGGTTTCCGGATTCCTAAAGCAAATCCTACTTGGTAGCCGGAAAGGCCGCGGCGGCATACCACTGAAGGTCATTATCATGAGTGCCACAGCCGATGTTGAGCGGATTCAAAGTTTCTTCTCTGTGCATGGCCCTGAGGGAAAAAGCGGTAGTGACGACTTGGTCAACAAGAAAAGCAACTCTGTTGGAGTACTGAAAATCCAGGGCCGGCAGTACCCGGTCAAGACGATACATACTCCCCAACCGGTGCCGGATATCCAGGAATCTTTGTTGAAGACGATTTTCAAAATCCACATGGAAGAGCCGCTTCCTGGCGACATTCTTGCTTTCCTGACCGGACAAGAGGAAATCGAATCCACGCAGTCGCTCCTCGAGGAGTACGCCGCAACGTTAGCCTCCAACGTTCCCAAGATCAAGGTTCTACCCTTGTACGGCCAGCTTTCAATGGAAGGACAACACGCAGCTTTCCAGCCTGTCAAGGGAGGTTTCACGCGGAAAATTGTGCTGGCTACCAATATTGCTGAGACGTCCGTCACCGTACCCGGTGTACGTTACGTGGTGGACGGCGGCAAGGCCAAGGTTAAGCAATTCCGCGCTCGCCTCGGTATGGAATCATTACTAGCAAAACCTATCTCCAGGTCTTCCGCTATCCAGCGAACAGGCCGTGCTGGTCGTGAAGGCCCTGGCAAGTGCTTCAGGCTATACACTGAAGGTACATTTAGCACACTCGAGGAAACAGACTTGCCAGAGATTCTCAGGATTGATGTTCTGGGAGCTGTCTTGACGATGAAAGCGCGAGGTATTGATGACATTCTTGGGTTTCCCCTTATGGACACCCCGGATGTGGAAGCCATCGAACGAGCACTAGTCAGCCTTCATGGACTAGGTGCTTTGGCAGACGACGGCACGATCACTGAGGCAGGCCGCAAGATGGCCGGATTTCCCATCTCTGCGGCGTTTGGTGCAGTCCTGCTTGCCTCCGCCAAGCCAGAATTTGACTGCGTCCTAGAGACGATAGACGTCATCTCCTGCATCACGTCTGGCGACGACATCTTCCATCAGCTACAGTCGGAAGAACAACGCGAAGAAATTGAAGAACTTCGCAAGGAGCTCTACCGCCGGGAAGGCGACATCCTAACATATCTTACCACAATGCAACAATACGCCGCCGAGAACGCCGATCGTATACAGTGGTGCAAGCAGAGAAAGGTCAACATTCGCAACATGAAGACTGCGCTCAACATCCGCAGACAACTACGCAGCCTCTGTCTCAAAGAAGGTCTCCTCACAGAGGCTCCACCGCCTGACCCCCAGCCCTTTACTCCTCTGGCTCCGGAACAGGCCGAAGCTCTGCTCAAGTGTTTCCTCCGCGGCTTCGTGTCCAAGACAGCCATATTGGCACCAGATGCGAGCTACGTCACGTCACAAGGCAAGCATGTTGTGGCCATTCACCCGTCTAGCGTGCTACACGGACAGAAGAAGGAGGCCATCATGTTCCTTGAGCATGTCTTCACGCAGA
Organism: Colletotrichum paranaense; assembly: GCF_030867605.1. Lineage (NCBI taxonomy): Eukaryota > Fungi > Ascomycota > Sordariomycetes > Glomerellales > Glomerellaceae > Colletotrichum > Colletotrichum paranaense. Next base: position 2,548,159 of record NW_026848960.1, on the reverse strand, counting down.
AGAATTATGCCAAGAAAGTAAGCATCATCCAAGCCGACTGGATTGTCGAGGCATTTGAGGGGCACTGAAAGACGACGATGACGATGCGCAAAGTCTGACTTCTTGGCTCTTGTCCATGATTACCACACAAGCAGCAGTCTACTATACGTTGCAGAGACTGAACGCCGACCAAGCATTTTCTCTCTACTTCGTGTAAATGTACATAGTTGTTAATACACAAGCACACAAGCCGTGCCTCTCGCATCATTGACTTTGAGTGCGTTTTCCTTCATCAAGGTAGCGATATCATGACTGATCCTCGCCTTCTCCTGGCTCACGCCGTTCTTTGATCGCCTGCATCAGCTCATACAGCTGACCGATTTGCTCGTCTAGCGGTAGAATGAGTCTTTGGCCGTCATGAAGGCACGGAAGATATTATTGAAGAGAAACTCACCACTCATCTTGGCAACCTTGACAGGGTCAATCTTCTCGCCAACCCATGAGTTGCCCTCAATTTTTTGCGCATACAATTGCCATTCAGTCAAGAAACCGATCTAGCATATTACAAAGAAATCATTAATCAGCCTTTAATTCTTCATGATAGTAGTTTCGTGCTTGTCAACGGACTCAACGTTGAGATGGAACGATATTGACGACGATCAGGACTCAGACTCAGACAAGACATTGACCTCGGTTGTAGACATGTACTTGAGGATACAAATGATCAAGCAAACGCGTGTGGACAAATGCCCGTGAGTTGAAAGACGGGGATCCCCGCTGCGAAACAGCAGGCAAGAAACGTACCAGGTGCGCCGGGTTATCCACCGTGCGATGAGCGCGAAACTCAGCCTTGATGTACTCGTCACCTAGCACCCGCATCTCGGAAGGAAGGTGTTTGCGGTGTGCGCGCAGAAGACGACGGTATAGCGGGATAGGGGGCAAGAGGGCCATCGGCGCGGGCCTCAGGCCGTTGCCCTTTGAGACGGAGGCCGAGGCCATCCTCAGAATCGAGGCAGATCGCATAGGTGCTGTGTTGGCGGTGATGGGTAGCGTCGGGTTGGAGGCTGCGACACTTGAGTGAGAAGGGAATTGCGAAGCTGATCCTATTAATAATACTGGATCTCGAGTCAGCTCTTGAGCTTTCAGGTCAATAGACTATGGTCAACTCGTTGCTGTTTATTTGAGATGCTAGCGAATGGTGTTGAAGTATTTCGTCATGCAAATCACCATTTTCCACTGCAATACCATTGAGGTGATCCATACAGTGCTCAAAGCGGCCAGTGCACACGGTACTCTGGACCAACTGGTTATTGCATATGCAAGAATTCCTACAGGTCTTTATGTACCTAGATATGTAAGCACTGACCAAGTTTTCTGTGGCCATTGATGTAGGGGCTGTTACTCCATCACACCAAGATATCGAGATAAATCTCAAGATGATAAAGCTCAATAGCGATTGGTACCCGTGGAACGATGTGCATTATCATTATCTGCACAGTTGGCCATAAAGTAGGCACTGAGATGACCTGGTTTTGATATAGAGGTGAGCCATTCAATTCAACGAAGGTGCTTTACAAATACGCACAAAGACGCCCCTGCAGTCTACCCAAGGGTGCCAAGTTGCCAGCCAAGTAGCACATCGCCTCAGAACGTAGTGGCTAAGTTCTATGGCCCTGATTTCGCATTGCCCTCTCTCCTCGACAGTAAACTCTTAGCAGCGATCGCTTTGAGTATAGGTGTGGTTGATGACCGCTCGTCCTCATGAAATACAAATTCGGGTCCCTCAGTGCGCATGATTCCACCCGGCTGGAAATCCTCTTGCACGAGGCCCGCATCATCATCTCTTATTCTCTTCATCACGCGCGTCGTCCTCATTATGAGAGGATGCTGATCGTCAAGATTGCCCGCCCAACTCTCGAGGCACTCCTCCCAAAGCCGAATGGCCTCCTCCACCTCATTGCGCCGAGCCAATACACCCGCTAGCTGATCCATCGTTGCCAGCGTATCAAGGTGCGTCCTCCAAAGAACCCTCTCGCTCACCTCCAGAACCTCGCGTAAGATTTCCTCTGCCTCCTCAAGCCTGTTCAGATTCGCACAACCCATGGCGACGTTTCGCTTCGCCTGCAGGGTCATGGGGTTCTCCTTGCCTCTCGCGCGTTCTTGATTGCTCAGGAAATGACGCCAGAGTTGGTACGCCACATCATGCATCCCCAAGTCCGATTGCAGCGCTGCAAGGTTGTTCATTGAGGCCATCATCTTGCGGTGACCCGGTTCGATCTTGGCGATGAAGTAGTTATATATTTCGATCTCCATGGCGAGAGCCGTCTCCGAGTCGCCCTCCATTCGAAGGAGAGTTGCTAGCGCTGCGAAGCCGGAGCGGTACCATCTTGATCCCCAGCCCCATGGCTCCACCACTTCCATCATGATTTCTAGGAATGTTCTGACTTGCAAGTATCTTGCTTGGATAAGAAGCACCTCTATCCAGTCGAATACGATGCTGAAATGCCGCTTCCTGGCTTCGGATCCCTCAGGGCATTCTTCAGTGAGTAATGAGATCGCAAAATAAACACTCTCAGACTCTCGTAGCCTGCCAGAATGACGATACATTCTAGCCAAATCCCACAAGCCTGCTATATGTCCCATATCCTTGTGGTCCATTTTTTCTTGCCTTTCGGCAACGATCTGTTCGCAGACTGCAGTGGCCTTGTCCCAAAGGCCCAGGTGCGCAAGCGTTTGCGCGAACTTACCTTCCTGCTCTGTGCGTCTCATCCATTCAATATGCTCCGGGCCACCGTGGTCGAGACATGTCTGCAAATGTGGCAGCACTTGGCTGGCAAAGAGCTCTTCAATGAGGCGTTTGCTTCTCGCGACGGAAAAGAAGAGAACCTCGCGGGCTGCTCTGCGTTGGAAGACCAGTACTTCCGGCTTCATTCGGTCTCTAGCCCAAGAATGCACCAAAACATGCATAGAGTACCATTCCTCGTTCATGAGAGACTTCTTGATCAAAGAGTAACTTCTCAAGGTAGCAACCCCGTTGGTGAAGTTCGTCGAATCCCAGTCACCTTCTTCCGTAAGGTCTATCAATGGAAGTGGCGCAATGCTGCCCTCTTCGCCCCTTATGAAAGTGGTGTCCAGCCTTGCGTTGACGGCTGCTCGACTGAGAATATATGTTGTTATATTCTCGTTGTGGTAGAAGCAGAAGATGTTGAGAATGCGAAGGGCATTCAAGGCAGCCCGGCCTAGGGCATCGTTGTTTCGTGACTGCTCTTCCAATGCCACATACGAGAGCTCAAATGTACCGTAAACAGCGGGATTGGACCTGAAGACTCCCGGGTACAAAGGGTCCCCTAAAATATCTTTTCGGCGTTTTCGGAAAGTGACGAGATACTTTTCGAATGAACACTCCTGGTTATAAATATAGGAACCGGCCTGATCGATGGCCAACGGGAGATATCCAAGCTCATGAACGATTGCTCTTCCGTGTCTGTCTTCATCATCTCCGAAACTTGTGTTTTGTCTTTTTGAGGCGCGAAGGAATAGGGTGATTGCATCCTCTGCATCCATAATATCGACCGGGAATGTCTGATCGGCGTCTAAAGTTGGTGACATGTCTTTCCGTCTGCTGGTGAAAAGGATATTTCCAGTGTTTCCCGGAGGGAGATAGTTGCTCACGTCGATTGTGTCGTTGTTGTCGAAGACAAGAAGCCACTCTTCAGTTTGATTTTGCGCCAACCAATTCTGGACTCTCTTGATGCTAGGCCTGCTAGCTTCTTCGTCAAAAATCTCAGCTGTTAACAATCTGAAGCTCTCAAAGATAGAATCTTGCGTGGCGGCGTTAATCCAAAACACCCGATCAAATCTGAAATACGCGGACTTAGTAAGAAAACTATGGGTTGAGATGAACGTCGTGCCACCTACCTCGACCCGTACAAGTCTCTAAATCTGAGGACAATCTGCGTCTTCCCGACTCCTCCCATGCCCCAAATTCGGAGGTGTCTTCTAGGCGACGATCCGGAAGGGCGTTCGTAAAAGTGTCGTTCCATCTTGTTGAGTATGTCTAATCTGCCAGTGAATTGCGGGCTTGCAATACTGTTGATCTGAACCTCTTGCTGAAGGGCTTGCTTCGAGGCTGCGTCAGAAACTGCATGACCTACTGCGAGTCAGTCACTTAGCAGAGTAGCTTGGTGAGAATACTTACATGCGGCATCAAGAGATAGGTCGACGCCCTCCTTCTTGTGCAACATGCTGACGATCTTGTCGATGTTGGTAGAGACTTCAATGTCTTGTAAGTACCTCTCCGTTGCCGCCCGCAACAGCCCCATTTTCTTATATTCATTCAGCTTGATATCTGCAGCACCCCGGTCCAAATTCAACCGCCAATATGCGTAGTGTGTTTTCTGGAACCGTTGCTCTAGGGCTTGGTGCTCAGGCTCGGAATCAGTCAGCGATGCTTTGGCATGCTTGAGAATCTTTATCGTGCCTCTTGAGAAGAGTGCGCCGCTGCCTTGCCTGGCCACGACTGGACGATCTACAAGCTGCCCTTGAGGGACTACATTGACTTTTTTATCGGAGACTTTCAGTCCGGTGCCCAAGCTGAGAAGAAAGCCCAACGTCCTCCTCGGACCGAAGTAGGACTCGGCTTCACTCAACACAAGGCGAGCCGGGTTGTTGCAGGTCACGGCACCGTCGACGTACTGGTCCCTCTCCGCCTCGACTTCGATGGAGATTGGGTGGAAAAATGTCGGTGCCGCTGATGTTGCCCTTGCCGCCTCCCAAATTTCCGCATTGTGAGCGCAGTTGCTGCTCCCTTTGTACGTTCGGAAGAGGTAGGCTTCGTAGGCGTCATATGTGGCTGCGCAGACAAAAGCGAGCCCCCTTTCCCTCGTGTCGTCGAGCATCGTGGTCTTTGCGAGCTTCTTCTTGGTTACATTGTCTTGTATGATCTTAACGAGTGTTTCCTCTTTATAAGTTCTGTTCCACCACCGCCTGCGGTTCTTCTTTCGAAAAACGTCCTTTGCAAAACTTTCGTATGCGTTGATGGCTTCCTCAGTCGACATACCCATGCGACCTAACATGATGGCAATTAGTCTTTCCAACGATCTGCTGTTAGCGGACCTTTGCAACACGGTGTATTGGAAAGACCAACTAACCCCCCAGTACTTGTGCCACCCATCAAATGGAAATAGTCCTGAGGCTTGGGTAATTCTCTGAGTCCTGCCACCTTCTGTAGCCGCTTCATAATCTCGTGTAGTATGACGAGTTCTGATATCCCTCTGATGCCTCCACCGTCTGCCTTGTGTTAGATAAGGCCTCCCAAATGGCCAAGGAGCAACATACCCAAGGACAAAAGATAGATTGGCTCATCTTGGCTCATCTTGCGACGATCTAGAACAAAAACCCAAGCATTGTACGATCAAGAGTGAAACAACGAAGTCCATATAAGAAATAGTGAATAGGTTCATAAGGATAGCGATTCCCGGCTTTCGAGCCAGGCAAATGCAAAACTTGCGCATTCAACAGGGAACCAAGGTGAGGGACAGTGGCACTTCTTCAATGAATCCGCTCAACCAACATCTGGGCAGTGCAGATACTTGCCCGAAGATCAAGCCCACGAGAGGGGCCTTCTTTGGAATCCGCCCCGATGCATTATGCATGCTAAGCGCCCAGCACTCGCCAGGATATGGAGCAGACACGGCCGCATACACACCAATAGGCCTGCGAACTCTCATCCTGGCTGCCAACACCGACTTTCCGACATGCATATTTCATCGGCTGACCACTACTGCAGTTAACTTGTCTAGGTAAGGTTGTAACCAGACGCAGCAAACCTGAGAACCTGTGGCAACCCGATGGAGTGGTCAAATGTGCGCCTCAGTTGGCAGGCTTAATAGCGACTGTCACGTTCGCGCAGCAATTGTCAGTCTGCCCTCCTGCAGACCCTGGTTGAAACGGAGGGGCACAGCATATTCCCAACATACGTGACCGAAGGCAGAATAAGATGGACTACGAACGAGATCCGGGAAGCAAGTGTTGATGCTGCTTGACAATCTCATTGAGAAGGCATTCGTGAGAAGCGCCACCAAATCGAGAAATGGGGTGAAAGATATGTAATCAGATATCTGTAGGAGTCAGAAGACAAGAGAAAGATGAGACTCGGAATTGGTTGGTGCATGATTCTAAGCGCCGGCCGTATGGAGCGGGTCGGGCCACTAAACGGGGTGGCGCTATGATGATCGACTTGAACCAACAGACTACGTGCCAACCAACCATTTCTCATGCAGAACCATCAACCCGGCTGGAATTTTACTTTTCAAGTAGACGAAAAAGGCTTGTGAAAGTACTGTACATGAACTGGGAAGTTTGGACTATGTAAAAGGCTAAGCTGGTTGCTCTTCGGCTCACCGTTTCGCCCTATTCGTCATTGAGGGATAGGTTCGGAGGCTATAGTCAACCAGTCGAGATTTAATGGAGTCCAGTTTCCATGAAAGAAGGACACTAGAGTCCACAAAGTCACTCATGCCACTAAGTCTGGCGGAACCGATAATAACAGCCGAGACTATTCCTCGATGTCAACTCACACTAGACAACTGGCGTGTCTACACTGAATTTTGTACAGGATCCCCGACGGGTGAGGATGCAATCCTAAAATTACCCTTCAGGAGGAGGAAAATGTGAGCATGCCTCGAAGAAACCGGTTGAAGAGCTGCATATATACGCCTTCAGAGTCTGAGATCCAATCTCCATCAACTTCCTTCGGTATAACACTGACATAATGGGTAGATGTCTCGGTTGCAAGATAGACTATCGCCCTTTTGATGATACTCTTTCTCCAAAGCCAAAGACTCTACTCCCCAGCATCTCAGCTGCAAGGTTTCGAGATGACGGAGTTGTCAATAGTCTACATTAAACCATTAAATTCACTCGAAGCCATCCTAGTTACTCGGCTCCAGTATAATGCCGTATGAGAGCGTAACTCGTTCAGCAATAGTCTTGAATCACTTGCCTTCATTCTACGTGCAGCATTCCATTATCTCCAGCCAAGTAAATCTTCAGTTGCAAGGCAAGCCACTGGAGGCTCATGGACTAGTATTACCGTCCTTTCGATGGTACTCGTTCCTTGAGGCGGAGATCATGTTCCATTTCCATCAAGCCAAAGATAAACTGCTTCGTCTAAGCAACTTCAACCCAACCTTCAAGTTACATGCACTGGAGCCAACAGGCATTCATATTACCTATTTGGGCCGGTACAAGCCATACCTCACATTAAGACAACACCAGCGCAATCAAGACTTGCTCCCAACGACCCAAAACAGCGCCATTACCAATTAGCCGGTCGAGCCCTCGCATCTCCCGCAGAAACTCCGCACGAACAGGAATTACACAGCTGGACCAGGGGAAAACTGGTAAGTTGGTTCACGGGGCCACCCAGCAACGTAACCAACACTCGGGTGCGCCGCGCCAAGTTGCCTGGACACAACCACTCAGTGGCTCAGCATCCGAGACATTGGATGACTCCCGCAGGCCGCGGCTCCTCCGACTTAAGGAGAAAAAAGGGCTCTCACTTGACGACTAGAGCCCCAGGCACCAAGTCTGGGCAACAGAGAAAAGCAATAATGGTGTCAAAAAGCTGACGTGTGATTCCTGTCTGTGTGGTGTGTCACACGCCATTCTGGTATTAGACTCGCTTGAATCGTCAAACACTCAAATCGGACTTCATCATCCGTCATGCCTAGAACTAGACCCTTCCCAGAAATCAACGCCTGCAAACCACCCAGAAAGAGTACAAGGTCCAGCCGTCTATCCCTGTCTATGTACAAGGCAATGTTGGTCCCCGCAGCCCCCTACGCCATTATCAGGAAGGCGGCGGTCCAGCCTTGAGCATCGCCATCTCTGGCGCTGTGAACCCATTGCCCAAGTATGCGAATCGGTTCTGCTTCGCATTCTCATACGTGTACTCCCAGTCCTCGCCCCTAAATCGCTCCAGCAAGCGGATGAAGTGCATACGGCTCCCGGGATACAGACCTGTTACAGGGCCGTTGACCTCGCCTTGCTTATACCAAGATCTGCATCCGCCCGCAAAGACTGTGCGAGGCATGATGGCTGAGATGTGCTCAAAATAGTCCTCCACGGCCGCTTCAGACGGGGCGATAGTCCGCACGCCTTCTGTCTGGCATTTGAGGATAGTATTGGCGATGTAAGTGGCAATGTGCTCGCTAAGCGTAAAGACGTCACCCTGCACAACAGGCGCATTGGGCCCCAGGAACTCTACAGCGAGGAGGATGGTTAGCTTCGAAGCGGTAAGCGCAAGAGAATTCCGACTTACTGAAGAAGTTTGGCAGACCTGCAACAGCAAGGGACATGTATGCTCTAGGAGTTTGCTCGGACCAGATGTCCTGTAAGTTGCCGTGTCGACCGACTAACGGGAACGAGGGGAGGAACGATGAGTCGAAGCCAGTGGCACAGACGACAACGTCGACTTCGAGGATCTCCCCAGTGGCCAGTTCTATGCCTTGCGGCACAAACCTCTTGATGGCATCGGTGTGAAGCGAGACTCGGGGATCGTGAAACGATTCGAGATATCCAGGGGCGGGAGTGAGTCGCTTACACCCGAGGGGAAAGTCGGGTATCAGCTGCTTGCAGAGCTTCTCATTTCCCTTGAGCATCGCCGTCATGAATTCCTTGGTTTTTCCCAGCGCCCAAGCCTGTTGAGGGCTTCCAGCAATGAGAGAGATGGCGAACTTGATGTTGGAGTCCATCTCGAGAGTCTTTGTAAACTTGTTGTAGAAGGCCGGATCGTTTTTGAACTTTTCAATCGTCGCCGCTGAGAATCTCTCGTTCTCGTCCATCTCGATTTGGTCGAGGAGAGCTGCTGAAGGTCCCATTTTCATTGTGGCAACTCGAGGAGGGATAATCAAGGTGGATGTCCGGATGATGTGGTGTAGCTTCTTGACATCTGCTTGCTGTGAGCTGGCTGCATCGCCATGGGAGGGGTGGGATATACTCACGTGGTCTCATTGCTGGAACGATCTGGACACCGGACGCACCATTTCCAATGACTGCTACCTTCTTGTTTGTATAGTCAAAGTCCTTGGGCCAATTTGCGCTGTGAATAAGGGTACCCTCGAATAGCGCGATGTCTTCCACGTCCGGGAATCTCCATTTACTAGGCAAGTCAGATGTCGATATAATACATAACTGCAATGGCAATGTACGTACTTCAAGATACCAGTTGCGTCAATAAAATAGTTGGCGTAATCTTCAAAGACGGCGCCAGTCCCCAAGTTCTTGATCTGCAACTCCCACACTGCCTTGGACTCCGACCAAGCCGCCCCGATGATCTGATGCGAAGTCTTGATAAAGGGCCGCAGCTTCTCATCGTCACATATTTGGCAAAGGTAGTCCTCAATCTCTGCCGCGGGGGCAAAGAAGCTCGACCAGGCCGGATTCGGTCTCCAGCTGAACTGGTAGTTGTGGCTAGGCACGTCGCACTTGCACCCAGGGTACCGGTTCTCGAACCAGGTACCCCCGACATTCTCGTTCTTCTCGTAGACCATAAGCTCGTACGTCGAGGGACCGAGAGTGTTTCTCAGGGTGCGTATCAGGTTGATGCCGCTTGCACCGGCGCCGATCCCGACAATGCGAATGGGCTGCGGAGTCCCGAACGGCGCTTCCTTCACAGTGTAGGCGGTATTGGTGCGAATAGGTTGACTGGATCCGCTACCCTGGGCGTCGACATGACGAGATAGTTGAGGGAGTTGCCGTGTCATTGTGAAAGTTGCTGGTTTGCGTGCCTGTAGAGCTACCTAGGCACAGAATAGAGAGGAAGAAGAGACCGGTTTATATCTGAGTTGAAGTTGCCAAGGGGTGTTGAGTCCCGAGGAAGGCGCCAGCGAGTGGCTGCAAGGAATCTCTTTCCGAACAAGCGCCTTTCTCCTGCTCGCTTGGTGGAGATACGGTTTAAAGAGAGGATGCGGGCGGGTGACTGTGGACTTTTGGCAAGTGTAGCGCGGCGGCCTGTCACGGAGACTAGCCAATAATTGCAAAGGAGCCTCTACCATGGCAGAATGGGATGAGACAACCCGGAAAGCGCCAGAGAGGAAGAAGCAACGAGTGAACCCGCTGGAGCGGGATTCAAAAGACGTTGTCCTTGTCAGTGACAGGCAGCATAGTCCGAGGTGAAATCTACCATGCCTCCGCGACTAACACCAAAAACCGCACCACCTTAGTGTGGAAACTACGAGCTGACGCAGCACAGCTTTCTTGTCAAGAGGCATACCTACATAGACTTTGACGATGAAAAGGAGACAGCTCACATGAAACAAAACGGTGGACTCTACGGACAGAGAGGCGCCAATGGGCATGGGTCCTCTCAATTGGGGATTCTGTCGTAGGAGCCTAGGAGGGGTCTGCACCGGGCCTCATTGTTGGTTGATTTACGACGGGCAGTTTATCAATCTTGGCTGGTGCAACGGCACATGGTGTGGCTGCACGTATCCAAATGACTTTGGAACAAGGCTGGTCCATGGGCAGAAGAATTGAACAAAATGGGTTGTCTGCACGTCTGCTAGCTCGTTGCGGTCAAGCAAGGTCCGATTAGCAAGAAAAGGGTCCTGGGCTGGACCAGGTCGTAAACCATCCAACCACGGCGGGAGGAGGGAAGAACCGGGCTGAGGGGTGTTCATGGCATGGATCTAAGTACGGTGAGTGGCGAATCACGACTCTTGCCGCACTGGAGGATGGAGGCTTGGAGCCGGAGCGGGATCGTGGTGAGTGCCGCGGACGGGGGGCGATATGGAGCGCAAACCGGGGCGTATCTACGGATGGAGAAGATGCCATTGTAGGGGCCTGACCCCGGCCGTTTCCTGGAGGCAAAGACAATGCGGTCCTGAGGTTGAGGATGCTTTGGCTGCCGACCGTTCTATCAGCTTCATTATTTCCTTGACGACATCTCAGCTGACGAAGAACCGAAGAAAGGGGATGTGTGATGCCCTGATTAGAGTGGATCGCCGAGAGAGGGAATCGCGAGTGCCGGGTCCATTGTCGATCGGCCGTGAGCATGTTCGGCGCCGCATGGTAGAGATGGTGGGATGACGGGAGGGGGCGGCATCCTCGCGCGTTTGCTGACCACTGAGACACGAGATCTCATTTGAAGGAGCACAAAGCTCGAGATGTACCAGATCCTCCGGGCCTTTAGGATGCAGAGATGCGTGTCTGTCTGGCAGGCATCTGCAGCTGAGCCCATGAACCACTGCGGCCACGGCTTGCAGGTTCGTCATGTGCCATGAACGGCCGCTGGCTCTTCAGCTTGCGGCTTTTTTTTCATCTTCTTCTTTTTTTTTTTTTTTTTTTTTTTTTCAATCAACCTTACGTGAAGAGCAAGCGCAGAGGGTAGAGCAGAGAGCATGCGCGAGAGATGCGGTCAGAGACGTGGGAGGAATAGGCTCAGCTGCGGATCATTTTCCCGAACGCCACTCAGCCTATTAAAGTTGCAGCTTTCCACACTCGCCCTCGCCTTCGCAGAAGCCAGCAGGGCATGGGTGTTGGGCTGGTAAGCACGAGATCCGAAGGCCGAAGGGGAGGCTCCGTGGCTCTGTACAGGTACATAGATATGAGACAATCGCCCAGTCGTGATGCCTCCTCCCTAGTCGCCGCACTGCATGGAGCCTCTCTGAGAAGTTGCTGGTTATTGGTCTCTTTGCGACCAAGCAAGTGCCCAAACATGCGGCGGGCGGCGTTGGTGCAGAATTAGAAGAGCCTTCGAATGATAAAGCGCCGATAGGGAAGAACTTCTGGCAAACAAAAAGCAAGCATCCCCAGTCTTGGCCACCGATGACGATTGGCTTGGTGGTCGACTCGGCCAATTAGTAGCTGGCAACTCTCTGGGCGCCTTGGATATGCGAGCAACAGGAAGACGTTTTGCTAAGGCCGAGATTTGCTGGTGGCGACGGCTTGAACCTAACCTTGTGCGTTATGAGTCCAATCTAAGCAGTTTACTTCCTGACTATACCAACTCATGCTACTGACAGGCACCAGCATCGCAAACTTGGTTCAAGCTTAATCGACTCACTGCCTCAGAAGACTTTTCACTTCTGCAAGCCACCAAGTCATTCGAGTGGCGTAAGAGCTCTGTTGTCGTTGGTTTTCCGATTCGACAAACACACCCGATAAGGTAGCTTGCCTCGGTGAGGTTCCAATAAGAGACTGCGTTTCGTTTTGTGTTTGTGTGTGTGTGACTCTGTGAGTGAACCCGCGCCCCCACATTTTCATAGTCTCTTTCGTGTGTACTCAACTCACTCATCTTTTGCAGAAAGGTACGTACAACAACCCTGCAAATCCACGCGGCATCTCCCACCCTCGAAGAGAAATATGGCATCATTCTCCTTCGGATTCGGCGGCGATGACATAGAAGACGACTCCGTTCCCGTCCCGGCCGCCGAGGCCTCCGCGCCCGCCCCGGAGCCCGAGACCCCGCAGTCCGCTGCAACAGCCAGCGCCTTTCCGGTGCCCGGCAAACCCCAGCTGCCGCCCACCGCCCACGACCTGCAGGACATGCTCTCCAGGCTGCCCTCAAAGGTCGCCTTCGGGACCCTGGACGTCACCCTGGACGACGGTAGCCTCATCAAGATCCCTCGTCGCGAGCTCTGGGACGTGCGAGTGCAGCTCATGGCCGAGGATGAGGCCGCCGGTGACGGTGCCGATGCCGAAGGCCTCGGCAGCCACGATGTCAAGACGGGCGTCTACGAGGGCGGTTTCAAGAGCTGGGAGAGCAGCGTGGACCTCGTCAAGGTTCTCGCCAGTGGCCAATACTTGGACCTGCTCAAGCAACGGCCTCTCCGAGTGATCGAGGTACGAGCATCTGAACACCTGACGCGCGTTTTTATTCTTATTTTTAGTTTTCATGTACTGCTGGCTCAAGTGGCGAACCGAAAGCTAACCGACCTATGCGCAGCTTGGATGCGGCACAGGGCTTCCATCGCTCGCTCTTTTGCAATGGACCATGAGGAATCCAGCGCCGAGATCGCCACTTTTGCTGACCCTGGCCGACTACAACCCGACAGTCTTGCAACTGGTCACGTTGCCCAACTTTATCCTCGCCTGGGCTCTGGAACGCAGGGACCAGAACCCCGCCCTGGAGGAGGCCTTCGCGATGGGAGACGAGCTCGAACTCACATCAGAGGTCTTGCAGCAGTTCAAGGAGTTCCTGACGTCTTCCCAAATCTCTCTCAATTTCATTTCTGGTGGCTGGTCAGTGGAGCTTGTTGATCTTCTCTATGAGACTCAGTCCAAGCTGGACGGGTCCAGCAGTTTCGATACCCTTCTTATTGGAGCGGAAACCATCTACTCGCCCTTCGCACTTGACGCTTTCAACGAGATGGTCCTTGCCATCCTCAATAGAGAACAGAGCCAACGTAGCAACTGCCAGTCGCAGGCGCTGGTTGGGGCGAAGCGGCTTTACTTTGGCGTTGGAGGTTCACTCGATGATTTTGTGGATAAGGCTAGGGGAAGAGGAGCAACGGTAACTCAAGTCAGGGAGGAGGCTGAGGGTGTTCGGCGAGGTGTCGTTCGATGCACTCTGGGCTCGCCTCGTGAATAGACATCATGCCAGTCAAAGCTACATACCACATGGAGAGGAGGCCTCTCTTCTGAGTTTGCCACCGCCACGGCCATTCATGCCATTCATCCCGGTCTATGGTGTCGACTGATAGACCGGCGCAACAGCATATATGCATACATCTCGGGCAATGGCCATGAGTTCGCGAGTGTTGTCTTCTGCTGAGGCAAAGGAGGCTTTGCGCTGATGTAAGATAACAACCTATCACATGGATGTAGGTTTGTGAGCCTTTTGGAACACAAGACACTATGACGATCCAGCTCGCGGCATGGTTTTCAACATTCAAGGGCCTGTGAATTCTCATGGAAGACTGTTCCTTCGGTCAAGTTACGAGACTGACGGCTTGGTAAGCGTTTTCAGCGAACGAGACGTATCGCGTCTATTGATTGACGCACGCGGCTGTGGCGCTGCAGAACATTCATCGCCCCAGTCTGAATTTGATGTTTTGACCGAGCTATGAGCTGAAACGGCATGATTGTATTGAACTGAACTGATGGCTGCTAGGCCGGCATTCCCACCATCGCCGTCAGAGAGTTATACTTACGTCATCTGAGTCAAGCCGAGGAAAACTCCGTGGTTCTGGTGCCCTTCCATTCCAGTCGAGTATCAGAGTGAAACGCCCCCTGAGCGAGCAGGCTTGTTCCATTTCAGCCAAGAACCAAGCATGGCATGGCCATGAAGTGTCATCGCACGGCTGGTTGAGGATTGAGATACCTACCTACTGCGAGATCCAAGTACGGAGTAAGTGGCTTGGGTGGATAATATGCAAAGCATGGAGAGAGCCAAGCCTATCACGGAGAGAGCGAGGGTGCGACCCCTGCATGTATTCCTAACGGAGGTTAAGAGGCTGCCGGATCCAGCGAGCTGCCGTATCCGATAGTTTGGGCCGATGGCTCTGTAGGAGCTGCATTTCGTGATAAATAGACAACTTGGAATTGGCAAACTTGCTGACGGGTTCGGACGACATAGCCAGAACCAGGCGATGCCCTGTCGATGCTGCAGGCTTCCCGTCGTCGGGCGTGGAGCCTCTCTGAAGGGCGCATACGCATGGACAGGGTTCCAATGAGAGTCCTGAGCCAGGGCCGTCAGGCGAGAGCTGTTAGTGTCCGAGTCCGTCGATTGGAGGCCAGAAGCAAGGACCATTGCGCAGGATGCAGGTACCGTGCAAGCCGTGAAGTAGCGTACGCTGGGGAGATTTGGCCAATGTCGGTCTCCACAACGGGACCCAACGGGGTGTGCATTGGAAATTGGACTCGGTGGGAACTGGGAACTGGAAAACGCCATTGGCATAGGCGAGCGGCGAGCCTGACGTCGTTGGATCTTATTCATCGTTCTGGAGGAGGCTCCCCGGTCACCCGAAAGAGAGCGAGATTGCCGCTTTGGCGCGATGATTTGATGGGATGCAGCGACTCAGCGAGGCGCGTCGACAAATGGGACGGTAATATACGCAATATGTGCATGCTCCTGGCTCCTCCGTGAGACTTTGCACTTTGGACCGATGGGGCCGGATGGCAACTTGCGGCACGGATCAAGCGGGTGAAGGCGCGAGTGAAATCTTTTCCCCAGAGGCCCTCGGTAGATCCTCATCAGGCGATCCGTAGCCTGCCATGACTTCTTCTACACAGTAGGCTGTCCTGGTCGGTATTAGAGGACTGTCCCATTCCAGATTGATGTGCGTCTGACTGTCCTTGCGAAACGGGACGGACACCAGTATTGCTTGATTTTCAGAGTAGTGTCTTGGTGAACCAAAGGAAAAGGAACTTGACACGCTTGAGTATGTCAACAGCAGCTCATCTGCTGTCTCGCGCGTCAGTCATGTCGGTGCTCCCACCCGAACACAACAAGGCGTGAAACGGAACGTACAGGCATGTTACTCTGCAGATGAAGCACAGATCTCGGACGATTGACGACGTAAGTGTCCCAACACATCAAGGCTAGGTGTGTAAGTGCCGATGCTATTTTCGAGTCTTCCAAATGCACAAGCGCAGAGCATTCTGCATAGGTTTTCTCGACGGATATACCACTCGTAAAAGCCACCTTCACGAGCATCAAGCATCCATAGGCGTCGTCACCTCCAATAGTGTGGTGGGGGAGCCTTGAGCTGTCATTGCCTACTCGGATCGATGATGGGATCGCAGGCGGCTCGTGACTGGTCCGCGGAAAGTAAAGTTTTGCCCTGGAGAAATGGAACACGAGCTGGAAGGGAGGGTGGAGGGATGGATGCTGTTGGTTGCGCACGCAATTGCAGGCTGAGCCGGGCGTCAGCGGCAGCAGCAGCAGCAGCAGCAGCAGAAGCATTCGCACATTCCCATGGGGGGCGAAAAGGGCCCTCGCCATGTTGTCCGCTGCGAATCACTCCAATGCGAAGAAGGGGCTTCGGAGGAGGGCGGCCGTTGGAAATGTGCGAGATGGAGACGTCTACTGCGTACCACTCTCCCTTGCTGCGCCTCCAGAGACCCAGATCGACAGGAACCTTTTCCCATTACCGGACCAGAACGAATGTACCCACCGCTTGTCGGAACGTACAATGAAGGGTAGTGTGACCTGTATTGCGTATGTACCCATCCGATGGTGAGAGAGTCAGTGACCGCCCGAGGGGTTTTTGGGGTCTCTTCGCGCCTTGGGCCGTTCAAGCGGGCTCCAACGTGGTGTCACCTGTTGTGGGCTGGAAAGCAGGGAAGCGAGATGGCATGGCATGTGGAAGATTGTGCCATTGCTGGGCGCATTGTTCAAATTGACGCCAGTGACTGCCCTGGGTTCCAGGACAGAGTCCCAGACTCCCAGGCGAGAACCGTTGAGGCCCAGACCTCTTCCAACTTCCCTGCTGTTGCCCGAGATGGTCGTGATCCTTCCATTGCCCCAGCCAAAAGGGCCCAATAAGGAGCCTTGGGCGACTCCGGGGACATAAGCTAGGAGTACCAGGGGAGTTGACGGCTGCGTCGGGGGTCTGCCCAGTGGTTGCACGTAGTTGAGAAATCGTACATCGCCTTGGAGTAAGCTTGGAGGAAATCTACTCCAGGTACTGTGTAAGAATACCATACGGTCGTCTTAGAGTTGCTATCTAGGTACCTTATCTGCCTTAGGTCGAATATAAAGTACCGGATGACGGCGTGCGGATGTATGGTGAATTGAGCAAAGGTAAAACTTGCAGCTAACCTGGAACACCAACACTAGTAAGCTGAAGCTGCTGCACGCAGTCGTGGCATTTTACGGCAGAAGAGGAGGCCACTGGGAGAAGCAGAAAGAAGTCAGGCCGGACATCAGCCAGTACCAAAAACAACCAAAGGACAAGAAACTGAAGCTTGGTCTTTGTTAGCGCTTCTCCTGGGGTTCGCCAGGTTCCTCTCTGCGACAGGGGTACCCTCCAAGAATTTTCCACGTTAGTCCAATCTGGGAGTTGGTGCCACTCCTGTTGCCAGGGCTGCTGGAAGAGGTGGGAAGGTACCCGCCCCCCGCTCGTCGTCGTCGCTTCCTTTTCTCATTTGCGACGAATAGCCTGCGACTTCCTCAGCTGCTAAGGTACCATACCACCCTTAAAACGCTTACCACACCAGTGTAAGGACCAAGGTAAGGTACCTACCTGTGGTACTCTACCTTACAAGTAAGGTCAGGTACCTACTCTAAGGTAAGGTAGGTATGTAAGTCCGCGCACCCAGTGGGAGCCGTGATGCCGTCCGCGGCGCCCTCGAGAAGCCTCAAGGTGCGCGCGGTTGCTGTTCGTCCCCGGCTGTTGCTGCGTTGGGTGCTTGTTATGATGTCGCCATGAGGACCTACTTTGGAAGATAGCAAAGAGGAAGGCTCGATCGCGCGCCTGTCTGTTTCAACCTCGATACCTCCTGCCTCCTCTTAAGCTCAAGTGCGCCCATCTTTTCCCACCTGACTCTTCATCCATTCCATCACCATCTCAATCCAAACAAACTTGCCCGGTCCACACTACAAATAAGTTCCTCCAAGGCTCCAACACTCTGCGCACAAGAAGAAAACCAAGAATCACAACCACACCACTCCCAGAATTCAAATTGCTGATCTTCTGGTGCTACTTTGTGCCAAAAGCCACCCATCCATCCGCACACCCCCAGCAACAGTAACGCGTGCGAGTAAATATAGGAAAAGCCCCGTCTAGGTATTGATGTAAGTCGCATGCCTGCCTGCCTCTCCGCCGAACCCGCACACGCCCCCCTTCCATGCTCTACCCCTGATTCGACTTCGCCTAATTTCGCGCCTGCGCGAGACGAGGAAGCCTTTTTCTACCCAGCTGTCCCCCCCTCACGTCGTTGCCTGCCTCTCTCCCTTTTGTTTCCTCACGAGCCTATTCCCGACATTCGTTGTTGACCTTTTTTGCTAAATTACAGTAGTCCGATACCTAATACTCCTACACTCGTTCATCACTTAATTTTCGAAAAACAACCCAATCCGTCACAATGAAGAGCTTCACCTCCGTCCTCGTCGCCGGCTTCGCTGCCATGGCCCAGGCTGTTCAGCTTACCAACACCAACTTCAACGTCCAGGCTGGTCAGGCTTTCGAGATCACCTGGTCTGATGCTTCTGGCCCCGTCACTCTCACCCTGAAGAACGGCCCCAGCACCGACCTCAAGACCGTCTCCACCATCGCCAGTAAGTACATCTCGAGCCCTGGTGAGATGCCATCTGATACTGACTTCTATCTCAGCTGGCCAGAGTGGTACCTCCTTCTCCTGGACGCCTTCCTCCACTCTTCCCACCGACCAGTACGCCATTGAGATCTCTGACTCTACTGGCACTCCCAACTACTCTGAGCAGTTCACCCTGACCACTTCCGTCACTGCTTCCGCTTCTGTCTCCTCGGCTTCTGCCTCCGCCTCCGCCTCTGCTTCCGCCACCGTCACCACCACTGTCGCTGCTTCCACCATCACCTCCTCCGCCTCTGCTTCCTCCGCCTCCGCTGCGAGCAGCTCGGCCTCTTCTGCTGCTAACTCCACTGCTGCCTCCACTGTCTCTACCAGCACCCGCGCCAGCACCCGTACGTCGCCATCTACTTGAGGCATAAGAACCCTGACTAACCCGTTAAATAGGCACCAGCGCTTCCACCTCTTCCACCAGCTCTCCCACCACCGTTCCCGGCAGTGACGCTGTCCGCATGGGCTCTCCCATTGCCCTGATCGGCCTTACCGTCGCTGCCATGCTCTACTTCCAGTAAGCTGGTGGCTAGAGAGGATGTTCGGGCTGTCTCAGCCCAATGACTGGTATATGATGCGAACCAAGGTTTATAATACAGTAATGCGATCCAAGAACGAACAGGACCAGGAGTTGCATTTCAGATGAAGCAAGCGGGTCGAGTTGCAAAAAGCTCTCGAAGGACAGGGGATGATGAAGTAGACATTGTGTTAGTCGGGGCCTATCGGAAATCTTTGGGTCTGTAAACAATCAATTAGCAACTCAACCCACTGTTGCCTTTCTACATCTTTATTTCTGCTCCCTATGATTGTAATCTATAGCGAGACCTGGGTCATCTCAACCCCGCGTCTGGACATTACCACTTCAGGCTGCATGCATCGCATGACCGTTTGTCCTCGGTGAGGTGACATTTCCGTCTGCACCTCAAAGTGGTGTCACTCGACCTGCGCCTATCCCACTCGGAAGCGGACGTGCTCTGCGTCTGGCATGAGGGGCATGTAACATTATGCATCCGTACTACGAGTTATCGTCACACTGTCAAAGACGAAACAACAAAATATCGATCTGGGCCCGTCCACACCAAACTCGTTGCCTTTTCTACCCTTCATCCACAATGTAAGGTTAGGTAGGTTTTTTTAAGCACAGTCCATTGGGTTTCCCCAGAGAATAAAGCTGTTTCATCCGGTATCTTCTTCGACCTAGATCAGTGGTTCATACAGCAGACTAACCCCACGTGGAGAAAAACAGGAGAAAAGGGTGCATACTCCAGAGCTGACGTGGAGTTCAAAGAAAAAAAAAGGGGCTCCGTCCATTGGAAGATACTATAGAAAAGCAACAAGAAACCCGCCCAGGCAGAGCCACAGCTGCGATCGGCAAGTTCCCAGCGCCTCGCCCCGCTTCATAGCAAGGACAAAGGAGAAGAGAAAACAAGGGGGGAAAAGGAAGACGATTGGACTTCGCGTTCGACCGTTCCTGCCGATCGCATGAGCCAAAACGTGTAGGTTAATCAGTGGAGAAGCATAAATCCAAGCAGAGAAAGATGCAATGGATTAAGGCGAGTAGAGATTGGTTTTTAGGTAGAGTCCGATGAAACGGTCAGACATCGATTTTGGGTGGTATTTTTGTATACTGCTATAACTGACTTACTGACTGCTGACTTCTCGACGTCTCTTCATTGCGTGTGTATGAGAAAATAAGACATTGCTCAGGATCCTTTGTACAACATTGCTGCGTCACCGAATGAGAAATTGGCGACGGTCGAAAATTAACGATACAACGGACAAATGCAGCGGTGGCGCTCCTTTTTGGGGCTTCTAAAGGGGGGGGGGGTGTTTCTGAGGAATTGGAAAAAGCAGCAATGAGCTTCAGATACGGCAAATAGTGTTGGTAATGATACAAGACGGCCTTAAAGGCGACTCTTGGCCGCGGCCTTGGAGTCATCCGACGCGATGAGGACGAGAACGCAAATATCGTCGATCTTGCCGCCGTGCCAGTTCTCCTGCGGGTAGTACTTCTGCACTCCCTTGGCAAAGGGGCCGTCAACGTTGCGGTTTAGGCTCGCCGACTTGGCGGCGGACGTGATTTCCGCCGCGAGCACGCTCTGCAAGGTAAGAAACTTTGCGGAAGGTCGCTCTGAGGCGTCTTCAGCGGGTTTTGTAAAGGGCTTGAGATTGTCGACGACGCGGACACCATTCTTCGTCATGAGCCATGCGCCTGTCGTTGTCATGACATTGCTAACAATACGGAGGATGTCCTGGTTAAACAGGTTGTCCCATACACCGTCAGTTGCGAAAACGATGATATCACCGTGACGGAGGTCATGGTGAGTGACGTCGGCGTCTTTGGGAAAGTCGCATAGGTTCTGGCCACCAAAAGCTGCCATCCGAGCGGCTACGCTGGGAGGCACGATAGAGAGCTGATAAGGCGTGTTGAAGGCATGCGTTTGGGGTTCAGAGTAGGTGTGTACGGCGTTCAATCGGAGCTGGATGAAGCCAGAGTCGCCTAGGTTGGCAATGTCGAGGTTGCCGTCTGAGGATGCTACAGCAACACACGCTGTACTGCCACCAGCAATGACGGTGCTGTCCTCATTGATCGCCTGGTATCCCTTTTGCATCAGATCTTGCGCTCTTAGCGGCTCCTTGTCACCCGTGCCCTTTGTGATCGGGTCGTCTTTGATTGAACCGTGTCCGTAGGCTGTCGAAGCCATGTAATCGCAGAAACCGTGTGAGAAATCCGCCGGGTCAACACCAGAATCTACCCAGCCGCCGACGCCATCAGCCACACCAAGGGCTACTGCGCCAGAGTCGCCGACTCGACTGACGAAAAAGGCATCGTGTCCGCTGTCTGGTCTGGAGCGTTTGCTACGGTTCTGCTGGATACGGTTGTAGGGATTGAAGTGAAAGACGTGCGTTGATGGGTCGTAGGGATGGTCTTTCGCGGTAAAAGACGCAGCAACGTGGTAGGATAGCTTTGCAGCCGAGTCGGACTTCATGCTGCTGGCTGTTGAGAAGTATCGCGATGAGATGTTCGTCGGAGGGGTCGACCGTTGTCGGACGAGATACTTTGAGAAGCTAACGGATGCTAAAGTATAATTAGTACGAGGATTTTAGAATTCGATGCAAAGCAGAAGCGTACCTTGTGATAATGGCCTTGTGGCAGGGAGGAGGACCAGAGGCTGGCGCAATACTGTCACCGTTGCGGCCATTGCTTCCAATGTGCTGCGATGTAGAGTGTTTCTTGGAGATGCGGTGCTTCCGCAGTCCGCATATTAACCGTATCAATTGCTCGTTAGAAATGTGACTGGAATCACATAGCTAAATTGCGGACCCAAGATATTCTCGTAGCTCGAGACGCTTCTTCGACACGAGCACTTTCGTAACGTCAAATGGATAGACGACTTGTGATAGGTAGTCGCGTCTGAAAGGGAATGCAACGTCCACTTGATGTCATAAGAAAAAGGCCCCAACCCCAGATTCCCCAGGGCTGCTATCTACCCGGGGTATTCCCGCTGAGTCAGCTTTCAGCTGCTCCCGGTCCCAGATGCCGGTTTATTCCACACGAAAACCGGGGGAAGGAGGTGCACGCTGCTTTAAGTTATCACGAGCCGGGATTCCGGATGTACAGATATGATTGTCAAAATGTGCAGCGAAGTAAGGTAGTCTGGAGATTTCAACATCGGTATATTACTCACACAACAATGAAGATGCCTTTAAAAGCAGGGTTTTTGGACCTTCGAGTCGGTTTGCTGAGCATTTATCCGGAAACACAAGGTAAGAGCTCGGGATTGAGGCCAAAAGCGGCAATTGAAATGTGGTTTAAAATCACTCAGCAATGATTGGTCAAGGGTCCCACCTTTTTGCTCCGGCCGCTTCGACACAATAACCGAGGGATTGAAGCAAACTTCCATGATGTCTTCCACTACACTCTGAACCGCCACCAAGGATAATACTACGGTGAATCGCAGCTTTCCCACACCGCGCCCCGCCAATTCGTTGGAATCGCTCATCTTCAACTCGGTGTGTCAACAATCAATTCATTCATCTCCATTTTCTGTCCAGTTGCATACGAAAACCAACCGCCATAATGGCATCTCTCCGCTCTTCCACCCGCGTCTTGGGCTCGGCCACCAAGGCTGCTTTCCGCCCTGCCGTCACTATTCCTCGCCGTGGCCTGGCTACCCCTAGCGATCAAGTGCCTGCGACAAAGGAGCCCAAGATGAAGAAGTTCACCATCTACCGCTGGAACCCCGACACGCCGACCGAGAAGCCCAAGATGCAGGAGTACACGCTGGACCTGAACAAGACCGGACCCATGATGCTGGATGCATTGATTCGGATCAAGAACGAGCTGGACCCTACCCTTACCTTCCGCAGAAGTTGCAGAGAGGGTATTTGCGGTAGCTGCGCCATGAACATTAACGGCCAGAACACGCTCGCTTGCCTTTGTACGTTGACTCCTGAAGCACCCTTGTAGCCACCTGGCTTTGCAAGCTGCTGAAAGAACTCACGGCGATTCAATGCTAACAACAACGAAAGGCCGTATCCCTTCAGAGAACGCTTCAGACGTCAAGGTCTACCCTTTGCCTCACACCTACGTCGTCAAGGACTTGGTGCCGGACTTGACCCAGTTCTACAAGCAATACCGCTCAATCAAGCCCTACCTCCAGAGAGACACTCCTGCCCCTGATGTACGTTGATTCAGACTGCAGCATCTCGAATGATCCCAGCTAACCTCTTCCACAGGGCAAGGAATACCGCCAGAGCGTCGCCGACCGAAAGAAGTTGAGCGGTCTGTACGAGTGCATTCTTTGCGCCTGCTGCTCAACCTCGTGCCCGTCTTACTGGTGGAACTCTGAGGAGTACCTTGGACCCGCCATCCTCCTCCAGTCCTACCGCTGGCTCGCCGACTCTCGCGATCAGAAGAAGGCCGAGCGTAAGGCTGCACTCGACAACTCCATGAGCTTGTACCGTTGCCACACGATTCTTAACTGCACACGTGCCTGCCCCAAGGGCCTGAACCCCGGCAAGGCTATTGCCGAGATCAAGAAGCAGATGGCTTTCTAAGAAGCTAGAGAAGCTGTGGGGTCTACGTTTGGAGTCATAATCTTGGGCGGCGCGATATTGGCTGTATACTAGGTAGTGTGTACTTTATGAGCATGGCTGGAGTTTGAACTCCTTGGACACACTAAAAGGGGACTTTGAATTCAGGCTTTCTTTTGTTTTCGTTAGCCCGCAGTAACTCATAGGAGTTTGGCCCTGTGTCTGAAAGTGCCTGAGCGATGAGATGGGAGGCAAGGCTTAGCTAGGCCCGAGACTGTCACGGCACGTGAAGGAACGAGCCGATTGAAGAGGACGCAGAGGGCGCGACATTAGTGAGTCGCCACGGGCGAATTGTTTGCAACGGGGTGGCTTCACCATACCAGATACCTAGAGTAACCCTAAATTACTATTTTCAACACTTCACTCCTGCAGCGCAAGAGTTATTGTGGGTCAATTGGTCTTGCAGCAACCGCGCAGATCGTTGCGCCTGATCAAGTCGCATTACTGTGTGTTGAAGACATCAAAAGTCTAATTGGTTGGCGTTTCAATTGTCGGTTGAGAGTCACGTTCTCCTTTTAGTTGTGTGGTTGTCTACCGAGGCTCTGCATTGTTCGAAAGTGTGGCAAAGTAGAACTGCTGACGATGGGCGATTCTCGTCGTGAAGTCATGGATTTTCTCCTCCCCATCGACAAAGAGACCCAGTTCCACCCGCACCTCGGCAATGCCGCTCGGGAACGGGCAAAGAGCACCCGTAGTGTACACAATTCGACGTGCAAACTAACAAGTTATCAAACTGTCAATCAGAGGGAAAGGGGAAATGGCAAAATATAGAGTCAACAATTGATCGCAACCAGAGACATTGACTTTTGGTCATTGCCTGTCTGTTAAGAATAGAACCTCGAGTTTCGGGCGGCTGATCAACGAAGGCTAAGCTTTCATCCGGTCGCACTGATGATACCCCGGAATCGATCTCGGAATTTGACGGGACTTTACATGTGAACTCTGCCCCGGAAACCAACTGTGGCTTGACTGTGGTTGTGGCGTGAGTCCACTAGCCATAGCTATCTCAACCAATCACCAACAGTGTGATTACCCGAGGTGCCGAGCTGACTTATTGCAGAAGACGTGTGCGAGGTTTGCCGTGGTTTGTTCCGTACTTTTCTCCATACACTGGTTGGAGGTCTATTCATCACTCAGAGACCGCACCTCGTTTTGGAGACCAATTCAATTCGACGGTGAGTATCCCAAAATCCAGGTACCTCTGTTACCAATTTGTTAACTTTGCAATTCTAGGCTTGACCTCTCCTCTCTCTTCCGTCTTCCGATAACGGTCAGTACCGATCTATCCATCCACCCGGTTACACACGAGCGGCTTTCAACCCAATATCTTCGGCCATCATCACCTCGCCCCCTTCGCCTCCCGCAATTCTAGATAGAACATACAGCCGCGACCGAAACGCATACTGATACTGCAAGATAGTGTACACATCAATCATGGCCTCATCAATGGCGTTGAGGAGGTTTGCTGCTAAGCCTGCTGTACGTCGCTCCTTTGATCCGTCCTGCGTTTAAATACGGCCTCGGCTTGAACAGTAGAACTAATACTTGGCAATCTCAGTTCTCGCAGGCGCGCGCATTCTCCACGACTAGATCCGCCGCGCGGATTTACGCGAACCAGCACCTCCGCGCAAAGGAGGCTTCACCCTACCTTTCCAGCAAGTACCCCGTCGTCGACCATGAGTACGACGCCATTGTTGTCGGTGCCGGTGGTGCTGGTCTTCGTGCTGCCTTCGGCCTCGCAGAGGCTGGCTTCAACACTGCCTGTATCTCAAAGCTTTTCCCTACCAGAAGTCACACTGTCGCCGCTCAGGGTGGCATCAACGCCGCCCTCGGAAACATGCATGAGGACGACTGGAGATGGCACATGTACGATACCGTCAAGGGTTCAGATTGGCTCGGTGACCAGGATGCTATTCACTACATGACCCGTGAGGCGCCTGCCTCCATCGTGGAGCTTGAGAATTACGGATGCCCCTTCTCAAGAACTGAGGATGGCAAGATGTGAGTCGAAGAAAAGAAGGCCCACAAACACCTTGGATACAGACAGATGCTAACATATCTCGCTTCACAGTTACCAGCGTGCATTCGGTGGTCAGTCTCAGAAGTTCGGCAAGGGTGGACAGGCTTACAGATGCTGCGCTGCTGAGGATCGTACTGGTCACGCTCTTCTCCACACTCTTTACGGACAGTCTCTCCGTCACAACACCAACTACTTCATCGAATTCTTCGCTCTCGATCTGATTATGCAGGATGGAGAGTGCCGCGGTGTCGTCGCCTACAACCAGGAGGATGGCACTTTGCACCGTTTCCTTGCTAACCACACCGTCTTGGCCACCGGCGGATACGGACGTGCCTACTTCTCTTGCACATCTGCCCACACCTGCACTGGTGACGGTATGGCCATGGTTGCTCGTGCTGGTCTGCCTAACCAGGACTTGGAGTTCGTTCAGTTCCATCCCACTGGTATCTACGGCGCTGGCTGCTTGATCACTGAGGGAGCCCGCGGTGAGGGTGGTTACCTTCTGAACTCCGAGGGTGAGCGCTTCATGGAGCGTTACGCCCCCACCGCTAAGGATCTTGCTTCCCGTGACGTCGTCTCCCGGTCCATGACCATGGAGATCCGCGAGGGACGTGGTGTTGGCGAGGAGAAGGATCACATTTTCCTCCAGCTCAGCCATCTTCCCGCTGAGGTTCTTCACGAGCGTCTGCCCGGTATCTCCGAGACCGCCGGCATTTTCGCTGGTGTCGACGTTCGCACCCAGCCTATTCCTGTTCTGCCCACCGTCCACTACAACATGGGCGGTATTCCTACCAAGTACACCGGTGAGGTCATCACTGTTGACGAGTCTGGTAACGACAAGGTCGTCCCTGGTCTGTTTGCCTGCGGTGAGGCCGCCTGTGTCTCTGTCCACGGTGCCAACCGTCTGGGTGCCAACTCTCTCCTCGACTTGGTCGTCTTCGGCCGTGCCGTTTCCCACACCATCCGTGACAAGTTTACTCCTGGTACCAAGCACAAGCCTCTGGCTGCTGATGCTGGTGCTGAGGCCATTGAGACTCTGGATGACGTTCGCACGCGCGAGGGTAGCAGAACCACCTCCGACGTTCGTCTGTCTATGCAGAAGGCTATGCAGACTGAGGTCAGCGTTTTCAGAACACAGGAGTCTCTGGACGAGGGTGTCCGCAAGATGACGGAGATTGACGCTCAGTTCCCCGACGTTTCCATCAAGGACAAGAGCATGATCTGGAACTCTGACTTGGTTGAGACCCTTGAGCTCCGCAACCTGTTGACCTGCGCGTAAGTTCCCTTCAATACTGCTCCTTTCATGGGGACGTTAACTAACGACGAATAGTTCCCAAACTGCCACTTCCGCCGCCGCTCGCAAGGAGTCTCGTGGTGCCCACGCCCGCGAGGACTTCCCGGACCGTGACGACGTCAACTGGATGAAGCACACCCTCTCTTTCCAAAAGAACCCCCACGGCAAGGTCGACCTCGGCTACCGTGGCGTTATTGCCAACACTCTGGACGAGAACGAGTGCAAGGCTGTTCCTCCCTTCAAGCGTGTGTACTAAACCTGTTATGATTAGAACCGGTGTCGGGTGTTGGTAGGAAATTCGGTTATGCGAGGGGAAAGGAAGATGAAGACGATGGGAGGGCCAGAGAGTGGCGGAAGGCAATATCAAAGGCAATCGTAATACCACGACAACAATTTAGTTAATGATCGTGGGTGAGCCGCGTGGGGGATATCGCTACCTGGACCCTTTGGAATCAGGCTATTAGGGCTGGTGCATACACCGCAGGCTTTTGGGCTTTGGCTCTGGAGTTAAAAACGTGTAAAGTAGGAGGAGAAATTCATTTTGTTCAAAGACTACACTCGGGCAGCCTATTCTCTGTGTCCTTAGCGCTCTATCGGAGTTGATTGAGTTATCAATTAATTGTGAGGCACAGAGAATCTGAGTACAAATTTAGGGATGTCGTCGATGTCGTGGCTCCAGCGACTGTAGCATCGTGTAAGAAACTGAAGTACCCTTGTTGAAACCAGGTTGCTAATATGTATTGTATGAAGGATATTATCTATTCATTATACAGGATCATCAAACGTTTGTCTCGATCGCTACCTAATTCTTTCATCCCATTCATGAACTTTGTGGCGTCGGCGAGCGCCCTCAGTAATCGGTTGGTAACGTGGACGGGTCAACACTCAAGCTGGACGTGGGTGTGCACATAGGCTTGGAGTACGACGGCCAGGGCTTGCAGTCGGCGTGGCATCTACATTTTTACGGCAAAGTCAGCAAACATGATACGCTGTACTAATATGTGTGGCATTAGAAGCGAAGAAGCAAACTTACCCGCCATACCACTGTCCGCACTCGTTAATGTAATCAACACACACGCTACGCGTGCTGCAGTTGTCGACCGCCGTCGTGGGTAAAGTAGTCAAGCTGGGCGGTGCCCGAGTGATTGTCGGGCTGCGCGTGGGCGGCAGGCTGGGCCGGGTTGGCCTAGTGAAGGAGGGCTTGAATGTCTTCGAGATTGTCGACTTGCTCAGCGTGGATTTGCAAGGCGGCATGGTGGGCTTCATCTGCGGCTGGCACATGTCGTAGCAGCCGCCCCATCGGATTCCGCATTCTGGGTTGATACCGTCTAGACACATGGTTCGCGGGCAGTCGGCGGCGTTGGAGGGCGGGACTTGGATCTGGGCGGCTGATAGGCCAACGATGGCTAGTATTGTGAAGATGTTGTTGGAGAGCATGTTGACTATTTGGTTGCGTGGTGACCTTTGGTGATGAGGATGATCGAAATCTCTGCGGTTGCTGTGTGGTGTAAGGTAGCTTGAGATACAGAGGGGCAGTTGTCAAGTGGGTGATGAAAGTTGCACAGTAGCAAATTCTCTGATGAAGCTGGACATCAAGGTTGCTATATATGATCCCAAGTTTGCCTCGAGGTTGTACGGGTCGGCGAGCTCTCCGATCTCCGTCATAAGGATAGCTACCAAGACGGGAAGACGGGCACTAGCACATGTAGGTTTGTGGTTCTCTCGGCCGCAGGCGAGCTTGGTTCGCCCTGCCCAGCCTCAGCAGACGCAGCCCCAGTTTGGTAGTCCATTCCACGATAGCCTCGAATTGGTGGTGACCTCGGCCTTCTTGGTGTGATTGCCAAGAGAGGAAGAGATATGCTAGACCCGAGTGCAGATCATCCCAGGGCTGCGATGCATGGGATGATGAGCGCATCCGGTGCAGAATTGGCGACATAGTGCGCGCCGCAGGACCAAGCCGCAAGGTGTAGTCCACAATGGACGGCTGTCTGGTGATCTAGGATCGACGGTGAAGTCGATGTCTTACTCTTCAGGCTGTTTTCGAACAGCTCAATTTCCATCCACAGTGCCGCAAGAAGGTTAGCAGGTTTTCGCTCCCGAGGATCAAAGGGATGAGTGGACAGGATTGCGGGGTCCCATAGGGTTATACAGACACACGACCTTTGTTCGTGATACCCTTCAGCTTGAGAAAGATGTGCGAGCGACGGAATCGGACAGAAAACGGTTTTCTGCGGGCTGTGGTAGGTATACATTCTTATCGATCATGTCCTTGGTGAAGAATGAAGTCTTCTCCCACAATGAACAAGCTTGGGCCTTCATAAGTAGACTTACACATAGAAATAGTGGTGATGTTCTCGATGTCGTCTAGATCAATCTGCAGAAACTCTCGATAGCTCTACAGTGCCTAATTATCAAGAGAAGTTACCGGTGCGAGCCGACGTCAAGGCAGTACCTGTCGAGGCCCCAGATTATCATATTCCTGCCAAGGCGCTTGTCTCAGGAGGGCGTCGATCTGGACCACCTTGTCAGCGAACGGTCTCCGCGGATAGATTTGGACCGGCGATCTCTCACTCGCTTCTCAAGTCGCATCCGGTCCTTCGGATCAAAATATCAGGGCGACGCATCAGTCCGTCTGCTGCGAGATGCGCCCTGTGGCGAGCAGGATTCTGAGCGAGTAGTATTAGAGCAGGCATTGACTCGGCCGGGACATTTTCCGAAGTCATTTACCAGAATCCTCGATAGGTTCACCTTAGATACCCACGTAATACCCAAGCTGTCAAGTGTGTGCGATGCTCTCAGGAGTGTGGAAACAACAAACATGGTTTGAGAGGCCACAAACCCTTTCCGCCGTTTGGAGGAATGTCACCGCAGGTATGTTCCAGGCAGCTTGCTGTAACATGCTGTGAGCGATTTCGCTCACCGCTTGGTAGTCAAAATTGATGACATCAATCAGGTGATAGGTTAGATGGTTGTTCGAAGGGATGTCATCTCGTATTTTGCGAGGGATGTTCATGCCGGTATCGAGAAGCGGGCACCAAGCCTCGCAGCGTGCAAAAGCTATGAATAGCACCGAGCATACGGCTGATCACTTCTTCCTTTGATGTGTAATAGGTAGTGCCCAAGAAGTCTCTCGACCCCTTTTTCCTGTCCAGCTTGGACCCTTGTCTTCCCCTCACGTTGTCCAAGTCAAGGACATACGTTGGTCGGAACGCGGGGAGAGATCATACACGTCGCACTGAGACATAAGCCATGGCAGGCTCCTGTCGTATATCATAGTTACCTCGCTTTTGCCTTTTTGTCCTTGCCACATACTCAGTGCTCTGATGTGCTCTGAGGTTCCTTCCTTGCTAGAAGTCAGACAGTTAGTGATCACCACGTTTGATTGAGATAGCTCCTTCTCGTATTGCATGTACCAGACGTGCTGGGCCATGATAATCGACTGCGAGCCACACGAACGAGGCCGTCTTCAGCAAGTTCTATTATTGGAGAATAAATGTAAGTGGCTCAAAGTCAAGTGAAAAGAGTAATCGAGGTGAATATCCGTAACATGAGGTGGGTTTGATCCCAACAGTCTGTTTTTGGGCGACCCGGCGATCATCGATAAGATCATTGATTTTGAGACTGAAACCGTACCCCCCCGAGTCGGAAGAAGTGTATCCTAGTGTTTCTGGCCATTCCTTTCGATATCTAACTCCTGCAAGAAAGTGATAGATGCCCCGCCAGTCATGCCAATCATCACCATCAGACCTAGAAGACAATATAGTGGTGCCTACAAAGTAAGAAGTCATTTGCACTCCGGAACAACCGGCAGGCGATTCTCTCAGGGTTCAAGGTGTAGGCTCACATTACCCCGGGTCCTGTTTCAAGCGGTAACCCACGCCGTCTTCCCAACGCTGGGCCATGTCTCAACCGCAAGTCCTTTTGCATCTCCCCGGAAATCGTTTGACGAAACAACTCTTTCTCACACCAGCCAAGGTGGCAGTACGGCAGCGAAGCATTATCCCGGAAACCAAGCATTTATGATATTGTAGTGACCGCCCCTTATTTGTTATTTTCTAACTTTCCTATGTACGCCTTTGCTGGTATCAATCAATGCTGCCCAAACGTGGAATGAAGTTCCACACATGCTAATAAAATCTCTTCATTTTCCCTCATTGGTTCTCGAGGTACGCCTTCCATCCTTTACTCTGCAGCTCGGAAGCCTTGTGCTCAACTTCCCGGGACATGTTGCTCATGTACTGAGCCATCTTTTGCTGGTACTCGAGGCTGGACGACCCGAGAATCTTGACAGCGAGGAGGGCAGCGTTGGTGGAGTTGTTGATACCGACCGTTGCCACGGGGCAACCGCGGGGCATTTGCACGATGCTCAGCAAGCTGTCGTGGCCGTCAAGATGAGTGGCCTTGACGGGCACGCCAATCACTGGCACAGTTGTCTCGGATGCCAGCATGCCTGGGAGATGGGCAGCACCGCCGGCTTTGGTGATGTTAGTAATGTCTCCAAAGGGTCGATCGACATATGTAGACTTACCAGCTGCGATCAAGACCTTGATGCCACGCTGCGCGGCGGTCTTTCCAAGTTCAACCATACGATGGGGCGTACGGTGAGCAGAAGTGATGTCAAGGTCATAGGGAACCTCGAAATGCTCAAGAATCTCGAAGGCACCCTTCAAGACCTTGAGGTCTGAGTCAGAACCCATGGTGACAACAACCAAGGGCTTATCGGCGTTGCGGGAGCTGGTCTTCTTGGCAGGAGACTCTTGCAGACGAAGTTGGTCTGAGGCAGCATCAAGTCGCGCTTCGCGCATGTAGTTCACCTCGTTAATCAGAGGCGCTGCTAGCCTCTCCAAGCTGGAGTTGGCAGAGTGAGTCGTCACGGTGATGTGTCCAATCTTGCGGCCAGGCTTGGACGATTTGCCATAGAGGTGGAGGAACACATCCATGTTGTCATCGTATAAGGATGTGGTCAGGTCGACCAACTCTTCGTGGGAGTCTTCACGCGCACCGCCGAGAATGTTGAGCATCAGAGCGCCGGAGACGCGAGGCTGCAACTTGATAGATCGCGGGAGCATGTCCAAGATGGAGTGGAGCTGCGCCTTGTACTGCGACATGTAGGGCACACCCTCAATAGTCCAGTGGCCCGAGTTGTGGGGACGAGGAGCGACCTCGTTGACGGTGATTGTGCCTATCATCAAGTTAGTTGATCCTCAAGTCTTGTAGTCTCTGCTAACTGACCGTCCTTGAGCAGGAACATCTCAACAGCAAAGACACCTCTGCCCTTCACCGTCTTGATAACATCCCCAGCCACCTGGCGTGCCTTCTCACATACATCCGCACTGACTTGGCGAGGTGGGTAGTACACCTTGGTGCAGATACTCTCCTCGTGGATAGTTTCGACAGCCGGGTAAGTGTGAACCTTTCTCAACTCGCCGTCCTCATCCTCAGTTCGCACAACCATGACGGCGAGCTCCATCTCGAAAGGTACCCACTTCTCAGCGTAGAGTGAGAGCTTGCCCATTGTCCGAATAGCCTCCTCGTAGTCCTCCGGGCCCCTAACCTTGAAGTTACCACGGCCGTCATAGGAACCCTTTCTCGCCTTCAGCATGAATGGGAATTGGAATGCCCTGTAAGCGGCCGTGAGGCTCTCAGGCATAGCAGGGCCGGATTCAATGGCCATCTGAGGGGCAATGGGGAGACCACCCTTGGCGAAGTGCTCTTTTTGCAAGTACTTGTCCTGGATCAGACGCAGAGTCTGCCAATGGGGGTGACAGGGTACTTTCTTGACGGTGCCTGGAGCAGTGATAACACCGCGGGTCGCAATCTCCTCGAGAACCTCAGTGTTAACGTGCTCGATCTCGACAGTGAGGACGTCACACATGGCAGCCAATTCTCTGATCTTGGCCGGGTCCTTGAAGGAACCGGTGACGTGCCGGCTGTTTTGGTTAGCTTGCTTCGCAGGACAATTGGCCTCGTCCAGGATCGCGATATCGATGCCGAGGGGCCCCGCGGCCTCGCACAACATTCGGCCCAACTGGCCACCTCCAAGGAGGCCGATGACGGGCTTCTTGACCATTGTGAAGATCGACTTTGCGACTATAATAGCGCGAGTGCGAAAGTGAGGAGAAGCAAGTTAGAGCGAAACAATAGCCCAGATCAAAAGAAGGGTGGAGAGAGTGTTTCCCGAGGGAAGAAACGACTCATAAATGCAAGCACTTGGCTGGGGTAGAGCAAAGTTTTGACGCAGGAAGTTTACAGGTTTCTCCCCCATTGGGCAGGCGGTGAAAAATCACCCCGCCGTTATCGTCGCAAGAGAGCCCCACCCCCACTATGACAGCCCAGGTGAGGATCGCCCATCTAGGTTTGATGCCACAGGCCCCCCCTGCTCCACTAAGATCCTCTGTAATTCTTCGCTGCAGGCGCCTTCGACGTTGTGAGTGAGTCCTAATCCGACTCAATCACACTCTCATCTCAACTCGGGCATTATACCACTCACTCTTGTGGGTGTCCAGATTGTCACCATGGCGGCCGACCTCTATAATGGAACTCTTTCAGATAGAACACAGTAGGTTTTGAGTTCCACTTCTTGTTCACCATGAGTCAAGGGGACTGACAACATGTGACTTTACGCAGTCCCCTGAAAATATTCGATGCTGCCAAGAGTCAAGATAGATTTCTCAACGTCTCAGCTCCCATGGTGAGGTATAGCAAGGTGATTCAACTCTGGTATTTCAGTCAAGGAGGCCATTGACTCATCACCGCATAGCTCGCTTTCCGTCAAACCGTTCATGAATATGCTACCGATCTCTGCTGGACACCCATGATCCTGTCGAAAGAGTTCAACCGCAATAACTTTGCCCGGGACAGTGGTTCGTTGACTCCCCTGCGCCTCACTCCGGTACCTTACCACGGTCTGACTCTTCTCCAAAGATCTCACAATATCCACCCGTGGAGTTCAGCCTCCCACGATAGTTCAATTTGGCGCAAACAGCCCTCTCGAGCTCGCCCGCTCATCATCTCTTGCCGCCCCTTTTGTCAACGGTGTCGATCTCAACTGTGGGTGCCCACAGTCATGGGCTTGCGCAGAGACTCTTGGTGCCGCTCTTATGGAGCAGCGCGAACTCGTACGAGATATGGTCATTGAGACTCGTCAACGCTTGGCTAGTGACGGTTGGCACGTTGGCAAGGAGCGGGATATCGACAGTCCAAAGGGAAGGAGCGTCAGCGTCAAGATCCGTGTGCACAAGGACTTGAGGCGAGTGCCCCTTAACCCTGAGCTTCTCGCTCACATCCTCTCGGGAACCGTCCTCCGCTAACTCTCATGCTTCACTAACTAGGAAGACGATGGACTTTATCGACACCGTCATTGGCAACCCCCTGAACCGTAATATCGACTTCCTGACGATCCATCCCCGTACCCGTCATACAGCATCCACCACCCCTATTAACACCGAATCTCTTGGCATTCTCCTCGAGAAATACGGTGACACGCTCCCAATCCTTCTGTCCGGCGATGTCTTCTCCATGGCCACGCTACCCCTGTCGACGGTATCCAAAGCACCAGAAGAACCTTTGGAACCGACACTGATCAACGGCCATAATGGCTATACGGACTTCACCCCCAGTGGCACCAAGTTGGCAGGTCTCATGTCTGCGCGGGGTATCCTCGCAAACCCTGCTCTTTACGCTGGGTTCGAGTCTTGTCCGTGGGAGGCTGTCGAATGCTTCATGCGCCACGTCATTCGTGCCCCGATGCCAGTGAAGCTCGTTCAGCATCACCTTCACGAGATGTGCGGACCAGGTATGGGGCCGGATAAGCGTGCTTTGCTGAATCGACAGGAGAGGGCAGCATTACTTGCTCTCGAAAATATGGTGGACGTGATAGATTTCTTGGATGATGCGATCAATCGCAAGACAGGCAGGACGGAAGGACTTCATCGAGAGCCGAGACGTAGCTCAACAATTCATATACCATAAACTACTACCCTCTCAATCTGCAGCGATGTTTTTTGACTTTATGATAAATTCGCTATGAATTGTAATCACTGCTAAGGTATTTCCTACCTTTGCAAAGCATCGCTTGCGCCATGACCTCTGCCAAACTACCACCCTTGGAACGCCGTGTCTCTGTGAAAGCGTGCTGTGACTCTCGCGCATACCAAGATGCTTGCGCTTGAAGCCGCCTTAAGTGAGTGACCACTATGGTACATAAGCGTCATCTTGCGCCTGTCGACCCTTTGTCCGAATACCCGCCGTAAAATGCGATGGACCTCCAACGCCCATGGTTCGTGGAATTATTAAAATGTTACAGGCTAGAGCTCCTAGTCCAAGACCTCCCCTTCATCTTCATCGGACAGTCGTGCCCGCTTCTGTTCTCTGCCCTCGGAATCCGAGTCAAGTTCCTTCCTCTTTCCTGGGGACGCCAGGTTATTGCCATTCGCTCTCTCTGGCTCCTTAAGCGTGGCCTGCGAGCCAGACTCAGTATTAGTGACGTCATCGCGACCATTAGCCCTAGCTCTTGGGCTCTGCGTTCCTCTATCCAGCTCAAAAGGCGTGCCTGCTGTAGAGGAGAGAGCGTCCTGGCTCATCTGATCCCTTGGCTGTCTAGTATTGGCCAGGTCAAAAGCTGGTGATGGCAGTGACGGGTTCTGTTTACGGAGCGGGTTCTCAGTGTAGAACTGTCGAACAATGTCGATGGCCTTGGCACACTTGTCTTCGTTTCCTTTCAGTGCCCTCCACCACGGTTCGCCGTTGACATCTTCGATCTTCTGCTGTGTGTGTATACTGGCAAAGAAAATGGCACTGATGGCAACGTCGCGTGCTTCGAGCAGTAGAGGGATGGAGGTAAGGCAGGCGTCGCTGCAGAACGCCCAAGCTGACTGCCTCAGATGTTTGTTGTGAACTATTTCGAGTTGACCGAGAAGCTCGAATAGACGCTGGTAAGGGTTCTCCACCATGAGGTCGAATGTGAGGTATTCCAGCATCAACTCCTCATACATGAGAATGCTGTCTCTCCACCGCCAGTACTCCTTGCTCATCTCATCTATCATTAGCTTGGGGTTCTTTTGGGCGACCTTCGCCACTGTGATGATGATTTCCTTTGTCTTCCGACAGTTTTCTTCTGTCTTATTCGCGAGAAAGAGCGCAGTGGCTGCAATGTTCTGTTCAACCGATTCCGTCAGCATTGGTTCAGCTTGAGCCTTTTCGGTCCCTCGTTTGGATCTGGGAAGTGCGGATTGTGCCTGACACTTATAAGACACCAACACGAACGCATTTAGACTGGGGATTGAGCAGAGATATGTCTCACGTAGTGGTGGATGCCGTTCTTCTCTTCAACCATACTGTATCGCATATAGAACCGGTGGAAGAAGACACCTGCAACCCAAAGGGTGATTTGGGGCAAGTCGAGAAGAACTCCGGCCTGATATATGAAGTTGACACCCTTCGCGCGTCGTAGGCGCTCCTCTGCCGGTGAAATGCCATCTAGAATACTCGGTGTGCTCAGGGTCTCGTCGGGGGTGAAGTACCACTGATTGGGCGGAGGTCCTGGTGTTTGCGCCCTTGACCGCTGGGGTGAGCGCGTGTCTCGCTGAGAATGAGGGCGCGGCGGCGAGGTCCGCGATGAGTGTGTCGGGGGAGATGGAACTGCAGGTGGCACATCAAGACGACGCCCGGGAGATCTGGATTGCCGGTCTGGTCGAGGCGGACCCGGGGGGAGCGTGGGAGGCTGGTAGGCCTCTCTGGAAGGCCGATAGCGATCGATACTAGCCATCGCCGCGAAATTATTGTGATACCTTCAAGTCGGCGATTGGTAAAAGTTGATGTGAGAGACTGATCATGGGTGAAATGGCGCTCGCCGTCGCAAGTGGTAGTGTTGGATGATGGCGGAATCGCTTTCCTTGGTTTAGCTGAGGTGGATTTTCGACCCTGTTTGAGTCGCGTTATCTTATCAACAGATCCACGTGATCACTTTAGACCCCTGCGTGTCCTGACCAGCAGGTGGATAGGTACATCGGATGGGAAGATAGATAGGTGTTCAGGTCTGGTAAATGGGGAGCTACTCGATTTAGCCATCCCCAAATTTCGACCCTTAAGGGATCCTTAAGAGGGGAGAAATGTCGAGAAATTCATCATGGTTGTGTAGAGTGCCTACGGATTTCGAGGACAGGAAGCATCGAAAATACTTTTACTACCTAAGGTACGTTACGGTCCATGGCCTGCGCTGGAAGCTATCGCACTTGGAGGTAGGTAGGTCCTTATGTAAGCCTGAGGTGCACACGGACCTTGGTGCTGAGGTGTCTCCGTACCTGCAGCAGCATTTGCCCATTCCGAATCAGGCAACAAGGCATTAATCAGCTTGGTACGCACTTTCCCTTGCTGAAGCTGGCCGTGACGCGAGCATGGAGCTGCCTGAGCTACTCCCCAATTCAACGTCAAAGAACCCCATTTCCCATTCCAATCATCACCAAGCCCAACACTTCCACGAACATCAACGAAAGCCCGCTCAGAAATAATTCTTTACTCTCACCACCCCTTATCGACCGGTTAATTCGACAACTTCCCCCGCCCGCTGACCGCCGAGATGGACAGCCTTGTGGCCAAGTACAGCCGCCCGGCGTTCGAGCAACACAACACCTTCAGAGACGATGAGCAGGAGGACCTTGAGCTCCTGGGTGGAGCGCCGCCGCTGTCATTGAAGTTTGCTATGCCCCCGGTCGCACATGTGAGTTCAACCTGTTGACTGGGTTTCCGTTTGAACCTGAGATGCACCACCAGACTGACATGGGGAACCCCTCAATGCAGCCCTCCTCCTGGCTCCGCGCAGCAACAGACGACCGAGCCAACCCCGACTGCCCCATCAAGATTGCCCACGGCACAACGACCCTCGCCTTCCGGTTCCAAGGCGGCATTATCGTCGCCACCGATTCCCGTGCGACTGCCGGAAACTGGATTGCCTCGCAAACAGTCAAGAAGGTCATTGAGATCAACTCAGTGCTCCTGGGCACCATGGCCGGCGGTGCCGCTGACTGTCAGTACTGGCTTGCATGGTTGGGCATGCAGTGCCGCCTGCACGAACTCCGCCACAAGCGCCGCATTTCCGTCGCCGCGGCGTCCAAGATTCTCGCCAACCTCGTCTACTCATACAAGGGCATGGGCCTCAGCATGGGCACCATGTGTGCCGGCGTTACGAAGGAGGAGGGCCCCGCGCTGTACTACGTCGATTCAGACGGCACTCGTCTGCCTGGCAACCTCTTCTGTGTCGGCAGTGGTCAGACTTTTGCCTACGGTGTTTTGGACGCTGAGTACCGCTACGACTTGACCGACCAGGAAGCTCTTGACCTCGGTAGCCGAAGTATTCTTGCCGCTACGCACCGTGACGCCTACTCTGGTGGTTTCATCAACCTCTACCACGTCAAGGAGGAGGGCTGGGTCAAGCATGGCTTCAATGACACGAATCCCATTTTCTGGAAGACGAAGCTGGAGAAGGGCGAGTTCACCAACGTCACTGCCGACTTGGACTAGATGTCGGTGGAGAAGGACAGTGATTTGGTGCCGCTGAAGTCATACGTGTCGCGGGGTTCCTTCCAGAATCCCGCTTTCAGCCAGTCTCCAGGCCGAAGCCCGAGACCGAATCTCGCTCCAGTGTCGCTTTTGCCGGGACAGAGCGATATATCCCACCTATCACTATGACGTGCAAGGAGACAAGAAGATTTTACTACCTCGCACAGGATTGAATAGAACGGTTATGATAGGCAAATCGAGCGCAGTCGCGGAATCGAGCATGGCTTGTCAGGTTGTCCATTAGACATCTATACTCTCAAGGGAGAGTGCAGGTGTTGTGTAACTTGTACACTAGATTATGATACAAGTTCATTCTCACGCTTCTTCTACATTGTTATTACATGTGATTCTATAACCAAAAAAGGGGTATCATAAGGTTTTAATGTTCTCTTCTTCTCCATCCAGGGACACCCAGGATGCCACCCTCTTCGCTGGACGGGTCAATCGACCACTTGCGCTCAGGATGTACGGAAAGTGAACTCTCCCAGCCAGCTTCGTACATTTCCATGCCGGTCCATGCAATCATGGCCGCATTGTCCGTACACAATGCTGGCGGGGGCGCCGTGATCTCCACATGCTCGAATCCGCGGACGTCGAGCATCTTCCGTAGCACATGCATGAGGAAGCGGTTGCTGGCGACACCGCCGCTTACGACGAGTGTTTTCAGTGCATCTTTCAATTCCGGCTCGGCGGCAAGAGCGAGGAAGATGCGAGTTGCCAGGTGCTCGAATAGGAGGCGCATGGTGGCGCGGGCGAGGATCCGTCGTTCGTCGAGAGACATGGAGCCGCCTTTTGAGGTGGCGATTTTGCGGACCTCGCTGCCTAGGCCATTGAACTCGTATGATAAGGCGCGGGAGGCGGAGAGTGGAGGGTGGAGGGTCCAGGAGTAGGGTGGGGGAGCGGTGTACGGCGCGATTTCGTCGACGCGGCGGAGGGGAGGGGTGTATTCGTAGTCGTGACCGTGCTGGCTTTTGGGATCTGATGATGATAGAGAGGAGGGGACAAAAGAGTCGGGAAAGGCGAAGCGTTCGAGGAGGGCGCCGTACATGACGTCTCCGTGGGATGCTAGCATGTCCGGCGGGAGGATGTGGCGCGCTGCCTTGTCGAGGGCGTCGCCGACGGCGATGTTGGAGGAGGAGGCGAGGATGCGGTGAGATGTGAGGGAGCGGGAGTGGACGAGCTGGGTGTGGCCGCCGGAGACTAGGAGGGTGAGGAAGGGATATTCTGGTTTTATAGTAGCGGTGACATCGACTGTTGGAGAGGAGGAGGCGGTGGTGGATGAGGACGCTGTGGATGTCGTCGGATCATGGCGGGCGAGCGCGGAGACGAGGCGAGGGGTGAGGGCG
This sequence comes from Colletotrichum paranaense, assembly GCF_030867605.1. Classification (NCBI taxonomy): domain Eukaryota; kingdom Fungi; phylum Ascomycota; class Sordariomycetes; order Glomerellales; family Glomerellaceae; genus Colletotrichum; species Colletotrichum paranaense. The sequence continues at coordinate 2,508,600 of NW_026848960.1, read as the reverse complement.
TGGGCTTGCATGTGGTTCACGGCCAGGAGGGGCACCTGCCAGGCTGTTGCGAGGCCTTTTGCCGTCGAGAGTCCGGAGGCGAGGTTCGCGGACATGCCGGGGCCGCGGGTCACGCTCACGAAGTCGGGTTTCTGGCGCCGAGTGCCAGCGACTGTAAGCGTGTTGTTGCTCGATGGCCCTAGCTCTCCTGCGAGAGAGCGACCTCCCCCTTTGCCTCCTATTTGTATCAACTTGCTGTCATCGTGATTCCGAGCTTCTGCCTCGGAGGCAGCTGGGGGCAGAGAGGAGAGGGCTTCGGCGACGAGTGGCGCGAGCGATGCGTCGTGGGAGCGTAGGGCGACGGGCGGGTAGACGCCGCCGTAGGCCGTGCTGTCGGATGTGATTTTGCGGTGAAAGTGGAGGGTCGCGCGACCCAGGGGACTGGGGTCTTTGGAGAGGAGGGCGACGCAGGTATCGTCGCACGATGTTTCGATTGCGAGGGTTAGGAGAGTTCGGTACTGGTGCTGGCGCTGGAGCTGGTTTTGCTGTCGAAAGGGTGTCGGCCGCACATGCGCTGCCGGGGCTATTGCTGCGTTACCGTTGATGGTTCGATGGAGGTGAAGAGACGGAGCGCGCCATCTTTGGAAAATCGTGAGGGAAGGGCAGCGCATTGAGGGAGCATGGTGTGGATATAGGTGTCGGGAAGTGCTTCGCGAGGAGAAGGCTACAATGCGACGATGAGAAGTTGAAGCTCTTATCTTATCACATGTAATCTTATCGGTTGTCTTCACCGAGGACTCACCGACTTACACGCTTCCCAAACCAAGCTGCAACGCCTGGTGTATTCCCCAGCCCGTCAGACAATCTTCTTTATTCTACTGAGGGAGCTGAGCCTTTAGATGGCATTCAATTGCTACGAAACCAAGAGAATCTCAATGAAGTTTTCTCCTTCTTTTCCGCCGTTGCTGTGGCTGGAGTTGGTGAAGGCCGCCCCTTGCCGTGGAAGACTAGGGACGTATCGCGCACGAAAATTCCCTTCTTTAGCGAATCTACTTACACATGTACTTATGCTTGCGATTAAAGCATCTTGGAGAGTTCATTGATTAAGATTTTGTGCAGATTCTAGCTGCCATGCATTTTTGAAATCCTTTTCCTCCTGTTTACCAACCATGCAATTGTAGTAATGCTAATAATGCTGATGTCATCCCTGTTTCCAACTCCAAGATCCTGTTCGAGTTCATATACAAGTCGGCCCTTATATCCTTGCCGACGTTCAACTATCATGAATGTCTGTAAAGTTTTCCTCGTCTTTAGTTACCACTATCCCTCCTGGCAATAAAATTGACCCACTCGCAGCGGCAGCCGCCGGTACCACCATCAAAACCGCCAAAAGAAGCATTCTTATCCTTTCGAGGGTTCACAGTCGTTCCACCAAAGCCGATATCATTAGGGAGAAGCTTCGGTGTACTCGTATCGATGCCCTGGCGATCATTCACGGGCCAGTGCCACACGAACTTCTCGCCCGACTCCCCGCCGTGGGTGTCCGTCTTGATCGTGACGGGGTAAGGCATGGTGCCGGGGGTGGTGAGGAGCTGCGTGGTGTTCGCCGAGCGGGTCCAGATCTGGACGAGGAAACGCGTCTGAGACCACGTCACAAGGAACTTGGCCTCGCTCCTGCGGGATCCGCCGTCTTTGTCGAGCGGCACATTGCTCTCGCCTTCAGTCCCGTTGAGGGTAGTGACGGACTTGAGGTAGATGGTGCGCTTGAAGTAGGTGTAGAAACCGTAGTGCTCAGTCGGGAGGCCGCGATCATAAAGCCGTACGGGCTGCTGGAAAGCATGAGGGAAGAGCTGTGCGGGGGCTCCAGTGCCATCTGCCTCGAGATCTGGAGCCGGTAGTCTGATGCCAAAGTCATCAGTAGAGTTCCCCGAACTCTGACGTTTGCCCAGAGCGTTGGGGCCGACGGTTTCACTGGCGGACTTGAGGATGCTGAGATAGAATGGAGTCGGTTCGCCAGCTTTCTCGCTGGAGACAATGCCGTCGGTTGTGTTTCCGAGGAAGTACATTTCCTCAAAGGGAGGAGGGGTTGGGTTGGGTGTGAAAACTGGGTTCTGTCTTTTGATGAGTGCCCCTGCCCTAGCTACGATGCCGCCGAGGTTCAAATGGCGCTTCCCAGAGATAGATCCGGGCCGAGGGGGTTCACCATTTGGCACATTCCAGAGATTGCGCGTGTTGTTATCCCATTGGATCTGCATGGTGAAAGTCGGCTGGTTGGGACGGTTGGGGGCCATAGATTCCTGTTCTTCCTTGGGAAGTGCGCAGCTCCAAACAGTCGAAGGGCTACTGCAGCCGGTGACTGCGGCGGTGTTGTCCGGGCCAACAACTGAGAGAACCCCAGTTGGCATCGGAGGGAAGTTTGTGAGGTTGAGAAAGATGCTGTCAACTGGTGCAGAGGCGTGGTTTCGCGGGATGAGGGTAACGCAAAGAACGATGATGAGAATGCTGAGGAAAAGACTAGCTCCGCATATGCCAAGGCAAACACGTCTTCTCTTTCGACCTTCACGACCGCTGCGACCATAGCATCCATTCGCCGGGATGCACCCACGGCCTTTCCAGAAGCCTCCAGCTTTGCGAGCTGCAATTTCTTCCTTTTCATGGCGACGACGCTGTCGTTCAACGCGATGACCGTTCCCTTCTGCTGCAAGGAAGTGTTCCGGCGGCACAAACGTGCCAGCGAATCGTTCTGGAAGGCGGCCTTGCTGCCCAGGAGCAGAACTGTTGCCTCTTGGCGCTGGTGTCAAGGGTATGTCGGTCATGTTGATGCCGCCTTGGGAACTCATTGTTCCGTTGATGGCTGGCGAGATTGGTCCCGGAGACGGGGGATAAAGTGCCTGCAAAGGGTGGCCCGCAGGGAAGACAGCTCGGTACCGCACGGCCTTCTGCTGAGGAGGAGGAGAGTATGGGGGCGGCTGCTCTGAAGGAGCTGGGCTGGGTTCGGCAAGCTGAGTTTTCTCTGACCGGGGCTGAAGTCGTGGAGTACTTGATCGAGAAGACGACGCTGGTGAAGGATCCCGTCTGTCCATGAGTGGTGATGGGGTCCTTCTCGGAGTAGGAACTCTGACTATCGGCGCCTCTATATTGCGTGGTGATGGCCTTGGAGATGCTGGAAGGCCTGGTCGCTGAACAATAACTTGTTGAACTTCTTGTGGCTTGAATACCGTAGGCTGCAAGGCTTTTGTTTCCGAGACCAAGACCCTGGCGCCCTTTTCACTCCACCAGTCCTCATGCGCTGATGATTTGACTGGCTGTGATTCACTCTTCTGGGGTGGGACAATAGGGCTCTTCCTCTCTAGAAAGGGTGTCGTGATATGATCCCACCAACCACGAGTCTGCGTTGCCGCGCTGTCTGGGCTCTTTGATGCCTCCTTGGCCATTGTTGGTTTTGGTCGGTTCGAGGCCGTCCCATCCTCCTCAAACAAGGTGCATGGGCTGCCTCCATCATCGTCCTCATCATCCCTATTCTTGAGGACCACGCTGACTACTCTTTCCTGTTGTTTGTAGGTAGAAGGCACTGCAGGAACAGGAGGAGCGTCGTGGGCAACACCAATACCAACACCAAGACCAGTTGCTTGAGAATAAATGCTGGAAGTGCGGTGCGGTGACTGGAAAGGGGAGGTGGTATCTGGTGTGTCTGGGCTCCACACAGATCTCTGTTGTGAGGGAGTCAATGGAGTGACAGTGTCTGCTTTACCCGTCGTGGTAGGCTTGTTGGTATGTTTCGGCGGCAGATCATGCGGTGTCTCAATGATGGCTGTTTGGGGGCTGATTTCTCTGTCGGCCATCTCTGACGGCAACGCGATGCCAATGACAATCGGGCGGTCGTTTGGGGATAGGTCCTGCTCCAGGGGGCTGCGGCCAGCGCTTTGAGGAGACTTTGCGTTTGGGTCCGACTTCTTCATCTTCAGCCAGTTCCAATTGCCGACTGACGCGGAGTTAGGTGACCCCTCAAGGGCCCTCAGTGCTGCTGCATCGACAAACTTGGGCTGCTGGAGATCAGGAAGCCGGGTCGGTTGAGCCTGTTGCTGCTGTCGCAACGTTGCCATGTCTGTAACCACCTTGATCCCTGCTTTGGCGTTCTGCGCCTTTTGCCGTTGGCGGGACTTGAGACGCCTCAGCTTCTGGACTGAATACCGTGGCTGTGAATATCTCGTCGAAACCGGTTTGTTTGGTCTCAGGGGACTGGGAGCGGCCGTCTTGTCCATGATGAGCTCTTGGTCATCGTCCATGATTGGGGTGACCACATCTTCATCTTCCCACTCCTCCCAGTCTTCCCTCTCGTTATCATGCCGGTGATCGTATGGCTGCCGTTGAGGCACGGTGGGCCCGTTGGAGGACATGTTGATGTAGGAAGTTCCGAGACTTCAGAACACAACTTTGGAGGGACAATGCGTGTAGATCGACTCCGAAGTGATAAACTGATTCGATGAGGATGCAAAGATTTCGAGCCTCTCAAGAAAATTCTGAATGAGAAAGAATGAACGAATCACTGAAAGGCTTCTCTGGTCGAGGTGGTGTCAAGCCGGAACAAAGGCGTGACTTTGAGAGAGATGCTGGTGGATATTTTGGGGAAGGAAGCAAAGAGGGAAAGAGCGGCAGGTCCAAAGAAAGTGCTACAATGATTGACAACGAACTCTCCCACATGGAATACTCGGCTGTGAGTCGTGAATAGGCGCACAATGAACAACAAAAGGGAAACCGGATAGCCACCCACCGAGATTCGTTCAACTACGTCTGAAAACACGAAACAAGCAGGAGGGCAATGGCGCGGCAGGAGCAGGTAGCTTCATTATATGACTAGGGCCGAATCACCACGCGGCGGCTTTGAGTTCATGGGTCACGGCCAGGCCTCGCGATGTTTGGCTGGACGATGCAGTTCGCAGTATGAGGTAGGCGCCCAGTTGGACATCTCGAGCTTCTGATTGGCCGTGGTGCCGCTAGCCAGCTCTCGGGCCTGCACAGGCAACCGCAACGCTGGCCATTCATTTGGCCGCGGTTCCATGGAGGGCAGGACGGCTCTGCGGGATGTAGCGGCATGCAGGACATCCATGAACAGAGTGTTGGCTCATCTCGCGTAGCCGAATCATATCATTCAATGAACCACGATGAGCCAAATGACTGTGTGGTTTGAGTGAGTGAGTTTGGGGAAGTTGTGGTAGGTGTGGGTGGCTTGAACAAGGTGTGGCTGAAGACTCATACCTACGCCACTCTGGTCTTATTAATAGATTTCCCGCCAGATACGAGTGTAGGTAGATTCACCTTTCACCGAGTCCGTACGCCTGCCGCCGTTAAAGGATCATCTTCCGCACCTAACCTTGCCGAAGAAGTGGAGACCCGAGACAATTGTATGCCGCTGCCCGGGCCGGGTTTTGTCAACTCCAAAGCTGAATTGCTCACTTTCTAGCTGATATCTCAAGGTTGAGAACAAGTCAGTGACTGGCTGGCTAGCCATGTCGAAACGTTTCAGCTAGCCCGTTTTTCGTTGTGTGTCGAATGTGAGTCTCGCACTATACGCGCTACATTCCGATCTTGTCAAATTGGAATGCTCATACAGGACGTCATAGCAAGATATGCCACACCTGCCAAAGCACTCAAGGTGTTGTCGAGTCCTCCACGAGCCAGCAACGCGTCGGAATGCAGTAAAGCATCGGCATCGGAAGCGATCGAGTCAAGAACTCGGGTATCACGCCTCGCCGGCTGGAACGTCTTCCCGATGCCACGACGTATGCCATTGGTGGGCAGAGGTACAGGTTTTCCTTCCAGCCCGTCATCCTATCTTACAAGTTACGTGTCTGCACGCCAGCCGTCACCCCTCATTTACCATAGCTTTGGGATTTGGTTTTTGTCATGGCTGTGGGATGGAATTACAGGGCCATACAAATCCGGTCTCAGGTCCTGAGCAGGTGGACGATGAGCATTGATTGGGTGAGTGGCTGTGCGGCTAGCTGCCTCGCAATGAACGAGGGAGGGCTCGGGCTTTCTAAATCGAAATCCTTGCCGTACTCAAGAGCAGGGCGAAAGAGGAGCATTAACATCTTGGGATTGTGTATGATTCATACAGTTTTCGTCAACGGCGTGCAACGCCAGTATATGAATGAACTTTGGCGCGGTTGTTTCGGCAGGAGTATTCGGACAAGACGCTGGCTGTGGAGTTGGCATCTTTGCTGTAATGCTGGCGTCACCGAAACACCGCTGTTAATTTAAAAACTGGTCTGGACTTGAGGCGGAAGACGAGAGACAGCTCCACCCGATCTTGAACGCAATCTCCAATCGGGAGGATCAAACATGGCAAGCATCATGTGGTCTAGAATTGTTATACCGCAGCTTGTCGCTCGAAAGTCTGGTTCCGGGGCGGAAACCACTAAATGTAACATCGTGCAATTCTTGCCAATTAGCAAGACGCGCCTCAAGGGCTGAATGACAGGTAGGTACACCACTTGATGCCATGCTGAGCAGCGTCACTCGACATCCACTAGCATCTCATTTCAGCACATGCGAGATCTGTCTGTGTAAGGTATTCAAGGGCCGCATTGAAATGCGTCAAAGTTCATGTCTTGGCTAGAAAGCGTTTTTTGTCACCTCCTTACCTCAGCAAGCTACTTGGTATCCCTGACGATTGCGACAGGTTCGTGAATGCCCTAGATTGTATTCTTTTCCTCCCTTGGCTCAATCTGTACATGTATCAGGTGAACTCAATTCAGGATGATTTATTCATAAACTTTTCTTTTCTTTTCTTCTTTCTTTTTTTTGGGCAGATAACATCCATGATGATGACATTGTTCTTATCACGATATTCAGACGATTGATATGTCAATTGCTGCTATCCGGGGTTATTGAGAGGAGAGAGTTTGAGGAGGCTTCGAGCCTATTACTTTAAACAACCAGTCTCAAAGTACACTTGACCTGTCTCACTGCTGCGGCATGAACGTTGTCGCCGTGTGCAAGCTACCCGAGTCAATGCAGGGCCCATGATTTAATGTCAGCGGACCGCTAGAAGCCCTGAAACCTTGGCATCCTGGCACCCAGCAAAGACGTTCCATCTGAAAAAAGATTAGACGCACCAGATTTCTGCATCTATACTGGACTACGGGCGAGAAGGGGTTAGCAATACAAAATTAAGTGCCCTTTTTTAGAAGAGAGACTGACGGTGGGATGGACGGCGGCCAACCGGGATGGACGGCCTCCCTTCAGGTATTATTGCCCAGCTTGAGCCCAGCCCATTCCCTTTGCAGATACGAGACGATCAAAGGAGGAAATCAACAAATAGTCGCACAAAAGGGAAACGGCCCTTTCTTGAATCTTACGAATCAAACATTCCCCTCTGCCAATATCTTACTCATATTTGCCTGTGAGATTCGGAATTCCATTGTCGGCCTCCACAGCTTCTGCTTCATTTGGCCCAGTTGTCATCCGTCAGCAATCATCCCTGCCCCCTACCTAGGTACCTTCACGTACTGTGGTAATCCTGTCTCCGCGTGCTCTTCCCCTCCCTTTTCACCCCACGCCAGTGGCAGCAGGCGGTCAATTCCCGGTCTCTCTCTCCTGCTGCAGCCACCAGCGCGGCGAAGGAACACCCTCGCGAAAAAAAAAGTGACCCAGCCGGGAGACGACTCTCCTCCACTTCGCCCTCCTCCCTAACACTTTTCTATCTGTCTGTCTACTCCGTACACCTGTCCCCGTCGCATCGACACTACTACGGGAGAAGCACCACCGAACCGAGCCACCAATTCCTAACACCTAGGCTCTGGCTGTCTGCCGTCCATAATCCTCCGAGCTTCTACCTTACCAACCAGGTCCTGTATCGACCTGCCCTGCCCACGCAGCAAAACACCTTCCCCTGGCTGGGTTACCTGTACAGCCTCACCCTGAATTCCACGAACCACCAGAAGCCATTCTGCCTATTCCGAAGAGAGAGAGAGGGGACCCCCTTTTTCGGATACATCGACCCCCTTCCCCAACACCTTTAGCGAATACTTCTTCTTGGCTATCGCGTTGTAACCAGACGGCTCGTAAAGTGCCATCTGGTCACAACCCTCGATAATCTTTCATCCTGGATCAATCACAGCAATTCGCCGCCTCTTCGTCCTTCAGCGATCGCAGGCCAGCACGTTCACATCATCGACGCCGCTCCTCTGCATCTGGCGGTCTTGCAGTCAACGTTGACGGCCCAGGCGACCGTGGCTCTCCCCAATTCCTGGGAGTCCACGGCCAGCAGCCTGGTCTTGCGCCAATTCCAGGTACGTCTTGTCCTGCATCATCCTCCCGTCCTTTTCCTCAACTCCCAGTCCGGCCCGTGGTACACCTATTCGCACACGTCTACGTCTTCCAACCCCCCGTATACCGACATGCCACCGATGTGAATACGGGTTGGACAATCGAATGACGGGACCCGCTTGCTGACAGCTCGTGTTCTTTTATCGCTGCAGGCACCCCCAACACCGCAATGTCGCTCTCGCGCAGTCCCTCGCCTATACCTGGAGGCGGTTGGGCCAGCCCTGGCCTGACCATCAACACCAGCGGTCGATCGAGTCCGACTAGAGGCTTCTCAGCATCCAACGGCGCTTCTACCCCTTGGGAAAGCAAGATGAGGACCGTTGGTATGAACGGATACCCGTCCTTTTCTACCCATAACCAAGGCTTCTTCACGCGACACATGCGCCGGATATCAAGCAGCCTACCGCGGTTCAACAACCAGAGTCCATATGTCGAGAAGGAGAAGGACAAACTGGGGCGAGGATCATGGGCGGCACAGAAGGTTCCTCTCGTGGGAAGGATACGGAACATTTTCGCGCGCATGGGCAGGAAGATGAAGCTGCGCCTGCTGATCCTGCTCCTCTTCACCCTCGCGATGACCATCTTCTACAACACTCGTACGTTCCTCCTCTTGACTCGAGTCTCCTTTCCTCGCTAACCATCTCGCAGCTCTCGTCTACCACTGGCGAAGACACTTTGGTGGAGGCCAAAAGTATGTCATTATCTTGGCCGCCAATATCGGAGGAGGTGTCATGGAGTGGAAGGGGGCCCGTGAATGGGCTATTGAGCGAGACAGTGTACGGAACAAGAAGAAGTACGCCAACCGATGGGGATATGATCTTGAGATCGTAGACATGAGCACCAAGAAGCGATACGCACATGAATGGCGCGAGAGCTGGGAGAAGGTCGACTTTGTGCGCTCCGCCTTCCGCAAGTATCCAAAGGCTGAATGGTATGTCGCAGCGCTCAATTCTCAGCGTGATTGAACTAACAATGGGTTCAGGGTTTGGTGGCTCGACTTGAATACCTACGTCATGGAACTATCTTATCCCTTACAGAACCATATCTTCAACGACATAAGCAAACACGTCTACCGCGACATCAACGAGTACAACCCTCTGAACATTAGCCATCCTTTCACCGATCCTTACCTGGACGAGGAGTCCCGAAGCCCGAATGGCGATGGAAAGGCTGAATCGGTCAACCTGATCCTTTCCCAGGACTGCTCTGGTTTCAACCTCGGCTCCTTCTTCGTAAAGAGAGGCAATTGGGCTGATCGCATGCTGGATGTGTGGTGGGATCCCGTCGCCTACGAGCAGAAGCACATGGAATGGGAACACAAGGAGCAGGACGCTCTGGAGCAGCTCTACAAAACGCAGCCCTGGATCCGCAAACACACGGCCTTCCTCCCTCAGCGCATGATCAACGCTTTTCCGCCAGGCGCTTGCTCCGAGAACGGGAACGACACTCGTATCCACTACGACCAGAAGGACCGAGACTTCCTCGTCAACATGGCCGGCTGCGAATGGGGTCGCGATTGCTGGGGTGAGATGTACAACTACCGCGAGCTCAGCTATTATCTGAACCGCAATCCGTGGGAACGTTTCAAGGAGGATTTCATTGCTGTCATCTGGGAGAAGATCACCGGCCAAAAGGTCAAGCTCTGAGACGGCTGACGATCCACCAAGACACGGCCCTGATACGTCTTTGCGCATCACCGTTGGGCCATCTAATAACGGCTGGTCAACCGTGTTTCACTTCCAACGTCCTGTTTATCAATGGGAATTACCTATCTTGCATACTACACATATACGCATGCGAAGCCCGGGAGCTTGGGGAACCTGACGTCTACACCCCTCATGAGCGGTATGAAAAAAAACAAGAAGCAGAACCCGTTCACAGCAGCGGTTTCGCGGACCAAGGGATAACATTTCGAAAACGAAGGGCGTTCATTGTTGAAGGCGGTTAGGAGTATTCGGAGGAGACTTTTCTCTCATGTTGAGATGTATAAAAATTCGGGGTGCTGTTCTCGTTTTCCGGCCCCTGAATCTTTTGATCGTGTTACATTAGACGTGTACGCCATGGTACTTGCAGAATATGCGTGGAAGTATATGAGGAGCAGAGCCGCCTGAAAGAATTTCTGGCATGAAGAGCCTCCGCCAGCTCCTTAGGAAGCTCCATGACAGGTGGCTTGCACATAGGTGGCGTGATGAATCTATGCCTTGTCTACCTTACCACTTGTACGTGTCTCTTCTACCTATCACATAGCCGATGGTGACTTTCTTGCATGACGATCGACTGTTGTGATGAATGCTTCCTTGGGCTTGGAGATTTATTACCGATATGGTCTGACATTGGTGCCGGACACAATGGTAGCCTTATCGAGGGGGAGCATTGAAAACAAACAAGCTTATCAATGCCGCCCCTGAGGAGAGGTACCGGGGATGGGCTAGGTGGCGATGGCAGGCTGTTCCTTGCACGAGGATGGGGATTAACGGCCGGGATTAGTTAAGAGGGAGCAGATATTCCGCCTCTCTCAAAGTACTGGCCGGCAACGAGTACTTTGTTCGTAATCTTCTTTTGCCAAATCCTAGCGTGTGTGTAAGGAAGAAGCTCGATTCAAAATCGAGTGAGGGGACGATTGACAGTTGGGGAGGAAGTCAAGCTGTGAAAGGAACACACTTTTGCTGGGCCATCGCGAGCATGGATCGTTGCCACCGGACTCTGACCACCGTATTAGCAAGATGGCAAACAAAAACACGACAACTTGATTCCACAGCTAGTTATGAAGCGGAGCGCTTGCGCCATTTCCAACATGCGTTGTGAATAACAACGGGACTTTCAAGATGTGGGAACAGGTACATGTCGATTTGGACTCAAGAGATAATAAGCATTGTGGCAGCTGCAAAGCGGCTCGCCAGCGACGTTTCCTTCGGCACTGAGACTTTGTCGAGGCGTGTCGGGGGGCGGCTAACGGGTGACGCGGCGGTGATGAGGGTGCCCCGGTTCCACTCCGGGAGCGACTCTTTGCCGCCGGGACGTGACCAGTCTACAAAGGATGGAAGGTTCCCTTTCGCCTCTTATCAGGTACCTTACCTTAAGTGGCGGCGGTCTATGTATCAATTTTTTTGTTGCATTGTTTTTTCTGCGGAAGAATTGTGCTTCGGTACGTGCTTTGAAAAGCCCACTGGAAGAACCAGGAGCATGAAGCAACGATCAAAAAGAAACCAAAGCGCAAATGGTGACTCTGAGGATTGACACGTATCAATCCGTCTCCATGACTGACTGACTCCTTTGCCAACTCATTGGGTTACCCGCAATCGCGCCGTCCTTTTCGTCTTGATTCGAGCAGATGGCGGCAGCAGTCAGGGCTCGGCACTTACGAACACAGGGGCTCCGTCCAGTGCTTCTGGGGACGGGGAGATGTGGACTTTGCGAGTTCCGAATATATTGATCTGCCCGCGCCGGCTGTTCGGGATGGCGACAGCTTGTTTTCTTCGGGGCGATCGTCGCGTCCCCTGCTTCTAGAACCCCTGGGAATGTGGAGGGAGGGCCCTCGAAGGGGTACTGGTACCCTGGAGCTTTGGGATATATTTTTTTTTTGGCCTCAGCAATCATTCATTTTTCCCTATCTCGACACTGATCGCATTGCTTGCATGGAAAATGCGTCTGTAGCTTCGTACTTATCCCAATATTGCGGTCGCAAATCCCATGGCTGTGAGAGAGAATGCGACGTTTACTTGTGAGACAGAGTGGCGCGTTGAGCAGATGAGGGATGTCAATGGGGATGGATATCCACCTTTTTGCAATGGCAAAAGATTTGTTTCCCATCCACCGTGCCATCTTCTCTGCATGGCCGCTTTGCCGCGGGCGCACGGCACAAGGGGTGAATGGGGAACGGGGAAGGGGTCGATCTTCAACGAAGCGCGTGTTTCGTCCCAACTACAGTAAGATCGCACGCAGATGGTTCCCCCCGAAAAGGAGGAGACAAAAGCCCTTGAAGGACGAAGAGGGGGTTCATGAGGAGAAAACGGGTATCGGCAAAAAAAGGATTGAGTAGTATTCGTAGAACAGTACCACATGCGTGCGTATAAGTGTACGTACTATATGTGTGTAAGTGTGTTTGAGAAGCATGAACTCTTCCCTTTTTGCGCTTTTCCCAATGTGCTGTGACGATGCGATGCAGGCGGTTTCGTCAGCGGCTAATATGAGCCCCGGCGTCTCGTGGGCAAGGGTGCCGAGGGATATCTAGGTACTACGATGGTTGACACCTCGAAGAGGCAAAAAAAAAAAAAACCCTGAAGACTATCAAAAGATAAAAAAGGACAAGAAAGAATCAGTCGGTCTAAATGTCTCATAATGTGGATCTTGGCGCCACCACGCGTGCCCCGTTGTTCGAGGCGTCTCGAGGCTCGAACATTCCTGAGTGAGGCTGATGCGATGAGAGTAGGATCTGTAGGACTACGGTTTGCACGAAACTCATAAAAGTTGAGTCGAGTCCGAGGCTGAGTCTCATGGATTGGATTGAGTCCGTGTGACGAGAGAGAGTTGTTTGGTTTGAATAGAATCGGGGGAAATACGCTTGTGCGCAATGCTACGTGAGTGCGTGGCAAAGTGAGTGAGGTGAGTGGGTGAGTAGCCAAGGTGAGTGAGGTGAGTGAGAGTGTGTGTGATGTATCATGATGTGTGAGTGCGGTTGGGCAAATGTTTCAATTCAGCCTATCCACAGTCTTGTCAGACTGTCCCCCTCGTGCGGCGTGCCCCTCCATCTGCCTCCCTCTTGCGAGTCCCGTCTTCTGGGTATGCCAATGTGTTCTGCAAATGTTTCAACCTCCCAAGCCCCTCGAGGGAACGTCGAACCCCACCAACCCACGAGCGACAGAGCCGATGCAGGGGCCGACGAAGTCAGGTCTCTAGCGCCCTCTCCTTTCTTGTCAGGGGGAAAGGTTGCGTTAGTCTAAGGGAGTGACAGACAGCTGCGGGCGACTCTCTCTTACTCTGTCAGTCTGTCAGCGACTCAGCGCAATACCTAAGTTCACTTGAGCCTTGACTGCCGTCGCCTCTGCAGCAGCGTTCATCTGGTACCTTATCTTTGCCCCAGTCTGGGAAAGAAAGATACATGGATCAGAGCTAGAGCACCCATAGAAGCAGGGGGAGCACGGTGATGTACCATGGTAGTAGAGGTCTTCAGAGCCACTAAGGAAGAAAAGACTGGGAAAGAGAGCCGCCGCCGCTAAGGCGAGTGGGTGCCGCGTGCTCCAGACTGACGGGCCCCGCCGGCGCGGGAGCGAGACGATTGGACGTCCGTCCGCCCGCCCCTGGCATGGGGGGCCCGAGTTTCAGAGACGACCAACACCACACCTTCACAACCGCCCACCCACCACAACCTAACGCCCAACTCCACGTCTAGAATCTTTGACATCCAACCCGACCTTCAAACGTCTTTCCATTTGCGGTCCTGTCTGTCTTTCGTCCTCCCTTGCTCTCGACCGTTCGTTGGCTGGCCCTTCTCCCCTGAGTAACTTCCTCTTCCCCCTAAGGTGTTTCCTTTTTACTCTCCCGTCCCATCTTGGAACCATGCAAGCCCCCTATACTCGTGCTATAGCCTATAGGGTACTAACGTGAAGGCAAAGTACCCATTGACGATCACCCTCTTTTTGCCCCTACCCGTTGAATCTACATGATGATCCCCCGGTCCCCAGTTTCTTCTTTCAAAAAGCACGCACAAACCCACCCTGCTCGCGCTGACTGCCACCTTCGACTTGGATCTGGCCTCGGCAGAGCAGGCGACTCGCATGCTCCATGTACAGCACCCACCACACATATAGCTTCTTCGGCACGGGAAAAGAACGAAACGGGCTGGACCCTCCCCTATCATCCCGTCTTCGCTTTATGGATCTCCCCCGGGGGTTCCCCTGGTAATTCTGTCAAGCCTTGGCGGGTAAACATATTGAAACAAGGACCTGTCGTTCGTTGGAAAGTGAACCCTCGAGCACACACTCGGCGCAACGCAACCACATACATGGAGACGTGGGGCAAGGACCCCCGGGAGTTGGGCCGAGATGGCATATAGACTGAGAAAGAGATGGGAGGCCAGGAAGGAAAAAAAAAGTCTCACCATGGTTCCCAAAACCACCCATGCCCTTTGTGCGGCGTGTACGTGGCCTGGCCTCGGGTACCTAGAACTCGGTAAAACAGACGAGAGATGGAGAGATCAGATAGGTCACCTTTCATGATCCCCAAATGTTGTCCGGTGGCCGGGGTGCTTGCTCACCTTGTCACCCTCCCCACACCACCAGTCTACACCACAGGAAACCTCGAGCCGTATTTAGCTGGCTACATTCCCCAATGTGGTTGAGGCTCATGAGTCCGTGATGTGTCGTGCTTAAACACTCAAGGACTCTGTTCAGCCTCCTTCAGACGTTTTTTCTTCGTCTTCTCTTTTCTTCTTACAGCCCCCTCGAGGCACTCATTCTCTTCTCTCATTCTCTCTCATCAGCCACCCAGGAGGCAGGCAACAGCCGTTTCAATCCTTTTCCGGCAGAAGTTATCGTCGTCACCAGAGGTTTCACTCCTTCTTACAACCCTCTGACTCTTTTTTGGTCCCATTCACCTTGCCTCATCTGGTCACCTTTCTTGCCAAGCGCAACGACACAAGTCCACCGGTCTCACTCACCGCGTCAGTCAGATCTTTTGAGCAAAATCAGGGTCCAGAGCGAGCAAACCAACCACGCTGTGCGTCATTGTCCATCTCGCCATCACCGAGTCGACACCAGTCTCTTGGGAGTTTTCTTTCTTGCCCACCCTTTGAAGCTGAGGCCGCCGAGATCCTCTCTCCTCAACACCCCACTACCAAGAGCTCCCAGCCGCATCGTGTGTGTCTCTCTGCCCTTGGGTTTCCACTCCTTTGGACTATTGGAAAGAAAAAAACGGTTCAGATTCCTCAGAGGCCTTGGACCACCCCTCTTTTCTCCCTTTCTTGAAGTCTTGCCCAGACTTGGACGACGCAACACATCACACACACACACGAGAAACTTCTCTCCGACCAACCACCTACAGTGACCGGCTCACTCCAGAACATACGACGACATTCATTTTCTTCCTACTTCACTTCATTCATCTTTTAGATGACCCTTTGACTCTCCCTGATCCCTTTTTTGATTCATATTCTTCAGACATCTTATCCTCCTTTTGTGGCTCTCATCGACCCTCATCCCAGCACTCGACTACCTACCTCATCCAGCCCGGCAGAGTTAAACCGAAAGGATACAAGCCAAACAGAACCCCGAAGAGGAACATTTCTCATAAAGGTCTCAAACCCCTCATTTCTTCCCTTTTCATCAGACAAGAAGGATCTCGATCTCGAGAGAATATCCTCAGCCATGCCTTCTCAGAGCATCAAGACGGTACTGGTGGGCGCCGCCGCCCTCCTCCTCTGCTGCCACACCGGGCCGGCCCAGGCACAGCAGCAGAAGTACGTCCTGCACGACAACTACGACAGCTCAAACTTCTTCAACGAGTTTAGCTTTTTCGACCAGCCAGACCCGACCAAGGGCTCGCAGATCTACACGAGCGCCGTGACGGCCAACAACAGCGGCCTCGCGGGCTACGCCCGGGGCGGCATCTACCTCGGTGTCGACTCGAAGACCAAGGGCCAGGGACGCCAGTCGGTGAGGGTCACGTCGAACAAGGCATTTGACACGGGCTTGTTCGTCGCTGATATCCAGCACATGCCTACTAGCAGTTGCGGTGTCTGGCCCGCCTTTTGGATGTTTGGCCCCAACTGGTAAGTTTGCCTTTGTATGAGTGCTGCATGAGTACTCCATGAGCCGTGGTGACGATATGAAATGACTTACTGACATAATTTACAGGCCCAACTCGGGTGAGATTGACATCATTGAGGGAGTCAACACGCAAGAGTCCAACGCCGTGACCCTCCACACGGGACCCGGTTGCAGCATCACCAACGACGGCACCATCTCCTCCACAACCCTCAAGGAAAAGGACTGCAACGCCGGCAGCGCCTCCACGGGCTGCGGCCAGTCGACCTCGAGCAACCAAAACTACGGCGACGGCTTCAACGCCATCGGCGGCGGCGTCTACGCCGTCGACTTCAACTCCCAGGCCATTTCGGTCTGGTTCTTCCCGCGCAGCGCCATCCCCGGCGACGTCAGCTCGGGCAACCCGGTTCCTTCCTCCTGGGGCCAGCCCCTGGCCAAGTTCAACGGCGGTTCCGGGTGCGACATCTCCTCGCACTTTAAGCAGCAGAACCTCGTCTTCAACACGGCCCTGTGCGGCGACTGGGCCGGCAAAGTATGGGAGCAGAACGCCGAGTGCACGGCGCTCGCGCCCCAGTGCTCCGACTACGTCGCGGCTAACCCGCAGGCCTTCACCGAGGCGTTTTGGCTCATCAACTCGGTCAAGGTTTACCAGGCTGACGGCGGCGCGTCGGCTGCCGCTGCTTCGGTTGCTCCCAGCGCGGCTGCTGCTGGCATTCCGACGGCGCTGCCTTCAGCACCGATCCCTGGCGTCTCGGCCATTCCTGGAGCAACTGGTTACTGAACTGAGCTACTCTTTTCCAAGAGCAAAGAGACACGAGATGCAGAATGGGGGTGGTAGGACTCATTTGACTCATTTGGAGTGAACGTTATACAGGTCTAGACTCAGGTGGTGGACGCAAGTACAAAGGCGTTTGGAGGCTGATTTCTGTCATGGTCCTTTTTGACGACATTTACGACTCATTGTTTTCACTTCTTCTTCACCTACTGGATAGATGACCCCTTTTGAAACCTTTTTCTTTCCTTTTTCGAGGCATGAAAGGAAGACATGGCGTTAGAGGGAGGAGATGGCTCCTTGGTACACGCATATACCTAGCTTTCGTTTTTCACATGTGGGTATCATCAGTAGATACTCCCGAATCAGACTTGTTGAACTGTTGAACTCTTTCTCCGTCTTCTGGAACATGACAGCTGCCCTGGTCGTCGATTGAGTTCTGCATTGAGCGGGAAAACAGCGCTTGTTTCGCCAAGAAGCGCTCTATCCATGATGCAATTGAACCCCAGGCTCAAGCACCGTAATGTTGAGGCTGAGTCATGCCTAGAAACGATCCAATGACAAGTCAAGTAAAAAGGTTGAAAAGAAAAAAAGACTTTTCAACGCCGTCGATCCAAACGCGGTCGTTAGAGATCTGACGGCCGTAAAAAGGGGAGGGGGGCTCTCGACTCAGTCGTTCGCATATAGTGCCGCCCGCCGTCCGGAACAAGGTTCACTTGACGTCCCGATATGAGATGCCGTCTAACTTTGTAAAAGGTCGACGGCTAACAAGAGACGGCCATTCCTGTTGGTGTCTGCAAGGGGGCAAGGCTTTCGGCAGGTGGTGCCGAAATTATTAGATTTCATCGGGAGGGTCAACGTCCGATCTCCTGAGGCGGGGGTTGCATGAAAGTGGCAGAGCCCAATACTAGGTAGGGCCAAGGCTCGAAACACGCTCACAGAATTCCGTCAATATGGGTGACTGCGACTGCTTCGACCTTTTTTTTGGAGGCTACTGCAGCCGAGGAAAGGGGTAGTGTTCGAAGATGTCAGGTGGCACGGGGGATCTCGAAGCTTGAGTCGGACGCAACTTCTACTGGAGACTGGAGACTTCTCGTCATGTGGCTCTTACTATGTGCTGTGTAAGGTAGGCTGCGAGCGAGTGATGGCATCCCATGTGTTGCCTCTTTCGCGGATCTGGTCATCCGAAGAAAGTAATATGGGCCAGGAGTTGGGACTAATTGCGAAGCAATGAGGCTCATGGGGCGCCAAATGGCCAAGACGGGAACGACTCCGGGATCGCTTCTGGGCAGAATGTTGACGGGGAAGTTTTGAGATGTTAAAGAAGTGGGAATAGAGACTCAAGAGAGTGACGGAAAAGTGGCCGTACCTTGCAATTTGCACCATCTGGTCGTTCCATCCCACCCGTTCCCATGAGCCTACCGGTGGCAGCCGCCCCACATTATCCAGACAGGCAGGTAGCGATGGCCCGATCGGGTTTAGCTGCCATGGGTATGAGGCAGATCCACCATGATCTTCGACAGACTTCAAACTCGCAACAGCCACAAGGCCAAAACTTCCAACACACACACGAGAAGATGGAAGAGCCTGTTCGGTAACCGACGATACGAATTGGCAGCACTTGCGCAGGTTACAAGTTACAAGGATGTAACGGCGGCGTATGATTGGATCGTGGCTCGCCGAGAGAACAATCGACGTTGCTCGTCGATCCGCTACTTGGCAAAGAAGCTTGTCTCCTCGATGGAGTCCATCAGGGGTCGAACCTGGCTTTGGCTGGTCTTGTTGATGCAACCGCTCAACCCTTATGTTGCAGCCAGGCTCGGATGAGACGCCCATGAGCCATCACGGGCTTGTGATGCTGGTTCGGACGACTCAGGAGCAGGGCATCTATGGGGTTGTTTTGTGACGGATGTGAGATGAGGTGCCCTGTCAGACAGACGAAAAAAGAGTCGCCCGTCGAGCCACGAAGAGGTCAGAGGGAGGCCGCGGGGCCCACGGGCACAACCTTGCGTGTGGTTAGGATGGAGGAGACGAACATGAATAGACTGTGGTACTATAGGGAGTTTTGGTATAAGATCCTCCCGCTGCCCCGACCATCTACTGCCTCCTTCTTTTGCTCCTCTTATTATCAGCAATACATCAAACTCCATAATCAACCTTCCTCTCATTCATCACAGCAGCGCTGTTTCATTCACTCTTTGCCGGACAATATCTTTATAACTGTAAATATTACTAGTACCAAACTACCCACGCCTTTCGACAACCTTCGAACAACATGTACTTCTCCAAGATCGCCGTTCTCTTCACCCTGGCCGCTACTGGTCTCTCCGCCCCCATCGAGGGAGCTGAAAAGCGCCAGGCCAAGCTTCTTTCCGTTCAGGACTACTCTCAGTTCCAAGTCTCTGACGGCACCGCTGGCAACGCTCTTGCTGAGGTTGCCCAGAAGTTCCCCGTAAGCTACCATCACACGCTTCCACTCGCGAGACGACGACGCTAACAGCTCCATTAGGTTGCTCAGATCAAGGCTGACCTTGCTGGAGTCAGCAAGGATGACTTGGCCATTCTCCAGGCAGCCCGCGTCGCCGCAGAGGGTGCCGAGACCGACGCCGGCGGTTTCAACGACGCCATTGCCAAGGCGTCCGGAGCCGATGCCGATGCCCTGAAGGTCGGCAAGATCAAGAACAAGGTCCTCAAGCTCCAGCTCGAGGTTCTCGCTCTCCAGGTGCAGCAAGCACAGGGCGCCAGCAACCAGGCCAAGATCGACGCCGAGCAGAAGAAGCTCGACAACAACGTCAAGACCGACACGGCCTCCAAGGGCAAGACCAGCCAGAGCGTCTCGTTCAGCGCCACCTCCGCGCCCAAGGGCAAGAAGAACTAGAGTTGTGAACTGCTTGCCATGATAGGCATGGTCGGTGTTAGAGAGCAACTTGAGAGTCGTTTGGCGTTATCCTCGTCTTGGTCATGATTGGGGTTGGAGGACATGGGACACGAAACATGGGCGATGGGAGTTTGCGCGCTGGGGAGCCAAATTTCTGATTTAATTCGTTGACTAAATAATTCAGACGATGTTGAGAGAGACGTGAAAATGAGAACCAATTATTGAGTTGGGTGAATTACAAAGCTATACCTTCTTTAACATCTGCTCGCAAAGTCGCACTGTTCATTCCGCAGGGCGGAAAGCACACACAAACTGTGTCCGGCGGTTGTCTGCACTGTACCCAGGCTCCAATGCGTCTCCAAACTTACCTCGCCTCACTCACCTACTCTCACCTTCCTCTTACACTGAAACATCAGCAACCATCCAATCTCATCAACCTGTCACTTGCAAAATCCAAATTCCCATCTATACTCATTCAGGAGCAAGACTTACGCGGTTTTTTATGAATGATAAGTACTATTTTGCTTCTTGATCAACTGGACGCACTACGGTGGCCTGTTATCACGCTTGATGGCGTCACCATCGAGTTTCATTCCATTAGGAAGCCTTATCATCACGCGGGAAAACACTGAGCTTACAGCTGAAGAGTGGAAGCTGTTGGAGAAGAGATTCGGAAGATGGGGCATCATTGCGCCGACGAAACCTGCCAAAGGCGTCAGAGCCCCCAAGCCATTTGATCATGTAGAGGATACCTTCCTCTTGTCTGCGGCTTTCAAGAATTACAAGAACCTCGTGGTTGAAGGATGGATCCGAGTCCATCTACTCATTCGCCCGGAGAGTGAGGAACGCGGAACTGCAAGAATTTATGTCTTGCCTGACGACGTCGACAATAAGGCCATCGACCGAGACCGCACTAAGCTAAGAAGATCACGCAGAGCGCTCATTGCCCAACTCGACTTTTCTCAAGAGGCCTGGTCTGGCCAGCCCACTTCGACTCCAACCACACTCGAACATGTCTTCAGAGATGAAGAAGACTCTCATGACTCAACCTCGTTGCTCCAGATGTTCAACAGCATTCCTTCCCCGGACCCGGCGCCCCATGCTGTCACCAACCCATTTGAACAAGATGCCATTTACAACGTACTCGAAGGCAACCTGCCTGGTCTGAATGATACGTCGAAGCTTTATGACTACCAGCGTCGCTCAGCTGCGGTCATGATTCAGCGCGAAAGTGAACCTGGCCAGTTCCTGGATCCAAGAATTGCCAAAGGAATCGACCAAAATGGTGCAGCCTATTACTACGATACTAGCTCTGGAGCCCTCGTCAAGGAACCAAGGTTCTACGATGGTGTCAGAGGCGGTATATTGGCCGAGCAGATGGGCGCAGGCAAGACCCTGATCTGTCTGGCCGTCATCTTGGCGACTCGACATTTGTCCACCCGCACCCCCGATATTTACCAAGGGAGCGACGTGCGCGTAAGGAAGAAGATTGGATCACTCGCTGACATGGCAGCCTCGAATGCAAACATCAAAGGAGCTCCTTGGAAGATCTTCTTCAACGTCTATGATGCGAACCAAGAGCTGGAGTACGACAAGTGCATAGCAGCAATCCGCCGCAACCCCAGCCGCTACCACGTCCCCGAGGAGCCTCCCAAGCGCCTTCGGCGGCATGAAAATTCTGTTGGTAACCCGGCAAAGAAAGTCCGACACACTCATGCATCCATAGTGATCGTCCCCAACAACCTTGTTCAACAATGGATCCAGGAAATCGAAAAGCACATCGTCCACCCAGGAAACCCGGCGGGTCTTAAGGTCCTGAAGTTGACTAGCCAGAAGGAGGAAATTCCCAACTCTCAAGTCCTCGCAGCATATGACCTCGTCCTCATTACCCAGTCACGGCTCGATAGGGTATGGAGAGAAACTATGATGATGGGGTGTCCACTGGCAGAAGTCCACTTTAAGCGCTGTATAGTCGACGAAGGGCACAAGATAGGCTACGCGAAGATAAACAACAAGAGCAATGTCCTCCTAGCTATTGACGCACTTCACATCTCTGCTCGCTGGATTGTGACCGGTACGCCAGCCACTGGCTTATTCGGTGTAGACGACCAACACTTCAACGATACCCATCCCGACGACAAAAATAATACCGACAAGGCGGCAGCCCTCGCCGAGGCGGAAAAGGGAGACTTGGAGAAGATTGGCGCGATATCATCGCTGTACCTCAATGCTCGACCTTGGTCCAATAGCGTACACGAAACAGGAGATACGACGGCAGATTGGGCAGTGTACGTGATGCAGCCGAAGCATAGCTCCCGGTCGACCGGCCGCATGGGGGTGCTGCGCGCTACACTGAACTCTCTCATCGTCAGGCATCGACTGTCGGAGCTTAACACCCTGCTTCCATCAGTCAACGAGAACGTTATTGTATTGGAAGGTTCATACCAAGACAAGTTGTCGCTTAACATCTTCTCGATGATGATCATCTTCAACGCCGTCCAGTCTCAAAGAGTCGACATGGATTACTTCTTCCACGCTCGTCAACGCAAGGCTCTGCTCCAGTTGGTTCACAACTTGAAGCAATCCAGTTTCTTCGGTGGTGTCTTCTTCGCTAAGGACGATATACTCAAGGCACTCGAAACTGCAGAGACTTTCCTCCAAGAGAAAAAGGTTCTCATCAGCGAGAAAGACGAAGCTCTTCTGAAACAGGCCGTTGAAGTTGCCCACATTGCCATCGAAAACCAACTCAAAGACTTCAGCAACAAGTATAACGAGGTCCCCATCTTCATCCGCGACTTTCTCCCCAATGGCGTGGGCTCTGCCTGGTCCCTCGACGATCGAGACGCTAATCCTACTTGTACCGATGCTGGCATGGTACTTACCGCGCAGAAGCTGATCGCCTCTGCCATGGGTAAGCCCACGAAGCTGAATAGCCTACTCAACGGTCAACTGGAATTTGAGGGTCGTAAAGAGCAAGCCGATCAGATCATGTCCGGGGCACAGGGTGTCGCGGTTGACCACCGGCCGTCAAAGTCTCCAGGGGTTCTCGCTGGCAATACAAGACTGGGAGGTGAACGGGTTGCTCGACACCTGAAGTCTACTGCCTCGAAGCCCGCTGAGCCCGTGCCCGAGCTGGAGCAACTTCCAGACGATCTGAAGAAGGCGATGCTGGTTTCCACCGTGTCAGCAAAGCTCTCATACCTTATCGACGCTGTGGTCGAGCACCAAGAAAAAGAGAAGATGATCATCTTCTACGAGAATGAGAATGTGGCATGGTATCTGGCGGGTCTTCTTGAAGTAGTGAGTTTGAGCATTTCGATGACAGGTGGTTCCGAATTAACATTGTGATCCAGATTCACGTGCGTCACCTGATTTATGCCAGCAAGCTCACGTATGCCCGGAAGATGGAGTACGTGGACACTTTCAATAACAACCCTACGATCAGGTTCGTTTTCAGTGGACTCTCGTTTTTTTGCGTATGCTAAGAAAATATCCAGGGTCATTCTCATGGACTTGTCGCAGGCCGCTATTGGTCTCGACATGAGGGCTGCCTCGCGAATCTACTTTATCAACCCCGTTCTGAACCCCCAGATCCAAGCCCAAGCCATTGGTAGAGCCCGGCGCATCAGTCAGCAGAAACCCGTGACGGTCGAGACGCTCGTCCTCCGGGACAGCATCGAAGAAGTCATCATGGAACGCAAGAAGACCATGTCGCAGTTTGAGCATTGGAAGTGCAAGTCCATCATAGACGACCAACCCATCTACAACTGGATCTTGAACGTCGGCATTATACCTCTTCCAAAGGACCAGAAAGATTACTTGGCGCAGGCCATTCCGCTGAAGCGCCCTCAGCCAATCTTTGGCAGCAGTTTTGCTGGCGGTCAGTCTTCGGAAGAGGATACTCTGGCAAATGGCACGGAGATGAAGTCGACGTTGGTCAAGGATGAGCTGGCAAATGGTACAAACATGGGCGGTCTTAAGCGCCCGCGTAGTTCCAAGCCTGAAGGCAACGGAGACTTGGGAGGGGAACCCGCCAGACCTGTGCGCCGCCTGCGCTTCTCTGCAGAGGACAAGGAAATGAGCGATGAACAGTCCCCGCCAAAAGTGCGATTTTCATAGCACTTTTCTAGAGTTCAGGGTGAACTCAGCATGGCGAGTGAAATTTGGGCGTGTGGCCCGGATCTCGTGCGGTACTTTTAGGTGGCTGCTTTCTACGACGGGTGAGGTTTGTTGGATTATGTTTGTATAGCGCTCTCGAGATACCAACTAAGCTGCACATGGATGCAGCAGCAATAAGAATCGTTTCTACTATCACTATTCGAAGATTCTCTTACTTTGCGCAATTAACCTTTTGTTAGTGATACCTTGGTCAGAGTCATTCCTCATCGGTTCGCATGAGAACCGAGTTCAACATCAAGTGCAGTAAACGCTGTTGCCGGAGGAACGCGAGGTATTTCTAACAACATCACGACGCACTGTTTTTGTTTCTCGGCGCATTTAATGTTGTTGCCGGTGTTGTTGCCAAGCGAACTTCTTCAGTCCGAGAGGCGGCGGTCCCTCTGAAAGGACCTATTCATAGTGATAGTGCAGACAGGTGCCGAAGTCCGAGGCCGGCCCGGGACGGGGACCAACGGGGAAATGCATTAGCTATTTGCTCTCTCTTGAGCCTCTACTCACCTTGAACGGAGACGCTTCGTGCAAAAGTTGCGTCGGCTGTTTTATGTTTGTACTACCCTCTCTAGCTGACAGCGGAACCCGGTCCACGGCAAGACTCTGTAGCGCGGCCGCTTCGACCGAGGGACTGGGAAAGGCCAAGCGAGATAACCTCGTGGGTTTTGGGACTGGGTTCAGACGTTTTTCGTGTGGTGCACGGAGGATGAGAACAGACGAGTGAACAGACACTCGAGGCATGGCTAAGTCACGGATGAGGGGACGTGTGTAATATGAGGTTCAACGACCAATGTATGATAAACAAAAGAAAGGACCGGCACAAGAGATTGCATCGCTTGGGGTTTTCCCCCCCTTTCGCCCAGGCGGCTGTGGGATGCCGTATGTTGGCTATTCACATGTCATGTCCTTCTTGTTTCTTGGAAAAACAAAACCGGTAACTCCGTGGCTTGGATCTTGCGGATACGTAAGCCCAACAAAGGAACCGTTAGGACGGATGACAACGGGCACGAAACGATGATGCAATGCGGAGGTCTCGGCAAGAAGGTTTCGATGGAGATCGTGGACCCATTTTGTACATAAGGTAAGGTGCGATCCACAGGATGCAATATGGAAGGAAAGAAGAGGCTGGGGATGATACCTGCACTTTTGGATGACAGAGACGCTGGGGATTTGGGGAAGGAAGGGACCCAGACAAACCCCCATGTTCGAAACGATTTTGTCTCTCCACTCCGTGCCTGCCCGTCGAGCACAGAAAGAAAAAAGGAAGGGAAGGAAGGAAAAAAAAAAAACCATGGCATGACATGACATGACGCCTTCCAAGTTCCGTGAAACTGTCAACCTTTACCCGAGCATGGCAACGGAAGGCAAGAACGACAAGCTAGGTAAGGCAAGCAAGGCTCAGGCCAAGGAAGAAACAGGGGGAGGCGTTTCTCTGCCCATCCTGTCCGCTTCAGTTGAACCAACGATGCACATCTACCAAGAGAGCCTCGAACTTGCATCAGTTTCGACAAACCGCCGCGCAATCGTGGAGACCTCTGAACAGCTTGACGCAGGCGACTTGACGCAGGCGACTTGACTCGTTTCACGATTTTCACCTCCCTACAATGATCATTGTCGATAACGAACCAACGATGAATGCTCCTTTCAACTCCTTCGCCCCCTGTTTCCTCCCCAAATTCCAGAGGTTGGGTGGTTCGTCTGAGGTTAGCCGCTAAAAGCCCACCTCAAACTAAGACAGAAAGCAGCAGGGACGCCCGTTGAAACCGATTCTCACCACGGCAACGAGCTTACCCGAAAGAGTTACCTTGCTCCGATCTCTCGGGACTATCCATTCTCACGTTCTTTTGCATCGCTCCACGGCCTCTGCGAATACAGCAAGACGTCCTCGAGGCTCAAGGAATGCAATAGAAGGTTATATGGATATCCGTGAACAATAAGAACACTTAGGCACTATAGTCACTGTATCCACGAACCACACAAGCTATCGAAGCGGGATGTGACGATCGATACCTACCCAGCTATGAAGCAGGCCAGTCGTCGCAGGCCACACGGCACGGGAATGCAGACGCGGAAGTGGCAGCGGGATGCGCGTAAGACGTCCAGCCCAGATTGACGAGGCGACTTTGATGCGACCTCAGCACGCGCTATGGCGCCTGGGGGTTCACAGTATCACAGGGTTCTGGTGTTGGTGTAAGCAAAAGCTGGAGCCTGGCAGAGCTGGATGCTGGGAAAATGGAGCCCCTTGACTAGGTATTGCGCTTTCGGTGTGTCGGCCTTGGAGATGGGATTCCCAGAATAAGTGAGTTTTGTCCCACTTCAACTTCCTGGTTTTCTGTTCCTGTTCCTGGATCAGTGCTGCGGCCAAGGTACACAAAGGCCGTTGTCTATCTGAACGGCTCTAGCTTGCAGGTTCCAGCCCCGTCTGTGCCAAAGAAAACTTGCGTGGTCAGAAGAGTCCCGTCATGGCTAGCTGCATCAAACACCCCTCCCTCATCGACTTTCCATCTGGTCTGCGCTGCAGGGCGAAGCGGGACTGCTAGTTGGCCCCAGCCCAGCCTCCCGCCGACACGCCACTGACCGAACTGATGTGATGGTCCGGACGAAACGAGGTCAGAATGATGAGACGAGGTGGTTCAGAGGGAGGATCAAGAGCTACGCATACAGGATCTATTTGCCCGAGGCGGACGCCAGGCTCGTTCACCCTGCCTCGGTGGCCTGTCCCTGTCTTCCTCCCTCTGAGCCGACGAGTTATCAGCCAGTGTGTTTTGGGCAGTGAGATGTGCGCAACTCTGAATGGACTGGCTGTGCAGCATCAGCATCGCACATGATGATACGGATATTACTGGATGCCGGCACGGTTCGTCGCAACCCCGCGAAACAGAGCCAGGGCAAGATGCCATATGCCTTGGCTTCCTCCGGGCCGCTCATTCGTCGCCTTCGGTAGTCGTCGTGGCCGGTCTCCCGCTCCGCCACTCAGGGAATGGCCTGGAGCTTGAGTGAGAGCTCCAGAACATCACCAACCCTGTCGGGCTGTTAACCTTGTTTTTCCCAGGCAGCGGGTACAAGTTATCCACGCCAGAAATGTGGGTGCTTCCATTGTATTGAGTCGAGTGCCTGGCAGCTGCGAGTCGCTGCGACCCATCGTCGATTGCCTGGAGCTGGAGGCGCGAGACAAGCTAGACGAGGGGGATAGAGGGGTTAGATTACCCACATTCCAATCATTCATGCGACTAAGGCACCTCCCAGCCGCTGCAGTGCAGAATGTTGCCGCCATATTGCGTTGCTTTGCGCAGCTCTAGTAAGGGCTTTTGGGAGTGGAAGGACCGGGAGTGCGTGAGCGCCGAGCAGGGCTCTGACTTTTTGTCTTGGGACCACGAGGTCCAGATCCCAGGCCGCAGACCGCGATTTGATGGGATATTTCGAGCGTGAGATGGGGTTCTTGAGTTCAAATATAATGCACCCATATGCATGAAGGCTGCAATCTGGAAGGCCCTCGCCCTCTTGCTTCCCTCGTCTTCTCATCTTTCCCCTTTCCACCCTCGTTTTGTTGGTATTGACAGGTTATAGTTGTTGGCTCTTATTGTTCGGTCTCTACTCCCCCTCGTCTCCCCTTTCCGGCTCATCCATCATCGCAAGTTCGCAACAGCATCCTACTCTTGATGATGCTCTTGGGTTGGCTGAAGCGGGTCAGCTACTGAATTGAAAACCCACCCTCGCAACAACGGCAACTGGCCAAGCTATCCCCACGTCCGGTATATTAAAATTACGGCACAACGACCTCATGAAGGCCAAGGTTGCAACCCCCTTTTGTCCGTTGAAATAAAAGGTGTGGCCTCGTCGTTCAGCCCAACTTTGGTGGTAGGACTGCGGCTGAGAGGAAGAGAGCGCAAAGAGTCGGTAAGAGCAGCAGCATCAGCATCAGCAGCAGCAACACGACGGAACTCATCGAGGTTTGGACGGCACGTGGAACGGTCCGAAAGAGACGAACGAGACGACAGAGAATAAGGAGAAGAACATCAGTCGACTAGATATATCGGCAAGCGACCGTCACGAACCTCGGATCATGGACGGCACAATGATCAGCGGACGTCAGTACTACGAGATCCCGCCTGCGGGCCAAGCGATCACGACTTCCTACAAAGGCAACCGGCGGTTCGATCCCGACTACGGACTCAACTACGGGCACCACAGCTACGCTATCGAACAGAAAGACTACCGGGCGGCCCGGGCAGTCTCTGGCAGTGGCCTTGGGCCAGCGGGTGCAAGGCAATCGCTGTCAGCGCTGGACGACAAACGTGCCAACGAAATTCGACATGGCGTCTACGCACACGTTTTCCTGGATGTCAAAAATAGCAGCAAATCAGAAGCTCCGTAAGTCTCTCTTTTCTAGTGGTTGGCCCCATCTTTCAGTTTTCAACACTATCGACGACTGCATTTTCTCCATCGTTCTATGTACACCACTGGTTCCACGTACTGGCTCCTCTACTGCGTCGTTGATTCGCTGGCCTGTTTGTTCTACTGCTTCTTGTCGCGCGCCTTTTTTTCTGTTTAACCACTTTACTTTGCATCGTTCCGCTTGGCCTCGTATTCACTGCTGCAAATTTATTTTTTCCTCATTCACGCGATCCGTCACCTGCTGCGTCTGGGATTTCGTTCCTGCACGGCTGGACATGAGATGGCGATGGCGCTGGGCTGTGGTTGCTCGTTTTGGTTCATCCCATTTTCCCGTCTCTACATCACCCTGGCCATATTCTTTGGCTGTTTCTTCCTCTTCGGAACTGTTCTGCTTCTGCCCACATGAAGCACATCGATGACGCCTCGGCCCACGGCTCGCGAGTGGGAGTCGCGTCGTTCGACCGACGAAAGTGCTGAATGGGGGCAGCCCCACGCCTCATTTATTATCGATCCCGAGCCTTTCTTTCCAAGTGGATCCGGACCCAACGGAGGCTGCTTTAGGAAGCGTCCTCCAGACGTGGAAATCCGAGATCTTTTCTCTAGTGTCTATAGCTCTTGACACCGCGGGCACGCTTCTGGCAAGACCGGCAGATACGGATAGGCACTCGGCCTACGGCCTACTGCAGGAGATTCCAGCCCGACTGAACAAGCCACTTCCTACGATGCCGTCAAGTTCTTCCGGTTGGTTTGTCCTCAAGATTACGTCCCCACGAGATCCTCCTGCCCAGGCTGGGCGGGGCGGAGACAGAGTTACTTGTCACTTCTGAGATGGGAAATGCATCGACGCACGAAATGGGAGCTCGGATTACTCTGTACCCACGACTTTCCTCTTCCACGTTTTCCCCTGCCATGACCCCTGCATCTCGTCTCCAGCTTCAGTTGAGCGTTGCGGATCCCATGATCGAATGATGGTGCTTTCATCCTTGCGTCGTTATCAAGATTCACCTCCCCTCCCCTTGTTTCGCGGATTCTCAAACGCAGTTTTGGAGGCTTCAGTGTAACTCTTCAGGATGGACGGTTTACGGCTTGCCATCTGCGGGAGCCATCGCAACGGGGCCCGGCAGAACGGAGTGCCTAGAGACCGCCAGGAGCTTGTCCTAATTTCCACCAGGAACAGTGGCGCGCGTCTCTGCCAGTTGCAAAGCAGGGCAGAATTGCGCTGCTACCCGCCAAGCGGCAACGCCACGAGACAAGTTTTGCTTCTCTGCCTCTTTCTGTCCCTCTTCGCGCCGCACGTAGTGTAAGCCCTAGCGCAAGTGCTAAAGTAGGGAGTTCTTGTCATCGCGCCCACGTTGCTGGGTTGCGCGACTCGGCTAGCTCGTCACTGCGTATCTGCACTGCGTTATCCGTAGTCGCCGCCCAACATCGCAGCCTTGGGGGCTCCTAGTCCTAAGTCCTCGGTAGCTCGAGATACGGCTGATGAGTGTTTCCCCTTCGAGGCGGGCCAACAAGGGCCAAGGGTCAAGGGGGTCTTTGAGGAAGGACGACCCCCAAATCGCTCCCTCACCCCCCCTTGACAATGGGATGGGCGACCACTCATCAGACTCCATCTGGATAGGATCATCAGAGCGAGCGCCGGTCCGGGCACAGCCCACGCACCTCTCTGCCCGCGCAAGCCTCTGTCGAATCCAGGGTGCACTTGCAGATTGCCCAGCGGTAGCCTCCTTGGTGTGTGCCGGTGCCGTTCTTTGCGTGTCCTTTTTTGGCTCCAGGTTCTAATTTCCTTCTCTCTTTTTTCCCTTCTCTTTCCTCCAAGTCTTTCGTATTAAACTTGACAGAAACCCCCCGTCACGTCACGTTGGCGCCTTTCGCTCTTTTGTTTCTGGGATTTGCTTGTTTCCCGACTACCTGTTCCATTCTTGGCTTGGAACTTTGCCCGCTGCCGAATTCCGTTCGCTGGATGATCCCTGAAGTACCTTCGTACTAACACAACCTGTCTCTTCTCCATAGCAACCCGAGACCTCTTCAACACAAGAGGCGAGCTTCTGCTGCACCTGCTGCTTCCAATTACATCCTCCATGATGGTAACCGTCTGAGAGTCCCTGGTCGTTTCGCTCCGCGTCCAGCTATCGCCGCCTCCGTTTCCGTCCCGTCGTCTCCGCTCATGACCGCCAGTCACGGACCTGCTCCGGCATACTTCGGCGCTCCAGAATTGTACCACCATAAGGGTGAACAGCAACAGTCTACAATGGCCACGATGGATACAACAGAGCCCGCGCGCTCAAGTCCGCGCATCGCCCGGGTGCCATACGCCTTGCAGACGGCTCCTTTAGATTCGAAGCTCATTTGCGAATCACTACCTACCACGGCTCTCAACAGGCCAAGGAAGCTCTCTCAGGCATCAACCATCACCGTTACGAGTATCAACAGCCCGAGAGAAAGCTTTGAGACACGATCCAGAAGCTCTTCATACGGCAGCCACAGGACAAGCATCGATTCGAGCCCCACTATGTGGAGGCCCGACTACATGTACTCGAGGCCCAGTCAGACGACTGTCTTCAGAAAAAAGGCGAAGCCTGGGGAAATCTTTGCGAAGCTGCCCGGAGAGGTTTTGGAGCTGATTTTGGGCGAGCTCAAAAAGCTGCATCTCGAAAAGCCTACGGAAAGCTGCGCGACATGTTGGATGAGGGATGTCTGCTCGGTTACTCTCACGGCGAGGAAATGGTGCAAGTTTGCGCGAGTGGCATTGTGAGACTCACACCTTCGCCACGACCTCGCTATTTGGCTAACAGCGTTTCTCAGGTATGAAGATATTCAACTCGTAGGAGCCGATTTAGCATCTCAAAAGAAGCGGCATAAAGTCACGTTCGGCTCGCGCATGATGCTCCTTAGACGGACACTGAGAGCGAACTCGTATCTCGCCGGACTCGTTCACACTCTCAAGGTTCCAAGCCCCCCTACCGGGGTCTTACTGGAGGACTATCACGACCAGGTTGCCGCGCTGATCATGGCATGTCCTAATTTTGAGCGCCTCATCGGCCTTCACCCCCATTATAACCACTCGTACAGCAAGCTCTTGCATGCGCTCTCGTCGCGCAAGCGCCTCAAGCACATGGATTGGATCGTCGAGCCCTCGCCCTTTCAGCGACAACACCGATTCAAGTCGAGCTCGGGTAGTAATGTCGCCGCGATGACCCAGGCAACTTACGATGCTTCCGTCACACCCGGTGACCTGCAACCACACCAGAGTGCAGCATTTCTCGATTTCCACGTCGACTGGGCCCACCTCACGACTTTGTCGATTCACTGCCTCCCTGGCGCTACCCTTACTCCGGATAACCTCATCAGCTCAGCACTGATGCACCTAACGTCTCTGCAGCACCTTTACCTATCATGGATGCCGGTAACCGCCTTTAATGACAGCACCCTGCTCTCACTCCCTCCCTTGCGTACACTTTCACTCACCCACGTACCGGGTGTCACCAGTAGCGGCATTTCTGCTTTGGCTACCCTCCCAACGAGCCAGGCGATCCAGAAACTGACTCTACGCCACACGAACCTCGATTCCCTGCCCGCCTTGGCCCGCATCTTTTCCAACTTTACTCACCTCGAGTCTTTTACCCTCGTCCAGACCTTGGCGCCCATGCTCCCGGAGGACACATTCATTTGGCTCATGCCATACCTTGCCTCCTCGTCCCTCCGTAAGCTTCACTGGGACATCACGAGCAACACGACCCACGCCAATGCCGCCGACTCCATCCTCGCCCGCAGCATCGCCGCCGACGGGTTCCCCTCCCTACGCAGTCTCCGCAGCCCCAACGATCCCGAAGGCATCTTTCAAGCCCTCTGCCGGCCGCAGGAGAGGACAGACAGCGCGAGCGATCGGTTCCGCGGTCCCAACGGGCCCGCCCGGAGCTCCTCATTCCCCACCCCCAGCACGACCCACAGCGCCGTCTCGCCGACGAAGCCGTCCCGCTCGCCTACAGCCCCGGCGTCCCCCGTCATGAGCGACGCCCCTCGCGAATGCACCAACCTCCACGTAGCCCGACTCGCGGCGCAGGCTCGTCTCGAAGCCGCGCGTGCAGCGCTGCCGAGGTTCTTCTTGAACGTCATCGATGAGGACGGCACGGTGCTGGAGAAGTATGGACTGGCGGCCTTCATCGGCACGGTAGAGAGCCGCATCACGTATAACCTGCGTCCTGACCCGGGCGCCAAGGACGAGCGCGGCGGACTGGTCGAGCTTGCGGATCTGACAGCTGACAACGGCGAGGAGATCGCCGTTGGGCGAGAAGGCTGCCAGGGACGGTGGAACGCGTCTTCGACCGTCTCAGACAAGAAGGATCGGGAGAGGTGGTGGCACACTGAGAGAGGCCGCTGGCAACAACCGGAGCTCGCGTGAAGTGCGAATCAGCCTCACGATGAGCGTCACATTTTATTTCCTTGAACGTCTTTGATGAAACGGCCAATTTCATGATATCCAAATTGTCGCAAGGGCGCGGGGGAATTGGGTCAAGATGCCTCCAAGATACCAAACGACACAGCAGGGAAAGATACACATTTAACGTATATAATGTTTATAACGGTATTCATAACTAAACGGTTACGATGGGCAAGTGGAAGAAAGAGGAGGATGTACATAGAAATGGAAACTTTCAAGTTTGTAGTGTAATACCACACACAATTCAATATCTACACACGGTCGAAATCCACATTGAACAAGGTCGGTTTATTGAGCTGTCAGTTTTTCCAAAGAAAATGGTTTCTGAGACAAGGCATGAGAAGGACCATGTGTTTTGGCCACTACGGAGCCAAACCCGCTCAGTCCAAAGAGACGCAAAGGCACGTATCGAGACGGTAGTTTCCATTCACTCGGGTACGAAACACACCTCAACGCAGAAGGCGAAGCGTTTTTGCACTGCCCCTTGAGAAAACCCACCGTGTCGCTGTTGCCTGAGCACTCTTGTCTCGATTTACCCTGCCTTACGTGGGGCGAGGTGAGGTCCAGTCGTGGTTGCTGACTGCTCAAAGCTAAGTTTCCTTGGGTTTCGCTGCCTTCCATACGAAAGTCAGCACGCTGGAGTTGAGGACCCAAGCGCCGATTAAAACGTCCAAGGGGAGCCTGCCCGGTTGCAGCAGCCACCAACCCCGCCCCCACCACCAGTTCACACTCTCTGCCCCGTTAAGTAAGGTGTGACTGCCTGCCTATCTCCCCCTACAATCGGTAAGCTGCCTGCCCGCCCATCCGCCGCCCGTCCACCCCACATGACCTCTGTCCAACTTCATGCCATTCCGTCAGCCTGCTTGACCTTAGACGACAATTTAATGCCTGTACATCATTTGGATAACACTCTACACGAACCAGCCATTCATCTCAGTACTGAGCGAATCAATATCTGCGCGAACACTTGCCTTTTTTTAAACGTATCAACTATCTTCTCGGGCGACGCTTGATCTTTGCTCTGCGACTTCGACGGTTGAACACACACCCCCTGCTTCTCGGTGACCGCTTCCCGGGGGCTTGTGGTTCTACGCTCAACATCTCGCCTCACTCTCCCGGTGTTTAGCGAGCTTCACTCTGGTCGAAATATCAATATCCGGATCTTAAGTGAACTGAGGTCAATATATCAGGACCTGGAGGCCGAGAAAGAAATTGGAAAAAGGCCGACGGCAGTTAACAAGTCTACCGTGAACGGCGGGGCGAACTTGCGCAGGTACCTAGGCAGAATCCGACCAAACCGACACAGCAACCGACAATACGATAAACCTCAGTAGACGAGGACCACCAAGACTTGTGAGAAAGACAAGGGAGCCGGAGATTCCAAAATGTCAAAAGACAAGACCCTCCGCATCTTTTGCTTCGGCGACTCGCTGACGGCCGGATACTCGTCCTACGGGGCCGTCTACCACCCCTACTCCATCGCCCTCACAAAGCTGCTCGCAGTGTACCTGTCCGACACGCAAATCGTGGCGACGGACAACGGCATGCCCGGGGATGTCGTTTCGCAGGGAGCCTTTGCGCAGCGTTTTGACAGCGAGAGTTCGTACTTTTGCCTTTCCATTATCATTCAGTGTTATTACGTCGCTGCAATGTTCTATCACGACTTCCTCACCCCTCCTCTCATTTCATCTCATCTGCCCGGCTTGCGGGAGATGAAATACTTGCTAATTTCATGTTCTAGTGAGCCAAGCACAATACGACTGGGTAATCATACTGGGAGGCACAAAGTACGTTCAACATACACGTAGATTTCCCTGAAAGCCGCCTCATACTAACGAGATGCACCAGCGACCTTGCATTTAACGTGCCGCCAGATAGGATATTTGACTCACTCCGGGGAGTATACGACTCCGCCATTGCCAATGGTAGCAAGGTTCTTGCCTTGACAGTCCCCGAATGTGCAACCAAGAGTGAAAAGCTGGATGCCCGCCGGCGACAGCTCAACAACGCTATCCTCACCCATCAATCACCAAATTAGTATGTCTTGCCCTTTACACGTATTCTCTCTCGTTGCGTTTTCCCCATCGTGTCTTTCCGTGTATAGGAGAGAATCACACAGCAAACAAACTAATTACCAAACACCCAGCCATGCCTTCGACCTTAATCCGAGGATCCCATTCCACGCCCTCACCGATCGGGAGTGCAAAAGATACTGGGACGACGGCCTTCACCTGACACCAGCGGGCTACGACTGGATGGGCACGCACATTGCCGAAGCCCTCCGCGACGTTATAGAGCTGGAGCGGAATCCTCAGTCCAAGAGAGCGCGTAGGGCGCGGCGCAACGCCGAGGAGCAAATCTCCTTTGACGAGGAGGACGGCGATCCACACTCGCTCAGCGAGGGTTATGTGGTCGTGCGGATGAGAGACTTGAACTAGATACCTTTTTTTACTTTCAATGCGAATATTGCCTCCAAACCCATGGTTCATTCGCCGTCTTCTCTTATTCAGTCTAGCTCCTGTCTACTACGTAAGTCGGGCTACGTGACTGTTCCATGCTGACGTGCTTCTTCTCTTCATTTGTGATATGCAGTGCGGTCTCTGTTGATCGCATGAATCCCTAAAACGCCAGTGTTTAACCCCCTTTTTTACAACGCCGGTAATGTGTGTGAGTGTGTGTAAAGTTCAATTTCATAGTAATCCATCTCAAATGACCAAGTTGGCTTCCACGAATTCCTATGGAAC
The DNA here is from genome assembly GCF_030867605.1 of Colletotrichum paranaense. Lineage (NCBI taxonomy): Eukaryota > Fungi > Ascomycota > Sordariomycetes > Glomerellales > Glomerellaceae > Colletotrichum > Colletotrichum paranaense. The sequence goes on along the minus strand of NW_026848960.1, from coordinate 2,473,133 downwards.
TGTTAGTAAATGGTTCATCGAAGATTTGCAAAACCGCAAGGTAGGGAATAAACTCACGGGAAACTGTTTTTGCAGAGCATTGGTCACGTTCTCAACCTCCTCGGCTACGCTCTGCACATTCGCATCCCACCTCCGCATCTCCTTGCCAACGACGACCTCGGCGCGCCCGCTGCCCTTCTTCCCAGACGCCTCGCCGCCCTCGAACCAAATCACCTCGTCGAGCTGGTCGATCCGGCCGAGCAATCGGCCCTGCTCAATCATGCGCGCCGTCGTCTCCTCGGCCTTTTCGGCGTCCAGGCCGAGCAGGGAGCCGAGCGCCTCGAAGCCAATGTTGCGGTACAACCTCGACGCGCCGAGCAGGTTGTGCTCGACGACGGCCTTTGCCAGTACGGTGGATCCGTCGGCCGTGGTGGCGAGCTGGTGCGGCTGCAGGCCCTGAGCGAACTTGTCCACTTCCTCCGGGGCGAGCAGGCGGTCGAAGAACATCTTCTCCAGCATGCCGTGCTCGTCAAGTCCCGCAGAGCGCTCGTCCTTGTATAGCCGACCGAGGGCGCGGCTCCGCATGGGACCGGCGGGGGCGAGGATGGCGCACTTGACGGCCATGCCGAGGGTGTGCAGGCGCTCCTCCTCTGCGATGGCGGGGCTGACGCTGATCTCGTGGTAGCGGCCGCTGGCGCCGAGGAAGTCGCGCTGCGAGTCGAGGATGCGGGCCATGGAGAGCTTGAAGTGGAGGTCGAGGTCGCGGTCCTGGACGGTGTGCATGATGTTCTTGAGCTTGTTGACGTACGTCTCGGCGGCGGTGGTGTCGTCGACCTCGAGGTAGTTACGGGCGATGCGGACCCAGACGCGGGCTTTATCGTCGTTTGTGACTTTGCGCTGGGAGCCGTCGAGGGGGATCTCGGCGAGGACGTTGGCGGCGTCGAGGAAGTCTTCGGCGCTCTCGTGGGCCTCGGCGACGAGCTCGCGGACGGCGGCGGCCTGGTCGAGGAAGGAGGAGGGCTGGGTGGCGAGCTGGGCGAGGGTGTGGTTGCCGACGGCGATCCAGAGGTCGTCGTTTTGGAGGCCGCGGAGGGCGGCGACGAAGGAGGCGAGCAGGGTGCGGGTGGAGACGATGCCGAGGGAGGCGGCGAAGATCGCGTCAAGGACGGCGTTGAGGTCGGGCGCGGCTGTCGGAGGGGACGAGAGGGTCTTGATGTCGGCGATGATGGACTCGTAGGCCGGGGCCTTGTCCCCGGGTACCGAATCGGCTTGGGCGAGCCGCTGGGCGACCTTTTGCGAGGGCGCCATGGTTTCGATGTGTGCTGATGTGTGTATGTCGAGCTGTGCGTGATCTGTTGGTGTGAAATATGATCTTGGGAGTGATGCGGTGGGAGGCGGGTGGGTATCTGAGCTTGTGCTTCTCAACGTTGGTTGTTGATCGTGAAGCCGTGGAGCTGTAGGAGCTGAGGTGAGCTCTTGGATGGTTGTCATTGATAGAGTTAGGCAGGCATGGTGGGGTAAGAGCTTTGAGGGGCCGTTGGAGGGGTGCCCCGGTGCAGGGGCCCACGGGCCAAAGTTCCGGAGCACTCGATTCGATATGCTTCAAAGGGCACCATAACTTCTCCATGCCATTCATACCTATCGTGCGATGTGGAGATAGATGAGATGGGAGTCAAATAACGAAGACGATTGGTCTGAAACAGCACAAATTGAGGCTATCATGACACTCATGACTGCCCGCGAAGTACGATTTGGAGACTCCTGCAATCTGCCTAATGTGCTGTAGATGAGGCATTCACTAAGTTGATTTCCTGTGCCTTGGCCTTGCAAAGAATCCTACTTGCAATGGTTCATAGCTAGTTCATATATATAGGGAATTAGTTAGAGACAGTGTAATGGGCAACATGAGTCAAAAGGCAGTTGAGTATTCCTCTTTGACCATTTGCGATACAGGGAACTTGACCGGCCAGCACATTTCACACATTACGAACACAAGAAAGTCGTTCATTGAACGCAAAGCACGTATATATATCCTTTGCCCATATTTCAACGCAGTAAACAGTCTTTTCACACCGAGCCTGCTGCAATTGTTCAGTGCAGCGGCGTTCTCTCCGGAAACACCTGTAATGTACGACACCACAAACTCTACCAATGAAAATTGCCCCAATAAGCAGATAAACTACAGCCTCTGAATTCGGTGAACCATCGGAAACTAGGAGATTTGGTTTCATGAAGTTAACGTGCTATTTTAGATACCTTGACTTTGGAGGCGGAACATCTTTTCGCAGGTCGGAGTTTTTGGGTAGTCGGGAATTTTTGCCAAACGTGACTTAATACCTTTTCCGTCGATTTTGTCCAGTCAAATTCGCGAACAGGGATGGGTGGGGGTTGAGCAGAGTTATGCAATCATTAAAATTTATGAACACCCAGGTATTGTACAATATCGGCCCATCATCGGCTGATGATGACGAGCGAGCCCTTCTCATCACAGATGTACGCTTTTTTTTCTCTCTCTCCTCTTCGTTATTTTCTCTTCCTTCCTATTTTATATAGAAGTGTCCACCATTTTATTGAATTTGTCTGAGAAAAACCATTGCTTCTGCAGCTAGTGCTGCAGAACAATCGGCTTCCCGGCTTCCCAATTATTCAGGCTTTCCTGGATATTAACCCAGTACCGGAGATTCACCGCCTCCCTCTTGGCCGTCTCGATATCGTCGTGCCGGAACGCCGTCTCGAGCACCTCCTCGCTCGCGCGTATCCTCCCATCATTAGCCTCCCTCTGGCCCTCGAGCTCGCTCTCGGCCGTCGCCTCCTCAATCTCCTCACGTGCCTCGAGCACCACCATCAGCAGCTCCGGATCCTCGACCTTGAGCGTCTCGTCGTTGGCCACGTCGACGCCGCGGAGCGAGAGGAGGTACTGCGCGCGCAGGAGCGGGTTCGACAGCGTCTTGTACGCCTCGTTGATGCGCGCCGACGTCGCCTCCGCGCGCGTCTTCAGCTCCGCCGGGTGCATGTCCGGGTGGGCCTTGGCCTGCAGCCGGAGAAACTCGCGGCGGAGGGCGCGCTGGTCGATGGGAAAGTGGCCCTTGGGCGGCGGGCCGTCGGGGAGGGTGATGGGGAAGAAGTCGTAGTGCGTCTTGGGGATGGTGCTGTCGGGCGTGCTTGAGGCGGCGGCGGTTGGTTCGCTGTCTGGTGTCGCCGTCGCCGGCCGTGTCAGCGGGACGCTCCCGGACATCCACCGCTTCTGGCTGGGAATCGCGGATGAGACTTCAGAAGCCCATCGTGCATGTGTTGTGAGTAACGAACTGCTGGCCATGGCCATGGCTACTGCGCCGGATGGCCGGGCCACTATCGCTTGTCGCCGGCATTTCGCGCATAGGCGAGATACGTCTCGTACGCCGGTCTGGATTGATGTGCGCATATTGATTGTGAACGTATCGCAATTGAGCTTTGATTTTGGTGTCTACAACTCGAGATCGTAGCTCAAGTAGCTGGTTCTATGCGATCGTGAGAGTCGTCACTGAAGTGTTGCTCGACGAAATTTACGTATTGCTTTCTGGGGGGCGGATTTGGATGACGTCCCCGTAAAATCATTGCCGCGCCAAAGCGAAGCGAAGCGTCTAGCGCCGAGAGCCGCCCCGACATCTAAGTCCGAAGTCGGGGCATATTCGGGGTTTCTTTTGCGCGCTCGCGGTGTTCTCTCCACTGGGGTGAGCCCCGCTTGCAAAGCCCAGTGCTCTCCCGGTCCACTGCTCCAGCAACTCCAAAGCCTCTCCACAGAACGCTTGACCAAAAAGTGCCCTGTGATTCGACGACTGGGTGGCTCCTCTACTGCCCCCAACCCCAGATCAAGCCCCCCACGGGCCTGGTCTCCGACGCCAGACGTACGGGGTAATTCCCGCCGAATGGTTGGCGACTTATTACGATGATGTTCCCGCTCTGTCAGTTGCTGAGATTCTTCTTCATGTTTCCCTTAGGCTGTACTACTAGTAGAGCTCCGAATTGCTAACAAAATGTCCAAGATATTCACTGCTGAAGAAGGTCCGTCTGCCGTGCTTCCCTTGCTGCGATGCTTTCGAGTCAATGCTGATACAATTCTCACAGTGGCCAAGCACAACACATCCGACAGTTGTTGGGTGGTGCTCTACGGCAAAGTGTACGATGTGACCGAATTCCTCCCTTCACACCCCGGCGGCTCCAAGATCATCGTCAAGCTTTCCGGCAAAGATGCGACAGAAGAGTACGACCCTATACACCCGCCGGGTATCCTCGAGGAGAACCTCAAGCCCGAAAACTGTCTAGGCACCGTAGACCCCGAGTCGCTAGCGCTGCTACAACCTCAAGCCGCGAAGGCGGAATCCGAAAAACCCAAGGAGGGCCCGCCCAGGCTCGAGACGCTGCTCAACCTCGACGAGATTGAGGAGGCTGCCACAAAGATTATCCCCAAGAAGGCGTGGGCATACTACTTCTCAGCCTCTGACGACCTTTGGACCAAGAGCAACAACGGTCATGTGTACAGGCAGATCCTGCTGCGGCCTCGCGTCTTTGTCGACTGTACGAAAGTTGACACCTCCACAACTCTGCTCGGCAACCACGTAGGACTTCCGTTGTTCGTGGCGCCGGCTGCCATGGCAAGACTCGCCCACCCCGACGGTGAGCGAGGCATTGCGAGGGCAGCGGCCAAGTTCAATGCGATGCAATGCGTTTCGAATAACGCGTCCATGACCCCGGAGCAGATCATTGAGGGTTCCCCTGAAGGCCAAGTCTTTGGATGGCAGCTTTACGTGCAGAATGACAGGGCCAAGAGTGAGGCCATGCTGAAGCGCATCAACGCTATGAAGGACCGCTACAAGTACATCACCTTGACGTTAGATGCACCGTGGCCTGGCAAGCGTGAGCTCGACGAGAAGCAGCAATTCGAGGGATCTTTCGAAGTCGAGTCCGAGTCAAACTCGAAGACCGAAGAGGCGAAGCGGCCAGGCGGTGGAGGTGTCGGACAGCAGCTGTTCTTCGGCACAGCAGCAGACCTAGAGTGGAAGACAACGTTGCCGTGGCTGGCCCAGCACACCGACCTGCCCATCGTGCTGAAGGGATTGCAGACGCACGAGGATGCTTACCTGGCGGCTCAGTACGCGCCGCAGGTGAAGGCCATTATTCTCTCCAATCACGGCGGTCGTGCTCTCGATACGGCACCTCCCGCCGTTCACACGCTTCTGGAGATCCGCAAGTACTGCCCCGAGGTCTTTGACAAGATCGAGGTCTGGGTCGACGGCGGCATCAAGCGTGGTACCGATATTGTCAAGGCTCTGTGCCTGGGCGCCAAGGCTGTAGGCATTGGTCGCGCTGCTCTGTTTGGTCTTGGAGCCGGAGGCCAAGCGGGTGTCGAGCGGACATACGAAAGTAAGTCTTGATGTGGGAGCCGTGTCATTGTGAACGAATCGCTAACCTTTCGCCTAGTCCTGAAAGCCGAGATGGAGACATGCATGAGGCTGCTTGGAGCAAAGAGCATCAGCGACCTAGGACCTAAATTTGTAAGCGGCAACACCAAAATGGCCAAGATTCAAGACTGTTGTGAGACGTCGGATGCTAACGAGTGCCGCAGATCAACACCCGCGCAGTGGAGAGAGATATCTACGACGGCGAGTCTGGCATCGAGAATAGAGTTAGCCTGTGGGTGAAGTCGAAGCTCTGAGGTAGTGTGGAAGTTCCCCACGACAGGGAAACAGCCGAAGCAAGCTGATCTGACGTTGTGTTTGTAAAACGGTAAAAATTGTTGGGCTAACGTGGGGTAAATGGCATCATTTGGTCACGAAGCCGAGCGTTTGCATGAAGTCCTTACTACGAAGGGTGGGATATGCCTCATGCTCGTAGCAGGATATGCCTGGATCTCTTAGGGCGTTGGGATGAGATGCTGACGGGATAGGAGCGGTCAAGGTAGCTATCGCGGAATGTATATCCGACATCAGTTACGCCACAGCATTACGGTTCTACAGTCTTGCTCAGTTTGAGTCGTCTTTGTAGAGTCATACATCTTCAGTATAGTATAGAAGCAAGCTGAGGGTTCTGAATTTCTTACGAATTTTAGGCTCCGGATGTCAGCCCGTGTCATCATTGTCATCCTGTCACTGGCTGGTCTGAGATGTCCTGAAACGAAACCCTTGGAAGACTGTAATGGAACCCCCTTCCATTTTTGGGGGGGGATTTCTCGATCCGACGAAGTTTCTCTCATTCGTCATCCCGAGTCCCGAGAGGCAGAATCCCAGTTGAGAGTATACCGTGGTGGTGGGTAGGCAGTGATGTGCCGCAGCTTTCTCGGTCAGAAACGTCAGGCGGAGCGGAGCGACTCGAGACGACTTACGTCGACATCGTGTCTGATAGGCCAGGGACCGTGGTGAAGAAAAGACGGCGGCCCGGTGTAGGGTGGTTGGGGAGGTAGCGCGATGTGCGTGGTAGTGTGTCTCGTCGCGTGAGGACTTTTTATTACACTATAAACCATAAACTTTGAAGCTTCCATTTCCCCGCTAAGGCCGGTCACGGTGTAACAGGGATTGTTGTCTCTCACCTCTCTTCCTTAGCTGCCGGTGACAAGTCTGTGTGTTTGTGGAAAAAATAGTCTTGGTCGGATCGGGGGATCCAGCCACAATCACGATGGGCAAAGTTTCCTCCATGACGAGCCATTGGGGTCCCCGCGGGGTATCAATGAGGTGATGGGCAGAAAGGCAATTGTCTTTCCTTTCCATGCATTTCGGCGCCTAGAGTACAAAGGTACGGCCGCATGGGATGTTGTCGTCTCTGTTCGTCATGACCCTGGTGTCCTGATGATGCACGGAGTACTAGCAGGCTGGCATAAGCTTCTTGCCCAAAAATGAGCTTGGCTGACTCAATCGGCCGAATGTTACGTTGGGGAAAGGCAAAACAACTCAAGAAACGGTACTGCTGATCCGTACAGATAGGTAGGTACTTTAGGCCGATATGACGGGTTGATTGTTCAACTGTCGAGAAGAAGTGAGATAAGGTAAGGGTTGTGTTCAATTGCAGCTCTTCATGAGGCCATTTGTAATGACAGCAGAGAGTATTTAACACAGAAGCAACGTGGACATCCAACCTAATGTTGAGCTTCCTTCGGGTCCGCGAGGTCCGTACCTGTTGATAGTGACTTGCAAGGTGGTGGTGTATGATTCCGGTGGATAAAAAGTCGTTTAGGAAGGACGCCCCACAGTGGCTCCCAACCTAGGTACCTAAGCTCTGAACTTCTGAAGTGCCCGACTCCACCAATTTGTGTACTCCGTAAGGAAGGCGGGGGCTCTCCAGGTTCCCCCTCAGTAACGGGCGCTTTCTGAGTGGCTCCCCAGGTAGCTAAGATTCTACTAGTGTAAGTCCCCGTCCCCGCTCCTACCCGAAAAATGCCCAGACTCTGGGGGATGCTGGGGGAGAAATGAGTGGGACATTGGCAGGGCGAATGGAGGCGCGCGGGCAAGGCGAGAGCGGGACGTCGACCTCTTCTTGCCTTTCCTAAGGTAGGTAGTGGGAACATTGGGCACCTAAGGCAAACACGGCTGCACGACAAGGTAGCTCACGAGGGCACAAGGGAAAGAGGGCGAGGCAAAGGTCCTTCCGTATCTCCAAATGTCAATCATTGGCCTTCTGCGTCAAATCTCCGAGCCAATTCATTCTGGCACGTCTGGCTCGACCAATCCTGGCCCATCATCTGCCCATTTTGGCCGTTTACAGCTGCAGCTCCTTTCCGCGCCGCACTGCCTCTGGTTCCTTTCTTTCTCCCTCTCTCTCTCTCTCTCTTTTCTCAGCTCCCCCGTGAAAATTCTGACACTTCGTGACCATGTGATTGTCGCCTTCGTCGCGCTACCAATTCTGTCGTTTTCGTGCAAGATGGGGCCAAGACTCGGTGAGATTTCCATCAAAGTCAACCTGACAAACCGTACAATTTGAGAACCTCCATTGGCCCTTCGTATCACACAGTACGATACGGATACCCCCAAGAGGTTCACCAGTGGCACAAAACGAGAGAAGGAACGCCATCAGCCTCAAGGTCATGATACTTTGATTGGGTAGCCGGGGATACCCTCTCCAACGCTAGAAGCCCGCCGGAGTGCCTCCTAGTGGGCGGCGTCCGCACTCTTGAATCCTTGGAGTTGACAACGTCCACTGGTTTACTCGCCTCCAACTTGACGGTTGTCTCATCGAGAGCACCACGGCATAGAGGACCGCTGCGTTCTTGGCTAGGTATTCACCATTTCATTCGAGGCTATCAAATCTCAGCCAGTCCATCGTCAATTGCCTCCCAACATGATCTGGCTTTGCTCGCAACGGCTGGACCGTGTCTACGGCTCACTTCGTATCCGTCGCCCCTTCACTTGTACACTACAGGGTAAATCTCATCAACACCCCTGCAGCATGGGCGGGCAAGCCACGCAGGTCGGTATATTGCGCCGTGGTAACGCAGAAGGGGGACCTGTGTAAACACCCAGTCACACACAACCACCCAACATCACTTTCATATGCTCAATTTTGTTCACGAGATGCCGAGGGACCGCACTCTGGTGGCCCAGCGGGATTGTAACTCTGGTGTTAGCGGGCAAGGGGTCCCCCTACCTCTTCCTCGACACACAATGCGGGGCATCCGCTTAGGTAGGAAGATGGTGTCGACCTTGTAGCTCGGCATGCCACCCAATCTGGCAACGCTGCCCCGGTCTGCCCTTGTAATTCGACCTCCCCTCCATCGCAGATTCGGGCGTCAAAGATTTGACCTGGCATATTCTTCTGTGTTGGTCTGTGGACAGCCTGCCACGCCTGCCATCTGACTGGCCGATCCGTTCTCTCTCGTTACGCACTCTAGCCATGTATCCGTTCGATAGGCACTTTCGGCCCATACACACCCACGCTTAACGGACCACATGCTGCGACCTTGCTTGCACTTACACACGATGCCTGCTCCACGCCTCAGGTACCGCAGGTCCGCAGCACATCCCAACCTACACTACCCTGCCTACCCTACCGAGTCGAGCTGGGTTAGTCGATGGGTCTGTAAGGAAGGGGAAGGGTTACATACCTGATGTGGACATGGAGATCTCGAGCTATCGCTGCCGTGTGATGCATAGGGTGCCTACTATTCCCTGGCATCCCCAGCTTTTACCCCAGAAAGCATCTCTCTCGATCTCTGTACTTAAACACCCTCGGTCCCACTCGATTACTTAGTTTTCTGACATACCAGACAAAAACTGTTGAGCTGTCATCGACTTCGAGGTTTGACAGACAGCTTCCTCCTATCGTTCACTCGAATACGTACACACGCACACTCCAACATACATCGGGAACTCACGGAAGTGAAGGATAACCCTACAGCTTTATCGCACGATATAACGCGCATAACGAAGCAGTTCGGACAACATGAGTAAACACGATATCTCTCACTCCGAGAATGCTGTCGGTGGTGGTGCTGCATACGGCGGTGGCAAGAGGAAGACATGTATGAGACATTGTGCAAGGTTCTGGTGGCTCTATTTGATCGGTAGCGTCGCAGGAATCCTTCTCGTCGTTCTTCTCATGTAAGTGTCAACATCCTCCCCAAGGCGGTCCAAATCCCAAGTGTTCTAACGCGAAACTTAGCATCTTTGTTGCCGTACCAAAGATTGCACAAAAGAAGCTCGATGATGCCGAGCTCACAGTTGATAGCATCATCGTCTCCCAGACAACACCCACTTCATACAACATGGCTATCAACTCGACGCTGAGATCAGACGGCTCAGTCAAGGCCACGATCGAGGGTTTCGACGGCAAAATGTTCCTGACGGACCTTCCAGGAGAAGTTGCCTTCGTGAACCTCACGTTCCCCGAGACCAAATCAGTTAAGCTACAGACCGTCAACATTAGCCAGCCCATCGAAATCAACGACATGCCCGCCTTCACCACCTTCAATACCTGGCTTCAAAACAATGAGTCTGTCAGAGTTACGGTCAAGGGCGACACTCATATCAAGGTCAATGGCATTGCCAGGCGTTACGGGGTTACTTTCAAGAACACAATGACTTTGAAGGGTAAGTTCCGCCGCCACTGCACTAATCTCCAGGTTGCGTCCATGATACACGTTGCTAACGAAACCTAGGTCTGAACGGCTTCAAGGGCCTTAATGTTACGGATAACACCATCTCTCTCACACCGGACGCTCAGGGTGACAACTTCAAGGGTCACGTCTCGATCCCCAACCCTTCTGTTCTCACATTGGAAATTGTACGTTTATGCAACTTCTCTCACAAAAACCAATACTAACATCAAGGTTCTCAGGGCAACGCCTCGTTTGTCAACCTTTTGGACGGCCAGGACATTGGTACCGTCTACCTCGACAATCTCCTACTCCACCCAGGCATCAACAACGTCACCATGCGTGCCAATATTTCTCAAGCCCCCGTCCTTGCCGCCATGCAGAAAAAGCCCGCCTGCGAGAACGGTATCATTCCCTTCAGCCTCCGCGGCAAGAACGTTACCAGCAATGGCCAGAGGCTGTCCTACTTTTCCGATGCTCTCTCCTCTGGCGAGGTTGTTACGGATATCAACATTGGCGAATCGTTGAAGAGGTCTCTGAACATCACGTTCACCTGCACTAGCTAGATTCTCAAGCGACTTTGTTAAGTCTGCCACGGACTGAACGAAAAGGGGGCACACTATTTGCGCGTTGAGAAACGAGTGTGGGTGGCAAGGTTGACAGTTCTGCACGAATATGAAAGTATTAATGAATTTTATTATGTTGCTTGGAAAGCTTTTGCGACTCGGGGGCAGCGTTGAGAGCGATGGATCGGACACCTTTGCGGTGGTGATAATCTAGCGACCCTAGATACCTATGACGGCGTACAGCCGTAACATAGCTGGAATATGATACCTTGTTACCTGACTCTACTGCCCGGGCTGATCACAGCGCGACTTAAAGTAAGATCACATACGATGTCACGATAACCTTCAACTGACAATGTCGCAAACTTGCACTCTGTTTTTAAGATTCGACGTCATTCCCTCTCGTCCCTACGACTTCCAGCCTCAACTCTGACGGAATAGAAAAAGTGACGCATCTACCACACACAACCTGTCGTCCCAAGTGAAGAGAAATCCCATCCATACCCCTTTTTCCTTCTCTCTCGGTCCGTGTCCCAGAACTCGACCATCTGACGACAAATGACGGTTTTCAGAGCACACCCTCTTTGAGCGCACGAGCGCACAACGTTTCCGCCAGGGCAGTCGTCATCCCGAAGTAGGGGCATCAATCGCGAAGATTTAAGAGGGCTTTTGGGGCTATGTGATATTTCCTCTAAATCTCTTGCTACCTCTTGCGGTGTGATACCCCGCCTCAAGTTGCTGTCGGGCGCGGGGAAGCCGCATCAGAGATCCGATAACCGTCGTCAATCCCACGTGCTGAAGATCCGCAACCAACGTTGACGCGCGCCTCGGCTCCCAAGGCCAGAGAAGGAGAAACGAGGCTACACAATCAACCCCCCAGCACCTGAGACGCCGTTACGAAACTCTGTCTCCATTCTAGACCCCACTGTGCGGCAATGCGGACCATGTAACCCCCCTCGAGTTATAATGATATTCTTTTTCCACGGCACTAGTGTACATTGTATGCGTATGTGTGTTTGTTTGCGGCTAGGCATGCCAGCACATTCTTATTCCCCTCATTGCCATTGATTGAATAAAGTGATGCCGAGGAGATCGACGGCGAGCGTCAGAGAGACACCGAGGTCTGCGGCTGCCAATCGAGAAGGAGATTTCGGGCGACTAGAGGATGGGTTGCAATTAGAGGATCAAGGATGGAATAACACAGAAATAGTTCGCTTGGCGATGGCAGAGATGTGGAGGATTAGCCCTCAATCAATGACACAAGACGTCTGATAGCTGCATCGATATCCTGGAAATTCCCCGAGCAGGTCAACCTTGAGCGGGAAATGAAAAGAGCAGGACGCTTTGGACCCATCTGCGCGATGTCTGACAAGTTCCCGTAGAGTAGCCCCTGTCACAGAAGTGTGAGGAAGAAGGATCGATGTTGGTGACTGATGGTTACCCCAGCAGTCAGCTTGCCGAGTTGCTGAATCCCTCAAACGCCTGTCAAGCAAGATAACCGTAGTAAATGAACAGCTGAAGCCGAAGCTGAGGCAGCTGACAGACGTCAGTGACCAAGCAGCCCGGATGCCTTGCCAAACGGAATCACCAACCAGGCCCAGCTTGCTGCTCTTCACAGCGCACCCGCCTTCCTCTTTCCTCCACGCGAGACGAGACCCCCTTGCTCAATCCCAGCCGCAGGCGAAGCAGCAGACTCGGCACCTGCTGCGGCAGCCGGCACGAACTCGACGGGCCCGCCTCCCTTCCTCGCCCCCGCGCCGCGCACTTTATCCTGGCTCTGTCGCAGCGCCGTCCTGCCCGCCCACTCCGGCAAGAGATCCTCCGACGTCGGGTCCCAGCCGAGCGCGGGCGGTAGCGTGGTGGCATAGCCCGCGCGGCCGTCGAGGTCGACGAAGGACATGAGCTTGTCCGTCAGGCTCGGGTTGCGGAGGGCGGCGGACTGGGCGAGTTTGGCATTGAAGTGTACGCCCTTCTTCTTGAGGTCGAGAAACTGGGTGAATTTGGCGCTGAGGGCGGGGGGTGGGGAGCCCGGCGGTGAAGGGGGTATGTCGAAGTTGGGCACGGGGGGCAGGGTGAGATCGCGGAGGAGGGCGCGGGAGGCGGTGTATGGCGAGGCCGGGGGTTGGGACGGATCTTCTCCTGAGGGGAGATTTGGTAGTTGAGTGTCCATTGGGGGGAGGGAGGGGCCCAGTGGGACGGAGTGTTGTTGGACTGGGCCTATTGTTATGGCTTCTGTGGATGGTTGAGGCTCTATTGGTGGTTGTGGTGCGGCGGCGGCGGTAGGAGGAGGAGGAGCAGCAGCAGCAGCAGGTGATGTTGATGGTGGCTTGTCATTATCTGAGAGGCTCATTAGTACGAGGTTGTGAGAAGGCCTGAACTAGTTGGCGAGGTATTACTTGAGCCTGTGTTATTCTTGGGAGATGTGGATTTATCGGCAATCTCAGTCTAGACATTGTGTAAGTGACAGGCTTTCTGAGTGAGAAGAGGAGCATCTTTGTGAGCGCACCTTTACATCTTCGACCTCATCGTCTTCGTCACTGCTGGCGTACGCCACCAGACCACCCATTGTATCGACTCGGGGATCTTTATGTCAAAGAAGGTCTAAGACAGATGTCCTTTTAGGTTAGATTGGCGTAGGTTGAGAAGTGAATGAGTTCGATGGAGGGACAAGATAATTGGGGACAGGTGAGAAGCTCGGTGTGCTTCAACGCCCCACGCGACAGGCGACAAAATCCGGGGAATGCACGCGCCTTAAGGTGGTGAGGTATCACCTAAGGCAGCCTTCTAATTGCTAAAATCACCTGTAATATTCAAATTCGTCGAGTCCCCTATTGTAAATTTTAAATGACTGAACCGGCATAGGTATTGAACATTGTGAGTCGAGAACTCTTTCACTAACCATCGCCAAAAGAGTTTTAAGTGAGAATGAGGTGCCTTCCCTCTGCAACCAGCCACACCTGCGATGTGGCTGGGGAATGGTCCGTGCATTGTCGCGGATAAAGCTCGGTGGAGTTGGCCTCGTTTCCTGGCGCATCAACTTTAATCTGATAATCGTCACGTCGCAACTTTTCCGCCCCTCATGCCAGATCCGTCATTCGCTTGCCAACAGACCTAGTACATTGGAAGAGCGGCCCCGTACAGCGGTACTTGCCCATCAGGTTCCGAACTCTCAGAATAAACAGTGGCAAAGAAACAAATACACGAGTGAAGACCCTGTCGAAAAAGTAGCTCGAGACCTACAACATGGCTCGGACCAGGGACTCGCGCTCACCATCGCCTGCAGGAAGCCAATACGCGAGACGCCGCAAAGACGATGACAGGAGGGACCGCCGTGATGATGGAGGCAGAGACTACCGTCGTCGCTCGCGGTCCAGGAGCCCTGGCGATGTGAGAAGACACCGCAGAGAACGAGAATGGGACGACTCTGACAGGTACCAACAGCGACGATACCGAGATCGCGAGCGCGATCGCGACTCTCACCGCCGGAGAGATCGCTCCATAGACCGACGAGACGACGATTTGTATCGCGGAGGCCGACGAGACAACGACCGCCACAGAGACAATCGGAGGAGGTCTCGCGATCGATTCGCCGACAGAGACCGATCTCTCGACAGACGGCGGCATCGTGATAGCGACAGGGACCATCGTCCAAGGCGAGACGACTCCAGGGATCGAGCTCGCGCGAGGCGAGAGGGAACTGCTGACTCCCGTCCGCGTAGCAAGCGCGATGATAGCCGCCCACGCGGCGCAGCGCCTCAAGAGAAAACCAGTACCCCTGGTAATGAGGTGAGACCGATCACCATGCCCTTTCCATCATGGATCGCTAACTCAATATCACAGGCTGCTAAGCCCAAGCCCGCCCCAGCCCAGACTGAAGCTGACAAAAAGGCCGAACGACTCGCCAGGCTCGAGGCCTGGAAGAAGAGCAGAGAGAACAAGGCCAATAAAGAGAATGAGGTTAATCCAAGTCAGACTAGGAATCTCCTCGCGGAGATGGACAAAAAGTCCGTGGCGTCCCCGGCTCCCGCTTCGCCATCTGTCGCCTCGCCTGCTGTCGCATCTCCCGTAGTCGCGTCCCCGGCGGCATCCCCAGCGCCAACGCTCAATACTTCTGGAAACGCATCACCAGCTGTGCCTTTCGCGGGCAAGTTTGACCCCAAGGCCATTGCGAAGAAATCGGCAGCGTCTCACAAGAACACCGGCACGAATAGTGTGCTGGGGGCGCTGGAAGGCCGGCCCGAGAAGTCCACGGCACCTGTTGCACCAATCACGAAGGGTAAGCTACCATCCCCTTCCTATGCGGATGCGCATTGGGCAGTCATGAGAGGGTCACATACTAACAGCATAATAGCCTCAGCACTTCCCGCCAACCGAAACCTGAGCGCTTTTGGTTTCAGCAAAGCGACTGCCGACAGTGAGAAGCTCGCAAACAAGCGCAAGCTCGATCTCGATGAGGAGGAAGGGACGAAGAGGAAACTCACAAAGCTACCCGCACTTCCCCTCGAGGCTGATGACACCCCCTACGCTGATCAAGATGAAGACGATGAGTCGGACGGTGGCAACTTTGCCGAAACGGAAGAAGAAGCTGCTGCAATTGCCCGTGCTGCGCACGAACGACGCGAGAGAGAGCTGCAGGAGGCGCAAGAAGAGTCCAAGCAAGATGTCGACATGCAAGATGTTGCGCCAACGCAAACTGCTGAGCCAGTTGAAGAGCCTGCAGTCGCCGACAAGATGGAGGTCGTGGAAGCCGAAGAGGACGATGTTGATCCGTTGGACGCTTTCATGGCCGATCTGTCGGATACAAAAGCCGCGCCGGGTCCCAAGGCAAGTACATCCACGAAGAAGGTCCAGGAGCCTGAGGCGTACTTCAGTGACGATGAATACGCTTTCAAAGCAGACGATGGCCCCAACGCCAATGCAGCTCTCGCCATGGCTGCGAAACGCAAGAAGAAAGATATTCCCACGGTGGACTACAGCAAGATAGACTTACTACCTATTCGTAAGGATTTCTGGGTCGAACCAGCGGAGCTTGCCGCTCTCAGCGAAGAAGAGGTCACCGAACTGCGCGCGGAGCTTGACGGCATCAAAGTCTCGGGCAAAAACGTCCCTAAGCCGGTACAGAAGTGGGCCCAGTGCGGTCTCAATGAGCGGACATTGGACGTCATCGCCGGCCTTGGCTACGAAAAGCCGACGCCGATTCAGATGCAATCTCTGCCCATTCTCATGTCGGGGCGTGATGTTGTCGCCGTTGCCAGGACTGGATCAGGTAAAACAATGGCCTTCCTCCTCCCTATGTTCCGTCACATTATGGATCAGCCGCCCATCAGGGACACCGACGGTCCCATTGGTCTCATTATGACACCGACTCGCGAGCTGGCAGTCCAGATTCATCGCGATTGTAAACCCTTTCTGAAGGCAATGGGTTTGCGGGCTGTCTGTGCCTATGGTGGAGCTCCCATTAGAGATCAAATCGCCGAGCTCAAGCGCGGTGCCGAAATCGTCGTGTGCACTCCCGGCCGCATGATTGACCTGTTGGCTGCCAACCAGGGCCGTGTTACGAATGTGCGTCGCGTCACATACGCTGTCCTCGACGAGGCTGATCGCATGTTCGACATGGGTTTCGAGCCACAAGTCATGAAAATCTTCGCCAATATTCGCCCTGACCGGCAAACCATCATGTTCTCCGCAACCATGCCTCGCAGCATTGATTCCTTGGCCAAGAAGGTACTCAAGTCTCCAGTTGAGATTACCGTAGGAGGCCGCAGTATCGTGCCCGCAAACATTACGCAGATTGTTGAGGTTATTCCCGAGACTGAAAAGTTCTACCATCTACTAGGCCTGCTTGGTGAGCTTTACGAAAAGGATGAGGACGCCCGTACTCTAATCTTCGTCGAACGTCAGGAGAAGGCCGACGACCTTCTTAAGGAACTCATGACCAAGGGATACCCCTGCATGTCGATCCACGGCGGTAAAGACCAGGTCGATCGTGATTCTACAATTTCCGATTTCAAGAACGGTATCGTGCCAATCCTGGTCGCAACGTCCGTTGCAGCTCGAGGTCTGGACGTCAAGCAGCTCAAGTTGGTTGTGAACTATGACCCACCCTCTCACCACGAGGACATGGTGCACAGATCCGGACGAACGGGAAGAGCAGGTAACACTGGAACCGCAGTGACTTACATTTCTGAAGACCAGGAGAATTGCGCCCCTGGCATCGCAAAGGCTCTGGAGCAAAGCGGTGTTCCTGTCCCTAAGCGCCTGGAAGAGATGCGTAAAGCATGGATAGAAAAGGTCAAGGCAGGCAAAGCCAAGGATAACTCTGGCTTTGGTGGAAAGGGTCTGGACAGACTCGATGCCGAGCGTGAAGCTGCTCGTCTTCGTGAGCGCAAGACTCACAAGGCCGAGGGCGAAGAAGATGACGTGAAGGAGGAGAAGGCTGAGGACAAGGGCAAGTCTGCTGTCATCGACATTCAGTCCAAGGTATCAGCCGTTGTGTCCCGTGCCGCCAACAAGCCTGAAGAGGCCAAGGGCAAGGATACACCGGCTGCCGGCGGCGCCGGAGGCAAGCCGGGACAGCCTCTCGACATGGTCAGCGCAGCCATTAGGAACATCAACGAGCGACTCGGCAAGGCCGGGCAGCTTCGGTCAGGACAGCCCATCGACAACAAGGGCCCCGACGCCGGTGCGTACCACGCCACCCTCGAGATCAACGACTTCCCGCAGAAGGCCAGATGGGCGGTCACAAACAGAACGAACGTGGCCAAGATTTTGGAGGCAACTGGTGTGTCGATCACGACAAAGGGAACCTTCTATCCTGCTGGCAAGGAAGTCCCGGCCGGAGCGGACCCGAAGCTGTACATTCTCGTTGAGGGTGACACGGAGGTTGTGGTTGGCGCTGCTATGACCGAGCTTACCCGACTTCTCAGTGAGGGAACTGTTGCGGCGGCTACGGCCGACAGCCGTGCTCCCGCTTCTGGACGTTATAATGTCGTGTAAATTGCCCGGGTTCTTGTAGTATATCAGATAATGCCATGGTAGCAATAGGGCAGGGGCGCAGAGGAGTCAATGATAACGCTGGTGCTGATGTTCGTTCTTGATGTGCACTTGATTTTTTTAGGATAATAATTAGAGCAGTCGCCGCGGAGATCAATAGCACCAGAGTGAAGCGCAGTTTGAGAAAGCGAAATGAAGAAATGTAGTAACTAATGACTTAGATCACCCTAGACGCCAGCAATGTATGAACTCCAAACCAAGCTTCAATACCAAAACGAAGAGGTATTGTCAACGAACATTGTCCACCCAAATCCATTATCTAATTCATCAAGAAAAGTCGCTAACCCCGCTTCTCTCTATTTCCCCCTTTACTACGTATCTTGGCTTTAATTGTACGTCCTAGCCTCCGCAGCGGCATCGGCATCACGTTGTCTCAGCTGCTGGGTGCTCGCGTCCTTGAGCAAATCGCTCTGAGTCTGCTTCTTCTGGGCGTTCAGTTGCGAGGAGAGCTTCCCGGTGGACTTATTTGCGGCTTTTGCTCGGGCCTGTTGAGGGGCGTAGGTGTTAGTAGGTTTATTCGCGCAGTATTGTGAGAAGAGGGAGGGAGAGGGCAGGTGAATCTCACCTCGGCTGCCTCCGCGGCTTTGCGCCGCGCTTCTGCGGCATCGGCAGACAATTGTTGTCCCGATGCGCCGCCACCGCTACCACCGCCCAGTGTCCGTGGCGGACCGCCGACTCTCGCAGGAATCGGCGCGGTCTTGGGCTGGGGCGGGGGAGCGGTGCCAAGCGGGCGACCCGGGGAGTCGAAGTTGTCCCCCTTCTCCTTGCCGCAGACAGAGCCCATTACGGTTTCTGTAGGAGAGTTCGGATAGTTTGCGATTGCGATATGGTATCTAGGGTTATAGGATCGCTGAGGTGGTGGTGCGCGCGCGCGGAGTGGCGAGGTCGTTTCGGCGCGAGTCGTTCGGGGGAGAACGGGGTGAGGTCGGGGAACGGAGGTGTTCGGGGCCGGATGTACGCAAGGTGTTCGAGCAGGGTCCCGGGAAGGTGCGGTTCGGAGGTGATGCGGTCAGTTTTTGTCGCAATGCGCTTCTACGCTCGGGTAGGTGTTTTGGAAATCCGTAGCTACGATAGATGGCTTTGCGGGTTGCGAAGCTATTTTGAAGTAAAAAGGTCACGAGGAAGGAAGTAAGGCAGTGTCAAAAGTAGGCTGTTGGTTTTTAGCCGGAGAATCAGCGTGGCCGCGTCAGGTAACCTCGTCTATCAATATGAGGCCAAGACCGCCCAGGTTTGCGACGGGACGTTCACTGGTTCACAACGGCCTCCCGCCCATTCCATTGCCCTGCCACAGTGCTCTGTGCCACCCGGTATGAGGGGCACGCTAGCGGTGTTGGGGTTAAGGCGCATCAGCAGTCATGGACCCCTGCCGGGGTCCAGTGCACCACAGTGACAGTCATTCAGGTCGTACACTGCCTACCTTCCCTCCCTTGCCGTTGTGCTCATTTTGAGACTACGGCGGGGGCGGGGCTCATTGGCTCAAAAGAGAGGCGGATGCTCCAAAAAAATTGACGGGCCAATGGCCGAAACTCCAATTCTTTTTTTTCCCACAAGGTTTGATGAGCTTGAATCAGTAGGTGGGGGATGAGCAACATACAATGAAACAGTTTGCTTCTCCTCCATCATAATATTTCTTCACCTGTGACCTGAGGAAGGGAAGATGGGTGAGTGCTTGGTAGAAAACAATGATACGATATCTGAGCGAGTGAAAGTCCTGGGCCATCCAATGTCCCACTCGAGCCGCTAGGTGGTTGGAGTTGAGGTCATTGCTGCCGTCGCATAACGTAGCGTTTCCCCTTCCTTTTCGTGCCTCCAGCGGATGCGATGCCGATGCTACGTGGGGCAGAACTACCTAGAGAATACTTTGCCTGCCGCCCTACGCGTATGAGATCACGCCGTACCCATCACGTAGCCAACAAGAAAAAGTTTCGTAGCTTCCTGCCCCTCCCCCTCCTTGATCGGAAGCCGATTTTGCGCAACCTCTCCTCCTACCCACAGGCATCATCGCGCAAGGCAAATTTTTGTTTCCCTTGATCCATCCTGCTTCCTCCCTCTTCTCTTCCTCTTCTTGCTCTATACTCTAAACAACAATTCTTCCTTCCCCAAGAACTTGTCGTTGCGAGAGCACCTAAGCAAAGATGTCGGGTCAGAAGATTGCCATCGTTTCCGTCTACGATAAGACTGGTCTGCTGGACCTGGCCAAGGGCCTGAACCAGCAGAATGTCCGCATTCTCGCCTCCGGCGGTACGGCCAAGATGATCCGGGAGTCTGGCTTCCCCGTTGAGTAAGTTGCAAGTCCTTGCCGAAACTTTCACGCGTGCAACCCGAAGCTCATGGGCTTTTTTCTGATAGGGACGTCTCTGCCATTACCAAGGCCCCCGAGATGTTGGCTGGCCGTGTCAAGACTCTGCACCCCGCCGTCCACGCCGGAATACTCGCAAGAAACCTCGAGTCCGACGAGAAGGACTTGGCCGACCAGAACATCAACAAGGTCGACTATGTCATTTGCAACCTGTACCCCTTCAAGGATACTGTTGCCAAGGTCAATGTCACTGTCCCCGAGGCTGTCGAGGAGATCGATATTGGTGGCGTCACTCTTATCAGAGCTGCCGCCAAGAACCACAGCCGTGTTACCATTCTCAGTGACCCCAACGACTACGCCGAGTTCCTCAAGGAGCTCCAGGCTGGCGAGATCACCGAGGCAAGCCGTAACCGCTACGCTCTCAAGGCCTTCGAGCACACTGCCGACTACGATGCTGCCATTTCCGACTTCTTCCGCAAGCAATACGCCGCCGATGGCAAGCAGTTCTCCGCTTTGAGATACGGCGCCAACCCCCACCAGAAGCCTGCTGCTGCCTTCGTCAGTGGTGGAGAGCTCCCCTATAAGGTTCTCGGGGGCTCGCCCGGCTACATCAACCTTCTTGACGCCCTCAACAGCTGGCCCCTCGTCAAGGAGCTTAAGCAGGCTCTGGGTAAGCCCGCCGCTGCCAGCTTCAAGCACGTCTCCCCTGCCGGTGCTGCCATTGGCACTCCCCTTACCGACGACGAGAAGAAGGTTTACTTCGTCAACGATATTGAGGGCATCGACTCCTCCCCTCTTGCCCAGGCCTACGCCCGTGCTCGCGGTGCCGACCGCATGAGCAGCTTCGGTGACGTGATTGCCTTGAGTGACATTGTCGATCTCCCCACTGCCAGCATCATCTCCAAGGAGGTTTCTGACGGTGTCATTGCCCCTGGCTTCGAGGATGCTGCCCTTGCGCTCCTGAAGAAGAAGAAGGGCGGCAAGTACCTCGTCCTCCAGATCGACCCCGACTACGTCCCTGCCAAGACCGAGACCCGGACCGTCTACGGAGTCACTTTGCAGCAGGGCCGCAACGATATCGAGATTGCGCCCAAGTCGTTCAACAGAATCATCACTCCCAAGGAGTCTGGGCCCCTCTCCGAGTCCGCCCTCCGAGATTTGACCGTCGCCACCATTGCCCTGAAGTACACTCAGAGTAACTCTGTCTGCTACGCCTACAACGGACAGGTCATTGGTCTTGGCGCTGGTCAGCAGTCCAGAATCCACTGCACGCGCCTCGCTGGCGACAAGGCAGACAACTGGTGGCTTCGTTTCCACCCCCGTGTTCTAGGCATCAAGTGGAAGAAGGGCACCAAGCGTCCCGACAAGAGCAACGCCATCGATCTGTTGGTCAGCGGCGAGCTCCCCAAGTCCGGTGCGGAGCGCGAGATGTTCGAGGCTGTCTTCGAGGAGGTTCCGCCCGCATTTACTGATGCGGAGAGAGAAGAGTGGCTTGGCAAGCTGACCAATGTCGCTGTGTCAAGTGATGCTTTCGTGAGTAAAGTTCGTGCCTGCTTCGAGTGAAAACCTTCTGACAAGAAACAGTTCCCCTTCGTCGACAACGTCTTCCGCGCATCTCGATCCGGAGTCAAGTACATTGCAGCTCCCGGAGGCAGCCAGAACGATGGCGCTGTCTTCGAGACTGCGGAGAAGCTTGGCATTACGTTTGTTGAGCAGAATGTCCGCCTCTTCCATCATTAAGCGTCTGTTATTTATACCAAATCGGTGTTGCGGGATTCAACTTGGGCATGAGAAGGGACGGATTTTGGTCCTGAAAGGGGGAATAAAAGTTACAAATGATGATGATAGCTGGCAACCCAACAGCCTTCGCAACTAGATGCGAGCAGCATGCGAGCGGCACGTTAGGCGGCATGTCGGCTGGCCATGTGAGGTGGCAGATACCATTTGCTAAGCACAGACTACAAAAAACGTTGGGCCGCTTTTGTCAGATGACTGTGATATTCAACATATATCCGGAGTACAATGGGATGGACTTTGAAGGAGTTTAGTTTAGCGGAGCCTGAAATCGGTGGCTGCATGGAAACAAAAGCCATTATGAGACGAGAAATTTGTGTTCACGTGCTATGCAGAACCTGCGGCATCGGGCGTATGATTTAGAGTTTTCCTCTTTGACTACGAAGCAGATGATATCTACTTTCAGATGCGTGAACTGCCGATCTCGCAATAGCTCCCGACGCGGGATCTAAAGCAAGCTCGTCGACGCAAACATGGTATGGCAATCAATGGCAAGGCGACTCTAGACGGAAGTCTATTCGCAAGGTAATACGAAGATGTGCATACGAAGACATGCAGCTCTATAATGGCGTTCCCCTCACGTGTGGCTGACATCTACCGCTCCTAAAGGCTGGCTACCATACCCGGACGCCACTTGGGGCATTTCGAGAAGTCAATTTTGGTGTTGAGGCGGCATCGTGGAGATTTTCTGAAGTGAAAACATGCAATGGCGTCGTCCTCGGAACTTTATTGCGCGTCATTGTTCCGTGTGTCTGACAACCCAGTGGCTTGCCATTGTTCTAGAGTCGGATGAACTATTGACGGATGTTGCCTTGTCTCTTGCTTACCCGTCAGTTGGTCTGCTGCCTCTTGAACGCCCCCCTCGCGGTTGATAGAGGACGATCCCTAGCGCACTGACCATCAGCGTCACCTACTGTGTACCTTAGGTATTACTGCGTATTATTCTCAGAGATATTGTCTTCCAGTGCAAATAAACAGGCACGCACGCAATCTGATATTGAACACTGCTTACATACGCAGACCCTGGCAAGACAGTTCGAACCAATGGGGAGCTGCTCATGTGCTGAGAAAGGGCACATGGTGGGGCAGGTACCAACCACGGGCCAGTGATTACAGAAACCCCCCCGGTGGCACCCACACCCCTGTGGTCAGCCTCTCAGAGCCAAGTGACGAAGTCTCTTTGGAGTCGGGCCCGCCAGTTCTCTCGAGAGACACATGGGCGAGGGCATGAGGACCGGAGAAAGGGCCTCATCTCGGCGGCCCTCTCGTTTTTCCTACGGCTTTAAGGTTTTGGGGCTTCTTCTCCAGTCGACCTTGACGAGTATAATAAGGCAGCGGCAGTCGGCACCTTGGGGCGGTTGGAAGTGAGGAACAGACACGGCAAAGACTCATTCTCAAGAGACTGAGTGAATTTTGCAGTGCAATATCGCGAACAAGAAAAAAAGGGAAGAAAAAGCCCGGCGCAACAACCATCGCTCCTCAATTATACCGACAGGTACGTCCTATTAAATCATGAAGCGCATATTTGGCAAGGTGATTGACAGCAATGACAGGGGTTCTGGTGTTACGCTGGCAGGTTAGCCCCTCCGTCACCAGCCAGAGAGACCGCATTTTCGCGCCAGAGGCCATCAAGGTTCTCACGCCGCACCGCACCTGCTCATCGCGCGCCTGCAACACCGCCTTCCCACAACGTGGGTAGGAACTTCCTACCGTTGCGGGTTGCCCTTGGTCCCTGGGAGTCCTGAGAAGAGGAACCAGTGGTGCCCAGTCCAATCCAATTCTTCAATTCTCGACTTCTTGCCCCTCAAGCCTTGTCAACGGTTTGACTCGCCTGGTCACGCCTCGCCTCGCCTCGCTTCGTACCAACCTTGAAGCTTTCATCCCACTTTCATAATACACTTCTACCCAAGTCTTGGTTCTGTTTCGTCAGGGCATTCATTACTGGACCTTCCTCCACAACGTTATTTCGTTACTACTACATCTACCCTCCCCGACGCTGACACCTGGAGGAATTCTCCGTCCCCAGGGTCTCAGTTTTGCGGCTCTTTTCTTCCCACCTTCTCCAAGAACCCCCCGACCTCCAGTGGCCCAAGCTGCCGGTCGATCGACAGTCTCCGTGGAACTTCTCCCGAGCCGCATGGAAGATTCAGAGATCCTTAACATCGTCATATCAGAGTTATGGACGGCCAGCACGACGGCTTACCGTCCTTCGGTGGCCACGGCTCCGGCTTCTTTCTCGACCCGTTGGACGTGGAACATCTTAACGACCATTTCACCGGTGGCGTCACTTTGCCAGTATCGCACGATGAGTCCTGTATGGATTTGAACTTCGACCATATTGCCTGCAGAGGCCCGGATAGCAACAACCAACACCACCCTGTACCCAACCACAACCACCCTCTCACCCTGAATACCATGCCGATGCATGCCCGAAGACACCACAGCCTATCCACGATGCCTACACTACCCAACTACTTCGATCCCAGAGGCCAAATGCCCTTGGGCTTCGGCTCGAATGCCATCATGTCACCAACGGGGGCCATAGGCTTTGGCGTCTCGACCCCCAACTCGAGCCCTCAGCTCGAGGATGATAGTACCTCCGCGGCTTGCAGCAGCTTGGACTGCAATCGATGTGTTAGCGAGTGTGGCGCTAGTGAAGCTGGCGATGTTTGCACCGATGCAGAGTGCGCTCAAGCTTGCGACGATGACGACTGCGACGAAGCTGCTGCGCTTTGTACAGACGCCGAGTGTCCAGCCAACGACATCATCTCTGATAAGGACAAAGCTGCTGCCGATGTGCTGGCGTCTATTGGGGACGCTTTCAGCCAGGATGGCATGCTACCTCCGTCGATGTCTTCGATGCCGTCGATGTCTTCTCAATATTACGCAACCCAAAGCTCCTATCAAAATGGAGGAATCCAAGCAGCAACTCCAAGTCATTTCCACGCCGGCGGGATGACCATGTCGATGGCTCATTCAATGAATATGGGCAACTCTTTTCAGAGTAATCCCGACCTATTTCACACTGCCCTCGAGTCTGTAATCGACTTTCAGGATCCTAGCATGCCTGAGCCCATAGGATGGATGGCACTTGGCTTGCACCTTAACGATCATGCACACGCTCAGACAACCTGTATACGGCCTTGTATGACAGAGAACCGGAATTTGCCGACCAGGTGCCCGCTTCCTCACCAAGCGCATGCTCATCAAGGTGAACTTGATTTCTCCTTTTGCATTCCCGACCCAAGCTCAGGGTTTGTACCTTGCGGCGCTGAGCTCAACGGCGTCGAGGATTGGGCTAGCCATTTCCAAGAACAACATGTTATTGCGCCAGAAGGAGAGCATACCAACTATTCCCATGCATCGCAACACTCTTACCCAAACCTGATGGCGCCGAATCGTCAGTCTGATTACCTTCCAGGAGGTCTTCCTGACCCGGCCCATGCTGCCCAAGGTAAGGAGCCCAGCACATCTCCTCTATCAGGGCTCCAGGCGTCTTCGTCCCCACGACCGTCTCCGGCCACTGCACAAACCCAGCCCAGCCCTGATATGCCCGGGGCTGAAGTGTTCATTTGCCAATGGACAATCGCCGGTCAGATTTGCGGTATGAGCTACTCGAACGATGACGCTCTGCAGATGCATTGCAAGGAGAGACACATCGTCAACCTTGGAAAGACAGATGCAGGATACAAATGCTGCTGGGAGGGATGTGCGCGTGAAGGGCATTTCACGCAAAAGAGCAAGCTTGAACGTCACCTGCAGACACACACCGGCTGTAAGTCACGACCTCATCATCTTCAATAACCAAATATGCTGATAATGCGTCTAGTCAAACCGGTCAGGTGCACTATATGCGATACCCCGTTGTCTGCCAAGCAGTCTCTTGCGCAGCACATGAGGATTCATACTGGAGAAAAGCCCTGGACCTGCAAGTTTCCCGATTGCAAAGCATCGTTCAAGCAGCAGAGTGCATTGAGTAAGTGAAATCAATATCCTTGGGTCCAAATAATTTCTAACTATGTTCTAGCAATGCACCAGCGAACCCACACAGGCGAAAAGCCACTCAAGTGCGAGGTTTGCGGCAAGGCGTTTGGCGAATCGTCCAATTTGTCGAAACACAGAAAGACGCATAACGTGAAGGGTGCTTTCAAATGTGATTTCTGTGACAAGGACTTTCATAGACTGGACCAGAAACGCAGACATGAGAAGATTCACCGTAAGGTCGCGGATGCGCTTAAGGCTGATAATTCTACTCCGTCTATCAAGAAGACACAGGGCGGTCGAGTTACAAAGGCAGCAGATCGAAGAAACAGTAAGTGATCAACGTGGACAAGGTTGATCGCTTCTCTGGTGGTTTTTGTGGTTCAAGGGGGGGCATTTTCACACTACGGATGGCTTTTTTCTTTGTCGACGTCTCATGAAATACCCTTATAGGCTCCAGGATACCGGACTGGCGTTTACATGGAGAAATGGATCAGGTCAGGACGGCATAACAGACTTCGGTGTTCAAGGCGGCGGCGAAAAGTTCAAGGGACTTGGACTTACTCTGACTTTGGTGGGCTTGGGAAAACATTCTGTTTTTCATGACGAATTCACGGTAGGTACGGTCAGCAATGAGGATAGAATTAGTATTGTAGCAATACAGTACTAGCAGTAATACCGTATGAATGACGCTTAATTGACGAAACATGTTGAGGGTGTTCTCCATGGCTTTCGAGTTGTATCTTTCTGTTTCCAAATTAGTGGACTTGGTTATGCCCGCACTCGGCCCAGAGGCCAATATTATCATTGAACGACAGATCTGTATCAATCCGTAGATGATTCTTTCGGGAGCACATATTCCACAGGTAAAATGGTTTTCCGGTCCTGCCATGGAAATCAGGGAAGGACGGGTCATTGAGATTCCGGTGATGGCTATCTATGTTCTGTCTCAGTAGGACTTACGCACCCTGTGGGCCATCACAGGCCATCACAACCCCAGGAACCGGGTTTGCGATCAGAGCAGGTGAGTGGGCAGCGACCCGGTCATGTTGTCAACCTTCTGCTCGGGGGCACGTATGAGCTAGGGAGGGGGAGAAGGCTTGTGCAGCGTTACTAACATATGAATGACATGACCACGATTGCCGCGCAAGGCAACAGAGCAGTGTTCTTGCCTTTTCTTTCGTAGGTTTTCATCCTGGTTCCGTGCTCCTGAGGCGTTGATGAATACGAGCTGGAGATGGTGAGAGTCTTTCTATGTGGTGTCTATAGTTTGCCAGTCTCGTCATCGCTTCAGCTTGTGACCAAGTATTACACGGCACTAGATATGACAGTGAATGTGATAGGATTGTCATGTGGCATGGTGGTGATCAGATTACAAACGAAGTCTTCACTCATCGGTACAGAAGGTGACTATGTGCGAGCTTATGTCCCACTTTTCGCCTTTATTCGCCATCCTGGCGAGGCAGCCAAGGAGTAGGAGACTTTGACGACAAAATTCATATCTGGCGAACCACGAATAAAACGTTCTGCGGCCTTCCTCACGAGTCAGGGCGAACAAGGTTTTCTCTCGTGAACGGTATCTTCCGAGAGAGAGGTAGTACGGTGAATGTAAGTTTGGAGGCGTTCTGTCAGGTGGAGAGGGGAATCGCTTTGGTCGTAGAGGGACATACCCGACGCGATGAACTCTCGGATGAGGGACATGGTGTACCTTGGGGGGGGGGGGGGCGTGAAGTTGGTAGATTTACCCTTCTGAACCCTACCCCTCGTGCCCCTTTCCCCCTTTTTCTCCCCTCCTGCCTCCTGGCGATGCTTCGGCGAGATTCTGTATTGTGGCTTCACGAAAGGGGAGGCATCACATGATGATGAAATTTGCCGCGTTGAGGAGAAAGTCTTGCGTTGGTTTGGGGAGGATCTTGTTCTTGGAAATGATGCCCTGAACTTGGCTGCGGGCGTTGTTCGTGATGCTCGACAAGTTTGGTGGCGGTTCAGCGGGTCTCAAGTGAGGTGGATGCTGATGTTAACCAAAAACCGCCATGGAATGGCAAGGCAGGCCTATTCTGTCTGTCTGTCGTGTTCGTGCCGATCGTGAAGAATCCTTTCAGCTCAGGCTGTCTTTGGACTTGATGTGCCTTGCCGACGAGAGTTGTTATCCATGGGTGGAGAGACTCGTAACAGAACGTGAAGTTGAAGCCTGTTCCTTACTAGGCTGAAATGGATGAGATAGCAATGAAAGTATTCCATGGGCTGACCTCGCTTCACTGACAATATTGTGAACTTCGCTTTTTCCATGACCGAGTGCTGTGTCCTGGTGTCCAGACCCGTTCCACCCATAGGAAGGCACCGAGGGTAGAGCGTTGGATGAAGCCTCAATGAGATCGCCAGAAGACGGCGTCCAATACCCGTAAACCAATCGTTGTGAGCGATTCCACTTCAGTATCCTTGTCGTCTTAATTCAACGTTAAGACAAGTAAAGACTTTGTAGAGTCTATACACATTTGACAAGAACTTGAGACGGCCCTCGAAACGTGCCTCCGTTATTCCTCACCACGGCATTAAGTATCTTATTTCATGGCATTGCACGTTGTATGGAGCCAAGCCTCGGGATATCATGTTGCTACTTCCTTTTTCTAGGCACGAGAAGATGGTCGTACTTGTGTTGGCGGGATGCCCCCTCCCACGCAACTTGCCCCATCCCGAGATCGATTCTTCTTATTGTCCGCACAGGGTTTCACATGGAGATGGAGGTCTGGGAAGAGAAAATGGGGTAAGCTGCAGGAAACTACAGGAGCTGCAGCAGCGTTTGTCTGGCTTTAATCTGGTCTACTAAGAACAAGCGTGCTGCGCTGAATAAAATTGTTCCAGTAGTAGTCGCCACTAAGAAGACTCTAGACGATATCGCCATCGGCGAGAAGGAAGTAGAGGTGTGCCTGTGGTGACGGGGACGGCACGACCACTCATCACCGACTAATGTCATATCATCGCGTGGAAGTGTTCATCTTCTGAACAGAATCATGGTTCCATGAGGTAATGTGCCTTGGTGTTCTTTGCTGTAGTTTGCGAATGAAATCGTGAGCTTCAGAGGCCAGTCTCGAGGGCGATGAAGTGTGGCGGAGGCTCTCGGATTGGCGCTTGTCATCTACCTACCACGTCGATATTCCGCGATAGAGACGCCAATCTCGTAAGGTAGACATGTGCCCAGATATTAAGCAGTTAAATGGGGGAGGAGGGCAGTAACACAACTTGAAATCAAGTCTAAGGCGTCGACATAAAAAATGGACATAGGCCATAGACAGTAGACATGGACGAATGAGAGGGGACTACAAGCTTGAGCATGGACATCGTCTGGCCTGTGTCTGCTTACTTCTCTTAAGCAATGGTAATCATCACACGTCATATATCATTGTATAGGGACTCCATCACATTTGAAGAAGAAAAAAGGAGCAAACTTTTGAAGTCGGGACATCTTTGGGCCCCATCATTTTGGCAGCTCTATGCTACCTCACACCACACACACCCGAGGGAATCCTCTCCCTCCCACCACGCAAGAAAGGAGGGGTGGGAAAGAACAAGAGAGGGGGATTCTTGTGAAGCCCATCCTTTTTCGTTTTTCGCTTGACCAATGTTTTGACCCGTCTTGAGAGAAATCCATTTCGTGTTTTGCAGCACTGGGGGGAGAAATGATAAAAGTGCAAATAAACCCTTAATTTCCCTCCGTGACCATGCAATGCATCATCGAGTAATTCGGGATCCCCGTGTGCCAAAAACGTGTTACGCCTCCGTAACCATTTTCATTGTTCCTCATCCCCAGATCTAACCCAGCAGCGGTCGGTCTAAATTTAAGCAGACTGTATGAAGAAGTCAGTTTCAATGTTTCCTAAGGATGCCATTCGTGATCTCGGCCAGGGAACATGAGAAGTAGCGCTCAACGGAGTGTCGAAGATCGTCCCCTCATGATGCGGCCTTCGTCAATCGCTCCTCTCATGGCTCCCTAGCCTCCATTCGAATGGCAGATATTCCGACTCTACTGACCTTGACGGCGAACTTGCGCTGGGGGAAGTGGGTGGTGCGCTTCTTGGCCTTGTCGGTGACAGCGCTGGCCTCCTTCTCGGACAATCTCCGGCGGATGGCACGGGTCTGCTTCGCGCGGAGGTCGAGGGGAGCGTACTTCTTGTTCTTGTAGAACAGGCGGAGCTGGGCGCGTTGCTTGGAGTTGATGACGGTAAGGACGCGAGCGATCGACTTGCGGATGTCGTGGCTGTAGAGCGGAAATTTTCACCGGTCAGTCCTCTTGGTTCCTCTTTTTTCGATCGACGATTCCTCCAATCAACTCGGATCAGGACAGGGGGGATCAAACGCACATCTTGTTCAGCTTGCTGCCGGAAGAGGCGATCTTCTGGATACGGAGCTGACCGAGCTCGGTCTTGAGCTCACCAAGTTGCTTGGTCAAATCATCCTTGTTCTTGCTCCAAAGGGCGACGGCCTTGACCTTTCCGGACGACTGGGACATGATGAATTCTCGTCAGCGAAACGGGTTCTCTTTTCTCCTATGCGGCTCCTTGCAAGCAGATCCTGCCGCCTCTGGTGTTCGCTTTTTTCGTCGGGCAGGGGCTAATTCGGGCGCGGGGTGTCGAGGATTCGGCGGGAAAGTTGCGTCGGGCTATTCGAGGATCGCCAATTCCATCAGGGAGAGCAAAAGGGGTTCACTCACCATCTTGACTGATATGGGGGGTGGCGCTGGATATCTGGGTTAGTATCGACACGTCGTGAGAGAGGCTGAGGTGATCGATCGTAAATTTGAAAGTTTGGCAAAAAGCTGTTGCCCTAGTTTGTGCGCAAAAATTCGGGACCCGGCGCGGGGCCTGCTGTGATTGGGTGCATGTGGGCCTTGGGGTTTCGAAGTCGCTGGTCATGAACTGCGCCACAGCGACTCTAGCCACAGTCTGTCACCGGGGCTGGGCGTTCTCAAGCCAAAGCAGCTCGACTGAGCAAGATGTCAATGGCATCGACATGTAGTTGTAACACTGTGTCTCGAATCTTTGGAAACATCTAGGGAAGCTGGCGATATTGCACAAATGTTTCGAAGTTGATCAATTAGCCCTTTTGCCTTTGGGCATAAAGATATCATAGGCTTAATTCCCGTTTCATGCCATTTGTCCCTCGTCAGAAGACTTTTTGCCAACAAGTATTTAATGAGGCAAACAGAATGCCCGAGTAACAATACCTTCTACACACGAGTTTTTTCATGGCGTTCTAGCACATCATGAGCAAATCCTTGATGCTCCAGACTTTAATGCGACTCTACCCGTACCTGCAGTTCTCGTGCAACACTTCCGGCACTTACATAATCATTAAATGTGCACGGTCCATGTGACGCCGAGCTCCTCCCCTGCTGCGTCTGGTCCCTGCCGACAGTCCCAGACACGCGGACATGCCAGAGTCCATCGAAAGACAACATCTCGACATCAAAGGTCTACCAACGTACAGCAACCACCAAGCCATACACAATTAGCATCGAGGCGCTATGGCTGCAGCTACAGGAAACACCGGCTGGGCCCAGCTGCGGCAACAGGCAAGAAGTCTAGAAACACAGGTACGATATTCCTCCGCTCAGAACGTCATCCAGGCTTCCCTGACATCCGGCCTCCACAGACAGAGACGCTATTCCACACCTACTCTCAGTTCTCGACGGTATCCGACATCCCGGCAAAGCCCACAGAAGAAGAAAGGACCACAGAAGCGAAGCTCCAAGATCTCCTCGAAAAAGTACGCTCAAGCCCTCGTTCGACAGACCTCGGCTCTCACCCCCTTCGCTGCCTTGAACGCCCGTACTAACATGGCCGCCAAACCATCAGCGCGAGAACGTCATTTCACAATTATCCCGCCTCCTCGATTCAGAAGCTGCTCTCACCTCATCCGCTCTGAAACAGAACAACCTGGCTCTCCTTCGTGAGAAGCTCGCCGAGCATAAGCGCGATCTCGTGCGCCTGCGCAAAACCATTTCCGAGGCTCGCGATCGCGCCCACCTTCTTACGAACGTTCGCTCCGACATCGACGAATACCGTGCCAATAACCCCGAAAACGCCGAGGCCGAGTACATGCTTGCTGAGCGCAGCCGCATCGATAATAGTCACAACATGGCTGATAGCGTCTTGTCTCAGGCATACGCTGTCCAGGACAGCTTCAATATCCAGCGCGAGACACTCGCCAGCATCAACCGTCGTATCACCATGGCTGCCAGCCAGGTACCGGGGTTGAACAGTCTAATTAGTCGTATCTCAGCTAAGAAGCGCCGGGACGGCATCATAATGGGCGCATTCATTGCGTTTTGCTTCCTGATGTTCTGGTGGTTCTTGTAATAAGCGGAGGCCCGGCATGGCTGAAATGACGTTCCTCGTGTGTTTGTTATGTGTTCAACAAAGCCGTTACGACTAGGGAATTATTGGCATAAGGGAAATGCGGAGGCGTTATTGGGATTGTTTTTGAACTTTTTTTTCATCGGATAGGGGGTATCTTTGGTGCATATTGTACACTATAAGAACACGAATATCTGTAAGCCAAAGCCAGGTTACACGAGCCTGACTGCTATACGAGGTTGGCTTTTCTGAGCCACCTGAGGAAAAGTTTTCGTCCTCTTTATCAGGATACTTCCTTCTTTCCCTTCGCTGCGTCCTTGACCTGGGCAGCCTCAAGTGCTGCCTTTTCGTTCTTATTCCACTCGTGGAGGACTAGCTTCATGCCCTTCACCAAGCTCTCCCTCTCATCGGGGTGACTAGGGCCACTGGCAGCCCATCTTATCCTACACAGGTTGTCCACCAGATAAACATAGCCTACTTTGCTGTTGAGGTATCCAATAGACTCGCTAATCTCGTTTGTGATGCCGCGGGGTACCAAGAAGTACTTTCCCCAATTGTGCTCGGGGATTTGTTTGCGCAGGTTGCCCATGAACATCTTTACGATCCACGCCTTGAACTTGTTGTCCTCAATGTTGAGCTGGAGGACCTGCGTCTTGCGGGGCGTCTTGGCCAGGAGCTCATGCAGCTCCGGATTGGCCTCGGGGGAGATGAAGGTCTTTGCCTGGTCGTCGGCCCACTGGCTGCTGTAAACGGCGACGACGGAGACCTTGCCGAGCAGCGTCCGCGTCGTGTCGCGGGGGTTATTTGCGTTCTTTGCAAGGGTGTCGCCAACGAAGTTGGGGAAGAAGAGGGACATGTCGGCCTTGAAGGGTAGAGGGGGCGCGATGAAGGATTTGCCCTCGTGGAACTGCATGTTGCGCCAGTCGCGGAAGTAGGGGCGCGCCATCTTTTCCTTACTACACAAGGAAGGACATACCAATCAGCCATACGGTCTTGAGTGTTTCTTTGAGGCATTATCACTGGGGAACTCACAGCTCTTTACGACGCACGAGATGCTTGTCGTAGTCGACAAAGTCATCCCTCCGTTCTTTCAGCGACCTCCTATCCACGCCAGAGTTGTCCTCTGGGTGAGGCGGGTGCGCCATGCCGATAGGGCGCGGCAGAGGCTGCGGCGTAAAGTTGGTGATCTTCTTGCCGTATGCTCTCGGGGCATGAATGGCAGATCCGGGAAGGTCGGGCTTCGGAGCCTCTACGGGGGCGGCGCCGGGCGCCGGGGTCGGGAGCTTGTCGGCCAGGTAAGGTCGGGAGGTGCTCAGGTGCCGTCGCCATGCGCAGACTGTGCAAGAGACCATCGTCCTTCTAGAGGCCCCCATGGACAGGGCCATTGTCCGTAACGGTGTGATTGGAACCATTGCGCCTGGTTGTTTTGGTGTAGTTGGCTTCGACTTTCAAATTCTGTCGAGGTCTGGTCCATCCATGCCTTGTTGAACATCAAAAAATTCGCGCCACATTACTCCGGCTTCCCTGTCGTACGAAGCTGGCGCCACAAGGTCTTCAGCCACAATTGGACAAAAGCCCAAGGCCCTTGAGCCGCGAGCGATAACAGAGTGGATTAGCGACGCTTCAATGCGGAGACGAGGGGGAAAGAGCCAAGCGCACTGAACCAACGCAGCGGGTCTCGGGCCACCCTGCAGCTTCCCCGAGGGGCATTTCACATTGTGTCATGGGGGACTCAATCGACCTTCACTGGCCGAACACCGTGAATAGCCGAGTGTTTGGGGGAAAGGACAATGCCGTCGCCGAGCGGTTCAATCCTCCTGCAAGTGCGTTCGCACATTCCTTGGGGAGTGCCTTCCCTTTTTCTCATCTCTCTTTTAGAAAGAACAAAAATTAGAAGTTGGGAATTGGTTTCTTATCCTTTTAAATTTTCAAAAAATAAACCAAAATGTTTCTTCAAAGAGGATCGCGCGCCGTCCGGACGCAATGGCACGTCTCCAAGAGCATGGCTCGCCTGGCCGCGGCAAGAGCTGCTGGCGTCTACCCCTCCAGACAGTTCCACGGCACACGGCATCTGCGGGTTGTGAAGCCTGTCTTGCTGGCAGATATTGGCGAAGGTTAGAAGTACCCAGTTCTACCTCTTGTTTCACAGACACATGTCTAACAGTCCCGATTTACACAGGCATCGTGGAGTGCGAAATCATACAATGGTTCGTCGAGCCCGGCGCCCGAGTCGAAGAATTCTCCCCTCTGTGTGAGGTCCAGAGCGACAAGGCGTCTGTGGAGATCACCAGCCGATTCTCAGGCGTTGTACAGAAGTTGCACTACGATGCCGGTGACATGGCCAAGGTCGGCAAGCCTTTTGTCGACATTGACATACAAGGTGGGGCTAAGAAGGAGGACCTGGATGCGCTGACAGCCCCGACGGAAGCGGCACAGGAGAAGCCCTCACAAAAGACGCCGGAACCTCCTGTACAGCCCAAGTCACAACAGAAAGACAAGACACAGGACCAAAGCAGACAAGAATCGGGGGTGGCATCTCAGGATGCGGCCAGTACTGAGGATGCCCCACGGCCAAAGGGTAGCCATGCCTCGCTTGCTACACCGGCGGTGCGGCATCTGACCAAGAGCCTGAACGTAGACATTGCCGAGATTAACGGCACGGGAAGAGACGGGAGGGTTCTGAAAGAGGACGTACAGAACTTTGTCAAACGCCGCGACGCCGGTGACAGGCCCGCTGGGGCAACGACTCCATCCCCGGCCGCCACGGCCCCGCCTTCCGGCGCCGCACAACTCGAAACCCGGGTCCCGCTCACGAACACCCAACAGCAAATGTTCAAGTCCATGACCCGCTCCCTCGCAATCCCCCACTTCCTCTACGCCGACGAGATCGACTTCTCCAGCCTCGTCCAGCTGCGCACCCGCCTCAACCGCGTCCTCGCGACGTCCCCCGAGGTGGGCGGCGGCGAGGCCGGCGTCGCGAAGCTCTCTTACCTCCCCTTCATCATCAAGGCCGTCTCCATGGCGCTCTACCAATACCCCATCCTGAACGCGCGCGTCGATCTCGACCCTTCCTCCTCGCCGTCGTCAAAGCCGTCCCTCGTCATGCGCAGCCAACACAACATTGGTGTAGCAATGGACACTCCCGCCGGCCTCCTAGTGCCCGTGATCCGCGACGTCGGCTCCCTCAATATCCTCTCCATCGCCTCGGAGCTGACTCGCCTGCAAAAGGCGGCCTTCGCGGGCAAGCTCGCGCCGGCGGACCTCAAGGGCGGGACCATCACCGTCTCCAACATTGGCAACATTGGCGGCACCTACCTCTCGCCCGTCATCGTCGACAAGGAGGTCGCGATCCTCGGCATCGGCCGCATGCGCGCCGTGCCGGCGTTCGAGGGAGAGGACTCGGACAGGGTGGTGAGAAAGCACGTTACCAACTTCAGCTGGAGCGCTGACCACCGCGTGGTGGACGGCGCGACCATGGCCCGGGCCGCGGAGGTGGTGCGGCGGGTTGTGGAGGAGCCCGACGTCATGGTCATGCATCTGAGGTGAGAAGCGTTGCAAAACTTGTTCTGGAAGGAATTTTGGGGGAAAGGGAATAAGCGCGCGTGTGTGTTGTATCTACCTTATGACTCCGGGACCACCCACCACCCCAAGAGAGATGGTGAGAGAGGAAAAGGGAACCCTCAGTAAGGCGCCTTATGGATGACGCCGTTCGGTCGCCGCGTGATGCGGAGCCAGAGGCCGAGGCTTCCATGAAGGTGTGGGTCGGCGGGCGGAGGGTTGGATGACTTACAAGACTCTTGACAATTAGACGTCTAATGATTTGTAGATGTGAGGCGAGGGCGAGCAGGGGTTCTACAGTGGTGGGTGTAACCAACTACCTATCTACTCTGCAAGCACCAATAAGGGGCAAAAATAGCGGGAAAATTTCAAATCAAAGAGTTCAAACGAAAACGAGGATCATCATCAAATCTACAAGATTGGGCTGCTGCCCGACGCACGTCTGTCAAGCATTTAACTGTATCGTGTGCAACCCAACACCAAATAAGACAGTGTACCCAAGTACGTACGACCGTATGCGTTTGCGCGTTGAAGGCCGTGATATTGATACCTTACATCAACCAAGCGCTCCAGGCTGCCCCACAGAGCCAACAACCCCCCAAGGCCGACCCCCCTCTCCTCGGTGTACTTGTAGGCAGGGACATATGTGACGGCCCAGTGACGACGGACGAACGCCTCTCCACATCCTCACCGAGTCGACGCCAGCCAATGCTAAAGAATCCCTGAACGGCAAACGTGAACGATTATGCTCCGTAGCAATGCAAGTGCCTCGATCCGGCAGGTTGCCCACCACTTCAAGTAGTAACAAGGGTTTGCACATGAGTACACCACAGAAGGGGGAGGAAGGAAGGAGGGGCAGATTGGGCACGTTGAGAGGGAAGATGTAGTAAGATGGTAGTAGCAGTCATATTTCGTCAGTTATAATATTGTATAATACTGAACTAAGAGAAGTTGCAAGTGACAGAAAACGCAACAATCTACCCGGCCAAAGCCTGACCATTGAGAATTCTCTGTTTTGCGAACCCCTGCATGGAGTGAGGAAACAAGCGCCAAACCGGCTCAACGTCGCCGTTGTCGCCTCCATGGCCAGCCCATTAAACCTGTCTGGCCTTGATATATCAGGTTGCCATGTGTTGTCCCTCCTCCCTCCCTGTTGCATGATTCCATCCCGCTGATTGGGTTGCGCAAAGGATGCCATTCGTGGCGCAGATCCTCGTGACACCCCTTCATCTCCGTACATTGCATGCAGGCTGACTTGTCAAAGCCAGCAGTTTTGTGAACCAGATCCCAATGCTGACGCCATGAATACCCAAAAGTAAACGCTCACTTCTATGCCCGGAACTCCAATATCCCGTAGGATAACTTGCCAAAAAAGAAGCTGCCAAAAAAAAAAGGACCAATGACAGTGCACCTTCTATAGCCGGTATACAACTCATGCCTCCTCTTCCATTGCGGCCTTGACGTTGGCCAAGGCGTCGCGCTTGACTTCCTCAAGGGAGCGGCTGACGTCGAGGCTGATGACATCGGTCTCATCGGCCATGGGGGCCTCGAGAGACTGGAACTGGCTGCGGACCATGTTGGCGCCCATGTAGTGGTTGGTGGCAGCGCTGCGAGCCGTCACACGCTGGACCAGAACGCTTTCGGAGGCCGACAGGTAGATGAAGTGAATGAGGATCGAGCGATCGTAGTATCCAGCAACGCGGATCACGTCTCTGTACTTGCGCTTCAGAGCCGAGCAAGTGAGAACGACTCCGTCGGAGCCCGCAGCCAGCTGGTGGCGGGACTCTTCGCGCAAGGCAACAAGCCAGTCCCAACGGTCGGCGTCGGTAAGAGGAATGCCATTGGCCATCTTTTCGATATTTGCTTGAGGGTGGAACTTTTCACGCGCGAGTCAGACAGAATTCCGAAATACGAGGTCAGAAAGCACCACTTACACTGTCACCCTCAATGTAGGGCAGCTTCAGAGCTTGAGCGAGGTACTCGGCGACAGTCGTCTTGCCACAGCCAGCGGGACCAGTAACTAGCCAGATGTGGTGATACTTGGTGTCGAGAGATCCGTTTACGTGTGCGCCATTGTTTGCCGTAGTCGGAACCCCAGGAACTCTAGGCTGGGTCTTGGAGGCAACGGCTTGTTGTACGCCGTTGGTAAGTCCCGAAGGAGACTTGGGAGTTTGTCCACTGACAGGCATCGGGGAGTCGTAGGAAAGCATTGTTTTGTGAGATATCGTGAAGAGGAACGGGTCACGGATAGGCTGTTTCGAGGGGAGCGGGTTTATGGGGCTGTTGCGTTGTCTGGAGGAGACAGGTTGAGGCGTGTAGGTAGCAGCTCAGGTCTTTGACACGATCTAGGAGATAGTTATGGGATGTTGAAGAATTCAACAGATGACGTGTAGTATTATATGTAGGTTAATTCTTGTGAGGGTGACAAAAAGATCAGAGACAAGTCAAGGAAACGGCGATCGGAGTGTAAGTGTAGGGCGTTCCTGTCTTATAAGTGACACGGACGAGACTTCTCTGGGTCTGGGGGATCGATGAGGTAAAAAATTCCAACCGGGACTCAAGGGGTGCCCTGACGGCAACTAAAACGCCCTGGGGGGAGCGCACAGCAGGTTCCAGTACCTGGACTTCAGCGGACTTCTCTCGGGCCAGGGGTAGAGAGGGACCAGGGGGGTGTCACTGACCCGGATCCCAAAGAGCGGCGTCCCCTAGTCGTCATGGTGGCCAATCAAGGTGTTGCATACCCCAGCGGGGAGAAATCCGTTACTCCACAAAGCACTGGGGGAGGGTGGTCAAGCCCATATCCGTGGGGGTGCGCTCAGAGATGACTGTGTGCTTGCGTCTGATGTCCTTGACTGCTGTCTCCATGTACGGATACGTTCGCCTTGTACTTTTTCTCCGCGGGATCCAAATGCCAAGGAGGTCGCATCTGGGGCAGACGTGGGACGAATGGAACAAGATCAGAGTTGCGCCTGATGGAGGGCAAATCGTTGGACGAAACGAATCCGTTGTTGAGTTACAATATCCGGCTGTTGGAGCATGAGATGTTGCGACGGGTAACTGCATTCAGGTGTCTAGGTTTTGAGACTGAGCACCTAGCAATGGCGCGCAATCGACTATTGGGATCATCTTTGGTAGCTGCGGTACGGCAACTAGGTAAGGTGGTAGACGTGCTCAGGCCGGCCCTCCAAGATTGTCCACTAGGCTGTCATGTACTATAGCCAGAATAAGTCTGATGGCCTTCGGAACATCCTATGTCTGTACCGTGATGGCGGAAGGGTGAGGGAGACCAACAACGGCAACCATCGAGAGCCGAATAAAGGTATTTCGCATCTATATTCGGTTCGCGATCGAATCCCCTGTGTGTTTCTAGTGTATTCGTACCACTCCCCCAAGGTGGTGTACCAGTCTGCGGTGCGCGGTGCGGTGCGATGCGGTACGCTGCGTCGTGTGCATACGGCATCTCAACGAGACCAGGATGAGAGTGTCAGGCGTCCCAGGAAAAGTGATTGTCCAGGGCAAACGCCGATACCTAAAACAATTGTGCTGAGTGTTAGCACATTGGCACAGAGCAGGGTGTGGCATTACGCAGTAGGTGTACGTAGTGCTGGGAAAAGGCAAAGCCGGCGGCGATGACAGGACTTGTGTCGCGGGTCCCGGGGAGGGCGGAGGACGGGGCTCGGTCAAGGAAGATGGAAGACTCCAGTTGGTCAGAGACAGAGGAGATGACGATGCTGAGGATGAAAAGGGTTCGAGAGACCTGAATGGCGGGGGCAGAGAAGGGGGAAAGTGATGAGCGCGGTCGGGCAGGGTGGACGAGGGGGTGCCATGGGCGAGGTGTGGACTGTGGAGGAAGCAGCGTGGGGGGACACACTTTTTCTAGAACATGGCACTAGGGAATAATTACCTGAATCGGGCAGGGGCCAGGGAATCGAGCGAGGTCACTCGACACGCAAAAAAAGACGGAAAATAGAAAGAAAGGGGGAAAAACTTATTAGGCCCTCGACCAAATTTCCAGCCTCGGTGGGGGGAAAGTGTCCGATGATGGGCAGCAAACAGCAAGCTTTGACCTGAGGTGAATATGAGGTGACCTTTTGCTCAAGTAAACGCAACTGAAGATACCTCACATCTTCTCTGCTTCTGAAGTCGGAAGACCCTATTTGGTCAGTGGGGGTCGGTTCGGTGAGTAAGGTAAAACACCTGCACAGTACCTTAGGTCATGTTGAGAAAATCCGCACACCTACCTACGGTAATTGGGATCGGTAGCTCGGAACACCTTTCATCTAGTAGCCAAATACCTTAATCATTAATGACCTGTGGACACCTGCATGCTTGCTTGTAACTCCGTGTTGTTCCTGTGGAACAAGTGCAGTGACTCGTCCGTTTCTCGCTCGACCAGCCTGGCTAACAGACCTGGTCCCCGTCCGGAACTGGTGATGGACGGGGGAAAGTGCAATAAAGTGCGTTTGGCTCTCGGGCAAGCACCGAGAAGCAAGGATTACATCATACCTGCCTTCTAGGTGTGCAGTGTCTGTGTCTGTACTCTGTCGTGGGGAAAGAGGTAGTTACGGATACTTGGTACGATTGCTCCCGCTCTATGGCTGCTGCCTTCCATTCCATTCTCTTTCCGCATGCACGAGGACGATGTCAATACCTTAGAGGTATCTACTCCATACTCCCCGTACCTACTTTACCAACGAAGAATAGCAGACAGCCAGGCGGGGGAGAGCCGGCTGACACTTTGCGATCCGAGGAAAGTGGCCACCGGGGCTAGCTCCCTCGTCCATTCATATAAACTTGCGAGACGGCAGTACATTCTCCTTGGTCCGTACCGATGCACCTGCATCTTAACTTCCCAGCCGTGCCAGCCCAGTCCACTCTGCCCCCGTCGCCCTAAGGTCCCGTCATCAACCATGGACTATGGGTCATGAGGTGCAGTCTGCATGCTCTGACTCTGGCGTCTGAGGTGCTCTTTCAAGTTTCGGCTCGGCTGGAGTTCCGGGCGGGGCTCATAACGAGCCGGCACCATTGTCACCACATGGCGGCTCGAGTCCTTGGCCCACCCATTGAACTTGGGAAAATGTGGTTTTCGGTTTGGAGTCTGAAAACAGTTCCCCCTCCCTTCATCGCACTGACTACTTTCCAGCCATTCGGATTGCGTCCTATCATCCTGAGACTCTTTTTTCGCGCTCCTCTCTTCCTCCACCATCGGCCCTCTGCCTCTGTCTGCGTCCACTCTTTCTTCCCACACAGCCCACGCTGTCACGCTGTTCAGACTTCAGAGGCTCCAATTCCCTCCGCAAGACTCCGCTAGGCCCTGGTCCTGGTCTTGCTGCAACCAGCCGTGGTGCATTGCCAGTAGTCAGCTCGTGTGCTCGTCTTGTCGTTGCTGTCCCATCCTATTTTGCCCGCTTTCTTTTTCGCTCCTCCAAGTCTCCAAATTTCTCACCACTCTTCGACCGCCTTCTCCAAGCCCAAAGTGGACCGACCACCGCTCCAAGCACTCCCCGCCAGCTTCCCCAACACTGAACCCAACCCAACGGTCAGAGGATGCGACACGCGAGCGGACAAGGATGGGCCCTTTCCAAAAATTCTTTTTCCTTCTTAAAGTCTCGACATACGGACCACACTACGTAAATACGTGCGTATTTTTGTCCACAAGTACCGATACGAATCAGTACCGCGCTCATCGGCACATCGGCCTCTCACCGCTCTCAACATGAGCCAGGTGACTGATATCTCGGTGGAGCATGCAGTCTGTTAAAATTGCGTCGCGACTGCGATAGATGCATCGGGAACGCTTGTCTCCATCGACTATCGGCTCGGCTTTTGACCTCAACTCTGACAAGAAAGCATACTCCGCAGTGATGTGGACGTTGCACCAAATAGGCTCACGCCGTTGCCATCATGTACATATGCTCAATGAACGGGCGGCATCCGTATGGCCCCCGCCCATCTCATCTATTGCGGGGGAATCGATTGCAAGTTTCGTGACACTTTGCTCAAAGTCAAACCCCACAACGCCATGTTTCTTTGACAAGGGATGAGAAAGGTCTCGGCGATTCTTACAGTGGTTTGGGGTCTCTGAACACAGTGAGAAAGTAACCGTGGTTCGATTATCAAGTTGAACATCACATTCATCCGTACCTGTGTCAACCGAGAGGATGAATCACTGGTGTAATGCAACCATTGCCTAGCTTCGTCCTCTTCTAACGGTCATCTCATTGTTACTTGCCATCACAGCAGTATTGTCATCGGGCTCCGGTCATATCCACTCTATAGAAGGCTGCGACACCTCCTCTATTCCTTACCAACCTGTGAGGCAAACTGGCAATGAGCGCGCTCACCGGTCCCGTCATCATCGGCACGCACGATAGAGGCCCATGCAAGACATTGCAGTCCAGGCAGATCGCTCCCAATGAGGGCCTGGACGAGGGCTACATGCAAGGCGCCCAACATTCCGGATTCCACACACCGCAGACACAGACACGGATACTCTCGTTGGTACTGAGGCAACTGCGAGAAGAAGAGTGAAACTCGAATAATACTGCTTGTCCAAGCCACGGCGGCGCGGGGGATGTTCCCCGGTGACCGCCCTCGGTCTGAGCATCCATGTCACCGTCGTTGGTTTCAAGGGCGCTTAAACTGACCTGCAGCACTGCTCGCTCCGAGACGCCAAGGTAAATGGTCCGAACACTCGGAATCCCCGGGATCTCTCTTCACTTCCCCGGTCGAGAACTCGGCGCAACTCGAAGTGGCATGCAGCACCAGTCGGCTCCTCTTCCCGGCCGAGTCGATACACTTCTTCCTTTCTGTGGATCCACACATCCGTCGCACAACAGACGCAACGTGAGCGACATCCTTGCGAATCTCGAGAGAAACGTGGACCGATTTTGGACGGCTGGTTGCACCGCCTGATCAAGATGCTGCCTGTGTGTCTGTCAGTATCGCTCTAAAGACTTGTTCAAACCTCCAGGAAAGCCTACATTAGGTACCTGGTGTACCGGTACCTATGAGGAGCTTCTCGGCCGCAAGCTCTAGGACACGTCAAATGTCGCTATGCTGACGCTGCGTTGCAACTTTGACATTGGTGGCTTAGTTGGCCGAATGCTACGTTCTAGACAAGGGAAACTCGCCCAACTTGTCTACCAGCCTATGCGACAACGACTTCATATTGCGCTTCCTGCAGCAAACCGTCCGGCCGTCGACATTCCTTGCTCCGTCGTGGTTGAGGGATATATATCAAGTGACTTGGTGGCGCGTTCACTTGATTATGCCCTCTCAAAGCCGCTCATGCTACACCCTCAGGCGTCTCGTCTGCACGGCTTGACTGGGAATAATACAGGATGTCAGTGGCGACGCGAAAACATGA
Organism: Colletotrichum paranaense; assembly: GCF_030867605.1. NCBI lineage: Eukaryota > Fungi > Ascomycota > Sordariomycetes > Glomerellales > Glomerellaceae > Colletotrichum > Colletotrichum paranaense. Next base: position 2,430,124 of record NW_026848960.1, on the reverse strand, counting down.
TGATGAATGTCAGATATGATAGCGAGAACCAGGTTTTGAACGAAGCGCAAGCAACCACCAAGACGTGCGCATTGCAGCTTGCCAATGCTGTCTGCCTGCTCATGCACGAGTAGGTAGCTCACGTGAAGGTATCCATTGGCTCTTGAAGTATGCATAGAACGACAGACTGCAATTGACAGGCACGATCTGCAGATCTTGGACTCAGGTGCAGACTGTAAGCTAGATCCTCTCGGTGAGCAGAACGGTGTACGGGAAGAGTCGGCATCGCTTCGCCAGCGATGAACTGGGGTGTCGGTGGTCTGTCGCCAAGTAGAATGCTTTCACAACAACTAAGAGTCCGTTCTTCCAGCTTATTTTAGTATAAGTTATTCACTCGGACTATTGAGAGAGCCATTCTACTCAGCGATCAATGGTTCGTGTCTCTCGTGACAGGTTCAGCCTGCTGCTTTCATGGACGTTACTCTCAACCATCAGTGCGTTCTTAAAAGCACCAGAACTGTGAAATGCGGGCAAAAGGGGTAGAGCTGTCAAGCAAGCAAACGGCTCATATCATGCGCTTATATCTCTTGGATTCTTGTGTCTCAATGCTAGACGTTTCAGTGTCTCTCAGAAAGTACAAGTCTGTCCTTTCAATCATCCAACCGACAGTTTTGGTGTCGAAGTTGACTTCAAGTTGGTGGTTCGCTCCTTGAGAAGCCCCATGTGGATGGCACTCACATCTTATGAACCAACACTAACCGCGCCCAACCGGGCTCTCTACTAGGTACGAGCAGGCGAGATCCCAGACCTGTGTGATATCAAAGACTAGAACTGAAATCACAGCAAGTCATGTGTCCAGGTATAGTGGAATATACTGGAGGAATATTTCTAATGTTCCCATCGCTTGCCCCTCCTTCTCTATTGGTTGTAGTTTTGTAAATAAATCAGTTGTTTCGTTAACAAAAGTACCAGTATTGCCCCTCATTGTGGCTGAAGCTCCAACGTCGTCGCCTGCCTCCAAGCCTGTTTGGGGAGGTGAATATGTTCCCCATGGCATACGAGATTATTTACAGACTGGGCAATTATTTCCACAGGTCTCGTGGCCAGCAGAAGTGGCTTCCAACATAATGGCCAATCGTCACAGTCAAAAGAAAGTCAAGCCACGGAGCGCCACGATAGAGAAGCTCCTGGCCTGTGCATAGAGAGCCGCTCCCCTGTTCAAATAACGAACCTCCGTCTGCGGCTTGTGTGGCTCTTCCCCGCTGCTGGCGGCGCCTGAACACAGTTGTCGTCTGCTCATCCACTGCACCTGCCTCATCAGTGACCAATGACCAGTGCGGCACCATCTCGACTCCTCATGCGGGTTTCATCCATTTCCGCCCTCCAAAGGCTGACATCTTTGCGAGCTACTTCTTCTTTATTTCACACTTCTCCCAAGACTTTGAGACCTAGAAATCACTTCCCCTTGCTTGCGAAACCCTGCCGGCAGAGATTTTCCACAATGAACGCTCAGGAGCTCAAGCACTACCTGGCTGACGCGCCGCCGAGCGTCGTCCGTTTGGAGATTGAGAAGCACTTTGAACCCCTCACCGACAAGCAGAAGCGCTATGCGCATTTCATCAGCAAGTAAGAACCCCGTCGTGATGCCATGTCATCCTTGGTATTAGCTATGCCAAGCTTTTATGGGGGAGCGGAAGCTAAAGGACATGTTAGAGCCTCGTTTGCGGGAACCCGTATTGTGCTCAGACAACTTTCTCCAGAGTCAGAGCCCATCTACGACTTCATCATTGCCTTACACAAGAGCAGTGGTGGTGACTGGAATAGCCTTGCCAAGAAGGCTGGTGTCGATGAGAGCCAACTGACCCACTTCCTGGAGTATGCTGCCCAATTCTTGGGCAACAATGGCAACTACAAGAGCTTCGGCGATGCCAAGTTCATCCCTAGAGCCGATGAGAAGACTTTCGCGGCCCTTGCTGCTACCTCTCCTGAGGCTGAGCGCTTCTACAAGGCGACCAACGGTGCCATCTTCAGCTCTGACAAACAGGCGCTGATGCACCTCGGATTCCCTGACAAGGGTCACATGACTACCTACTACCCCGATTCGCCTCACATTACCCAGGAGGAGATCGAAGCCGTGTCCGCCTGGATGGAGAAGAAGGGCCTTCTCCCCGAGAACAACCGTCTCCGCAAGACCAAGGAGGGCACTTTCGAAATTCTCATTGCCTCGGCTGTCACGAGCGTTCCCGCTGAAGGCGGTGACATTGGCAAGGAGACTGAGTTCCAGGTGGAGGATGGTCTCCTCAAAGGCAAGACGATCAAGCTGGTATACGGCGACTATGCCGCTGAGATGAAGGCTATTTCCGAGTATATCACAAAGGCGCAGGAGAATAGCGACAACGAGAACCAAGCAAAGATGCACGAGGCATACGCGAAGTCTTTCTCAAGTGGCTCCCTCCTCGCATTCAAGGACAGCCAGAGATTCTGGATCAGAGACAAGGGCCCTATGGTTGAGTCAAACATTGGTTTCATCGAGACCTACAGAGATCCCGCTGGTATTCGCGGCGAGTGGGAAGGCTTTGCATCTGTGGTCAACCTGGAGCGTACCCGCGCCTTTGGCGCTCTCGTCTCCGCTGCGCCCGAACTGATTCCCCTCCTCCCGTGGAGCAAGGATTTCGAGAAGGACAAGTTCTTGTCGCCCGACTTCACATCACTCGAGGTTCTGACCTTTGCCGGATCTGGAATTCCTGCTGGAATTAACATCCCCAACTACGATGACATTAGGCAGACTGAGGGCTTCAAGAACGTTTCTCTCGGCAACGTTCTGAGCGCCAAGGCTCCCAATGAGAAGATCCCTTTCATCTCCGAAGCCGACTTGGAGTTGTACCACAAGTACAGGGACCCTGCTTTTGAGGTGCAGGTTGGCCTTCACGAGTTGACTGGCCACGGCTGCGGCAAGCTTCTTCAGGAGACCTCTCCCGGAACCTACAACTTTGACGAGAAGAACCCTCCCGTCAGCCCCTTGACTGACAAGCCCGTGACCACATGGTACAAGCCCGGACAGACATGGGGATCCGTATTCGGCAGTCTTGCTGCTTCATACGAGGAGTGCCGCGCTGAGCTCGTCGCTATGTACCTTGGGTATGTATCCTGCAACCGGCTGTGTAGAAATACCTGACTAATCTGGGCATAGATGCGAGTTCCCCGTTCTTAAGATCTTCGGCTTCGGCGACGGAAGCACCGACATCAACAACGAGGCTGGCAACGTCCTGTATGCTGCGTACCTCCAGATGGCCCGCGCCGGTCTTGTGTCCCTGGAGATGTGGGATCCCAAGAGCCAAAAGTGGGGCCAAGCGCACTCGCAGGCTCGCTTCTCTATCCTGCAGGTTGGTGACAATGACGTACGCTTATGAATGCCCAAATGCTGACTTATCGCTCTCTGTAGTGCTTTCTCCAGGCTGGCGACGACTTCTGCAAGCTGGAGTACAAGAAGGATGATCTGTCCGACTTGGAGATCAAGCTTGACCGTTCAAAGATTCTGACCACGGGTCGTGAGGGTATGTTATTCCCAATCTCGTGACGCGCACTTTGGGGCACATCAATGCTGACTGACAATTTGCAGCCGTTGGAAAGTATCTTCAGAAGCTTCACGTGTACAAGGCCACCGCCGACGTCGAGAACGGCACCGCCTTCTACAAGGAGATGACCAACGTGGACATGGACTTCTGGGGCACAAAGGCCAGAAACGTCGTCCTGGCCAACAAGCAGCCCCGCAAGGTCTTCGTCCAGGCCAACACCTACCTCGACGAGGCCACCGGCAAGGTCAGCATTAAGCACTACGAGGCGTCTCCGGCAGGTATCATCCAGAGCTGGGTCGATCGTGACTTGTGACTAAGCCCAAAGTCCGAGACGGCTAAACTGTGAGAGGCTGGCTGTGAAGAGAATGAAAGGGGTCCCTGCATCAACCATAATAAACCTTGTAATACCATGCTCCTAAAAGGGGCCAGAACATTCAAAGTTTCGTAGACCATTCGCATAAAGTGAAGCCCAGTGGATGCTGTTTGAACGTTTCCGAGATTTTCGTCAGGCTCCTTACATCAAATCTTGACATCATGCACTTTAGTCATCACGAGTCGAGAAAGTGCAGTGTATGGTTCATGTCAAATATTGTCATTCCCTCGTAAAGGGGGAGGCACGTCGTCGTTGGACCGGATGCGTTATCTTCTTTGTGTGTTGGATTTGTGAAGAACCTCATTACAGACGCCAAATGTGACCGATGCCGTCGACTTCCAAATGCAATTGGCAAAACCAGCCCAGCCCGTGTAGCCATAAGTTCTTCGTCGTCTACAACAACATTCCTCAAACCGTTGCGAACTGGGCGTAAAAAAAATGTGTGGTTCTTCTTTTTTTGATCCCAATTGACTTTGTCCCCTTCCTTTTCCACGGAGTCTCTATGTCCACATCATCCGGAAGCCTTAATTTTTGAAACGACCAGCGACGAAGAGAGCAAACCCCCGAAAAGCCCACACGCCAAACGAAACCTCCCTCTCAACAGCTTTTTTGGTGTAGGAAAAAAACTGTTTACCAGGTCATCTCGTGGGGCTTGTCGCCCTTGCGCAGGCTGAAGGAACTCGCCAGGTAAGAGGCGAGCATGTCGACCTTCTTGATGCTGGCGAGCAGGGCCTTGTCGACGGCCTTCTGGTCGGCGGCACGGCTGCTGTTGATCTCCTTCTTCTGTAGAAACACATGTACTGTCAGTCTCCCGTTCCCATTGTATTCAACCTGGATCTGGGTGTCCCAGAAGATGTAATCGTACCTCAGGCTTCTCTCCCTGCTTGAAGAAAGCGTCCTCGCCAACCTGCTTCTTGGCCTTGTCGGCGGTGAAGTACTTGGGTGCGGAGATCTCCTCAATCTTCTTGGACTCAACGCCGGAGACGTCGACCTTGTAGGATGTGGCGATGACGTAGCGGGAGTTGACGCGGCGGAGAGGAACGCCGTTGATCTTGAAGGGGCCGGTAACGAGAAGGACACCCTGGTCGAGGGTCTTCAGGAGAACGACGCGCTTGCCGCGGAAGCGGCCGGCGAGGAGGATCAGGATGGTACCGGGCTGGAGGGTCTGGCGGGGAGCCCAGGGGCGGACGGCCTTGCGGACCTAGTGACAATCGTCGTCAGTATCGCCGTCGCCAGTTTTCAAGATTTTTTTGTGCGTGTTGCTTGCAATTCGACATTTGTGATAAAGGGGGCCATGTCATTCCGCAGATCACGAGCGTCTTCTTCCTCCATGCCTCCAATTCATTGTGTGCGTTGATCGATTTTGCGATTGGTTGTTGTGCCCGTATTGATGTGTTGTCTCCCTCCTGCAATCTCTTGGCTGTCCCGACTTGGGACTCTTGAAGTTTTGCGTCGTAATTCGAAAAAATTGTTGCGCTCGCTTTGTCGTGTCCTCCCAATTACATCCCAAGCCCGAACTCGTGACCGCTCTCGAAATGACATTTCCCTCCTTCCATCGCACATGCGCAGAATTCCAAGCAGCGCCAGCACGCAGATGTAGTAAACTCACCTTCTTGGCCTCGGGCTCATCGTCGGCGTTGTACCACTTCTGCGCCTTCTGGGAGGGGGCGGGGACGACCCGAGTCGACGAGCCGAACTTCTTGGTCGTGGATTCCGTCTTCGCCGACATGGTTGCTCTCGGTCCTCGTGGAGGGCTGTTGTGGTTAGCGGAGAATGGGGATCGTGAACGAAAAAGAAGGAAGTGGTTGATCTCGTTCGAGAGGCTTTGGTTGTTGGGGTCGGGTCGGCGGGAAATCGATTTCTCAGAAAATGTCTAGCGAGTGTGGGCGGCGGGTGTGGAAGGCAAGCCCTCCGCTAGTCCGGATTAGGCAGGGTGCATGCGGCAGAAACCTCTGCACTCTCTGTAGACGCGGGCGGTAAGCCAGGGCCCCTTCCCATACCGACAATTTCCAACGGGAGATTGTGCGCCCGATTTTCCGGGGCCAGACCCCCAGGGCCCACTGATCGGTCTGCTTCCCAGCTCAGGGCCGGAGTCGGATGTCACTGGGCGTCAACAACTCCGAAGAGGCAGCACGTAACTCCCTCTCTTGCTAATCCCTAGGTGGTGGGTGAGCTGTTGATTACTCGAAAAAATATCAGTATTCAAGAGCTCTCATTCAGGTATTTTCTTGACCCCGTCAAACACAGCCTCTGTCCCATGAATGTAGTTCAACTGAGTAGTCGGAAGACTGCCTACCTATGATGGGCAAAGAGCGCTGGCGGTATTCGCATTTCGTCATGCGCATGGGCCACGTGCTGATAAGATAAAGCTTCGGAACATGCTAGACCTCAGCGAAAGTGCGAGAATGTACTTGTGAAATCTGCCGACTTCGTGACTTGACAACACTAGGGGGTTGCTCAAAGGATATTTGAAGCCGTGTACTTGTCTCTCTTTAGCTTGTTGTACAATTGTCATATTGGAACGACTTTTGTAACACATGGCATTGGCCAGTAGTCACAATGCAAGCCAGAAGACAACTCATCTCATCCGCCCGGCGTATCGTCGGGTCATCGTCACCCAGACCTACACGACTAATCTCAAGAGCCATCATCAACGAATCTGCTGCACTCAGAAGCAGTAGCAGGCTTCTACCAACGATAGCCATAAGGACTTATGCAAATGGAAGACCTCATCCTCCAGGCGGTACACACCGCATGAACATGGGTGGCGAGCCAGAGAAACCGGCACTCGAGCAATTCGGAATCGACCTGACGGCGAAAGCCAAGGAGGGAAAGCTCGACCCTGTCATTGGACGCGACGCTGAAATCCAACGAACTATTCAGATTCTATCACGGCGGACAAAAAATAATCCTGTCGTCATTGGCAAAGCCGGCACCGGCAAGACAGCCATCCTCGAAGGCCTTGCACTGAGAATTGTGCGTGGCGACGTCCCGGAGAGCATCAAGAATAAGCGTGTTATCGCCCTGGACCTAGGCTCGCTGATTGCGGGCGCAAAGTTCAGGGGAGACTTTGAAGAGAGACTGAAAAAGGTCTTGACCGAGGTCCAGCAGGCAGAGGGCGAAGTCATCCTCTTCATCGATGAACTGCACACATTGCTCGGCCTCGGCAAGGCCGAAGGATCGATCGATGCGAGCAACCTGCTGAAGCCAGCACTTGCGCGTGGTGAACTTCAGTGCTGCGGTGCAACTACATTGGAGGAGTACCGCCTTATCGAAAAGGACGTTGCCCTTGCCCGGAGATTCCAGCCTATTATTGTCAACGAACCCACCGTCCAGGACACAGTTAGCATCCTGCGCGGTATCAAAGACAAGTACGAAGTCCACCACGGTGTCCGCATTACCGATGGTGCCTTGGTGGCAGCCGCTACCTACTCTCACCGCTATATCACCGATCGATTCTTGCCCGACAAGGCAATCGACCTGATGGACGAGGCGGCCAGTCATCTCAAGCTCGAGCATGAATCGAAACCTGAAGACATCATGGCCCTCGACCAGAAGATCATGACCATTCAGATTGAACTCGAAAGCTTGCGCAAGGAAAAGGACGTGGCCAGTCAAGAGCGTCGCGACAAGCTGCAGACGGACCTGAAGAAATACGAAGACGACATCGCTGAGCTTATCAAGCGCTGGGAGGCTGAACGTGGCGAGATCGAGGCCGTCAAGAAGACTCAGGAGGAGCTCGACAAGGCCAGAATCGAGCTGGATCAGGCACAGAGAGAAGGAAACTTCGGCCGCGCGTCTGAGTTGAGATACAGCGTCATCCCCGCCCTTGAGCAAAAGATTCCCAAAGATGGCGAAAAGTCAGACGGCAGCCTTATTCACGATGCCGTCACTGCGGATGACATCGCAGCGGTCGTTTCAAAGGTGACGGGCATTCCAATTTCCAAGCTTACCTCTGGCCACATTGAGAAGCTCGTGCACATGGAAGATTCCCTGCGTGAGGCTGTCCGCGGCCAGGACGAGGCAATCAAGGCCGTCTCCAACGCCGTGCGCCTCCAGCGTGCCGGTCTCAGTGGCGAGAATAGGCCGCTGGCGTCCTTCTTCTTCCTGGGACCGACTGGTGTCGGAAAGACGGAGCTCTGCAAGAAGCTCGCGGGCTTCCTCTTCTCTACCGAGTCGGCGGTTGTCCGGTTCGACATGAGCGAATTCCAGGAGAAGCACACCATCTCGCGCCTCATCGGAGCGCCCTCCGGCTACGTAGGCTACGAAGATGCCGGCCAGCTCACCGAGGCTGTTCGCCGCAAGCCTTACGCCGTCCTCCTTTTCGACGAGTTCGAAAAGGCCCACCGCGACATCTCTGCCCTCCTCCTTCAAGTCCTCGACGAGGGCTACCTCACCGACGCCCAGGGGCACAAGGTCGACTTCCGCAACACCATCATCGTGCTTACATCCAACCTCGGCGCAAACATACTCGTCGGCGCGGACCCCATCCACCCGTACAAGGAGACGGCTGACGGCGAGATCGACCCTTCCATCCGCAAGGCTGTTATGGACGTCGTGGCCGCGAACTACCCGCCAGAGTTCCTCAACCGCATCGATTCCTTCATCGTCTTCAAGCGCCTCGCCCTCGCCGCACTTCGGGACATTGTCGACATCCGCCTACGGGAGCTGCAGCAGCGACTCGACGACAAGCGCATCATACTCGACGTTGGCGGCGAGGTGCGAGATTGGCTCGCGGAGCGCGGCTACGACCCCAAGTTCGGCGCAAGACCGCTCAACCGCCTCATCACCAACGAAATTGGCAATGGGCTTGCGGACAAGATCATCCGCGGCGAGTTGCGCTCCGGTGAGACGGCGGTTGTCAGTATCAATGAGGATAATTTGGGCCTGAAAGTTGCGGCTCAGTCAAAGGCGTGAAAAGGGATCATCTAATTACGACATGTACCACTACTTTGTTTTGAGTCATTGTTTAGGCGCACGGAGTACATGTAAGGAAAAGGCTGGATTCCCCTCTCTCGAAAGTGTTTGTCAACTACCATTGTAGCATTGCTGTAACGCCGCATAAGACTGTAAAATCACAGATAGACCGTATTTATTACACGTGCATTCTACTTACGTATTCCACCCCATAACCCACGGACAATATTCGTTCTCGATTCTACTCATCTAGTGAGCCTGTGCACTTATAACCCACCTTTCACGAGTAGCCATTTGTCCTCTTGAGTCGCATCTGCCTACATCCCATCCCTGTGACGTCGAGTACCCACACCCACGCGTCCAAGACAGCATTCCACAAAGGGGCTCTGCGGTAAGACGGCGTTGAAGCGTACGCTTTAAGAGGGGGGGCTAGAATTCTAGGCTGAGGATGCCGCGAGACATTTCCCACAAAGGGGCCTTTCAAGGAATGGAGGGGTTGGGACGGCGGCAGCACCAAAAAAAAAAAAAAGAACGTTATCGCATATCCCGTGGCACCATGAAACTTTGTGAGAAAAAAAGGAAGACAAGTCTATAACGATTCTGTCCCAACTCTCAAGGCTAGAACTACCTGAACCCCCTCCATACCTAACAACAATGACGACAAACTGGAGGAAAGCAGGGCGAACCACCCCTCATAGGGGGACTGACCAGTCATGAAGAAAATCGTTAAGCCCAGGTCTCATCCCTTCCCCTACCGAGAATGGTGGGCAAACCAGACCATCAAAAGAGCAGAAAACACCGTCTTCATGGAATTGTGCGGAGGCGAGAAAGCCAGGGTGTTCATGAGTAGGCTTCTCCGTCACATTTGGACGGAGAAGCGTATAGAGTTGCTGCGTGAGGACTGTACAAATTTCCCAACCCAAGACGCCCCCTTTCTTCCAAAACGAAACTTGTCCTTTTGAGACCAGAATGTGTGTGCTTGCTGCGTCGAGAATGCCAATGGAGTGTGGCTCACGTGATGTCAGGGACCACCATGGGGAGGAGGGGATGGAAGGACGAGGAAATGCGAGAAAATGAGTTATGGACTATTCGATTGCCTTGTGACCGGTAGCTTTGCGAATTACAACCGTACCAGAGGGATGACGTGAAAGAGTAGCAGAAGAGAGGTAGTCCGTTCGGCTTCTCTTCGCGGCATTTACTGGTGACCCGCCTTGCGCAGGGTGGTGGCAAGCCACTCGAGACCCTCGTAGAGACCATCACCGGAGGTAGCGCAAGTGGACTGGATGTACTATTGGGGGGATTAGTATGAGAGTCGTAGTTCGTCATGCTCGGGGAAAACATACCCAGGCGCGTTGTCTCAGGGAGTGAAGGCCAAGCTTGTCTGTGATCTCGGCGGCGTTCATGGCGTTCTGTAGAAGAAAAGGTCAGTCGCATGCTTTGAGTTGATGAAGCCTCAAGGAGCGCCGAAGTAGGGGGGAGGGGGTGGCGGGGTAACATACGGGCAAATCCTGCTTGTTGGCGAAGACCAGGAGAATGGCATCCCGCAGCTCGTCCTCGTTGAGCATGCGCTGGAGCTCCTCACGGGCCTCAACGATACGGTCGCGATCGTTGCTGTCGACGACGAAGATGATACCCTGGGTGTTCTGGAAGTAATGTCTCCACAGAGGACGAATCTTGTCCTGACCACCGACATCCCACACGGTGAACTGGATGTTCTTGTACTCGACGGTCTCGACGTTGAAACCTGAAAGGGCGGAATGTTAGCACGCCATTCGCCTCCTCGATGCATTGACCTATCGACAGCGGGGGCGCGAGATTCGATGATGACAAGAGGCAGAATAGGGTGGTAAGGGGTGGTGCGTACCAATGGTAGGAATGGTCGTGACGATTTCACCGAGCTTGAGCTTGTAGAGAATCGTAGTCTTTCCGGCGGCGTCAAGACCGACCATCAGAATTCTCATCTCCTTCTTTCCCCAAAGCTTGTCGAAGATCTTGGAAAATGCGAGACCCATGGTTGCGGTTCGGGCTGTGATGAACGTCTAAGTGTCGGTTGCGTTGGGTAGGAAGAAGTAATCTGTTGAGGAGCGACAGTGTAAGCAAGCGCGCAATTGATGAATTTAGATTAAATGGCAGTGACGTCGAGAGAAGATGCGGGCGGGATATAAAGCAACGAAGAGAGCACAGTCGGAAAGGACAGATCGTAACGGAGGCGGGCAGGATCGGGTCACTGACCAAAGTCTGCCTGGGCGCTGAGCGAAGGCAAGATGATGCGATGATGAACTGGTCAAGGTTGAAGTTGAGAACCAGGCTGCCGCAATTCGCAAATGGAGGAGAGGAGATAGCGGGATAGAAGAAGTGGATGTGGACAGGCGACGTGGAGGGAGGGAGGGATAGGGATATTGGATTGGGTTGGGGGGCGTGTGGTGGGCTGCTCTGCCTTTCTACTGTATCCTGAGGTGTCGTGTCCAGACCGATGCAGGCACGCGCGCAAGAGCAACTTTGGCCGAGGGGGTGGGAAAGGGGACTGAGGGGGACGAAGACCCGACTGAAGATGACACAGAGGCTGGAAAGAAAGGGACGGAGTCGAAACAAAAACAGGTGATGACGAGAATACTAGTGACTTACTTCTTCACGAAGTCCCTCTGCGACGGGAGACTGGAGACGAGTGGTGGTGGTTTTTTTTGGTCGTGGGTGTGATTGTCGGTGAAGGGGGGGAGACAGTCCAAGTGTCAAGAGGATTAGTTTAGGTGGGTGGAATAGAGGCGAGCAGAGGGGGTGGGCTTTGCTAAGATAATCTTCGGCTCAACGAGGTTGGTGGTGATTTTCAGAAAGGCCATGTTTTTCAAACTCTGTGTCCCCACTTCTACTCGACCACCGCTACAAACGGACGCCACCCTGTGGCCCGCTGAGGTACCTTCCCTAGCAAGCTACTGTCTGGCAATACTTGCCCTTGGGATTCCTAAAACTGCCCACGCTGTCATGTTCCATAAGGTAAGGTAAGGTACCTCAGGTTGCGTGCTGAGGGCCCCAAGTCAAGCTGGGCACAGACCATAAGATAGGTTAAGGCAGGCCACTCGAAGCTCCCTGTTGGCTCCCTTCTAGCGTTGTCAACCGCTAAAGGGCCCTTCTGAAGCACAAAGTACCCGCATCACGTGCAGGGGTCGGCTTCAATGTACCGTGAGAAACAAAGTCGGAAAAGCATCGGTCCATTACGTCTGGCCCCCCGAGCTAGACTTCTTTTGGCTCAGCCTCAAGTCCAACCAGACGTCGCCAAAGTGTCCAGACTCAAGGAACAGGGATCACCTCCAGGAACCGATCTGGAGAACAGCCTGGACACAAGCCAACGTCGCTCCTTTTTTCCTCCGGCCCTGACCTCTACCATTCGACTCCAGAACAGCTCGACTCTGCTGTGCCTGCCGACCAGCTTGAGTCTGACGTCTTTTCGTATCGGCCACGACAGAGAGCTCTTACACCACCCTGAGGAAAAAAAGATTGGAAGCTCCCGCCATGTTCTTCCCTTCAGTCGCCAAGCTGCTCCTCGCAGCTGGCTTCGTCCACTCGGCCTTGGCCCACAACATCCAGCTGCCCGCCCACGGCCGCGAGTGCTTCCACGAGTCGCTGCACCGCGATGACAAGATGACCGTCACCTTCCAGGTCGGCGACCGCGAGTTTGGCAGCGCCGGCAACCTAGACATTGACTTCTGGGTACGAATCCAGCTCCAACCTACCCCACCACCACCCCCTTTCGAATCGCGTACTTTGCGCGCAATTGCATCATGGCAAAGGCAACAAGACTAACGATTGACTCCCTACGCCCATAGATCACGAACCCCCAAGGCCAGTACGAGACCTTTGACAAGAGTGTCTCCAACGGCGACTTCTCTTTCGACGCGAAGCACGACGGCAAGTACACCTACTGCTTCGGAAACGAGCACTGGGGCGCCCACAGCAAGGAGGTCTCCTTCAACGTCCACGGCATTGTCTACGTTAGCGAAACCGATGTCCCTGCCGACCCCCTCGAAGTTGAAGGTAAGGAGCACGCCAGCGCAATGGGTTTTATCAGTGGGGTTTCTAGGCTTCTCTAACACTTCCTCGTTATAGTCCGTCACCTTTCCGAGCTTCTCGCCCAGGTCAAGGATGAGCAGTCCTACATTGTCCTTCGCGAGCGCACTCACCGTAATACCGCCGAGAGCACCAACAGCAGAGTCAAGTGGTGGAATCTGTTCGTCATTGGCCTCGTCGTTGGAGAGTCCGTCTTCCAGGTGTGGTGGCTTCGCAGATTCTTCGAGGTCAAGAGGGTAGTTTAAGAATAAAAAGGCGTCGTCATTTTTCGTTTTCCGGATACCCGTGCTGGGGACGACAGGTCGAAGGCGCACAAAAAAGGGATGGGATCTTGGCAGGATGCTCTTCGAGACCCGAATGCCAACAACACTCCTGGAGATGAGATTGAGATGTATAGTGTATCATAGATCACATGAATGACACGAATGGTTCTGAATATGAAGCAAGGCTTGGCTATTTTGATATGGAGTGCAATACCGGCGAACCTTTGAGCGTCTTTGACCACAAGACTACTCACAGAGCCTTTACTCTCAGCCTTGGAGCACCACTGGCATTGTCTAAGCATCTACATAACAACAATCGGCAGACAAGCTCGTTATTCGAGCCGAAATATTTGTGTTACAACATCCACACAGGAAGCCGGAACCGGCCAGCATTGTTCGTGCGTGCCATCTGGGATTACAGGAGGTTTCCATCCATGACACCAATGCCACCGGAAGCCGTCTAAATACCCCATCTACGGATTCATTAGGCACAGCTGTGATGGCACTCGTGTAGTCCTTGTGACTCACACGAAAATACAGTCTGGGTTTCCTCTATGAGAATGTACTTGGATGACCTCCTCTAAGATTGCGCTACGAGGCAGGCTGCCATAAACGAGCTCGAATTCACCACCGTGTCCAGAAGCTAACATACCGTTGCAATAACTGTCTCACCTATGGGTGGCACAAGGTACCGTTTGCTACGCTGCCAAAAGTCAGTTCGAAGCGACGAGATGGGACGGTGACTGACCGGCTCTGCCTGGTGAAAACTTCACAAGGCAACAGCTTCACAAAAGAACAAGTGGTCATTTTACTGAATCGAATTGTGATGCAAGATTTTTGCTAGCCATCCTGTTTGGCCATCATGACTCCCTCTAACCTGACAGTCATTATGTACATCATACATCATGTATACGGCAACGCATTAATGCCTTTTCCTACAATAGCCACGAGTCCATCTCGTAAGCCTCAAAAGTATGCGTTATAGAATCCAACAAAGCTAACCCCAAGACGCCGTACCATCTGTATGTCCCAAATGTAGCCCTTGAAATAAGAGCAAAACAACACCAAGTGCAACGCAAATAGGTCATGCTTCATACACCTCCAAAGTCGCCTCCTCATGTTCATGCGTTCGGATCAGACTCAGGAACGCTCTCCGTTGTCTCTTCGGGTATCTTCTCCACGGGAATATCAACTCCCTTGACAGGATGAATGAGCATTGGAGGCAGGCACATACGGCCCTCACCACCACGCATCTGGCCAACACTGGACCCATCCTTGCTCAGATCTTCCGTCTTCTCAAACTCCTCGCCACCATCATTGTTGACTTTGAGGCCGAGCCAGCGACGGTACAGATTCGGAGCAAAGCCCGAGTTGTAGAACCAGCTGAGACCACGGAGGTTGTGCTCACGCTGACCAAACACTGCAGTGCGAGCACCACCACTAGCTCCGTTCTTGCCGCCGTTGAGAACCTGGGCCAAATATTCCGTGGGCCATTCTCTGTCGACATACATGGGATGAGGCGCAAATACTGCCTTGTAGCCGTGCTGGAAAGCGACGGTAACAGGCCACATTTCCGGGAAGGCAAAGTGCTTCTTGAAAGCAGTCTCGCGGTGCATCGTCATGAGCAAGCGGCGGGACATGCGCGAAGCCGTGATGATGTGTGCTCGTCTAGGCGGCATAGGCTCGTCCCGGTTGTTCTTGTTGTATCCAGTAATGTCCTCTGATAGCAACCAAGTGGTTCCCTCAGGATCGAAGATGGGGTTAAAGGCAATGTAGTCGGCTTCTTCGCCGACACCCCAAGTGTACTTGTCCTTCTCGTACGTGGTAGGCGGCTTAGGGTCGTTCTCGATCTCGAACCAGTCATCCTCATTGGTAGGGCGCTCGGGTCCCCAGATGGTCTTCTCGCCTCTTGTAATCTTGGTGGGATCTTGGTTCTCCTTAGGCTTCGCGCCAGGAATGTTCTTCCACACGTTATCAGCGCCATCTGTTCCCATCTCAGACTGCACACGGGCCATCTGTCTGAAGTCCTCCCAGGAACCGTGGACGCTGGGGATGTAAAATCGAGAGTTGCGCTCCCACATTCCCTTTCGTGGTTGCTCCTTGCCCCAGTTCTCCATCTTGGAGAAGAGATCATAGTAGTGGCCAGTGTAGCGGATGTCCATCTCCCAGGACCAGTAGAAGTCGTACTCGGGGTGCTGGTAGCCGAAGTACTGCATAGCCATAGTAAGGCCGCGGTAAACTCCGTGAACTGGCAAGTCAGGTCCACGAGTGTAGAGATCGAAGATGCCCTGGTACAGAGACAACATCTGCGTCTCTGTCCACAGCGTGACCAGACCTCTGAACTCCTCGGGAATGCGCTCCTTGATACGGCGTTCATAAACCTCGTGATCGGCCCAGACGGGGTGTGCTGCGTCGTTCTTGATCTGAACGAGGAGATGGACATCGTAGCGTCCACCTGAAGCCAGTGCCAATTCGGAAATGACCGAGCGAACGTTCATAATATCCTCCTCGCGCCAGTTGTACTCGTCCCAAACACGGATTACTACAGCTGTACGGGACATCTTTTCCTTGGGCTTTTGCTCCTGGTCGGCTTTCGTATCTGACTGGGTGGCTTTGGCGCCGGGCTCCAAGTTGTCGAGAGGATCGCGCGTCACCAAGGTGGCATTTTGAGCAGGCTCGTCGACGAAGAAACCACGTGCGGCGGGGGTCTTGGGGGGCATCGGCTTGAATCTCTCGTTGTTTGACTGGTAGCACCGGCGCTGAGCATCTGCCCAATCGACTTGCCGCCAGTCCACCTGAGGGGTCTTCTCCCACACAGCATCGGAACCTTCCTTTTCGCCGTGCTCGCCAATTCCGAGACCTCCAGCAGGAACGGAGTACCCAAAACCATAGGGCGCGTAGCGTCCGAATCGTTCGTAGCAGATATCTTCAGGCAAGTTGAGTAGATCGTAAGAACCTTCGACGTGCTGGGGGAAACCTTGAGGGCGGCCTTCCAGGTAACGAATAGGCGGGACGCGAACTTTGTTGTCCTTGTCGATGAAGCATTCGTTCATCTTCTCAGGCTTTGTCACGAAAATGGAGCCAGGGTGGTCGATGAACTCCTTGCTCTTGGGCACAGCGCGTCTGACGGCATCGTCCTTGCCATCCTCACTCGTTGTGGTGACGGTGGTGTTGATGTCGAGCTGGTCCAAGGGAAGTTCGTCTGAGGAGCGGGGGTACGAGGGGATGTACTTGGAAGGGGCGACTATAGATCGAACACCTCCGTAGTATCTTTGAATGAAGCCAAAGGACTCCCATACCGGCGGAGGGTCTGGCTTCTTCTCTACCTTGCCCTCGATGATCATCTTGTTCTCAACGTGACTTGCGCGTACCAGAGACATGATCATGACCACCATGAACGTAAGCAGTCCTAAGCATAAGTATCGGATGATTCGGTTTGGGAAGCGGTAAAGGTGGGTACGCGGGCGGCGGGCTGTCGCAAGAGCCCGCTTCGGGAGCATCATGGCTGCGCTCGAGAGCGATCCTGAAGTCTGCCGTGAGCTCTTCGCACTCGGCGAGGAGGATGTCGAGTAGTCTTCCGATTCGTCGTCGGACGAGTAATAGTCGTCGTCATCGTTCGAGAGGCGCTCCTTGGTGCGCAGAGGACTGAGCTGCTCGTATTTTGGTAATCTGCCCGTGCGGTTCTCGCGAGACCGCAATGGGTTTGAAAAAACACCCATTCTTGGTGCTGGATTGGAGTCTTGAGGTTCCCAGAGTTAGTTTCTGGGGCAGACAGAGACGACAATAGCGGTGTCAGTCGGTGGTTGCTTACCACGAGAAACCCGTGAACACCTCCAAGTGCTGTGGTAGAGGCCCGGTGGACGGGCGTGGCGGCTCTCCTGACACTCGCCTGGGTGTAAACGATTCGCGTAATACTACAGAAAGACCTGTGAGGTTTCCGGTAAAAGTTGTCGTAGAGTATAGTATACAGCAAAGGCGAAGTCGGTAGTATTGGGTGAAGATGGGAAATGAATGCTTTGGACAGAATAAAGTAGAGGTCGCAAGCCAAAAAGATGGAGATGAGGTTCGGGGGCACGGTGCTAGGGCATCATATGGAAATGAAGCGCAGCAGGGGAACGAACGACGGAGGTTAGTTTGGGCCAACAGAGTCCACCTCGAGTAATATGGATCTATCAATGTTGGATATGAGCGACCCAGCGACGGCGGGACAACATGAGAAAAAAAGGCAGGAGCAAAACAGCGAAAGACAACCTGAGAGAGGTACGTATTTCGTTGCTGCTAAGGTTGACCAGTGTGGTTCGGCAGTCCGAGTAACTACGTATTTTGGGTGGGTTGCACACTGTGAAATGGTGTGTGTCGTCCTTGCTTTGAGCCTTCCATTTGAAGAGACGGGGGGAGTTCATTGTCTTTGTTGGACCGGGAAGGAGGGTGAGGGTATGGAGCTGGTTCTTTCCTGGGCCCCCCTATCCGCGTCCCACGCCATCGCCACTAAAAAGAATGGATCTGATTGGGGAATTGGTGGGGGTCCCAGACGATGACTGGCCAACTACATGTTGCTCTGAGCAACGGGGGTGTGTAGGCGGTGAATTTTGGCAGAATTACGAACACTCCACCCCCCTCCAGCTTGCAGCCTTGCCCCTTCCCCCCGTCCTGTCGGTGCCAGGCTTTTCTTTTTCTTGCCTATTGGATGTTGACCAAGAAAGGTTCAAGGGCCGCAGCGCCGCACCGGGACCTTGGCCCAAAGCAGCGACGAACAAAATGCAAGATGCACGCCTGCCCTCTCCTGCTTTTTCTTCTTCCTAGGCCCGCCGGCTACGACTGGATTCTAGGTGCGCGCCAATGCGGGTCGCCCAGAACTTGCAGGAGCACAGCAAGGGTTGTCGCCTTGGTCTCGACTTCCTCGCTAAAAGCTTGACTGGGGTCTCCCTGACAACCATTTCAACCAACTCCGGGACTGGTTGCCCGCTACGGTTCGGCTCCTTGAGTTGAAGGTGCGTTCCACTTCCCGTCCTCCTGCAATCCAGCAAATCCAAGACGCTCGAATTGCAAAATGAAGGATCCTGACACTGTCTGGACACTCCTCTTTCGAGCCTTGACCGTCTTTGGTCTCTTGGTCCATAGCATCACGATGAAAGAAGACAACTGACACCGACGCTGCTTACTTTACTGGGTTTCCAACTTGCAAATGACTAGGTGGCCAGGTAGGGATCACTCGCCGGCCCCCAATCGCAATTCGCACTCCGCTTCAGCCCACAGGAGGGATTGTCTGCAATTTGCAACTGCAGCCGATGAATGAATCAATCACAACCCGCGCCACATATGGAATCGTTTCCTGTCTTGTCGCAACTCTCATCTGACCTGCACAATGAGACTGGATGAAGCTGCAACAAGTTCGGACGCGCTGCTCTGTTTCGTCTCAGCCTCTCCTGAGCCCTGAGTCCTGCTCCAACGCTCTTGGCTGTCCCATGAGACATGGTCTCTCCATTATTCCGTGAGTGTACCTACAACTACCGGTCCGACTCGAGGGAGGCATTTCTTCAGCCAGCTTCAATCTTGAGCATGAATCTTGACCCATCCATGCACCCCGCAGTGTCTCCCATTGTATCTCCAAAAAAAAAATCGACGTCATGCTGCCAAGCTGTTTGGTGAGGGAGGATGGATTCGAATTTCGAGCAAGACCACCAACGAAGAACGCCTATCCCTACGGACCGCGACTCATCATCTCATTTCAAACATTACCAAAGAAAGCACCGACGCAGTGTGCCAGTGCGACAAAGGAGATTATCGCAATGAGATGCCATACCGATCCGCCAATCCGTCAATCGTGTCTCGCCGACTTTGCAGATTCCAGGAGAACAAATTTAGAACACGCCGAGATTTAGCAGGCGAATATCGATTTGCATACCCAGTTTTCATCTTGTCATGCATGTGGCTGAGGGCGGAAGTTGTTACGGTGCATCCCCGTACTGTGGTTGCGTTGTAGCACTAACAACGTACAGTGGTACGCTCGCTGTGTTCTCCGTATGTACAGAGAAAAAGTCGCCCTCCCAATGCAACCCCCTATCCATACCTTATGTTCATCCCTGATCAACGCTACCTCCTGAACTCGTGGCTGCGAGGTGGTAGGTATTATACATTCACCCACTTAGTCCAACCCAACTCCCAAGCTCCGCATAACGGCGTATCTAATCGCTTCCAAAAGGCGCCGCATCGCTTAGATAGATTGGCGCTTTCGATGGCAAGACCTTGACGCGTCCCGTCTTACCCAACACGGCCCGCAGCCGACAAGAATAGTCTCCTGGTCTCAGCAAACTTCACGACAACGGCAAGCCACATTCCTAATAGATTCATGCCGGTTCATGTACTGTGCCGTTTTCTCACTCCCAATCACTTCCTCGGTCGCTCAATGCTCGAGGCAAGAAGAGGAGAGAGAGGGCAGTTCGATGCTTTTGGGCATGCGCAAACTCTATAGTCACAGTCGCACGGCCTACTTGTCCAGAGACGTGGTCACCATGACTGACTGCAAAACGCAATTCCGGTCTGGAGTTCTTCAGCGAGACTATTGTACTGTTGTAATTGCCCAACTGTGTGCAATTCAGAGGATTCTGGTTAGGCACTCGCTGCTGAAATTGGAAGCTTCTTGCGTTTGAAAACCTGTCAATAGTCCAAGGGGCAGTGCACCGCCAACACCTGAGAATACGAGCTGAGGATCAAACAACATCAGATGTCGAGCAAAGCAACACATCGTCCTTTGAGGAACTTTACGAGAGTCGTCACTCTGCAGCCAGCCAATGAAGACAAATTCGGAAGGGAATCGGCTGACCCGCCGCCGTCGAGTTGTACAAGTGCGCCCCTCACGGTGGAGACAAGCATCCGTTGGCCCCAAAGTGCTCCGGCGGCTCCTTTCAAACTCAAGCACATCCTCCTGACCTCTCACCGTCCCGGAGGCCCCAGGAAGCCCTCCGGCACCGGCGGCCTGAGTAACATTATCCCCGAACTGGCGGTGGAACCTTGCAACCTCAACTCAACACCGAGGCGTGGGACGGCTACCTTTGAACGCCCGACAACTTCTACGAATACTCCGTTCACTTCGAGTAGTTGATCAGGCTCAAAAACGCGGTCGACAAGTGCACCGCTCCAGCGTGCGGAGTAATCACGCCTCGGCAAGGGTCCTGCGTTGACTGAGGGCTGCATTACAACGGCTTCTTGCTTGCCTCAGAAAGTCGGTGGACAGGAGGCCTGATGCATACAGGGCCACGGTACGCGGTACTGGCTTTGCCCTAGCTTGGTCGCCGAGGCGGGAACTTTGCCTATCTCTACCTCGCACGAGCCTAGTGTGAAGAGTTGCAGGCCAAAGGCTATATGCGGCTTGTGGTTCAGACTTCCCTTCACCTAAAACTGGCCACTCAGATTTGACGCTTTTGTCAAACACCGTCACTTGATCAACAGTCACCTCGACGCCCAGCTCCCACGACCCCGCATAAGGTAGTCTGACTTGCGACAAGACCCCCCGGTGGCTAGTCGAACCTCGTGGTCACTCGTTCGTGTGTCAGGTCCGGTCGACCACATACCCTTACTTTGCGTTCACTTTTCCTCGCCTATCTTTTTCCTTTCTTCTTCTTCTTCTTGCTGCTTCACCTACTTATATCGTGCTCCATCTCATCCACATCGTTGTAAATCCGCCGCTCGAATTCACCCCTTCCCATCCTCTTGAGCCTGGCGGCTGTGCATATTAGTGCCCATGCGTCTCAACATCTCGTAAGAACAAGAAAAGCCAGCCATGTCCGTCGCTATCACTACCTCGTCGGCCTCAACTCTCCTCCATGAAGAGCCAATTGCCTCCCCCAATGCCTGCGGCGTGGGGCTAGAACTCGATCAGGCCTCCGTGAGCTGCGTCCTCAAGCAGGAAGCCATTTCTGTCACTCTCAATGGCCCCGCCATCTTCACATTGTCTATGACTCTGGCTCTCATCATCCACTTCTTCGAACCCAGGATCGCCGAGACCCTTCTTGTCATCATCCCCATCCTGCTGCTCGTGCGGAACGACTACCACAACTTCCTCGGCCTCGGACCGGGCGGCACACCGGCCACGTTCCAGGGCTACGTTCGAATAGCCTGGCTGCGGCTCTGGGCACTCCGAGACCCCTTTACGGCGCCCGAGGCGAGGCCAAACATCCTCCCGAAGCGAGGCATCCTCCGCCAGAATGGAGACCTCACCCGACTACCATATCGTCCCGGTCCCCGACCCCAGGTCGCCGGCATCGCGCCGCAGAGGCAGCTGGATCAGCATGGCACGGTGCCGCACTACCACGCCCTCCGCAAGACGTTGCAGAAGCTCGCGGCCGCGAACCCGGGAACATTCGGTACCGCGAGGTCCTGTCTCGAGAAGCACGGCCTGGCACTGTTTGCGCGGCACCCCGTCAACGTTACGTGCAACGGCGAGGTTTGCCACGTCCACGACTCGGACCACAGCTTGCACATGAACCTCCATCCCGAAGACATTCGAGAGGTGCTGGCCAAGGGCTGGGGCCAGCGGCATCCGTTAGCGTGGAAGGGGACGTTGGTGAGGATGCCCGTGCCGGAAGAGTTCGTCATGGTATATGCTCCGCGAGGTACGTTTCTTCACACACACACATGATGATTTTTTTTTGGATTTTGGAAAGAAAACGCTGCCTTGCTCTCCAAGGCGGCGGCGGGTGACGGCTAGATGTCACACAGTTCCCTCTTTTTTCTGGTTCCAGCAGAGAGCCAACAACGAAGGCGAACAAGAATTTATACATCGTCGCGGGAAAGGGAGAGGAGGAGAGAAGAAATCAGGTCTGGCCCATACCGTTTTTCACCAATGCTGACTGTATCTTACAGATGACCACGAGTTGAGAATCGTGTGCAAGATCATTGAGGCGGCTATATGGTACGTCGTTTCCGAGCGAACAGACATCCAAGCCGAGAGGGCCGCTTGAGACTCTTCCTCGAGCAGTCTTACGCTACTCGCTTTGAAAGCGCTTATCAAGACACACATACACGCACACACAGATAGTTTACAGCAATCAAAAATCAGGAGTTGTTGATTTTTTCCGTTTGACAATTGGCATGAAGTTGAAATTCGGCCTGGAGTTGGAGGAGTCTTGATAGAACAGAAACAAGTAGATGAAACAAAAAACAATTTGACTCATTGACATCTTCGTCTTCTTCACGGGCGATGAATGTATCTGTTCAATAATGAGTAGAACCTCGAATACAGGGATTGCAGGTGTGGGAGAGCTATCGAGACAAGGATACTGAATATGCCCTCACTCTACATCTCTTACCCCTTCCTTTCTTGTTAGCCAAAATACTGGCAAGTTTAATGCTTCGCTTCTCTCTCCCCTCATCGATGTATGAGCCGTCTCAGTTGATAACCCTCCTTGCATTGCGTTTTGGCCGTTCAAAAAGCAAGGCAAACGCGGTCTGGAAGTTTGAACGAAACGTTTGAAGCTGCCCAAAATTGATATGGTATTCTGCCATTGAAGGCTCTTCTTTCCGCACCATGCGTCCTTGCGGTCTGCAGTAATACAATTCTATATATACAAGCCTTCCAATCCGGAAACCAACCGTCCCAAACAAGATAAGACGAAATCCATAGAGTACCTAGTCGCTATCGCTGACCTGTCCCCTGGACATCTTGAACTTCTCCCTCGGCTTCGCTATACTCGCCTCCACGATCCGCCCGTCAAATGCCCGCCCGTGCATGAGCTGGATACACGCCTGCGCGGCCTGCGTATCCGAGAACTTGACCGCTACCACGCCGTCCGGCTCCTCGTCGTAGAGCACCACGTTGGTAACCCTCCCCAATTTCCCGCACTCGTCGCGAATGTCCTCCTTGATCTCCACCAGCGCCGCCGGGTCCTCCTCCAGCTCCGCCAGCGTGAACATGTGCCGCAGGATCACCGTCCGATTGCGCTTCGAGGTGCTTTCTACGGGTGCCGCCGCCACGTCGTCGTCGCTCCAGTCCGCCAGCTTCGCGGCCATCTTCTGCGTCTTGCGGATAATCTTTTGCTTGTCCCCATTGTTCGTGCTCCGCTGTGGCCGGGGGGCAGCAGCGTCTCCCCCTTTCTTATCCCCCCCTTCCGCGCTATTGGTGTCCTCGTCATACTTTGTCTTCTTATAACTCGAGTCGGCAGCCTGGACCTTCATCCTGGGCGTTGCCCCCGCCGGCCCCGGCTCGAAGCGGAACTCGGTGTCGTCCAGCAGCATAATGGCCATCTCGACGCTCTGCGGCTTGAAGAAGACGACGAGCGCGTCGCCCTTGAAGTTGCCGGCCTCGTCCGTGTACATCTTAATGCGCGGCCGGCCGCTGTCAATCTCCTCGGCAATCACGCCGGCTTTTCGGGAGAAGAGGTCATGGACCTCGTCCACAGTCGCATCGGCGGGTAGACCCGTGACGTAGACGGCTGTGTTCTGGCGCGGCGGCGGCGGTGCGCGCGCTGGCTTCGCCTTCTTTGCTGGCCGCGCCCTGCCGTTGCCGTTGTCGTTACCGCCATTACCGTCACCGCCGCTCTGTTGTCTGTCCGCGCCGCCGCTGCTGCTGCCGTTGCCGCCCGCATCTCCTGACGTGGGCGAGTCCTTCCGTTTCCTTGGGTTATTGCTGCCTCCATTGCTGTAACTCGGGCCGGCGCCGGCTCTCGACAGGTCTGCCAGTTGCGCCGCAGTCTCGTCTTCGTCGTCGAGTGGTTCTATGGGCTCGTCCGCGGCCTCGGCCCACGTGGATGTCGCCGGGTCGAACTCGAGCTCGGTGCCGTCGTCGAGGACGGCCAGGTACTTGTTGTCAAGCTTGGAGAAGGAGATGCGCTCGTCGCTGCCAAAGTCCTCGACGAACGTCGGTAGAGGGTCCTTCAACTGATCAGCCATCGTGAGAAGGGTTGCTGAGGGCTTCAGGGCAAGAATCCCTCGAGGTAAAAACTTTTGAACGCTGTGAAGGTTTGGTGTGATGTTCAAAGTGTCTGAAATTGGAATGCACCTTTTGGCTTGAATCTAGGCACGAATTCCGATCGCATTCTCCAGTGACGTTAGTGGGCCAACGGTGCAGGGACTGGGGTCAACGTGGGGTCCTGTCGTCCCTCAACCTTGGGTACGTACCCAACAACACGATTTTCCAGGTTCCATGTTCTCCCATACGTCGGGAGTAGGTGTAATCGGAATGAATTACCTGCTAAATAACAAATAATTTATACGGATAAATGTACTTATGGAAAATGCTCTCGATACTGGAAGCGAGGTAAAATCAGCATTTGGCGGCTTCGAACAGACATGTCGAATGTGCTGTCTGTCTTTGTAGAACCTCATTTGTGTCAATCAGTTGCTGGGGCGTGTGTCGACTTCCTTACCTTACCCTAACCCTAACCCTAACCCTAACCCTAACCCTAACCCTAACCCTAACCCTAACCCTAACCCTAACCCTAACCCTAACCCTAACCCTAACCCTAACCCTAAAAAACGCGGATAGATTAAGGATTAGAGGACTATTTTTAAAAGAGGGGGATAGTACTTACTTCCTTTACCGTAATATTAAAATAAAACGACTAAGTAATAAATTAGATTATAAAAAACTTAGACTTTTCGAAATTATTAAGAAAGTCTTATTAGTTAATTACGAATTAAGATTATTAGATACGATACGATATTATCCCGTCTTTTATATTTTATTACTCGAGCCTATATTAAGAGGTTCGTATATAGAAGATTATATTATTATCGAACTAAATTAATTAGAGTATAAAGTTAAGCGAATTATTAACTATAGAGTTAGGAATATAATATAAAAATTCTTTATTAAATAGAAAGGCTATGGATATAAAAAAAATATATAAGAACCTATTATAAACCTCTAGAACTCTTAGGAATCCCTTTTAGAATACTAAAATTAAAATTAAAACCGGAACTCTTAATTATTATAGCGTCCTAGTTAATTACTCTAAAAGTATTATTAAACTGTGCCTCCTACGTAATAGCCGACTTATTTTTAATAATAATATTAAGAGGATTAGGGATCGTTTTCCCCCTCTTAAATACTATCTTTTTTTTTTTTTAAAAACGATTTAATTTTAATAAAGACTTATTTATTTTAGCCTATATACGGCATAAGGCCTTTACTCGTTTTTAAAAAAGAAGCTCTTTTATTTTTTTTTTATATTCTAGCTTATTAGCTTTAAATAAAAAACGATTTATTACGAATACGATTAATATAGAGAAATATTTATAAAAAAAAAAAAAACTTATAATCGTATATAGTACTAGTAGTTGTGTTATAAGAACGATTATGATGTATATATTTATAATACCTTAATTTACTTTCTAATATTTTATATCTTTGCCCCGATAAGTGATAAAATGAATAAGGTATTATTATTTTGAATCCTCGTTCCTTAATTTTAAAAGTAAGCTTTAAACGACGATATATCGAAGATTTAGTAAATATTTTAGTATTTTAAGAGAACTACTTAACGAGCCCTAACTTAAGCTATAATGACTTACTTATAGGTTTATAGGATAAGACTTTTAAAAAGGAGACCTAATATTACGACTTAATATATATAACTAAGACTAGGGCCTGCCCCGTAGGCTTATAGTAGCTGCGGTATACTATATATATAAGAATACGGGAATATAGGGTAACTCTTATAGAATAGAAGAACTATAAATAAGTTATATATAGATAAGAAACGGTAATTATATAATAAGGTAATTACTATAATTATTCTAAGTAAGCGCTTATTAATATTTACTAAGCAATTACTTAACGAATAAGAGTAATTATTAATAAGGGATATGTTTACGGTTAGATTTATATATAGTATAGACTTGAGCCGGGCTTAAGGATAGACTTCCTATAGCTTTTTTAGTAATTAACTTAGTATTAGATCTTATAATCGTTTTTAGCTATTTTTACTAAGAACTCCTCTTAATAAGACTATAATTAATTACCGAAGCCTTACTTACTTTACGACTTATAGATATAGCTTCGGGGAAGCTATTTACGACTACGATACTATTTACTTAGTATTTGTAGCCTCAACTTCTATTAATATACTTACTACGACTAGCTAGCCGTAATATACTCGTAGCTTTAACTTTTATTAATATACTTATTATAACTAGCTAGCCGTAATACTAGGTAACTAGTTAGAGGTTTTTAATACTTAGGTTTTAATACCCTTAGTAAGTTTCGGCCGTCTAGCGTATAGTTAATAACTAACTTAGAACTAGTATAAATAAAGGGAATCTAACTATTTAATTAAAATATAGTATTGCGATAGTTAAAAAGTAGTATTAACGTAATATAATTTCTACCTAGTGCTCTGAATATTAAAATAAAGGAATTTAACTAAGCGCGAGTAAACGGTAGGAGTAATTATAACTTTTTTAAAGTAGCTAAATACCTCGTTATTTAATTAGTAATGCGCATAAATAGATTAACGAGATTCTTACTATCCCTATTTACTATTTAGTAAAACTATAGCTAAGGGAACGGGCTTAGTAAAATTAGTAAGAAAAAAAGACCTTATTGAGCTTAACTCTAGTTTGATATTATAAAAAGATATAAGGGGTATAGGATAGGTAGGAGCTTTGGTACTAGTAAAATACTACTACCCTTATTATTTTTTTATTTATTTAATAAAGCGGGGCTAGATTTACGTCTAACTTCTAGTTTTAAGGTCCTTCGCGGGCCGACCCGGGTTAAAGATATTGTTAGGTAGGGAGTTTAGCTAGGGCGGCATATTTATTAAACTATAACGTAAGTGTCCTAAGGGGGGCTTATAGAGAATAGAAATCTCTAGTAGAATAAAAGGGTAAAAGTCCCCTTGATTTTGATTTTTAGTGTGAATATAAACTATGAAAGTGTGGCTTATTAATCCTTTAGTCCCTCGAAATTTAAGGCTAGAGGTGCTAGAAAAGTTACTATAGGGATTAAATATAAGAGATTGTTTCTCGTTATTAATTATAGTACTAAGTATATCTGGGTATTTAATTACTTAATTAAGTACCTTATTATAAAATCGAAATAGAATTAATTATAATATTACAATAGTTACTTAGGATATAAATATATATAGAGTTATAATTTTTTAAAAATAATTATAACGAATTAATATATATACTTTTTATTTAGTTTTATTTTAAATAAGTTTATTATATTTACTTCTTATATTTTTTATTAAATCTACCCCCCTATTTTAACGTCTTATTTTAAACTTATTAAGTATTTTTTACTAATTCTATTATAATTAATCGTGTTTACTAAGTTAGGATATTAACCGATTCTAAATACTTATACTATATAATAGTACTCTTAGATACTTCGTTAGTCTCTATACCCTCAAAAATAATACCTAAAAAAGAAGTGTGAGTGTGTCTAAGAGAACTACCTAAAATAGGCAAGTTAGATATTATTACTATTAGCTATAGCTAAAAGCGAAGGCATTAAGAGCCTCGTTGGTAATGCATAGTTCACGTACTCTATCCTTAGTTATAAATCAGAGCCCTACTTAGTTATACAGGCTGGGAGCGCCATTCCGGTCTGTCCGATGCCACCTCATCCTCTGTGGGAAGGTGAGCGTAATAGGCAAATGCTTATCTGACATTCATGAGAGCGCCCAATTGTCCTTCACAGTCAGGATTGCCTAGTAACTATCTCTCATCATGAGACCGTTCCAGTTCCTAGTGTCTCTACCATCTCCCTCCTTCCTATTGGGACCACTGCAAATCCATTTTGTCATCGTCGCGTGGAAGACGATGAATCGCTCAGTCCTTCGTCCGGCTTGCCATCTCAAATTCTTCATGCCTTACAGGTCTACTTGATGTGATCCACTTGCATCGTAACGGCCCTTGGGATATTTTGCCCCCACATCCACGTGTAGACTACCATGGGGGCACCAGCCGAATTCAAAGTAACCTTGCGTCTTTTTTGTCGAAGTGGCCGCGTGTTCCGATGAGATAAGGAGCCATACTCGACAACCATAACATTGAGATACCGACTGACCGGTTCGTCATCTGCTCATAGTCCATACGTCGGGCTTACAGGCGTAGCCTTTTGCCCCGACACAGAAAAACGATTTTCCTGTCACATCGTCGTCAAAAACAAAAGTTCAATCAAGCACGTTTGGAGCAAAAGTTCGGGCGACTGAGCACGTCAAGGACAAAAGTGCAAGGACCGGGATCCACCCCCACCTAGGGCCAGCAAATGAGCGTCGGGTGCTTCATCTTAGAACCCCTGCCGACTCTTCATCAAGACAAGCCAGGGTATCGCAACTTCGATAGATGGCATGAGTTGGGATGTTGGGATGTTGGGATGGGTGGCCGAATCCGCCAGCAGTCGTCCCAAAGTCTCGGCCACATCTTGGCAAGGCTTAAGACATGACCTTCCCGCCTGGGCATTGCTTGGGACACCCTCTTTCCGTTAATGGGCCGAGCAGCCGGAGAACATGTCCACGTCTGCACATTACCAGTAGAAAGAAGCCATCACAAAACCTTGGAATTTCCGGGGAATCCCTATCACGTCAGTAACCTTTTGATAGGGACCTTCCTAAAAGCTCGTAGTTCTCTTTGTGGAGTGGCGTTCCAATCAGCCGGGCTCGCTCGAAGACCCCAGCTCAAGTCCAGACTACATGCAGCAATCCTTGTCGAGCGGCATCCAACAGCTGGTCTGTCCTACAACAGCTTCAAGGCCCTCAATTGCACCAATGCCGGTCCTTATCACGACATCGAACCCCTTATCACTAAGACAGTCAATATCGGATCAGTCGTACAACATGGGTCGACACTCAGCAACAGGCTGAAGCATAGAGTACAAAATGACCACGTTTGCCTTCCCCTTAAGTGTGCGGAAATCCCGAACTTCTAGCACTCCAGGTTGGCAAACCGATCCTTTTGTCTGAGTTACTAGTCTGTCTGATTCTTGCCTTTCCTGCCCTGGTCTGTGCTTTTCCGTTGCGACTATGCCGGTGCCATTGACAGATGCCATCGTGGTGGGGGGGCTGAATCCCGTAGAGGGCAAAATTGTTTCGGTCCCCTCTCACCAAGCCATCAACGAGAAAGTCAGCATCGACGAGTCAGGGGTTGGAAAGGAACTGGCTTCCGAAATCCAGGCCATTCCGGCAACTACGACATCCGACGATGGGAACCACGAGAAAGACGACAACAGCGACAATGCCATCATCATCACCGGTGCCGACGCTGCCCGATACTTACTGCCGCTCCGAGATGACTTCGACCCTGCGTTGACCTTTCGGAGTATGTTTCTGGCAACTTGCCTCTCGGCTTTCCAGGCTGTCATGAGTCAAATCTACACTGTGAGCTTTTTTTTTTTCTTACGTGGTGACTCGGACGTGGGACGAGCTCTGGCTGAAAAAATGCTCTACTTTATCTACCAGTTCAAACCGACCGCCGTCA
The DNA here is from genome assembly GCF_030867605.1 of Colletotrichum paranaense. Lineage (NCBI taxonomy): Eukaryota > Fungi > Ascomycota > Sordariomycetes > Glomerellales > Glomerellaceae > Colletotrichum > Colletotrichum paranaense. The sequence continues at coordinate 2,400,530 of NW_026848960.1, read as the reverse complement.
CCATTTCCGGAACTTTCATCGTTCTCATCGGCTACTTCGTGGGCAAGGCGTGGTCCAAGGTCTTCCCTCGTGGTGATAAGCTTGAAGCTCGTTGGAGGCAGGACCATCCCGAAGGCGAACTTCCGGCGTACGTCAAGATCTTCAAATTTCTCAACCCGGGTCCCTGGGGGCTGAAAGAACATGCGATCTGCTCCATCACAGCCACATCTGCGTCCAATGCCGCCGCTAGCATCCAGGTATTTGCGGCACAAGATCTCTTTTACGACTTGCCTCTGAGTCCGACCACCGTTGTCTTGACCGTCATCTCCATTGGCCTCTTTGGCTACGGCATTTGTGGTGTCATGCGCCCCATCGCCGTGTGGCATGTCGATGCTGTCTATTGGAGCACTCTCCCTACAGTAAAGACCCTCCAAGGTCTTCATTGGCAAGATTTGAAGAACTCCAAGCCTCTGCGTTGGTTCTGGTACAGTTTCGCAGGAATGTTTGTTTACGAATTCTTCCCGGCATACATCTTTCCATGGCTGAACTCC